>NW_022631057.1:2154050-3380914 GCF_010015895.1 Lontra canadensis | reverse complement strand
TCCTCAAAAAGTCCAGTTGAATTAATAGATAATTTTCTTATTAAATGATTTTATTCTTGGTGGGGCTAAAAAGATTTTCGTCTATTTTAAAAGAACAAGCTCTCGGGGCACCTGGGTGGTTCAGTGGGTTAAGGCCTCTGCCTTCGGCTCAGGTCATGATGCTGGGATCAAGCCCCGCATTGGGCTCTCTGCTCATCGGGGAGCCTGCTTCCTCCTCTCTCTGCCTACCTCTGCCTGTTTGTGATTTCTGTCTGTCAAAAAATAATAATAAATAAGTAAATAAATAAATAAAAGAATGAGCTCTCACTCATTCAAAAGTCTTCACTCTCCCAGGGGTCAGGATGATTAGGTCCCTTCTGGGCTTTGATTTCAGTGTCATTTCATTTAGAAGCATCTCAACAGAGATGTTATATACTTACCTTCTGGTTCTTACTCTCATTGAGAGTTAATTATTTAAAGGCAACACAGTCACAGCATCCCATAATTGTGGAATTAACTCAGATTAAAATATACACATTTTGATGTAACTTAGAGCACTTGGGTTTTTTCCAGAAATCTTTTGTCCAAATCCTCCCTCTATCCTTAATGGGCAGCACAATGGGCCTTCTCAGGGAGATGTTCCCTATGGAACGGAAGTAAGTTACATGTGTGACCACCACCCAGCCGGAGGGATGACCTTCAACATTGTTGGGAAGAGCACCCTCCGCTGCACAAGTGACGATGAAGGGAACGGGATTTGGAGCGGCCCTGCCCCTCGCTGCAAACTTGCTGGTCCTGCAGGTTAGTACCCAGGTACCTCGAATGGATTCAGAACATCTGACCAAGACCCTTGACAGTTCCATAAGATATGGTGTTTGCTTGTGGGTTCAACATTGTCATAAGTGAAAGGGTCAGAGTTGCATGCATAGCTAAAACAGATGACTCCAAGCTGTGTTTGAAGAGTAAGATGTGAATAACTCTTCTTGCTGGTGTAGTGGTGACCCAGTGGGGTAAGAGGAGAGAAATAAGGGTGAGGGGAAGGCAGTAAGCACCGTGTATAAATCAAGAAGAAATATATATTCTTTGGAGAGGACATGAGAATAACTGGCTGTGAACACTAACCAATGCCAGGATAACTGATACACACTCCCCGCAGGTTCAGGGGCATGCAAAGAATCAAACTGGCAATATGGAGAGTATTTAGCTAAGGCTTTAGCTAGTCCTATGCTGAACAGGCTAAGTAACCAAAAAGACGCGTCCTTGGTAGCTTAAGACCCTGACTCAAAGTATGACCATTTGTCAGCTGGCTTCTGAGCCCCGACTTAAACTTTGTCCTTGAACTTTTCCATTGGGATAGTTAGAAGCAAGGAAAATAAGCTCAAGGAAGAGTATGAAAGAGAAAGAGGCTTTTTCTTCCTAAAGACTGGATATTACCTGGTTCTTGAGTCCTGACTGTAGGCCTTCCCAAGATGGAAGTGGGAGTATACTGGGCATATGGCACCAGATGTGGAATACCTCATGAGAGAGAAAAGCATGCCAATGAGAAAAGGCAACGCATGATAAAAGGCATTTAACCCTTCTTTGGTATCCCTCCCCTTCCAGCTGGATGGTTATATCAGAATCCAGGGAGATTTCCTTAAATGAAATTGCCTAGGCCACCAGCCATGCCTATTGAATGGACAAAGAGAAGCAGTCACCTCCAAAAAGGAGATAGTTGAATATAACAGACTCTATTCAAAATATGCAGCAGGAGATCTACCCTCTCATTAAGAAGACATAGCAGCTTAGACAAAGCTGCTCAATGGCTTAGTCTGTTTTGTCCTTGTTCTTAAATATCTGGCTTAGCATCAGAATGAGAAGAGTGGTAAGTAGTTCCCTAGGGCTTTCATACAAATTACCACAAACTAAATGGCTTAAGACAACAGAAATGTCCTCTTTCACAGATCTGGGGCTAGAAGTCTGAAATCAAGGTGTTAGCAGGTCTTCACTCCCTCCCAGAACTCTAGAGGAGAATCCTTCTTTGCTTTTCTCAGCTCCTGGTGGCTCCTGGCATTCCCTGGCTTATAGACCCATCATTCCAATCCCTGTCTCTGTCTTCATGTGGCCTTCTCCCCTGTGTCTCTGTGTCTCAGATGTCCCTCTCCTTCTCTTATAGGCACCAGCCATTACTGGGCTTAGGGCTCACCCTGGTAATCCAGGATGATCTTAACCTTTTTTTTTTTCTTTTTTTCCTTAGAAATTTTATTTTCCCCATCACACTATTGAAAGCTCCTTATAGGGGCGCCTGGGTGGCTCAGTGGGTTAAGCCTCTGCCTTCGGCTCAGGTCATGGTCTCAGGGTCCTGGGATCCAGCCCCGCATCAGGCTCTCTGCTCAGCGGGGAGCCTGCTTCCCCCTCCCTCTCTGCCTGCTGCTCTGTCTGCTTGTGCTCTCTCTCTCTCTCTCTCTGTCAAATAAATAAATAAAATCTTTAAAAAAAAAAAAGAAAGAAAGCTCCTTATAAAACATTAAGCAAAAGCAATCCATGGAAAGAAAAGGAAATATATACAAATATTTATTCCAAAAGCAGTAGCACTGTAAATATCAATCAATTTTAAATAGAATATATCAAGGAAGTAAACAATTTTTAAATACCTTTCAAAAACATAATTTCATTTTGAGAGTGTTACTTTAAATATAGCTGAAAAGACCCTTATTCCATGTAAGTTTCCATGGTGAGGTCCTGGATAGATGTACCTTCTGGGGGAACATTTTTCAACCCCACTACAACTAGTGACTGCTATTTAGAGCCAGAGAGGCTGCTTGTGGTGGGCACCCTGAGAATGAGGTAGGGAGGAATAAATGGAGAGAGAAGGTAAAATATGTGTTGATATACATGAGTATATTAACACCAAGAAATGAGGATATGAATGATTAACCCTACGCACAGGCAGTCTGATAGGCCTGACACATGAAACCATTGGCTAAAATTCTTGCTTTGGTGAAACAAGAGCAGAAAGGCCAGAAAGGTGAATAGTCTTCCTGGTAGTAAAAAACTTTCCTGATGAGTAGATGCTGTTGGAAAGCCCCATGCTAAGGTAACTTGAAGGGGATGAAAACCTTTTGCCATTATTGTAAGTCTTCTTCTCTGAGCCTATCTACCAGCTTCACTGAAAAGAATGAGAAGGTAGGCTGGAAATCACTCTGCTCACTATGGTTTTCCTGTGGTTTTGCTCTCCAGGTTACTGTAAAGCCCCAGAAGCGTTTCCATTTGCCAAGCCTACAGTCCTGACTGATGAGTCTGAGTTTCCAATTGGGACATCTTTGAATTATGAATGTTCCCCTGGGTATTTTGAGACTACGTTTTCAATCACCTGCTTAGAGCACTTGGTCTGGTCGAGTGCCGAAGGTATCTGTAGACGTGAGTAATACCATCCTGGAAGCCAATTCATGTATGTCAAAGCATCTGTGGGATCTAATTTAATTTGTTCAGATTTTGTAGGCAAGATATCAAGGTTTGCCCAAGGCATTTAAATGGAGGGTAGACTTTGTCAGTCAGCCTTTCTTATGGCCTGGAGTCTGTGCCTTGACTCCATGTTCATGTCACAGGAATGTCTCTCACAAAAGGAAGCCCAGGGGAAATTTCCATTCACTGGTGTTGATCTTTGATGGCTAAAACCCAGAAATGAATGAAATAGAGACGCCAAAGAAAATTATGTAGGTCACAGTGAATGGTGCTTGGTTAACCAAGATGGAGGTGAAATCCCAAATTTCGAGGCCTTTGATCCAGGCTGATGGGATAAGAAAACAATTCCTTATCCATCAGTGACTTTTATTGGGAGATTAAGGAGTAGTCTTTTAAAAAGCAGTGCTCTGTAGCTGCTTGATTCTGAGCTTGTATGTGAATTTCCTCAAATGGTCAATTCTATGGAGCAATCAGATATGTATATGCTGTTCGGTATGCTACACTCCGGGCTGAATCTTAAAAACCGAATTGAACTCTACACCTAGCCCCAAATTCTGCTTCTTTCCTTCAGGAAAATCATGTGGAGCTCCACCAGAACCCTTTAATGGCGCGGTGCATATAAACACAGATACCCAGTTTGGATCAACAGTTCATTATTCTTGTAATGAAGGGTGAGTTGAGAGCACTATCCTTAGGATAGAAGTTCCAGAACAACAATACTATCTCTGACCTAGTCTGACAAGACAAACTAGACTATCACCTGCACTTCAGAAAGTTAGCAGTAAGAACTCTGGATAGAGATGGTAGCTTGAGCACTGGGATATGACCAAAGGAAATAAAAAAGATGTAGCAACCTGTATTTGTATGTTAATGAGGGGAGGGCACCAGGGTCCTGCTAAATGTAGTGATGTGGAACCTGGTAAGATATTCACTGGATAAAAAGGACTGGCCTGCTAAATGAGTAAAAAGAGAACTGCTAGCTGAACCTTGCATGCAACATTCTTAACTAAAATCAGCAAGTATATAGCTGAGTTGGAGGACCTTGAAGTTGGGGTTGGAGAGGAAGTCTCAATGTAGTAGCTCTGGGAAATGTATTAATATGCAAACTGAGTGTGAACATTCATGGAGTTCTTGCCTTCAACTCTTCACTGGCACAGGAAACCTTGCTAGAAACCATTGCCTCAACATAGAGGGAGCAACTAAGGAATGTGTACTAACCTCTTGCCACAAAAATTCAGAGAAAAAAATTGAATTTTATTGGATTACAAAAGGAAACATATATGCATTAGACATATTTGGAAGCCATGAATAACTCAAAGATCAAAAAATTCAACATCCAGCATTCTACCACTCATCATAGTTAATATTTTGCTATGAATTCTTCCAGGGTTTTTATCTGATAATTCACATATAATCCAGATGTCTGTTAAACTCAATTGCCTTTAGAAGGGAGAGCTGGTTAAATTGGACACAGGCATTAATGCCATATCTGGAAAGCATTGATTCTGCCCTTATCATTGCCCTCCCGCCCCCAATAAGGGCTTCTGATTTCTCATTTCATCAGTCCTTCAAATGACTGTTGCCCCAGTCAACATCAATGACACTGTCAAGACAGTGAAAAGAGAGCCTACAGAAAGGCAGAGAAAATTTATAAATAATTTCCCTAAGGTTTCATATGCAGATTATATAAAGAAGTCCTGCAGCTCAACAACAGAAATGCTTACAGTGCAATTGAAAAAAAGTGGGCAAAGGATTGGAATAGACATTCCTCCAGAGAGGTTAAGAAAATGTCCAGGAAACACATGAACAGACACTAAATATAATTAGTCATTAGAGAAACACACATCAAACCCACTTCACACTTTATAGGATGGCTCTAATAATAATAGGTGTTTTGTTTTTGTTTTTGTTTTGATGAAAAATAAAACTGTGGGGAGGATGTAGAGAAAATGAAACCATTGTGGTTGGTATTGGGATTGTTAGTGGGCATATGGACTGGTGCAGCCGCTGTGGGAAACAGTTTGGTGATTCCAAAGTTACCATGGAATTACCATGTGACCCAGCAATTCCAATCCTAGGTATGTATCCAAACAGATTGAAAACAGAGACTCAGACAGATAAAGGTTTATCAGCTGTTCTACCTATTTTTAAGTACATCCTGATAAATTACATTTTTCCTACAAAATGACATATCTCACAGATGTTTTCAATTTCATTGGGATAGAGGACATAATATTTTTATAAAGTACTTTATAATGTATAATTTTTTTAAAAGATTTTATTTATTTATTTGACAGACAGAGATCACAAGTAGGCAGAGAGGCAGGCAGAGAGAGAGGAGGAAGGAGGCTCCCTGCTGAGCAGAGAGCCCAATGCGGGGCTCGATCCCAGGACCCCAGGATCATGACCTAAGCCGAAGGCAGAGGCTTTAACCCACTGAGCCACCCAGGTGCCCCTAATGTGTACTTTTTTATAAAGTTTCCTCAGTATCTATAATGATAACTATTTTCTCATTCATGTGTATCTGTAGATTTGTTATTTTGTGACGTTATGATTGGCCAAGTTTTGTTTGTTTTAATCAGCCACTTTAAAGAAACTGCTCTTTGATTTACTTATCATTTCTATTCTCTTTTTCGTACTTATTGGTTTATTTTACTAGTTCCTCAGACCAGCTTCCTTTATATGTTCATGTTTATAGTCTTTAAAACATCTAAAGTAAAATGTTGGGTTCACTTACATGAAATTTTTTTTAATTTTTTTTGAAGATTTTACTTATTTATTTATTTATTAGAGAGATAGAGAAAGAGTTTGGGGGTTGGGGACAGAGGGACAAGCAGACTCCCCACCCAGCACAGAGCCGGACGTGGGGCTCTATGCCAAGAGCCTGAAATCATGACCTGAGCCAAAGTCAGGTATTTAAACAACTGAGCCACCCAGGCACCCCTGAACTTTTTCTTGTCAAATGACAAAAGTATTAAATATTTCTCTAAGGCAGTTTTGGTATCAGCATCCCAGAAATTTTCAAAGAGTAATATTTGCATCAGCATTTATAAGGAAGGCACTGAATAATGAATGTCAGGTTTATCACTACAGGTTGTTGAGGCCAGTTGGCATTCAAACTCTAACCTTAGTAACTGTCATGTGAATTTGGACAAATTTGTTAAACTCTGTTTTCTCTTTTGTAAAATGGGGGCTAGGCGTAATATTCACTTAAAAGCATCATTTAAAAATTAAGTAAGTGAATCTATATCAAACACTTTGAAGACTGGAACACATGACTCGCTGATCATGTTATTCTTATCCTACAGGTAATCTGCAATGGCTGTTTTACTTTTGTCTTTGACCAAGATCCTACCCAACCTTTGAATTTTTTATTTATTCTGTAGTTATTGATTGCTAGTGTTATTGTATTATAATGAGAGCATAGAGCTGTTTTGATTTTTCCTATGTGCAAATGTATTGAGATACACTCTGAGGAGTGATATGTTACAACTTTTATAAATGACTCCTCGAGAGAAAGCTTACATTCTCTGTAAAATACAAAGTTCAGCACACAACTGATTGTGTGACAGAATCGTATCTGTGAGCTACTTTTAATCATTTGCAGCCTATGGAATATCTCCATAGATTCCCTCTACTCCAGACTAATTCTAAGTCCATGAACAAATAGGAAGGATAGAAGTAGCACCATATTCCAGCCTTTACATATCCCATCTCTGACCTTATGTAATGGTCTCTCCAATGTCTGTGTCAGCATGCTTCTGCACAGTGTGTATTTTGCTCACAGGGAAGAGAATCTCAGGGCTTTTCTTGATCAGAGGTTAGCTTCAAGGCCACCTGAATTCCTAATGTCCTGGGAAGCTAAGGAGTAGGCTGGAGTAAAAGAATTTCAGAGAGATGGGAAATCAAGTCAGAAAAAATTACAACAATTGCTACTGGAGCATATTAGTGTCTCATAATACATTCAAAAATATTCCCTGTTTTTTACAGGCATACATAGACTGGAACCTGCCTCACATTTTTTACTCCAATTCTCTAACTTAGTCATAGTGAACACATTAAAAGCAACATCTATAGTCAAAAGTCATGACACCCATGATCCTGTGCTCTTAAGACAATTGTTAAATGTATAATAGGAGAAAGGCAGAAGGAAATACAGTAGGGCTTCTCAAATAGTTTCTTTGAAGAAATTTTGAGGATTTTGTTGGCACATTTGAAATATTTGTTGACACACTGGAAAAGATTTTACAACATACTCAATAAAAAGAATAGTAACAATAAGTAAAACTCAATATAAAAGTGACTCAACCCATTTACAAAAGTACTCACTATCATTGCTCTACCCACATAGTTCCCGTCACCTTTATATCACTGTTTTTGGAAGACCTGGTATATAGTTTAGGATTGGATTAAGCTGTAAAAGACAGAACAAACAAAATAACAGGCTTAAACAAGATAATAGTTTACTTCCCTCTCAGGTTAAGAAGCAGGGGAAGTCCTTCAAGAAAACAGTAAAATGTACAAACCCAGGGCTAATAGGTGACTCTGTGATCCACATAAACCTGGGATCCTTCCACTTGAGACTCTGTGTCATCACATGGTCCAACTCTCGCCAGCAAAGAGAAACAATGGAGGAAAGGAACACCCATTCCTTTAAAGACACTTTCCAGAAGTTTCACACGACCCTCTAGGTGCATCCCTGTAGCTAAAACTTAGTCACATGGCTATACACAACCACAGGGAACCTTTAATGAAGATGCCCAAAAGCCCGGTTAAAAATACAGGGCTCCATCCCTAATGAGAAAGAGGAAAGTAGATAATAGAGATACCAGGAGACTCTGCTACAAATGGTTACTGCCCTGATCAGGTCTTCGATAATCAAGAAGCAAAGTTCTTAGCTGTTCCAGTAACTACTCACTATTATATGACATTGCATTATACCCCTTATCTTTTACTTAATCAAGTTTAACCCTACTCTACATGAAATGTGTGAATAGCTTAGCTGAATATCCTTTGTGACATTTCTTACAGTAACAGTATAGATACCTACTAAATAAAAAATAAGTGATGAAATGTTCCAATCTTGGTGACCTACATTGAATGATTTTATGGCACAATAGGTAAGTACTCCCACCTATTACATTTGAGTCATCTTAGCAAAACCATCATTCTATCCTTCATTCAACAGATATTTTTCAAGTACCACGTGGTTAAAAGTCTCTAGGTGAGATTCTAGAGAATATAAATATTTCAATAAGATATCTTCCCTTAATCAAGTAGCTTGTCATTTCCTGGATGGACGTGCACATGGATAGAATAGCTCTTGAGGTTCCCTAAAGACAACTACAAAATGTCCCTTGATGAAGAAGGGCATTACTGCATTCTGTAATAAGGGACTAGCAAGAAACATGGATGAAAGCGGTGAGAATTAAACCTGTCCTTAGAAATGACCAATATTCAGATGGAAATGAGGTTTCTTCCTTGACATCTCCTGTTTTAATCTGCCTGTAATTTGTAGCATCTATCCACAATTCTTTTCTCATAGGGACTTAAGTAGAAAATAAGTGTAGAGTATAATTTTTCCATTCTTTGCTTCTAGGTATCGACTCATTGGCTCCCCTTCCTCGGCTTGTCTCCTGTTGGGCAGTACTGTCACTTGGGATAAGGATGCACCTGTGTGTGAGGGTGAGTTGACGTGGCCTTTTCCCCATAATTCCCTCTCTTCCATCCAAATCTGTCCCATGTTACAAAGAGGAAATCTGGTCCATCTTGCAGAGAGTAGTCTCTCAGATATTCAAAAACTGGAGTCCTGGGCTGCATAGATCTCCAGCTGTTTGTTTATTTTAGGAGGTTATTTATCTGGAACTGTGGATCTGAACTTAGGTAAAATTCCCCTCCTTTCCTACTTTGATAGTAAATGTTCTCCAGGGTAAAGATTTTCCTCATGACTAAATTTAAAAGACAGTGAAGAAAATAAAATTTGTCTCTGCCACCTCTTCATAGCACATTATAAGCCCAAGAAGTGGTTTATTCCCTTCCATATTATTTTTACTCTGAAAAATGAAACAAGATCTCATAAATCTTAGTGATTGCCCCAAGTCTCTGGTCATTTTACACTTCATCCTTTCTTTAAATTCTTCAGGTTCACGTCCTGGTTGTATTTGTTCTTGATTAGTTGGCCCTGCACCTTTTCAGTGAGATGTAATAAGGTGAACTACCAAAACTCTGAGCAGCATGGATGAATGACGGATTGCAAATTGGTAAAATATTCGAGCTGGAAGAAATCAGGATCACACACAGAACTGAGGACAGTGAAAGTGGGCACAAACTTCTGGAAGGGCTTATGAGCAATAGGTACAAAAGCCTTAATGTAAATGCCCTTTCACCTAGTAATTCTATATCTGAGAATTTATCCCAAGAAAATAATCATGGAATTTCCCCATGATTTTGGTCCACAGGCACTCAATGCAACAATATTTAGGATAACGGAAAATGTTAAGAATCTAAATGTTCAGCATGATTGGCAAACAGTTAATAGAAGAAATAAATATGATAAGTTTTGAAGAAAGGTGGAAAAGTATACCATGACCATTAGAGATTGAGCTGCCTCACCCAAGTGGAAACAGTCAGTATATTTATGTATCTACGTGCTCAAATATTAACAGGCACTCAAGATGATACTGTAGAAAATATATCCATAGCCGCAGGACCATATGCACACAAACACATCTGAAACAATATACATAAAGTTGCTAAAAATAGTTCTTTTTGGACCATCATCATTTTCTTCTCTTTGCTTGTCCATATTTTATAAATTTCCTCTAAGAAATGTGTTCATTATATTCACAAGTATTGATAAAAAGAAGATAACATTGGCTTTTAAAGATTCAAAGAAATGGACAAGGGGTTATATACAAAATGCCTTCTTTACCCACCAAAAATTTAAAATTCTCTGAAAAAATCCAAGTTAGGAAAATACTATCAATTTACTATATTAATCTTCTAGGGGGACATCTTTCATGAAAAATGTTTCCACATCTATATTTATAGGTCAATACACATTGAACCGAGTCAGTATTGGTTATCCATATATGTGCATGTGAACATGTATGTAGGTAATTATATGAGTATTTAAAAACTATTATGGGTGCCGCGCGTCCCGGGCTCAGTATGTGGCGCATTCCTCGCCAACTGTGCGTGCACTTTGCGAGGGGAAGCAGGCTCTCTGGTCCTTGGAATAGGCCTGCCGCCTTCAGGTCTACTTTGCTCATCAATCAGGCCCAGTACGCTTGGCTGAAGGAGCCTGGACTCCGCGAGGAAAATGAGGGCGTATACAATGGAAGCTGGGGAGGCCGGAGAGAGGTTATCACCACCTATTGTCCTGCTAACAATGAACCGATAGCAAGAGTCCGACAGGCTAGCGTGGCCGACTATGAAGAAACGGTGAAGAAAGCGAGAGAAGCATGGAGAGTCTGGGTAGAGGTTCCTGCTCCGAAGCAAGGAGAAATAGTAAGACAGATTGGGGATGCTTTGCGGGAGAAGATCCAAATACTAGGAAGTTTAGTGTCGCTGGAGATGGGGAAAATCTTAGTGGAAGTTGTGGGAGAAGTTCAAGAGTACGTGGATATTTGTGATTATGCTGTTGGCTTATCGCGGATGATTGGTGGACCCATCTTGCCTTCTGAAAGACCTGGCCACGCTCTCATTGAACAGTGGAATCCTGTAGGCCTGGTTGGGATCATCACTGCGTTCAACTTCCCTATGGCAGTATATGGCTGGAACAATGCCATCGCAATGATCTGTGGGAATGTCTGCCTTTGGAAAGGAGCTCCAACAACTTCACTCATTAGTGTAGCTGTCACAAAAATAATAGCCAAGGTTCTGGCGGATAACCAGCTGCCTGGTGCGATCTGTTCCTTGACCTGCGGTGGAGCGGACATCGGCATAGCAATGGCCAAAGATGAGCGGGTGAACCTGCTGTCCTTCACCGGGAGCACACAGGTGGGAAAGCAGGTGGCCCTTATGGTGCAGGAGAGGTTTGGGAGAAGTTTGTTAGAACTTGGAGGAAACAATGCCATTATTGCCTTTGAAGATGCAGACTTCAGCTTAGTTGTTCCATCAGCCTTCTTTGCTGCTGTGGGGACAGCTGGCCAGAGGTGTACCACTGCGAGGCACCTGTTTTTACATGAAAGCATCCATGATGAAGTTGTAAATAGACTTAAAAAGGCCTATGCACAGATCCGTATAGGAAACCCATGGAACTCTAATGTTCTCTGTGGGCCACTCCACACCAAACAGGCCGTGAGCATGTTTCTGGGAGCAGTGGAGGAAGCAAAGAAAGAAGGTGGCACCATGGTCTATGGTGGCAAGGTCATGGATCACCCTGGCAATTACGTAGAACCAACAATTGTGACAGGTCTGGCCCACAATGCGTCCATTGCACACACAGAGATGTTTGCTCCGATTCTTTATGTCTTTAAATTCAAGAATGAAGAGGAAGTCTTCGCCTGGAATAACGAAGTAAAACAGGGACTTTTCAGTAGCATCTTTACCAAGGATTTGGGCAGAATCTTCCGCTGGCTTGGACCAAAAGGATCAGACTGTGGGATTGTGAACGTCAACATCCCCACAAGCGGGGCTGAGATTGGAGGTGCATTCGGAGGAGAAAAGCACACTGGAGGTGGTCTGGAGTCCGGTAGCGATGCCTGGAAACAGTACATGAGAAGATCCACTTGTACCATCAACTACAGTAAGGACCTTCCTCTGGCTCAAGGAATCAAGTTTCAGTAAAGGTTTTTAAGGAGGCTGTCCATCCTCCCGTGTATCTGGTAAAGTCATAATACGGTGGCCAATTTTCTAGCATGCTGGGGTGACTGGCAGATCTAGTCTTAACATACAGAAATTGAGTAAAATTGATTGATTGCCTTTTTTTTTTAGACTAATTCATAATTTTTCTACATGTTTCTAATAATTATGAGGACCTATTTTTGTCATAATGCTTATTATTAAAAAATTTGCGCTACAAAAAAAACTATTATGTAATGATAGAACATAGTAATCATTTACCATTTACCTCTGAATCTGTGAATATTTCATTTCTCATGCCTTATCTTTTACATTTCTTTTCTCCCTTTTCTTTTTTTGAAATATATTTGACATATAGCATTGTTACTATCATGCCTTGTAATATGATGCCATTGTTGTGATAATTAACAGTTCTACCACTTTAACATAATCATCCTTTATCTTTAGTAGTTAGAATAATTAAGTTCTCGTCTCTTAGCACATTTGATGTTCCTCATACAACATTGTCTATGTGCACTGTGCTGTGTATTATCCTTCTAAGGATTTCTTTACTACTCATTGGAAGTTTGTACTATTAAATAACATCTGCCCTGTCCCCCCACACCCTAACCCCTGGCAATCACCATTTTATTCTGTTTTTACAAGTTTCTCTTTTTTTATGTTCCACATGTTAGTGATACTGAATAGTACTTGTCTTTCTCTCTCTGACTTATGTCATTTAGCATAATGTGCGCAAGGTCTCTCCATGTTGTAGCAAATGGCAGGATGTCCTCCTTTCTCATGGCTGAGTAATACTCCATTGTATGTAGGCACCACATCTCCTTTATCCATTTATCTACCATTAGACACAGTTGTTTCCAAATCTTGGCTCTTGTAAATAATGCTGCAATGAGATGGGGTACATACATGTTTTGGGGGCTTTGTTTATTCATTTGAGAGACGGGGGGAGTGTGAGCAAGAGCATGAGCAGGGGAAGGCACAGAGGGAGGGGGAGAAGTGGACTCCGCACTGAGCAGGGGGCCTGATGCTGGGCTTGATACCAGGATGCCAGGATCATGACCTGAGCCAAAGGCAGAGGCTTAACCCACTGAGCCACCCAGGCACCCCATATATTTTTGAGTTAGTGTTTCAATTTTCTTTGGGATAAATACCCAGAAGTGGAATCATATGGGTAACTGGATCATATCGAGTACTATTTTTAATTTTTTTTTAGGGCCCTCAATACTGTTTTCCATTGTAGCTGCAGCACCTGTGTGCAGGACTTCTCTTCTTCCACATCCTCAGCAGCACTTGATAACACTTGTCTTCTTGCTGATGGCCATTCCACTGGACGTGAAGTAATACCTCATTGTGGCGTAGATTTACGTTTCCCTGATGACTGGTGATGCTGGGCATCTCTTCATGTACCTGTTGGCCATTTTTATGTCTTCTTAGGAAAAAAGTGTATTTAGGTTTGCCCATTTTTTTATTGAAGTATAATTAACATACAGTGTTATATCAGTTTAAGGTGTGCAATATAATGACTCAACAATTCTATACCTTAGTGCTCAGCAAGATATGTGTATTTTTATCCTTTTTAAATCAGATTGTTTGGGTTTTGTTATTGAGTTGTATGAGTCCTTTGTACATTTTGGAGATTAACCCCTTCTCTGATATATCACTTGCAAAATGTTCTCCCATCCTACAGGTTGCCTCTTCATTTTGTTGTCTCTTTTGCTGTGTTTTCAGGTTTCTTGTAGTCAGTCCCATTTGTTGATTTTGCTTTTGTTGCTTGTGCTTTTAGTGTCATATCCAAAAAGTCATTGCCAAGACCAATGTCAAGGATGCTCCTCTCTTCACTTTCTTCTGGGAGTTTTATGGTATCAGGTCTTATATTTAAGCCTTTGATCCATTTTGAGTGAATTTTTGTGAGTGGTGCTCTTGGCTCTCTTGTCAATTATTAATTGGCTGTATGATCAGGAAGTTCATTCTGGGTCCTCTATTCTGTTCTGTTGGCCTAGGTATCTGATTTTGTGCCAGTACCATACTGTTTTTATTACTGTAGCCTTGTAGTGTAGTTTGAAATCAGAATGAATGATAACTCCAGCTTTGTTCTTTTTCATCGAAATTGCTTTGGCTAATCTAGGTCTTTGGGTATTGATTTGTTTTTACATGGTGGTTCCAGACAAATTTTAGGATTGTTTTTTTCTATTTCCAGGAAGAATGCTATTGGTATTTTGATGTGGATTGCATTGAATCTATACTTGGGTTTGGGTAGTATAGACATTTTTACAATATTTATTTTTCTAATCCATGAAAACAGGTTGTCTTTCCATTTGTGTCTTGATTTCTTTCAGCCAGGTCTTGTAGTTCTCATTGTACATATTTTTCACTTCCTTGGTTAAGTTTATTCCTAAGTATTTTATTCTTTTTGATGTTGTTATTGTTAATGGGAAAGTTTTCTTGATTTTTTTCCAGATGTTTCGTTCTTAGTGTATAGAAATGCAACTGATTACTGTGTCTTGATTTCATATCCTATATCTTTACTGAAGTCACTGATTAGTTCCAAGTGTTTTTGTTTGAGTCTTTTGGACTTTTCACTCTACAGAATCATAACCTTTGCAAATAGTGACCATTTTACTCGTTCCTTCTCAATTTGTATGCCTTTTATTTTGCTGTCTTGCCTAATTCCTCTAGCCAGGATGTCCAGTACCACATTGAATAAGAGTGGTAAGAGGGCACCCTCGTCCTTGTCCTAATCTTAGGGGAAAAAACTTTCCATTTTTCTCTATTGAATATAATGTTAGGCATGGATTTGTCACATATGACCTTTACTACATTATGGTATGTTCCTTCTATACCCAATCTGCCAAGGGTTTTTATCATGAAGGATGTTGTATTTTGTCAAATGCTCTTTTCTGCATCTATTGAGATGATCGTATGATTTAAAATTTTTCATTTTATCAATGGAATGTGTTGTATTTATTGATTTGTGTATGTTGAAGCATCCTTGCATCCCAAGGATAAATCCCCCTTGGTCATAGTGTATAAACCTCTTAATGTGTTCTTGAATTGGGCTTCCTAATATTTTGTTGAGAACTTTGCCTCTCTATCGTCAGGGATATTGTTCTATAGTTGACTTTTCTTCTGGTGTCCCAATCAGGCATTGGTGTCTGGGAAATCTAATACTTGTCTCATAGAATGCATTTAGACACATTCTCATCTCTACAGTTGTTTGCAAAGGTTTGAGAGAGGTTGGTATTAATTTTTCTTTGAATGTTGGTAGAATTCATCAGTAAAGCTATCAGCCCTAGAATTTTCAATGTTGGGAGGTTTTTGATTACTGTATCTATCTCTTTGCTAGTTCCTGGTCCCTTCAGATTTTTTTTTTAAAGATTTTAATTATGCATTTGAGAGAGAGAGAGCACAAGCAGGGAGAGCAGCAGGCAGAGGGAGAGGGAGAAGCAGGCTCCCCACTGAGCAAGAAGCCCACCAAGGGGGCTCAATCCCAGGACCCTGGGATCATGACCTGAGCTAAAGACAGATGCTTAAACAACTGAGCCCCCCAGGCGTCCCTAGATTTTCTATTTCTTTCTGAAATGGTCTTGGTAGGTTTTATGTTCCTAGAAACTTATCCATTTCTTCTGGGTTATCTAATTTGTTGGCCTATAATTGCTAATAATAGTGTTGTATGGTCCTATATATTTCTGTTGTAATGTCTCCTTTTTCATTTCTAATTTTATTTATTTGAGTCTTCTCTCTCTCTTTTAGTCTGCCTAAAAGTCTGTCAGTTTTATCTTTACATAAAACCAGCTTTTAGTTTTGTTGATATTGTCTATTATTTTTCTGTTCTCTATTTCATTTATTTCCACTCTGATCTTTATTGTTTCCTTTCTTCTGATAACTTTGGCCTTAATCCATTCTTCTTTCTCTGGTTCCTTGAAGTGTAAAGTTAGGCTGTTTATTTAAGATCTTTCCAATTTCTTAATATATGCATTTATCACTATAAACTTTCCTCGGGGAACTGCCTTTGTGGCATCCCATAAGATTTGATATGTTGTTATTTCCATTTTTATTTATCTTGTGATCATTTTTCTATTTCCTCTTTAATTTCTTCTTTGATCGATTGGTTGTTCAGAAGTGGGTTGTTTGGTTTCCATGTAGTTTCTAGTTTCCACATAGATTTTCCAGTTTTCCTCTTGTTGTAGATTTATAGAAAAAAAAAATATGTCTATTGAGGTCAGAAAAAAAATAGTTATCTTAAATTCGGTCATCTTAAATTTGCTGAGATTTGTTCCATGCCCTATCATGTGATCTTGGAAAATGTTTTGTGTGCACTCAGGAAGAATGTGTATTCTGCCGCTGTTGGATGGAATGTTCTATATCTATCTGTCAAGTCCATTTATTCGAGAGTATGGTTCAAGTCCAATGTTCCCTTGTTAATTTTCTCTCTGATCTAACCATTGCTCATATAGAGGAACTGAAGTGCCCCACTAGTATTGTACAGTTGTCTATTTCTCCCTTTAGATCTCTGCATATTTCCCTAATAGATTTAGTAATCCGATGTTAGGTATGTATATAATTATGTATTATATCTTCTACATAGATTGACCATTTTATCATTTTATAATGACCTTCTTTATCTCTTGTTATCATTTTTGGCATGAAGTCTATTTTGTGTTATGTAAAGTATGGGTATGCCCACGTTCTTTTGATTTCCATTTGCATAGAATATCCTTCTCCATCCCTTCATTTTGAGCCTATGTGTGTCTTCAGAGCTGAAATGAGTTTCCTGTGGGCAGCATATAGTTGGGTCTTCTTTCTTATCCATTTAGCTACTCTGTGCCTTGTGCCTAGTGAAGTCATCCATTTGTATTTTGAGTGACTATTGCTACATAAGGACTTACTACTGCCTTCGTATCATCTGCCTTCACTTGTCTTGTTCCTCTTGTTCCTCCTTTGTTTCTTTTCCCCTCTATTTCTGCCTATCTTTGCAAAATGGTGGTTTTCTATGGTGATTTGATCATCCTCATTTTTTATGTTTCATGACCCTAGATTTTTGCTTTGGGTTTACTATGTGGCTTATACAAAATGTCTCATAGAGAAAATAGTCCATTTTATGTTGATAACACCTTATCTTTTTTGTTGTTGTTGGTATAACAAAATGTTGACTTATTTAATCCTTTTAAATTTGCAGTGAAAGTCAACCATTCAGTTACTTATGTCCTGATCAACCCAGATCATTGGTAAAATTAAAGAATGCATACAGAATTTTGATATGAAAAAAGGCAAATGTAGACTCCATTAGGGATCTGTTGTTTTTACCTGCCCAACATCCACTATTCTTTTAATGGCACCTGAGTTTCCTGTGGTGAACTGCCTGCTCTCCTATTATGGGTCCATGAGGTACACATCTAGTAATCAAGAGTAGTCCTTTTTTGTCCTGCTTCACAAATGTGTAATCCCAGGCAGACCAATGACAGTGAGGTCCTGAACTTAGCTGGAACTAGTATGCAAGAAGCTCTCACTCCAGGGGGATCAGAAAGCTGGTAGAACATCAGTCTGGAGCTTCTGATGGCCATCATTTTGCCTGAGAATGAAGCCAAACGAACCCCTCAAAAACTGGGTTTGGAGAAAAGCTAAAAATTACAACTGGGGCACTAGAATTTAAAAGCTCAAAACACCAGGGTCTTATCATTGTCAGATTATGATGTTATAATTCCATTTCTGAAAATAAAAACACATTCATCCTAGAGTCTCCAAAATCTTTCTAGGAAGGAACAAAATGAAAGATCTTTAGTAGTCTGACCAAAAAAAATGTCCATTATTCTTGATATTAAGAATTGAATGGAGGGGCGCCTGGGTGGCTCAGTGGGTTAAAGCCTCTGCCTTCGGCTCAGGTCATGGTCTCAGGGTCCTGGGATCGAGCCCCGCATTAGGCTCTCTGCTCAGTGGGGAGCCTGCTTCCCCCTCTCTGTCTGCCTGCCTCTCTGCCTACTTGTGATCTCTCTGTCAAATAAATAAAATGTTTAAAAAAAAAAGAATTGAATGGAATGATTTAAAGAAAAATAAACATTATTGTTTACATAATATATTCAGAAGCATGTGGTTCCTAGTGATTGGAATCTTGTCATGCTTGGAGAGGAACAGAAGACGGTAGCTGAGAATCACATCCTCTCATAAAAGACACCTAAACAGTTTGCTTAGGATGACGAATATTAAGGATTTGAACATAAAACTTTTTCTCAGAGGAAATAATCTTAGTTTCTAAAGAGCATTCACTTCTGACATCTCCATTCCTGATTTCAGTGGCTGCAGACTACATACATCTGCGCCACACTTAGGACAAGAAAAATACCTGTGAAAGAAGAAACTGCTCTTCACACAGCAAAACAGAAGATATGCTCACTTATGTTGTGAGGCATGGGCAGGAGGCACTCTCCACACATAGAACGTTGCCCACTGCCACTGGTGGCTAATGTATAGTCACTGTTAGGAGCACCAGTAAGAGGAATACACTATGAAGATCACTTAGCTTTCAACTTCTGGATATTAATAAATGGTAAGAGAGAAAAACCCAAAACTCAGCAAAACCACACCAGAGAATTTCCCTGGTCATATACCCACAGCCTAACTTCGCATTTTGTTTCAGGGCTTGGGACATACAGAATGAATGCCGAACATTCTGTCAAAGTTGCAAACTTGCCCCTCTGAAGGAAAATCAGGATATTAATCAGCCAACGTAATTTCAAAAGTCCAACCACAATATTCACACACTGCCTCGCTTTCCCAAATGACACCAAAGGGTGGTTTCAAAACAGGTGGTACCAGTGCTCCTCTAGCCATGGCCTGGGCTTCCAGGAAACATCGCTTGTGTACTGAATATGCAAAATGGACTGTCCTACAGTGGCATTTTTAGAGTAAATGGTGAATCATCACAAGAAGAGCCACAAGAACCTTTTCAACTTTGGCTCAAAGTGGGCAAAGGGACCTGGCTTACATCCATGAAAGCATGGGGCCAAACCAGCTGCTCCGGAGCCTTGTTAAGTTTAAGTGCATCCTGCTGACTTATTCTTAGCACTCTGTTTGTCCTCTCCATGTTTTCTCTGCAAGTCATGTATTCTCTGAAGGTCTCTTAGAAGTCTGCAAAACACCCATTCCATGTCACCTTTTCTGAAACGTTCTCTGAGAAGCGTGGCTTCTCCTAGATGAACCTGGATTACCCAGGCTTCCAGACCTCGCAGGCTTCAGAGCTGATAACACCTTATCTTCCTTCACCTATTAAGCTTTTTATATTTTTGTTATTAGTTTACCTCTTTTCATGTTGTATATTCATTGAGAAATTATAGTAGATACAGTTCTAATGAATGTTCTTTTCTGTAAGTTTTTATATTATAATTAGGTGGTTAACATGCCATTCCAATAGAGTTATGGTTTTCTGTTTTATTTTTCACCTTTGCTAGAGTACTATGTACTTTCACTTGCTGTTATGTCACTCACTGATGTCTTTTCATTTCAGCTGAAGACATTCTTTCAACATTTCTTGTAAGGCAGGTCTGGTGGTGGTGACCCCCCCCCTCAGTTTTTTTCTGGGAAAGCCTTTATTTCTCCTTCATATCTGAAGGCTAATTTTGCTAGAAAACATACGTTGGCTGACCGTTTTTCTTTCGCCACTTTGAATATATCATTCCTCACTCCTGTTCTATAGAGTTTCTTCTGAGAAATATACTGGTAACCTAACGGGGCTTCCTTTGTAGGCTACTTTTTTTCTTTTACCCTTGGTTGCTTTAAAGATTCTTTCTTGATCATTGATTTTTGGCAGCTTCATTACAAGATATTCTGGGGAGGGCCTTTTTGCAATGAGATAATAGGGTACTCTATTAGTTTCTTGGATTTGTATGTTTAATTCCTTCCCCATGATATGGAAGTTCTCAGCTACTATTTTTCTAAAGATAATTCTTGCTCTCCTCTCTTCTGGTAGACCAATTGTTTTTATATTTGTTTTTCTCATATCTAATACCTCTCATAGGGTTTCATCACTTTTTAAAAATCTTAGTCCTCTCTATTCTGAGTTATCTCTAAATTTCTATCCTCCAGGTCACTAATCTGTTCTAAATCTGATCTGTTCTATTTCCAATACTTTCTAATCTAATCTTCATCTGATTCATTGAATTTGTCATCTCCAGAATTTCTGTCTGGTTTGTTGGTTTGTTTATTTGTTTCAGAGAAATAGAAAATTTTAGTGTGCATAAATAAAAGGGTGGTTTAGTTCTATCAGGTTCTTTTTAAAAACTTCAATCTCTTTGATAAAGAACTCTTCCTTTTTTTTCAAAGTTTTATTTAAATTCTATTTAGTTAACATACAGTGCAATATTGGTTTCAGGAGTAGAATCCAGTGATTTATCATTTATATACAAATCCAGTGCTCATCATAACAAGTGCCCTCCTTCATACCCATCACCCATGTATCCCATCCCCACCCACCTCCCTCCATCAATCCTGTTTGTTCTCTATCCTTAAAGAGTGTCTGTCTTATGGGTTCAGCTGGTTAAGCATCTGCCTTTGGCTCAGGTCACGTTCCCAGGGTTCTGGGATTGAGGCCTGCATCAGGTTCCCTGCTCAGCAGGGAGTCTGTCTCTCCCTCTCCCCCCACCTCATGCTCTTTCTCACTCTCTCTCTCAAATAAATAAAATCTTTTTTTTTTTAAGTGTTTCTTATGGTTTGTCTCCTTCCACCTCCTTTGTTGTTTGTTTCCCACACCATATGTTCATGTTTTGTTTCTTAAATTCCACATATGAATGAAATCATATGGTATTTGTCTTTCTCTGATTGACTTATTCCATTTAGTATGATACACTCTAGCTCCATCCACATGGTTCCAAATGAAAACATTTCATTCTTTTTGATGGCTGTATAATATTCACACACACACACACACACACACACACACACACCACATCTTGGTAAATAACTCTTTCTGTTCATTAATTTTATTCCTGAGTTCACTGAATTGACTTTCAGAGTTTTCTTGTAGCTCACGACAGAATCTCTTCCTAACAGCTGTTTCGAATTCTTAATCACTTAGATTGCAACATTCCATGCCTTTGCGATCGATCACTGGAGAACGACCCTTTCCTCTTTGCCATACCATGTTCCTGTGATTTTTCATAGCGTTTGACAAAATGTCTCTCTGCCATCCCATTTAAAGTAACACATACCTTTAATTGTTTAAGGCAGTTCAACGTACTTGCAATTAGAAGCCACTCCTTTGATTTCCAGAAGGGGGCGCTAAACCTCAAGTTTTTGGTTTCTCTTTACCTGCGTTGGCTCCAGGCTGCACTGGGGAGCATTGGTTTTAAAAAGCTGGTGTAGGGACTCCTGGGTGGCTCAGTTTGTTAAGCGGCTACTTTCGGCTCAGATCGTGATCCTACGGTCCTAGGATCGAGTCCCACATCTGGCTCCTGGCTCAGCAGAGAGCTTGCTTCTCCCTCCCACTCTGCCTGCTGCTCTCCCTGCTTTGTACTCTCCCTCTCTGTTAAATGAATAAATAAAACCTTAAAAAGAAAAAAAAAGCTGGTGTAGAAAAAGCTGATGGCAGAGTTGGGTAAGGTGTGGTTTTAGCACCTGTTGCTTTGTGGGTGCCCACAACCCAACCCAACAGTGGCAGAATCCTCAAGCTGGGATACTGCCAGAGGTCTGAGGGCAAACCCCCTGCTGAAATCCCAAAGCTGATGGCCAGGGAAGAGGTTCCTTCAATGACCTTTGTTATTCTTGTCTACCCCCCACCCCGCCCCACCCCACCCCACCTCACCCCTGCCTCCAGAGTTGCAGAGGTCCCTTCTCAGAAATCTGTGCGCCTGGAGAAAAATGGGTTCGGTCAATCACTCAGCACTTTTGCTTTCTACCTCCTCTGTGAGGGCAGTCTCTGGCCCTGAAGAGGGAGCTGGTTCCTCAAGATCCTCCTTCTCCTCTGCCTCCAAACTCCTCTCTGCCCTGCCTGGATGGGCGCTTGCTTCTCCCATCAGGCTGGCTGGCCCTCTGCAAATTCTCTCTCTCTCTGGTGCGTGTCCACCATGTTTGGCTCTCTCCAGTTTTGCTTCTTCCTCAGTTGCAGCAAATGTGGGTAGGGCAATTCCCCCGCCCCAGCCTTGGATTCCAACTCCCTTGGATCCTCAGCAGCCTCCAAGATTCTATCTACTTACTTTTTGAAGCACAGGTGCATGGAAATGTAATGTACAGAACCACCTTCATTCAGTTGTGAATCACCCTTTTAATCTGGTTTCTGTTAAAATATCTTGCTAGAAAACTATTAGGACATCTTATGGGATTGTGATGGAACTTTATAAGAACATCCAACCTGAATAAAACTCAGATATCAAAAAACTCTACCTTCCTGAGACATATAAATCTGAAGGTAAATACATAAGTAAGCTTTCGATAAATACAAACAGATAAAATCGAGATATGAGAAGTCAATCACTGTTCGTTGTATGACGCCTTCACTTTGTTTATTCACACAATTCTGACAGGCTTGGGTATCTATTCCTAAATTCATATCAGATTCAAAGCATCAAATTAGTTTTAGGGAGAGAACTGCTAGAAACAGACTAAAAGCAGAAAGAAATGACAGCCGGTCAATTGGAAGAAAGAAAAACACAAAAGAAAATACTCCTAGAGCCACTTAATCTGGCTCTGAAGAGCCCAATAGGAATCAGTGTATATGCTATTGTGTATTTGGTATCGATACAGATGATAATGGTCATGAATCATCAAGAAACACTTACATCTGCTGAGAACGGTAGTCTATGTTTAATAAAGATTCACTAAGATTTCTTCGCAACTTCAGATCTTTGAGGGCCAACCTCATCTGTCTTATACCCCCAGTGTCAACCCAGGACTGTCTTTATGCCAGACATCAAGCAGGCAAACAACAGTTGCTAAAAAACAAATTCGTTACCTTTCCAATCGAATCTTAGCTACCTGGAGGGTCTTGGACTTTTACAATAAAGTGAAATTAAAGACTCACTTCAGTTAGTTACTTCTCCGAAAGAAAAAGTCTTACATATTTAAATCCACCCACTGTAGTTGTGTTCCCACTGCAAAAATACAGTCCCAGGGTATCATGGAGGTAGGATCATGCTGATTGAAATGCTAATGGAAACTAAAGCTCTTGCTTTCTTTCCAGAAATCTTTTGTCCAAATCCTCCCTCTATCCTTAATGGGCAGCACACCGGACCTTCTCAGGGAGACATTCCCTATGGAAAGGAAATTACTTACACATGTGACCACCACCCAGCCAGAGGGATGACCTTCAACCTCATCGGGGAGAGCACCCTCCGCTGCACAAGTGACGATGAAGGGAACGGGATTTGGAGCGGCCCTGCCCCTCGCTGCAAACTTGCTGGTTCTACAGGTCAGTGCATACATATTTCCCTATGTCCCATCTAGATCAGAATATCTAGGTGAGAACCTCCCTATTTCTATGGGGACAGTCATTTTGGCTTGGGAATGTGGCTTTCTTGTAAGGCACACAGAATTACCTACTGGGAGAATGACAGGTGTGTTCTAGATGTGCCTTGCTGTGTCCCAATTGCTGGTCCTCTCATGGCCCTTCCTGCTGGGGTGAGGAGTGTGGGATAGTGACAAGAGAAGGAGGGAAACAATGGGAAGAATCAGTGAGGCCCAGACTTCACAGAGACTATTTTCAAGCACTAAAAGCAAATGCCAAAGAAAACACTGTCGTACCATCTCTATTACAAGTTGTATTTCGGAGCTCCTGCATCACTCAGTTGGTGGAGCGGCCAATTCTTGACTTCAGGTCTGGATCTCAGGGTTGTGGGTTCAGCCCCACATTGAGCTCCCTAATGGGCATGGAGCCTACTTTAAAAAAACAAACGAACAAACGAACAAACAAACAAACAAAAAAACACACACAAAAACCCAGCTGTATTTCTATTGGATAGATGGGTGTGCTGAGCAAAAGCACATGTTGATGGCTGTATTTTACTTTAGATTTGATGGAAATGACTAAAGAAACTCCAAGGCAGGCATTTGTATTGCTTTTGTTCCTTCTAAGCGTTCTGCTCAGCCTGTGACTGCATTTTGTTGACCCTTCGTCTCATGTTTAGCAACAGGCACTCAAGACGTCCTAGAAAAGTGGAGTTCAAGGTTGTGCTCTTGGCAGCTCCCTCCTTTTATGTATTAGTCTGGTATTAAATGACAATATCTGTACAATCCGGGGCTCATTCGTGGCTGTCCTGGTCTTTGAAACAGCTCTGTGCACCAGTGAGGACAGGTAGCACCAAAGTGGTCCTTTGTAGATCCCGGTGGTACTCCCATCTGATGCAGTTTGCAGGAAGAGAATACAGGTGGTCCTGTTTACAGGCTGAAGGTCTACATTTAAAGAATCAGTTTTCCCACTGATTGGGAAATAAGTAGTGCCTGCTTTGGGTCTTCCTGTGTCTCTAAGAGTCAAACATGCTATTAGATATGTTGGCGTATTTGTACTTCTTTGTTTCAGTGAATGTCTTTTCTTGTGTTTTGGGGGGATCTTGTTCTTAGAATGCCCCCATCTGCCCAAGATCCACAATGGATATTACCTTGAAAGACCTGCATCTCCATATCTTCCGGGAATGACTGTCAACTACACTTGTGACCCAGGCTACTTGTTGGTGGGAAGAGCCTTCATATTCTGCACAAACCAGGGAACCTGGAACCAATTTGATCATTTTTGCAAAGGTATTTATTATTCTTGTTGGGTTTTTTAATGGAAAATGGATGCACGGGGCTGATAAGACTGAGAGATCTTTCTGAGAAGATTGTGAAATGAGTGTCAATAGAGGGGGGAGAAAAATGGGGGGAAAAAAGATGAGAAGGAGGCTACCCAAGGACTCTTAGTTCTACCAAAGTAGTAGAACGAACTGATGGAATTTCCAGTAATACAGTAGACATCAAACACCAATTTAAAATGATTTGTGGGGGGCGCCTGGGTGGCTCAGTGGTTAAAGCCTCTGCCTTCGGCTTGGGTCGTGATCCCAGGGTCCTGGGATCGAGTCCCGCATCGGGCTCTCTGCTCAGCAGGGAGCCTGCCTCCTCCTCCTCTCTCTCTCTGCCTGCCTCTCTGCCTACTTGTGATCTGTCTGTCAAATAAATAAAAAAATAAAAAAATAAATAAATAAATAAATAAAATGATTTGTGGGCTTTTAACGAATAATGTATCTTAGCTCTGAAGGATCTCAGAGAGTCACAAGTGGTCCTCACCAATACCTTAAATAAGAGACTAGAAGTACACTTTTTTTTGTAAGGAAAATTGAAGCATGGAGCAAGGTTGAGAGCAATTAATTCCTGCAATTACTGAATATGGGTCCTTATTATAACTTCCAAGACCAAAGGTGAAGTGCTTATTTCATCTCTTCCCTAGAACAAGTGCCAGGAATTACTGCCTTTATTCCTGTCTGTGTTTGCATAGACTTAAAATCTTTTGTTGTTAATATTCTTAAAAACTACAAAATTTGGGATTAAAAATATTCTGTGACTAAGCATGGTACTGAGGTCTTTAATAAAAATTATTTGTGTTAATCTCTCAAGGAGTCTGATGAGTTGGGATTATTCTTGCTATTCTACAGAAGAGGAAATTGAGAGAGAGACCCAGTAACTAGTCCATGGTATGCAGCTCGTGGGTGGTGGTGCCTGCGTTGGGCCACTGCCCCACCCATGCTTTTAATTTATTTATTTATTTATTTATTTATTTTTAAAGATTTTATTTATTTATCTGACAGACATCACAGGTAGGCAGAGAGGCAGGAACAGAGAGAGGGGGAGGCAGGCAACCTGCCGAACAGAGAGCCCTATGAGCCCTATGCGGGGCTCGATTCCAGGACCCTGGGATCATGACCTGAGCCGAACATAGAGGCTTTAACCCACTGAGCCACCCAGGTGCCCCCCACCCATGCTTTTAAACACTGCACTGTGTTCTGTCTCCTTTCAAATGTGGTTCTTTTGACTTTGCACAGCAGTAAGTTAGCAATTTGCTTTTTGTCCCCCTTCTTTTCTTTTTAGAAAACTAAGAGCAGGAATGAGGTAGGAGGGATTTCAGGCATGCCTGTGTTTCAAATGTAAAGGAGCAGTTAGTCCTATGGCTGCCATGGTGGTTATAGGGCCAGAGGGCGCTCCGCAACCGAAAAGTCTCAGAAGTCCTTGGCTAGCCACACTCTGATTTTAGAGAAAGAAAATGAGGTCCTCTACAGAGGTGTAAATGGCCCTCCTGTATTTATTTACAAGAATGGAGTGCATATACTGTGGAGTCCCTGTGTCTCTGCAGAAATCCGAACGCTTACCCCTCCTTGCTTTAGTCGCCTGGAGAAATAGGGAGGGTCAGGGAATACTTCAAAGATTAAGTATTCAAATCAAGACTCTAGGAAGGTTCTTCTCCTGAAAATAAAAGGGTAATATTCTATTCTCTTGGCAGCTGCTTTCAAGTAAAATTCATTTTGTCTTAATAACTGTCCTCTTTGAACGTGCTTTATAGCAATCATTCTAGGTCTTTAGCATGAGCAAAATCAGCCAAGAACCTTGTAAGATTAGGATCTCAAGCGTCATTCCTAAGAACTCTGATTCTGACATTTTGAACTGGAGTTTGGACTACTTTTAACAAACCCATCAGTATATTCTGAAGTAGGAAGACCACAGACCATACTTTGGGAAATACCACTTTATCTTGTTGGTTCCTATACAGAAAATAATAATTTAGCCTCATGTTTGAATAATTACAACTAAAAAGCAGGCTTTGCTTAAAGCTGAAGAAGGTATCGATAGCTGGGCAGAAAAAAAAAGCAAAACAAAGAATAAGCTAAATAAGGTAAAATAAAGTAGAAAAATTATGTTTTGAATTTAGAATCATGATTTACTAGCTTCTTTGTTCTATGCATAGATATGAGCCAGAAACATGCATTAAATCAAGAAGCAAAATACGAGTATGTACTGTATACCTAGAGAGAGTTAATGTGATATTCCTGTTTCCTTATGGGGTGACCAAAGTGGATCCAGTGTTAGAAGATGGTGATCATATCTCCCAATCTTTCCCCAGTTGCAGAGGTATCAATAATTAAAAGTGGATGCATAACACATTCCATATTCTCTTACTTTACCCAAGAAATGAAAGTCAGAGAATTTAAAATCCTAAGATATTGGGTGGGTGTCAACAGTTCCTGATCGAAAACATGACATCTTTGCTGAAGGCAAAGCAGTTTGGGGTCATAGATCTCTCCACTATGTCGGTTTCAATTAACAATTAACAATAAAATGTCAATTTCCTTCTGATTTTTCTAATTTCAGAGGTAAAATGTATCATCCCAGAGTTTATGAATGGAATCCGGAAGGAGCTGGAAATGAGAAAAGTGTATCACTATGGAGATAATATAACTTTCGAGTGTGAGGATGGGTATACTCTGGAAGGCAGTCCCCAGAGCCAATGCCAGGCAGAAGACACATGGAACCCTCCTCTTGCCATATGCACATCTAGTAAATGGAGCTGCAAGAAATGTAGGTCCTTCCTTAGTCATGGTTATTATTCATTCATTCTGCAATACTGTCACTGAATGTGGTGTGATGTTTATAACACCTGCTAAGAGCTAAGGAGTACGACAGGAGCTCCTAATTCTTCCCAGAAAACCCTTGCAATGAAAGTAAGGCAAGCCTCACTCTTCTCACACTGCTCAACCCATCCATCTCTCCTCAGGAACCCCTCTGAACCTTTTTTGTCTATATTACTCTATTGTTGATTGCATGGCACAGTAATGATTTGTTCATAGCCTTGGGGCCTTAAAAGTCAGGAGCACATCAATGGTAGTGCAGGCCTTCAAGAATATTTCAACATGAGTGAGAGAGCACTTTCCAAGGTGCAGAGATAAGATGGTTGGTCTCCCTCACTGGTATACAGGATTTTAAGCTGGTACGCTGGATAGAGCAGATTTAGAAATCATGTATCTTAAATTGCACATATGAGTGAAATCATATGGTATTTGTCTTTCTTTGACTGATTTATTTCTTTTAGCATAATACCTAAAGTTCCATCCACGTCATTGCAAATGGCAAGATTTCATTCTTTTGACAGCTGAGTGATAATCCATTTTGTGTGTGTGTGTGTATACCACATCTTCTTTATTCATTGAAGAACAAAACAGATGAACAGAGCGGAAGAGAAAAAAAATAAAATAAGTTAAAAATGGAGAGGGAGGCCAATAAGAAACTCTTAACTATAGGGAACAAATTGAGGGTTGCTGGAGGGGAGGCAGGTGGGGGGATGGGGTAACTGGGTGATGGGCATTAAGGAAGGCACCTGGTGTAATGATCACTGGGTGTTGTATAGAACTGATGAATCCCTAAACTCTACCCCTGAAGCTAAGAACACACTATATGCTAACTAAATTTAATTCAAATTTTAAAAAATGAATTTAAAAAAAAAGAAATCATGTATCATTGAGCTCAGTAGAAGAGTACCCCTCTGCTAACAACTAGAGAGTGATATAAGATAGAAAACCCTAAATCCTAAATTTGTACACATCAAGATGCTATTGAGCAAAATTAACAGTGTATAATCATCTTTAATCAAAATTAATGCGAAGCTGCCCTCCACAACTCTTACAACTCTTTGTTATAATACATGATTGAATGCTAAGATTGTTCAAGATCTATTTTTTATAGTTAATCCCTTAAACATGTTAACTAAGCTGACTCACATAATATTTCCAAATTATAAATTTGACACTCCCTTAATGTCAAATTATATTTACTTCTTTGGCAAAAATCTCACTGTTGAACCAACTGGATGCCTTTAGAGAATTCTGAAGATGTGTCTGCGAGAGAGAGAAAATTCACATAATTGGAAGAGTAACCATACCAGATAGTAAAAGAAAATAGAAAGCTACAATACCTGAATTACTTTATGCCAGCACAAAAAATAAACTTACTTTCATAAGTAAATGGAACAAGCAAATATTAATAAAATAAATGTATCTTGCAGATAAAACATAGTAACAGAAATCAAACCATGGGAAAGGAAAAGATGACCAAATGCTATAAGGTAGCACTGAAGAAATTTTTTTTTTAAGATTTTATTTATTTATATGACAGACAGAGATCACAAGTAGGCAGAGAGGCAGGCAGAGAGAGAGGGGGAAGCAGGCTCCCCACCGAGCAGAGAGCCCGGGCAAAGAACTCCTTCCCAGGACCCTGGGATCATGACCTGAACCGAAGGCAGAGGCCTTAACCCACTGAGCCACCCAGGTGCCCCGACCCTTTCTTTTTATCTTATAATAAATACCAGATGGAATAAAGAGAAGTTTAAAAAGTGACCATAGAACAGCTACGGTAAAATATAAGAATATTTATGAAACAGCTAAAGGAAGGGCAGCGTTTTGAGCTTTCTGATAGCATAGAGAAGATCATAAAATGTCAACAAATTTGTCTTCGAATTTACATACTTGGAAAAGTAAATTTGAAGACATTAGCCAGATGAGATCTCTGTGCAAATATAATGAAGGGTTAATAGTGTTCTCACGAACATACAAGTGGTGGTTGCGATGATCATACAAGCTGACATATATTGAATACTTCGTTCCACAGTTGAAGTATTAGCTAGAGAGAAAGACGTTATAAATACATAAAAACTTAGATCACAGGAAAATGTTCCAGAAAGGAATGTACCAGAACATTTCAGGATATTATAAAAAAAATCAGTAGTTCTCAGCCAAAGCAATTTTGCTCTCCGGAGAATACCGGCAAAGAAGAAATTAAAAAAAAAAAAAAGACAAGGAATCACTTGATGCTTCCTCAATAAATACTGATTATAGCCAGAACTGTTGGCTTATTACATCCTGCAACTTCATTTCACAGATGTTCTAGGAAGAGAAGTCCACTAAATAAGTTACGAGCTAAATCCTTTTTTTTTTAAATTAACATACAATGTATTTTTTGTTTCAGGGGTACAGGTCTGTGATTCATTAGTCTTTCACTGTTCATGGCGTTCACCATAGCACATACCCTCCCCAGTTTCCATCACCCAGCCACTCGGTCCCTTCCACTCCAGCAACCCCCAGTTTGTTTCCTGAAATTAAGAGTCTTTTATGGTTTGTCTCCCTCTCTGGTTTTATCTTGTTTCATTTTTCCCTCCCTTTGCCCATGACCCCCCACCCTGCCTCTCAAATTCCTCATATCAGTGAGATCATATGATAATTGTCTTTCTCTGATTGACTTATGTCGCTCAGCATAATACCCTCTAGTTCCATCCACGTCATTACAAATGGAAAGATTTCATTTTTCTGCATAATATTCCATTGTATATATATATATATATACCACATCTTCTTTATCCATTCATCTGTTGATGGACATCTAGTTGTAAGCGAAATTCTTAACAGTACAGGAGAAAAATTACAGGGACTCTTATTTTTACTTCACATATTTCTGTATTATTTGGATACTATTACATTTGTGATGAAGAAAAAGATATATATATTACTAGCGGTAAACAAGAACTAATATCCATCCATCAATTGGTGCTTCCTTTATGACAAAGGCTTCTCTGAGTCCTTTACATTTGTTCTTTTAATTCTGTGAGCTCTTGAGCAAGTTAATGATTATAATTAAGCACATATATATATATATATAAAAGCTCCATGAGGGCAGGGATCTTTGTCTATTTCACTTGTGTCCCCAGTACCCAGAATTAAATAGCTCATATGTTCTCAATAAATATTTAGGGAATGAATGCTCTTATGAGTTAGATGTACTGTGATCTCTAATACACAGGTAGGATAAATGAGATATAGAAAAATCAATGAACATGGAAAATATATGGCTATTTGGTAGTTAAAACTGATTTTTAACCGAGCCAATCTGACTCCAAGGACTTACACCCTCTTCTTCTTCTTTTTTTTTTTTTTTTAAGATTTTATTTATTTGAGAGTGGTGGGGAAGCAGGAGCAGTGGGAGGGGCAAAGGGAGAAGCAGACTCCCCAATGAGCAGGGAGCCCTATACCAGGCTCAATCCTGGGACCCTGGGGGATCATGAATTGAATGAAAGGAAGATGCTTAACTGACTGAAACACCCAGACTTGCGCCCTCGTCTGTCATTCTTCCGATTCTTTTTAGAGCTGACAGGCTGAAAGAGACAGAAGCCCTAGAACAGTAAGATTAATTTAAGGCTCTCTAGTCCCTGAAGACCTACTAGAGGCATCCTGAAATCATAAGCTTCCAGAAACAGCTTTCTGGAGCTGAATGTAGGAAAAAATCAGTGAGGCAGACATAGTCGGCCTAGGAAGCTAGAAAAATGTATACCACAATTTTAGTACAGTTTTACCTAGTGAAGGATTTTTCAGGGTAGTACAATCCTGTGTGATATTTTTCATTTATACTGTTTTATAAACTCTCTTCTGTAATTGTTTTATGATAAAATTTTAAGTTAAAAAGAAAAAAAACACACTTTGCTCAGTGCACAAGATAAAATGAAGTTACATGAGGGAAACCAATGGCTTCTTACATTAGAAAAACATCAGACCGTGTTCTGAAAAAATCAGGAAGAATCATCAGTGACTGATCTCCTCTTGGCCATGCTGTGGGCCAGACTGACGTTGTCCTGCTTTTGTCTTCCCCTCAGGCACAAGCGCTCTCATAGTCGGTAAGTTTTGGGAAGGGCTGGATGAGGAGCTCTCGCACCCTGAACAGTAAGTATGTACTGACACGAGTGAAACCTAAAAGGAGAGATCAGTGTCTCCTACGTTACAATTTCGGTTAGAAGGAAAGTAAGTCAAAATTCAGGCCACAGTGTGGCAAGACTGGTATCCTCACAGGCATACAGAGTGAGTGTCCTTGACGGAAGGTTCTATACTGGCTTTAAACTGTTACAGCTGAATAATCATCCTTCCTGTTCGTAGCTGGAGAGCCCTACTTCCTCTTTGGTTTATAACCCAGGAAGTTTCCTCAGGATGGTATCACGCCCACTCCCACAAACTGGAAGCCACAAAGACCAACTTCCTTAGCCCATTTAAGAGAAGTGGTTTGGTGGCAGACTCTGTGGCAGAGGACAGCTGGTCCCTGGGCCTTACACAAGGCGGGAGCGCAGGGTCCTCCAGCGCCGAGGCCAGGAGCTCCAGGGCTGTTGTCACCTAGCTGTTGAAAGGCTGCTATAGACTAAAGGTTACAGACTGCCCTGCTCACACTTTATCAGTGACCCTGACCCTAAGACTAATGTGCTAGATTAAACCAGGAGTAGAGGGAAACTCCTAAAGGTAAGCCTGTGTGAGGTATTTCTTTTCTTTTTTTTTTTAGATTTTATTTATTTATTTGACAGACAGAGATCACAAGTAGGCAGAGGCAGGCGGGAGGTGGGGGGTAGTGGGGAGCAGGCTCCCTGCTGAGCAGAGAGCCTGATGTGGGGCTTGATCCCAGGACCCTGAGACCATGACCCAAGCTGAAGGAAGAGGCTTAACCCTCTGAGCCACCCAGGCGCCCCATTGTGAGGTGTTTCTTAAAAGTAGAATTTATACTTGCATTTAAAGAACTCACTGGCAACTTCGAGTGCGACTAGATGTTTAGAGTTTAAAATGGATGGGTTATATTTTCTGTGCATTCAATGACCCTGTTTTACTGCCTAGGTATTTTCTTTGGCGTGATCTTCTTTCTTTCATCTGTCATTGGCTCTTATTGGATAATTGTAAAGCTCAAAAAAAGGTAAGCATAGCCATATTGTCCTAGAAAATGTCTATGACTGTACCTGTCTCCTCTTAAAAGCCAAAGAGAAATGAAAGAAAACCTCAAAAAAAAAACAAAAACCACTACATAAACAAATGTAATAATTCATAATTATAAAGAAGACCCTTGATGTACATTATAGACAGAGAAGTATTCACACTAAAAGAAATATATAAGATAATAACATTTTTTTCAAGTGATACTTAAAATTATATAAGCGTCTCAGAGATCTGTGCCAGGTACTGAGAGAAGAAAACAATACATATTTTCTGTTACCTCATTACCACCATCATTCAATTGGATAGCCATTCATTCAGCATACTCTAAGGTTGTATTTTCTCTCACTCCATGTACCACCTATCATCCAAGACCTCTTCTAGGCCATTCCTCAGATAAACACTTAGTCATTGTGCCTTGGAAGCTGCTCTGGAACACTTGTTGGTATAAACCTCTGCTCTTCCTCACGCAAGGATCTCAAGTTGCCCTTCCTCACCCTCTGAAAACTTTGGCTCCTGATTCACTCTTGCTCTTTGTCTCAGGGGATGCCCTCCTTGTAATTTCTAAGAAAGGGTAAAGAGTAACTGAGTAATGAAGTACTGGCAAGTGGCCAAGTGACTTAACTCTTTGTGCTTCCACCCTGAAATCCCTAATACCAACACATACTCCAAACCTAAAGGTACCAGTATTGCATCATGTCTCATTTAATTTCTGCCAGGGAAGTGCTTACTTAGCCCTTGAAGAGGCAGAGCAGCACACCACGTGAGATCCCAAGATTAGTGAGCAGTGAGAGCTGTGTTCACTCCCACCTACTGGCTATGAAACCCCCAGGGAGACACTTCCCTTCTCTGAACTTCATTTTCCTTGTCTGTAAAATAGGGACAGTAGTTCCAAGCTCACTTAACACAGTGCCTGGCTTAGGATGAAGGTCAGAAAATGTGAGCTATTGGGGCACCTGGGTGGCTCAGTGAGTTAAAGCCTCTGCCTTCAGTTTAGGTCATAATCCCAGGGTCCTGGGATGGAGCCCCGCATCCAGCTCTCTGCTCAGCGGGGAGCCTGCTTCCTCCCTGCCCCTCTGCCTGCCTCTCGGCCTGTTTGTGATTTCGGTCTGTCAAATAAATAAATAAAATCTTAAAAAAAAAAAAAAAGAAAGAAAATGTGAGCTATCGTTCTTCAAATGTGATCGTTACTGGCATCTCAAAGCGATTAAATCCTTGGAAATACTGTCAGTCTTCCTACGCCTCATGACAAGGACTGCTGCTCTCCAAACTGTGGACGTTAATTGGACAGAACACAGAACTTCTACCTTCACTAAAGCAGAAGAGGAAGCTTTGAGTCAGACCCACTGTACAGGGCCCCTGACCTTGTGAGGCTTCGATGTCACAATCGGGCGGTAAAAGGTTATTTGCCTGTCAGAACTGTTGTGGAAGGAAGTGTTGCTTTAGGCATGGACACTTGTCTGTAAGAATTCAGTCTTCTGACACAATGTACAGGGTGGTTTTCATAGCTTTTTCTCCTTCGAGTTTTGACTTAGTCTTGAAAGGTGGGATTTGGTTATGTTTTCCTTTTATATATCTCACAAAGATTTCAGAAACTTCGGCAAATTCTGCCCTAAATTTCAAAGTGAATGCCACTGACGAATTTCTTCCAAGACTGAAATGTATATAATTAAGCTATTTTCCTATTTTTCCTCTTCTGCCCATTAGCAAGAATACAGATGGGAAACCTAAAGAGATGATCCATTTACATCCTCAAGAAGACAACAGTGTAAAGCCTCAGACACTGCAAACCAATCAGGAAGACAGCAGGTACCTCACGTATATCCTGAGCTCATGTCTTGGAAAGCTCAAGTACTGAAAAATGAGAACAAGATCTGCATAGGTTGCTGGTCTAGCTGGATCCCTGGGGCTGGGGTGTCAGAAGGTACTTCAGGAAGTAGAAATGCCTTGGTTGCTGTTGTGTTGGATTCTGGCTGTTTCCAGCAGTTGGGTGAGGACTGCCATCTGCGCTATGCACAGGCACTGTTTCAACAGAGCATTCCTCTATTTTTGTGCAGGGGTGCCGTGAACCTTTGAGAGGGAAGCTTTTGTTTTTCTTGTGGAACCCAAGCATTTGCCACGTGGGTGTGCCTCCAGGTCCCCCACTCCCCTTAAGTGCACAGGGTCACCTAAGGATCCTGTGGAGTCTGCATTTCCTGCTTCCCAGCTCTGACTCAATTCTCTGCCTCACCTGGCCTCCTAGGACTGCTCTCTCCCTTCTGTGCCCCTCCCCCGCCCACAGGGGCTTGTCACCACACCTCATGCCTGCATTCCAGGAACTGAGAGCCCCAGCTTGGCCTCACAGGTGTTGTGTAGTAAATGTTGAGCTGTTTGCTGAAGGATTGGGGTGAAAAGGGAGATTATGCTACAACCCAAAGGGGGACACAGTGTAGAACTGAATAGTAGAAATCATGGAACCTAAAAGTAACTGTTTTTGTAAATAAGGGCTTACTGGAACACAGCCTCACCCACTGTTGGCCTACTTATAGCTACTTGTCCCTCTGCGACAGAGGAATTGAGTAGAAGCCACAGATGGTGAGACTAGGTAGCACCCAGAGCCAAAAATATTTACTACGTGGTCCTTAAGAAGAAAAGCTCCAGACCCTGAACTATATCATATGATCTGATTTTCTCACTGCTTGGTCCCCTTGTAAACCTTGGTTGCCTTGCCACCCTTTTCCTAGGCCTCTCCCACATTAGACACCTGTTTTGTTAAAATCTTTAACATGTTCTCAGGGTTCCTTATTTTGACTCTTGGTTTTCTTGTAAATTCAAAATTCCACTATTCTTTATCATACAGAGCAATTTTCCCAGTCCTTGCTTACTCTGGCTATGCCCAAGTATCCTAAAATTTCTTCCTATCCAGATTCTTAGGACACTGTTAGAAACACCAGCACAAAAGCCCATTAAAGGGATTAGGCCCCTTTCTAGAAAACAAAAGCAAAAGTATCACATTTTTAAATAAATCTCCGTTCTGTCCTCTTTCCCATATATATATCAGTGTGCATTAATTTAAACCAGCGATTTTTTTTAAGATTTTTTTTTTAATTTATTTATTTGACAGAGTGGAAATCACAAGTAGGCAGAAGCAGGCAGAGGGGCAGGGAGATAGAGAGGCAGAAGCAGGCTCCCCGCTGAGCAGAGAGCCGGATGTGGGGCTCGATTCCAGGACTCTGGGATTATGACCTGAGCAGAAGGCAGAGGCTTAAACCACTGAGCCTCCCAGGTGCCCCTAAACCAGCCATTTTTTAGCAACAAACATGTCAAAAATCTTAAATTCAACAGAAGACAGAAGTGGCCACAGAAAAAGGTAAAGGGGTGGGAGAGGCATTTTATAGTTAATCATGATATACGCAATTCAGATCTTCTAAACAAACACAGAAGGTAGGGTCAACTTTCTCCTAATTAGAATGTGTGAATCCCTTGTTTACTATTGGGCTTTTACTCACTTTGCTTTTGTTGCATAGCTTGTCTTTCATGGCTGTTTATGAAAGCAAATGAAACAGGCATTGCTTTTTAAAAATTCAGAATTGCTAATTAACTTTTTGAAGCTTTAATGATCATCCAGCTGATTCTTCTCAAAAGACCATTAGCATATACCTGGGGAAACCCAACTGGTAGATCCACAAGATATAGAAGTCAGGACATGGTGTGACCTTCTAGGAGAGTAATTTTTTTCTAATGTTATTCCAGTAGTTGCATTGGAAAAGAGCACTATGTTAACACAAATAACATATGTATGGTAACAGAAGTCAAACAATGCAGGAGATTTTAAGATAAAATAAGACAGAGAATATTATGCTGCTTTACCTTGTGCTCTTGGGTTGAAGCATTCCTTGTCCTTTACTCTGAAGGAAAAGCTGTACAAAAGTGTTTCAAAGCCCACTGTGCTACCTGTCACCAACAGAAACACACAAAGTAACTTTAATTAAATTAAATTAATTAAAGATCAGTTGATTTCTCCTCAGTCCTGCCAAGGTACCTATCTAAACACTTGACCATTTTTCTTCCAATCAAAATTGCATTAGCCCAGCTCAGAATTCACTCACCCAAGAAGCTCTCCCCAAATGTTCTGGTGCAAAGTAATGTCTGTCTTTGGAACTCATAGCACATACTATCTCTACCATTTTCGGAATATTTTCTTTTAATAGTAATATGTGCTTAGGAAAATAATAGAAAATACCAGAAAAATATAAATAGAAAAACTACATGTAAAAACCTCCATCCAATGGCTAATAATCCTAAGCTTATTCACATACTTTACAAGGTTATACACTGGGATTTTATTAACTGTATATTAAATCCTAGTTTGGTTTGCACCATTACAAACTGTATGTAAACTTATATCCACAGTATTCAAAATTTCATTTATCATTGTTGCCTGTTAGCACTACTACAATCATTGACTCGCTCAGTCCTCAAACACTGATCGCTCACTTAATGTGCCAGTATTGTACGTATACATTTTCTTTGCCATGCTAAACTAGCTTAGAGTAAGGACTCCCATTTAAATTTCCCCCAAATCTAAGTATAGACTTAATCAAATGAGAAGTGTACAGTAAATTGTTGAAGATAAATTGATCAAACTTTTCATGTATCCTCAAATTTTTCTGGAACATTCTTTTATATCAAGGTACCCATAAAATTGTGTACATTGACTGCTGATCAACTTTAAATTAAATGGTAGGAAGTCTTTAATGAGTTTGTCTCCAATCTCCTTTTTAAGATTGGGATTTTGGCCATAATGTTCTCCAGGAGCAGGGCTGATCACCTGTGGCAAGATACGGTAGACAAGGAATGAGTCAGAATCTGTACCCTGCGCCCAAGCCAGAAGCAAGGGCCGAGAGGGTGATACGGGTAAAGAGGTAGATTCCAAAGACACAGCTGTGCGCTAAAGGACATGAGAATGTTCAAAGATGATGCAGGTAACAAATGATGTTGGGCAATCTTGTGAGGTGGAGAGAGGAACACTGAGGGATCAGGTAGCAGTAATAATAGGGGGTGTCAGGTGAGCGGCTGGGCCTCCGCAGGGATCTGTCCCCTGGTGGGAGGACAGCCATCCTGGCCTGAAGCATGGCCAGGGAAGTGTTTGGACATCTTGGACTATATGGTATCTTCTGCAAATCGTGACTGCAGTAGGGGGAGGACATGCTCCTGGAGGCAGAGCCTCGTCCAAACTACCAGCTCCTGTTTACTCTCCCTGCCATGGCCTGGCTCAGAAAAGAGAGTCAGAAATATTTCGTGTGTTATGAGGGACCTCTATGTTTCTGGAACGAGGCTCTTTCTATTTAGTCGCTCAACTGTGAGAACACTTTTCCTTTGGCAAAAAAAGGTGGCAAGGAAAGGTCAACTTCTTCATTAATCTCTCTCTTATCTACTCAGTGTCTCAACTTTGGCCGTATTTTCTTGGGCCCTAGAACGTCTTCTGAACTCGGAATTATGTGTAATGCTAGTATCACCATTTTAAGCAGCAAATTCGTGGGCCATTCCCTTGTCACCATGCTGTCACCTGAATAAAAATATCCTGTTATTTCAGTGCCCTTCCTTGACAAAGTACCAGAGCTGGGGAATACCTTGAATCACAATGTTGTTGGAAAGGAGCCTATTCAACAGAGTAAGATGTGAGACTCATACAATGACAGACGTGACCTCGCAGAGACCAAACATGTGCCCAAGAAGATGCTGACACGCTCCCAGGAGCCCGTAAAAGCTCCCTCCTCTTAGACTGGATTACTGTCAGTCCTCTTGCCCTCCGCTGCTGAATGCACACCTCAGCTAGTAAGGGGAAAAGACTGCACTCAGGGTTTATAAATAGTCTCAGTTACATAAAGGAAGACGGCGTCACTTTGGATTTCTGTTTACACGTTTGTGATTTCCCTTTCTCACTTTCAAATAAATGTTCATACTATGGAATGGGCTCATTAACGAGAGGATCAAAATCCAGGAGGAAGATATGAAAAACAAATAAGTCACATGTAATTATACTATTCAGTGATAACCACTGTTAATATTTTGTTTTGCTAACCTTTCTTCTTACTTGTTTACTTCTTTATACACATATCTTTCTGAACAGTCACTTTTTCTTCTGTAGAGCAATATCTATTAGAACAGAAAAATATAGCTAGATCCGTTTTTGCTATCACTAGGAAAAAAGTATCTTCTTTGTATTATATGTGCTGCTGAAGTGAGCATAGTTCTGTTTATATGAATAAAATCTTTTTAAAAAGGGCATTACATGAATCCGGGGAAGAGGTTTTCAAGAGAAACATCTTAAACAATGAGATCTGGGTATTTCCTAAGCTCTATTTCAAAAGCAATTTGTACTGTGTGTCTAAACATACTAACTTAAATAAAAGGATAATTTTATTATAAAGCAAGTGACTTACTTTTTGTATAGATTCAGAATACACCCAATAAACTAGGAAACCCTGAATTTAAGAATTGCAACATTAATGTACAGGTCTCTAAATAAGTGGTCCTGGAGTCCGTAACTGGTCCACACACTTACAGATCGGCCATGCTAACGATCTAGAAGATCCCAGAATCTTTCTGGGTAGTTAACAATAGACTTGCATAGGACGACTGCTAACTACTGTGTAATTCTGGTTTGCTTTTCAAGTGTATTGTGCCACACTTATCTTGATAAATATAAAGAGGGAACTGGACATCAACTGGAAGTTTTCTTTAAAATCATAGAAAAAAGGGGGAAAAACAGCATTAAGGAAGTCAACTGACAAACTAGGAGGAAAAAATTATAACTTATATCATAGACAAGGGTAACTGGCATATTTAGAGAGTAAAAAAAAATAAAAGACCAAACCTCCTCACCTCTCCTCCCTGTAAATGGGCAAAGGATATCCAGCCGGGCCTTCAATAAAAGAAAGGCAAGTAACCAATGAATATATGAAAAGATCCTCAATGGTTTTGCTTAGCTGAAACTTGGGGAAACTTTGGGAAATATATTAGGTCTTGAGTTTCTGAAAAAGGACATTTTAAACAAGGGCTAGAAATTAACTGATGGGAATTGGCCTTTCTTAGAATTAAAATTCCCTACCACAAGAAAAAAATGTAAATTCCTTTATCCCCCCAGAATGCAGTAGGTCAGTAAGTATTGTGATTAACCAGTATCTGATGACCATGCCATTGAATTTCAAGGAATTCATGAGATTTTTTGCCTGTGACATCAGTGATCCATGGGAAATACTGCTTCTACGAACTATGGGTAAAATACTGACCTGTCTAACTTCATTTGCATTGTTGAGTAATCCTGTTAACCTCTGGCCTTACATTTTTCATCCAAGAAGCAGGTCTCCAAGATTATTCTTAGTGCTAACAATCTAATTTTGTTTCTCATTTCCTTTTTGTGTACACATAATTGTGAGGTGTAAGTTAAAGTCTATGACATTTAAATGGTATGTTCTATTTTCATCACTATAATGGGATAGGAATAAAAGATTTTTGTTTTCCTTCTAAATCTATGTCTGGAATATGGTTTGTAATATATTTACTTTTTAAAGCCTTCAAAAGCCAAAAGGAAACAAAATGAACATGCTTTCCTTCTGAGAAGCGCCGCCCTCTCTGCACCTCATGGTTTCAGAATCCCTCCCTGCGTGGGGTGTGGCTTATCACTGGAATGTTCTTGCCAGTAACAGCTAAATATGAAGGTCAACTGTCTGGCAGGTGCTCACCAGGTACAAACGGAGGTGGCACAGCTCCCAGGGCCAACATCAAAAAGATGGCTTATCTTTGCTCTGTTTAGGCAGTCTCTTTCAGCTTTTCACAGCTAACCTAGTGTGTAATTCACTGTGACAGTGGAAAGCCTTTTCTGAGAGTCCTCACAGGCCCATTTCTCTGAAAAGCATGATGGAAATACACTAATTTAGGAGGCCAAGAAGCATCTGGCATTCAGATTAATTTTACACAAGTTGGCCTCTGTTTAATGACATCCCCACACCCCTCCCTCCACCCTAGTGCCATTCATAAGGCCTTAAAGGAGATCTAGCACACAGCTTCAAACCTGGTGGACAAACAGGCATACTTTCCATGCTCTCCTCTTTGTCACTTGGGCGGGGTGACAAAAATCTTTAGGGGAGTTGCAGGCACCAGGAGCCTTTACTGCCCAAACTCACTCAAAGCCTTGGCTCTTGAGTTCTATTCTTGTCCAGGCTACAGGATGTTCAATGTCAACACTCTCCCTTTGAACAAAGTCACTGAAATGATCTCAAGGCTAAGGGACAGACAGTAGCTCCACTTCCTATCACAGCTCACACTGCCTGAGACAGGACGTTTTCTGGGCAGACAGTTGTAGCTCCCTCCTTTAGAGGCAAACCCCACCATGTTCCTAGTGTCTAAGATTATTAAAATCTCTCACAATCTTCCCAGCCCTTATTTGGTAAATCCATGCTGCAGGAGAACAGGCAGAGACAGGTTAGAGGCATTTGACGGCAACTCCCATTTATTTCATGCAGTATTCATAGGCATTTATTATGCACCTACGAGAGACCTAGAACTGTCTTAGCACTGGAGCTACAGCAGGAAAACTCTATCCCTGTGTCAAGGAGCCTGTTCAGAAAAATACGGAAAAGGGCTCCAAATTTCCAATGGAGCTTTTATTGGGGAAATGAAAATAAATTAATCTATGTGAAATTATCCAATTATATTTAGAGTGTCTTGATGATCCCCCAGTACAGATTTTACTGATTGAAAGAAATTTCCAGTAAAACCCCAATTCTTGACTCTAATCTAGTTTATGTAACTAGGAAACCAAACACCTGCCATACTTTGCCACCTTTTAATTTACTCATGACAAAAAAACTTTTAGTGGTAGAAATAGATGGGAAAATGTTTTCATCTTATTGAGACGTAACAGACATACACCATTGTACAAGAGTGTTGCAGAGAAAAATAGATTCTATTTTCACAAATAAGTTTCAACATTCATCCACAGAATACTTCTCTTCTCTCACTCTTAGAATTCTAAGAACCAACAGAAATGGTAATTCCCCCTCTTTGAGTTTCCAGTGTCTCCTTTTTATACCTCCTTCAATTAAGTGTCATCACAGTGCATGGTTTTTGATGTGAAACATTGGGGTTTGGGAGTGAAAGGTTGCAAAATAATTCCTTAGATGTCTTTGGTGCCAAAAATGTCCTTTTATGGGGGAGGGGACAGGGTGGCTGGGTGATGGACACTGGGGAGGGTATGTGCTATGGTGAGAATTGTGTAAGACTGATGATTCACAGACCTGTACCCCTGAAACAAATAATATATATGTTAATTTTTTCAAAAAGGTCCGTTTATGGTAGCACATGGACAGGACCCCTGGGTAGAAAGCACTGAGCTGCGATTGTGAGGAGTGGTTGATTACATACTTTCAAGGTGGGGGTTGGTTAGGGATAGCATCAGTCTCTAAGGAATTTGGAAGAAAGGTTTCTAGGACCTTGAGGGCTAGCTGTTGTTAGGATAAGGTTATTTATACTGCCTAGTAAAACCTTAGTCATGAGACCTTTCAGATGTATATCAACCAGCCATATACTTGGAAGATGATTGCTAACTTGGCGGGGGAGAGATAAAGGAATTTTCTGAAGGAATTTTCATATTTGAAAAAGACTTACAGGATCCTGGACTTCTGGCTACCTAAGGGGGCCTTTTGCCTCTACCCAGGTATTACACCGAGGAGCTGAGATCTTGGCGAACAGTCATCCTGCCTGTCCCAAGCACTTGTCGATGGCTGGAAGTTATAAGAACGTTTAATTAGTTTTTTCTTTTACTTCGTTCTCCACATAAGGTTTTTTTTTTTTTTTAAGATTTTATTTATTTATTTGACAGACAGAGATCACAAGTAGGCAGAGAGACAGGCAGAGAGAGAGGAGGAAGCAGGCTCCCCGCTGAGCAGAGAGCCTGATGCAGGGCTTGATCCCAGGACCCTGAGATCATGACCTGAGCCGAAGGCAGAGGCTTTAACCCACTGAGCCACCCAGGCGCCCCAAGTTTTTATAATCCAAGACTAAGGTGTTTATTTTATATATCAATCCACAACTTTACATCATATACCCAGAATCAAAAATAATGTTTTGATCTGGACAGAAGACTCAATTCCAGAATGTCTTCAGTACATTTCAGATACAAAATATTAATCATATATAAGAGAGTTTTGTAATTCCAGAATACGAATCTGAAGTTTATACAGAGAGCTTACATTTCCTTCCCATTCTGTCATACCTTATCTAGGTGTGATGCAGGTTTCATGGGTACAACTCTTTGAAAAGAGTAGCTGTTGAAATATAGGTTGGATTTAATATTTTTTCCTTATCTGATTACAAATGTAACATAAGGTCACTATAGAAAACAAGAAAACACAAAGAAAATGAAATACCCATAATCTTATGAAGTATTAGTTAATTTTGGTATAATCCAACTCCCTTTTTATGTGTATCAGTATACTACTTTTACTTTAATAAAGGAATGCCAGAAGGCACATACTGATTTGGAATCTGCTTTTTCCACGTACATATATATCACAGTTTCTCATACTGTTTTTACACTGCTTGCTGAATAGACATTCATACCATAAAGCCACCTATCAAAAATTCCTTATACTTTGGCTAGATGCTGAGGATTTATTTATTTTTTTCCAAAATTATGCATCTTTGGTCACAGCTCTGATGATTCCTTTGGGATAAAGTCCAAATGCAACTGGTGCTTTAAAAGTCATGGCCATTTAAAAACTCTACAGAAAAGTTAAATTTTCGCCAAAGTTTGAGGGTGTTGCCCTCCAAATACGTTTACTCACATTGGTGAGTAAAGAGTAAAGAACATTTGTCGTTCTTTGCCAGCTAATGGGAAGAAAATGTCAGTTCCTTTTGTGTACTCTTTTAATACAAGCCATGTGACTTTTCCCCCTCCCTCTTCCTAGTCATACAGGTTTAGTCAGAATGCTACAAACAGATGTGGCTCATTTCCTCTTGATTTTCCACTTAGAGACTGGGTCATCAGGAAATTTCCCCTCTTATGGATTCCTCTCCATCCCAACAATAAGGGCTTTAATTAAAGCACTGCCAGGAGATGGGCAATTAATACACCCTTGTCCTTACCTTTCTCATGCATTTTCTCTTTAATAAAGCATTTAGTTGCTCAAGGGCAAGGACCCCAGAGAGGTGAGGCCCCAAATGCTAATGGCCCGGTGTTGTTGAATAATTCATCTACCTTGCTTTACTTGAGGGGCTGGGAGTGCAGCGGCCAAACCTTTGAGATTCTGAAATCTATCAGGCCTCCAGAGGATCCCAGAGCAGATGCTGAGAGCCCCGCAAATCACAAGCACTGTCCCTCCATATGCCCGACTCATGCCAACTCTTCAAACAAGGGCCAGGGAGTCCGGGCAGTTCGGAGGCCCCAAAACACACAGCAGCCTGGAGGGGTGCGGCCCCACGACGACCCGCTGCCTGGCCTTGCGTTTCTAGTTTCAGGTCGCTGTGCTTTTCGCTCAGTGAGGCGTTCGGTTCCGGAGAAGGGACTAAGAGGACCCCGCCAGCTCTGCTTCCCTTCGCACCCTCCTGAGTCCGGGCGGTGAGCCCGCCGAGCCCCGCAAGCCGCCGGCGACGTCGGGTCAGTGCGCAAGGGATCGTCGCAGGGCCGCCTGGCACCCGCGGAGACGACCGAACAGCTCTGCGACCCCGCGGCCCGACCCTCTCCTTCCCACGCCATGTTCCAGAGGTCAGTAGGGCCCCGCCCCCCGGCCCCGCCCCCGAGAGCCGGCTGGCTCCGCCCACTTCGGGAAGGAGAGTCACTTCCGCCCAAACCGCGCTGAGGCCACGCCCCCGCGGCGGGCTCCTGACACCCGGCCGCTCGGGATTGTTGCGTCTGTTCCCCAAACCTGGGACGGTGTCGCTTGGCGGACTCTCAGATTCCCGCGGGTCTCCGGGAAGATGACGGTGTCCTCCGCGCCGTACGTCGCCCGTTGCTTTCACCCCGAAAAGCGCTTTTCTTGGCGCCTGGTCGGGGTCCTTCTGGTGGCCCCAGTGCTCCTGCTCTCTCTGAACTCCGGTAAGAGTCTGGAGAGGCTGTGCCCTCTGGCGGTGAGCAGACACGTTTGCTCGCTGTGAGGACCCCAGTGTCAGGCACACAGTGGCAGTGGAGAAATAGTTGCTAAAATTTATCAGGAGTGGCAGACCAAACATACTGCTCGTGAATATGTTATAACCCAAAGGAAGTGCTTTGGGGGAAAGGAGCTTGACCCTCTGATAGCATTTACCAATCACTAGGGGCCCCTGGTGGGCCAAACTCCGCCTCTGTGGGGCTTCTGTACTTACTATTCCCTCAGACTTGGATCATTCTCCCCTGGCTCCTCCTTACCTCTCAAGCTGAGTTGAGGTGTCAGCCTCTCAGGAGGCCCCTCTCTGACCACCCTATCTCAGACAGAAACACGCACACCAGCTCAAATCCCCCCTGACTGGGAGTCACCCCTGCAAACATGTTTTCTGCTCTCCCCACGAGAGTGTAGAGAGCTTCTCTGTCTTGTCACGCTTGCGGTTCCAGATTTGCAATTTTTTGCACAGTGTCAACACTCTTGTGTAAGTATTGAGTACCAGAAAATGAATTATAATAATTATATAGATATAAATAATATAAATAATATAAATTAAATAAATAATATAACGAAGCTGGGGCTTAGAGTGCCAGAAACCAGTCCTCCCGCTTCCAGGAGGAAGGTTCTTTAAACACCTGTTCTCAGGATGGCCTTTCTGCGGTGCCTAAGCTAAGTCAGGGGAAGCTGACCATCACAGAGGCTCTGTCTTCCCTGTTCTGTAGAATCTGCAGAGCTCACCATACTCTAATCTTCCTTGTTCCTGATCATGAAAAAGTTCATTTTTGTCGAGGGAGTAGCGTGGGGAGGGACCAGGGGCAATAAAAAGAAAACAAAAAAATGTTTTAAAAAAGGATCAAGTTTAGATGATCCTTGTTGCTCACGTTGGATGTTGTTTGGAAGAGAGAAAATAAAATGGGGTGCAACATGGAAGGTAGCAAAACTTAAAAATGCAGAAAAGGAAACACAAGACCAAGTAAAAGTTCAAAGGTAAAATCAGGATAGGTATGAAATTAGAGAAAGTACAAATGAGCCTCCTTATGTCGGGCAGGGAAAATACGGGACTAGAATACACATTCAGTTCTGAAGCAGCTCACAGGCCGGAAGCAGGTTTGTAAGCAGGCAGCATTGTGCCTGGAGGCTTCCCATCTCAGAGGGAGGTAATTGCCGGCTGCATGAGATGGCAGAAGCCAACATTCGTCCAATTGAGAACCAGTCTCATTCTTCTAGAAGGGGTCTGCGTTTTGGACAAAACCCACCACCTCCTGCTGTGAGTGGTGTCTCTTTTAGGTCTTTTCTTTCTCTCTGGTGGATGAAGCCAGGATAGATCCATTAAGTGTTTACAGGGTAGTTTCTTACTTCCTTACTCTACAGGTTAGAATGCAAAGAGAGCAGTCCTTATCTGGTCAGTTGCTGGGTCACCAGAATCCTGGGAGTTAGGCAACAGAGGAAATCCTGTGGCCAGGTCCTTCTGGCCAAAGCTTAAAGATGATGCTTTTCAGTATTAGATGCATCCCAGTATATTCTTCAGCGAGGTGTTCTGTTGGACACCAGGGGTCCTTTGAGTGCCAGATGGTTTTGCCCAGCTCCTCTGAGGGACATGCTGTGCTTGGTGTTATGGCCGCATGGGCCATAACAGGGGAATTATTGAACACAGAAACCCGTGATAGTGACTGAGCGATCCATGTGGAGGACAGTCCAGGACGAGGCCACTGGGCACTGCCTCCCGGGGGAAGCAGATGGTGCTTGCTAGAGGAGTGGTTGAGTGGATTCAGTATAAGAAGACAGGAGTTGAGGGGGGTTGCAGCTGAGCAGGAAGGAAGGATGTTCAGAGCAGAGGGGAGCAGTGTGATCAGAGGCTTAGAGCTGTGATGTGGCTGGGGGCTCCCAAGGACCGTGCAGCTGCCTGTGTGGCAGCTGGAGGACAAGGGAGGCAAGGGAAAGGCCAAGGACTAGAACACAGAGCCAATCACTGTGAAAAGCAACAGGATAGTGAGGAATGAACAATCCCCATTGTTAAAATTCAGGCTTGATGTTGTTATCTGTCCCTTCAGGGCACTTGAGCCCTTTTGTTTGACTTAGCACACAGCAAATCTAAACCAGGGTTCCTTTAATTTCTCCAGACTCGGTAGAAGACCATTTCTTGAGGACGGCATTGCAGGGTGTTGGTGTAAGCGTGGGAGGGTTTCAGGTGAGTGTGGTGAGAAGCAGTGTCCGTAGCGGAAGCAGGCGGCCTGGCTGCTGGAGATGTTGGCTTGGGCCAGTGACTTAACATACTGTGCCTTACCTGGCCCATCTTAGAGAGGGGGCAATAGTGCCCAACCCGTAGGATGAGTATGAAGACAAGTTAAGCTGTGCCTAAAATATAAGTATAGGTCATTTCCCTGAGCACCTCTCCTTCTGATTGCTTTTGATGGGCAAAGCAAATAAAGGACTGCATGTATTATCTGACTGAAGTCCAGGTACAAATCTAGAGCTTTTCACTAAAGAATCCTAAGGGGAGAGGGGAATGATAATGAAAGCAATATAAAAAATTTCAACTACAAGTAGCGCTTGCAACCTAATCTTGGAGTTCTGAGGCAGATTACTATGTGCATTTTGCGGGGAGAAGTAAAAATAATTGAGGAACATCTGACATTGGCATCTCCCTCAAGTTCCTGTTACCGTGATGATGATCACTGACTGACCTTGGAAAATTGTAGTCTAATGAATGTACAGAATGGACGTAGGGAATTGATAAAGTTAAACCATATATCAGGACCCACGAAATGGAGACCCAGTGACTTGGCCCACATCACAGATTTAACTCTAAGTCTGCCTGCACTTATGGGAAACAACTGTCAGGGACACCCAGCATACCCCAGTCACCATCCTCAAAGCTTAGGGGACTTTCTTGAGGAATTGAGCTGGCTAACCTTATAAGGAAATCTCCAGTCTCCCAGCCAATCATGCCCTGTTTCTGAGTTTCCTCTTGGAAAGCTCTATAAATCTCCTTCTTGCTCCAAATCCGTCAGGAATAGTGCTCCAGAACATGAAAGTCACCACATTCCCTCAATCTGTGGATTGTGTTCCCTTGAATAAAGGACATCCTACTCAAAAAAAAAAAAAATAGACGGAGGTAGTGCTGGATGTTTGCTATTTCTAAAATTATTAATACTATCACCACTATTGTTTTAAGATACAAGATGTAGAGTCTTCAGTTACTGTACTTCGGAAAAAATAAAATCCCTATTATTTGGAGTTCTCCTTTGATCATGTTAAAATGCTCTTTCTAAGAATAGCAATAATGGAGAATGGGGTCAAAATAAAACAAGAAAGCATAAATATTTTGACATGAAAGAAATCAAATACCTGAATAAGGGAAAGAGCTATCATTCAACCTTTGAAAAAAAGTTGAAGACAGGCATAAAACAACAAAGAAAAAAATTATGATTTGCGGGTATCTTTGGAAGAATTTGGCTGAGCAGAAAAGGATGTGAGCTTTGGTCTAAGAGTATCTGGAACTGACAGCGGCGCTCATTCAGCTGTGGCGGTTGGTGTTACAGGTGCAGTGAGGTGCCCCCCATAGTCCTCAGAGGTAACCGTCTGGTAGGAAGCAGAGACAATAACGAGTCCCGCTGTGGGGTAGTCTGTGGATGAAGTAAATGTGGATCGCGAGGAAACTCACCCCTGTTGTTTTCTAAAGATTTTATTTATTTGTCAGAGAGAGAGAGAGCACAAGCAGGGGGAGCGGCAGGCAGAGGGAGAAGCAGGCTTCCCGCAGAGGAGGGAGCATGATGCCGAACTCCATCCGAGGACCTTGGGATTATGACCTGAGCTGAAGGCAGAAGCTTAACTGGCTGAGTCACCTGGGTGTCCCTTAACCCAGTTTTTTGCTGACACATGTCAAGAGCCACAAGAAGTGGCCTGTCAGCTGAAACTGAAGGATGAGTGGGTGAGAGGGTGGGAGGAGTGCGGGGTCTCTGGTCAAAGCTGAAGTTAATTGATGCAGGGAGGTCTGGAGTGCTGACATAATTGAGGTCATTTAATGGACACTGCCAGGAATTGAATAGGGCTTGGGAATAGGGTGCAAGAGTGAGCAGAGTCCCGGTAATGACGGGCTTTGCAAGACTGCCAGCCATGATAGGGAGCCCTAGACATTGTCATGAGGGCATTGGGAAGTCATTGAAAGATATCAGACTTGGAAGAGCTTTGGTCACTGTGTCCTATCAGCATGACTCTGGCAGCAGTGTGAAACATGAAATGAATGAAAGGTGGCAAGGTGGCTAAGGGGGCCTGTTCAGAAACACTGGTAGCACTCTAGAGAAGAAATGGCAGTGGTTTGAACTGGAGGGAAAGGTGGAATTAGAGAGACAGAATAGGCATTTGAGTTGTGAAAACTATCTTGTTTGTTGGGCAAGAGGTCACACTCTGGCTTCCTAATGTTATCTGAGAGAGCATGACACTTTCCAGGTGGAACCAAACTCAAGTCCATCTGCCTGATGCAAAGCAAAACCAATCACGGAGACATTAGATATGCAGCAAGGAAAGTTTATTTGAGAAGCAACCAAAGGAAGCAGGAGAGGAGGCCTGAAACCCCCCCTCTCTGAAGGGAGAGAGGACAGTGTTTTTGTAATCATAAGGGTTGAGATTATATACATATTTATGAAAAGAGCAGGGAAATTTAACAACTTATTCAAGAGGAAAGATGGAACTTGTACATTGAGTGTCCTGCATGCATACATCCCGTGTTCCCTTTGGGGTGGATACCTGAGTATCCATCAGAAGGGGCAGAATTTAGTCTCTGACCTCACGAAGTTATCTCAGGGCAAGGAGAAGGGGCTCCAGGCCTGCGCGGAGATCCAGTATAACCTGGATTGGATCTTGGACTCCTTATCTAGGGTAAAGAATGCACAGCCTTGCTTGCTCACAGACTGGACCCATATCTGTTTGTTGACCTTGATTCCCAGGCTTCTGCAGTAACAGCTCATGAGTTCGTTAGTAAGCTCTGAGAAGACACAAAAGCTGATTAGGAAGAAACAGTTCTCTGGGAGAAAAAAAAAAAGGTATAAACTTTCTTCTAGTTTCAATCTCATTAACCCTATGGGGTACGTTTTCAGGAAGGCAATTGAATATAAACAGTCCAGCACCTGGGAGAGATCGAGGATGGAGACCAGGATTTGGGACAGCTCTTCTCAGTGGTAATGAGGTCACAGGAGTGTGCACATCCACAGGGATATGCGGAGTGGAGTAACCAGGATTCCCACAGCAACCCATTAGGAGCGTCATGTTATCCAATTGGGCAGAAAGAAGGGAGCCAGAGGACAAGCTGCCAAACTGGGTGGTGTGCTTTCCTAGAAATCAGGGAGAGAGCTTTTCAGGCAGGAGAGAGCAAAGAAGGATCAATGGCTGCAGAAGTTATAGACAGAGTAACTAATATTACTGGGGAAGAAACTGTTAAAATAAATTTACCAAAAACAGAGTCAACTAATGACTTTTTTTTTTTTTGAAGATTTTATTTATTTGACATTGAGAGACCCAGCGAGAGAGAGAACACAAGCAGGGGAAGTGGGAGAGGGAGAATCAGGCTTCCAGCTGAGCAGGGGGTCCAAAATAGAACTCGATCCCAGGACCCTGGGATCCTGACGTGAGCCAAAGACAGATAGATGCTTAATGACTGAGCCCCCCAGGAGCCTCAATTAGTGACTTTGACAGTAATTTGACTGATTTTCATAGGCCCAGAAGTGAGTGGGAAATGAGAACTACAACTGACAGGTGTAAACACAAGAGTCTCTGAGGTAGCAAAGAAAATTTAAAACTCAGTTGGGTGGCCATAGGAAACATAGCGGGTAGGTCAGGTTTCATTGCAATTCCAGTTTAGGTCGGAGACCATGATTTTCTGAAGGTAGTGTTTTGGGCAGGGCTGTGGGTTTGTGCTGGGGTCAGAGAGTTATTTTAATTTTTGCAAGGCTAGGGAGCATTGTAGGATTTTTGCAAGTGTAGAGGCGAACAGTTGGATTGCTCTATAGTAGAGCACTTTGAATTTCCTGAAATTCCCCTGGAACATTAGGGAATTTTCTGCATGCAGACTGCGGGATTACATAATGGCATCTATTGTTCAAGTATTGTAATGCCCAAAAAAGCAACATTATTTTCCCATAATGATATTGTCAATGATGTATTTCCATCAATGATATTGACCGAAATCAATGCAATTTACCTGTCCAAGTCTTTCCTTGAAGTTGCAAGCCATCATCAGACTCCAGAGTTCCAAGATAGTTCTAGCATTTCTGAAGCACCCACTGGATACACAGTGCCATAGAAAAAAAGACCTACAATCCCTGACCTCTGGGAAGTTGCTTTCTACGAGGAGACTGAGCCTGAGGTGACGAGTTATCATTAGTTTGTTTCAGACTATGGGAAAGTCACTGGAGCAGGGTGCTGTGTACTACAGAAGGCTTCTTAGAGGAGAGGCAAGTTTTTAAATGAATTTAGAAAAAAGTGGGGGGGCGCCCGGGTGGCTCAGCTGGTTAAGCGGCTGCTTTCAGCTCGGGTCATGATTCCAGGGTCCTGGGATCGAGCCCCACATCGGGCTCCCTGCTCAGCGGAGAGCCTGCTTCTCTCTCTCCCTCTCCCTGACGTTCTGCTTACTTGTGCTCTCTTTCTAACTCTCTGTCAAATAAACAAATAAAATATTTAAAAAAAAAAAACAGAAAAAGAAAAAAGTGGGAAAGGTTGCATACCTATATATATTTTAAGATCATAAGCATTGATTTTGTCTTTTCAATTTATTGTTGCATGAAAATTCAGCTTATTCCCCATCAAATAAAATGCTGATAGCCTGTTACTTACAGCAAGCAGGGCACATCCTCCACTCCTCCCACCACCTGGGTAAAAGCACGTAAGTATCATTAAAAGCCTGCCAAGGATCTTTCCATTTATTCGGTATTACCTACATCCTGTCAGACCACAGTCCTTGGCTGGTGCATGAGATAAATACATGTATTTTTTAAAATGCATAAAAAAAATACCAAAAAAAAATTTCATGTTCTTAATCTCTTATCCCTAGATGCCTGTGGTGAGCCACCAAAATATGAAAATATGTTCCTCAAGAGTCCCCTTAAAAAATATTATGAAGTTGGGGAAGATATATTGTATGAGTGTCTCCCAGGATACATAGCTCTGAGCTCTGTCGAGACTTACTGTGAGCAAAATCACTCATGGTATCCTATTGAAGAAGCTTGTTACAGTAAGTAAACAACAACAACAACAACAAAAACTCAAAATTGTGTTTTGCTTTCTCTAGAGATTTTTACAAATTTTAGGGTCCATTTTCCACTACTACTTTTTACATTTCTTTTTTTTTTCCTTCATTTTTTTTTCTTTCATTTTTTTCCCACCACAGCAAGATTTTCTTATGTGAAAATTGGTTTCAGGGAGCAGTATTTTTCCAGTATTTAAGAAATTCCCAGGGGATCTTTTTCTTGGCAATTGTTTACCAGGTTTAATGTGAATTTTAAGTTTGTATACCGGTTAGTTACAGAAAATGATATTGCATTAATTGCAGAGAATAGTACAGAATTTTGACTTTGATTTAAATCTGTTTTGAAATTGGTGTTAAAAAAATTTTTTTTAAATTTTATTTTAGGGAAAGAATGTAAAACTCCAGTACTCGAAAATGGCGAAGTCTATGCCCCAAATAACTCCTTTCAATTTGAAAATGCAGCTCACTTTTTTTGTAATGAGGGGTAAGTTGCTCCTTAGAGGAAATGAGGTAAATGTTACCAATTCTATTTTTGTTTTGCTCCTCAAGCATTTTCGTAAATGTTGCACTTTTAGCCAAACAACCCTTGGGTTTTTTTAAAGAGACTGAAAAGATACATAATTAATTCAAAGAAATCAATTCTGAAGGAAAGCAAAATTGTCTCATATTTATATATCTATAATAAGTTTATTGTGAGCATCAAAAATGTAGTAATCACGGTGACTTTATCCTTGGCAAAGTGCACCCCATTTAAAATTCCAACTCTCGAATTTGAAGGAGGACTCACGGAAATGTTGTGTTCTTGAAGTCCTCTGTTTCCTCACTTATATTGATGGTTCTCTCCATTACTGTGAACTGGGTACTGAAGTCGCCAACTAGTAGGAATGACTATTATGTAGAAATGCATATTTCTTTGTTCGATTCTGTCAGGTTTTGCTTCATATGTTATGGTGGTAGTTATCAGGTGGCATAAATATTTACAACTGTTAAATCTTCTTACTGTATAAACCCTTTGTTGATGTATAATGTCCTTTGTCTCTTGTAACCTTTTTTGATTTACAGTCTGTTTGGTCTGATATTAGTATAGTCAACCTTACTTTTGGTTACTATTTGCTAAAATATCTTTTTTCAGTCCATTTACTTTCAACCTGTTTTGTCCTTGGATCTAAAAGTGAGTCTCTTGTAGAAGCATATAGTTAGATCATGTATTTTCATCCATTCTACCAATCTCTGTCTCTCGATTAGAGGGTTTTAATCCATTTAAATTTGAAGCAATTACTGATAAGGAGTCAATTACTTCTGTCATTGTGCTATTTGTTTTCTGTATGCCTTATAGCTTTATTCTGGCCCTCATTTCCTGCATTAGTGTCTTTTTTTGTTTATTTGACTTTTTGTATTGAAATGTTTAAGTTCCTTTCTCTTTTCCTTTTATGTATATTCTATGGCTATTTTCTATATGGTTATCATGGGGATTATATTTAATATCCTAAAGTTATAACACTCTAATTTGAATTTGTACCTGTTTAATGTCATAACATACAAAAACTCTGATCCTTTAGAACTCCACTCCCACCCCCTTTGATTATTTATTATACAAAATTACATCTTTCTACATCGTGTGCTCCAAAACACAAACTAATCGTACTTTTAAATTTGTCCCTTAGATTATGTAGAAAATGAGATTTGGAGTTAAAAACCAAAGTTACAGTAACACTGTGTTTTACATTTCTGTTTTTTCTTCCCTTTAATGTATTAGTCTCTTAGGTTATAAAGAAAACAAAAATTGCACTTATACAATAATATAAGCTGTTATAATTACCAATGCTTTTACATTTAATGAGATATTTATTTCTCCATATGACTCAAAGATACTTTCAGCGTCCTTTCATTTCATCTTGCAGGACTCCCTTGAGCATTTCTTACTTCTTGCAGGGGACATCTAGTGGTCACTGAGTCCCTCAGCTTTTGTTATAAAGTCTTGGTTTCCTCTTCACTTTTGAAAGGTAGTTTTCCCGGATTGATGTTTATTGGCTGACAGTTTTTTCCTTCTAGCACTTTTTGGAGTATACTGTCCCACTATCTTCTGGCCTTCAAAGCTTCTGATTAGAAATCTGCCGATAATATTCTTGAGGCTCCCTTGTATAATGACTCACTTCTCTCTTCCTGCCTTTGAGACTCTCTTTTTGTCTTTGTCTTTTGAAAGTTTATTACCTGTCTTAGTTGCTCTTTGAGTTCATTTTTCCTGGAGGTGGTTGAGCTGCTTGGATGTTTATGTTCACGTCTTTCATCACATTTGGGATGTCAACCGTGAGATATTCTCTCCGCCCCTTCCTGTCTTTCTTATCCTTCTGGGACTCCCACAATGTATATGTTGGTCTATTTAATGGTGTCCCACAAGTCCCTTTGGTTCTGCTCACTTTTCTTCACTCTTTTTTCCTTCTTTTCCTCAGACTCAATAATTTCTGTTGTTCTAGCTTCATGTTCACTTATTTCTTCTGGTGCTCAAATCTGCTTTCAGTGCCTCTAGTGAATTCTTTGTATCCCAGTTACTTTACTTTTATGCTCTAGAATTTCTTTTAAGGTTTTCTGTCACCTTATTGACATTCCCATTTCGTTCATATATCATTTAATTGACTTTCTCCTGTTCTTCCTTTGAGAAGTTCTTTGAGCATGTTTAAGATAGTTATTTTGAAGTTATTTTGAAGTCTCTGTCTAGCAGATCTGCCATCAGATCTTTTTCAGAAACAGTTTCTGTTGATTTATTTTTTTTTTCTCCAGTGGGCCAAGCTTTCCTGTTTCTCTGTGTATCTTGTAATTTTGTGTGTGTGTGGAATACCGGACATTTGAATTCTTCCCTTTCCCTAGGGCCAATGTTTTATGTTACTGTTCATATTTTTGTGGTTATGGTAGGGTATCTCTGCTGAGGATCAGACTGACCTTTATTTACTGTCAATTTAAAATCAATTTAATTAATGTATAGTCTATTATTAGTTTTAGGGATATAATTTAGTGATACATCATTTGCATTTAACACCTAGTGCTAACTACACCAAGTGCCCTCCTTCATGCCCATCACCCAGTAACCCCATCCCTCCACCCAACTCCCCTCCAGCAACCCTCCATTTGTTTCCTATAGTTAAGAGTATCTTATGGTTTGTCTCCCTCTCTGATTGCATCTTATTTTATTTTTCTTTCCCTTCTCCTATGTTCATCTGTTTTGTTTCTTAAATTCCACATAAGAATGAAATAATAAAATATTTATCTTTCTCTGACTGACTTATTGCACTTAGCATAATACCCTCTAGTTCCATCCATGTTGTCACAAATGGCAAGACTTCATTCTTTTTGATGCTGAGTAATATTCCATTGTCTCTATCTCTATCTATTTATCTACATCTGTTTCACATCTTCTTTATCCATTCATCTGTCGATGGACATCTGGGCTCGTCCTATATTTTATGAGCCTGACATTTAAACTAACAGTCTTTCCAGAGACTTTCCTTGGGCATGCACACTCACTTCTTAATCCACTGAGCCACTCAGGCGCCCCTGCACACTCATTTCTTAACTTTCTTCACATATGCAGTTGGTTTTGAATATTCTAGTCTTTAATGTCTAGCTCTCTGGAGAGGGAAAAAAGTGAAAAATGAAGTGGGGAGCAAATAGTCCTGGAGGTTTACATCCCCTGGAAGTCACTTCAGACAGTTAGAAAGGGGCTTACAAGAGTTAGGGGTAGGTATGGCGACAGTGGCTGCCCACCTCTTTGAATGCTTCACTGGGATTGGAAGCAGAATTCAGTGATAAGAGCACAGGTCCCCAGTATTTGGAGGACAGGGTCCTTTTTGTGCACCCTGGCTCCCCAGAACTGCTTCTAAGCTGCTCCAGGAACACATACAGAGCTGTCTGCTATGGGCGGGAGACACTGTGCTAAGGTGATCTTGACTGAAATCAATGCAATTTACCTGTCCAAGTCTTTCCTTGGAAGTTGCAAGCCATCATCAGACTCCAGAGCTCCAGAATAGTTCCATCAGGCGGATTCGCCATTGCAGATGTTGTCTGGCTGGGGAGACGGACTGTTAGTGCTTCCTACTCTGTGTTTTCCCAGAATCCTTCCCTAAATACCATAACGTAGCAAAAAGGCAACTGGATCCTATATAAACCATTTCACCGACTATTTGTTTTAATTTGATCAAGTAAAAATATTGGAACATCTAGTGAGTAGTTACATAGAGCAAGCCTGCTAGGCAGACAACAAGTTTAAGGTATAGTCTCTTCTCAAAAAAGTTGTAGCCTTGTTGAGAAACACAGTGTATAGAGACGTGTCAAAACAAAATAATAAATCAGAAGTAGCAAATAAATAAAATTATTCATGCTTATTACAGTAAGAGTCCCGCAGGAGAAGAGAATACCATGAATTTAAATCACAAGAGAATATTTCATTGAGTAATATTCCTGAGCTAGCCCCAGAAAAATATTCTTACCTAAAGAATATTAACAAGAGCTAAAAATTGCCCTAGCACTCAGTATGTACCAGATGCTAACTCATCTAATCCTGGAAACTATCCCATGAAGTATGCACTGTTCCCCTTTTCATAGATGAGGAAGGGGACCATTAAGGGACTTTCCTGAGCTCAGACAGAAAGTGAGTCAAAAAGCTGAGACTCAGAGCCGGATAGGCAAGCTCTAGGGCCTAATCTCTCTACTCAGTTGTTGTTTTTACTGAGAAGAGTGGTGTGAACATAGATGTAGAAATGAATGTGTAATGTGATTGCTGGAGATAGCAAAGACGCCAGACTGACAGGTACAGCAGATTTATTTAGACATCTTTGCTTTTGGTCAATGAGGGTTCAAAAGTAGAAATTCTACTTATTTATTTATTTAGAATTTTTTATTTATTTGACAGAGAGGGAGCACAAGCAGGGGGAGTGGCAAGCAGAGGGAGAGGGAAAAGCAGGCTCCTTGCTCAGCAGGGAGCCTGATGTGGGGCTCCATCCCAGGGGCCCTGGGATCATGACCCGAGTTGAAGGCAGATGCTTAACCATCTAAGCCACCCAGGTACCCCTAGAAACTCTATTCAATTAATAGCAGATATGGTTAGCACTTTCACTATATGTTATTTGAGAAACTTCTTCCTCAAACTACTGTTGTGTAGAAAAGCAACAGTATTAAAATTTTCATTTTTATGTGTATCTTATTAACTAATAGAGAAAACAGTAAGTTTTTCTTTTCTCAGTTATTACTTATCTGGAAAACAAGCTGTAGTTTGTCACCGTCGTGGAGATGATGTGTATTGGGGTGACGAATTACCAACATGTAATAGTAAGTAAATTTTCATTTTAGAATTTAGACAAGCAAGGCTCAATCTTTTGGACCTCAGCTCCCCTTTATGCTTTTAAATTGACAAAGATCCCAAAGAACTTTTCTTTATGTGGGCTGTGCTTATTGATATTCATTATATTGGAATAAAAAATGAAAAGTTTTAAAAATAATTATTCATTCATGTTAATAATAGTAAGCCCACTACATTAAGATACACAGCATTTTTTTATGAAAAATAAATTTTCTGAAACAGATACTGAAAATATCGTGATTGTTTTACATTTTTGCAAATCTCTTTAATATTTGGCTTAAAGAAGGACATCTGGATTCAGTCTGTGGTGAAATCACACAATTTGTAGCCTTGGAAAATTTCACTGTATGTTCATAAGGATGAAAGTGAAGAAAGACAATATCTTGGCATTATTGTGAATCACTCATTTGAGTAATTCACTCATGTGAATTGATTCATTTATGTGAATTGAGTGATTCACTCATGTAAATCACTCATTCAGCATGTGTGTGTGTATATGTGTGTGTGTGTGTGTATATATATATATATATAATTTGCAAATGGATATATTTAAAGAGTTTCTCAGCTAGCAGTGAATTTTATTTTTAATCACAAGCATGTCTTCTCATTAAAATTTCAGTACATTTTATGGTGACCAGAACAAAACTTAGCATGGCCTTATAAAGTAATAATAGGTATTTCATATAGGTATTCAAGAAAATGAGTTTTGTGTTTTGAAAGTTTATTTGTGCGTGGTTTGAATTTGGGATCATTTATTTTCTCATAGAAGCCTAAATAGGTACTAGATTCACAGCTAGCTTATAGAAATTGTTAATGAATTTACTGAAGGTAGTTTGTAGGACTTTATATTGCTTTCTTAACACTTTTCCTTTTGCCCTTTATTTCCTCTTTTTATTTCCTTTTTAAGAGATTTACTGTAATCCACCTAAAAGAATAAAAAATGGAAAATACAGCAATAGTCACAGAACTCTATTTGAATATAATGAATTAATTACTTTTACTTGTAATCCTTCAAATGGACCAGATGAATTTTCACTTGTTGGAGACAGCAAACTTATTTGTATTGACCATAACAAGTGGAGTAGTAGCCCTCCTCAGTGTAAAGGTAGTGATATTTCCATTTATTTCCTTCTTTATTTGTAAATCTTGAACTTGGAATTTTGTAAATAGTTTTATCTGTAAGTAAACAAAACAGTGTGTATGTGCTTCCTCTTCCTGTTAAATTGACTTCCCTTGTAGATTAATACAGGTTCAAGTGAAATCAGTTCTAGTTACAGAGTTCCCTGCTCCTCATCCCACCTGTTCTCAGCATTCTAGTTCATACATGGTGATCTACTATGTATATGCATGAATTATGAATTTTTTCCCTGAAAGAACCCAAAAATTCAACACCTACTGGGTTAAAAATAAGAAAATATTTTTTTATATTACAAGATATCTGAGAGTTCTGGCTACAGAATAAATTGTAAAAGATGAACCCTCTAACCACCAAGATTGAAAAGCTCTGGACAAAACATATTTAAAAAAACAATATTAACAATGAAGACTAATCACAAACAGAGAGGCACTAGAGGGGATTTGACTCTTAGAAGAAAGGGAGCACTGAATAGCACAAAATATTTACTCTTTTTTTCCCTCTTTTTAAAAGATTTTATTTATTTATTACAGAGAGAGAGAAGGATCGTGGGTGGGGTGGGGAGAGGGAGAAGCAGGCTCCCCACTGAGCAGGGAGCCTGATATGGGGCTCCATCTCAGGACCCCAAGATCATGACCTGAGCCAAGGCACCCCAAAATATTTACTCTCTTCAAGTCCATATAGAACATTCTCTAAAATGGGCATGACAATTTTTAACAAATTTCAAATAATTGAAATTATTCAGAATATATTAACTGACTACAATGGAACGAATGTAGAAATAAAACAGATAACCTAGAAAACCTTCAAATATTTGATAATTATGCAAGACACTTCTGACCAATCCCTATGTCAAAGAAGAATTCATGAGAGAATTTAGAAAGTATTTTGAATTGAATAAAAATGAAAACATGGCATATCAAAATATCAAATTTGACACATCAAAAACATTGCTTAGCAGAAAATTTATGAAATGAAATAGTTATGTTAGATGGGGCGCCTGGGTGGCTCAGTGGGTTAAGCCGCTGCCTTCGGCTCAGGTCATGATCTCAGGGTCCTGGGATCGAGTCCCGCTGCATCGGGCTCTCTGCTCAGCAGGGAGCCTTCTTCCCTCTCTCTCTCTGCCTGCCTCTCTGTCTACTTGTGATCTCTCTGTGTCAAATAAATAAATAAAATCTTTAAAAAAAAAAAAAGAAATAGTTATGTTAGAAAAACAGAAGTCTCAATAATCTATTCTTCTTTTTATTTATTTTTTAAGATTTTATTCATCCACTTGACAGAGACCACAAGTAGGCAGAGAGGCAGGCAGAGAGAGAGGAGGAAGCAGGCTCCCTGCCGAGCAGAGAGCCCGATGCGGGGCTTGATCCAAGGACCCTGGGATCATGACCCGAGCCGAAGGCAGAGGCTTAACCCACTGAGCCACCCAGGCACCCCAATAATCTATTCTAAAAAAGAAGAGCAGATTAAACTCAAAACAAGGAGACAAAGGAGATAATATCAGTAGAAGTAAATCAATGAAATTGAAAAGAGAAAATTAATGAAACCAACTCCTGGTTCTTGGAGAAAAATCAGTAAAATAGATAAAGTTATAGCCAGACTGAAAGAAAAAAAAAAAAAAGAATATACTTTACCAATATCAGGAATGAAAAAGAGGACAAAACTAAATATCCTACAGACATTTAAGGGATAATGCGGGAATTATGAAAGCAACTTTTGTGCTTATAAATATGATAACTTATATTTGAAATTGACAAATTCCTTGGAAGACACAAAATACCAACCAAGGCTCGCCCAGAGATATACATAACCTGGTAAGTCATCTTCTTTTTGCCCCTATGGGGCTATGCCCAATATGGGGCTTGAACTCACAACTCTGAGATCATGAGTCACATGCTTTACCTACTAAGCCACCCAGGCATCCCTGAATAGTCTTAAATCTATTAAAGAAATAGAATTTTTGGGCGCCTGGGTGGCTCAGTGGGTTAAAGCCTCTGCCTTCGGCTCAGGTCATGGTCTCAGGGTCCTGGGATCGAGTCCCACATCGGGCTCTCTGCTCAGCAGGGAGCCTGCTTCCTCCTCTCTCTGCTTTCCTCTCTGCCTACTTGTGATCTGTCTCTGTCAAAGAAATAAATAAAATCTTAAAAAAAAAAAAAAGAAATAGAATTTTTAGTTAAAAACCTCCCCACAATGAGAATAGCACTGCCGGATGGCCTCCCTGGAAAATTCTAACAAACATATCAAGAACAAATAACAGTAGCTCTACGCAAACTCCTGAAAACATTTAGGAGGAGAGAATACTTCTTAACTCATTTCTGAGAACAACATTATCCTAATGCAAAAACCAGACAAAAACTTTGTAAGAAAATTACAAACAATGTCTTTAATGAACATAGAACCAAAACTTCTCAAAATAGCAACAAAACAAATCCTGCCATATATAATAATAATAATACGTCATAGCAAAGTACGATTTATCCCATAAATGCAAGATTGGTTCACATTTAAAAATTAATCAGTGTCATTTACTATATCAAGAGACTATAAATAAGAAAAAAAACACAATCCTTTTAATAAATATTTTTTAAAAAGCACCTGACAGAATTTATCTTTTTCAGGATGAAATTTCTCAACTAGAATAGAAAGGAAGAAATTTTCTCATCATCAACAAAAATCTCAGAGCTAACATTTTATCTAATGGTAAAAGACTAATTTCCCTCATGGTAGGAACAAGAGAAGGAAAGCCACTCTCACCACTCTATCCAGCATTGTACAGCATGTCCCAGCTACTACAGCAAAGCAAGAGAAAGAATTAGGCATACATATTGGAAAGTAACAAAGTCTCTGTTCACTTATGACCCAATTGTGAGGAAGATTCCAAAAACTGAAGTTTTAACAAGGTTGCAAAATATAAGATCAACACAGAAGACAGTTATATGTCTATATACTAGCAATAAACCATTAGAAATAGAAATTTGTAAAGTATTTACAGTTTCTCCAAAACATGAAATACTTGAGTGTAAATCTAACAATATATATGAAATATTTTTAAGGCTAAAACCTACTAAGCACCAATAAATGAAATTAAAGAAAACCTTAATAAATGGAGGGATATATGTTAGTTATGGTTTGGAAGATTCAATATAATAATCAGTTCTCTGTAATTTATCTAAACTCAGCACAATCCCAATAAAAAATCCCAGAAGAACTTTTTGTATAAATTAAACTGATTCTAAACCTTATACAGGAAGACAAAATAACTAGAATGGTGAAAACAATTTTGAAAAAAATTGGGTGGATTCACTCTACCTGATGTTAAGACTATGTAAAATATACTTAAGGCATATAATCAAGACAGTGTGCTAAAGGTGAAAGGATAGGCATATAGAGTTGTGGGGAATGGTATACTGAATCCAGAATTAAATGCTTGCCAACATATCCAGTTGATTTTCTTCAAGTGTACAGGTATATAAACAATTCAGTGGAAAAACAATAATGTTTTTAACAAATGGTATAGCACAATTAGACATCCATATACCAAAAAAAAAAAAAACAAAACCCCAAAACCAAAAACAAAAAAACCTTGACCAAAGTTAGCAACACAAGCCAAAGTTTATTCAAAATGGATCATAGAGATTCAATAATTCCACTACTGGGCATTTAACTAAAGAAAACAAAAACACTAATTTGAAAAGATATGCACTCCTATTTATTGCAGCATTATTTACAATAGTTAAGATACAGAAGCAACTTAAATGGCCGTGAATAGATGAAGGTCTAAAGAAGCTATGATACACATGCGCGCACGCACACACACACACACACACACACACACACACACGAGTATTACACAGCCATAAAAGATGAGATTTTTTGGCCATTTGCAAAAACACAGATAGACCTAGAGGGTACTATGCTAAGTGGAATAAGTTAGACTGAGACAGAAAAAGACCATATGATTTCACTCATATGTGGAATCTAAAAAAAAAAAAAAAAAGAAACAAAAAAAACAAAAATGAAAGCAGACCTATAAATAGAATAAACTGATGATCGCCAGAGGAAAGAAAGGTGGGAGATGAAAAAAATCAGTGAAGGGGAGTGGAGGGATACAGACTTCCCACTATAGAATGAATAAATCATGAAAATAAAAATATAGCATAGGAAATGTAGTCAAAAATATTGTATGGTGACAAGTGGTAGCTACACTTGTGAGTCTAGCGTAACATGTAGAGATGGTAAATCGCTATGTTATACACCTGAAACTAACATGTATCAACTATACTCAAATTTTAAAATTCTTAAAAATTAATAAAATTGGGGCATTTGGGTGGCTTAGTCGGTTAAGCGTCTGCCTTCAGCCCAAGTCGTGATCCCAGGGTCCTGGGACTGAGTCCCACATAGGTCTCCCTGCTCAGCAGGGAGCCTGCTTCTCCCTTTCCCTCTGCCACTCTCCCCTTCTTGTGCTCACTTGCTCCCTAATAAATAAATAAAATATTTTTAAAAATTAATAAAATTTAGGGGGAAAATTGGACCACAAATTTACATGTAAAACTGTAAGACTTTTGCAAGAAAACAAACAAGATATTTGTGACCGAGTCAAAGATTTCTTAAATACCATCTATAAAGTGTGATCTTCTAAAGAAAATAAAAAATTGGATGTTCCAAACTCAAAACTTCTGGTCTACAAAAGAAGTTTTAAAAGAATGGGAAAAAATGAACATAGACTGGGAGAAAATATTTGCAAAGAACATATCTAATAATGGACTTCTAACTATGATACATAAAGAATTCTCAAAGCTCAATAGATAGAAAACAAAGCAATTTTTAAAAAATAAAAAAAATATTTGATTAGGCCCATTTCAGTAAACATGATATATGGGTGGCAAAAAAGTACATGAAAAGTTTCTCAATATAATTAGAAGTTATAGAAATGTAATTTAAAACCACAAATAGATACCACTAAACACCTATTAGAATGACTGAAATTAAAAATAAATGACTAATACCAAATACCAGCAATGGTATAAAGCAATTGGAACTTTTGTACATTGCTGGTAAGAATACAAAGTGGTATGACCACTTGGAACCCATTTTTTCATTTATTGTAAAGTTAAACGTACACTTAACCATATAGTTCATCAAGCCAAGTAAAATGAAAACATGCGCACATAGGAACCTTTATGAGAATATTCAGCTGCCTTAGTTATAATCACCCCAGATTGGGAACGACCCACTTGTCCTTCAACTGGTGAAATGGATTAGCAGCTGTGGTACATCCAGATGGCAGAATGCGACTCAGCAATAAAAAGGAGTGAGCGCCAATCCATGCAGCAGCACGAATGACTCTCAGATGCATTATGCTGAGTCAAATAAGCCAGAGTCAGAGGCTGCGATCCCATTACGACATTCTGGAGAAGCAACTGTACAGAGATAGAAAACAGATCAGTGTTTGGCTGATGGTGAAGGTGATTGTGTGGGGGAGTGTAGGGTCGATTACAGAGTGGCATGAGGATGTTTTGGGGGGTAATGGAATTTGTCTGTGTCTTTATTGTGGTAATTACAAGATTATTTGCATTTGTCAGCCCTAACACAGCTGTATTCTTAAAAGAATGAGTTTTACTGTGTATATTGTGTCTAGCCGACATAAAGAAAGCCATTATTGCCACTAACAGGCATCTGGCGCAAAAATCGGTGAACCTGAAGTCAGGAGAATAGGATTTGAAAAGAAATACCAGAAAGAGAGAGAGACGTACAGACCTGTGGAAGAGTAGCAAGAAGTCAAACATACAAGCTGTTGGAGCTTCAGAAAGAGGAGAAAGAACAGGGTAGACACCAATTTGAATAAACATGGGCCAAATATTAATCACATTTGTCCCAAAACAATAACCTCACAGAACCAAGAAAGTCAGTGACCCCAGCAGGACAAATACGTTGTTTTCATTTACCAAGAACCCCCCCAGGGTCAAGTGACTGAAAACAAAAGGTGTACAAGGAAAAGCAGTCAGGGAGAGGGGAGAATAAACACATGTCACACTGTCCTCCCCACCCCCCACCATCGCCTGGAGTAAGAGTGACAGCTGACTTGTCCTGAGGAACGCTGGAGACTGGAAGACAGTATCTGCTAGGCTGCTGGAAAAACCCCATAGCACTTCATCTAGAATTCTCCATCAAGGGGAAATCTTTCACATCAGAAGGTGAGGAAAGGACACCTTTGGAGCTAAACCCAAGCCAGGAGAATCACGAGCCGACCTGCACTATAGGAATTGCTACCGGAAGTTCCTCGGGCTGAAGGGAAAGGACAGCTGCTGGAAAGTCAGAATCCCTGGGAACACAGGAAGAGCAGTCCTCTGGTTGAAAAGGCTGTCCACTCTCCGGCCCTTATCTGCTGCTCGGATTTAATATCATAACATGTTCTGTCGTACTCAAGGCTCAGTCCTGTGGTTTTGTTTCCAAATTCTCCCAAGCCCATGAGTCGATTCTGAAATCAGTCTGTGAGGTCATGACCCATGTGTACTTCTTAAGAGGGAGAGTAGAATGGGAACTAGCAGAGTCCTCCGGTATGAGGCTAACTTGTATTTCAGGCCTATGTGCTCATATACTGGTATACAGCAAGAAGTGTGTTGTTTGATCTCTGGATTGCCGGCCAAGATGTTTGGAAAACGCTGCCCTGACTCCATTGGCCTTTCCATTTCTTGAACATCCATTTGTGTATGTTATTGCTACCTGAGAACTTCCTTTTTGCGTCTCTTTGCATGGCTGCCTGCTTTTCAACTTTTAACTTTGAGCTCAAGTATTGCCTTCTCAGAAAGTGTTTCCCACCTTTCTAGAAAACCAGGCTACTGCAATCAGTGTCAACATGACCTTGAAAAAAACCCCTAGGGCAAAGAACATTAAAAGTTGCTCTTGCACTTACCCCAGATTTGTATGTGGTGGTCAGGCCTTTCTCAAACCTTATCAGTAATGGGAAAAAAGTGTAGGAAAGCCAATAAACTGTAATGCCAGTCTTTTTTAGGTAGAAAAAAGTTATTGGATTTCTCTAAATCTGTCTCCCAAGAGCTAAAATATATATATGCATACAGGTTTATTTGGTGTGTTTTTTTTCCTTTTAATTAACACCTGGGCTTTTCATTCCTTGTATATTTCTTCCTGATGGAAATTATTACCTTGTGCTATTTTTTCTGCTCCTATGTTCAAGCAGCTTTCCATTAATTTCTCCATTTTTCAGTGGTCAAATGTGAATATCCAGTACTTGAACATGGAAGAATGGTATCAGGAATCAAAAACAAATATTCCTACCAAGCTACGGTTCTACTTGAATGCTTCCCAGGCTTCTATATGAATGGCAGCAACCCAGTGTTCTGTGGTGGGAGTAGTACTTGGGAGCCTGCGATGCCAAAATGTATCAGAGGTACAAATGTCTTTTTCCATCTTTTTGTGTTAGCTTTTATCATTTCTTTGGCATCATTCAATATCAATGATATTGAGTCATTGAAAAGGAGAAATTTTAGTATTTAACTCTGTCTTGTGTTTATTCCCATGATGGAGGCATGAGATAATTTGTGTTGTGATTTTGTATGTTTTCAGAAGGTCTTAACAGTTCATGTACATCACACAGGTATATAAGTTTCTCTTGGGTAGTATTTTTAAGAATGCACAGCAACCACTTTTAGAGTCAATTGAAGCATGAGAATTTTTACATGAACAAGTCAAGAATGAAAGGCATAATTCATATAAATGACAGCGGTAATGCCCAAGTAGTTGATTTTACGTTATTTGGTTTTTCAGTATCAGTTTCTCCCAATGTAAAACCTCCAATTTTAAGTCATTCAGATTAGTCCTTTCCTGCATATATTTAACAAAAAATCCTTTACTGTTGTTTGATTTATACTCATTCATCATTGTTAGTAATGAAAGGATGAAGGACATGTTTATAGCCATTTTGGTTGTTATATATAGTTACTCTAAAACTATCTGACATAGTTCACAGATATCAAAATGTATGTAAACTTGGGCAAGTTACATAAAGTGTAAATGGGATACATTTAGCACTTAGCACAGTGCCTGGCATATAGGAAGCTTCTAAGGGTAGCTCATATGACTTATAGCATCACTCAAATTAATACTAGTGAAGAGGAAGGTCTATGGCTTCTATTTTATTTTTAAGATTTATTTATTTAGTTAGTTATTTGACAGACAGAGATGACAAGTAGGCAGAGAGGCAGGCAGAGAGAGATGGAAGCAGGATCCCAGCTGAGCAGAGAGCCCGATGTGGGGCTCGATCCCAGGAGTCTGGGATCATGACCTGAGCTGAAGGTAGAGGCTTTAACCCACTGAGCCACCCAGGTACCCCTATGGCTTCTATTTTTTTAACATGTCATTGACTTTGCCGTCTTATTCCTTTTAAAGGTGATCTGTTGGCTCCTTTAGAGTGTCTTCTTGATCCAGGACTATGTCTCAGTTGCTGGACTGCAACCAGTTTAGTGTTTTGGTTTTGTTTTTGTTTTTGTTTCTATGTAGCACAATTTAAACTGGGAAATTTCTGCTATCTCCAGAAAAAGGCCTGAATGTCTTCCCTCATCCCCAGCCCTTGCCACTTCATACAATTATTGTTTTTGTTTTTATTAGGCATTTTTATTTGGCAATTGAACCTAAATTTCAAAGCAACCAAAAGGTAGGAAAAATCGTTCTTCATTAAAATGAAACGGAGGATTTGTTGCAGGGACTACTTGTCAGCTACTCTACGTAAGACTTGAAAGCTGATTTTGCTCTAATGGAAGGAAATATCTTCCTGATTTGAGGGCTGCTCTCTCTGGCCTCTCTCTGTCTCAGAAAACACAAGACAACAGAATAGTGGGAAGAGCATTAGCCTGGGCTGACCTCATCAGGGTCCTAGTTTGGCTCTGCTTATTCAAGTCACCTCATTTCTGTGGACTTTACGATTTCATGGAGGTGTTGAACTCAAACGGATCATGAATACTGGCTTTTAATTTGTTTGTATATTTCCTATGGCCATACTATTTTAAAGGATTTGGGAGAATTATGCATATTAACATGGTAACGAGAATACTTCTTTTTATAATTCCTATAAACCTAGTACCTGATAGCCTCCTTGTGTACTTTAGTTGAGTGCTGTGAGGTTTGGAGGGAAAGAAATACATTTTTGGTGGACTGATAAGATTGCATATGAAATTTATACTCCTTGACCCATTCATGTTTACTCACATGGGCCTCGTGGACATATACACTGGGGTGTGGTGTTTGTTGAGATGCTCTTTTGAAGGAGTTGAAGTATAAGCATTTCAGAAAGAGTTTATAAAACACTGATAGAGTTTAGGTTGGGTTTTTTTTAAGATTTTATTTATGTATTTGAGAGAAAGAGAGAAATCACAAGTGGGGGAAGGGTCGGAGAAAAAAGGAAAAGCAGGGTCCCCTCAAAGCAAAGAGCCTGATGTGGGTAAGATCCCAGGACCCTGAGATCATGACCTGAGCCAAAGGCAGACACTTAACTGACTGAGCCACTCAGGTGCCCCTAGAGTTTAGTTTTTGAAAGAATTGTGAGAAAAAGCTTGTGAAGAGAAACTATAGGGATCTTTTAAAAAAATAAAATCAAAACTCCCTAGGGGATTGTTAATCATTTTTTATCATTGGTTAGAAAAAGACTATATCAAAAGCGTCAGCAACATATAATGGTGTTAAGGCAGAACTAAATGTGCAAATATTTTTTAAAATATTTTTTTAAAGTATTTTAAAAGAAATACTAGGCAGATAAGAAAAAGATACAACTTCTTATGTAGTATGATACTACCTGGATGGTATTTTTTTTAAGATATGTGTGTTTACTCTGAGCACATTATTTTTATAATTTACTATCAGTTAACTTCTAGGATTTCCGTATAAAACACAAGGTTTTGGTGGACATTCTTATATATATGCATGCTTATGTACTTGTGCAAATATGTATTAAATTAAATTCCCAGAAGTAGAATTCCAAAGTTTGGAAAGCAGGTGTGTTTTTCATTTTGAGAAATAATGGATCTTTTTAAGAAATAAAAAATAAGAAATTAATATTAAATCCATAATTTTATAATGATAAGGCTGGTGAATTGAATCAAATTTATTTTTCCAGGTTTCAAACCTACTCATCCAACCAAACCTCCAGTTTCAAAGTACCCAGGTACACTAATTCTTTCTCTTGCTTTTATTGTTAACAACTTGATAAGGTGATGAGTACAAAGTTATGTCTTGTTCTAATTTGCATTTCTAGAATTTATCAATGAAGCTGAACATTTTTTGTTCTACATTGATTTATCCATAACTTTTGCTCATTTTTTAAAAATTAGGTTTCTAAAATATTTCTCTTGTTGATTTGTTAGAGCTTATTTTAAGTTAAAGCCTTTTTCATATGAAGTGAACATTCTTTCAGGGGTTTTTTGGCCTTTTCACTAGTCAGTTTCTTTTAAGATTGTTTTTTGTATGCTACTAATTATAGATTGCTTTTATAAAAGATTTTATCTATTTATTTGAGGGAGAGGGAAAGAGAGTGCATGAGGAGAGGGGAGGAGCAGAGGGAGAGGGAAAAGCAGGGAGCTTAGCAGAGAGCCTGACCCGGGGCTCCATTAGGACCCCCAGATCATGACCTCAGTGAAAGGCAGGCGATTAACTGACTGAGCCACCCAGGTGCCCCTAGATTGCTTTTTATAACTTTTTGTTGCATGAGTGGTATATGAATATGTTTTTGTAAATTTTCAAACACTATGAAAATAGACATGTAAAGAATTATACTTCTTTCTCTCTAGTCTATTACCTGAATTAATCACGGTTAATAGTTTAGGGCTCGGCTTACTCAAGTCTCCTCATTAATTTATTAGTGCATCAGCATTCCTTAGATGTGTAATTATACATATAGTTGAGTATTTTTTCTTTTATCTTAAACAAAATTGACATCATATTGTATATATTTTTCTGAAACTTGCAATTTTTCCACTTAATGTTTTATATTGGGATTATATTTAGATTCACTGTTATTCTTTTCAGTGATGACTTTGAAATGTATACGGTATTTATTTATTTAACTGTTCTGTTAGTGGTCTTTTACATGTATAGAAATTTTACATCAGTAGGTAGATGGATTAATGGATGTAATGATCTTTTCTCTAGTGGCTATGTATGTTATGTCTTTCTTATAAAAGCTTTAGGTCTTTCTTATGCTACAACTTCCTAAACATTTCAACCCTGAGTTCTGATTGCAGTCTTTGCATTTAAATCATTAGTGCATCTGAAATTCATTACGGTGTCTGGAGTGAGATCCATTTCCTCTCCCCTCTACCCACACCCACCCAGTGGCAAAGTAACAACATTTGTTGAATTAGTTGTTCTTTCTCCAACTGTTTTCAAGTGCCAATTTTTTTGTCATTAAATTCATAGGTGTTCCAGTCAGCTTTCTGTTTCCTTGAACTCTGACCATTCTCATAACAGCACTGAATCACTTTTTTCCACTCTATGACCTGTTTTAATATCTGGCAGAATACTTCCTTTTCAGAAATGTTTGGACTGTTTTAGTATACATTTCAGGGCATTATTGCATCCACATTGTTTGTAACCATCACTACTACCTGTCTACAAAACCTTTTCATCATCTCAAATTAAAACATTATAGTCTTTAAACAGTAACTCTCAGTTCCCTCCACTGCCCAGCCCTGGTAAAAATTCTGTTTTCTGTCTTTATGAATTTGATTAGTCTAGGTACTTCATAGAAATGGAATTATTTCTGCCTCATTTTATTTAGCATAATGTTTTCAAGGTTCATCCACCTTGTAGCATGGATCAGAACTTTATTCCTTTTTATGGCAGAATAATATGAATTGTTTTGTATATTTTGTTTATTCATTCATCTGTTGATAGACATCTGGGTTGTTTTCACATTTTGGCTAATCTGAGTAATGTTTCTCTGCATATTGGCTTCCAAATGTTTGAATCCTGTTTGCAATGGTAAACTTGAAAATAGAAAATTTTCAATTTTGAGTCCCTGTTAGCAGTTTTGGGGTGCTGTATACCTAGGAATAGAATTGCTGGTTATATGATGACTCTGTGTTTACTTTTTTGAGGAACAACTGTACTGTCTTCCACAGTGGATATACATTTGACATTCCCACCAGCAATGCACAAGAGTTCCAGTTTCTTCACCTCTGCCAACACGTATTATTTTCTGCTTTTTTGTCCCATTTATTTATTTATTTATTTTTATTAGCATAAAATGTATTATTAGCCCCAGGGGTACAGGTCTGTGAATCATCAGTCTTACACACTTCACAGCACTCACCATAGCACATACCCTCCCCAGTGGCCATAACCCAACCACCCTCTCCTTAACCCCCTCCCCCTGACAACTCTCGATTTGTTTTGTGAGATTAAGAGTCTCTTATGGTTTGTCTCCCTCCCGATCCCATCTTGTTTCATTTTTTCCTTACCTACCCTCCAAACCCCCCCATGTTGCCTCTCAAATTCCTCATATCAGGGAGATCATATGATAATTGTCTTTCTCTGATAGACTTATTTGGCTCAGCATAATACCCTCTAGTTCCGTCCATGTCATTGCAAATGGTAAGATTTCATTTCTTTTGATGGCTGCATAGTATTCTATTGTCTATATATATACCACGTCTTCTTTATCCATTCATCTGTTGGTGGACATCTAGGTTCTTTCCATAGTTTGGCTATTGTGGACATTGCTGCTATTTACATTCGGGTGCACATGCCCCTTCAGATCACTACGTTTGTATCTTTATGGTAAATACCCAGTAGTGCGACTGCTGGGTCGTAGGGTAGCTCTATTTTCAACTTTCTGAGGAACCTCCATACTGTTTCTCAGAGTGGCTGCACCAGCTTGCATTCCCACCAACTATTTTCTGCTTTTTGAAAATAATGATCATACTGTGTGTTAGGTAATATATGAGGTAGAATCTCATTGTGGTTTTTATCTGCATTTCCCTAACGATTAGTAATGTGTTGCACATCTTTTCCTGTGCGTATTGGCATTCTGTATATCTTTTTTGGAAAAAAGTCTATTCAAGTCCTTTGTCCATTTTTGATGGATTGTGTTTTGTTTTTTGTTTTGTTTTGTTTTGTTTTTGAATTTTAGGAGTTCCTTTTATATCTTGGATATTAATCCCTTATTATACGAGTTTCAGATATTTTCTCCCATTCTGTTGGTTGCTTTTTCACTCTATTGTTAGTGTCCTTTGATGTACAGATTTTTTTTATGTTTGATGTAGTCTAAGTTATCTGTTTTTTTCTTTTGTTGCCTGTGCGTTTGGTGTCACATTCAATAAATCATTGCCAGGTGCAACATCATCAAGCTTATAGTCTTAGTTTCTTCTGAGGGTTTTATAGTTTTAAATTTTTAGGGTCTTTGACCCGTTTTGAGTTAATTTTTGTATTTGGTGAATGGCAAGGGTTAAAAGTCATCCTTTTGTGTATGTAGTTATCCAGTTTTCAAAACCATTTGTGGAAAAGATTGCTCTTTCCCTACTGAAGTTTGTCAGCACTCTTGTGGAGAATTACTTAACAACATACCCAAAGATTTATTTTGTGGCTTCTGTTCCATTTGTCTGTAGGTCTGTCTTTATGCCAGCACCATTCTGTTTTGGTTATTGTAGCTTTATAGTAAGTTTTGAAATCAGGAAATAGGAGTCCTTTCATCTTTTCTTTCTCTTTTCATGATTGCCTTGACTATTCCTAGTCCCTTGAGATTATATATGAATTTTCAGATGGATTTTTCTTTTTCTGCAAAGAGCATCATTAGAATTTTGATAGGGGTTGCATTTCATTTGTAGATTGTTTTTTATCATGTTTACATCTTAACTTTAGTAGGTCCCCCAATCCACAAACATAGGGATTGCTTTCCCTTTTTTTATGTCTTTTTAAATTTCTTTCTGCTTTAGCTTATAATTTTCAGTGTAACAAGCCCTTTACCTCCTTTGTCATGTTTATTCCAAAGTCTCTTACTCTTTTTGATTCAATTATAAATGGAATTGTTTTCTTAATTTCCTTTTTAGATTGCGTATTGTTAGTGTGTAGAAATGCAATTGATTTTTGCATGTTGATTTTGTATCCTGCAACTTTAATGAATTCATTTATTAGTTCCACCAGGTCTCTGTGTGTGTGTGTGTGTGTGTGTGTGTGTGTGTGTTTAATCTTTAGAGTTTTCTATGTAAAAGATCGTGTCACCTATGAATAGAGGTCATTTTATTTCTTCCTAATTTAGATGTTTTTTATTTCTTTTTCAACTAGTTCTGATATGAACTTGCAATAAATATGTTGAGTAGAAGTGGCAAACACAGGCACCCTGTCCTGTTCCGGATCTTTTTTCTTTTAAGATTATTTATTTATTTATTTATTTGAGAGAGAGAGAGAGAGAGAGAGAGAGCGAGCATGAGAAGGGAGAGGGTCAGAGGGAGAGGCAGACTCCCTGCTAAGCAGGGAGCCGGATGCGGGACTCGATCCCTGGACTCGATCCCAGGACTTGATCCTGGGACTCCAGGATCACGACCTGAGCCAAAGGCAGTTGCTTAACCGACTGAGCCACCCAGGCACCCCCTGTTCCAGGTCTTAAGGGAAAAACTTTAGTCCCTCACCATTAAATTTGACGTTGGCAATGGGTTTTTCATAAGTGGCTTTTGTTATGTTGAAGAGACTTTCTATTCCAGATCAGCTTCTAAATTATTTCAAAGTCCTCCTCTATTTTTTTAATTTTAAGTAGAATCATGTTGAATTCAGGCTAATTTTGAGGATATGGTAGTGTTAAGTTTGCTTCCTATACCACAGAATATTGTCACAGGAAATATCAGTGGACAGGAAGAATATTGTTGATGACATCAAATATAAATTTATAATTGATGACAGCACTTTTATTGATAACCATTAAGGAAAATGAAATTAAAAGTAGTTTCATACAAAAGCAAAAAATAAAACCAGTGAATTTATGGACCTTTAAGCTTTTGGCTATCTTTCTTTTTTAACTTATTTCCATTTTTTCCCCTAGGCTATCCCGAGCCCAGTGACCGACTAACACTTGAAGACTTTGAGGAATTAGGTATTATTTTGGCTACTAATTACTCTGCATTATGAGGCCTTGGAGTTCTGCGTGGACATATCTATTGTGTTTCAATCATTGGTAGTTAAGGAAGGAACCAAGTTTCACAAAATTGGACATTTCTAGTTTTAAATTTTAGTAGTCCAGTTAACATGCTAAACCTAAGTGGTACTGTGTATGGCGACCCGTAGGTCATTTCCTCTAATCTAGGGAATTCTGATAGTCCTGGTGAGCTTTACGAAGTAACCTGGTACAGCTCCGACAGCACAAAGCCATGAAAAGTCAGGTTCCAGTGAAGAGTTTCGCAAGACGGACCCTAAGCATGGAATCTGATTAGAAGGATTCTGTGATCAGCATGAGCTGGACACGCTAGCGCTCACCCTGACACTAGACTGAGGAGCAACTTCTCCGACGTGGCGATAGATGATGTGATCAAAATTAAGTGCATCTACCGTCTGGGACCCTGGTGTGCTCCGTCTTCAAACGGTTTTCATTTTTCTCTCAGATGCAGGCATCATCGCGGTGATTGTTCTTACTCTTCGTAAGTAGCCCGGACGTTGGTGCCACTTAATCAAAACCCAACTGCAGAGCAGTGCATTGTTTTTTAAATGACTTTTCAGTTTCTGTAGCCTGAAATGAAGTCCACCAGTCTAGGACAGCCTGACCTTGGTATGACACACTGCGTTTTGCTCGCGAATGTGTAGTCTTTTATACTGTACGTGTGCGCTTAGTCACAAACCCTAAACGTTACATGTGTTTTCAGGATGATTGGGCACAAGTTTGCGTCCCAGAGATGCTTCGGGTAATTTTCTAAACGAAGCAAGGATTCTTCTCTGGCTTCCTGGGGACTAGTCCAGTGACTCCAGGGAATGGGCCTTAGATAGTAAGAGGGTCCAGAGGGAACACGAATAGATAGGTGCTTAAGTAAAGTAACATTTTCTAGCGACTGCAATGCAACCAGCACTTACTTATTTCTGCTGCTAAATCTTGAATCTTGACACCCAGCTTTCCAAGTTTTATGTCCTTTGTCTCCCGGTCTCTTGCAGTTGTTGGCCTTGCCGTACTTTGCACCTGCCTGTATAGATGTTTTCAAAGGGGAAAGAAAGGGTAAATAAAAGCATGTTCTTCTAACTCATGGTCCTGCTCACTCTTGACATCCTTTCGTGCAGCTCTTCTGTTTGTCCCGCATACCGCCTTTTCGGAAACTGTGCCTGCGTGAGCGCCCCATCCGTTTGCTTGTGTTTACTGAAACAGCCTTGGGCTGCTCTTACGGTCCCTGCAGTCAGAGGGCTCGCTGCAGAGTGGCTGCAGCTGTTAGGGCTGCAGGAAACGTTTTGGTGGGATTTGAGATTTAAGTTGTGTAGCAAATCATGGACCTAGGTTTACCCTGCGTCCTACATTGGACTAGTGGCCAAGATTAAATTTAGAACCGCCCACGGTGGAGGCTTGGACAGTCGTATTCCTTGAAATGTTTATGATGAAAGTTTCCGTATGTCTGGGTAACTTAGGTAATTTTAAGAAGCTATGTAGGTTCTCATTCAAATACCCAATTTGATTTGTTTTTATGTAGAGCTGTTATTTATACTTGTTGAACTAGGGAAGGAAAAACAGCACTATTTGATTTCCCTCTTATGTTCTCATAATTTACAGGGTTTCAGTAAAACTGATGGGATTAAACTTAACATTACTGAGGGGTAAGATTTACAAGGCACCTCATTAACTTTATCTTTGTTTTTAATCTATAAAACTGAAAAAAGGGGGAGGCTTATAATAGAAAAAAAAAGTGTGTAAGTACATATCTCCTATCAAGAAGAGGGCTTTCAAACATCAAACTTAAAATTTTAATGAAATGTCTTTCAGTTTAGTAAGAGACTTAGAACAAATCCTGGAGCATAGACCAAGATTAAGTGCTTTGAAATTTCTGATTTTTTAGTGATTTTTAGTAATTTCCTTTCCCTGTAGCTTGGGAAATAGCTCTAACATCAAACCTAATCATTTTAGGGATGCCTGGGTGGCTCAGTCATTGTTTGCCTTCAGCTCAGGTCATGATCTCAGACTCTCTGCTCAGCAATGAGTCTGCTTCTCCTTCTCCCTCTGCCTGCTGATGACCCTGCTTGTGTTCTCTCACTCTCCCTCTCTGACAAATTAAATAAAATCTTAAAAAAAAACCACACTAATAATTTTAAGGCTCTTGGTATTCATAGTTTTATGATATATTTTGCCTTTTGATTAATCATCTGGTTTAGGCTATATAAAAAAGCATATTCTTTAGGGGCGTCTGGGTGGCTCAGTGGCTTAAATCCTCTGCCTTCAGCTCAGGTCGTGTTCCCAGGGTCCTGGGATGGAGCCCCACATTGGGCTCTGTGCTCAGCAGGGAGCCTGCTTCCCTTCCTCTCTCTGCCTGCCTCTCTGCCTACTTGTGATCTCTCTCTGTCTGTCAAATAAATAAGTAAAATCTTTAAGAAAAAAAAAAGTAGGGGCACCTGGGTGGCTCAGTGGGTTAAGCCACTGCCTTCGGCTCAGGTCATGATCTCAGGGTCCTGGGATCGAGTCCCACATCGGGCTCTCTGCTCAGCAGGGAGCCTGCTTCCCTCTCTCTCTCTCTTTCTCTCTGCCTGCCTCTCCGTCTACTTGTGATCTCTCTCTGTCAAATAAATAAATAAAATCTTAAAAAAAAAAAAGTATATTCTTTACATGTAAAGGACTCAAACTTTTTTATATTATTGGTTATTATTTTTAAACCACGGTGCCTTTGTTTGAATCTTCAGTCTTGTATTTTTAGAACACGTGATATGCATATTGGATTTCTCAATCAGTAGTATATTTTTTAGTACATATACACAATAGCATGAGAAGGAAATAGTGGAATAATTTTACAAGTCCAAAAGTTTTGTGTAGAAATAACTTCTCGAGAAAGCAAAACAAAATAGCTTTCTGCTTCTTATTTTCCTTTTTTGCTTAAATTCTCTGTGTCAAAATACTTACTGGGTCCTTAGCAAGTATTACTTGAACTCTCTGTAGTTGCCAGTTAATGGGTCTTGTAACCTGAGCCTCTGGTTTAACATGGCATCATAAGAGGATCCTGAACTCATCTCTTCTCAAACACACAGAACCTGCAGCTACGCACAGAACAGTTCCCTCTGGAAGAAATCTGAAAACGAACTTAATGAACTCCTGCACATTCGGTGGATAAAAAACCCACATCAAGGGGCACCTGACTGGCTCAGTTGGTGGGGCATCTGACTCTTGATCTTGGGCTTGTGAATTCAGGCCCCACATGGCGCATGGAGCCTACTTTTAAAAAACACAAAAATGTACATCAAAATGGGTAGGAGAGACTGAGATAGTATCTCACCATAAAATCCTCCCCAAACGTGGTAACCCACAGTCAGGCGGGAACTCAAGTCTGAGCTTCGTGGGAAGAAAAATGTTTGAACCCCCACATCTGGCACCCCATCTTTTAAGACCTACACCTGAGAGATGGGTCTGCAAACACATCTAGCTTTGAAAGCCAATAGGGCTTATGTCTATAAGGTTACAGCGAACCAAGAAACAGTTCCTGAAGTGCCCGTGTGGCTACCCCCAGGGTCCAGTGGAGAGGCAGCTGACTGAAATGCCCGGTCTCTCTGTGAAAGAGACCTGTTTGCTTCTCTTAAAAGCTTTGGGCTGAAGGGCAGGTATCTCATGTCACCCTCACCTAGGACCCGGCTGAAATACTCTTCAAAGCCCGTGGAGGCTGGAGGGCCCCATCTTCCTGCCGCCCCTCTGCCTGCTCTCAGCTGCTGGGGTCTTTCAGAAGGGAGCCTCTGCACACATCCAGGGCTTTGGCGTTTATAGCTGCCACCCAGGGAACACCGCTTGATTGCCTGGCACTGGTGACCAGGGAGGCTGCCATGGCAGGTCCCACAGGCCATAACAAAGAAGGGCCTATTAAGGGCCACAGCCCAGGACACAGCACAGAGGCAGCCAACTGAAATGTGCCACCAGTCTTTCTGGAAGGAGGCCTATTAGTGTAGCCACATCTCTGAGGCCCGAGGGACAGGCTTCTAACTAAAACACGGCTGACTGCGGTCCTCTCCAGACACCTCGCTGTCTTCCTCTGTCCCTCTGCTGGACTCCATATTGCCAGCAGCTCCAGGAAAGAAGCTCACGCAGCTATCAGGTGGCCCGTGGGGCTTACATCTGCAGGTCACACGGGACTGTAACAAACTGACCGTTGTTAACCGGCTGCCCAGTCCAGGACACAGCACAGAGGTGGCCGACTGAAGTCATCCCAGTCTTTCTGTGACAGGCCTTTTAGCTTATCTGCATAGCTGCGGCCTAAGGAATAGGCTTCTAATGAGACACATGTGGGTAAGCTCAAGACAGTCCTCCCCAGAGACTGGCAGACTGACAGGCACCTTCTTCAAACTCTCCTTCTGCCCAGCCCCAGGTTGTACATGTCTCTGGGAAAGGAGCTTGTGTACATGGCTGACGCCCCAGCTTTTGTGGCTGCTACCCAGAGGACATATCCCTTGATAACCGGCCCTGGTGGTCAGCGGGACAGTAACAAATAAAGCAATGGCTCTTAACTGACTATCACCATAGGGCCCCGTACAGAGGGAGCACCCCGAAGCATCCAGTGCCCAGCAATCCCCTGAAGGAGGTATATTTGCATGCTTTCTAAGCTGGCACCCAAGGGACTGGCTTCCATTCAGCCTAGGTGCTGACTGGGGTCTTCCTCTCCTGGACACTGACAAGTCTTGACAACACCCTCAACTCCTGAGAGCCACTGAGAACAAAGTTGGCAGCTTGGACAATCCCAAAGATTTGAGAGACCACCAAGAGCTAGGGCTGGGTTGAACGATAAGTTATATCCCTACACCAGGGTGCTGATTTAGGACTGGGAGAGCTGTTTCGTCGAACACCTAGAAACCAACAAGGTCAAGAAACATAAGAAACAAAGGATCATGTTCCAAATGAAAGAACAAGATAAAGCCTGGGGAAAAGATCATAGTGAAATGGAATTAGTGATTTACATGTTCATCAATAGATGAGTGGATAATGAACCAGTGGTACATATACAATGGGATATTATTCAGCCATAAAAAAAGGAGGAAATCTTGTTATTTGCGACAACATGGATGGATGTCGAGGCCATTTGGCTAAGTGCAGTAAGACAGAGAACACAAATAGCATATGATCTCACTTATATGTGGTCTCTTGAAAAGACAAAAACACAACTCTTCGATACAGGGAGCCAATTACTGGTTGCCGAGGCGGGTGGCAGGGATGGGTGATATGGGTGAAGGAGGTAAAAAAGGTACAAACTTCCAGTTACAAATAAGTCACAGAATGTAATGCACAGCATGGTAATATGGTTAATAATACTATATTGCATATTTGAAGGTTGCTAAGAGTAGACCTTAAAAGTTTTCATGATAAGAAAAGAACTATAACTGTATGGTGATGGATGCTAATTAGATTTATTCGTGGCTATAATTTTGCAAATGTACAAATCATATTTAAGTATGTTGTACACCCGAAACTGATGTGTTATATGTAAATTACACCTCACTTTTTTTTAAAAAATGGACAAACAATGTGAATACACATTCTTCTAAAGAAGACATAGAAATTGCCAACAGGTGTATGAAAAGATGTTCAACATCACTAAACATCAGGGAAATGCAAATCAAAACCACCAAGGGATATTATCTCACAACTGTTAGAATGGCTACTTCAAAAAGATATGACAGTAGAAAGGGGAACCCTTGTACCCTATTGGTGGGAATGTAACTTAGTGTACCATATGGAAAATAGTATGGAGATTCCTGAAAAAAATAAAAATAGAAATACCTTACCCATCAATTCCATTTATAGGTATTTATCTGAAGGAGATGATATCACTGTTTTGAAAATACACTTGCATACCAGTGTTCATTGCAGCATTATTTACAATAAGACATGAAAACAACCTAAATATCCGTCAGTAAATAAATGGATAAAGAAAATATGGTACATATATACACCATAAAATGAAAATACAGTGTCTGTGTATCTACTATATACATATATATATTATAGAATGTGGTACATTTAAGTGTATAATGCAATATTATACGTAATTGTATAGCCCATTATATAGATTCCATCATCTGATGATACGTTATTCAGCCATAGAAAAGGAAATCCTGCCATTTGTGACAACACAGATGGACCTTCGAGCATTATGCCAGGTGAAATAAAGCAGAGAAGGACAAATACTTTATGATATCACTTATACGTGGAACCTTAAAAAAATGAACTCCTAGATACAGAGAAAAGTTTGGTGGGTGCCAGAGATGGAGCGGAGTGGGGGAGGATGGGGAGAAGGGGTGTTAGTTGAACTGAGTGAAGGTGGTCAAAAGATTTGCAGTTTGCAGGACGTACTACATCGCTGAGGACATAATTGACAGAATGGTGACTATAGTTAATAATACCATATGACGTATTTGAAAGATGCTAAGGGAGTATATCTTTAAAGTGTCTGTCACACACCCACGATATATTTGTAACTGTGTTGTGGTGGATGGTAACTAAACTTATTGTGACTATTTTGCAATATATATATTTCTCAAATTATTATGTGTTCATCTAAAGCTAAAACAATGGTCTATGTCAATTATCTTTCAATTTTTTTAAAAGGCCATACTTGACTGCTTACCATCCACATTTTCTTTGTAAACAGGATATTGCAATAATAAAATTTTTAAATATTTTCAGAAAATATATCTTTAACTGGTGCAATGTAATTAATCCTATATATAGTAGCATAATTTGGAGGGAAAAGAGTTTTTAAAAAAAAGAGTGGGGGGGGGGGCGCCTGGGTGGCTCAGTGGTTAAAGCCTCTGCCTTCGGCTCAGGTCATGATCTCAGGGTCCTGGGATCGAGTCCCGCATCGGGCTCTCTGCTCAGCAGGGAGCCTGCCTCCTCCTCCTGTCTCTCTCTGCCTGCCTCTCTGCCTACTTGTGATCTGTCAAATAAATTAAAAAAAAAAAAACCCTTAAAAAAAAAAGAGTGTGGGAAGGAAAATTCATAAATGCCTAATGAGCTAATTTATGAAGAATATTTTAGGATATATGTTACCCTTTTCAAGACAGGAACATACTCTGTTAGAAAATCAGTATTCTAGAACAGCTTTATCAATTTTAGATTCTCTAAATTATTTCACGTCAGGACATTGAACTATTTTACCACTCTTTAGGTTCTATGTTGTTTCAAAGCTCAAGTCTCTCTCATGTGGGTTGGTGTTATACCTTCCTCCTTTACAATCTAGAACAATGCTTCTCTAACGTTCACGTGCACATTAATCACCTGGGGTCTTGTTAAAATGCAGATTCTGAGTCATAGGTCTGGTGCGGAGACAGATATCCTCAGTCTATGATGAGCGCCCAGCGATGTTGCCGCTGGCCTGGGCTGCACTCTGAGTCACCAGAGGGGGTGACTCGATGGAGATGCTCACATTCCTGAAACTTGAAGAAACACCATCAAGCTCAGCAAAGTTTTTCTCCTGTTTAAGATAATTGGACTTTTTAAAGATCCCTATGAAAGAGAGATTCTTTGAAAGAGAGTGTGGGCTAATAATTTATCTTTACGTTGCTGTTTAAAAAATTAAAGATTTGTGTTATATTCTTTGTAGTGCCTGATGCCCATCACCTTTCTCCCTGAAACTGAGCGTTGTTGCCTGAGAAACTTGCTTACAAGACTATAAAGTGTAAGCAGTCACTGCTCTGTTTCTAGGGCTAACTCCAGAAGCAGGACACTAGGCACAGACCATCCCAGATGGCTGCTGCAACTTGGTATAAAATGGATTTTGGTGGAAACTTGCACTTGTGATGACTTGGGAACATGTCACCCTTCTGCAGCCTCCATTCCAAAACACAAACATTGTGGAAGTCGTCACATTTCAGGTCCTCAAATGTCTCCGAATTGTTTGATGAACGTGGCCCCACACGGATGGGTTCTGCTGTGGTCGTCTGTTCTTAGTCTCAGCTAGGAATAGAATGGGATCCCCAGGGCATGTGAAATGGGCCCTTTTCCTTCAGTTTCCTTCAATTTCCTTCTAGAACTCACTTGCTGCCAGACTTTCTCATCTGGGAGTCCGCACCCCTTGCCCAGTGCTTTGCTGGTGCTTGAGCCATGTCTGGCTTCTCATGACTGTGTGGGTCCAGAAAACAGATGCATTTGCTTGGCATTAATGTGTTCACATGTGGGTGGTGATTTTCGTCTCATAAATGCACGATTTTCTCTACTCTGGTAACATCATGATCCCTGGAGAAGCGAGAGTTTGCTGAAGTCCATTAGAATCATACATACTTTATGTATTTTATTACCGGTGACGAAATAGTTTTCCCATTTTTTTTTCTGTTAAGGGTCTTTATTATTTGGTTTAACTCAGACCGGTTTTTACAATAATGACTGAGCCAGTCACTGTAATCTTTAAGCCGTCAGTGCTTCAGTGAAGGTTATAGAAGTCTGGGATGTCCTCCATCAAGTGGCCGGATCAGGCTGTGGGGAGAGGAGTGACAAGGGGCAAAAAAGGGAAGAATCAAATCAACTTGAACCTTTTTCTACGTGGCTCTCAAATTCTTGAGCTCTCAACAAATTCTTCAGACAATTTTAAACAGCTAATAGATAAGAAAGGATTTTGTAGTTAGTCGAGAGAGCAAACTTCAGATCCATCCCAGGAAAATGGGGTGTCCGGTAATAAGTTTTACGGAGTCTTCCCTGGGGGGAAAGCAGATGTGCCTCAGGGAGAAACTGCTCGATGCGGAAGTCAAGATGCATCTGAAGATGTCTGTCGTAAAACTGACTTCTCAGTGTTCCATGGATCGCATATGTGCTCTGCGTGTTCCCTCTGAATCTAACGTGTGAGAGGCAAGGACCCTTTGTCCTCACAGAGAGTTTACACGATTTGCATCAGTCTAAGTGGTTTCAGGGGTAAACAGATTGCACAGAAATTTAAAATGAGTTCAAGTGCAGGGAAGAAAAATGTCCTTTTTCAGAAGACAAAATACATTTTATTTAATTTTGTAAATAGATTTGACTTCAATTCATAAATATTAGCTCTGTAAATGCATTTATTTGTTTTCCTTTACCAGATATTTTTAGCATATGAAAGAGACCAACAAAAAAGTTTAGATTTTGAAAAATTTTGAATTGCATTGCCTTAGACCTTTTGAGCCTCACTACCCTCTGCCCTAATGAAAGGAACTGGAAGCCGTCCTCTGTGCCAGAAGGTGTGTCTCCACGGCCAGGAAGAGACAGACACATATACCACCACTTATGTGAGGTGCTACCCCACCTTACAGTCAGGAGTCTGGGAGCAGACTCTACAGAGCCCAATAGGAAAGGCAGTTTCTTGGTAAAAGCAGAGTGGTGTCTGGGGTCAGATGAGCTCAGAGGAAGACCCATCGTACCAACCGGAAGTGGCAGGAGGGGCCTCCCCAGTCCTGTGAACCTTCTTGGTCTCTCAGAATTCCTTTGAGGCTAAGGCCAACCAGGAAGGTAGATTTCAGTCTGTTGTGAGCTTCAAGGTGTCTGCAAACATTTGAAGGTCGTATAATGGATGCTGAAGGTCATATAAGACCTCTGTGATCAGTAATCCAAGGTTAGATTTCACCATCTTTAAACTGCTTTGTTGTTCTATCAAATAAGTGTTATCTTAAAATTTAGCTGAGTCCTTTTTATCTTTCTCTCTCGGATTTTGTTTAAAATTCTATGTGAAAAGGGTTCCACCACCACACAAACAAAAGGAAACACACGATTTCCTTGGCGGTGAGGGCTAAATGGGGCATTATTGGGCTCGAAGGCTGGTGGAATTGTTACCAAAAGTTTCATCTCAGAGCCAGATTTAAGATTTCGTTTTTAGGTCCTACATGTGTTTCTCTCCAGTCTTCCCAGTTAGCCCTCATTTTAATTTAAATGAAGTCTTTACTAAGTACTTTGTATCATACTGTTCTATTTCTTGCTTTGGAGAGACTCAGAAATGAGACACAAGGATACGACAGTTTCTATACTGAGACTAGTTGAACTTTCGCTACTAGAAATACATGTTTTTAATTGTCCGTTCTCTCAGTGGGCCTCTGGATTTAATTTCTGTACTTCACTGATGTTTTCTGGGTAAACTGCCTTGTAGGAAACAAGAGGTTGGAGGTGATATACCACTTAGCAGAGTAAATCAGCCACTGAGGCAGAGCAGATGCACTAAATTGTTTCCACAAACCAGTGCCTCAGTTTATCTTTTGATCCTGTTAAATTCTCAAGGTCCTTCAAAGTTATTCTGTAGTTGTCATGCTCTCGTGAATGCAGCCACTAAGCCATAAGGCTGAATGTAGTAGTCACCATCCTTTGATGATGCTTTGAACGGGGGATGAACTTCAGTATGGACATCAGGCCTATTTTCCCTTAAATAACACTTGAATTTATAGGACAACTCAACACTGTAACCCTGGTAGTATTTAGGTGGGGAAATCATTTTTAAAATAAATCTCCATATTTAGAGAACTATAGTTCAAAATGAATTACATTTCATTTGTAAAGAAAGTGATTTTTAAATCCTTTTTGTTCAAAGATTAATGCCAAGTCTTAAGATTCCAGGAACTTCCAGGAACTCTAAGATGTGTTTTATATATTGTTTAGTGTTAAATGCCGTTACTAATATGTGTATGGTACTTCAGCCCTTAAAGATTAAAAACAGGAACACTGCATATTGGGAATTTGAACAAGTCTGACTTCCTTAACTAAGAATATTAGTGGAAAATGTTCTAAATAAGGTTTTTATTCAATTAGCCAACATATAGTACATGATTAGTTTTTGATGTAGTGTTCGTTTCATTAGTTGTTAGTTTGGTTCCCAGAGTCGAGAGTCTCTCATGGTTTGTCTCCCTCTCTGATTTCTTCCCATTCAGTCTTCCCTTTCTTCCCCTGTGGTCCTCTGCTCTATATGTTTTTGTTTAATTTCCTGGTGATTTAAGGAAGCTATAAAGTGTACGGATCTGTGCTTTACTTTTTAAAGCATCAGCAAGCTGTCTGAGACAGGCATGAGGCATCAGATCTGTTGCAAACCCCTGTACAACATCAGGGATCCAGCGCTCACATAGCAAGAACACCAGCCGGTGCCAGAGGGAACACTGTGGCCTTGCAGTTTTCTCTAAGAGGATTCTGTTCTTTAGGAAAATTCGATTCCACTCTAAATTCCGGCAGGGGGCCCTCTTCTCCCGGTACTTGAATGCAGAGAAGTCTTACTTTAGACAAGGTTGTGTGAAACGGGTGAGGTTTGCAGGAACGTGGCCATCGCAGAAGCTCAGGTTATCTCAGTCTGAGTGTTCAGGCGCATCTCACCTTCTGTGCTAAAAGCAGAGTAAAGATTAAGGCGCGCGTTTCAGAGAAGGAGACTCCCTGCCCTTGGTCTAGCAAAGGGACAGAAAGAGCCAGCCGCTGAGGTGGCGGCAGATGATTGGTTGGGACAGACTGTGGCCCCTGCGTCCTCACCCCAGGCAAGGTCTCCTTCAGAGAAGCCCAGTGGGACGGAGGAGGGACGGCCACTCGAACTCACATGACACTTGTATGAGTTTCATCTTGCACTTGGACGGTTAGTAGGGCCAGTTCAGCAAAGAAGCGTTGCCCCGGGAAGGATAAGGTTGGGAAAACAGCGCGGAGCAGCGTAAGTCCTGTCTGCAGATGAAGGCATGTCTGTGATGCACTGTGTTCGTTCCCTCTGGGATCCGGGAGGGACTCGGGGAGGGCCAGCTGGAGCAGAAGGAAACAGGAATTCCGAATTCAGTGCGGAGGGAAAGCCGTACCCTCCCCAGCGGTACCCTCCCCACTGCCGCCTACTCTTCAGGGGGGTAGTAGCACTGGCTCCGAAGCAAGGGATGGCTGGGCCCTTTATTTGTAACAGGCCGAACTGAATCTTTTCAACCAAAGATTGTTATGCTTTTGAAAATAAATAGACTTGTACAGTAGTTTCTGCTTCAAATTTAATTTTTTCATTTTAGTAGATTTATGTGGAAATTGTTATATATGTATAAATATAAATTATGCTCTTTGTCAGACAACTTATCAATCATCTAACATAAGGGGAAAACAGAAAGTTTCTGTAATGACATAAAAACGTGTATGTAAATTTACAAATTTGCTGGAACTGTAAGAATGTATTTGCAGTGAAATGAGACGTCCCATGTGTCGGATCTTTATTGCTTGTTTTTTTGAAAACTGGATCTTCAAATGTTGCAAAAAATAAAGTGTAGATTGGAGAAGTTTCACTTGTGATGATGTGTTCTTTCCAGCGTGCTTGATCTCAGAGGACACGTGCTTGCCCCTGGGGCCCAGCTTCCCTTAGCATCCCACTCCTGCCCGGAGGTGTTCAGCCACAGCATGTGACCTACAGCATCAAGTCCAAGTTGCTTAGTGTGCTCCTCGAAGGCTTCCTACGATTAAGTCCCAGCTTTTCTTCCTAAGATTTCTCCTCCTGCTGCTCCATGTACTTCTTCAAATAAGCTGCGTCCACCAGGCAAACCGTGTGCCCCGAGTGCTCTGCTGAGTTCTTGGTTCACGGCCGCCTGGAGCCCTCATGGTCCTGCCGGATCCTGGGCATCTTCCAAGGCTCAGCTCCCACTGCCCACCTGCTGAAGCTTTTCCTGATTCGCCCAGCTCTCAGAGCTTTTGTGATTACCCAGCCTCAGGTCACACCACCTCTATATCCCTGCCTCTGGGAAAGAGACTCGCCTTCCTCATCACTGGAGTGCATGGGTGTGGTCAAGTACAGAAAAGCCCAACTCCCAGCAATGAAAGTCTAAAATTTGATTTGTGTAACTAATAATGGGGTTTGCTTTTGTTTATGCAGAAAGCTTCCTGGTCCTTTTGCAGATTTAAATAAACTCAGAGTGTTAAATGTCTGAGATCAGGCCTTAGTGTTCTGCACCATGTTGCACAGGGGATGGCCTCAGAAGCTTTACTGATGCTGGGGTCCCAGCCCCCTGGGTTTTCTTATGTAATTCGCCTGGGATGAGGCCTGGGCATAGGGAATTTTTTAAGCCTCGCAAGTGATTCTTATATGCAGTTAAGGCATAGAACCTCTGCATTTGTGATTCTCAAGCTCCATAGCCCATTTCTATATATAAATTCATAAAGACAGAAGTAAAGCTTATATATACAAAATGCTGTTTTTTATTTTTTTAAAGGTTGATTTTGGTTGGGGGGAAGGACAGAGGGAGAGGGAATATGAATCTCAAGCAGACTCCTGGCTGAGCACAGAGTTCCATGCTGGATCCCATGATCCTGAGATCATGACCCAAGGTGAAATCAAGAGTCAGACACCTAACTGACTGAGTCACCCAGGTACCCCACAAGATGCTGCTTTTCAAATATAGCCTATTACATCAGAATATAGTCTGAGACATAAGATGTTGCCTAAGGAAACAAGGCTATTTGTGGTTTGAAAAAACAGAGGCAATCTTTCTGATGACACTGCATGGAAATTAGGTTGTCTATCAATAAATAAAACAATTTATTAAATTGTAATTGGCTATGGCTTGAGACTATAGAATATTTTTTAAATTGGCATAAAATGTACAGGGGAGCTTTTAAGGTAACAACCAGAAAGTTTTCTGTAAGAAAGCTGGAGAGAGAAAGGATGGGCAAGAATCTGAATTTGCATTGTTCCAGAATATTTTAGCTTTAAAGAAAATGGGCAGCTTTGTTATTTGAAAACTTAGTAATGACCGACAGCTAACATTTTAAGCAAGAATGAACTCTCTTACAGATTTTCACATTTGCATATTTCTACTCAAGAGCAGTATTTAACATAGTCTACTGATTCCCAGAAATGATGAAAAGTCGACTACCTGGGCACATCATTTTTTCTCTACTTAATTTTGCTTTCATCATTTCAAATTTCATCCTGAAAAGTTGCACTGAACTGAAGCGGTCCCTCTTTCTGCGGCGTAGCTCTGCTGCCCTCCTGTGGACGCTCTGGGCATATGACAGTCCCCAAGTCCTTCCAACCAGGTCATTCATTATTCAGAGGTTCCCATCCTTCCTGTGATTCCCAGAAGACATTTTAAGTTTTGTTTTGGATCCAGCATTAACTAGGTCTTTTATGCTTACCTTCTGTGAAATCAATATTTTAAAAGGGCTAATCTCTGCCCCATCTTGCTTGAATATGGGGAAGCAGAATTCTGAGGGCTGTGGTCCTTTCTCTCCCTCTCACTTATATACCCAAAGGTAAAGGAATCACCACAAGTATAGGTCCCAATGAGAAAGTTACCACCCACCCCCACCCCCCCGATTCCTGGCTCACTATCTCCCTTACACAGCGTTTGAAAACTGGAATTGTTTTCTGTGGCAGTGGCAGCAAGATTTGAGCTGAACTATGGGAACCAAGCAAGAGCTCTGGTATGCTGGTGCTTAAGGCTGGCGGCTTCAGGGAGAATCGGGAGACCACCGTCATTCAGATAAGCACTTAGTTACGCTGCCTGGGAAAATGCTGGTCATCAGATTACCCAGCACCAGCGGAAAATGCTCCTGGGAAAACACCCCTTCAATCTGTATTTGACATGGTGCTCAATTCCTTACTGTAGAATTTCTTGGATGAGACCCCATAGGACCACGCTTCTCCAATTGCAGTGTACAGGTAAGTCTTGTTACAAAGCATATTCTGGGGATGACTGGGTGGCTCAGTTGGTTAAGCTGCTGCCTTTGGCTCCAGTCATGATCCCAGAGTCCTGGGATCGAGTCCCACATCGGGCTCCTTGCTCAGCGGGGAGCCTGCTTCTCTCTCTGCCTCTGCCTGCCACTCTGCCTGCTTGGGCTCTCAATCCCTCTGACAAATAAATAAATAAAATACTTAAAAAAATAAAAAAGCATATTCTGATGCAGCAGGTCCCAGCTGGGGCCCAAGGTACAGCTTTCCCAGGAGTAGTTCTACTTCCTGCTGCTTGTGGTAGGCTAATGGCCTGCAGAAATTTTGGAGTCCTAATACCTGACCCCTGGGAATGTCCCTCCTCTCTGTGGCGAAGGGTCTTTGCACCTGGGATCTTGGCTGGGGCCCTGAGTGTAATGAATGCCTCAGTTCCCTGGAAGGGAGGACAGTGAGGAAGCTGTGTGTGGCAGGAGGTGGCCACGTGTCCGAGAGGCTGAAGGCTCTGCCTGGAGGGTACAGAGCCAGGACCACAGCCACAGACGCAGCTCTAGAAGCCAGAAAGGTAAGGATGCAGATTCTGCTAGGACCTCTCGTGGGAGCCTGGCCCCGCCAATGCCCGAGTTCAGCCTAGTGGGATGATGTCGCACTGTGGATGTCTGAGCTGAAAACAATGACGTTTGTTATTTTAAGAGTTACCGTGTGAATGTTTGGGTCCCGCCAGAATCCCCAGGTTCAAATCCTAACCCCCAAGGTGACAGTCCTAGGAGATGGGGCTTTGGGAAGGGACTAGGGTCATGGGGGCAGAGGCTTCATGAATGGGCCAGTGCCCTTGTAAAGAGGCCCAAGAAAGTTCCCTCAGCCCCTTTCCCCTGAGAAGGCAGGGTCTTTGAACCAGCTAACTGCTCCCAGCCAGCACCGAATCTGCCAGCCCCTTGATCTTGGGCTTCCCAGCATGGCAAAGAGAAGTATCCACTGTTTAGAAGCTGTGCAGGCTGTATATTTTCTCACAGCAGCCCAAGGAGACGAAGACCAACCCCAAGTTGCTGCGTTTGTTACCAGAAATACACACCTGCGCTAGGGGTCCTCACAGCACCATTTGAGTAGGAAAGCAAGACCACAGAGGGGTGGCTCTTGACAGTGGCTGCACCTGAGAGTCACCTGGGGAAACTAGAACAAAAATGTAGGTCCGATCCCGGAACAGTATAACTAGTTTGCGTGGTCTTGAAAAACAGATTCAAGATGTCTTCCGACGTCTGCGCAAAACACTTGCTCAAGAGGCCACAGCCCTCCGACCTGCAGATTCCCCAGGTCTCACCACCTCCCCCCCCCACCATGAAGTCAAATCTGCCTAATCTTTGAATACCTTCCCAGAAGAGGTTCACCCTGTCTTCAAGGGTTCACGGAGACTGTGCACCAGAAGTAGACCTCCCGCGTCTTTTATAAGTAGGGGAGTCCTCGGTGCTCTCCTTTACCAGCCGTGGGACAAGTGTGCTCAGTTTGGCAAAATTTCTCAAAGGGTCACAGACCACCGAGGTGCCAGGGCTTGGGCCCGTTGGGAACCAGCCTCGGTTTCCCCTTCTGTGAGCAGCGTCCCTTGGCCCAGGCTGGAACGTTTCTCTTTTCTGCGATCTTTTCTCTCGTTTACGTTTCTTGGCTCACAGAATTCCCTCCTTGTCCTACCGGGCTGGCTTCTCAAATGCTTAGGAAGCGGCTAAACCTACCCGGACCCCACTTATCACGGAAGTATGGAGGCAATGACAGATGAAAAAGAGAGACGTGACGACTTGACTAGAGGGAAATATTTATTCAGGGAGGAGCATCAACAGACCCGTCACAGAAGGAGAATTCAACAGCAACCACTGCCCGCATGGGCGGCACCTACCACCTTCCAGCACCATGCAACCCGGGCACCAGATACAGCACAGCCATTTCTCAAAATACATTCGGTTCTCTCTTACCTCTGCAGTAAGGGATCATAAATGCAGTTAAAGAAGTTAGGGGGAAAGGGCGCGCGGTGGTCCTTGAGCGCTCTCTGCCCGTGGGTCCTCCAGGAAACCGCAGGCGGTGGCTCCCCAGAGCCGGCACGAGGCTTCGGGGCCGCTGCTTTTCCCCCTACATCATAACCGATTTCAAATGGTGCTAGACAAAAACAGACTCTGAACACCAGGAGAAATCGGTCAGCCTGTGTAAGAGATGGGTCCGTTGGTGCTCCCGGGGGTCCCGCACATGACCTCGCAGGTGGCGAGTCCGATTCCAGCCGCACTGCCACAGCAGCGGACTGGCCCGGGGCCTCTGGAGCAGGCGCAGTGCTGACGCGGATGGGACCGTCCTCCGGATAATGTAAGGGCCTGGTTAGCCAGAGGAACTTAGTTGCAAACCCCGGATATAGGGGCGGGCCAGGCCGGATGGAAACATCCAATCAGTGGGGCATGCATATATTTACTGTGGTGAGTTGAAATCCCATTGGCCACCTGTGTGTGGGCCGGGCTCAACCACCTATATAAAGGTTAGTCTGTGAGGCTGGGGAGTAGTGGGAGTAGGAGGAGGAGGTGGAATAGCGGTCAGGGTTGTCTTTGGGAGAGTCGGAGCACAGTGGTCATCATGGTCATCAGGAGCGTGGTGGTTGTTCTGCTCATCGTGGTCAGAGGCAGCGGCACCGTGGCCAATGGCCTCACCGCCAGCAGCCTCATTCCGGGAAGCCCTGTCCAGGGAGCGACCTCATCGGCAGCAGCCTCGTCTGGAGTGGCCTCCTCCTGGGAACTGCCCTGGCCGGAGTGGCCTCATCTGGGGAGCTGCCTCGTGGGGGAGAGGCCTCCTCCAGAGCGGCCTTGTCCGGAGGGACTTCTTGGGAGCGGCCTTGTCGGGGTCGTCGTAGTTGTCTCTTCGTAAGAGACGGCCCCTACCAGTCGGTTTTCAATGCTTGGCGCGATTTTCAATGCTTGGCACGAAATAAAGCTTTGCTTGACTTTCGCTTTGCATCAGTCTCGTTCCTTTGATCACGGACCCTAACAGGTACCACAAAAGAGAAAATCCCAGTGTTAGGATGAAATGGAAAGCTCTTAGGCCAAAGTCCAAACACGGGACCAGAAGCAGTTCTTCTGATTCAGGAACATACAAAGAATTCAAACAGACCAAGTAACTGTTAAGCAGAAGATTCCTGGAACTCACACCTTACGGTGGACTCATCAATTGGGCAGGACCACCTGTGAACTCTTTCATCCCTCTGGACTTAAAACAGACCCAGGCTGAAAGGACAGCCCCTTGCACTTTTGTTCTTTGTCTCTTTCTCTTCTGTAATCCTGGTCCTGGAAACCTTAAACACTTTGTGTGAGAAGAGGCAAGCAAAGATAAAACAGTGGAAAACAGAAATAAAAGAGTATTTTCCCTAAGGCTTAGGATTGCTCAAGATACTAGTCCTAGGCCTTCCTAAAAAGGAAGCTAGGGAAGTAGACCGGGGACTTGGAAGAATTCCGAGAGAGCAGTTTGAGAGAAAACAACCAGCCAAGTAAGAAAATAATTCTTCGGATGCTAGCATCACAGAATGAGGAATTTCCTGGAATTCTCAAATCTACCACTTCTATTTCAATGGCCCAGTTATACCAGACACCTGATTGATATCATCTTCCTCACCATAAGGGGTGATCTCAGGCTCCTCTTTAGGGCTAGAACATGCCGCTAACAGTACGTATGACCTATATTTAACTGTGCTGTCTCAAGAGTACCATAACAGTATTGCCTGAGCACTAAATAAATTTAACTCCAGAAATAATGTAAAAACTAAGACTTTACTGGAATATCCCAGTGAGGCTCAAGGAAGTATTTTATCATGTAACACTCATAAAAATGTCACTAAAATCCACTTCACCCATTTCAGTCCCTCCAAGGATCCATCTGTTAATGCAACTGCTTTCCTAGAACCTAGCTTCTCTCTTCCACCCAGATTTTCTCAAAAGTTCCAGCTCAAGTTGGCTTATAGTTGGTTGAACTACCTGCCCTCACTGTCCGGATCTCTTAGTTCACTAAAGTCTCCATGATCTTCCTAAGGTAAGTGAAATTTCTTTAGCAGATTTCAACAGAACACAGCACTAAAAAAGGAGCAGGGAGGGGTGCCTGGGTGGTTCAGTGGGTTAAAGCCTCTGCCTTCAGCTCAGGTCATGATCCCAGGGTCCTGGAACCGAGCCCCACACTGGGCTCTCTGCTCAGCAGGGAGCCTGCTTCCTCCTTTCTCTCTCTGCCTGCCTCTCTGCCTACTTGTGATCTCTGTCTGTCAAATAAATAAATAAAATCTTTTAAAATAAAAACAAAATAAAAAAGGAACAGAGAAATGCAGAAACTATCTTAGAATGCAGGATAGGGAGACAGAAAAAAAGCATATATTCACCCTGGCCCATAAATCTGGAAATTTTTACCTCGTTAAAACTAAAGAGTTGCAAAATCAAAGAACAAGATACCTTTAATCCCCATTATATTAAAACAACAGATAGCTTCTTATGTTAACACCCAATAAAAAGCAAGGAGGTGATGAAACAGATATCTTCATATGCTGAAAGTACCACAGCGACTGGCAAAAAGCCTATGAAAAACAATTATGCAATGTGTATAGAGAATAATACAAATATTCATGCCAATTAGCCTTCCTAGGAATCCATTCTAATGGATTTTTTTTTAAGTTTATTTATTTATTTGACAGACAGAAATCAGAAGTAGGCACAGAAGCAGGCAGAGAGAGAGAGGAGGAAGCAGGCTCCCTGCTGAGCAGAGAGCCCCGATGTAGGGCTCAATCCCAGGTGCCTGGGATCATGACATGAGCTGAAAGCAGAGGCTTTAACCCACTGAGCCACCCAGGCGCCCTAATGGAATATTTTGATATGAAAAATATTTCATGCATTTTTAGCGAGGGCTTCATTACCAGTAAAAGTGGAACAACTTAAATATATAATAGCAATTTTGGACTACCCAGATACAGACACTAGAATAAGTTTATATTTCCCTGTCATGATTGGGATTTTTATTGCCTAAGTTTGTAAAAACTTAGATGCATGGGAAAATGTACTAGAATGGATGGCCCCAAAACATTTCAGGGTAGGAGTATGGGTGATATTTTGTGTTCTGTTTTACAAATTCTCTGCGAGTAATTTTATGAAAAAATATTAAGTTAAAAGAAGAAAACACATACTTTGCTGAGTGCACAAGATAAAATGAGGTTGTATGAGGGAAATAAATGGCTTTTGATACTAGAAGAACATCAGACCGTGTGCAGAAAAAAATCAGGAAGAATCGTCAGTGACTGATCTCCTCTTGGCCATGCTGTGGGCCAGACTGACGTTGTCCTGCTTTTGTCTTCCCCTCAGGCACAAGCGCTCTCATAGTCGGTAAGTTTTGGGAAGGGCTGGATGAGGAGCTCTCGCACCCTGAACAGTAAGTATGTACTGACACGAGTGAAACCTAAAAGGAGAGATCAGTGTCTCCTACGTTACAATTTCGGTTAGAAGGAAAGTAAGTCAAAATTCAGGCCACAGTGTGGCAAGACTGGTATCCTCACAGGCATACAGAGTGAGTGTCCTTGACGGAAGGTTCTATACTGGCTTTAAACTGTTACAGCTGAATAATCATCCTTCCTGTTCGTAGCTGGAGAGCCCTACTTCCTCTTTGGTTTATAACCCAGGAAGTTTCCTCAGGATGGTGTAAGGGCCTCTTCAGCCGGAGCAGCCCCACCCCGGTTGAACTGCCATTTTGCTGTAAAGCTTAAATTTTCCTTGCCCCCCCCCCCCCCCCCCCCCCCCCCGAACATATTTAAAAGCAAGTCCGGGAAACCAGTGCCTGGTAACAAAGTCCAAGTACAAGGGTGGGTCAGGCCAGGTGGAGGTATTCAATCAGTGGGGGCGCACACTGTCTCCCAGCTACCAAGGAGTATGGGCCCCGCCCTTTGGGAGCCTTTTGGCACCAATCCTAACCAAGGTGTGATAGGCTGGATCAAATGTCTACTAGGGTAAATTGTAACTCATTTGGTTGCCTAGCATCACTGTGGCGTTTCCTGCGTGTGTGTTACAATCTCATTGGCCACCTCTGTGTGACCAGGCCCAACCACATGGCCTTTGCTCCATAAAAGTTAGTCTGGAAAGCAGGGAGGGGTCGTCCTCTCTGGAGGGGCATCCCGGACCTGTCTGTTTGACGGTCGGTATGATTCTTGATGCTTGGCATGAAATAAAGCTTTGCTTGACCTTCGCTTTGCATCAGTCTCGCTCCTTTAATCTGGACCCATTATTGGGGTACCCAATTTTGGGGGGACCCAACAATGGTATCACGCCCGCTCCCACAACCTGGAAGCCACAAAGATCAACTTCCCAAGCGCATTTAAGAGGAGTGATTTGGTGGCAGACTCTTGTGGCAGAGGACAGCTCGTCCCTGGGCCTTATACAGGGCGGGAGCACAGGGCCCTTGAGCGTGGGGGCAGGAGCTCCAGGGCTGTTGTCACCTAGCTGTTGAAGGGCTGCTGTGGACTAAAGGTTACAGGTTGCTCTGCTCCCCCTTTATCAGCCACCCTGCGGTAGTAAGACTAATGTGCTAGATTAAACCAGGAGCAGAGAGAAACTCCCTAAAGGTAAGCCTGTGTGAGGTGTTTCTTGAAAGTAGAATTTATCTGCTTCCCCCTCTCTCTCTGCCTTCTTGTGATCTGTCAAATAAATAAATAAAATCTTAAAAAAAAAAAAAGTAGAATTTATACTTTCATTTAAAGAACTCACTGGCAACCTCGAGTGGGACTAGATGTTTAGAGTTTAAAACGTATGGGTTACATTTTCTGTGCATTCAATGACACTGTTTTACTGCCTAGGTTTTTTCTTTGGCGTGATCTTCTTTCTTTCGTATGTTACTGGCTCTTGTTGGATAACTGTAAAGCACAAAAAAGGGTAAGTGTAGCCATATTGTCCTAGAAAATGTCTATGACTGTACCTGCCTCCCCTTGAAAGCCAAAGAGAAGTGAAAGTAAACCTCAAAAAAAAAAAAACAAAAACCCCAAAACCAAAAACCACTACTACATAACCAGATGTAATAATTCATAATTATAAAGAAGGCCCTTGATGTACGTTATGGACACTAAAAGAAATATGTATGATATTAAGAACACCTAAAAGTTCTTAAATATATATGATATTAAGAACACCTAAAAAAAAAAGTCTAGGATTTTATGGAGGATTAAAGTTTTACCAAAAGGGAAATTAGGCAGGAGGAACTTTTCCAAAAATGTTGATGAGACACCTGGTATCCCAGTCTTACTGAAACATTCCCGGCTCTGAGCTCTATACCACAGACCTCATCCAGGCATGAGAAGTTACACAGTGTGTCCTGCAGGCTCACACAGCACAGGATGCCAGTGTCAAAAACTGAGGCTTTTTTTTTTTTTTGAAAGATTTTTTTTTTTTTTTAATTTGACAGAGAGAAAGATCATAAGTAGGCAGAGAGGAAGGCAGAGAGAGGAGGAAGCAGGCTCCCTGCTGAGCAGAGAGCCTGATGTGGGGCTCAATCCCAGGTCCCTGGGATCATGACATGAACTGAAGGCAGAGGCTTAACCCACTGAGAACTGAGGCTTTTTACAGGGCATTAAAAAGTAAATATTTTATAAACCCACCTAATTTTGAAACTTGCTAAAACCTTCCAAGGATTAGATCTAAATAAACATTTGTGACCAGGAAGAGAAGGCATTCAGCTTTTTTATTCGCTGATGTATTTAGAACAACATCTGTGAGGTCAAAGTCAGTAAGATCAATGTTTAACGGTGATAAGCAAATTCTATACCCATGAGACATAGCTCGTACCTTCAAGCAATTTGCTTCAGTAAACATTCTAAACACACACACAGTCCCCAAAAACAAGCCTGACAGAAACTAAAGTAGCTACTTCACACAGGATGCCAGGGTACATTTTTTTTTTAAGATTTTATTTATTTATTTGACACAGACAGAGATCACAAGTAGGCAGAGGCAGGCAGAGAGAGGAGGGGAAGCAGGATCCCCTCTGAGCAGAGAGCCCGATGTGGGGCTCGATCCCAGGACCCTGAGATCATGACCTGAGCCGAAGGCAGAGGCTTAACCCACTGAGCCACCCAGGCTCCCCAGGGTACATGTTTTAAAAGCAGAATATCACAGCCGAGGGTCCTACAATCTAGTCAGGAAGTCCATTTCATGATAAAATAATTAGTAGAGATTTACATTTAAGTTCAATCTGTAGCCTTCCTAAGTAACATTCTCTGTATGTTGTGGTTTGACAGATAAACACACATCGCTCTTCTTAATTATGAAAAAAAAAAAAAAGTGAAAGTAGCCCTGATACTTTAAATAAGCAAGTCTTTGTGCCAATAAGCTTTTCCCCTTAACGTTTTTTTAGTGCTATCGATTGTGAGTCACTTTTTTAAAAAATTAGCCTTTTTAAAAAATTAAGGCTGAATTAAAGTAGTGGGGGCTCCTAATTTTCTATTTCCAGACCACTGTCCAGGTAAAACCAGCCAGGGCAAACGATTCTCTTTCTCTTAGAGACATTTACGACAGTCTCGCCCCTCCTCCCTTCTCCCAACGACTCCATTCCGCTTTCCTAGGGCCTGTTCCTAGTTCATCAACTGACGGATCGAATTCCCGAATCTAGCTATTGTTTCCCTCATGTAACTTAAGATTATTTCCTCATATTAATATCTACAGGCATAAAAAAGATTTAATATCCATTTCATAAAAATCATTTCTTTAGAAATGATTATCCTGTCTCATCAAAACACCCTTAGATCACACGCCATTTCTTCATACGCTCCATGTCTTAAAATCTGCCTCCTGTCGTTGCCATGTTCTTTCCGAGTGTGATGTGTGATGGCCTCACACGAGCCTTCTGTGAGCAGCAGCAACCAGGGATGGGGCAGGGAAGAAGATTATGGTCTTCCCTAACCCGAAAGCTCAGGGAGCAAACCCCCCAACCAGCAAAGTAACCCACTATCGAACCTATCATATATGTGATCCAGAAACATTTCAAAACTTCTCTAAGCCTTTATTTTTTGGGCCCGTGTTTCACTTCTTGGGATAATGAGTGGATTACTATAAGAAAATGTTTTGTTTTCATGTTAGAAATTATATATAACTAACAGGAGGAAGTGCTGAGTTTAAATAATCAGAATCTCCAAGGTCCTTCTCTTGGAAGCAATTGGGTGATTAATCATTGTTCTATGTCCATGTATGGTGAAGCTGACAGACTATGGAGCTGAGCTGTGGCTTCTTATCTGGATCTCAAGCTTTCCTCACAGGAAGGGCAGGAAAGCGCTCTCACAGAAATCAGAGCGAAGTCATATGAGGCACAGAATAGAAGTGGAGGGGACCTTGGCTCTTGCCCTGCCAGCAGAGCAGTTTACGTCAGTACCCCAAGACTGACAGAACAGTGTAGAAGGAACAGCCTGTTCTGTGGGAGCTGCAGGATCAAACCAGGCCCGGCGGGAGGGGGGGGTGCAGACACAACTCTGCCTCTGACAGGAGACAGCTCAGAAACTGCCCAGTTTCATTTTGTGGTAGCCCTCTGAGGGGATGTTTAACACACTCATTTCATTCTGTAAATACTTGAGCAACTGCTCTGTCCCAGGGACAGCTCTGAGGCTGGTGTGAGTATCCATTAGTGAAGATGGACTCCTTTAGGGAGTTCTCATTCCAGTGACGGGAGAGAGACCACAAATGAGACACGTAATTAATTAATTATAATACAGGAAAGACTAGGAAAAAACAGCAGAGTAAGGGAGCTCGGGAACGTGGGTGTGGGGCAGACGCCAAATTTAATACGATTAGGTGGGTCCCACTGGGGAGGGTTTTAAAGTGAGGTCATGTCTATGGGTGTATATATAATATATCCTTTCTATTTTTGTCTAATTTTAATTTCTTATAAATCTTCAAACTGCTTATTTTTTTAAATTACTTTTTGTATGCCTTGTATAACCAGCAAGTGAGGAGTGAAGTGGCCAGAAGTGGTGTTAGCAGGGAAAAGTGCAGCTATAAATACAAGTCACCGGCCCGAGGTGGTGGTTAGGGTCCAGCCGAAAGCGGTGTTGTAATTAGTGGCGTCTTCCCACGGTGATGTTGTGATCTGGGACTGAAGGACCTGATGGCTGTAACTAGCCCTCTCCTCCATCACGGAATTCGGCTCCAACTGTTTACCAGGTAATACATCTCTAATTGTCCTATACTTACCCTAGGTTTTAAGGTTGCTCTTTGTTTGAATATACTAACGCTGAGCTTGGGGAGCAAGCCTGTTCTATACTAACATCACATCACTGATGATTTCCTATGCCTCCTTGATCTTTAGCTTTCCGAGTTTCAGGATGTCTAATTACTCCATGCATTTCCTCCCTTTGCCCCCACACTGCACTGCCCACTCTATTAAATTATCTTTTTTTTTTTAATCTCTTGTGTCCTTGGTCTCTACTATAGTCCTTAACAGTGCCCCCCGCAGAAAATGAGCTTCTTGTGAGCAGACACCCAACTATCATATCAGACTGAAAATCATTTTTATTTAGTGATTTCTGACTTCCACTTCTACAGTAGTCAGGATTAATAGCAACAGTGGGGGCACCTAGGTGACTCAGTCGGTTAAGCGTCTGCCTTTGGCTTAGGTCATGATCCCAGGGTTCAGGCATCAAGTCCCACGTCAGGATCTCTGGTCAGTGCGGCGTGTCTGTTTCTCCCTCTGCCCTTCCCTGCTGCTCACTGTCTGCCCCTCCCTTACAAAAATAAATAAATGAAATCTTAAAAAAAAAAATAACAACAGCTAATATATTTGCTTACAAAATACTTTAAAATGTATTGTCTTTGGTCTCCATGGCAACTCTGGGATGTTGGTAGGACAAATAACATCGTTATCCCAAAGCAGAGAAGACTCTGAGGGGCAGAGAATTTCGGTGACTTGATTAAAATCATACCAGCAGGAAGTTGCTCAGGGTTAGGGCTTTGGTCTTCATGATGGAACTCAGAATCCTGAGCCCATTCGGCTTCCTGGTAACAATTTCAGCTGTCAAGACTTCTGAATCTCATTCTGTATCACCCAGAGTTGCATATAGTACAAAGGGGGAATATTTCCTTTTTTCTTTCAATATTGTCCCCCTATCAATTGTACTGGATTTTTTTAAGCTACTCTGGTACATTAGGCCAGTATCCTTCTAGAAAACAGTAGGAAATCTCTCCCTTTTTATGCTAGTTTGTTACTAGCTTACAAGAAAATTACAGTATTTCTGTAAAGGACTCTGTCCCTAGTAAGGTTTGGTGAAAATGTTCCTGTCCATTCACACAGACTAGCAAGTTCTGTAATTTAACGTTACTGGCCTTTCACTAGCAAAAAATGTGTCATCTGCTTATCGTATATTTCACTGTATATTTATACAATAATTTGTGACAAAAATTAATTAGCAGAAGTCATGCATTGGTCACTCGGGAAAAATGTTAGACTCCTCCATTCACAGCCCATTTATCCTTGCCTCTTGTTTCTGCCTCTGATCTATTCCTATTCCTATACAAACGAGCCTTCTTGTATATACTCAGGTAAGTCATTAAAGTCTTCATTAGTCTGAGGCTTGGAGTACAAAACTATTAAGACCACTCACTATAAAGCATCCATGCATTACTCCATGTTCCCATTAACTCCCATCAGTCAGGTGGCTAGCCATCCCACATCTATGTCCCACTCATCACTAAAAACCACTTAGAACCATTCCTCAGATAACCACTTAGCCATTGTTCCTTGGAAGCATCTCCCCGAATACCAGTCAGTCCAACCCTCTGCTCTTCCTCACGCAAGGATCTCAAGTTGCCCTTCCTCACCCTCTGAAAACTTTGGCTCCTGATTCACTCTTGCTCTTTGTCTCAGGGGATGCCCTCCTTGTAATTTCTAAGAAAGGGTAAAGAGTAACTGAGTAATGAAGTACTGGCAAGTGGCCAAGTGACTTAACTCTTTGTGCTTCCACCCTGAAATCCCTAATACCAACACATACTCCAAACCTAAAGGTAACAGTATTGCATCATTTCTCATTTAATTTCTGCCAGGGAAGTGCTTACTTAGCCCTTGAAGAGGCAGAGCAGCACACCACGTGAGATCCCAAGATTAGTGAGCAGTGAGAGCTGTGTTCACTCCCACCTACTGGCTATGAAACCCCCAGGGAGACACTTCCCTTCTCTGAACTTCATTTTCCTTGTCTGTAAAATAGGGACAGTAGTTCCAAGCTCACTTAACACAGTGCCTGGCTTAGGATGAAGGTCAGAAAATGTGAGCTATTGGGGCACCTGGGTGGCTCAGTGAGTTAAAGCCTCTGCCTTCAGTTTAGGTCATAATCCCAGGGTCCTGGGATGGAGCCCCGCATCCAGCTCTCTGCTCAGCGGGGAGCCTGCTTCCTCCCTGCCCCTCTGCCTGCCTCTCGGCCTGTTTGTGATTTCGGTCTGTCAAATAAATAAATAAAATCTTAAAAAAAAAAAAAAGAAAGAAAGAAAATGTGAGCTATCGTTCTTCAAATGTGATCGTTACTGGCATCTCAAAGCGATTAAATCCTTGGAAATACTGTCAGTCTTCCTACGCCTCATGACAAGGACTGCTGCTCTCCAAACTGTGGACGTTAATTGGACAGAACACAGAACTTCTACCTTCACTAAAGCAGAAGAGGAAGCTTTGAGTCAGACCCACTGTACAGGGCCCCTGACCTTGTGAGGCTTTGATGTCACAATCGGGCTGTAAAAGGTTATTTGCCTGTCAGAACTGTTGTGGAAGGAAGTGTTGCTTTAGGCATGGACACTTGTCTGTAAGAATTCAGTCTTCTGACACAATGTACAGGGTGGTTTTCATAGCTTTTTCTCCTTCGAGTTTTGACTTAGTCTTGAAAGGTGGGATTTGGTTATGTTTTCCTTTTATATATCTCACAAAGATTTCAGAAACTTCGGCAAATTCTGCCCTAAATTTCAAAGTGAATGCCACTGACGAATTTCTTCCAAGACTGAAATGTGTATAATTAAGCTATTTTCCTATTTTTCCTCTTCTGCCCATTAGCAAGAATACAGATGGGAAACCTAAAGAGATGATCCATTTACATCCTCAAGAAGACAACAGTGTAAAGCCTCAGACACTGCAAACCAATCAGGAAGACAGCAGGTACCTCACGTATATCCTGAGCTCATGTCTTGGAAAGCTCAAGTACTGAAAAATGAGAACAAGATCTGCATAGGTTGCTGGTCTAGCTGGATCCCTGGGGCCGGGGGTCAGAAGGTACTTTAGGAAGTGGAAATGCCTTGGTTGCTGTTGTGTTGGATTCTGGCTGTTTCCAGCAGTTGGGTGAGGACTGGCATCTGCGCTATGCACAGGCACTGTTTTCACAGAGCATTCCTCTATTTTTGTGCAGGGGTGCCGTGAACCTTTGAGAGGGAAGCTTTTGTTTTTCTTGTGGAACCCAAGCATTTGCCACGTGGGTGTGCCTCCAGGTCCCCCAACTCCCCTTAAGTGCACAGGGTCACCTCAGGATCCTGTGGAGATTTTGCATTTCCTGCTTCCCAACTCTGACTCAATTCTCTGCCTCACCTGGCCTCCTAGGACTGCTCTCTCCCTTCTGTGCCCCTCCCCCATCCCCAGAGGCTTGTCACCACACCTCATGCCTGAATTCCAGGAATTGAGAGCCCCAGCTTGGCCTCACAGGTGTTGTGTAGTAAATGTTGAGCTGTTTGCTGAAGGACTGGGGTAAAAAGGGAAATTATGCTACAACCCAAATGGGCATACAATGTATAACTGAATAGTAGAAATCATGGAACCTAAAAGTAACTTTTTTTGTAAATAAGGTCTTACTGGAACGCAGCCTCCCTCGCCTACTGTTGGCCTATTTACAGCTACAACAGCAGAGCAGAGTAGACACCACAGAGCCCCAGAGACTGTGTGTGTCTTTACAAAACTTAATTTAAAAACTGCTTCACAAGAGGGCTTTAAATAGCATTTAATTCCTCTTCATTCCTGACAGGTTACTTACCTACTGAACACTTTACCAGCTTTCTTCCAATTTAAGGTGCATTCATCAGGCTCGGACTCTACTTACCCAAGGAGCTCTCCCCAAAGTACCCCAGTCCAAAGTGATGTCAATCTTTAAAACTCCCTGCACTTGCTGTCTATAAAATTTTTAAAATAAACTATTTCCTTTTAAGAATAATAAGTGCCCATTAAGGAAAATATAGAAAATAAGAAAAATATTAAAAAATATAAAAATTACCTGAAATAGCCTCCACCCATTGGGTGGTACGCTTACGCTTGTTTGCCTACATTTACATGCGCAGGGTTATACACTGAAATTGTACTTACTTTATAATATTGAATTTTGATTTTGTTTTCACCAAATGACAACCATTTCCTTTATGAGAAAGCCTATATGCCATAGTATTCAACACAATATTTCTTGTTTTTTGCCTATTAACACTCTTTTATTCACTTGATCATTCCTCCATTCTACAAACATGGATTAGACACCTTTTTTTTTTCAGATTTTTTTTTTTAATTTCAGAGAGAGAGAGAGAGAGCACAAGTCAGGGGAGGAGAGAGAGTAGTTAATTCCCCACTGAGAAGGGAGCCCGATGTGAGCCCGTACCAGGACCTTGGAATAATGACCTGAACCGAGGTCAGATGCTTAACTGAGCCACCTAGGCGCTCCTGGATTAGTCAATTATGACATGCACCACACTTTGTATTTATGAGTAAGGACCTTCTTTTTAAATTTCCCTAAATTTCTGAGTAGAGACTTTATCAAATGAGAAGTATTAATATGTGAGAGTAAATTTACCAAAATTTTATTTTAACTAACATTTTGGAAGTGTTCTTTTGCATCAAGGTACACATCAAACTGTTTACCTTCACCGTTGATCAACTTTTAATAAATGGTAGGAAGTCCTTAATGAATTTGTCTCCAATCTCTTTTCTAAGACTGGCCATAATGTTCTCCAGGAGCAGGGCTGATCATCTGTGGCAAGATACGGTAGACAAGGAATGAGTCAGAATCTGCACCCTGTGCCCAAGCCAGGGGCAAGGGCCGAGAGGGTGATACAGGTAAAGAGGTAGATTCCAAAGACACAGCTGTGCGCTAAAGGACATGAGAATGTTCAAAGATGACGCAGGTAACAAATGATGTTGGGCAATCTTGTGAGGTGGAGAGAGGAACACTGAGGGATCAGGTAGCAGTAATAATAGGGGGTGTCAGGTGAGCGGCTGGGCCTCCGCAGGGATCTGTCCCCTGGTGGGAGGACAGTCATCCTGGCCTGAAGCATGGCCAGGGAAGTGTTTGGACATCTTGGACTATATGGTATCTTCTGCAAATCGTGACTGCAGTAGGGGGAGGACATGCTCCTGGAGGCAGAGCCTCGTCCAAACTACCAGCTCCTGTTTACTCTCCCTGCCATGGCCTGGCTCAGAAAAGAGAGTCAGAAATATTTCGTGTGTTATGAGGGACCTCTATGTTTCCGGAACGAGGCTCTTTCTATTTAGTCGCTCAACTGTGAGAACACTTTTCCTTTGGCAAAAAAAGGTGACGAGGAAAGGTCAACTTCTTCATTAATCTCTCTCTTATCTACTCAGTGTCTCAACTTTGGCCGTATTTTCTTGGGCACTACACAGCAACCACTAAGGAGGGCAGAAACACGTCTTCTGAACTCGGAATTATGTGTAATGCCAGTATCACCATTTTAAGCAGCAAATTCGTGGGCCGTTCCCTTGTCACCATGCTGTCACCTGAATAAAAATATCCTGTTATTTCAGTGCCCTTCCTTGACAAAGTACCAGAGCTGGGGAACACCTTGAATCACAATGTTGTTGGAAAGGAGCCTATTCAACAGAGTAAGATGTGAGACTCATACAATGACAGACGTGACCTCGCAGAGACCAGACATGTGCCCAAGAAGATGCTGACACGCTCCCAGGAGCCCGTAAAATCTCCCTCCTCTTAGCCTGGATTACTGTCAGTCCTCTTGCCCTCCGCTGCTGAATGCACACCTCAGCTAGTAAGGGGAAAAGACTGCACTCAGGGTTTATAAATAGTCTCAGTTACGTAAAGGAAGACGGTGTCACTTTGGATTTCTGTTTACACATTTGTGATTTCCCTTTCTCACTTTCAAATAAATGTTCATACTATGGAATGGGCTCATTAACGAGAGGATCAAAATCCAGGAGGAAGATATGAAAAACAAATGAGTCACACATAATTATACTCTTCAGTGATAACCACTGTTAATATTTTGATTTTTTGCTAACCTTTCTTCATACATGTTTGGTTCTTTATACACATATCTTTCTTAACAGTCACTTTTTCTTCTGTAGAGCAAAATCTATTAGAACAGAAAAATATAGCTAGATCCGTTTTTGCTATCACTAGGAAAAAAGTATTTTCTGTTTATTATATACAATGCTGAAGCAACCACAGTGTCTTCTGTTTAGACAGAAGGGGGAGAGGTTTTCAAGAGAAACATCTTAAACAATGAGATCTGGGTATTTCCTAAGCTCTATTTCAAAAGCAATTTGTACTGTGTGTCTAAAACATACTAACTTAAATAAAAGGATAATTTTATTATAAAGCAAGTGACTTACTTTTTATATAGATTCAGAATACACCCAATAAACTAGGAAACCCTGAATTTAAGAATTGCAACATTAATGTACAGGTCTCTAAATAAGTGGTCCTGGAGTCCGTAACTGGTCCACACACTTACAGATCGGCCATGCTAACGATCTAGAAGATCCCAGAATCTTTCTGGGTAGTTAACAATAGACTTGCATAGGACGACTGCTAACTACTGTGTAATTCTGGTTTGCTTTTCAAGTGTATTGTGCCACACTTATCTTGATAAATATAAAGAGGGAACTGGACATCAACTGGAAGTTTTCTTTAAAATCATAGAAAAAAGGGGGAAAAACAGCATTAAGGAAGTCAACTGACAAACTAGGAGGAAAAAATTATAACTTATATCATAGACAAGGGTAACTGGCATATTTAGAGAGTAAAAAAAATAAAAGACCAAACCTCCTCACCTCTCTTCCCTGTAAATGGGCAAAGGATATCCAGCCGGGACTTCAATAAAAGAAGGCAAGTAACCAATGAATATATGAAAAGATCCTCAATGGTTTGGCTTAGTTGAAACTTGGGGAAACTTTGGGAAATATATTAGGTCTTGAGTTTCTGAAAAAGGACATTTTAAACAAGGGCTAGAAATTAACTGATGGGAATTGGCCTTTCTTAGAATTAAAATTCCCTACCACAAGAAAAAAATGTAAATTCCTTTATCCCCCCAGAATGCAGTAGGTCAGTAAGTATTGTGATTAACCAGTATCTGATGACCATGCCATTGAATTTCAAGGAATTCATGAGATTTTTTGCCTGTGACATCAGTGATCCATGGGAAATACTGCTTCTACGAACTATGGGTAAAATACTGACCTGTCTAACTTCATTTGCATTGTTGAGTAATCCTGTTAACCTCTGGCCTTACATTTTTCATCCAAGAAGCAGGTCTCCAAGATTATTCTTAGTGCTAACAATCTAATTTTGTTTCTCATTTCCTTTTTGTGTACACGTAATTGTGAGGTGTAAATTAAAGTCTCTGACATTTAAATGGTATGTTCTATTTTCATCACTATAATGGGATAGGAATAAAAGATTTTTTTTCCTTCTAAATCTATGTCTGGAATATGGTTTGTAATATATTTACATTTTAAAGCCTTCAAAAGCCAAAAGGAAACAAAATGAACATGCTTTCCTTCTGAGAAGTGCCGCCCTCTCTGCACCTCATGGTTTCAGAATCCCTCCCTGCGTGGGGTGTGGCTTATCACTGGAATGTTCTTGCCAGTAACAGATAAATATGAAGGTCAACTGTCTGGCAGGTGCTCACCAGGTACAAACGGAGGTGGCACAGCTCCCAGGGCCAACATCAAAAAGATGGCTTATCTTTGCTCTGTTTAGGCAGTCTCTTTCAGCTTTTCACAGCTAACCTAGTGTGTAATTCACTGTGACAGTGGAAAGCCTTTTCTGAGAGTCCTCACAGGCCCACTTCTCTGAAAAGCATGATGGAAATACACTAATTTAGGAGGCCAAGAAGCATCTGGCATTCAGATTAATTTTACACAAGTTGGCCTCTGTTTAATGACATCCCCACACCCCTCCCTCCACCCTAGTGCCATTCATAAGGCCTTAAAGGAGATCTAGCACACAGCTTCAAACCTGGTGGACAAACAGGCATACTTTCCATGCTCTCCTCTTTGTCACTTGGGCGGGGTGACAAAAATCTTTAGGGGAGTTGCAGGCACCAGGAGCCTTTACTGCCCAAACTCACTCAAAGCCTTGGCTCTTGAATTCTATTCCTGTCCAGGCTACAGGATGTTCAATGTCAACACTCTCCCTTTGAACTAAGTCACTGAAATGATCTCAGGGCTAAGGGACAGACAGTAGCTCCACTTCCTATCACAGCTCGCACTGCCTGAGACAGGACGTTTTCTGGGCAGACAGTTGTAGCTCCCTCCTTTAGAGACAAACCCCACCATGTTCTTAGTGTCTAAGATTATTAAAACAAAATCTCTCAGAATCTTCTCAGCCTTTATTTGGTAAATCCATGCTGGGGGAGAACAGGCAGAGACAGGTTAGAGGCATTTGACAGCCACACCCATTTATTTCATGCAGTATTCATAGGCATTTATTATGCACCTACGAGAGACCTAGAACTGTCTTAGCACTGGAGCTACAGCAGGAAAACTCTATCCCTGTGTCAAGGAGCCTGTTAAGAAAAATACGGAAAAGGGCTCCAAATTTCCAATGGAGCCTTTATTGGGGCAAATGAAAAGAAATTAATCTATGTGATATTATCCAATTATATTTAGAGTGTCTTGATTCCCCAGTACAGATTTTACTGATTGAAAGAAATTTCCAGTAAAACCCCAATTCTTGACTCTAATCTAGTTTGTGTAACTAGGAAACCAAACTCCTGCCATACTTTGCCACCTTTTAATTTACGCATGAGAATAAAAACTTACTTCTAAGACTAGAAATAGATGCGAAAGTATTTTCATCTTACTGAGATGTAACTGACATATACCGTTGTATACAGATGGTGGCTGAGAAAAAGAGACTCTCTGTTTTCACAGTTAAGTGTCAACATTGGACAACAGAACATTTCTGTTATATAACTCTTTGTAACAGTAATAACAGAAATAATTCCCCCTCATTTTCTTACTCAATCTCTCCTTAATTATACCTCCTTTAAGTCAGTGTTGTGATGGAATGTCTGGATTTTAGACAGTGAGATGTTTTAGGTATTATTTCCACACCTTTTGTTTCATAGGCCATCAAGAATCCAAACATTGTGTTGTTCTGGGAAAAGAGGCAATTCCATGGTTTGATGAACCCACAACGTTTTTAGTACCTCTCAGGTACGGAAATCTTTAAAATATACAGAGTTTTGTAATTCCAGAAGATGCATTTGAGGTTAATACAGAAAGCTTACCTTTCCCCAGCATTCTGTTATACCCTAATTCTGTGTGATGTGGGATCAACCCGCATCATTCTATGAACAAAATAGTAGTTGATACATAAGTTGGACTGAAAATTTTTTTTCTTCCTCTCATTCCTAAAACACAGGGTCAATATAGAAAACTGAAAAGCATAAAGAAAATGAAATACCCATAATCCTATCACTGACAGTTAATTTTAAACTAATTGCTCTATGAGAATGCCAAAGACATACATTTATTTGGAGTCAGTTATTTTTTTTTAACTTACATATATATTGTAGTTTCTCACGTAGATTTTTTTTAACTCCTGCTGCATAGATGCTCATAAAACCACCTATCAAAAATTCCTTGTTCTTTGGCTAGACACTGAAGATTTATTTATTTTTTCCAATATTATACATCTTTGGTCACAGCTCTGATGATTTCTTTGGGATAAAGTCCAAATGCAACTGGTGCTTTAAAAGTCATGGCCATTTAAAAACAACATATGGAAAAGTTAAATTGAAAGCCGAAGTTTGAAGGTGTTGGTCCCCCCAGTACATTTACTCACACTGGCTGACATTTGTCGTTCTTTGCCAGCTAATGGGAAGAAAATGTCAATTCCTTTTGTGTACTCTTTTAATGCAGGTTGTGACTTTTTTTTCCTCTTCCTAGTCATACAGGTTTAGTCAGAATGCTACAAACAGATCTGGCTCATTTCCTCTTGATTTTCCACTGAGAGATTGGGTCATCAGGAAATTTCCCCTCTTATGGATTCCTCTCCATCCCAACAATAAGGGCTTTAATTAAAGCACTGCCAGGAGATGGGCAATTAATACACCCTTGTCCTTACCTTTCTCATGCATTTTTTTCCCTTCTTCAATAAAGCATTTACTTGCTCAAGGGCAAGGACCCCAGAGAGGTGAGGCCCCAAATGCCAATGGCATGGCTCGGTGTTGTTGAATAATTCATCTACCTTGCTTTACTTGAGGGGCTGGGAGTGCAGCGGCCAAACCTTTGAGATTCTGAAATCTATCAGGCCTCCAGAGGATCCCAGAGCAGATGCTGAGAGCCCCGCAAATCACAAGCACTGTCCCTCCATATGCCCGACTCATGCCAACTCTTCAAACAAGGGCCAGGGAGTCCAGGCATTTCGGAGGCCCCAAAACACACAGCAGCCTGGAGGGGTGCGGCCCCACGACGACCCGCTGCCTGGCCTTGCGTTTCTAGTTTCAGGTCGCTGTGCTTTTCGCTCAGTGAGGCGTTCGGTTCCGGAGAAGGGACTAAGAGGACCCCGCCAGTTCTGCTTCCCTTCGCACCCTCCTGAGTCCGGGCGGTGAGCCCGCCGAGCCCCGCAAGCCGCCGGGGACGTCAGGCCAGTGCGCAAGGGATCGTCGCAGGGCCGCCTGGCGCCCGCGGAGGGCACCAAGCCGCTCTACGACCCCGCGGCCCAACCCTCTCTTTCCCCGGCCAGGTCCCAGAGGTCAGCGGGGCCCCGCCCACTTCGGAAAGGAGAGCCACTTCCGCGAAAACGACGCTCAGGCCACGCCCCCGCGGCTGGCGGCTGGCGCCTGACATAGGGCAGCTGGGGATTGTTGCGTCGGCTCCCTGACCTGGGATAGTGTAGCTTGGCGGACTCTCAGGTTCCCGGTGGTCTCCGGGAAGATGACCGTGTCCTGCGCGCCGCGCGCAGCCCATCCCTGCTGTCTGGAGAAGCGCTTTTCCTTTTTGCGTTGCTTTGGGTTCTCTTTGATGGCCGCAGTGCTCCTGATATTCAAGCCCTCTGGTAAGAGCCTGGAGAGGGTGCGCGCTTCCGCGGCGAGCTGAGCGGGTCGGGGAGCTGGCGGACGGTTCCCCAGGGCCTGGGAGCTTTGCTTGGTGGTCGGGAACAGGCGCGGTGCTGGGGCGGCCCCAGTCGTGTTTTGCGGATACCCAGGGGGTGGAGGCCCTGTGGTGCGGAAGCTGAAGGTTTGGGAGGAGTTGGGCAGTGAGTCGGGAGGGTGTTGGGCGCGGCTTGTGCTTTCCACCCGCGGAACTGTGACCCCAGCGAATGCTTGCAGTGTGCTTCCAGGCAGAGGCACCTGGGGCAGGGGAGTGCGGACGCGGGGCCTGGGGAGACTGCTTAGTCTCCATACCCAGTGCGTGTGGCTGTTGCTAGGATCCGCGGTGTGCCCGTGGGAGGTTTTTCTGTGTTCCTTGCCGTGGTGATGGCACTGGGGAGAGGGGCGTTGTTTGTTCCGGGCTGGGAGACCCCGGGTTGGGTGTTACCGGGTGTGTGCTAACCAGGCTTGTGGTATGGATGTGGTGTGGGGTAAGAAAGCTCACCGTCTGCTCTACATGGGGGCTGGGAATCGAGTGTGGCAGCTCTTGGGTGAGTGGGCTCCGGGTGCAAGCATGCTGCGGGCCCCTGGGGCTTAGAAGGTTTGGGAAGACTACACCCTGCTTTTTGTGTCTAAAGGCACAAGTCTCCTCGCTGTCCGAGATCATACTGGTATTGGTTTGCAGGGTGTTCCTCTTTAAGTTTTTTTTTTTTCTTTATATAGAATCATCTTCCTGTTTCCATTAAAGAGACATTATCCAAGGGGCGCCTGGGTGGCTCAGTGGGTTAAAGCCTCTGCCTTTGGCTCAGGTCATGATCAAAGGGTCCTGGGATCAAGCCCCGCATCGCATCCCGCTCTCTGCTCGGCAGGGAGCCTGCTTCCCCCCCTCCCTCTTCCTGCCTCTATGCCTACTTGTGATCTGTCTCTGTCAAAGAAATAAATAAAACCTTAAAAAAAAAAGAGAGAGAGAGAGAGAGAGAGATATTATCCAATTCCATTACCCAATGGCTTTTTGCTATTGTTTTCCTTGTTTTCATATGGGTGGGCCATATTTGAGGGGAATTCTAAATTAATCTTAAAAGCTTTGGTAGCTTACTGTCAACTGAGTAAGAAATAACCCATACATAATGTCATTCTGGTTTCCCCTACACCCATTAACGGAAACTGAAGATTCCCACCCAATAAATTTGTTTACTGTTTCGCTGAGTAAGAATTAGTGTTCATGCTAAAAGGACATGCTAGTGTGTAACACATTTACAATGAAGCGTTGAGCATTTTCAGTACTTTGGTATATTTCTGTCTTTATCTGCACCTGTGTTTCTCTGCCCAAGTTATTTCTAGGATCCTGTTGCATGTACAGTTTATATGCTGTATTCTTTCCTTAGTAGCATTCATTCTACACATATTTGCCTTGTATGTGCCAGGTTCTATACTGGGTCCTGAGGATACACTGGTAAGTGATAACAAAACTGTCCGTTTTTATGATCCTGATTTCACTATTGATCTGCTTGCACTTAACAAATAGAAGCAGACATGTTTGCTCACTTTTAGAATCCCAGTGTCAGGCACACAGTGGCAGTGGAGAAATAGTTGCTAAAATTTATCAGGAGTGGCAGACCAAACATACTACTTGTGAATACGTTATAACCCAAAAGAAGTGCTCTGGGGGAAAGGAGCTTGATCCTCTGATAGCATTTACCAATCACTAGGGGTCCCTGGTGGGCCAAACTCCGCCTCTGTGGGGCTTCTGTACTTACTATTCCCTCAGACTTGGATCATTCTCCCCTGGCTCCTCCTTATCTCTCAAGCTCAGTAGAGATGTCAGCCTCTCAGGAGGCCCCTCTCTGACCACCCTATCTCAGACAGACACACGCACACCAGCTCAAATCCCCCCTGACTGGGAGTCACCCCTGCAAACATGTTTTCTGCTCTCTTCACGAGAGTGTAGAGAGCTTCTCTGTCTTGTCACGCTTGCGGTTCCAGATTTGCAATTTTTTGCACAGTGTCAACACTCTTGTATAAGTATTGAGTACCAGAAAATGAATTATAATAATATAATATAATGAGGCTGGGGCTTAGAGTGCCGGCAACAATTCCTCACACTTCCAGGAGGAAGGTTCTTTAAACACCTGTCCTCAGGATGGCCTTTCTGCAGTGCCTATGCTAAGTCAGGGGAAGCTGACCATCACAGAGGCTCTGTCTTCCCTGTTCTGTAGAATCTGCAGAGCTCACCATACTCTAATCTTGCTTGTTCCCGATCATGAAAAAGTTCATTTCTGTGGGGGAAGTAGCGTGGGGAGGGACCAGGCGCAATAAAAAGAAAACAAAAACATGTTTTAAAAACGGATCAAGTTTAGATGAGCCTTGTTGCTCACGTTGGATGTTGTTTGGAAGAGAGAAAATAAAATGACTGGGGTGCAACATGGAAGGTAGCAAAACTTAAAAATGCAGAAAAGGAAACACAAGACCAAGTTGAAAGTTCAAAGGTAAAATCAGGATAGGTATGAAATTAGAGAAAGTACAAATGAGCCTCCTTATGTCAGGCAAGGAATATACGGGACTAGAATACACATTCAGTTCTGAAGCAGCTCACAGGCCGGAAGCAGGTTTGTAAGCAGGCAGTATTGTGCCTGGAGGCTTCCCATCTCAGAGGGAGGTAATTGCCGGCTGCATGAGATGGCAGAAGCCAACATTCGTCCAGTTGAGAACCAGTCTCATTCTTCTAGAAGGGGTCTGCGTTTTGGACAAAACCCACCACCTCCTGCTGTGAGTGGTGTCTCTTTTAGGTCTTTTCTTTCTCTCTGGTGGATGAAGCCAGGATAGATCCATTAAGTGTTTACAGGGTAGTTTCTTACTTCCTTACTCTACGGGTTAGAATGCAAAGAGAGCAGTCCTTATCTGGTCAGTTGCTGGGTCACCAGAATCCTGGGAGTTAGGCAACAGAGGAAATCCTGTGGCCAGGTCCTTCTGGCCAAAGCTTAAAGATGATGCTTTTCAGTATTAGATGCATCCCAGTATATTCTTCAGCGAGGTGTTCTGTTGGACACCAGGGGTCCTTTGAGTGCCAGATGGTTTTGCCCAGCTCCTCTGAGGGACATGCTGTGCTTGGTGTTATGGCCGCATGGGCCATAACAGGGGAATTATTGAACACAGAAACCCGTGATAGTGACTGAGCGATCCATGTGGAGGACAGTCCAAGACGAGGCCACTGGGCACTTCCTCCCGGGGGAAGCAGATGGTGCTTGCTAGAGGAGTGGTTGAGTGGATTCAGTATAAGAAGACAGGAGTTGAGGGGGGTTGCAGCTGAGCAGGAAGGAAGGATGTTCAGAGCAGAGGGGAGCAGTGTGATCAGAGGCTTGGAGCTGTGATGTGGCTGGGGGCTCCCAAGGACCGTGCAGCTGCCTGTGTGGCAGCTGGAGGACAAGGGAGGCAAGGGAAAGGCCAAGGACTAGAACACAGAGCCAATCACTGTGAAAAGCAACAGGATAGTGAGGAATGAACAATCCCCATTGTTAAAATTCAGGCTTGATGTTATCTGTCCCTTCAGGGCACTTGAGCCCTTTTGTTTGACTTAGCACACAGCAAATCTAAACCAGGGTTCCTTTAATTTCTCCAGACTCGGTAGAAGACCATTTCTTGAGGACGGCATTGCAGGGTGTTGGTGTAAGCGTGGGAGGGTTTCAGGTGAGTGTGGTGAGAAGCAGTGTCTGTAGTGGAAGCAGGCGGCCTGGCTGCTGGAGATGTTGGCCTGGGCAAGTGACTTAACCTATTGTGCCTTAGGTGGCCCATCTTAGGGGGGGGCAATAGTGCCCAACCGTAGGATAAGTATGAAGACAAGTTAAATTGTACTTAAAATAATAGTACAGGTAGTGTTGAACGTTTGCTATTTCTAAAATCATTAATACTATCACCACTATTGTTTTAAGAAAAAAGACATAAAGTCTTCAGTTACCGTACTTGGGAAAAAATAAAATCCCCATTATTTGGAGTTCTCCTTTGGTAATGTTAAAATGCTGTTTCTAATAATAGCAGTAATGGAGAATGGGCCCAAAATAAAACAAGAAAGCATAAATATTTTGACATCAAAGAAATCAAATACCCTGATTAAGGAAAAGAGCTATCATTCAACCAATGAAAATCGTTGAAGACAGGTGTAAAACAACAAAGAAAAAAATTATGATTTGTTGATATCTCTGAAAGAAGTTGGCTGAGCAGAAAAGGATTTGAGCTTTGGTCTAAGATAGTGTCTGGAACTGACAGCGGCGCTCATTCAGCTCTGGCAGTTGGTGTTACAGGTGCAGTGAGGTGTCCCCCATAGTCCTCAGAGGTAACAGTCTGGTAGAGCGCACAGACAGTAAGGAGTCCCACTGTGGGTAGTCTGTGGACGAAGTAAATGTGGATCATGAGGAAACTTACCACGGTTTTTTTGCTGACACATGTCAAGAGCCACAAGAAGTGGCCTGTCAGCTGAAACTGAAGCATGAGTGGGTGAGAGGGTGGGAGGAGTGTGGGGTCTCTGGTCAAAGCTGAAGTTAATTGAGGCAGGGAGGTCCGGAATGCTGACATAATTGAGGTCATTTAATGGACCCTGCCAGGAATTGAATAGGGCTTGAGAATAGGATGCAAGAGTGAGCAGAATCCCGGTAATGACGGGCTTTACAAGACTGCTGGCCATGATAGGGAGCCCTAGACATTGTCATGAGGGCATTGGGAAGTCATTGAAAAGTATCGGACTTGGATGAGCTTTGGTCACTGTGTCCTATCAGCATGACTCTGGCATGAAACGAATGAAAGGTGGCGAGGTAGCTAAGGGGGCCTGTTCAGAAACACTGGTAGCACTCTAGAGAAGAAATGGCAGTGTTTTGAACTGGAAGGAAAGGTAGAATTATAGAGACGGAATCGGCATTTGAATTGTCAACTTAACATCAAAAAAACAAAAACAAAAAACCCCAGATAATCTATTTAAAAAGGACAGGAGACATGGACAGTTCTCCATAGAAGGGAGACAGATGGCCAAGAGACTCATGCAAAGGTTGATCAGTATTACTGATCATCAGGGAAATGCAAATCATCTCACACTTGGCAGAATGGGCAAAATCAAAAGGTTAAAGATGTGGATAAATGCCTCCTCCTCCACTGTTGGTTGGAATTCAAACTAGTACAGCCATTGTAGGAAAACATGGAGGTTCCTTAGAAATTTAAAAATAGAATTACCACATGATCCAGTAATGTCATTACTGAGTATTTACCCTAAGAATGTGAAAACACTAATTTGATAAGGTATATGTACCCCTGTTTTTATGGCAGCATTATTTATAATAGACAAAATATGGAAGCAATCCAAGGGCCTATCAATAGATGAATGGGTAAAAGAAGGTGTGATGTGTATATGTTTGTACACACACACACACACACACACACACACAGTGGACTGTTACTTAGCTATAAAAAAGAATGGAATCTTGCCATTTGCAGCAGCATGGATGGATCTAAAGGGTATAATGCCAAATGAAATAAGTCAGTAAGAGAAAGGCAAATGCCATATGATTTCATGCACATAATGGATTTTTTTTTTTTTTAAGAGAGAAAGCATCGGTGCAGGGTTTAGGCAGAGGGAGAGGGATTGAGAATCTCAAGCAGCTTCCACACTCAGCACAGAGCCTGATGCGAGGATTGATCTCATGGCCCTGAGTTCATGGCCTGAGCTGAAATCAAGGGTCAGACGCTTAACCAACTGAGCCACCCAGGCACCCCCATATATGGAATCTAAGAAACAAAACAAATGAACAAAGAACAAAGAGATAAACTAAAAAACAGACCCTTAAATTTAGAGAACAAACTGCTGATTACCAGAGGGAAGGTGGGGGTGAGGGAAGGAATGGATGAAATAGGTGAAGGGGATTAAAAGCACATTTATTGTGATGATTACTGAGTAATATATAGAATTGTTGAATCTCTATTTGGTACACCTGAAAACTAATATAATACTGTGTGTTAATTATTGAGGAATTAAAAATTTAAGAACTCATCTGTCTTGTTTTCTGGACCTGTGTGAGTGTGAATAATCCAGAGTCTACACTTTGGCTTCAAAATGTTATATGGATGGGGCACCTGGATGGCTCAGTCGTTAAGCATCTGCCTTCTGCTCAGTTCATGATCCCAGGATCCTGGGATCAAGCCCTGCATCCAGGTGCTTCTCCCTCTCCCGCTCCCCTTCCCTGTGTTCCCTCTCGTGCTGTCTCTCTCTCTGTCCAAAATAAATAAATAAAATCTTTAAAAAAATTTTTTTTTTAAATGTTGTATGGACAGCATGTGGGGTATGTTGGAGGTAGTTGAATATAATCAGTCGGCCCCTGGGCTAGAGGTCAAGCATGGAGACCAGGATTTAGGACAGCTCTTGTCAGTGGTAATGAGGTCACGGGAGTGTGCACATTCCCTCTCAGGGATGTGCAGAATGGAGTAACCAGGGTTCTCCCAGCAACCCGTTAGGAGCGTCACATTATCTAACTGGGCAGAGAAGGAAGGGTAGCCAGAGGATAAAAAACATAGTGTCCTGAGGAACAGAAGTAAGTTTATTGTGAAATAGTGTAATATTGGGCACAGTTATTATAGTGTATAAAGCTTACAGAGCAAGTTGTAAACTCTGCATATTTTTGAAAGCATGTCATATAACTGCACATGCGAGGAAGAGAAATACTTCAAATTAGTTGGATGGATAAACCATCCCATTGACATTTCTTTTCCCAAACAGATTACTCTATATTCTTATTCTTTTTTTTTTAAAACTCTAGGTATTTGTTTGTTTTTTTTTTTAAGATTTTATTTATTTATTTGACAGACAGAAATCACAAGTAGGCACAGAGGCAGGCAGAGAGAGAGGAGGAAGCAGGCTCCCTGCTGAGCAGAGAGCCTGTTGGTAGGGCTCTATCCCAGGACCCTGGGATCATGACCTGAGCCGAAGGCAGAGGCTTTAACCCACTGAGCCACCCAGGTGTCCCTAGAATTCTGTCTTCTTTATCTGCTTTCAGAATAGTTACGGAAATTGCATAAAGCAAGGGATACTTGTATTATTTAATCAGGGGCCTGCTGTTGCTTAATTCTTTCTTGGTTGTTCCATGATTTCTAATGATGTAATGGATTGGTATCTAGAATGGAATTATATAGAATTTCTAGCTGAAGGAATGTAGGATATGTTAATGAGTGGAGGAAGATGAAATTATATTTAAAATAGTGCCTCCAAAGCAACATTTTTTTCTTATAAGGATATTCATGGTAAATTTTGATATTTGAGTGGCATCTGTTCACTTGTGAGAAGCTCAGTTCACTTATATGAAGCATGAAATGAAGTCTTACATGGAAGAGTTTGTGCATATTTATCTTGATCTGTGAACTACACAATGCTTATTTAATAATCACTTGATACTCTAGCATTTCTGAAGTACCCACTGGATACTGAATGAGTAGAAAAAGAAGACCTGTGATCTCTGGCCTCTAGATTCTTGCCTTCTGCAACAAGGAGACTGAGCCTGAAGTAACGGGTTATCATTATTATGTTTCAGACTATGGGAGAGTCATTGGAGCAGGGTGCTATGTCCTATAGAAGGCTTCTTAAAGGAGAGGCGAGTTTTGACATGAATTTAGAAAAAAGTGGGAAAGGATGTTTATCTACATATATTGTTAGACCTAAACCATTCATTTTGTTTCTTCAGTTGATTGTTGAAAGAAAATTCATCATCCAGTAGGACGTTACTGAAAATAAGCAAGGCACAGCCTCAACTACTATCACCACTTGGTTAAAAGCTTGGGAGAATCATTTAAAATCTTGCCAAGGATCTTTCCGTTTATTCTGTATTACCTATCTGCTGGGACATCATCGTCCCTGGTTGGCGAAAGAGAGAAAATACTTCATTTTCACGTTCTCGTTCTCTTATCCCTAGATGCCTGTGATCCTCCTCCAAGATTCGAGTTTATGAAGCCAAATGATACTAAATCCAGTTATAATCCTGGGGACGTAGTATACTTTGTTTGTCGACCAGGATACAAGCCTATTGTACCTTCTCTTCCCATGTTTTCCACTTGTCAGACTGATAACATGTGGACACCTCTCAAGGAGGCTTGTACAGGTAAGGGTACAAAAGTTTTGTTTTGTTTTTTGTTCTAGAGATTTCACATATTTTAGATTGTATACTGCACTAGCGCAATGATCGTTTTCTCATGTGAATGTAGGTTTTAGATAGCAATGTAGCTTTTCAGGTTTTGAAAAATCCCCAGGGAATCTTTCGTGGCAGTTGGTTACCTGGTTAAATGTGAATATTAAGTTTGGCCTTACAATAGTCAAAGAAAGAAAGTAACACTCTCCTGAATTCAGAAGAGCAGTGTAATATTTTGATTTTAATTTAAATGTTTTGAAATTGCTATGAAATAGGCTAATTTAAACATTTAAGCATTTAAATCTTTTGAAATGTTTTGAATTCACTGTGAAACAATGAATTTATAAATTTTCTTTTAGAAAAACAATGTCAGCATCCAGGAGAACCCATGAATGGCCGGGTAGTCGCTGTAAATGGATCTTTATCCTTTGGTTCACAGGTTCACTATTCCTGTAATGAGGGGTAAGTTGTTCCCTATTGGAAATAAGATAAATACTACTAATTCCATTTTTTTGTTCTGCTTCTCTTAAGCATTCCCATAAAGTTGACTTCATTTTTGTTTTATGTGACAAGTCATACTTATAGCCTAACAAGTCTCGGGCTTTTTATTGAAACTGAGAAGATGTGTAATTAGTAGAAAGAAATATAAATTGAAGAAAGGAAAATTCTATAATACTTACTATATTTACTATAAACATACTGTAAGCATTAACAATGATGACTTCATTTTTTTTTTTAAGTGGCTTCTTTTTTTTTTTTAAAGATTGTATTTATTTAGTTGACAGAGATCACAAGCAGGCAGAGAGAAAGGTGGGGGAAAGCAGGCTCCCTGCTGAGCAGAGAGCCCAGTGCGGGGCTTGATCCCAGGACCCTGGGATCATGACCTGAGCCAAAGGTAGAGGCTTTAACCCACTGAGCCACCCAGATGCCCCTGATGACTTCATTTTTGACAACATAGTGCACCCTATTTAAAATGACCATCTTATAGAAATGGGAGGTCGAATCGCCAACTATAGATATTCTTGCATTGAGATAATTCTAAGGTGTTACCATGTCAAAATTCACCTGGTTAGCCTGGACCATTATGTTGATGAGGATTTGTTAGTTGGATTTTTGTGACTACTATGAAGTTTAAGTATTTCAAAAAGAGATACTGAGCACTTAAGAATAAAAACCTTGGGCGCCTGGGTGGCTCAGTGGGTTAAGCCGCTGCCTTCGGCTCAGGTCATGATCTCAGGGTCCTGGGATCGAGTCCCGCATCGGGCTCTCTGCTCGGCAGGGAGCCTGCTTCCCTCTCTCTGCCTGCCTCTCCATCTGCTTGTGATCTCTGTCAAATAAATAAATAAAATCTTTAAAAAAAAAAAAAGAATAAAAACCTTGGTTCTGTAGGGCTCTTTTAATAATGTATATTGGGGATACTGGGCATTTATGAAGCATTCACCTAGAGGACAATATGGAAATGTATCTTTTTCTTTTCTTTTCTTTTTTCTTTTCTTTTCTTTTCTTTTCTTTTCTTTTTGAGTGATAGAGAGAGAGCGCATGTGCACGTGAGTGGCGGGGGGGTGGGGAAGGGGCAGAAAGAGAGGGAGAGAATCTTAAGCAGGCTCCACTTGTAGCAGAGAGCTGGAAGCAGGGCTTGATCTCACAACCCTGAGAGCATGACCTGAGCCCAAATCAAGAGCTGAACAACTGAGTCACCCAGGTGCCCTGCATCTGATTTTTTTTAATATTGATTTTGTATCCTGCTACTTTGCTGAATTCATTTATTAATGCTACTAACACCCTTGTTCTGGTGGAATCTTTAGGGTTTTCTATAGAGAAGATTGCATCATCTGTAAACTGATAATTTTACTTCTTCCTTTCCATTTTGGATGTTTAGGATGTCTTACTTCTTTTTTTTGTCTAACTGCTATGGCTTGAATTTCCAGTACTGTGTTGAATAGAACTAGTAAAAGCAGGCATCCTTGATTTACTCCTCATCTTAGAGGAAAAGCTTTCAGCCTTCAGCTTTTCATCATTGAGTATATTTGCTGTGGGTTTCTTATGAATGGCTTTTGTTATCTTAAGATAGTTTTCTTGTCTTCCTACTTCATTGAGTATATTTAGCATGAAAGAGTGTTGAATTCTGTCAAATGCTTTTTCGCATCACTTGAAGTGATGATGTGGTTTGTGTCCATTTTGCTGATGTGGCATATGGCACTGATCATTTTTCATGTTGAAATATCCTTGTATCCCAAGAATAAATCTTGCTTGTTCATGGTATATAATATGCTGCAGAATTTTGTTGTTTAGTATTTTTTGATGGTATATGCATCATTGTGCATAAGAGATAACTGGTCTGTAGCTTTATTTCTTTGTAGTGCCTTTGTCTAGTTTTGATATCATGTTGATGCTGATCTCATAATGAATTTGAAAGACTTCCTCTTGAATTTTTTGGAAAAGTTTGAGAAGAATAGGTTTAGTTCTTCTTAAATGTTTGGTGGAATTCATCCATGAAACCATCAGGTCTAGGGCTTTTTTTTAAAAAAGATTTTATTTATTTATTTGACAGAGAGAGACACAGTGAGAGAGGGAACACAAGCACGGGGAGTGAGAGAGGGAGAAGCAGGCTTCCCGCCGAGCAGGGAGCCTGATGTGGGGCTCGATCCCAGGACCCTGAGATCATGACCTGAGCTGAAGGCAGTGGCTTAACCCACTGAGCCACCCAGGTGCCCTAGGGCTTTTTTTTTATTGGGAGAATTTTGATTGATGATTCAATCTCCTTCCTAGTTATAAGTCTATTCATATTTTCTGTTCCTTTATGGTTTAGTTTTGGTAGGCTTTGTCTTTCCAGGGATTTGTCTATTTATATAGGTTGCCCAATTTGCTGGCATAAAATTGTTCAGAGTGTATTATATTTTTATCATATTTTATCATATTTTGCATTTCTGTAGAGTTGATAGTAACCTTCCCACTTAAATTTCCGATTTCAATAAATTGAGTCTTCCCTCTTTCTTAGTCCATCTATCTAAAGGTTTGTGAATTCAGTTGATCTTCACAAAACCAACTTTTGGTTTTGTTGATTTTCTGTATTGTTTTTCTCATCTATTTTATTTATCTCCTATCTAGTCTTCGGCATTTACGTCTTCTGCTACCTTGGTTTAGTTTTTCTTTTCTAATACCTTTAGTTGTAATGTTTGGTTGTTGATTTCAGAACTTTCATTTTTTAAAGTAAGCCTTTATGGTCATAAATCTCCCCCTTAGCAATTTCACTGCATCCCATAAGTTTTGGTAAGCTGTGTTTTCATTTTCATTCACCTGAAAGTATTTTCTCATTTCCCTTTGATTTCTTCTTTGATCCATTGGTTGTTTAAAAGCATGTTGTTTATTTTTCACAATTTTGTGAATTTTTTGGTTTTCCTTTTAATATTGGTTTCTCACTTCATCCCATCGTGGCCAGATATGATATCTATCTTTTAAAATCTACTGATTAATTAATACTAATTTGTGGCCTAACATAATTATCTTATTAACTATTCATTGTATAATTCATCATGTTATAATATAATACTATACATTATTATTTTATGGCCTAGCTTATGACTGTCCTGGGAAGTGACCCATATGCAATTAAAAGGAATGTGTATTTTGTTGTTGTTGGGTAGAATGCTCTCTATATTGTCTGTGTCATCTTGTTGGTTTATTACGTTGTTGAAGTCCTCTGTTTTCCTTATCTTCTTTCTAGTTGTCTTTCCATTCTTGTGAGTTGGGTATTGAGGTCTCCAACTATGAGTATAGAAATACCTATATGAGAAATGTGTAGTCCCCCCTTAATTCTGTTTTTGATTCATATTTATTTATGTCATGGCATATATAAATGTTTGTAATTGTTATATTCTTTGAGTATTCTTTGAGTTTTACTAATGTAATGTCCTCCTTTGTTTCCTGTAATCGTTTTTTAATTTAAAGTCTATTATATCTGAAGTATAGCCACCCCTACTCTCTTTTGGTTACTATTCGTGTGGAATATCTTTTTCCATCTTTTCAGTTTCAACCCGTATGTGTCTTTGAAGCTTAAGTGAGGCTCTGGTAGATGTTGTATAGTTGGATAACGTGTTTCTTTCCATTCTGCTGATCTCTGTCTTTTGCTTGGAGAGCTTAATCCATTTACACTTAAAGTAATTAGTGACAAGGAAACACTTCTGAAATTGTGCTATTTTTTTCTATATTCCTTATAGCTTTTTATGTTCCTCATTTCCTGTATTGTTTTATTATGTGTGTAGTTGATTTTTGTAGTGTTATGTTTGAATTCCTCTCTCATTTCCTTTTGTGTATATTCTATAGCTGTTTTGTTTGTAGTTCCCATGGGGACTACAGTTAACATTCTACAGGCCTAGCACTCCAGTTTGAATTTCAATAAATTACAAAAACTGTTCATTTACAGCTTCATCCCCACCCCTTTTGGTTATTGATGTCATACTGATCTCTATACTTAATTGTAATATTAGCTTCTACACTAATAATCTATTTTCTTCTAAAAGATTACTGTCTTAAATTACATAGAAAACAAAAATTTTACTTATAAGCCATTGTTACAATAATATTAGCTTTTATAATTACTCAGGTATTTACCTTTAGTGAGATCCTTATTTATGAATACAGCTTCAAGTTACTTACTAGTGTCCATTCATTTGACCTTGCACACCCCCTTGTACATTTCTTGCAAGTTAAGTCTAATGGTCACAAACTCCTCAGATTTTTTCTCTACTGGGGAAATCTTAATTTTTCCCTCGCTTTCAAAGGACAGTTTTGCTGGATAGAGGAATTTTGTTTGCCAGTTTTTTTTTTTTTCTTTTAACACCTTGAATATATTCAGTCAGCCCACTGTTTTCTGGCCTCCGAGTTTCAGGTGTGAAATCTGCTGATAATCTTACTTAGGATCCCTTGTAGGTGATGATTCACTTCTGTCTTCAAGCTTTCAAGATTTTCTCTCTTGGTCTTTTGAAAGTTTGATTATTATGTGTCTTAGTGTGGGTCTCTTTGAATTCATCTTTTCATCTTACTTGGAATTTTGGAGCATTTTAGATATTTATATTCATATCTGTCATCAAATTTGGGTTTCCAGCCATTGTTTCTTCAAATACTGTCTGTGCCCTTTCTGTCTTCTTCTGGGAATCTTAACAGTGTATACCTTGTTCTGTTTATTGGTGTCCCAGTAGTCCCTTTGCTTGTGTACTTTTCTTTAGTTTTTTCTCTTTCTGCTCAGTAGTTTCCAGTTTGCCGGTTCTTTTCTTCTGCGTGCTCAAATCTGTGTTTAATTCCCCTAGTCAAGCCCTACATCAGGCTCCCTGGTCAGCAGGGAGTCTGCTTCTCCCTCTGCATCTCTCCTCTGCTTGTGCTCCGTCTCTCTCTCTCAAATAAATAAATAAAATCTTAAAAAAAAAAAGTTAGGAGCATAGGCATAGAAATGAATGTGTAAGGTGATTGCTGGAGATTGCTGAGAGATAGAAGACTTATTTGAACATCTTTGATCTAGGCCAATGTATATTTAAAGCAGAAACTCTTTGGTTAAATTACAGATATGGTCAGCATTCTCATTATATGTCACTTAAAGAACATCTTTAGCAAACTACTATAGCATAAGAAACCACCAAACAATCAGATTTTTTTTCATTATTATATACATCTTGTTAACTGCTAAAGAATCCAATAACTTTTTCTTTTCTCATTCAGTTATCGGCTAGTTGGAGAAAGAATTCTATATTGTCAAATTTCTACTGCTGACGAAAAAAGAGTGACGTGGAGTGATGATCCCCCACTATGTATAAGTAAGTATAGTCTTTCGTTAGAATCTAGAGCACTAGTTCTTAAAATTTTGTTGTTAGGATTCCTTTATGCTTTAAAATTAGACACCACAGTGTACTTTGCTTTATGTGGTTAGGTCTGTTGGTAGTCATTATATTGGAAATAAAAGAAGTTTTTAAAATAAATATTTATTAATTCACTTTTAAGAACTGTAAGCTCAGTGCATGTCAATATATGCCACATATTTTATTTTTTTGTAAAAAAGCATTATTTTCCAAAGGAAAGAGAGTAGTGGCATTGTTTCACAACTTGGCAAATCTCTTCAAAATCTGGCATAAAGGAAGATGTGTGGATTCAGTCTATTATGCTCTCACACAATTTATACATATTTGGATAATTTCACCATAGACTCATTAGGATGAAAGTGAAAACAGACAATAGTATCTTGATACTGTAAACTACCGATTCAGTGAATGGGTATACAGTTGATCCTTCAACAACACATATTTTAATTGTGTGAGTCCACTTACATGTGTTTTTTTTTTTTTAAGTGTACGGTACTATAAATGTATTTTCTTTTCATTATGATTTTCTTAATATTTTCTTTTCTCTAGCTTATTTTATTGTATGAATATAGTATGTAGTACGTATACACAGTGTGTGTTAATCATCTCTTTATGTTCTTGATAAAGTTTGTAGTCAATAGTAGGCCATTAGTAGTTAAGCTTTGGGGGAGTCAAAAGATACATGAGGAGTTTCCACTATGCAGAGGATCAGTTCTTCTAACCCCTTTGTTGTTCAACTGTCAAGTATATTTATAAATTATAAAGCATTTCTCAGCCCTTAGTTTTATTTTTAATCACAAGCATATTTTCTCATTAAATTCTCAGCATTTCTCTTTTTAAAAAGATTTTATTTATAAATTGTCAGCATCTCTTACAATGAGAACTTAAAATGGCTTTCCAGGTAAACATAGGTATTTCATAGGTATCTTATATAGGTATTTAAGAAAATGAGTTCTGTTAAAGTTCACATCTACCTTACTGGTCTGAATTTAGGATAATATATTTTCTCACAGAAACCTTTTTCTAAATGAATATTGGAGTTACACCTAGCTTGTAGAAATCATATGTTAATGAATTTATTGAAGGCAGTTCATAGGTCTTCACTAACGCTATTGTAATCTTTTCCTTTCCTTTTGCTTTTTGTATCCTCTCTTTTTTCCACTTTCTAAGGGATAATGTGTGCGTCACCTGGAAAAATACCAAATGGAAAATATACCGGTAGTGAGAAGGGTGAATTTGAATATAATGAAGTGGTAACTTACAGTTGTAATCCTTCAAATGGACCAGATGAATATTCACTTGTTGGAGAGAGTCAACTTATTTGTACTGGTAATGGTGTATGGAGTAGTCACCCTCCTGAGTGTAAAGGTAATATTTTCGTTTCTTTCCTTCTTCATTTATAAATATTTTGGAAACACTTGGTAAATACCTACCAGTAAACAAAACAGCCACATGTGCTTGCTCCTCCCATTAAATTGGCTTCTCATTTAATTTTTTAAAAGATTTATTTATTTATTTGAGAGGGAGAGAGAGAATATCTCTAGCAGACTTCTGCTGAGCAGGGAACCTGAGGCAGGGTTCACTTTCACCACCCACAGTATCACAACCTGAGCCAAAATCAGGAGTCAGATGCTTAACCAACTGAGTCACCCAGGAGCCCCTAATTTAGTTTAATTTAGGTCCAAGTGACTCAAAGTAGTTCTGTTTATAGAACTCCCCAGCCCTTCCCCTACATGTTTTTGGCATTCTGATTAATACATTGTGAACTCTTGTATGTATGCATGACTTAGGATTTTCTTCTTTGGAAACATCAAAAGAGCATACAGTGGCTTAAAAATAAGTTTTATCCAAAACCCATCAATATGCTTTCTACAGGAAACTCATTTTAGATCCAAAGACACCTCCAGATTTAAAGTGAGGGGGTGGAAAACAATTTACTATGCTAATGGACATCAAAAGAAAACTGGGGTGGCAATCCTTATATCAGATAAATTAGATTTTAAGCCAAAGACTATACTAAGAGATGAGGAAGGACACTATATCATACTCAAATGGTCTGTCCAACAAGAAGATCTAATAATTTTAAATATCTATGCTCCTAACATGGGAGCAGCCAACTATATAAAGCAATTAATAACAAAATCAAAGAAATACATTGACAATAATAAAATAATAGTAGAGGACTTTAACACCCCCCTCACTGAAATGGACAGATCATCCAAGCAAAAGATCAACAAGGAAATAAAGGCCTTAAATGACACACTGAACCAGATGGACATCACAGATATATTCAGAACATTCCATCCCAAAGCAACAGAATACACATTCTTCTCTAGGGCACATGGAACATTCTCCAGAATAGATTACATCCTGGGTCACAAATCAGGTGTCAACTGGTATCAAAAGATTGGGATTATTCCCTGCATATTTTCAGACCACAATGCTCTGAAGCTAGAACTCAGTCACAAGAGGAAATTTGGAAAGAACCCAAGTACATGGAGTCTAAAGAATGAATGGGTCAACCAGGAAATTAAAGAAGAATTGGAAAAAATTCATGGAAACAAATGATAATGAAAGCACAATGGTTCAAAATCTGTGGGACACAGCAAAAGCAGTCCTGAGAGGAAAATACATAGCAATACAAGCCTTTCTCAAGAAACAAGAAAGGTCTCAAATACACAACCTACCCCTACACCTGAAGGAGCTGGGGAAAGAACAACAGAGAAAGCCTAAACCCAGCAAGAGAAGAGAAATAATAAAGAGCAGAAATCAATGAAATAGAAACCAAAAAACAATAGAACAAATCAACGAAACTAGGAGCTGGTTCTTTGAAAGAATTAATAAGATTGATAAACCCTTGGCCAGACTTATCAAAAAGAAAAGAGAAAGGATCCAAATAAATAAAATCATGAATGAAAGAGGAGAGATCACAACCAACACCAAAGAAATACAAACAATTATAAGAACATATTATGAGCAACTATACACCAGCCAATTTGACAATCTGGAAGAAATGGATGCATTCCTACAGACATTTAAACTACCAAAACTGAGCCAGGAAGAAATATAAAACCTGAACAGACCCATAACCAGTGAGGAGATTGAAGCAGTCATCAAAAAGCTCCCAGCAAAAAAGGGCCCAGGGCCAGGTGGCTTCCCAGGGGAATTCTGCCAGACATTTAAAGAAGAATTAATAACTATTCTCCTAAATCTGTTCCAAAAAATAGAAATGGGAGGGAAATTTCCAGCTTTATTTTTTGAGGCCAGCATTACCTTGATACCAAAACCAAAGACCACATCATAAAAGACAATTACATACCCAATATCCCCGATGAACAGAGATGTGAAAATTCTCACCAAAATACTAGCCAGTAGGATCCAACAGTACATTAAAAGCATTATTCACCACGACCAGGTGGGATTTCCAGGGCTACAAGGTTGGTTCAACATCTGAAATTAATCAATGTGATACAATACATTAATAAAAGAATAAGAACCGTATGGTACTCTCAGTAGATGCTGAAAAAGCATTTGACAAGGTACAGCATCCTTTCTTGATCAAAACTCTTCAAATTGTAGGGATGGAGGGTACATACCTCAGTGTCATCACAGACATCCACCGTGAATATCATTCTCAATGGAGGAAAAACCGAACTTTTCCACTAAGGTCAGGAACAAGACAGGGATGTCCATTATCACCACTGTTATTCAACATAGTAGTAGAAGTTCTAGCCTCAGCAATTAGACAACAAAAAGAAATTAAAGGCATCCAAATCGGCAAAGAAGAAGTCAAACTATCACTCTTTGCAGATGATACGATACTTTATGTGGAAAACCCAAAGGACTCCGCTCCAAATCTGCTAGAACTTGAACAGGAATTCAGTAAAGTGCCAGGATATAAAATCAATGTACAGAAATCAGTTGCATTTCTATACACCAACAACAGAACAGAAGAAAGAGAAATTAAGGAGTCAATCCCATTTACAATTGCACCCCAAACCATAAGATTCCTAGGAATAAACCTAACCAAAGTGGCAAAGAATCTGTACTCAGAAAACTATAAAGTACTCATGAAAGAAATTGAGGAAGACTCAAAGAAATGGAAAAATGTTCTATGCTCATGGATTGGAAGAAAAAATATTGTGAAGATGTCTATGCCATCTAAAGCAATCTACACATTTAATGCAATCCCTATCAAGATACCATCAATTTTTTCTGAAGAAATGGAACAAATAATCCTAAAATTTATATGGAACCAGAAAAGATCCTGAATAGCCAGAGGAATGTTGAAAATGAAACCAAAGTTGGTGGCATCACAATTCCAGACTTCAAGCTCTGTTACAAAGCTGTCATCATCAAGACAGTATGGTACTGGCACAAAAACAGACACATAGATCAATGGAACAGAATAGAGAGCCCAGAAATGGACCCTCAACTCTATGGTCAACTAATCTTCGATAAAGCAGGAAAGAATGTCCAATGGAAAAAAAGACAGTCTCTTCAACAAATGTTGCTGGGAAAATTGGACAGCCACATGCAGAAAAATGAAATTGGACCGTTTCTTCACACCACACATGAAAATAGACTCAAAATGGATGAAGGACCTCAATGTGAGAGAGGAATCCATCAAAATCCTTGAGGAGAACACAGGCAGCAACCTCTTTGACCTCAGCCACAGCAGCTTCTTCCTAGAAACATTGCCAAAGGCAAGGGAAGCAAGGGGGAAAATGAACTATTGGGACTTCATCAAGATCAAAAGCTTTTGCACAGCAGAGGAAACAGTCAACAAAACCAAAAGGCAGCTGGCAGAATGGGAGAAGATATTTGCAAATGAAATTACCAAATAAAGGGCTGGTATCCAAAATCTATAAAGAACTTATCAAACTCAACACTCAAAGAACAGATAATCCAGTGAAGAAATGGGCAGAGGTCATGAACAGACATTTCTGCAAAGAAGACATCCAGATGGCCAACAGACACATGAAAAGGTGCTCCACATCACTCGGCATCAGGGAAATACAAATCAAGACCACAATGAGATACCGCCTCACACCAGTCAGAATGGCTAAAATTAACAAGTCAGTAAATGACAGATGCTGGCGAGGATGCGGAGAAAGGGGAACCCTCCTACACAGTTGGTGAGAATGCAAGCTGGGAGTGCAACCACTCTGGAAAACAGCATGGAGGTTCCACAGAAAGTTGAAAACAGAGCTACCCTATGACCCAGCAATCGTACTACTGGGTATTTACCTTAAAGATACAAATGTAGTGATCTGAAGGGGCACGTGACCCGAATGTCTATAGCAGCAGTGCCCACAATAGCCAAAGTATGGAAAGAACCTAGATGTCCATCAACAGATGAGTGGATAAAGAAGTTGTGTATATATACAATGGAATACTAACTACATAGCCATCAAAAGAAATGAAATCTTGCCATTTGCGACAATGTGGATAGTTAGAAAGTATTATTATGTGAGTGAAATAAGTCCATCAGAGAAAGACAGTTGTCATATGATCTCCCTGATATGAAGAAATGAGAGGCAATGGGCGAGTTTTGGTGGGTAGGGAAGGAAAAAATGAAACAAGATGGGACCGGGAGGGAGACAAACCATAAGAAAATCTCACCAAACAGACTGAGGGTTGCTGAGGGGAGAGGGGAGGGAGAGGGTGGTTGGGTTATGGAGGTTGGGGAGGGTATGTGCTATGGTGAGTGCTGTGAAGTGTGTAAATCTGGCGATTCACAGACCTGTACCCCTGGGGATAAAAATACATTATATGTTAAAAAAAAAAAGGAAATAAAAAAAAATAAGTTTTATCTTGTATTACAAGACGTCTAAGAGTTCCAGCTACAGGAACTGGTAGAGCAAATTGTAAAAGACTAACCCTCTCCCAAGTAAGAATGGTAAACTCTGGACAAAACGTATTTTAAAAATAGTGTGTAAGGCTGTAAAGAGTGGCCAAAAGCAGGGAGACTCTGGAAGGGATTTGACTCTTGGAAGAAAGAACCACTGAAGGGCAGCAAAATATTTAACTCTATTGAGGTACATGTGGAACATTCTCCAACACCATATTCTACAAAATACGGTAGTTTAAAAAAATTTTAATTGAAATCGTGCAGAGTATAATGTCAGATCACAATGAAATGAATGTAGAAAACAAAGGTATGTAAAAAAGCCCAAAATATTTGAAAATTACACAAGACACTCAATCCATGAGTCAAAGGAGAAGTCACAGAAAAATCAAAACATGCTTTAAATTGAATAAAAATGAAAAACACAACATATCAAAATATCACTCTTTGTGCAACACAACAAACCGGAATTGAGCGAAACTATCTGAACCTGATAAAGATGCCACAGCTAGCATTATATTTAATGATGAAAGACTAATTTATTTCCCCCTAAGGTGGGAACAAGACAAGCATGCCCGCTATCACCATTGTATTAAGCATTGTATTGTATTCAGCATTCAGCAAGAGATGGAAATAGGAACACACTGGAAAGAGAGAAATAAAATATACTATGTTCACTCATGAGATGATTAGGTGGTGGAAGATTTGAAAGACTGAAGTTTTAGCAAGGTTGTGAGACAGAAGATGAATGTACAGAAATCAGTGTCTGCATACTGGCAATAAACCATTAGAGAATGTTGATGGTCCATTTAGAACTTCAAACTTGTATAAATACTTGTGTATAAATCTGACAAACGTGCAAGATTTGAGTGGCTAAAAACAGCTAAACACTAAAAGAAAGAATATCTCAATCATATCAATAATAGAAATTCAGTAACATTAATTGGAATACTCAGTATAATAAAGATGTCATTTCTTCATAACTGATCTGTATATTCACAAGCCCAATAAAACTCCCAGCAGAATTTTCTATATAAATTGACAAGCTGACAAGTTATTATGAAAAGACAAAGCAAAATATTCAAAGCATTTTTTGAAAAAAATTAGAACACTCCTCCTTCCTGGTTTAAGGACTTAATTATAAAACGTAGTATGAAGCATATAATCAAGATAGTGTGGTATTGTTGAAAGAGTAGCCTTATACAGGAATGGAATGGAATAAAGTCCAGAAATAAACCCTTCCAGGTGTGTCTAGTTGATCTTATCACAGTTTACAAACAAATGAGTGGAAAATGATAAAAGTACTTGCAATTTAGACATGGATATTCAAAAATACCAAAAAGAACCCTTAACTCGTGTTAGTTTAATATAAAAACGTTTACTCAAAATGGATAATAGACTTAAATATAAAACCTAAAACTATAAAAGTTTCACTAGAAAACAGAAAATGTTTGTGACCTAGCCAGAGATTTAAATATACCCGTAAAAGCTTGATCCTTTAATGAAGAAATAAATTAATGAAATAGACTTTTTAAAAGTTCCGCTATGTCTGCTCTCACAAGACACTGATAAAAGAATTTTTTAAAATTAGCCATGTACTGGAGAGAAAATATTTGCAGAAGTCATCCCTGATAATGGATTTATATCTACAATATGTAAAGAACTCTTAAAATGCAATAATAAGGAATGCTTGGGTGGCTCAGTCAGTTAAGTGTCTGCCTTTAGGTCTGGTCATGATCCCAGACATGATCCTGAGATCAAGTCCCACATCAGGTTCCTTGCTCAGTGGGAAGCCTGCTTGTCCCTCTGCTTGCTACTCCCCCTACTCATGCTTTTTCTCTTTCTATTTCTCTATCTCTCTGACAAATAAGTAAAATCTTAAAAAAAAATAAAAAGCCCACAATAATAAGAAAACAGCCCAGTTTTTATTTTAATGGGCAAATGTTGAATGCAACTATTTCATCAAAGAAGATATATGGGTGGTGAAAAGTACATGAGAAGTTGCTCAATATCATTAGCAATTATAGAAATGTAATTTAAACCACAAGGAGATACCACTAGATAGCTGTTAGAATGGCTGAAATTAGGGGTGCCTGGGTGGCTCAGTGGGTTAAGCCTTTGCCTTCAGCTCAGGTCATGGTCTCAGAGTCCTGGGATCGAGTCCCGCGTCAGGCTCTCTGTTCAGCAGGGAGCCTGCTTCACCCTCTCTCTGCCTGCTTCTCTACCTATTTGTGATCTCTCTCTCTCTCTCTCTCAAATAAATAAATAAAACATTTAAAAAAATAAAAAAAGAATGGCTAATTAAAAAACTAAAACTGAAAGCTAATATTGGTAAAGATACGGAGCAGTTGAAACTGTCATACACTTTTTATAAGAATCTAAAATGTATGAACTCTTTGGAACACAGTTTGATTATTTCTTGGAAAGTTAAGCATACCTTTAACATACAGCTCATCAATCCAAGTAAAATGAAAACATGCGCACATAGGAACCTTTATGAGAATATTCAGCTGCCTTAGTTATAATCACCCCAGATTGGGAACGACCCACTTGTCCTTCAACTGGTGAAATGGATTAGCAGCTGTGGTACATCCAGATGGCAGAATGCGACTCAGCAATAAAAAGGAGTGAGCTCCAATCCATGCAGCAGCACGAATGACTCTCAGATGCATTATGCTGAGTCAAATAAGCCAGAGTCAGAGGCTGCGATCCCATTACGACATTCTGGAGAAGCAACTGTACAGAGATAGAAAACAGATCAGTGTTTGGCTGATGGTGAAGGTGATTGTGTGGGGGAGTGTAGGGTCGATTACAGAGTGGCATGAGGATGTTTTGGGGGGTAATGGAACTTGTCTGTGTCTTTATTGTGGTAATTACAAGATTATTTGCATTTGTCAGCCCTAACACAGCTGTATTCTTAAAAGAATGAGTTTTACTGTGTATACTGTGTCTAGCCGACATAAAGAAAGCCATTATTGCCACTAACAGGCATCTGGCACAAAAATCGATGAACCTGAAGTCAGGAGAATAGGATTTGAAAAGAAATACCAGAAAGAGAGAGAGACTTACAGACCTGTGGAAGAGTAGCAAGAAGTCAAACATACAAGCTGTTGGAGCTTCAGAAAGAGGAGAAAGAACAGGGTAGACACCAATTTGAATAAACATGGGCCAAATATTAATCACATTTGTCCCAAAACAATAACCTCACAGAACCAAGAAAGTCAGTGACCCCAGCAGGACAAATACGTTGTTTTCATTTACCAAGAACCCCCCCAGGGTCAAGTGACTGAAAACAAAAGGTATACAAGGAAAAGCAGTCAGGGAGAGGGGAGAATAAACACATGTCACACTGTCCTCCCCACCCCCCACCATCGCCTGGAGTAAGAGTGACAGCTGACTTGTCCTGAGGAACGCTGGAGACTGGAAGACAGTATCTGCTAGGCTGCTGGAAAAACCCCACAGCACTTCATCTAGAATTCTCCATCAAGGGGAAATCTTTCACATCAGAAGGTGAGGAAAGGACACCTTTGGAGCTAAACCCAAGCCAGGAGAATCACGAGCCGACCTGCACTATAGGAATTGCTACCGGAAGTTCCTCGGGCTGAAGGGAAAGGACAGCTGCTGGAAAGTCAGAATCCCTGGGAACACAGGAAGAGCAGTCCTCTGGTTGAAAAGGCTGTCCACTCTCCGGCCCTTATCTGCTGCTCGGATTTAATATCATAGCATGTTCTGTCGTACTCACGGCTCAGTCCTGTGGTTTTGTTTCCAAATTCTCCCAAGCCCATGAGTCGATTCTGAAATCAGTCTGTGAGGTCATGACCCATGTGTACTTCTTAAGAGGGAGAGTAGTATGGGAACTAGCAGAGTCCTCCGGTATGAGGCTAACTTGTATTTCAGGCCTATGTGCTCATATACTGGTATACAGCAAGAAGTGTGTTGTTTGATCTCTGGATTGCCGGCCAAGATGTTTGGAAAACGCTGCCCTGACTCCATTGGCCTTTCCATTTCTTGAACATCCATTTGTGTATGTTATTGCTACCTGAGAACTTCCTTTTTGCGTCTCTTTGCATGGCTGCCTGCTTTTCAACTTTTAACTTTGAGCTCAAGTATTGCCTTCTCAGAAGGTGTTCCCCAGCTTTCTAGAAAAGCAGTGTCAACATGACCTTGCGAAAAATCCCTAGAACAGAGGGGGATTTAAAGTTGCTGTTGAACTTACCCCAGATTTGTATGTGGCGGTCAGGCTTTCTCAAGCTTTGTCAGTAATGGGAAAAAATACAGGAAAGCCAATAAACTATAATGCTAGTCTTTCTAGGTGGAAAAAAGTTACTAGATTTCTCTAAATCTGTCTCCCGAGGGCTTTAAAATGTTTATATGCATACAGGTTTCTTCGGTGTTTTTAAATTTTCTTTTATTTAACACCTTGCCTTTCATTCCTTGTATGTCTCTTCTGGCAGGAAATTACTTCGTACCATTTCTTCTGTTCCTGTGTTCAAGCAGCTTTCCATTAATTCTGGACTTTCTTTACATTTCAGTCGTCAAATGTCCATTTCCAGACCCTGAAAATGGAAGACTGTTATCAGGATTCAGAAGAAAATACTACTACAAAGCAACAGTCACATTTGAATGCTACCCGGGTTATTACCATGAGGGTGAGAACATGGCAGTCTGTGGTAGTAACAGTACTTGGGAGCCTGCGAAGCCAACATGTCTTAAAGGTACAGTGGGTGTCACTTGCCTTTTTGCCTTTTTTTTTTTCCTTTTAATTTTGTTTCCTCGACATTAAATAGCAGTGATACCAAATAGTTGAATAGAAGCAATTTTAGTATTTAACTCTGTCTTGTATTCATTTCCCTGACAGATGTCTGACAGAATTCACAAAAGAATTCTGCTGTGTAATTTTCTGTTTTCATAGGGGCTTTGCATGTTAGGTATGTCACAGAGGTATATACATTCCTCGTTTGGCTTTTTTTATGTGCAAAACTGAATAGCAGCCATTTTTCAGAAAACTGAAGCATGGAAATTTTTACCTAAATAAGTTAAGAGTGGAAGGTATGCTTCATAAAAATGGTAAGAAAGCAATAATTCCCAGTCTACATTATTTTTTTTCCAGTGCTGATTCCTGCCAGTACCAGTCCTCCGATTTTGAATCATACAGGTTAGGAACTTTCTGCTTGTATTTTTCAAAAAACAAGTCTGATCAAGCTGATCAGGTGTACATTATTTTTTTTTCCAGTGCTGATTCCTGCCAGTACCAGTCCTCCGATTTTGAATCATACAGGTTAGGAACTTTCTGCTTGTATTTTTCAAAAAACAAGTCTGATCAAGCTGATCAGGTGTACATTATTTTTTTTCCAGTGCTGATTCCTTCTATACCAGTCCTCCAATTTTGAATCATATAGGTTTAGTAACTTTCTGCTTGTCTTTTCCAAAAATCCTTTAAATTCCTGATGCACATGCCAGCAATAACTCCCAGTCATTTGATACATCTACATTATTTTGTTTTCCAGTGTCGACTCCTCCCAGTACAAAACCTCCAATTCCAAGTGTCTCAGGTTTAGTACCTTCCTGCTTATATTTTTCAAAATCATCTAAATCTCTAATGATTTACATGCACTCATTAGGCTCAGTAATGAAACGAGGAAGAACATACTGGTAGTCATTTTTAAGTTGTTAACAGTCCCAAAAACGCATTTGCCATAGCATACAGATAGAAACAGGTATGTAAACGTGGGCAAGTTATGGACTCCTAAATGTGTATGTATTTGTAAAATGATTTTAATGCCTTCCCTAGTGAGTGATGGTAAACTTTTCATGGGATTCGTTTGAAAAAGCACAGTGCCTCGCATATGGGAAGCTCCTAAAGGTAGCTCATATGACATCACTTGAATGAGTATTAGTGAAGAGGAAGGTCCTTGTCTTCTGTTTTTAACGCATATATTTTCTGTGTCTTTTACTTTGCTGTTTTATTCTTTGTAAAAGGGATCTCTCGGGTCCTTTAGGGTGTCTTCCTGGTCCAGGACTGTTTCAGTTGCTGGGACTGCAACCAGTTTAGTTTGGTTTTCAGTGTTGGTGTTGATGTTGGTGTTGGTGCTGGGTGCTGGTATTGGTTTGGTTTGTTTTGTTTTTGTAGCACAGTTTAAACTGGGGCATTTCTGCTACTTACTCTCCAGAGTAAGACCTGTATTTCCATTCTCCACCCCCACCAGACTCCTTGTTTCATAGAATTATTCTTTTCTTTTTACTGGGCATTTTTATTTAGGAATAGAAAATAAATTTCATAGCCACTGAAGGCAGTAAAAGTCCTTATTCATTGAAATGAAATGAGGGATTTCTTGCCAGTTCTGCTGTTAAGCTACTCTGCTTAAGACCAGAAAGATTATTTTGCTATGGTTGGAAGGAAATATCTTCCAGATTTCGAAGTTGCTATCTCTGAACTCCATTATTTGTATGACTTATTGTCAGTTAACTTCCAGGATTTCCATTTTAAAATACAAAGCTATAGCAAACAATGTTAAACATACATTCTCATGTACTTGTGCAAATAGATATTTAGGTTAAATTCCCAGAAATAGAATTACAAAGTTTAAAAGGTAAGTATTTTTCACTTTGAGAAATAATCTTTTAAAATCAAAATTAAAATCCATAATTTTGTATTGATAAATTTGGTGAATTGAAACAAATTCATTTTTTCAGAACCCGAGTCTCCTCATACGACTCTGCCTCCGAGTTCAACAACTACACCTCCAGGTTCAGCTGCTCTTTCTCCTACTCTTATTAACACTGGGGCCCCTGGTGGCTCAGTCTGTTGGGTGTCTGCCTTCTGCCCAGGTTGTGATCTCAGGGTCCTGGGATTGAGCCAGGTCCAGCTTCCTGCTCAGTGGGGAGTCTGCCACTCCCCTTGCTTGTGCACATGCTTCTCTTTTTCTCAAATGAATAAATAAAATCTTTGGGAAAAAAAGAAGTTTTATAAAGTGATGCGTTAAAAATGATGTCCTGTATTAATTTACCTTTCCTTAATTATCGGTGAAGCTGAACTTTTTTTTGGTCTGCTTTCATTTATTCATGCCCTTTGCTCATTTTTCCGTTAGGTTTCTACAGTATTTTTCTTATTGATTTGTCAGAACTCATTATAAATGAAAGTACTGTTAACACGAAGTGAATAAGTTTTTTCTAGGCTTTTTTTCTTTGCCTTTTGACTAGTCAGGTTTCTTTTAAGATTTTTATACTATTGGATATAGATTGCTTTTTGTAATTTTAATATGTAAGTATATGAATGTAAGTTTATAAAATTTCAAACATTGCAAAAGTACACAGAATAAAAGATGGGTTCTTACTCTTTCGCTAGTCCATTACCTCAGTTAATCACTTAATAGTTTAGAGAGTTAATCACTCTTAGTCCATTACCTGACTTAATCACTTAATAGTTTAAATAGTAAACTTTTTACCTGTTTCTGTATATAAGTATCCTTTTCTGTGTAGTTATACATATTTTGGTTTAAATTTTTTCTTCATTCTTGAATAAAAATGGCATCATGCTGTTCATATTTTTCCAAAACTTGCACTTTTTCCACTTCCTGGATTAGTGTTGTATTCAGATTTATTTTATCCCATCCTTTTTAATGGTGACTTTAAGATATGCCACAGTTTAGGGGTGTGTGGGTGGCTCAGTCAGTTAAGTGTCTTGCCTTCAGCTCAGGTCATGATCCTGGAGTCCCGGGATTGAGTCCCAAAGTCCACTTCTCCCTCTGTCCCTCACCCTGCTTGTGCTCTCTTTCTCTCTCTCTCTCTCTCAAATAATAAATAAAATAAAATCTTAAAAAAAAAAGAGATCTGCCACAGTTTATATAAACTGTTCTCCCATCAGGGGACTTTTATATGTGTAGTTTTATATTAACAGGTAGTAGGGTGTATTGCTCTTACCCTAATGGCTATGTGTGTTTTGCCTTAACCTTTTGGTCTTCCCCATGCTGAAATATACAGTCATTTCAACCATGCGTTCTGATTGAGTTGTTTGCATTTAAGTCATTGGTGCATCTGAAATTCATTGTGGTATATGGTGTGAGATAGGGTTCCTCTCCACCCCACCCACTCCGACCCAGTGGCGAAGTAGGAACATCTATAGAATAAGTTGTCTTCTCTCCAACTATTTTCAAGTACCGGTTTTTATTATGAAATTCACGAGTGTTCTAGTCATTCTCCAGTACCCTTGAACTCTACATTCCTGAGCCCGTACCAGATCATTTTTTTTTTCTTCCAGTAGTGTATTTTTTTTTTTTTTTTTACTATAGTATAGTGTGATATGTTTTAATTTCTGGAAGAACACTTCCTTCTCAGAAATGTTTAGGCTATTCTGTATGTTAATTTTTTTTAAAGATTTTACTCATTTATTTATTTGAGTGAGTGGAGGGAGCAGCAGAGAGAGAGGGACAAGCAGACTCCCCACTGAGCACAGAACTCAGTGTGGGGCTCGATCTCACCATCCCGAGATTATGACCTGAGCTGAAATCAAGAGTCAGATGCTTAACTGACTGAACCACCCAGGTGCCCTTGTGTGTTAATATCTCTAAATAAATGTATAATACCATTTTAGCCACTTTAAATGTACATTTCATGTACATTTAACCACTTTAAGTGTACATTTCAGTGGCATTAAGTGCATTTACATTATTTGCAACCATCATTACTATCTGTATCTCCAAAATGTTTTTATCATCTCACTTTGAATCTTTATACCTATTAAACAAAACTCTCCATCTCCATCCTTCCCCCACTCCCCTCTCTCCCAGCTGTGGCAGCCACTTTTATACTTTCTGTCTCTATGAATTGGACTATTGCAAGTACCTCACAGAAGTAGAATCATTTCTGGCTTATTTCAGTTAGTATAATGTATTCTGGCTTACTTCAGTTAGCATGTTTTCAAATTTCATCTATCTTGTAGCATATATGAGAACTTATTTCTTTTTCTGGCTGAATAATATTTCGTATTATGTACCACATTTTGTTTATTCATTCATCTGTTCATAAACATTTGGGTCATTTTTGCCTTTTGGCTCTTCCAAATAATGTTACTCTGAATATAAGCATCTGAGTAACTTTTCAGTTTTGGCAGTACGTATACCTAAGAGTAGAATTATTGGGTTATATGGTAATTCTTTGTTTACTTTTCTGAGGGACAGCCATACTATCTTCCACAGTGGCCACCCATGTTATAGTCCTACCAGTGATACACAAAGATTCCAAATTCTCCACCTCTTTGCCAACACTTGTTCTTTTCCGTTTTTTGACTGTTGCCATCCTAATATACATGTAATAGTATCTCATTGTGGGTTTTTGTTGTTGTTGTTGTTTGTTTGTTTTGCCTTTGGGGGGTGGGTGCTGAACTTAATAACTCTGAGATCAAGACCTGAGCTGAGATCAGGAGTCAGTCAGAAGCTTAACCTACTAAGCCAGCCAGGCACCCTCTCTCATTGTGGTTTCTATTTGCATTTCTCTAATGACAAGTGATGAGTATCTTTTCACGTGTTTATTGGTCTTTTGCAGATCTTTGGAGACATGTCTGTTCAAGTCCTTTGCCCATTTTTAATTGTCTTTTTCTACCGTTGAGTTTTAGGAGTTCATTATATATTTTGTGTATCAGTGCCTTATTAGGTGTATGGTTTGCAGGTGTTTTCTCCTTCTGTGTATTGCCTTTTCACACTCTGCAGTGTCCATTGATGAAGTCCAGTTTTTCTGGTTCTTCTTTCGTTTCCTGTGTTTTTGTGTCACATCCAGGCAATAGTTGCCAGATCCGACATCACAAAGCTTGTTCTATATGTTTCCTTCTAAGAGTTTTATACTTGTAGCTCTGTGTTCAGTTTTGTATCCATTTTGAATTAATTTTTGTGTATGCTGTAAAAGTAAGGGTCCAACTTCATCCTTTTGCATTTGGATATCCAGTTCTAAGAAATATTTGTCAAAAATTTTGCCCTTTCTCCGTTTGGTATTCTTAGCACACTTTTTTGTTTTGTTTTGTTTTTTTGTTTCTGCAGCATGCATTTCAGGATGGTGATGGTGGTCTCATTCAGTCTGTAGATTGCTTTGTGTAGTATTAACAGTTTAACGATATTAAGTCTTCTAATTCATGAACATGGGCTGTCTTTCCATTTATTTATATCTTCAGTTTGCTTCAGCTACGTTTTGTAGTTTTCAGTGTGTGAGTTTTTCACCTTCCTGCTTGTTTTATTCCTGAGTATTTTGTTTGTTCTTGAGCTATTGTAAATGGGATTGTTTTCTTAGTCTCATTTTTGGATTATTTATTGTTAGGGTATAGAAATACAACCATTTTTTGTGTGTTGATTTTGTGCCCTGCAGCTTTGCTGAATTCATTTATTCTAATAGGGGTGTTTGTGATCCTTACAGTTTTCTGTGTAAAGGTCATGCATGTCATTTGGAACAGGGATCATTTTATTTCTTCATTCCCAGTTTGGATGCTTTTTACTTTTTTCTTGCCTGGTTGCTCTGACTAGAATTTCTAATGTTATGTTGCATAGAAGTGGAAAACACTGGCATCTTGTCTTGTTCCTGATCATAAGCGAAAAACTTTCAGTCTTTGACCATTGAGTATGATGCAAGTGACGGCCTTTTCATAAATGGCCTTCATCAAGTTGAAGTTTCCTTCTATTGCAGATCACTATCTAAATTGTTTATTAAGCCCCCCAAATTTTTACTGTTAAGTAGAATCACATTGAATCCATATTTTAACAATTAAATCCATAATTTTAACAATACACTTATGATATATTTGCTTACAGTACCACAGAATATTATCACAGGAAATATTACTGGACAAGAAGAACACTGATCACATACGAATTTGTATTATGATGCCACCTTTAACTGGAGGAAAAGGAAATTATAAGAGTTTTTATACAAAGGCGAAAAATCACAACCTATGAATTTAGAGGTCTTTGAACTTGATTTTTTTCTTTTTTTTAAAAACGTATTTCCTTGTTTTGTTGTTTTTTTTCTAGGACCTCGCCCAAGCCCTGATGATGACTCAAAGCCTGACGACTCTAAGACTTCAGGTACTATTTTGGTTATTATGAGATCTTAGAGTTCTACGTGTAAATATCATATTTCAGTTACTTGTAGTTAGAGAAGAAACAGCGTGTATGTCACAAATTGGTAAAAATTGACACTTGTTATTTTAATAGTGTAGATACCATAGTAGAAGTAAGCAGCAGTCTTTGTAAACACATGTAGACAATATAGTTTTTAAGAGGTGTCCCCCCAAAATGATTCCTAGAAGGGTGAGGTACCTTCCTTAAATTCTGTAATTATATATAGATTAAAACACATAAAATGTAACTTGTTGTCCATGTGGTAGTGTTATTTTTTTATGGCAGTTTGTAGATCAGTTTTCTTTCTACTTGTACCTTGTATACATAAGCCTTAAAGTACGACAGGTTAGATTAATTTTTTTCTAGAACATGCTAGTGTGGCAAACTTTATATAGGCCCACATAGTTCACACAATGTATGTAAAAATGAAAAAAAAAAGTATAGTTGTGACAGTTAAAAGATTTCTTGATAAGTAAATGAAGAGAGCTATCTATTACTTTTATTTATATTAGACAATTGTAGTAAGGTTAACCTTTTTATAACTTTAGGCTTGTTATATTTTCCCTCTGAACACTGTAGTCAGACTGTCATTGTACAGTAAAAACAGTGCCGTCTTAAGGTGCTTAAGAGCTTGATAATTTTTTATGAAATGAAAAGATCAGACTTAAACATGACATTTCATGCATCAACTTTCAGAAATTTAGTATAAATAATGGCAGTTTAGAAGCAGAGGTGCTCCTGACATCATTGCTAAGCATTTAAGATTTTGTGGTATGATTTATTTCTTTCTGGGTAGCCAAAAACGCATGTTTAAGTTTCTGTGCATTATTTTCATCCATGTGTCTGGTATTTAGAATCTCCTTGGTAATGAGGATTATGTCTTGGTTTTAGGGGGTGGAAGATAGAAGGGGTTGATGATAAGATAAACTATTATTTTATAGTTCTGCAACTAATATCTGATGGATGGGAATTTATTTGTGGCAGTCCACAGGCCCCACTTTTGTGGAAAAATACGAATTCCCAACAAAATAACAAGTGATAGAATGAATACTGAGCTAAACCAACTATAATGGAGTAATACGTTTTGAAACGGTTTTCTTCTAATCTGCTGAATTCTCATTGTCCTAGTAAGCTGTGCTAACCTGGTATGGTAACTACAGCACAGAACAGTCAAAAGTGAAGTTCCTGTGAAGAGTCTTCCAAAGCCGAAGCCAGAACAGGGATCCAATTCCAAGAGTTATGGAAAAAAATGAGCTGGGCACACTAGTGTCCCGCCAAAACTAGACGCAGGAGCAGCTTCTCTGCCGTAGCGTTCGATGATCTGATCAACATTAAATGCAACTACCTCCTGGGACCCTTGGGTGCTCAGTCTTGAAACTGTTTTCATTTTTTTTCTCAGATAGAGTCATCATTGTGGCGATCGTTGTTCCTGTTTGTAAGTAGCCCCAACGTTGATGCCACTTAAATAAGAGTGTTACTCTGAAAAAGTGCATTATTTTTAAATTTATATAATTAAATGATTTTTAATTTAACTTTTCGGTTGCAATAGTTATATAGCCTGAAATGAAGTCCACCAGTCTAGGACAGCCTGACCTTGGTATGATACACTGCGTTTTGCTGGAGAATGTGTAGTCTTTTATACTGTACGTGTACGCTTAGTCACAAACCCTAAACGTTACATGTGTTTTCAGGATGATTGGGCACAAGTTTGCGTCCCAGAGATGCTTCGGGTAATTTTCTAAACGAAGCAAGGATTCTTCTCTGGCTTCCTGTGGACTAGTCCAGTGACTCCAGGGAATGGGCCTTAGATAGTAAGAGGGTCCAGAGGGAACATGAATAGATAGGTGCTTAAGTAAAATAACATTTTATAACGACTGCAATGCAACCAGCACTTACTTATTTCTGCTGCTAAATCTTGAATCTTGACACCCAGTTCTGTTACATGTTACTTTTTTCCTGGTTTCTTATAGGTATTGTTATTGCAGCATCTGTAGGCATCCTGGCTTATCGACACAAGAAGAAAGGGTAAATAAAAGCATGTTCTTCTAACTCATGATCCTTCTCACTGTTGACATCCTTTCGTGCAGCTCTTCTGTTTGTCCTGCATACCGCCTTTTCAGAAACTGTGCCTGCATGAGCGCCCCATCCCATTTGCTTGTGTTTACTGAAACGGCCTCAGGCTGCTAAGGTCCCTGCAGTCAGAGGGCTCGCTGCAGAGTGGCTGTAGCTGTTCGGGCTGCAAGAAACGTTTCGGTGGGATTTGACATTTAAGTTGTGTAGCAAATCATGAACTGTTAAGGGGAACTTCCCCACCTAGGTTTACCCTGTGTCCTACATTGGACTAGTGGCCAAGATTAAATTTAGAACTGCTCACTGTGGAGGCTTAGACAGTTGTACACCTTGCAATTTTTAAATTACATGGTTTTTATTTGTCTGGGTAACTTAGGTAATTGTTTCCATGTGTCTGGGTAACTTAGGTAATTGGAAGAAGCTATGTAGGTTTTATTCAAATACCCAATTTGATTTGTTTTTATGTTATTTATACTTGTTGAACTGGGGAAGGAAAAGCAGCACTATTTGATTTCCCTCTTATGTTCTCTTAATTTACTAGGTTGAAGTAAAACGGTTGGGGTTGCTGACAGGGGTAAGATTTACAAAGCACCTCATTATTAACTTTATCTGTGTTTTGATCTATAAAAATGAGAAGTGGGGAATCTTAAGACAGAAAACAAGTGTACAAATATATGTCTTCTGAGCAGAATAGGTTTTTTAAGCATCAAACTTAAATCTTAAATAATTTACAATTTGCGAAAGACTTGAAATAAATCCTGGAACATAGACCAAATTAGGTGCTTTGAAATTTCTGATTTTTAGTGATTTTTTTTCCCCCTATTGCTTTGAGAAGAGCTTTGAAATCAAACTAATGATTTGAAGACTTTTGGTATTCGTGGTTTTGTGGACTATATATCCCCATAAATTAATGTCTGGCTTAGGCTATGTAATAAAAGTACATTATTTACTCATAAAAAGCTCAGGCTTTTAAAATATTACTTAGTTATTTTTTTAAGATTTCTTAATTTAGGGATGCCTGGGTGGCTCAGTCAGTTAAGCATCTGCCTTTGGCTTGTGTCATGATCCCAGGGTCCTGGGATTGAGTCCCACATCAGGTTCCTTATTCAGTGAGGAGCCTGCTTCTCCCTCTGCCTCTACCATTCCCCTGCTTCTGCTATCTCTGTCTGACAAATAAATAAAATCTTAAAAAAAAAAATTTATTTGAGAGAGAGAGCATGCACAGGCATGAGGGGCAGAGGGAGAAGGAGAGAGATTCTTAAGCAGACACCAAGCAGAGCGTGGAGCCTGACATGGGGCTCAGCCTCACCACCCTGAGATCAGGACCTGAGCTGAAACCGAGGGTCCGAAGCTGAACCAACTGAACCACCCAGGCGCCCCTACTTAGTTATTATTCTTAAATACCCATAGTGCCTTCATTTGAGTCTTCAGTCTTACATTTGTCGAACAATGATATGCATATTTGATTGCTAAGTCAGCAGTATATTTTTAAAATTACACATCACTCTGAGTAGGAAATTGCAGAGAAATATTTTTGCAAGTCCAAAAGTTTTGTGTAGAAGTAGGTTCTCAAAACAAACAAAATAGCTCCTTGCTCCTTACTTTTACTTTGTTTACAACAACATCGCATCAGAATACATACAGGTTCCTTAACAAGTGTTGATGATAGTCTCTCTGGCTACCGGTTATTGGGTCTTTTAAAGCTGCACAGTTACCTGAGCAGTGTACCCCAGGTGAAGGGTTTCCGTAGCATTAGTGATCTGAGATCCCATGTCTCACGAGCTCCCAGTGGTGGCGACACCCTGACTTGCCAGGCTGGACACTACAATCAGTGCACCTATTTTCTTGAAATTTGAAGAAATACTATCAAACTTAATGGTAAAATTTTTTTCCCATTTAAGGTAATTGGATTTTCTAAAGATGCCACATCTGTGTGTATGTTTTTAAAAAGTGTGTGAGCGATGTAGCTTTATATTACATTTAGAAAAAAAAAAAAGTTACGATTCGTGTTATATTCTTTGTAGTGCCTAATACCCATCACCTTTCTCCCTGAAACTGAGTGTTGTTGCCTGAGAAACTTGCTTACAAGACTATAAAGTGCTCTGTTTCTAGGGGGTAATTCCAGCAGCAGAGCACTAGGCACAGACCATCCCAGATGGCTGCTGGAACTTGGTACAAAATGGATTTTAGTGGAAACTTGTATTTGTGATGACTTGGGAACACAGTTACCCTTCTGCAGCCTCCATCCCAAAGCATAAACATTGTGGAAGTCGTCACATTTTAGGTCCTCAGACATCTCTAGGTTGTTTGATGAATGTGGCCCCACACGGATGGGTTCTGCTGTGGTCGTCTGTTCTTAGTCTCAGCTAGGAATAGAATGGGATCTCCAGGGCATATGAAGTGGGCCCTTTTCCTTCAGTTTCCTTCAGTTTCCTTCTAGAACTCACTTGCTGCCAGACTTTCTCATCCGGGAGTCCGCACCCCTTGCCCAGTGCTTTGCTGTTGCTTGAGTCCTGTCAGGCTTCTCATGATTGTGTGGGTCCAGAAAACAGATGCATTTGCTTGGCATTAATGTGTTCACATGTGGGTGGTGATTTTCGTCTCATAAATGTATGATTTTCTCTACTCTGGTAACATGATCCCTGGAGAAGCGAGAGTTTGCTAAAGTCCATTGGAATCATTTACATACTTTATGTATTTTATTACCGGTGACAAAACAGTTTTCCCATTTTTTTTTCTCTTAAGGGTATTTATTATTTGGTTTAACTCAGACCGATTTTTACAATAATGACTGAGCCAGTCACTGTAATCTTTAAGCCGTCAGTGCTTCAGTGAAGGTTATAGAAGTCTGGGATGTCCTCCATCAAGTGGCCGGATCAGGCTGTGGGGAGAGGAGTGACACGGGGCAAAAAAGGGAAGAATCAAATCAACTTGAACCTTTTTCTCCGTGGCTCTCAAATTCTTGAGCTCTCAACAAACTCTTCAGACAATTTTAAACAGCTAATAGATAAGAAAGGATTTTGTAGTTAGTCGAGAGAGCAAACTTCAGATCCATCCCAGGAAAATGGGGTGTCCGGTAATAAGTTTTACGGAGTCTTCCCTGGGGGGAAAGCAGTTGTGCCTCAGGGAGAAACTGCTCGATGCGGAAGTCAAGATGCATCTGAAGATGTCTGTTTGTCATAAAACTGACTTCTCAGACAGTGTTCCATGGATCGCATATGTGCTCTGTGTGTTCCCTCTGAATCTAACGTGTGAGAGGCAAGGACCCTTTGTCCTCACAGAGAGTTTACATGATTCGCGTCAGGCTAAATAGTTTTGGGGGTAAACAGATTGCACAGAAATTTAGAATCTGTTCACCTGTAACCTAGAAGACCTCCAACGTAAAAGTAGCTTCTTGCACAAATTTCCCGTTTCAAGTTCCTAAATGAGAATCAGAAAAGTTGTCATTTATGATTCTGTCAGCTGTGCGTCCATTTTCCTGTCATTGATTTTATCCCACTTATTATGCCGCTCTGCTGCCTTTTGATTTGATGTGACTGTTTTATTCAGCCCTTTTCCCTTCCTCTGTTCAGCACATACCAAACTGGTGAGAGCCACAGAGAAGTAAAATTTAATTCTCTATGAGAAGAAGAGATGAGAGAAAGGTTTGCTTTTATCATTAAAAGGTATTGGCTTTGTGTGTTTCTTTTCAGAGATGTCCTTTCTAGAATAGAAAATAGTTAATGAGTATTTAGATGTCAGTACTCTGAACTAAGATATGTTGGCAGTAAACATCAAAGAGGACACTTAGATTCCTATGCCCTTCGCTAAATTATTGATGGTTTTGTACCATTCCTGTTTTAAATAACATGTCCTGGTAGGCGTTTACTTTGACATAGGCTCCAACTGAGTAATGTCCCCGTTGTCCTTTTATCAGACTGTCAGGCTTCCTTGACCTCCTAGTAGCTGTGATTCCAAAAGTGCAGGAATTTTTTTAGCCCAATGGGAAGAAATAGCATCTGTACATTTTAAGTGCAGGAAGGAAAATGACCCTTTCTTAGAAACCAAATTTATATTTTACTTAATTTTGTAGGAAAAACATTTAATTTCAGATTGTAAATATGGAGTTTAAAGGCATTTATCTGTCTCCCATGAACAGGATATCTGTAGTGTATGAAAGAGAAACCAACAGAAAAAATCCTTAGATTTTGAAAAACTATGAACTGCCTTGCTTTAGACCCTCTGACTCCATCTACCTTGTGCTGTTGAATGAAATGAACTGGAAGCCGTCCTCTCTCTGTGCCAGAATGTGTGTCTACACGGCCGGGAAGAGAGAGATACATTATCCCATCACTTATAATGTGAGGTGCTACCCCACCTTACAGTCAGGAGTCTGGGAGCAGACTCTACAGAGCCCAATAGGAAAGGCAGTTTCTTGGTAAAAGCAGAGTGGTGTCTGGGATCAGATGAGCACAGGGGAAGACCCATCGTACCAACCGGAAGTGGCAGGAGGGGCCTCCCCAGTCCTGTGAACCTTCTTGGTCTCTCAGAATTCCTTTGAGGCTAAGGCCAACCAGGAAGGTAGATTTCAGTCTGTTGTGAGCTTCAAGGTGTCTGCAAACATTTGAAGGTCGTATAATGGATGCTGAAGGTCATATAAGACCTCTGTGATCAGTAATCCAAGGTTAGATTTTACCATCTTTAAACTGCTTCGTCGTTCTATCAAATAAATGTTACCTTGAAATTTAGCTGAGTCCTTTTTATCTTTCTCTCTCGGATTCTGTTTAAAATTCTATGTGAAGAAAAGGATTCCACCACCACACAAACAGAAGAAGTATTGACTCCTAAAAGTGTAAAAAGATGTCAGTCTCGGAGAATTCACTGACTGTGCTAACTCACAATATAAAAGGGCTCACAGTAGTCCCCTGGAAATTGCTAGATCACAAGTACTTTTGTGACCATGGTGGCTCATGTGATGGCCTCCCCCAGAAAGAAGTACTAGGGCATCCCAAACTGACGGGGCTGCTCTTAGGTTGGGTCGACGTTGCTGAAGGGTTTGCTGTGACTTGCAGACTGGTGAACCACTGAGTCATCCATGGGTAGTTTTCATCTGTCCGTTCTAGTCATTTTACTAAGGCAGGGACTAGACCTGCGTTTTCCAGTTCAATAGTCCATAGTCTCTGCGGTTACTAAGGACTTTGCAGTGACTAGTCCTATGTCAGTTGTCCTGTAAGTGTAAAATACACACCAGACTTTAAGACCTAGTACAAAAAATGTAAAATAACATGTATGTGGGCTTAAGTAAAACACATTAAAAATAACTTCGCTAGCCTCTTTTACTTCCTTTAAGTATGGCGTCTAGAAAATGTAAAGTTAGCCATGTCACTCATAGTATATTTCTTTGGACAGTACTGGGCTACAATAATACATTTTAGAAAGATGTGTATTGTTACCATGAAATTTTGATGTTATCCTTAATTATTCAGTAGAATCTCTTAGCGAAACATATGATCTCCTTGACAGTGAGGGCTAAATGAGGCATTATTGAACTTAAAGGCTGATGGAATCATTACCTTTTCAAAAGTTTCATCTCAGAGCCAGATTTGAAATTTCAGTATTAGGAAAATAAGTGTTTCTCTCCAGTCTTTTCCATTAGCCCTCATTTTAATTGAAATGAGAAAATATTTAGTAAGTGCTTCGTATCATACTACTCTATTGTTTTGAAATAAAAAATATATAACAGGGATAGAAGGGTTTCTAGAGTGAAACTGGTTATACATTTGAAATTATTTTTTAGAAATCATTTATTTCCTAGTTCATGTACTCCTCCTTTTTTTTTTTTTCCCAATTGTCAATTTTCTAAATAGACTTTGGAATTGAATTTATGTACTTAATTACGTTTATCTGTGATACTTTTTACCTCGCCTTATAGGGAAAGAGAACCTAAGGCTGTATACAGTGCTTGCCAGGATAAATCAGCTATGCCAGCCAAGGTTTCTACACACTGGTAAATCCTTTGAGGTCTACAGTAAATTCACACAGCATTATGGAAAACAGTACAAATGTTCCTCAAAAGATTAAGAACAGAGAATCATCGGATGATCCAGCAGTTCCACTCATGGGTATATATCCAAAGGAAACAAAATAACTGTATAGCACTCTTTTCACTGCAGCATTATTTATAAGAGCCCCAACGCAGAAACAAGCAGTGTCCACGGAGGGAGGCATTCTCACAGAAAACGTGCTACGCAAATATGGCGGCATACATTCAGCCACAGAAAAGAAGGAAATCTTGCTGTTGAGGACAGAATATATGGACCCTCCAGGCATTTTGCTAAGTGAAATAAAAGTGAACCAGAAGGACACATACTGTAGGATTTTACTTGCTGTAGAATCTAAAAACAACAACAAGAAAATAGAAAGAACTCCTAGAAACCAGATTGGTGGTTGCTCCGCAAAGGGGGTGGGCAGAATTGGGTGAAGAAGGTCAAAGGGGACAAACATCCAGTTTTAACATTAGCAAATACTGGGATAGAATTAACGCGTGGCCTGGTGACTTTCAGCAATGTTGCTATATTGTTTATTAGCAAGCCGTTAAGAGTAGATCTTAAAAGTCCTGATCAGGAAGACAAAAATTTTTATAATTGTGGTGCTATCAGCTAAATTCTGTGGTAAGCATTTCACAACATACGTTATCAGTTCAGGCTGTACACACCTTAAATGTATACAATGTTACATGTCAGTTACGCCAGTAAAACCAGGAGGGGAAAAAAGGGTTCTATAAAAATCATTGTCTAGGTTTTTTTTCACTCAGATAAGTGCAGCCATTAAGCCATAATGCTAGCATTTTAATGTGGTTTGAATGCTTTGATGCTGCTTTGAACAGTGTATGAATATGGGAATGAACTTCTGGCCTGTTTTCCCTTAAATAACATCTGCATTTATAGGACAACTCAACACAGTATCCCTGGTAGTATTTAGGTGGGAAGATAAGTTTTTTAAATGAAATACCCAAATCTAGAGAACTGTTGTGCAAGATAAATTACATTTTATTTGTAAAGAAAGCGATTTTGAAATCCTTTTTGTCCAAAGATTGAGAAGTCTTGATTCATTCTTTCAACAGCTCTTAAGATGTGTTTTATGTATTGTTCTGTGTAAAAAGCCTTATAAATATGTGTATTCTACTTCGGCCCTTAACATTAAAAATAGGAACACTGAAAATTGGGATTTCGAACAAGTCTGACTTCCTTAACTAAGAATATTATTGGAAAATACTCTGAATGGGGTAGAATTCTATATATACATATTTTTAACTATTTGTAATTTTCCTGGTGATTTAAGGAAGCTATAACGTGTACGGATCTGTGCTTCACTTTTTAAAGCATCAGCAAGCTGTCTGAGACACGCATGAGGCATCAGATCTGTTGCAAACCCCTGTACAACATCAGGGATCCAGCGCTCACTTAGCAAGAACGCCAGCCAGTGCCAGAGGGAACATTGTGGCCTTGCAGTTTTCTCTAAGAGGATTCTGTTCTTTAGGAAAATTCGATTCCACTCTAAATTCTGGAAGGGGGCCCTCTTCTCCCGGTACTTAAATGCAGAGAGGTCTTACTTTAGACAAGGTCCTGTAAAAAGGGTGAGGTTTGGAGGAACGTGGCCATCGGAGAAGCTCAGTTCTCTCAATCTGAGTGTTCAGGCGCATCTCACCTTCTGTGCTAAAAGCAGAGTAAAGATTAAGGCGCGCGTTTCAGAGAAGGAGACTCCCTGCCCTTGGTCTAGCAAAGGGACAGAAAGAGCCAGCCGCTGAGGTGGCGGCAGATGATTGGTTGGGACAGACTGTGGCCCCTGCGTCCTCACCCCAGGCAAGGTCTCCTTCAGAGAAGCCCAGTGGGACGGAGGAGGGACGGCCACTCGAACTCACATGACACTTGTATGAGTTTCATCTTGCACTTGGACGGTTAGTAGGGCCAGTTCAGCAAAGAAGCGTTGCCCCGGGAAGGATAAGGTTGGGAAAACAGCGCGGAGCAGCGTAAGTCCTGTCTGCAGATGAAGGCATGTCTGTGATGCACTGTGTTCGTTCCCTCTGGGATCCGGGAGGGACTCGGGGAGGGCCAGCTGGAGCAGAAGGAAACAGGAATTCCGAATTCAGTGCGGAGGGGAAGCCGTACCCTCCCCAGCGGTACCCTCCCCATTGCCGCCTACTCTTCAGGGGGGTAGTAGCACTGGCTCCGAAGCAAGGGATGGCTGGGCCCTTTATTTGTAACAGGCCGAACTGAATCTTTTCAACTAAAGATTGTTAATGCTTTCGAAAATAAGTAGACTTGTAGTTTCTGCTTCAAATTTAATTTTTTCATTTTAGTAGATTTATGTGGAAATTGTTATATATGTATAAATATAAATTATGCTTTGTCAGACAACTTATCAATCATCTAACATAAGGGGAAAACAGAAAGTTTCTGTAATGAAATAAAAACGTGTATGTAAATTTACAAGTTTGCTGAAACTGTAAGAATGTTATTTGCAGTGAAATGAGACGTCCCATGTGTCGGATCTTTATTGCTTGTTTTTTTGAAAACTGGATCTCCAAATGTTGCAAAAAATAAAGTGTAGATTGGAGAAGTTTCACTTGTGATGATGCGTTCTTTCCAGCGTGCTTGATCTCAGAGGACACGTGCTTGCCCCTGGGGCCCAGCTTCCCTTAGCATCCCACTCCTGCCCGGAGGTGTTCAGCCACAGCATGTGACCTACAGCATTAAGTCCAAGTTGCTTAGTGTGCTCCTTGAAGGCTTCCTACGATTAAGTCCCAGCTTTTCTTCCTAAGATTTCTCCTCCTGCTGCTCCATGTACTTCTTCAAATAAGCTGCGTCCACCAAGCAGACCGTGTGCCCCAAGTGCTCTGCTGAGTTCTTGGTTCACAGCCGCCCGGAGCCCTCATGGTCCCGCCAGGTCCTGGGCATCTTCCAAGGCTCGGCTCCCACTGCCCACCGCTGAAGCTTTTCCTGATTTGCCCAGCTCTCAGCCTCTGTGATCTCCCAAATCAGCCTTTGTGATTACCCATCTTCACTTAACACCACTTCTGTATCCCTGCCTCTGGGAAGGAGACACGCCTTCCTCATCACTGGAGTGCATGGGTGTGGTTAAGTATAGAAAAGCCCAATTCCCAGCAATGAAAGTGTAAAATTTGATTTGTGTAACTAATAATGGGGTTTGCTTTTGTTTATGCAGAAAGCTTCGTGGTCCTTTTGCAGATTTGAATAAATTCAGAGTGTTAAATGTCTGGGATCAGGCTTCAGTGTTTTGTACCATGTTGCACAGGGAATCGCCTGAGGTACCAGCCCCCTGGGTTTTCTTACGTAATTCACCTGGGGTGGGGCCTGGGCATAGGGATTTTTTTTAAGCCTCCCAAGTGATTCTAATATACAGCTAAAGTTAGGAACTTCTGCATTAGTGATTTATAAATGTACAATGGCAAAGTAAAGGCTTACGTTTTTATAAAAGAAAATTAGAGTTTTATTAATTCAGTCTATTTAATAAATTAGAAAATATCTTAAGACTTAAGGTCTTATTACCTGGTTAACCAAACAAGGCTCTGGTTTTAAAGAAACTGAAGCAATCTTTACAATATCAACACTTGATATAAATTAGGTTGTCTAAAATTAGGAAAATATTTTACAAATTTTATTGGGCCTTGAGATTACAATGTATTTTTTAAACTGGCATCAAATGTAGGAGAGTTTAAGTTTTCTAACAAAGTATTCTTTGGGAATGCTGCAGAGACATGGGATAAGCTGGAATTGTTAAAGAATAGTCTTGGTTTAAGGAAAACAGGCAACTCCAGTATTCTAGAATTTAGTAATGCGTGATAGCTAGCTGCAACCAAGAATTAACTTCCTCACATATTTTAAGCGTTTGCGTATTACTCTTCAAGACCAGAATTTAACATAGTACTGACTTCCAGAAACGATGCAAAATTGAGTGCACACACTTTTGTTTGTTTTTTCCACCTAGGGTATGTTGCTTTCATTATTTCCAGGTTCATCACAAAAGGTTGCACTAAACGGAAGCGGTCCCTCTTTCTACGGCGTAGCTCTGCTGCCCTCCAGTGGACGCTCCGGGCGTAGGACAGTCCCCAAGTCCTTCCAACCAGGTCATGATTCAGAGGTTCCCGTCCTTGCTGTGATTCCTAGAAGACATTTTAAGTTATGTTTTGGATCCAGCATTAACGAGGTCTTTTCTGCTTTCCTTCTGCGAAATCAACATTTTAAAAGGGCTAATCTCTGCGCCTTATTGCTTAAATATGGGGAAGCGGAATACTGGGGGCTGTGGTCCTTAAACTTTTTCCTTCCCTCTCACATACCGGAAGGTAAACAAATCACCGGAAGTGCAGGTCCCAATGAGAAAGTTACCCACCCCGACTCCTGGCTTGCTACCCCAAGAAAACTTGTATATGGGGAGTAGCAGGAGAAACCGCTTATGTTTACATCATAAACATTGATCTCCCTTACACAGCGTTTGAAAACTAGAATAGTTTTCTGTGGCAGTGGCAGCAAGACTTGAGCTGAACAATGGGAACCAAGCAAGGGCTCTGGTATGCTGGTGCTTAAGGCTGGCGGCTTCAGGGAGAATCGGGAGACCACCGTCATTCAGATGAGCACTTAGTTACGGTAGCTGGGAACATGCCGGTCATCAGATTACCCAGCACCAGCGGAAAATGCTCCTGGGAAAACACCCCTTCAATCTGTATTTGACATATGGCTCAATTCCTTACTGTAGAATTTCTTGGATGAGATCCTATGAGACCACGCTTCTCCAATTGCAGTGTGCAGGTAAGTCTTGTTACAAAGCATATTCTGGGGACGCCTGGGTGGCTCTGTTGGTTAAGCCACTGCCTTTGGCTATGGAGCCCTGCATCTGGCTCTCTGCTCATCAGGGAGTCTGCTCCCCCCACCCCCCACCCCCGCCTGCCTCTCTGCCTACTTGTGATCTCTGTCAAATAAATAAAATCTTAAAAAAAAAAAAAAAAGGCAGATTCTGGGGACGCGTGGGTGGCTCAGTTGGTTAAGCTGCCTCCTTTGCCTTTTGTCATGATCTCAGGGTCCTGGGATCGAGTCCCACATCCGGGTCCTTGCTCAGCAGGGAGCCTGCTTCTCTCTCTGCCTCTCTGCCTGCCACTCTGCCTGCTTGTGCTCTCAATCTTTCTGACAAATAAATACATTAAAAAAAAAACAAACCAGATTCTGATGCAGCAGGTCCCAGCTGGGGCCCAAGGTTCAGCATTCCCAGGAGTTCTTCTACCTCCTGCTGCTTGTGGTAGGCTAATGGCCTGCAGAGATTTCGGAGTCCTAATACCTGACCCCTGGGAATGTCCCTCCTCTCTGTGGCGAAGGGTCTTTGCACCTGGGATCTTGGTCGGGGCCCTGAGTGTAATGAATGCCTCAGTTCCCTGGAAGGGAGGACAGTGAGGAAGCTGAGTGTGGCAGGAGGCGGCCGCATGTCTCAGAGGCTGAAGGCTCTGCCTGGAGGGTGCAGAGCCAGGACCACAAGCCACAGACGCAGCTCTAGAAGCCAGAAAGGCAGGGAAGCAGATTCTGCTAGGACCTCTCATGGGAGCCTGGCCCCGCCAATGCCGGAGTTCAGCCTAGTGGGATGATGTCGCACTGTGGATGTCTGAGCTGAAAACAATGACGTTTGTTATTTTAAGAGTTACCGTGTGAATGTTTGGGTCCCGCCAGAATCCCCAGGTTCAAATCCTAACCCCCAAGGTGACAGTCCTAGGAGATGGGGCTTTGGGAAGGGACTAGGGTCATGGGGGCAGAGGCTTCATGAATGGGCTCAGTGCCCTTGTAAAGAGGCCCAAGAAAGTTCCCTCAGCCCCTCTGCCCTGGGAAGGCAGGGTCTTTGAACCAGCTAACTGCTCCCAGCCAGCACCGAATCTGCCAGCCCCTTGATCTTGGGCTTCCCAGCATCGCAAAGAGAAGTATCCGTTGTTTAGAAGCGGAGCGGGCTGTAGTATTTTCTCATAGCGGCCCAAGGAGACGAAGACCAACCCCAAGTTGCTGCATTTGTTACCAGAAATACACACCTGCGCTAGGGGTCCTCACAGCACCATTTGAGTAGGAAAGCAAGACCACAGAGGGGTGGCTCTTGACAGTGGCTGCACCTGAGAGTCACCTGGGGAAACTAGAACAAAAATGTAGGTCCAATCCTGGAACGGTATAGCCAGAGCCCGTATGGGGGAGGAACCTAAGAATCACTAATTAAAAGGCTCCTGGTGAGTCTGTTTAGAAGTTACAGTGTGTGGAGCACTACTGACTAAGAATAAACCCAAATTGTAACTCCTCTTGTGTTCAAGGAAAGCCCTTAACCTTGCCCCATGTATGGACAGCCTAGTCTTCAAGGTAGCCCCTGGCACCATACGCCAGCTCCTCCTTGCAGGCCAGGGCCAACATCTTATAGGAATTATCAGGTACAAGACTTAACACATTCCGTCTTGCCTAAATTGGTCAGATTGGATTTGTATCACCGGCACTCATTTCCACAGACCGGAAGTATGTGCCAGTTTACAAGGTTTGTGAGGCTTCTGTCCAGTCCTCCCTCTCCACCTACACACCCACAGCTAAAGAGATGATAAAACAAACAAACAAAAGAAGAGGTGGTAATGGGGACTCATGTCTGACCTGGCACTTTCTAATTGGAGAGCAAGGCCCCAAACACTAGATTCAAGAGGTCTCCAGAAGAAACATTCTGCTTACTGAATTGTTATGAAATACCACCTTGAGATGGCAATTTCCGGTAAAGAGCTGTAGCATCTTGTTGAATAAAGCTAATGGATCCTCTGTGAGGCATCCTGGTCACGTGGGACATGTGTTTTGCTTCTCATGACCTAGCTGTGTGGCACCGTTGAAGGACTCCGTCACCTTTACAGAAAAGAGGTCTCGAGTTATGGTTTTTGTGCTTGGATCCGAAACTTGATTTTCTAGCATTTCTAGAGAGCATTTGGGGAGCAGAATCCATGTTGTCTACTCGTTCCTCGGGGAATACTTAGGCTGGGGCTTGGGACACGGGAGAGGAACCGAACGATGGCTGAATTGTGGCCATTGGGCCGTACACAGGTCTTAGTGTATCTAGCTTAGCCAAAAAGGGAGTAAAACAATCATGGGTCCTAACGATTCTCACCATCCCATCCTGGGGACCAGCACATGGATTCTTCACTCAACAGCCCTAAATAGCACGGCAGCTGCAGTGAGGGGGTGTGGCACCTTCCCCAGGCAGGGCTCCCGGCAAAGGCTGCACCGCCCCCCATCCCCACCCCACCAGGCGCGGCAGCCATCTGGGGGTGCAGACTTGGGAAATCTTCCCCCGGGCAGTAGAGTTGCCACCACTTCTCGTGAACCACAGGCATGAAAGGCAGGTGCTGCAGGCAGCTCACAGGCGGCCCTGCGGGTCTGGTGCAAAACGCTCACTTAAGGGGCCACAGCCCTCCGACCTGCAGATTCCCCAGGTCTCACCCCCCGCCCCCATGAAGTCAAATCTGCCTAATCTTTTGAATATCTTTCCAGAACAGGTTCACCCTGTCTTCAAGGGTTCACGGAGACTGTGCACCAGAAGTAGACCTCCCGCGTCTTTTATAAGTAGGGGAGTCCTCGGTGCTCTCCTTTACCAGCCGTGGGACAAGTGTGCTCAGTTTGGCAAAATTTCTCAAAGGGTCACAGACCACCGAGGTGCCAGGGCTTGGGGCCGTTGGGAACCAGCCTCGGTTTCCCCTTCTGTGAGCAGCATCCCTTGGCCCAGGCTGGAATGTTTCTCTTTTCTGCGATCTTTTCTCTCGTTTACGTTTCTTGGCTCACAGAATTCCCTCCTTGTCCTACCGGGCTGGCTTCTCAAATGCTTAGGAAGCGGCTAAACCTACCCGGACCCCACTTATCACGGAAGTATGGAGGCAATGACAGATGAAAAAGAGAGACGTGACGACTTGACTAGAGGGAAATATTTATTCAGGGAGGAGCATCAACAGACCCGTCACAGAAGGAGAATTCAACAGCAACCACTGCCCGCATGGGCGGCACCTACCACCTTCCAGCACCATGCAACCCGGGCACCAGATACAGCACAGCCATTTCTCAAAATACATTCGGTTCTCTCTTACCTCTGCAGTAAGGGATCATAAATGCAGTTAAAGAAGTTAGGGGGAAAGGGCGCGCGGTGGTCCTTGAGCGCTCTCTGCCCGTGGGTCCTCCAGGAAACCGCAGGCGGTGGCTCCCCAGAGCCGGCACGAGGCTTCGGGGCCGCTGCTTTTCCCCCTACATCATAACCGATTTCAAATGGTGCTAGACAAAAACAGACTCTGAACACCAGGAGAAATCGGTCAGCCTGTGTAAGAGATGGGTCCGTTGGTGCTCCCGGGGGTCCCGCACATGACCTCGCAGGTGGCGAGTCCGATTCCAGCCGCACTGCCACAGCAGCAGAATGTTCCGGGGCGTCTGGAGCAGGCGCAGTGCTGACGCGGATGGGACCGTCCTCCGGGTACACAGCCTCGCCCCTCCCCTGATACAATCGAGCCCCGCATGGAGCACGGCCCCACCTCTGTGTTCCAAGGCCCGATGGGCAGGTGAGCCCCGGGGGCTGCTAGGAGCCGGCACCGCGTCTGCCCCTGCTCAGATGCGGAGTTTTTTTTTAAACACCACACCCGCCCCGCGCTGTCACCCCTGCACAGCCCACATACGCGAGGGTGCCTCCTCTTCTGCAAGGTCTTCCTTTCTTGAGCCGGCTCAGGTGGCAGGCGGAGGGCGCCCGTCCCACCCGCGGAGGCTCCTCTGCCGGTGGCCCTTCGCTGCAATTCTTACTCCTAAAACACTGATTTCAAATGGTGCTAGATACAAAGATGGAAAAATCTAAGCCACCATGTGAAACCAGCTTCCAGAAGAAGAGGATCTCACTGAAGAAAGGAGGAAGATGACATCGGAAGCCCCAGGCTCTGCCCGGAGGAGGGAGGGAGGTCTTCTTGTTCCACTTGGGACGTGACGTCACCATCCGTGAGAAAGGCCCAGCGAAGAGCTCCCCAGGGGTGCTGCAGGACGGCTGAAGGCGCGGCGAGGCTTTACACACCCCGTGGCCATACACAACTCACGAAGTCTAGTTAATGCGGTTTAATTCCACAATGGGTCGTAACAGAGTATTAGCTATAGGATAAAATCAAGTCTCCCAGAGCTATTATTAAAATGCACTGATAGCCTCATTAGCACTGTCCTGCTGTATTAAATATATCACAGTGCGCAAAGGGCTTTCCGATCCTATCTCACGTCATCAGGAAACAAGCCCCCTGTCTGCTACCAGGCTCTATCCAGTACGCAGAGGGGGGTTTCACCCCGCCCTGGGCAGCCCTTCCATACGCCTTCCTCAGAAAGAGCTCAGGCTCCTCCTTCCCGGCCTTACGTAAGGCTCAGAACATTGGCACTCTTACTTATTCTCAGCCCTGACACAAAAAAATGTGATGTTCTAAAACTGTGTTAAGTAGATAATCCTCTAACAGGAGAACAGAGTTGTGTGTGTGTGTGTGTGTGCGTGTGTGTTTTCAGAATTTGTCTGAAAAATAAGATTTGCAGCGTCTTCAAATTAGATTTCTCATCTCCTAAATGGGTTGTTTCTGGTTGTTTGAAGCTGAGAAAACATGTATTTCCCTGGGACAGCACAACCGAGGAAAGAGTGGAATCTGTACCTTTCTGGCTACCAGCTCCGTGGTAGAGACAGGCCCATATTTATTGTAGCTCCTGGAAATAACAGCATGCACTGCTCCAGGAAAGAGGAGGAAATAAAATTTGAACACTGAGGTGTGTGCTTTAACCGTGTCAGTCCCGGGAAGCATGTACTGTTCCCACGCTTGCTGGAGAAAATGCTCCTTATGCTTTAGTAACTCGCCCACGGCCATGTGACCAACACATGGTGCAGATCCGTGTTACTGCCCCTGGGCCTACTGTGCCTGCTCCAGGATGGTCCACAGTCTCATTCTGTTCTTGAACTCAACTGTGAGCAAGGTTGAGGCAGGGCGGGGGTGGGGGGGTGGGTAGTCCTAGGCAATGTTTGTACATGGCCATGGATGTGCCTGACAACATGTTTAACTTGGGGTGAGACAGGCCCCCTGGTTCTGCAGGGGTCCCAGGGCTGGGAGCTAGCCTCCTGTGTCCTCCCGCACTCACAGCATGGCTGTGGTAGGGGAAGGCACTAGAGAGGAACTGCCCACGATGCCTGTGCTGGACTCCAGATTCTGACCCCAGCACTGGGCTCGGAGCCCAGGGCCTTTGCACGGCCTCAGCCACTGATAGGAAGCAGGGCAGCGGCTCTGATCAAGGACACCTGCAGTCAACAGCTGGGCCCCAGGAAGCAGGTAACTTGCAGGGTTGTAAGGTCAGGAAGTTACTGATAAACGATAGTCATTTTCATGGGGTCCTATAACATGAGGGGGTTGGAGCTCTACACTTGGTCTTTCTCAACTTTTCTGCCTCAGACCCCAGGTGGACTCTTCCTTCTTAGCCACTTCCAACCGCCAGTATCCACAGAACTTTTCCCAGCGTGTTGTCACACAGATGTTTTTCAGTCATCCAGACGGTCCCTGTCCTCCCCCAGCAGGTCTCTGCATACATTGCTCCCTCTTTCTGGAACATTCTCTGTCTACCCTCCCAGAGCAACCACGCATCAACCCTCCCCCAGGTAATACAGGTCGCCTGAAGCTTTCCCAGGTGAGCCAAGCATTCTGTCACACCCTCTCACAGCACCTAGTTCTTGTCCTTCAGGACACACAGATGTCACGTGGTCATCAGAGTAATTAATGACTGTCTCTCCTGCTACCCAGGGAGCATCAGGCCAGAGTTCGGGGCGGGAGGGCATGGCAGAGGACTGTCACTGAGGGAACTAAGGACCACGACCAGAGTTTGGGCTCACAGTGCCCGAGTTCTACAATACTCAGTTCTCTGGAGAAAGACAGCCATCATTCAGAACACATCATCATAAACACTCTAACACAAGAAGAGGGAAAGAAAGTAATCTTAGTACCAAAACTCTCTGCTCCTCCAGCCCCAATGGATACAAGAGTCTATGCAGGTCTCAGCCCTCCCAAAAGAACCAGGCTTCTCTCACGAAGTCTGCCAAGCAATGACTCACTTACCTGAAGCCAGCTGGTGTTTTCGTTCCCGAGCTGGGTATAGCGGGGTGGTTGGATGGGGGCTGGAAGGGGCTGGGGCTCCCTGGCACCCAGCTCGATGGCCACCTCAATCTGTAGGAAGGCAGCCCGTCGAAGCCCCAGCCTGCAGGGACTCGGCCTGGCCTAATGGCCCCATGCAAACTGGCCAGTGGGAAGGGTTTGGTGCGCTGTCCGGGAAGGAAAACCGCCCAGCAGGGGGGTGGGTATGTCAACTCGGGGAGGTGCCACCGTGCGGGAAGAGGGTTTGGGCAGCCCGCTGAGGCCCCCATCCATTTCTGGGCAGACATTCTCTTTGGAGGTTTTTCCACGCCCTCCTGCCTAGGACACTCCTCTGCCTGGGCAGGGACTGAGGGTGGAGGAAAGGTCACCACACAGTGAATCAGAACACAGTGGCTTTAATTCCTGCTCAGCCCAGAGTCTGAGAGCAGGGGCCTGCACTTCCCCAGAATGGACCACAGTTCTGAAAAGCAGGAGGGCTCACAAGGCCTGGTGTCAGTGCATTCAAATGCTCCAGGGCTGGGACAGGAACTAGGACAGAAGCAGCGGCAGCATGCGTGGCAGGAGTAGGGACGTGGAAAGGCTGTGTTTTGTCTAAAGGCATGCAAATCAGATACATTAAAAAAAAAAAATTAACAAAAACTCTGTGTAGGCCAAACAAAAACATCCAAGGGTTAAACAGACAGAACTTGTGGGCCATGGGTTCAAGTGCAGTCTGGAGATTTCAAAGAGAGCTTCTACTGCCTTCTAGAAATAATGCTGTGTCTTTTAAAGTCCTAAAAATCCCATGCCAGGCCTGGCACCCACAAAGTAACATGGGAGGAAAATGGAGAGCAGAAGAGGAATCCTGGTTTAAGAGATCCATAAGCAAACCCACCGAGCCAAGAGACACACGCCCCCAGGACGCTGATGCCACCGGCTGGTTCTGTTCTGTGCGACCAGGACGTGTTCAAATCCAGAGCGCTGGGAAGGTTCCCGCGAGGCAGCAGCTTCTCCCTCCCGCCCGGGCTGGGTGCTGAGTCACGGCTACTTACATGACTGACGCCAGCTCCAGCCAGCGCGGGGGAGGGGCGGCGGAAGCCGGGCCCAGCTCGGCAGTCTTCCTGCCACCCAGAATGCTGGTTCCGAGGCTCCTGGCAGTGAGGGAGAGTCATCTTGGTGAGAGAGGGGCCGGGTGGGGAGGGGGGACCCTTTTGAAGATAGGGTCCGTTCTGCCCCCCAGACGGTCCTAGCCCATTGTATGTGCCAAGGGCCCAGCTTCCTGTCCCTAGGCCCCAGGCCAGACCCAGTGTCCTGGACATTTTGTCTTGAGCTGTCAGGGTGGGGCCTGGTGCCAACTAGCTGTGGTTAATGAATCAGAGGAAAGGGTGATAAAATGAAGGGTACGTGTGTGGAGGGCCGGGGAGGAGGAGAACAAGGAGTTCTTTCCCTGGCTGCTCAGCCCCCCCAAAAGATCGGCTCAGCATCTGGGGATCAGTGCACTTTCCAGAGCCTGGATCCTGAAGTGGGAACGGCACACTCGAGACCCACGGAGCCCCTCCAATGTCTGTGGAGGTAACAGGGCAAGAGGTCACAGCCTTCTCTGCTCACGTGGACCCAGCCTCACCAACTCTGGTTTTCCCTGGGGCAGGTGTTCAGAGGCCTAAGTGCCCAGGCGGCTGCTTTCCACAAAATTCGGTTCTCTGTCCCTTCCTTGACACCATCGATGAAGACCTGCACCTGGAAATCTCCCAGATTCAGTACAGGCCCGAGGTTGGAATGGCCGGCTGGCTGTGAGGATGGGATGCCTTGGGAAGCTGTGGGGTGTGGGGGGCGGCAGGTCCCCACGTTTCCCCAGAGAGTGGCTCAGCTCAGGCAGAGGACGATGGGCCCAGCCCTGAACTGTTTCCCACAAGAGGAAAAGCGAGCATGCTTACAGCCCGTTACACAGACACAACGCCCACCCCACGGTTCACAAGTCCAAACAACCCCCAGCCGAAGGCAGACCACTGCTCCTTCCCCCTCATCACTCCCAAGCAGTGCTCCAAGCAGGCAAGACGGATGTGGCAGGGAAATTTCAGTCTCAGGTGAAATCTAACTGGGAAGGCTGGAGGGAGATGGGCTAGAGCCCAGCTTTCCCCTCCCCCAAGTGGAGCTGGGTCACCCACTCCTTCAACGCCAAGAGTAACTAGCAGATGCGGCACCCCACCAGATACCCCCACTCACAGGACCCTGTGTCTGCCTGCTGCTGGCAGCATGTCTCTGGGGCTCCAGGGCTCCCTAGCTTAGCCCCTGCTCCTCCTGGGGGGAGAGCAGGCCCCCTGCCACAGGCCCCAGGACCCACAGCCTCCCTGGAGCATGGGCCCCCACAGGCATCAGGCCTCTGGGGACAGACCAAAGAGCCGAATGGTGGCTCTACCCGATACTGGGGAACACAGCTGGTGCAGCACAGGGACCAGGCCACAACCCGTAACATGGTTCCACTTTCCTAGCTAGGGGCAGAAAGCCTGGGCACACAGAGGGTATGTCCAGAGTCCAAAGCCAACCCGGGGCACCTTTCCTGCTTGCCTCCCCTGCCGCCAGCTGGCAGGGGTCTGTACCTGCACGGCAGGCCAGCCTTGTTCTGTTATCGGGGCCTGGCCCGCCAGTCTCAGGACCTGGAACAGACAGTGGCGAGAGGAGGCAGGCAGAGGGAGGGCAAAGGGGGAGGGAGGACCGGGACAGGGGGGAGGAGGAAGTTTCACAGTCTAGAACACTCCCATCAGATCAGAGAGAGGGGAACACATACAACTTCCCCTTTTTGGGAGCTTCTCTGCCCCTGCTTTTGTTTCGGTTCCTTCCCCTCTGGACTGGGGATGGCTCGGCTGGTGGGCTGGGCAGGGGCAGGCGCCCAGGTACCCGGCCAACTGGGCCCTCGCCCGGCTCCGTCCTGGGCCTGGCAGGCTCTCGCGGCCGTTACCCGGCATGCCCTTCTCCTTGTCAGGGAGGCCTCACCCTCTTGTTTTCAAAGTTTTATAACAGTATTGTTTGTTGTCCAGCAGATTAAATTCTTTTGGAGGCTGGAAGGCGGAGGCGGGGGCGTTGAGGGAGAAAGAGGAGGGAGAAGAGTGAGGGAGAGAAAATACAAACAACTTTCATTAGGGCCAAAAGATTAAATGAGTTCCTCTCTGGACACAGAGTTCACCTGTCTTGGAGAGAGGCCAGTGGCCAGGAGCATGGGTTCCCTTCCCCTCTGTCCCTGTCCCTCTAGGTCATCCTCACCCAGCAGGGTGACACGTGGTCTCAGACCTTCAAGGTCACTACTCAGGGTTCAGAAAAGAAGAAAGAGCTAACAGTGTTGGGGGTGGGGGATTCACGCCTGAGCCACCCCCCCCCCCAAATAGGAAGCATGATGGCGGGCCGAGCTGGGCCCAGCTGAGGGGCCTTGATCTCATCTCCCCGGGGCTCCTGATGGCCTGCTCGAGGATGAGGTGGAAAGGAGGTTTCTGGGGATGGCTGCCCCATCTCAGAGATGGCTCCCCTCTGCAGTGAGCCTGCGGTCTGTTCACATGTGGAAGGAAAGTAATACATTCAATGTTGTCAGAGCCTGGAAGAACGGTACCCCCAGGAGACAGGAACACAAGTGTGCAGACAAATACTCAGGTGTTCCTAAGGACTATGTGAGAGCAGGAAACAGGAAGGAGAGGGGACAGAAAATCAACATAAAATAAGCATGATTTTACAGACAGGAGGGCCCAGGGAAATGTCCCCAACCCGTCAGGCCTTCAGATGCTAAATCTGCAGACAGGAATAACACAAAAGGATATACGATTATCCCCATGAAAATAACCCTTGTTCAGCCATTAACTGGTTTATTTCAGACTCCGGGGTTCCCAATAAATAGTAGCCCATGGGGGCACATGTGTGTGCCTCTGGCGTGGCAGGCAGCATCACGGGTCCCAGAGACATGGACCTGCCCTGAGACAGTCCTCCTTCCACCTCCGACCCTCTTCCCAGCAAACCCTGTCTGGCCTTGCCTCCTGGCCCAGCCCTTCTCCTTCACCTCTCCAGGGCCTTCTCTGGAAGCTCCCTAGGGCTGGGGGAAGCAGCACGGGGCGGGGGGCAGCAGCAGTTCAAATACAGGTTTAGAGCAGCTCAGGGCTCTTCCCAGACAGCAATGGGGGACAACCTGGCTATCTCCTCTTTTTTTATTTACAAATAGTATTAGTCCTAGAGGGTCAGTTCCAGAAGTTCTGTCTGCATGAGGAAACAAGGGTACAACTGCAGGCCCAATGCTCCTGTGCCCCAACCCAGGTCAGGCTGGCCTCCGAGGCAGAAAGAAAAAACAGAGCCTGCTCTAGGTCCTGGCACCCAAAGCTCATGCTGTTCTAGGGACAGTCTCAGAGCCCCACAGACTCGGGATGGGAGGGACCTTGTCAGGGACATCCAGTCTCTCTTCTCAGATAAAGAGGCTCTGTGTTTCTTTGGAAGCCCTCAGCAAAGGGCCACCACAGTTCTCCCTGAAGTCTGGTCTAGATCACCTCCCGGCTTTGGGTTCTGTCACCCTCCTTCCCACCCTCTGGGAGTACAGAAAGTTCTGGATGTCATACGACAAATCTTCACACAATAGTTATCAGAAGCTTTGTCCCGCAAAACCACTGCCCTGTGGATTTCCCATGATACGGCTTCTCTGTGAGCCAAGGCTGCATCCAAGGAATACAAACAGACAGACGTATGCACACTGCCCCCTGTCCAGCCCCAGTCCTTTGGATTCATGCCCAGGCAGAGCCTAAACCATCCTGTGTTAGTGCGCTCTAAATAAAGACAAACACTTCTCTGCCCCTTCATATAGGCTTCTGGGTGTCTCTGAGCATAGGCCACTCAGAGGGCCACACGGACAAGAGGACGCCCAGTCTGAGCTGTGCCTTGGCCCCCCCTCACGGAGAGCGGGCTTACACGCAGGATCCGGGAACACGGACGTCTAGGCCTTCTCTGACTTTCCTTCCTCTCCATGGGAAAGGCCTACTTTTTCAACTCTGTCAGGAAGCAACAGCCAGAGCTGAAGCCAGTGGTTCCAGTATCTCACACTGTCCCTTAGCCAATACTTTCAGCAGGGGCTGATTAGCCAGCAGAGAGAACAGCCACACAACGCTCAGGCTGGGCAAAGCTCTGGGCCTCCCTTATCGGTCTGCTGGGAAAAATCTCCCAGATCCCATAAGAAAGCCTTATTTCTAAGTGAGCTAGACTTAGCAGAAGTCCAGCTCAGGACTAGAGACAGGACTATATGCACATGCACAAATGCCCTACAAATGTGTCGGAATGGTTTGAGAAGCACTGCATAATTCCAGAAGCTTCCAAACGTAGGCAGTCTCACCAGAAACACATGGGGAATGGCTGGCTTCCTGGCCAAGGAGTGCACGCCAGGTTTCCCAAGAGCTCCAAGAAGCCGAAATAATCTGAGAACAGGAGAAGCTGGACATTCTGAGGTTCCCTTCCCCATTCGGTGCATTGGAAAGCGATCTTCGACCTACAGAGATCAAGTCAGCTGCCCAAGGCCATTCCCTGTCCCTGGCCCACTGGTCAGTGGAACAACAACTAAAACCCAAGGAAATGACATCTGGAGTCGGGGGACCTGGGTGGGGGACCCCAACTCAGCAGGTATAAGTGGATCTTGGCAAGGCTGTGGCTCAGTTGCAGCGACTGTGGGGATCCCACCACCCACCCTCGCAGGCAGCGTGAGGACCAAACGAACTAGCAAATCGGAAAAGAGCTGCAGACCATCGCATGGCATGCACAAGACGTCAGGTCACCAATCACTTCAGCTCCTGCCTGAATCCTGGCCCAAAGCCTTGTTTGCCACACCACTCGGGGCGAGACGGGGTGGACTCACATCTCCGAGGCCCATGTAAGAGTAAAGCAAAGCGGCACGTGGACAGTGTCTTGAAGCAATGGTGCTGATTTTAAAACTCTGCATTCTGTTTGGTGGCTTGTGTGGCAGGTATCCGCAGCCCCAGCCCCAACCCCACCCACACAGTCTCAGAGCAGGGCTGGCCACTGGGGACGGAGGCCACCATGGTCCCAGGCTGGCCTGTGACCCTGAGCTTGCCTGCACGTGCTTTATTTTTGCTACCTTTTGAAGAGTGACTCAGGACTAAAAAGTCAAAATGGAATGGGTGGCTTGGAGATATTTTTGGTTTTGTTTTTTTCTGTTCCCCTGTCTTTTTTCTTTTTCTTTTCCTTTTTTTTTTTTTTTTTTAAATAGAAGAGCTTCAACAACCACATGAGAAAAGATGGCTACATATAAAGGAAAACTTCCTGACAGCAAGGGGCACAGACCCTGAAGAGGGAAAGCCTGGGACACCTGACCCGCAGTCCCATGTTCTCTCTAGGATTTAAGGCCAGAAAGCCCAGAATTTCTTTCATAGAGCACGGTGGCATCTCCAGTTAGACCCTGTGACACAGAGAGCCCCCAGCAGCTCCCACATCACCTGTCTGCGGACGAGCCCCTAGGTGGGAGCCAGAGTTCACGTCCTCTGTCACCTGGATCACCTTCCTCCATCAGTCACCCTCATGTAATCTGTGGCCCCTTTCTGCTTGCAGCCGGAGGTCTTGGGCAAACTGTCTCCATCCACCTGGCCTCACGGATGGGGACAGCATCTCTTCAGAAGACAGGACTATAGCTGTTCTCAGTCTTCTGCCTGAGAAATACCTCCAGAAACATCTAGGGAACCCCTGCATCAGAGTTGGCAAGGTGCTTTCTAAAAGGTTCTGGTTCAACTCCCTCAATTTATAAATAATGAAACGGAGTCCCAAAGACGTAAAGTGAGTAAGATTTTACCAAGGGAGCCAGGGCCAGAATGTGGGCCTGCTGAGTTTTCTATACCACACCACATTAGGCCCACTTTCCCTGAGTCCCCATAACCACACCCCAAGACCCACACCTCATCCTTGTGGATATCAGCTCCCCCACCCCTCAGCAGCAAGTGGCATCATCTGAGGTCCAGGAGGGCCAGGCTTGGATCATGGGACCCAAGAGGGAAAAATCACATGGCCAGACACACCACGAGCCCCAGGTCTACCCTGTAAACTAGCCCTGAGCCCAGCAGCGGCACACGCCAGAAAAACCCTCCCACATACTGGAAACACCTTCAGCCACCAACCTGCCTCAACCTCTCAAGACACCCAACTCATCCAAGCCTCCAGCACACGGGGACTTCTCCCTCTCCTGCCCCCTGCCCTTTCTCTATCATGAGGATGTGGGAACCCCACGCTCGGGCCGGAGAGGCTGGGCTGACTTCCGCCTCTCACAGGCACCTACTTCACCAGCGACTCGCTGAAGACTTAACCTGAGTGTTCCCCTATCTGTGTGGATGAGAGAGGGGCACAGGGACAAGGCTGCAGCAGAGCCACCAGCTGGCACCTGGGGAGGGTGGCTGACAGAAAAACCTTCATCTGCTGGTGACCAGAGGCTCTAGATCTACTGCCGTCTTCATCCCTGACTGCAAGTTCTTGTAAGCCGTGGGGACCTTGGGTAATTTTCTAGCTGTTAGGACAAGAGAGGGGTTAGCCCCTCTATCACTGTGAACTCTGGGGGCTCCATCAGTATGGCTTCCCCAGCCTCTTAAATTCCCTCCTTGGTCACCATCTGGATCCCTGGGCCCTTCAGATGCGTGTGGGTGTCCCCCTTTCCAGCTATGCCTGCTCTACGATTTCCCAACTCCCTCTGTCATCATCATGAATGACCTCTCCCCACACCAGAAAGCACACCTCATGAGAGCAGGGGCTGAATGGGGGTCTGGAGAAGGGCTGCATCTGCCACGTTTGGCCCTGTCTGTTCGCGGGCGCCGACAGCCAGCTGCCTCTGCTCGGCCTCCCCCTAGAGGGAGGGAGCACAGCCGTCACCGCCCACTGCCACCTTCCCCGAGATACCCAGCCTTTAACTCTGTTCACCATCCGTTCTGGCTGCCTAATCTTGGACAGTCTTATTAGCTCCCCCAAATGTCTGAAGTCAACCCAAGAGGGTAAAGAGAAAATACAGGCTTTGGAATCAGAGGTGCCTGGGTTTAAATCTTGGTGTTCCCACTGGCCAAGTGTGTGACCTTGGTGAAGTCACTTAATATGGACTGTTTCTTTAACGGGAGGTGGGAAGTCACCCCTTCATGGGGTTGCTCTAAGAATGAAATCAGATAAGCAAAAGGAGACCCTTAACGAAGGTGAGTTTCCCTTCCCTGGGACTGCACTGGGAGGCCTGTCTCACACCCCCACGCCTCATTACAGACCCTGACCTGGGCTCCATGCACACATAGGTCCCTTCCAGGCTGCAGAGGGCCATGCTGGTTGAACACGAGACATATACCCTCACCCTCACCCCCGGATCCTGGCCTCGGTCCTGTGGTCAGATGGTGCACAACCGTTCCCCGCATGCCTCTCTCCCGTATGCCATCCCCAGGCCCCTGTTCACCTGCCCAGGCTCCACACTACTGTATCAGGCTCTGCGCAGATCTTAGGGCCTGATGGTGTTCTCCGGCTTTATCAGCTCATGAGCAGCTCCCGCGAAAGAAGCCAGCAAGGAACCAACCCCAGCCTCTGCTTTCTTCACAGACACTCCAAGGCCCAGAAAAGCAAAGCAAAATGAGGGCCTCCCACGGACAGCCGGCTAGTGGAAAAGGCAGTATCTCTTACATATCTCACAGGGAGGCAACGTGCCCAAAACAGTGACCAGAGCGAGATACACATCCTCTCTAAAGCCGGGGCTGCAGCCTCGGAGGCCCTCATGCCAGGGGACAGAGCCAAGATATGCATTAAACAGTTCACAGCCCTGACCAGACCAGGATTCAGTGGGACAGAGCAGGTGCTGACCAATCGGGCCCCCTGGCAGGGCCCCTCCCCAACACCTCCTGGCCACGCCACACCACCACGGCTCCGGCGCCACCCGCTCCCTTCACCTCTGCTGGACCCCAGACGGAAAGGCCCCACACCACCTCCTGGCTCCCGGACCACAGGGACTTCAAGGGTTGAGAACCAAGAGCCAGATAGGCCTGGTCCCCCTCTCAGGGGGTGCCAACTGTTCTGGCTTGACTTGTGACATGATGCTCGTGTCATGTCAGTGGAAGCCAGACTGGTAAGCAGGGAGGAAAGGACTAAATGAGGATCGAAAATAGGAAAATCAACAGGGAGATGTTCCCCCCATCCCCCCCGCCCTCCAATTCTGGAAACACCAGAGGCCCCAGAGACAACTGCGTCACAGGGAGCCAAACCAACTTTCCCTTTGCTTCCCATTCTGGTTATCTCAATACCGCCAAGGGCAGGGCAGGGCTGTGCATGGGAGCGGCGGTGACCCCGAGGCAGGCCCGGGTCTGCACCACACATACGGGAGCAGGGGTGCCCGAGCACGGCCCATGGCCCCAGCTGGCCCTGGTCCGGCAGCCAGCACTGGCCGGACTCTAGCCGGCACATCTCGAGGGAGTTGGCCATCTCCTCCTCATCTCCCCAGCTGCACCCAAGCTCATCTCTCCTCTTTATTTGTGTTCCAGGCCCAACACCACAACATCCCTCCCTACGTTACTGCTGGAGAGGCTAAGACTTGTCAGATTCCTTTAGGAGAGAGAACCCAGACTCTTCCCAACGGCCCTGGATGCCTCACTTGGTGAGGACCTCGGGCTGCTCACCGCCAGCTCAGACTCATCTCCAATGGAGAGAAGAGAAGAAGACACATGGACAGGCAGAATTCACCAGTCCTTTCCGGACAGTGGTGGGAGGCGGGTGGGGAGACATCCGTGAGACAAGAGCAGAGGTGGGATCCCAGGGGTGCCTCCGAAAATTAGCCAAGCATATCCTAAAACTGCCCAGCACCATTCCTTTTATCTTGAGACCCCAGACAAATGTGCTGTCAGCTAATTCCAACCTGACCCTGCTCACCCAGAACACTGCAGGCATGCCTTCCATAGGAGAGACTTCCTGGTCGGGAGAAGGGGGAGCACCTACAGTCCGCTTCCTGAGCTGTCTCTAGAACATCACAGACTACCCCCACTCCTGTCCCTGTTCTGCTGACCATTTTCATTTTTAATACCATCGCTATTACTGTGACCAGCATCAAGTGAGGCAGAGAAAAAAGATTTCTATGTCAACTGCTTAGAGATGCTGTGTGATGCTTACTGGGCCCAGAATTTTTTTTTTTTTTTTTTTTTTAAGGTGAAGGCCATGAAGGCCCAGAGGAAGAAAGTGATTCACTCACTCACTCAAACAAACAAAAAAACCCCAAAACAACCCCTCCCCCAAGTAGGCCCTGAAGCCCACCACCAAGCCCACACTCTAAACTCCAGCAAGTCTAAAGGGATCTAGAGTAAGAGCGAGCACCCACTGGGGTACACAAGGAAGGGAAGGCCTGCAGGCTCCCCGGCACCTAAGGGGCTCTAACCCAGAACCTCACTCTGGATGTTGGGGGCCAAGGAGAGTTCTAGACCAGTCACCGAGGGAGGCCGCACTGCTCTGCTGACTGACTGCCACACCCAGCAGCGCATCCATCTCCCACACGACAGCTTGGGCTGGCCCTTCCCCCAGGCCCTTGCTGGTTACTAACCCCATTCACAGAAAAGCCAGGAATGGGAGAATGGAAAGAAGAGGGCATTGTTTGGGAGATTCTGAATGGAGATGTTTGAGGATTCCCTACTAAGGAAAATGGTGGCCATGAGAAGGAAAGGTGCTACGGGAAGGCCAGAAGCAGTAGCTCACACCTGACTTACCTGGGAGGCAGCAAAGCGGTTAAATCCCATTTTCTTGCACCGTCTGGTTTCGAATAAGCAGCCTGGAGATGATTCACTGACAAGACCAGATCATGTCCCCGTCCATCGGCACTTGGAATCACAGAACCACAGACACTGGTGGCTCCACAGCACCTACGAGAGGAGGCGGCAAATATCTAGCCCGTTCTGCCCTCTACCACCAAGGATGACATGTGCAGTCACCACCCAGCTCCTCCCGAGGACGGCTGACTAAAGGCAGATCTCCCTGAAACCCCCAACGGCGGGTGAGGGCGGTGAGCAGACACAGTTCCCGGATGCCTGGAGCCACGTCTGCGGTCACAGAGCCTAAAGAAAATCAAAGGAAGGAGGAGGAAGAGGTAGAGGAGGGCAGGGAAGACAAGAGGTCCAAAAGAAGCATGAGAGGTCAAAAGACATCCTTGGGCAAAGCAAGGCAAACAGGAAACCAAGAAGACATGTGGGAGGCTGGTGGGGGACACGGGCCACTCCGTGCCGTCGGCCACACTTTCAGCCTCTAGGCTGTCCTCCTCTAAGCCCCCAAATCCATCGAGAACCATCAGCCCCGCCTGGCCCTCATCCCGCATCAGACTTTCCGATCTATCAGTGTCTGAAAGAAGGAAAAGGAAAGAAAGCTTGGCATTCCGGAACCAGCCTCAGACACATAGCCCTTCCTGGAATGAAAGGCCCCTTGGAGATGATGGCTCACACTCTCGAGGTTCTGGTTCCCTGGGAGAAGGGCTCCTCTCTCGCAGGGGAGGGCAGACATGTCCGATAAGAATTGCTTAGCACAATGCTATATATAGTCTAGGTTCCTAGCGGCCTAGAGATTTGGAGCTAGAACTTGGCAGAGAACCACGCTAGATGCTGGCAAGGACCGTCCACCCCCAGCCAGCCAGCTGAGAGCCTCTCCTCCCTGCTGGGGGCAGCAAGGGCAGGCAGGGCCCTTCCCATCGTCCCATTAAGAACACGGCACTGAGGGACATGGGCTTTTGGCTCCGTCTTAGGAAAAATCGACTTCTGAATGTGAGGGCGATGTGCGGGGGCTAAACACTGAGATCTAGCCTCTCCGCAGCTCTCCAGTGGCACTAGAAAATCGATCTCGTCCTGTCTGATGGAGGACCGGGGGCAGGGGTCTGCGGGGAAAGGAAGGAGACGGCCCAGCAGCTGGGTGGGTTCAGCAAACAGCGAGGGCTTCCGACATCAGAAGAAGACAGCACAGACGAATACTTAACCTGCAGAGCCGGGCTGACAGGCCTTTCCTTTCTTTTGCTCCAAATAAATGCAAACGGGCCATTCCGTTCGGCCTCTGACGGCCGTCTTCTGCACACCGCTCCGTCCTCAGCTTAACGGGAGTCTCCAAGAGGCTGTCACCTACCCACATCACTCAGCTCCTCGGAGTTCTCTGCGGGGAAGAAGTGAAAAGGAGACAGTAGGCTCAGCTCTCAGGGCCCACCAAACGAGTGATGTTTTGCACGGGCCCCAATCGGGGTCCCGTTTGGGGCTGATATGTGGCCCTGGGACCCTAACCCTCAGCGGCTGCCCACCCGTCAACGGCAGAAACGAGACAAGGTTGGGCCCCTTGTCCTGAAAAAAGGCCAGTCCCATTGGGCACTGGGTCTCATCAAGGAGGGCCTACCGTCTCTTTTGGAAAACAAATCTGAGAGACAACAGAGCTCTCTGAACTACAGAATCTGGGCTCTCATCATATGCACGGCTTCTGGACAAAGACACAAAGGATCTAACAACCACATACATACAATTTTTTTTAGGTCAAGTTGCTCTCTATTCAGGCGCAAAAGACATGACACAAAGGGGCTGGGGCTGCCTTTGCACTCTGGGCAGGGACAGCTGGCTCCTGTCCTTTGCCCTGCGAACCTCTCCACAGTGACCTCAGCCAGGTCTCCCTGCTCCCTCTGGCTCCCAAGGCCCCAAAGCCACTCCCTGAAAAGATCCCAAATGAGTCATGTCCGGAGGTCCTTGGGGGAGAGGAAGAGGTGCTCAGTGACAAACGTCAGTGCTAAGCATCATCTAAGGAAAGCATGCGGCTGAAAAATGGCACAAGGGATGTGTAGGCTGGGTGGTCCCAGACTGTGCCGTCCCTCAATCCCCACCCACAAGTTGTTGGCTTCTCTGTCCCCAGCCATGGCCGAGGGAGACAGAACAGGAGAGAAGGGAAGCCAGATGCTGAGGACAATGGCTTGCCTGTGATTCGGTGGCAATGGAGGTCCAGGTCTCTCTTGCTCCCGAGAAGGCACTGCTGGGCATGGTTGGGCACGGTTGGGCGGGGCTGGGCGGGCGGGGCAAAGGGGGGAACGTCACGCGCATTTGACGTGCGCTTGGCGCAATGCTGCAGATTCGAGAAAAGCCTAGAACCCTGAGCCGCCATGATGACGCACATACACACGCACAAAGGTCAAGGACTCGAGGCCCACTGTTTCTTTCTCCTAAGAATGAACTGAGGAAGATGCAAGGGGAGGGGAGAAGTCTGATTTGGGACAATAAAGAAAGGGGAGGCTAACGCAGACTGCCCAAGAGCTAGTCTTCAGCTCAAGGCTGGTGATGCGGACCCGCCATCTTCATGGGACGCCAGCAGAGGACACTTAAGATGCCACATCTCCATGATGGGCACTTACTCCTGGGGCCCCTGAAGATCAGGGCTCACTAGGGACTGTGAGGCCCACCATACCCAAGATGGGACTTACCCTCTATCCAGGCCACAGTGAGAAATCCCAAAGGGTTTTCTGGCCCTGAGAAGATGCCTCTTGTTGCGGAAGAGTGAGAGGAGGTTGAAAAGTGGCTCTGTTTGCCAAGCGCATAATAATAATAACACAAGCAGCTGCATTTTCTGTTCGGTTTCTAAAATTTAAGAGTCCACAGAGCCCTGCTGGGATACCCGGTGTCACCCCCAACCCGATGCCCAGAAGTGGTCTTCTCTGCCAAGCCCTTCCTGAAAATGACCCCAGCCCCCGGGTCGGCTCCAAGCCCTGACAAGCTGTTCTTGCTGCTTTCATGTTGACAGAACGCCCTGGCCACTCGGCTGAGCGCTCCATCTCCCAGCTCCCGACATACTGAGTCATCATCCAAAGAGGAAAAAAACAACAAAGCAGTCGTCACCAGGGTCCCCACTGCCGTCGGCTGACGACTCATGGGCTGTCGTCACTCTCTGTTCTGCAGCCCCAGAATTGGTGACGAGGGGTTCCAAGGTGCCCATCTCCCCTCCCACGGGATGCAACGGCATCAGGAAGCAGGCAGCCACCGCTGCCATCAGAAAGAAGGGAAACTAACCTGGCATCACGAGGCTCCCTGGTAGGACCACTGGTTAACCCTCACTCTGCCACTGCCCACCCTGTCCTCACGGCTCCGCTCCCCCAGCGCTGCCCCGATGCAGACGTTAAAGGGGTCTTTATGCAGGTGGGAGAAGGCACCCCCTCGTGGGTTTCAGGTGTGGACTGCGTGGTTACCTCCTCCTCTGCCTCTGCTTCCAATACCCCTGAAGGCACTCAAGCTCCCTTCCCCCCATTCCTTCTCCAGCCACCTGCTATGGTCCCTTCTAAAGGCCCCGATAAGACAGTGGGGCAGGGGAAAGGGACGTGCATCACTTTCTGTGGGGATCCTATCTGCTTGGCAATATATTAGGCAATTCTGTGTAGTAGATTATGGTGGCTCCCTGTCACTGACTGACATCACAAAGCCCTAGAAGAACCACCCATAAAGACAAGGCAGGGTCAAGATGCAAACCTAGGGCAGTCCAAGTGCAAGGGCTCTGCTTCTTGCCTTGTATGAGGTCCACTGATTCTGGGTCCTGGAGCTCCTTCTGCTCTGAAGGTGCTACAACCATCCCACCTCCACATCCTCCTCTAGGAAGAAGGGGACCAGGACAACTGAGGGTTGTTAATCCACCAATTGCAGCTACCACAGGGAAAAAAAAAAAAAAAAAAGCCATCATCTTACGTGAACCTGACCACAAAGGAAGAGGAGAAAGCTAACGGGGTAACAGGGAGGGTAGCACGGAATGCTAAAAGACCCAGACGCTGGGCTCAGGAAGGCTGGCCACCCAAACTCCCATACGGCATTAGGGATGTACAAAATTCCTTAAATAGACAAGTTCTGGGGATGTACCTCATAAGAGGCATTTTGCAGACACAGAGAACTGATAGGTAAAAAAATGCAAAGACTCTGGGGAGAACAGGAGTTCTAATCGTGAGAACACTTACCAGACATGGGACGCTCCCTCACAGCGCTGCGGAAAATGATACATGAAACAAGTTCTGAGAAATCGCCCGACATGGTACCTGGCAAACGGAAGGCACCAAATAGGTAAGTGCTTTCCTTCTTTGTTCCCCCGCCTCTGGGAGCTCACCATCTAATAGGTGACCGTAGGACTTACACACAAAGAGCCAAACGAAAACCAAAGTAGCATCCAAGAAGGATGAAGTGTATGAGAGCTTGGCCGGAGGGAGCCAGGGGTGGTTCCGAGGATTGCTTCTCGTGAAGGGGATCCGCAAAGGTCCACAGAGGACGGCGGGCTGCCGCAGGTGGGTGCGGTAGAGCCAAAGAGTCATGGAAAATACCAGTGGTGCAAAGAGAGGTCGGAAAAGCAAGAAAAAGTGAGTTGCCTGGTTTTGCTGGAATACGTGGTCTACCTGGGGAAACGCAGAGAAGTCAGACTGAACAGGAGAGCTAAGGCTGGTTACAGACAGCCTTCAGCATCGTGCTAAAGAGAAGGAATTTTATTCTGGAAACGATGAGAAACCATTTTAAATTTCTAAGCAAGAAAAGACAAGATGGCCGCTGCACGCAGAAGGGCCTGGAGAGGAGAGGGATGGGCAGCAGGGAGCCTCACTGGAGGACTACAGCTGGAACCAAGGCACTGGCAGGGGGCATGACAAGGAGCAGAGAATAAAAACAATAAAAAGGGAGGGCCATCAAACAAATCTGCCTTGGACCGCCCCCCCCCACCCCCGTCCCCATAGAGAGACTGCCGGAGACAGAGCCTATTTGGGGAACACAAACCACAGGTCTGACACATCTCAGCAGCCATATCTCTGCCTTCACTCTCCCCCCCCCAAGAACTCAGCTTTTCCTCTGGACTGCTTTAAGCCTAAAACAAGGAGGGCACGGGAGACCTAGGCCTTCTGTGTGCAACACCCACCCTTCCGCCAACCCCAGACCCCCGGTGGAGGAACCCCCACCCAAGGCTGTGACCGAGGGTGGGACTGGGCGGTCCTGCCCCTGAGGCCACCTTCACTGCGGCAGCCACCACTGTGCCCGCCTCTGCTGCGTTTTTGCCCCCCCTTCCCCTCCTCCGTCATAGCCCCCGCCCCCCGCCCACTCTGCGGAACTGGCACAGCAGGACCAGAAAAACCAACGCCACCATGTCAGAGACCAGCAGAAATGCCTCCAAAATGGCAGCCTTAGGATAAAAAGGAGTCCAAAAATATTATCAACCCACCCAAGGAAAGGCAAGCCAGTGACAAGGGGAATGAACTGTGAACCCCCTCCCAACTGGGCACCCCCACCCTTCCTCACTCTTACAACTGTCACGTCTTTCCCATCGGAAACTTCCTCTAAAAACCCAGAGAGCATAAGAGGGGAAGAAGGGCATCACCCCATGCCCCCAGGAGGTTCTGGGGTCCATGGGTGACACAGGGCATCCAGAAGGATGTTCTACGTTCAACACTCCAAGAAGGGGGAGAGCACCCCATTCTGTCTTCAAACCTAGCTCCTACCACTGGCTGGACAAGAGGGAACCCTCTGAGGGAGCAAAGTCTTCTGCTCCCAACCAGACCCTCCCCAGCTCTGTGGGCCCTGGGGAGCCAGAGGCAGGGTTGCAAAGAAGGGCCGAGAAGGCACAGCCGTGCCTCCGTTATGTAATAAGAAGGGCGGTGCTGTCCTAGGCCAGCGACCCAGGGCGCACTGCGTTCCTCGATGCGCAGTCACGGGAGGGGGCCACTGCGCAAGGCGCAGGGCTCAGAAACCCACTCCCCACAAACACAAGACCTCCCACAAGGACCCGATGGGGAGCCAGGACCCTGATTTTCCCAAGTCTCCCTCCCCCAGCCACAGGCGAACAGCCTGCTGCCCTAGTTTTGCTCTTACTCTCCTCACTCCCCAGAATGACAAACCTTTCTAACCTGGGACCTCCAAACCTCTCGAGGTCCAGCTGCTTTCCTGGAAATCCCACCAAATACACAGTTTCTGAGCAACCCCCTGGGGTCGGTTCCCATCCTCACCTTTCCCGGCACCAGGGAGCAGCAGCTTCCAGAAGGCAGGTCCTTCCCACACTAGGCTCAGCTCTGGACAGCCCCGTCAATGCAAATCTCTGGTCCCCGGGGAGTAGCCCAGAGGCAGCAGGAAGCCCATGGTGGTGGCAGTGTCAGCAGCAGAAGCTCTGTCCTACCTTGCCCGTGCGTTTCCAGGGGAGCCAAGAATTATTTTGCCGCAACACTGAGGTGTGGCAGACTGAAAATTCCCTCTTCCAACACCAAACGAAAGGACAGATACCTCCTTCCAGTTTGGTCGACTCTCTGCGCACCCATCTCTCCAACCCTTCCTCCTTCAAAAAAAAGTTTGGAGAACCCTGAGCTCCTCTTCCTTAGAGTCCACGAAATAAGAAAGGCAGAGCAAGAGGCTTCAACTGGTCAGTCAGAAACAGGCACTGGCACAGGAGCATACGCACACCCCTAAACAGATTTTAGAAAGCTGCTGGGCTTTCCCCCCCTCCCCTTTAAGCAAGTGAAATGCAAATTCAGATTTGATACCCTGCCCTCAACCAATCAAAAAAAGGTTTTCACCTGCCATTGGCCCGCCCACCAATCAGAAGAAATGTCTGGAGTGAGAGCCCTCCCCTGGCCAATGGAAGGCCAGCTCAGTCACTTAGTTAATGATGCAGCAGTACAAGGAAGGCCATCACATGTGAACTGGAAAGGTGCCAACATGGAGACACAGAGAGCACAAGGTAAACAACTTTCCAACGCCAAAAGGATGACATTTAATCTCTAAATGCTAGCTTCCCTTCTCAGCTCATCCTTAACCCCTCTCAGCTGGCCCTACAGATGCCGGGAGCCTCACTACCTGTCCCCCTGGAGCTCCTAACGAGATGCAACAGTGACTGCGTCACCATTCCCCACTTTTCCCAACTACGCAGTGACAAACCTACCAGCTTTACCCCACTTCTCCCAACCCACGCCCCATCCTGCCCACCTGCTCCCCACCAGCCCCAGGTGCCCAGGGCTGAACATTTCAATAAGGCAACCCCTGGAAAGCTGTGCCTTTCACCTTCCTCCCAGCACCTCTCCTCCCCACTCCCTACCTTCCACCTAAGTATCGCATGGACGGACAGACAGACGCTGACACCCAAACAACCTGGAAAACCAGTCTGTCTGTCCAATAGAAGGAAATGGGGGCAAAGGCTGGGAGGTCAGGTGGGACGCCAGGGACAGCTTGCTCCTCTCTCCTCTACCCCGGTCAGGCTTGAGCAGCTGACACTAAGAGAAAAGAAATTAAAGTGGGGAAAAAAAAACCAAAAAGCCCTCTCTTGGAGAAAAAATAGCAAAAAGCGAGAAAGAAGGTGAGAAAGACAGAGCACCCACATACGCAGAGACATCGCCCCCGATCCCAGCAAATACGTACGTGGGGGAAGAAGGGGGTTACGCCATCAAGTCCTGAAGCCCGTCGGACCACCCATCGCCGCCTGCGCAGACCCAAATCTCGGTCTGGACGTAGGGTGCCGCAGTCCCGAATGTTCCAGAAATCGGTCCCGTTAAACCTTCCACCATCGCCCCGCAACCTCTTGCTCCCACCCCTGCCCCCCCCCCCCACCCACCTCCCCCCCGCGGGAACCGCCCGTGCCACCTTGCGTGTCATCTCCTTAGCCCGGGCTAACCAGAGGCCTCCAGCCCCCGACAGATTTCTGAACGCTTGGCAAGTGAGCTGGCAGAACCTGGTGCCCGGTGTTGCTATGACTTGTTTCTTGATTTCTCTCTCTCTCTCTGCTGCAGCACGGCTGTTGCTAGCAGACCTATCGACGGAGCGCTCTCTCTCTCCTCTCTCTCTCTGAGCTCTGTGACGCAGATCTAAATTCTCCAGTCTGCTCCTTGTGTTGCAAGAGCAGAACTGCAGCTTTTCCCCTGGAGAGCCGGAGGGCAGTGCCAAGGCTGGTCAAACAAGGCAAAAAAAAAAAAAAAAGAGAGAAAAGAAAAGAAAAAAAAAAAAGTTGGGCCTACACTCCACTTCCCTGGCCACACTTTTCAGCCCATTTTCTTACCCCATACACCTCACTGCTCTGGGGCAGAGAGGTCCTGGTCCCTGCAGGCTCCTGCCTTCCCCGAGGGCTTCCCAGCCACCAGACTAGCTTAACTCTTTGAGTGACAGCGCCTGGAACCCAGACAGGGCTGTCCCACACTCAATGTTGCCTCATCTTTTCTTGAACCGTGTGAGCTTCTCCCAGACAGGAGACTAACAGGCCCTCACCCTGACACCACCATCCTATTAACTCTTTCTGCCACGGACACGTCCAGAATGACGACCGTGGCGGACTTGTGCTGTCTGCGTTTTTTTTTGTTGTTGTTGTTGTTGTTGTTTTTTTTTGCCACACACCAGGAACTTTTTCTCCCTGGGGTTTCTTAAGGACCCAAAAAGTGTGATTAAAACCTTGCCTGCTTACCCCACGAATGCTATCCTTTTATCAGGGCAGGAGCTGGAGAAAACTAATTGAACGGCAGCCCCAAGAATCCAGAATAAAACCAGTCTGGATCTTGATTCTTTCCGGGCTCAGGATTTTAGGGCCTCGGTGGAAATGTCCGATCACTTCTCAAAAGGCACTTAGGCCAGTCGGTCCCAGAGATTCAGGTTGCTGAGTCATTTGTTCCCAAGAAGATCCTCTGACAACACGAAAAGCAGCAAAACAGAGCAGCGGCCAAACCGAGACCTGGAGTGGCCGAAGGCTGGGTTCCTCTCCCTGGGGTGGGCAGCCCGGTGAGAGGAGCACCGACCAGCTCTCCCAACAGCCCCCGTGATGGTGGCACGAGGCCTGCCCACACCTGGAAACTCTCACAGGGACGGGGCTTTCCCACCGGCGCTGTGAAGGCCGGCTGGGGTTGTTTTTGGATACTGACAGGTCCCCGCAGCAGCTAACCACAGAGCTCCCAACATTTTCCTACCCCCAGACCCAGAAATGCTTCCAGATCAGCTTAGATGCTAATTCACTAGACCCTGTATACCCAGAAAGATCTGGGGAGTGTCGGGTCCCCACACCACTATGTCCAAACAATGCAGACCCACATGGGTTTCTGACGACCAGTGATGCCACATGAGCCGAGACGTGACCAGAAGTGAGCGATACACTCAGGTCCTGGGGTAGCTGACCCAAAACGTATGTCACATCGAGAACCTTGCAACTTCTGGGAAGAGGACTTGGGAACAAGAGACCAGGTCACCACCTTGTCCTGGACCCCGCTTCCCAAGCAGTCTTCTTCAGGCAACTCCTCAGGGCCAAGGTTTCACCCCACAGAAAGACCACTCGGAAGACGACCGTGGCACTCCACGGGTTTAAAAGAAGCCCAGAGCATCTGTGCCAGGCTCCCTGCAGGGGGGAAAGTGGTTCAAATTCACACCTTCTGGGCTCCGGGGTGGTGCGTGCCAATAAAGAAGTCACCTACTGGTCTGATGACCAAAGGAATGTGGCCTTGATGGCACTAAAGCAGGTCCCTCGGAATGGTCCTCTGCCTACTTAAATACCGTTTGCCGTAGTTTCCTTTTCCAGGGAAGAAAAACATGCCTAAGTTCATGTCAGGACATTCCTGATTTATCCAAGGGCCCAGGATCAAATAAACAAAGGGCTCTGGACTCTGCCAGGGAGCCTCCTGCTTCAGGAGGGAGAACCATAGGGAAGTAGGGCTTGGCAGAGTTGGCCCATCACCCCATGAACTTGGTGAATGACGTGGCTGCTCACTGCCATGGCGATGGAGATGTCATGGGTGGGTGGAAGTGAGAGAGGAGAGGCAAATAAGTCATGAGAGACAGAGCAAGCAGCAAGTGAGGGTCAGAGGAGGGCCACACGCAGCCATGGAATTCACCGGCAGAGGCCAACCGTGGTCAACCACAGCACCACGGAGCCTGGGTCCGTGCGGAGAAAGGTCCCCATTTTGGAGACTCAGGCAGGCCCCTGTCTGATTTGAACAGCGTTAGGACGGCACTAAGTCTGGGAAGGCTTTTCTTCGTTTCACTTTTTGTCTAAGTCTTTGCTTTTTCTTCCCATGACTGTGTTATTTCTCTCCCAATTTTCCTACAACTGAAACAGTCAATTTAGGCACCTCTGTCCCCACTCCAGGTCTTCCTTCTATGAACCCGACTCTGCGTGGTGCCCACAACAGAAAAACCCGAATGGGATGACCAGGAAGCAGAAATGAATTCAGTTCTAAAAACACGGGAGGATGTTTACTTAGCCAGCACACTCGCATCTACAAGGAAGTTTTACAGGGCGCTGCACGCAGTGTTTGATTTCAGGGGGTAAAGATAACTTCTGAGAGAGGAGAAGGTGCTGGCTCCTTCCGTCCACCCCGTGAGGCCCGGGGAGGCTGGGCCACGGCAAACTTGAAAAGGCAGGGCTTCCTCCCGAGCCCAGGAGGTCCCCCGCTCCCTTCTGCTTCTCCGCAGCGACAGGCCCAGGAAGCTACGCACACTTTACAGTCCACATGAGCTCTCTATGGCCTCTGACTGATCTGGGTCAAAACTATAAAATGCCAGACATGAAGAATTATTTTCTTTACAGAGAAGGAGCTGAACTTTTACTCAGTCCTTGTCCAGGGTGTGGAAAGCAATCACTTGGTCACTGCCACAAACCCCGGGTCGGTGGGCATCCGACAGGAAAGGAGGCTCAACGAAGGCCTCTGTCCTCTCCTCACCTCATTCGGGCCTACTCTATGGCGACGGCCCCTCTCATTAGGAAAGAAACGGTTTTCTCAAGACAGGGTAGCTGTGCAGTGGGCTGATCTCAAACTCCATGCAAGTGTCTGGGGCTAGAGTAGGTGTTCTAGATAAACTGACAGGTGGGTCACAGTGAGACAAGTGTTTCGGTTTACCACCTGGGAGGCATCAGACAACAGGCCCCCAGTGGCCCCATGAGGTAAATCATTTATCAGGTACCTTCTACGTGCTAAGCCAACACACAGCATAGGAGAAGACACAGGCCATCCCCCTAAGACCTACACATACGAGCTGAGGACCCTTATCAGCTTTCCAAAAGGTAATTTTTGATATTTTGAAAATGTCCTCTTTACTTAAAAAAAAAAAAAAAAGATTTTATTTACTTGAAAGAGATAGCTAGCAAGAGAGAACAAGAGAGATCACAAATGGGAGGGAGAAGCAGACTCCCTGCCGAGCAGGGAGCCAGATATGGGGCTCCATCCCAACACTCTGGGATCATGATCCCAGCTGAAGGCAGATGCTTAACCAACTGAGCCACCCAGTCACCCCAAAAATCTGCTCTTTAAAACCTGGAATTCATTTTCCCATTGAAATAACGTTAAACACATCGGTTGGATTCCCAGGCTAGCCCCTTTGACCCACATCAGGAAGTCACAAACCCCAATGCCCCTGGGGTCTAGGCAGGTAGGAAAGGTGGGAAGCGAGTTAGGGAAGGAGCGTGCCCTCTGGAAGGAGGTCCCCACTCCTCACTGGCAGCCCACCCCAGCCCTGCCTGCTTGAGGCCATCTACGAACAGAGGCCACCAGAAGCCCACATCGTCCGGTTGTTCGGGCGAAGGCAGAAATCCAGACTCACATTTCCATTTTTAAACACTGTCAAAAACTTTTAAAAGTCAGAATATTCCTGCAGAGCTTCCAATTTGTTTTTGTTGTGGTAATGGATCCAAAATACGGTATGTTTGCTACAGAAAAGTCGGGAACAAACCTTCCAGAGTGAGGGTTTAAATACAATGAAGGAATGAAGAACGTAACTGCAGAGAGCTTCACCTCACAGACGCTGGTACTGGAGGAAAAGGACAGCAGAGAGAAAAGTGAGGACAATCTCAGCCTTCAGGTCAGTGGCTGTCAACGAGCCCCACGTGGAGGCCTATGAACGGAAGGGGGCTTTAGGATTATTTTTAAATATAGTTGATACCATTGAAGAGCTGGTTTCTGGGGGGTGGGGTCAGAGGGAGACGGAGAGAATCCTAAGCGAGATGACCCTGAAATCACGACCTGAGCCAAAATCAAGAGTCAGACACTGAGCCGACTGAACCATCCAGAAGACCCTACAGTGCTAGTATCTGTGCCTCATCCTGATCCACCAGAAAGACAAGACAGTCATTCCAACAGCCTGGCCCTCTCTCCCAGTTAGGAGTTGCTACTGTGCACGTCATCCAAGGGTCTGTCAGGGCTTTGTTGGTAAAATTGGAAGGGACAATGCAGCTGTCCACCAAGGCCCAGAGCCCTCAGAAACCAACACAATGACCAAGGTATTGTCCAGCCTCGCCTTGGTTCAGTAACTCCCATCCCAGCTCGGGAGGTCTCAGACAACAGAATATAACTAAGATGAACTCTCCCTCTACATAACTAGCTACTAGCCTCCAGTCTTTGCTCTGCCCCTGGAACCCACGAGAACAACCCTAGTCCCCCAAACACGTTCAGATATTTCGGGATAACTTTTACCACAATTTTTATTGGGTGAAACAAGGAGGTACAAAAAAGGGAAATGAAAAAAGAGGTGTGTGTGGGGGGGAGGGGGTGGCGGGGAGGAAGAAGCCGGAGAGAAATACTCTTAAAATAGCTGATCAAAAGTTAACAACCCAAAGGAAAAGAGGAAGAGACTTACGCATTACGTCTTCATGAGAAAGGAGGTGCTCATGGCAGAACAAACAGTTGAGTGCGTCAGGACACGCGAAAGGAAGGGCCCTCAGTCCACACACAAGGGAAATGTCAGCAGGAGCCACGGGATTAAAGAGTTCCCAAGGACAGCCACCAGGTTGTGCCAACGATCTGGGACAAACGGGATGGAACCTGGAACTGGGAGAGGGAAACTACACAGCTCACAACTGTATATGTGTGGGATATTCTTTTCCCTATTCTGAGCGCAGGAGTTCTTTTTCTTGTGCATTTCTTGGGAGTCTTTACATATTCTGGCTACAAATCCCCTTGCCAGTTACAGGTACTACCTGTGTCTTCTCCACTCAGCTTGTCTTTTCTCTTCTAGTGATGCCTTTGAGGATCAGAAGATTCTCTTTTTCATGTCATCCAGCTTATCAATCTTTCCCCTTATAGCTAGTGCTTTTGGTGTCTTCCTAAAAAATGTATGGCTACCTCAAGGTTATGAAAATCCTCTGAGCTATCCCGTAGATGGAGTTCTACATGTGCGGGTTACATTGTCTGAACCCGCACATGTAGAAGGATGATCTCTGACTTTATTCTTGTGTATGAAGTGAGATGGGGTCGAGATTCATTTCTTTCCTTGTGGCTATCCTACAGTCCCAGCACTGTTTATTAAAATGACTGTCATTCCCTACTGCTCAGCAGAGCCCCCTCTGTCATCAGTCGGGTGTCCAGATATGTCCGGGTCTGATTCTGGGCTCCCTGTTCCATTCCTTTGGTCAGAAATAAGACAGATGAATAGGTCTGTCACTGTGTCACAGAGCACTAAACTTAAATCAGGTGATTTTAACACGAGGATTTGCCAACAAGTAAAGTTGAAGAAAATACAAATTAAGGAACGAATTTTGCAAAGTGAGTTCAGTGTAGACAGGCATAGCCCAAGAAGAGGACCCCCGTGTGGACCTCTCAGAAGGCAAAAGAGGAGCAGGAAGAGAGAAAGAATGGAAGAAGCAAGGGACAGTGGTAAAAACGAGCCTTGTTTTTTGTAGACAGTAACACATGATCAAGAGAACAGATTCATACGTTGCAAGAGGTAACCTGCCTCTAAATCCTGCCTGTCTACTACTCAGCTGTGTGACCTTGGGCAAGTTAACTCAGCCTTCTTGAGTGTCAGTTTCTTAATCTTCAAAATGGGGAAATTCTTCCTCATTGGGCTGTGCAGTTAAATAGGTTAAGTGACATACATCACTCAGTCCAGGGCCCACCACTGTACGTATTCAGAAAGATGCTGGGTGCTGCCCTCATCATGGTCAGTGACACAATGGAGACCAGTCAAACTGTTGAAGCAGTCTTGCCGTTCAACAAACATTTAGTGAGTACATACCACTAAACAAAGACAGCATATATAGTAGCTAAAAACTCAGACGAAAAAATGAGACAGGTTTGAATCTAAATTCTAGTATAGCCTCTTTACTTGTTATGTAGACTTGAACAACTTATTTCTCCTTTCTAAGTTTCTAGTTTCAGCTTCCTCCATAGTTCCTACGGGCTTTCTTAGTAAGGCTATAATGAGATAGAGAAGCATTCTGCATAATGCCTGACAAGTGAACACCCTTCTAGAAAACCCCACCAAAAGACTATCAGAGCTGAGAAATGAATTCAGTAAAGTTATAGAATACAAAATTAATGCACAGTAATCCATTGTGTTTCTATACACTAATAATGAAGTAGCAGAAAGAGAAATAAAGGAAACCATCAAATTTACATTTGCACCAAACAGAATAAAATACCTAGGAATAAATTTCACCAAGAAGGTTAAAGAAGACCTCGTACTCTGAAAACTGTAAGACACTGATAAAGAAACTGAAGACAACACAAACGAACAGGAAGATATTCCATGCTCGTGGACCAGAAGAACCGAGATGGTTAAAATGTCCATACTACCCAAAGCAATCTACAGATTCAATGCAATCCTTACTAAGTTGCCAAGAACACTTTTCACAGAACTAGAACAAATAATCCTGAAATTTCTGTAGAACCACAAAAACCCAGAATAGCCAAAGTAATCTTGAGAAGAGCAAAGCTGGAGATATCACGATCCCAGATTTCAAGCTATGCTACCCAAAGCTAAAGTAATCAAAACTGTAGTATGGTACTGGCACAAAAACAGACACACAGATCAATGCAACAGGACAGAGAGCCTAGCAACAAACCCATGCACAGACGGTCAATTCACCTATGACAAAGAGGCAAAAAGATACAACGGGGAAAAGTCAATCTTTTCATCAATAAAGGGTGCTTGGAAAACTGGACAGCAGAAGAGTGAACATGGACTACAAGCCACCCCATACACAAAAATAAACTCAAAATGGACTAAAGACCTAAATGTTAGACTTCAAATCCTAAAACTCCTAAAAGAAAATTTAGGCAGTCATCTCAGCCTCAGCAACATATTTAGGGATATGTCTCCTCAAGCAAGGGAAACAAGCAAAAACAAACTACTGGGATTGCACTAAAATGAAAAGCTTCTGCACGGCAAAGGAAACCATCAACAAAATAAAAAGGCAACCGATTGAATGGGAGAAGACACCGATATATCCAGTAAGGAGTTAATATATAAAATATGTAATTATATTACACAACTCAACACCAACCCCCCCTAAACTATCCAATTAAAAAATGGGCAGAGGACATGAACAGACACCTTTCCAAAGACATACACATGGCCAAGAGACACACAAATCTATACTCATCTATGCTCAATATCACTAACCATCATGGAAATGCAAATCAAAACCACAATGAGATATTTATCTCACACCATCAGAATGGCTAATGTAAAAAAGACAAGATTTAACAAGTATTGGCAAGGAGGTAGAAAAAAGGGAACCCTTATCTCACTTCTGGTGGGAATGTAAATGGGTGCAAACGCTGTGGAAAATAGTACAGAAGTTCCTCAAAAAAGAATTAAAAATAGAAATACCACATGATCCAGTAATTCCACTGGCTATTTACCCAAAGAAAACGAAAACAGTAATTCAAAAAGATACATGCACCCCTATGTTTACTGGAACATTTATTACAATAGTCAATACATGTAAAGTGTCTATCCACAGATGAACAGATAAAGGAGATGTGGTAGAAACACACACACACACACACACACACACACACAATGGATTATTACTCAGCCATAAAAAAGAGTGAGCTCTTGCCATTTGTGACAACACGGATGGACCTAGAGGATATTAAGTGAAATAAGTCAGAGAAAGACTAATACGTATGATTCCATTTACATGTGGAATCTAAAAAATAAATGAACAAAGAAATGAAAAAACAGATTCCTTAATATGGAGAAAAACCTTGGGGCTGCCACAGGGGAGCTGAGTGGAAGGATAAGTGAAATAGATAAAGGGGACCAAGAGGTACAGATTTCTAGGTGTAAAATAAGTCAGTCATGGAGATAAAAAAGTACAGCAGAGGGAACAGAGCCAATAACATTGTAAGAACATGGTGACAGATGGTGACTGCACTTCTGGTGGTGAGTACTGAGTGATGTATAGAATTGTCGGATCAATGTGTTGTACACCTGAGACTAACTTAACAGCGTATGTCAATTAGATTTCAATCACGATTTTTAAAAATTCGGGAAAAAAACCTCCAAAATAAATGCTCAAACTGGTGGCAGCTATCATGACGATGATATCAACGATGCCAGACAATGATGATTTGGGGAATGGTACATATCAGGCCCTGGAAGGAAAGGCTTTCTAACACCTTGGAAGCCCTATAGTCCCGGGCATTCCTGGTCTTACATCCAAATATTAACCAGGCACAGGCAACCCAGCTTCACAGTGATAAGACAAAGTAGCAGATAGGATCAAGTGTGTTCAGGTGGTAGGTCCAAGGCAGAGGAAGGGCTTGAAGAAGAAAGGTTAGAGGTGCCAAGTGAAAGCCAAACTGCTGTAACAGTAAAATACTTATTAAAATAATTTCTAATTTCTAGATACTTTAAGAAGAAACAAAAACATAGGATCTGCAAATGTTATATAATTAGACAAAGTCTCAACTGATGCTGGGCTGGGGGTGGGTGTCAGGCACAGTGCTCATAGATTAGAAGTCTGATGGGGAGAAGATTCCGGAAGGAACAGTGCTACCAACAGCTTCAATCAATAATGATGACCATGATGCGGTCAGCCTGAAGACTGCGTCTTGTCAGTCTCTTGGAACAACCCCCCAGAGCCACTGAGAAGTCGCTCCCCTCAAATCCTCAACCCAAGGGACCATGGCACTTCTATCCATGCCTGAGCTAAAGTAGAACGGCCCAGCAGTGGCAACAAACACCCCAAGGACACAATGCAGTACCATGTGCCAAGTGCAAATCCGAGACAAGGGCTGGGGACAGCCTGTGCTGGAGGGTAGGTCCTGGCAGAGGTGAGATGCAGATCCAGACCCGGAATGTCGCCACAGATGAGGAGCAGGAGCCAGGAGGCTGCCGACAGTAAGTGGCCTGGCAGACGCTGGCCCTGAGAGCACGGGCCTCCCACGGCTGCGCGGTGAGGGAAGAGGAGCGAAGGCCAAGGCCAGTCCTGAGCTCACCTCACCCATGGAAGGGAGACTCCCTTGTGGAACGTGCCCAAGGGAAACAGAATAACAGGGTGTGTTTGTTGTCAGGGGGGCGGGCGGTGGTCAGGCCTGGGAGGGCAGATGCTGGGAGCAGGACGGCCCATTCGTAAGCAGATGCCTTCTCCTGGGCAGACTGGCTCAGTCTCCCTCTCGGGCCAAAAGTCCAGGTTCCAAAGCGTCCTGCCTAAGCAGGCTCCCATCACCTCCTGGGAAAGGGAAAGAGGCTAAAAGGTCTATCTTGTCCTGGGCCACTGACCACGAAATCTAAGCTCCGGCCACAGGGGGCTCTGGGTTCAACTTCACACAAAACCTAGGCTGACAACGGGACCGGCACCGGCTCTGCTGACGACGGACGGAGGCTGGCTGAACAGGCGCTCCACCAGCCGAAGCCCCTCGAAATCCCTGGACCAGGAGCTTCTGGTGCCGCCTGAATCGCAGGGGCACAAAGTCTGCTTGGGACTCAGGGAGTAACCCAACGCGCCCCTTGGCTGGCTGCTCTTGAAATCCTGGCCCCGTCCATGGATGGAAATAATTTCCAGAGAAATGAAGTATGGCTGGGCCATGTGAGGTGGGATGAAGGGAAGCCCACCCCACCCTTGCCCAGTGGGATATGCAGTCGGTCTGTGCCCTGGGCCCATGTGCCCGGGCGGGGGTGGGGGGGCTGTAAGAGCTCTTGCCCAGGTGCCCTCCGGCACAGGCTGGGACCCTTAGATGTTTCTGCTGCTCTTGGGGTGCTTTGTCTCAATCCAGAAGGGAAGCTCTGGGCAGGAGGAGAGGTGTCTAGGGTATGCAGATCCTGGGCAGCCAATGATTCATGGAGCTGTACTGACCTTTGTGTGAACACACAAGCTTAGCGCCATGTTGCTCAAAAATGAAATTTCTGTTCTGCTCCAGAACAAACTACTGCTTTGCTTCGCTGAGTCAGACCTAGACAGCAGGAGTCACAGACACCAGTAGCACGGGGGTTCCCCCAACAACTCTGACTTGAGCTTTAATTTCCATACTGCGTTCTCCCCCACACAGGGGCATGCCTGTGCCCATCCCCACAGCCCAAGAAGGAAGAGGAAAGACACCGGGGCCATCGTGCAGGCCAGCGTGCAAGTCTGGGCTTTCCGCAAAGTGCGAGCCTTGCCAGGAGCTGGAGCAGGGACAAGGCCTCCTGGGCTGCGGCGAGTGGGGGAGGGGCCGGGGGCAGTCCAAAACGTAATCGTTAATGTCGTGTTTGGGGGTGATCTTTGGGATGCATTTTCATAACACTGCTTTCGACTTCAGGATATTGTTTTCATAATATGAAACCTCACCCAAAGTAAGGTTCCAAAAATCTTTGATGGTGTGAATGAATACATCCTCTGCCTACAGAGAGCTCATGAGCGTGGAGGGTTTGTTGACCAGAATTGTTGGGGGTGAGAGACAGTCCTGTGGTTGTCTTCTTGACGGAGAGAGAGTGTTGGAGCAATGTTCTTCTGGAGGGTTCCGACTGTGACTGGTAAGCAGCAGTTACGCTTGGGTTAGGATCTGGGTCAGGCCTCTGAGGTCAATGTTCTCTCCCCCAAGGCAGACCAGCAATAACTGCTCTGCCTTAAAAAAACTAAAGATCACATTAGGAGGTTTCCCCCAATGCCACGTAATTTGAGGTGAGTGGAGCAGCCCACCTCACTGACACTCTCCCTCTAAAAACCTTCAAAACCTTCAGGGACCCGGTGAGTGCTAAAAAAGGAGGCTTGTCCTACAACAAGAACCACGTCCTACAATAAGGACCATTTATTTATTCCATAAAGTGTGCCTGAGGCTTACTGTGTGTGCGTCAGTCACAGTGCTAGGCACATTTTGTGGAACTCACCTTTGGCCAGCACGGGCTTTCCCAAATCACCAGAGGCTGGTAGTCTGCAAAAGCAGGGCATTGGGATGACAACTGGCTCCTTAATCGCACCCTGCCCCACGCCCAAATGAGGAGGCTCGAGTCTTGCCACCCCTCCAGGCCATAGCACATTAAGCATCACTTCATGCCTTTCTGGAGAGGCAGAGCTGAGTGGTGGGGGCAGACCAGGAGGCTAGGTGTACCGACAGCACCAGTGAGAAGCTTCTGCATAGGGTGACATGGAAAGGGTGCCACTAATCCTTCTGAGAACCCAGAGTCACTAGAGAACTATAGAGGACCCTGGACATGAGCCTAACAGACAACGGAACAGTCTTCGAGGAGCCCCCCCACCCAGCAATGACCTCGCAGTCAGGCGAAGGCACGGCTCGTGAAGTCACCCCAAGAGCAGTAACACCATCTCTGCCCCAGACCTAACAGAGTGACCCAGCCCCGAGCAAAGGCCCAGCATGACCCTCCAGATAAAGCCTTTAGAGTCCTGGTGATGTAAGATACCTACGAGGTCATCTGGCCTCACCTTTCACCAATAACAAGATTGGCCTTGGGTTCAAGGCCAAGGTGGGGGACCCTGGCTGGGCGACTGTCTCTCTGCCCAAATTTACTCCCTGTAAAGTAGGGCTAATGAGCTATTCATAACCCTTCCTGGTGTTCCCGTGAGGAGCAAATGAGTCCCTACCAGTAAAGCACTCAGTAACACCGCCTGGTACACAGGAGTCCGCGGAGGGGTAGCTCTCGTTTTTATCATCAGCATCCACACGTGGTGACCCCTCTGCTTACCTGGAAACACTGTTGACCCCGCGGAAAGAGCTCCCTACCCCGTGGGGTCACCCATCTTCCCTCCCTCACGTCCTTTACATCTCAAAGGCTGGGAGAATATTTTAAGTTCCATGCACCAGCCTCAGCCTCTCTGCCACAGTCACCCACTGGCCCCAGAGCTGCCCTCCGGAGCGCACAGAGTAAGCCCAACACCCACATCATGTGACAATCCTTTAAATACACAAAGCAAATAAGTACCCAGCAAACCCGCTCCACGGAAACCTTTCCCTCTCCGGGATCAATACTGCCAGGTTTCACAGGCCAGCAGCCCCTCCTCTCTACCTGCTCGAGTGTGACATTTTCTCTCCTAATTGGGAGCAATGACAATGCTCCAGAGAGGCCCTCGCAGGCCAGGGGGCAGCACAGTGGCCTCCAGCAGAGCCTGCTTCCTTCCCTAGGACGCCTCCACTCCCCCTCTCTGGCTCAGTCCCGTGTGGCTGCCCTGCTCCTCCATTCCCGCCCTCACTCCCCATGCTCCCTTGGTGTCTTCTTTGGGACTCTCATGTTCATCGTGATCTTATGGACAGACAAGCGAACCTTTGCTGAATTATTTCTATATGAAAAACACTAAGCCAGATGCTTTCGAACGCATTAGGTCTACTCATCCGCTCTATCTCCCTCAGCTAGGAGTCCAGCCCTGTTCGATCCTGCGCCTACCTGCCCCCCTTTCCTGAGTGCTCCCTGGATGGGTCCCTTCTTCCTGGCCATGTTCCTTCAAGGAGAAGGTGCTCGGACACGGCAGATGCTGGCCCAGAATCTGAGGCCGTGGTCTCTGCGAGACGAAGCAATACATCCACCTTCATCCTCCATTCTCTTCCAGGCAGGCCACACGCTGGCCACCACGATGTTCTCCCTTGTCTAGACACCAACAACGGGTATGCCCCGTGTTGTAAGTGAGAGGCTGGGAGTGTGCAGTCACATGTCATCACATGTGCTCAGCCAGCGCCTCCACCTAGATAGAGTGTGAACGTTTCAAAGATGGGGTCCCGGCAAGCTTTGGAGTTCTTTCGTTCTTCCCAAAGCTCAACTCCCCATGGCACTGAGCCAATCCTTGTCGACTGGCTGATAGGGCTAGCGCAGGCCTCCCTGTCACCATGACCACCCTGAGTCCCTGACAAACACGCTGGAAATAGGTCCATTCATCCAAGGCCCTTTCCGCATGCCCTCGTCCTCTGACTTCCACTGCTCTTTCCTTCGAACCAGACTTGTCGAACATGAGTTTACTCAACTTACTCTAGTTTCTAGAAAGGCTTCTCAAGCACATACCAAAGGGACATCTGACTTGTGCTTTCACAAACACGAGTGATCACCTCGCCCTCTGGCTGGACGGTTCTAGGAAGGTGCTAGGCTTAAAACAGTGACCCCCAACCCTGAACCCTGGCGTCCCTCCCTTCCATGGTTCTCCCTGTGGCCTCATGCAAGGCAAACAATGCAGGACCCAGAAATCAGCTGTCCTCACCCCGCAGCGGGAAGACCACCGTCAAACCCAGCCACATCAAAAGAATCAACGACCAGAGACGAACAGTTCTGCATAGCTATTAACTGGACCTCAGCTAAGGAAAGAGTAGAACACTGTCCTCACCTGATCTGGCGGCAGATGAAGAGAAAAGGAGCAAAGGGGCAACATCCACAGTCCCCAGGAGGTAGGTGGAAAGCTGGAGGCTTGCCACCTTCCAGGGCCTCCTGGGGTGGGCCACAATTCCTGCTGTTATTACAAACATCACCAACCAAGGAGAAGTGGGGGTAGAGGGGGTAAAGCCCTCCACTTTGTGGCTCCAGATACCTCACTGATACTGATATGCTCCAGACAGAAGCTCAGGGTCCTCCGAGACATGAAAAGTGGTGACCACATGGGGCCTTCCTTGGGAGGCTGTGCCAGGCCTAGTGAATTAATGAGCTCTTACCAAGTTATTTCCGATTCTCTAAATACTTACAATGCTGAAGACAACGCCAGGCACACAGTGTTTGTTGATGCTGTTACTGAATCCAGGACAGGAGGAGAAAGAGAATCAAAATTAAATATAAGATATGGTTCATAACCAAAAGAGTTCTTAAAATAGCCTCCAGAGCTAACATGATTTGGGAGCAGTTATAAAACAGCCTAACTGCAAGGAAGCTTCTCGTGGACCTGGACTGCGTCTCGTGGTCCTTGATGCCACCATGATGGCTACATCCATTTCCAGAAATCTTCTGCTGGCTGAATGGACAAATGAACACAAGAATGGGAATACGGCACAACTTCTTTGGGGCCTACTTTGAAATATCCCAAACACCAACGTGTACCTCCCATTTTCAGATCACAAAATGCCCAGATGCTACTGACTGACCACTTCTTACCATGAGGCTATACTCAGAGTAATGACACACCACCTTGTGCAAGGAATACAAAAATGTGTCCTAGCAAGCCACGCCCAACATGGACCTCCCTCCCCAACTTCTGGCTCCCCTGTCTTTCTCTCACACATAGCACCAAGTAACAAGTTAAAAAAAACTCTTTGTGAAGAAACTTTTTGCTCCTCAGCCAAGAGGATGACACTAACTCACACCACAGAAGGCATCCCTCCTCCTGCTGATTTGTAACCTGCTCAGACCTGAGACGGAATCTGCCCAGTTGACCTCTAAGACCTGGCCTTCTCCCTGGGGCCTACAGGACTGCAGACAGAGGCTACCTCCCTCTCCCACAGTCTTGATCCCTACTGACCCTTAGGTGAGGAACAGTAGCAGCCTTGACCCCTACTGACCCCTAGGTGAGGAATAGTAGCAGAGCCTCTATTTGGCTTAGAGGCCTTAACCAGAGTTTGCCTTCCTACCAAGGTTGCCTTGTGGCCTTGGCCCTCAGTGCCACCGATCTAGATGTTCCCTTGGTCCCCCTCCTGAAAGAGCCTTCAAATAAGGCCAAGTCCCAAAACTCGGATGCCCCTTGCCTTTGATGTACCCAAACAGCATCCTCCTCCTTATGAACGTGGAGCTCAATATCCATGAAGCCTGTTAGACATCGGGCCTGGTACTGGGCCCTTGGCAGGCCTCACACTCACTCGCTCTTCACAATGGTGCTACAAAGCTGAGACTACTGTTGCCTGCACTTCAAAAGTTAGGAACTGAGGATGTACAGCCAATAGCCAGACCTATAAGCCCAGCCTCTTCACCCCTGTGCTAAACATGCTAGTGACATCCCTTCCTCTCTGGAAACTTCCTCCAAACACCTGTCCTTTGTGAATGAACTACTCCCTACTTTCCCAACAGACAAGCCCGGTCTAAAGGTGAGACTACCACATCTCTTACAAAAAAAGAAAGGAAAAAGCAGCCAAACATACATGTGTCTTTTTTGTAAAGAAGTATTTTTAAAATAGGTTTTTACTACAGACTCATTTACATGAGGTGTAATGTATGTGTAACTCCTTCTAGTTTACAAAGGAGTTTTATGACCGATTATCTTATCGCATCCCCCCTGGAGGCCTTGTGAGGTAGACACACTTACTTCCTTTTCACAGATGAGCAAATGAGAGAAGCAAGGGGAGCTGGCCGGGCTGGCCCAGTTGGTGAGCAGCAGAGTAATGTTAACTGACCCCCGACTCGCAGACGCCCAGACAGCACAGCTTGATGCTAGCATGAGAGGCGGCAGAGCCCGGGGACTGACAGTGGGGGTCTGGGAGTCAGGAAGACTCCCCCTCACTGGCTGTGTGACCCAGGGCCAGTTAATTAATCCGTTTCTTCATCCATAAACAAGTGCTAATAACAACTGTGACACAGGATTACCATGAGGATTAAATGAGATAATTAATATATATATATATATATATATATATATATATATATATATATGAAGGACTCAGCACGCAGATCAACACCCAGTAAACACTCATTACAGCAGTCATTTTTATGATTCCCTGCGGCCCAGGCAGGGACTGGGTGTCCAGGGTGTCCCACACTCCCACAGACTCACAGGACACAGCCCGAGCAGGCCACGGCTACACAGGTACACGATACCTAGGACCTGTGCTCTCCTGCTGGGGAGGCCGGGCACAGGCTCCCCCACATGCCCCCCCACCATGGGGAAGCTGAGAACAGTTCCCTGACCGCCGGGGAGTCCATGGCAGTGTGGGTCGCAAACAAGATGGCGCCGTGGGCCACAAACAAGATGGCGCCAGCCACAGGGCTGGGCTGGCCTGAGCACACCGGAGCCTTCCTCTCCACATTCTGCCTCACACGTCCCTCCCCCGGGGCTCTGGGGCTCTGCTCCCAGGGCTTGGGAACATGCCTGTCCTTGGTGAGAAGAGCAAATAGAAGCTTGTGGCCTACTTCCAGCAACCTCGCTGTTTCTCACTTTAAGATTAAAATAATAAACACACAGACAGAGAGAGGCTGGAAAGCGCAGGGTGGGGGGAGAGTGAAGTGGCATGGGAGCTGCGGCACAAGGACTCATGCAGCACAGGGCTGCGGTAACCTGGCAACCTGTGGAAGGTGTGTCAGAGTGAGTGGGATGCGAACAGTCAAGTACCAGGGCTGGGAACAGTCAGGGCTGGACAAGGGAAGGTCACAACAAGCTGGCCGGGTTCCTTGGGGCGCTGAGAAGGGAGGGAGGGGGAGCACAGAGCACGCTGCCTGCCCACACAGCTCGTGACTCCCAGCTGTGTCCCCAACGCCTCCTAGCCCGTGGCCCTGCTAGCACCAGGCTCTCTCTTCTACCGTCCAGACTCTAGGTTCCTCTCCCAGCATCTTCCCTGAAATCCCGGACAATCATGTCCTCCTGCTCGGACGTCTTCCACGGTTCCCCCATGTCTTGCCTAGGTATTCTCCTACTGTTCCAGGCCCCCTCACCTCTGGTCTCAATCCACCCCTCTGACATGAGTTTCCGTGTTCCTCCCATACTGCCCTGGGATCTGCCTACTCAGCCCTTGGCCCAAATCCGAGGTCGCTGCTCTGTCAACAAATGTCTGCCGTATGCTTACCGTGGACCAGACACAGGGCTAGGCACCGAGACTACAGGAATACCTAGGACGTACCGCCCACGGTGAGCTCGTGGTCCTCGGGCCAAACCGACCGACCGATACAACACAAATGAGGCAAGTAATCTAGGATTACCAGACACAGTGCACTTACCATGAGCCAGACACTATTTTAAGCACGTTATAGTCTCTCCTTTAATCCTTTCACTAACCCTATAAGGTGAGTGCAATTATGACCAGTCCCATTTTATAGATGAGAGAACTGAAGCCGAGCACGTAAAACTTCTTCAAAATCACCCTAAGTGAGGGACAGACGGCCACGGACATGGGGCATCCCTGGCAGAGAGGCTGGTGTCAGCGCTGAGGCCCGGCTGGACAGTCAGCGGTGACAACAGTCATGGTCAGAGCCATATACCAGGATGGCCACTACCCAGCAAGCCCCCTCTACTTCCCAAACAGTCACCCTGGGCGTGGGTGCTTCCCACCTGGCAAAGAGAAGCCTGCAAGGAGCGTAGAACATCACCCAATGCTGCCCTCCCCCGTTCTAGGAAGAAAGCCAAAAGCTGGAAGGGGACATGTACACGGGCAGCAATCACTGTCAGAGGAAGATGTGATCAGAGACCCAAACCCACAGCAGCTCCCCTTAGTATCTGCGCTCACCCCAGGTCAGCAGGCAAACTTAACCCCACATCTGTTGGGGGCTCCGCAACTCCAGCACCGATCCTCCCCGGCACAAGTTGTGGGAGGGAGGTCCAGGGGATGCGGAAAGGCCTCTTCTTCCTGTTCCTGAGTGGCTGTGAGCCTCTGCGTGGCAGGGGACATCCGTGTCCCATCCAGCCCGGCAGACCCTGCACCCACCTCAGGCAAGCCTTTGCCACCACCCAGGAGGGCTGGAGCGACAAGGCCGGCACAACAGTGAGGCCCAGCCAGGGACGGGGTTGCGCAGCCGGGGCCGTCAGCCTAGGGCATCTCCACCGGGCCTGGGGTCTCCTGCCCTCCTGGGGCTGCGGCCGTGCAGAAGGGGTGTGCGGCCTCGGGGTCAGGCACAGCAATGCGGCTGGGAGCGGGGAGACAGACTCGTTGCCCTTTCAGGCCAATCCAGGTGGCCTTTTCCCATCCTTTTCTCCTCACTCACAGTAGGAATCCCACCCAGGAGTCCCTGTGGCCCACACCAGGCACCCCCACATAATGTTTCCACCTGTGGCTGGCAGAAGGCACTCTTCCCACCCCCCCTCTCCTCTGAGCAGCTCTGGGGGCTCCTCCTGAGACTGGCTGTAAGGATACGCATAAGGACGGGGCCTTGTCTGCTGTGTAAATTGCTGAGTCCCCAGGGCCTAGAACAGTGCCTGGAATACAGCAGGCACTCAGTAAATACATATGGAAGACATGCATTATTGTTTCCACCTTATCAATAAGAAAAACTAAGTCTGTTTCCCAAGGTGACAGCTCCTCTATGGCAGAACCAAGGTTCATGGCCAGGCATTCCCAGGCACAACACACCCTATTGCATAATCATTTGACACTGGTATTTACTGTGTACCTGACAGGGGCGAGATGCTCAGGACAACACAGAAGATGATCCCCACAATTAAAATTTTATTGGGGCCTTTTATACATCAGGTGCTGGAGGACACAAAGACATGGCCTTTCTTTAAAGGCTATGTGTGTGTATGCACACACAAGCTTACACACACACACACACACACACACACGTGTATACTTGCATATATGTAAACGCATGCAAATGTATTTGTGTACCCAGTATATGTAAACGCCATGTATATTTACAAATACCTTATATATGTAAATTCCTTTAAGCCACCTCTAAGCAATACAGAGGACCCTAATAATTAAAATAGTTAATAAATGCAACAGGAATCTGGAGAGAGAATTCACCGGAGGCAAAGAGATTCCACGAGGGAGGTAGAAGCTGAGGGGGAAATCTGAAAAATCCAAAACTTCCAGTAAAAATGGAAGGAACAAAGGCAACCCGAGAGGCAGGAATGATGCGTGAAAAAGCATAGAAGCAGAACTCTGCAGGCTCAGGGAACAATCTGTAGGGAAGTCTGACCGGCCTAAGGTGTTCTTCCCCTTGTATATTTTTTGCAAATTTATACCTCTGCTTTCAACTGTTTCATATTCTGTTGCTATCAGTCACGTTTTATTTGAAGAACAGGTTCTGCTGCAATAAAAACATATATATTTTTGAAAACCACAGCTCACGTTCAATCTTGTCATCCCACAGAAGCTGGAACTGCTCTGGGTCCCAGAGCTAGCTTGGGGCCAAGCTGGTGCTGGACCACAGTCTGGGCTGCCCGTGAGCTGTCCAGGACACTCTCACATCCCATAGGGTGTGATGGGGCGAGCAGAGAGAAGGCGGGCTGGGCTGCTACAGAGCCTGACTGCCAAGTGGCTGGGGCCTCAGGGCCCTGAGCAGTGAAACAAGGGGTCTCGGGGTCCCTCTTAACAGATGCCTCTGACGAGGACATAACCAGATACCTTCTGGGCCCCTGCCCTGGGGTGTCCCCTTCTGCTGGAGAAGCTGCAGAGCTCTTTCTGCTCAAAGTCATGAGTCGTTTGTTGGTTTTTTGTCCTGCTTGGCTTGTTTTGACAAGAGGAAGAGGTTAATCCTCTTGGCAAACGTGGGTCATACAACAAGGCAGCCGTCCCCTCCCTGAAGCAACAGGGGCAGCCGCCTCCAACAAGGAGAAACCGGTCTAGGAGTCTGACTGGTCAACAGCTGACCTCCCTGTTCTGGCCTCTGGTGGCTCCCACACGTCCCACGGGGGCCACCTTCCCTGAAGAGTCACTGGCTCCGGATGTGTTCGACTTCCGCCTCCACCTCGGTATTAGCTGGCTGATCTCAGGAAAAAGTACTTTATACTGCTCTGTGACTCAGTTTCCTCATCTGTCAAACAACAATGACCCCACAGAGTTACTGTAAGGTTTCAACGAGTTAATAAGCAGAAAACAGTTAGACTAACACCTGGAACCCAGTCAACACTCAATAAATATTGCTATTACTCTTTTTTGCTGGTTTGTATGTAAGTCTCCCAGAAATCTGAGCTCTGAGGGGCTGGGTCAGACTAGGCTGGCAGCGAAAGGGCCCTGCTCGGGGCTGGAGCAATCCTCGGGGCCCAGATCACACAGGCAAAAGGCTGCAGGGATCCAAAGCCTCCTACGGGGTCTTGGGTTCCTTTCCAGCACCTCAGACAGAGCCGGAGGCAAGCAGGTGATGTCTCATGCTTCTCGGCTCTGCCAGGCAAACCCTGGTACTCCGAAGCCGGCAAGGACTCGGGTGTCTCCTGCCTCGCATGCACTGTCTGCCGGGGTTCCTGCCCCGGGAGGCAGCATCTGACTGGTTCCCGGCACGGAGGATCCACAGGCTTGGATCCTTCACTGACATCCTGTGGGGATGCTCCAGGCATTTTCCTCGAGATAAATAGCTTCTAGGCGGCGGAATTGACCAGGGTGGGGGTGAGGGGTATCTGGATATTACCTTTAAATCCATTTCCGAATATTTCCTTAAGATCGGGGGCCGATCCTGTGGGTGTATGTAAGAATTTATCAAACTGCTTTTTCAGAAGGGGTATGTGTGAGCGCACAGCCTTCTGCTGGGCCCCAGGGTAGCGCGTTGGCAGCCTGGCACGCGTGGAGAGGCTTCCCAGAGCGAGATGGGGGCAGATGTGCCATCCACCTTCTCGGTCTCCAGTCCAACATCTCCCCGGTTCTGCGGGAAGGAAAGTCTGGAAGACTCGGGAAAAGTCGAGGAGCAGTCCAGGCCCACGTCCTCCTTCTCAGATCGCAGCCTTCTATCCCATGCCTCAGCGGGGGCTCAGGGAACTCTGGTTACACGGAACGCAGGCTCTGATTCTCCAGCACACAACTCAGAAACAGCCACCCTCGCATCTGAGGCAGCTGTGTCTGTGACAGGGAACCGAATCTTTACAAAACCACCAGTGTCCATGACAGAATATTCTACTACGCTTACAGGGCAATGGGGTCGTCCTGGGGATTCTCTGGTGTCGGTAACTAGGCTGCATTACTTGAGATGGAGATTACTCAAGCTTCCCCCACCCTCCATCTCTTAATCGTCTTGAAAATGGAGGAAATAACTCAAGTGCCAACTGTGTGTCCCACATTCCCCTGCAAATCCTCTGCCTCGCCGATCTGCTCTCCTGGTCATCCCCTTGCACACCCCCATTCTTTCCCCGGAGCTCTTTCCCTCCCTGCTTCCACTTGGGGTGCCCTCCTCTCTCATCTTAACAGCAAGGAATTCCAGCCATACTCCAAGGTCGCCCGCAAGTTCGAGACTCCCGAGAGGCCAGAGGATGACCTGTGCTTCCTGAATCTTTCTCTGCTGCTTCACGCCTATTGCCAGTGCTCGTGCCTCAGCAGTCAGCAGCTCTCTGGCTGCTTCAGGTGAGTTTCCCCTGTGGCCCATTCTGGCCTATACCGCCACTAGCACTCAACAGGAAGTTCTTTCCAAAATGACGTCAGACAGACCCGAGTTCAAGTGTTGGTTCCATCACTGTTTGCCAATTCCATCATTCCTTGCTCGACCCCGTTCTCTTGACTTGGATGTTACTTAGCAGCACCCCCTTCTTAAAACCGCTATCCTATTTTTAAGTACATGACCCTGAGACCCCCTGTCCTGCATCTTTCTTGGTGATGCTCCCACCTGTCCTGAGCCCAGACACCTGCTCCTGACGCTCAGGCCCCGTGCCCGGGGAATATCTTCACAACACTGGCTTCGTCCCTCCCTTCCCCTTTAGACCTGAGCTATCCTAGAATGCCTGCTCGGCAGTCCACTGCAGTACCCATCCCGCTGTCACCTCATGTTCAACACAACTAAAATTCATTCAACAATTCCTTGTTGAGCACCCACAAAGCCAGGACCTGTTCTGGTTATTGATCAGAAAACCCTGTAAAAATGTGTGCACTGATGAATGCATGCATACCTAAAATGGGGTGTATCCTTATAACGGAATGTTATTCAGCTTCCACGAGAAAGGAAATTCTGAAATGCACTACAACATGGATACACCTGAAGACAGTCTGTCAAGTGAAACACGCCAGTCACAAAGGACAAGAGTGTGGGATTCCCCTTCCACAAGTCCTTAGAGCTGTCAGATTCCCAGAGACAGAAAGAAGAACGGTGGCTGCTGGGATGGGGGGCGGGTGGTGCTGGGGAGAGGGCGAGCGGGGAGTAATTGTTAGTGGGTTAAGCGTTTCAGCTTCGCAGGATGAAAACAGCTCTATAGATGGACAGCGAAGGTGGCTGCCCCCCAGTGTGAGTGCACTTAATGCCCCTGGGGCTGTACACTTAAATACGGTGAAGGTGGTAAATCTAGGGGTGCCTGGGTGGCTCAGTAGGTTAAGCGTCTGCCTTCGGCTCAGGTCATGATCCCGGGGTTCCGGGATCGAGCCCCACATGGGGCTCCCTGTTCAGCAGGGTGTCTGCTTCTCTCTCTGCCTCTGCCCTTCCCCCAACTCATGTTCTCACTCTTTCTCTCTCTCAAATAAATTTTAAAAGTCTTTAAAAATTAAAAAAAAGATGGCAAATCTGTATTATATGTATCTGTCACAATGAAAGAAGCCCTTCCCCTCTTGGCAGCTCTCCTCCATATAGGACGCTTCAGTAAAAAAGCAAAAGACTCTGTCCTCATGGAACTTACATTCTGGAGTCAAGATGGCCGTCATCACACAAGCAGCTTCCTTCCCCAAATCCCACAGCTTGCCCTGCTTCTTGGGTGTGTCCTGCAGTCGTTCAGCTCCCCCTTCTTCCCCGTAGCCCATCATTCTCCCCATCACCCTTCTTTAAGGCTCTCACCTTTCCTTCCTCCTTCCCAGTATCATCACTTCCATCACCTCTTAATTTCCGAGGAAGCAGCAACACTGCGGTGCCTGTTTTCAACCCAGGTTCTACCCTGGATCCCAACAGCCTTGCGCTTTGGAGCTTCCATTTCCTCGCCTGTTAAATAAAGAGTCTGACAAGGCCTTCAGGAAGGCTGCCGCTAGCTCCAGCACAGGAGGAGTCTCTGGATCACCGTGCCCTGAGGTCTGGAGTGTTCCTTGCAGGCACTGCACAGCCTGCGAAGAAAGGCTTCATTCAGGAGGGGAACCCAGCTCAGGAGACGACTCCCTCTAAGCACTCCCTGGCTCTCTTTCCTGCCAGCCTGAACTTTTACTGCTTGCAACCTTGTGACTTTGGATTACCTGACCCTGCACTCTGCCAGCCCTGCACCGCTGCTGAGACCTCTTCTGACCTCACGGCCTGTAACTGGGACAGCCTCACTTGCTGACACTGGACCCTGTTTCTGTTTCCACACACGGGGCGGTTAACAGTCAGGGCACTGCTCGCCAGGCTCTGGATCGTTCCTGGGCCATCCCCACAGCCCCCCGTGGTGTGCCTGCCTTGGCCCTGGGCCTTGCAGTGTCCTCTGAGTTCATCCCCTTCGCTAAGCCGAGTTTGCAGTCTGTCTGGGATTGAGTCATTCACTCCACAAACGCCCACTGTGATGTCTACACCACCACGGGCACGGCTCTAGGCAAGACACACAGCAGGATGGAGCACTACTTCTCGTACCAACAGATCCACTGCCAGGACAAACTTCCCCACTCAACGAAGACTTGGGCTCCCCACTGTTGAACTCCTTCCCTCAATGAGTATTTACTGAGCACTTACTATGTGCCAGGCACAGTTCCAGACACGCTAATAAAACATTGATTTTAGGAAGTGCAACTTTCTAGGTAGTACAATGGTTACGGAGCATGAGCTCCGCAGCCAGAGTCTTAGTTAGGTGACCCTCGGGAATGACAAAACCTCTCTGAGCCCGTGACCTCACTTGAAAATGGGGATGAGGGTAGTAACTAACAGATAAGCATGTCTAAGGAATAAACGAGAGAGCCCGTGCAAAATGCTTACAACAGTGTACTACAAGGCACCTGGATATCACAATTTTTATTTTTAGGGGACTCCAAAGGGGCCAGTACCTAAGTAGGCCAAGAACTTCAAGAATCCCTGTCCCACCCTACATGACTAGTATTCCAACATCACCTTTATAGGTAAGTACTGACAGAAGGATACTGCAAGCCAAGCATCACTAACAAAGAAAAAAGATCCCTAGACAGGGTGACGGTGGCTCAGTCATTAAGAGTCTGCCTTTGGCTCAGGTCATGATCCCAGGGTCCTGGGATCGAGACCCTCATCAGGCTCCCTGCTCATCAGAAAGCCTGCTTCTCCCTCTCCCACTCCTCCTGCTTATGTTCTCTCGCTCTCTCTCTGTCAAATAAGTTAATAAAATCTTTCTTCAAAAAAAGATCCTTGTACACAGTACTACAACTAATCCCAATGCTTTCACATGGGCTACACTTGGGGATATCCCTAAAGATACAGACCCCAAAAGCTACTGAAGGGAGAAAACATTTATGATACAAATAACCATCAATATATAAAGAGTTTCCTACAAGCCAATGAGAAAAAGATAGGCAACCCAATAGAAAACGGGCAAAAGACCTGAACAGTCCCTTCCCAAGAGGATATCCAAATGGCAGGTATCATGAAAATCCCAATGCAGAGCAGAGTATAATACTACTTCCTGTCCGCCAGAGTACGATGGACAAGGGAGATCATACCAGATACCGAAAAAGACATGGAGCAGCCAGAACTGTTTTATGTGGCTAGTGGGAATATAATTGGTACAGCCACTTTGGCACGATCTACTGAAACAATGATCCAGCAGTTCTTCTCCTAGGTGTATATCCACACAGCCCAAACATCAACCACACAATGATAATAAATCACGGTCTATTAATGGAATACTATGCAGTCAGCAGGACGGAAAGCAGCAAGAGCATATAACGTGGATGAATGTCACAAACAAAATGGCGGGTGAGAGAAGCTAGACACAAAAGAGAATGTCCATTTATATAAAGTTGAAAAGCAGGCCAAACAGATGGGTAAATTTTAGTAGTCAAAATAGTGTTTACCCTGGGAGGGCAGGTTAGTAACTGGAAAGAAGCACAAGGCGTTTTCAGTGTGTGGAGGGGAGGGGTCTTGTAATATTCTATTTCTTTGCTTGGCCCGGAATTTGGTTAGAGGCTGTAAACACTTTATGCTAAAGTCTTAGGATTGTGTTTGCTTTTCTGGACATATGTTAAATAACAAACAAAAATACAGTAAAAAAAAAAAAAAGTAGCTAACAAGAAAGATTTTTTAAAAAAACCCAAAACCCTAGGAAAAATGAACCTTTATCGAAATGGGTTGTTGCTCTAGCACCAACAGATTTTTGTGTCTACTCTCTCCACTCACGAAATATAAAAGACACATATACATTTCTGATGACTTTCCTGTTGCCATTTAATAAATGGCAGAGATGTTACTCTATCAAACTTCAAAAGCCTTATAAAATTAACAAGTTTTCAAAACTCGAAATTAATTCATCAAGCTTTATGTTCTGTGAGACAGAGTTTGAAAATGTGCCACGGGGGGCGAGTGTCATATGGGCCTGGGCCAATGACTCAATCACATTGGGCTTATAGACCCATGTTGAAAGAAGGAGTAATTTTTATGAGAAATAAGATTTTGTTTATTTTTATTTTTTTATTAACATACATTGTATAATTTTTAGTTTTTTATTAACATATACTTTCCCAGGGGTACAGGTCTGTGAATCGCCAGGTTTATACACTTCACAGAACTCACCATAGCACATACCCTCCCCAATGTCCATAACCCAACCACCCTCTCCCTACCCCCTTACCCCCCAGCAACCCTCAGTTTGTTTTGTGAGATTGAGAGTGTCTTATGATCTGTCTCCCTCCCGATCCCATCTTGTTTCATTTTTCCCTTTCCTACCCATCAAACCCTCCATGTTGCCTCTCAAATTCTTCATATCAAGGAGATCATATGATAATTGTCTTTCTCTGATTGACCTAGAGAAATCAGATTTTTTAACGTGACAGAAGTGGCAGGGAGGGACTAGGGTGCAGGGAGTAAGAATCAAGACTGAGGACAAAACACAGCTCCAAACCAGCAACCCAGGGCTGAAATTTCCAGTGACCACTGGGCAACTGAATTCACTCTGAGCCTGGAAGCCAGGGAGTCCATGCAGAAACCAAGGATCCCCAGACAAGAGCAAGATCGGGAAACAAGATGGCGGCTAAGCTGGAAGGAGGCTCAGCAGGCTGGTAGGTGACTAGACGCTACGAATTTATGAAAGGGGTGATGGGCACTTCTTGAGCTGGAGCAGGAAATAGTGGCTGGGTGTGGGTAGGCTTGGGTACATAAGGAAGTGACTTCAGCTGATCATGGAATAAGAGGATATGACCCTGGGTGTGCTCAGACCTGTGGTTGGGATGAGCCAGCTAGGCTTACTGGGGGTTCTTTCTCGATGGGGTGTGACATTCTAAATATACACGCACTCATTTGTTCATTGCATTCAAATGCTTACTGTCATTGAATAAGACTTTGGAGGCTTTTGGTTTCAACTGCCCTAGTTGCCTGCTTAGTAAGCAGTAATCTAGAACCTAGGGTACTTAGCCCACAGATAGCACCTTGGTCCTGAACATGAGAATAAGGGAAGCAGTGAACCTGAACTCCAGGAACATCAGGATCTGCCCTATAACCCATCTCCCAGCGAATTCCACCAACCAAGGGGGACGGCAAACTCTCAGTGAAAACTCAAAACGGGGAACCCCACATCATTTGTATTTATTCTTCCAAGTAGAATTACCTTCCTGTTTGGTTTGGGCTCATCCAAAAATATACTGGTCTCGCTAGAGCGCATGGAAATCGAGTGTGTGTGTCAGTAGACAGAGGAAATAACACTGAGAAATGACCTGGGGGCCAGGAGGTCCAATGCATCCAGGGAGTATCTGTCCATCTTCCACGCTGCCTGGCTTCCCTTGGCTTCTGTCCTGACCCCATTCTCACCATCTCTTCTCCCCCCAAACTGGAAAGCTGCACTCACACCTTCACTGCTAAAGAGTCAGATAGGAAAGTCACATGGAAAGACCCTTGAAGCCTGTCCTGAGATGTAAAAAGTCAGTGCATTCTAGAATCTGTACACAGCCACCACCCACCTCCACCATGCAGAGTAAGCGAAGGTCCTCACGCTGGGAGACGTCTCATTTCCCTGTTCTGGCCTTAGAGCAGCCCTGCCAACCGCAGGAGAAGGGTGCTGGCAGATGAGAGATGTGCCCGGCTGCTGAGGTTACCTGGCGGCAGGTTCGATGTTTTATTGGGTAAGCAACGTCATGTCCTCCAGGGCAACAGATAATGTTTCCTGCATTTAAGAGAATTTAGCAAGCACCACTCAGTTCTGCAAGGCGGGAGAGAGACCCCTCCGCCATTCCACATGATGTTTGCTCAGAAGGGCTTCTCAGCTGCACTGAAAAGTCATCCCAAAAGTATCAGCACCTAAATATGCTAACACCACAGCTGAATTAGGTGCATGGGGGACACAGCTGCATCCCCACCGATAGGACCGACAGAGGATACACACATGCTTAGATGGTGGACTTCCATGAGAAGCTATACCATATAAGGTTTAAGCAAGTCCCAGTATCTTAGATTCATATAAGACAATGTCAATGCTAAGGAGAGCGGGAAACCTGGAGGATAAAGGGAAAAGGCAATGGCCAGACAGCTCTTGGTCTCAAGTCATTATTTTCCTTCTCCCTCTCTTTCTTTCTCTCTCTCCTTCCTTCCACCTCCTTTCTTGCCTTTTTAGTAGGCTCCATACACAGCAGGGAACCCAACACAGGGCCCAAACCCATGACCTGGAGATTAAGACCTGAGCTGAGATCAAGAGTCAGATGCTCAACCAGCTGAGCCACCCAGATGCCCCTCAAGTGATTACTAATAGGAGCAGGGATCTAGAAAAAATGACCTCTCAGGGCCATTGCTATAAGACTGTTCCCCTCTACCAGGGTTTCTCAACATCAACAGAGGACTAAATAATCCTTTGTTGTGGCGAGGGCTGCCCTGTGCATAATATGATATTTAGCATTATCCCTGGCCTCTATCTACTAGACACCAACAATTCCCCTGGCTGCTTCTCCACTGTGATGACCAAAAACATCTCTACACTTTCCAAAGGTCCCCTGGGGAAATGCTCCTGGAGAAGAACCACTGCTTTAGACTCATAACAAATCCTGTCACAAAGACAAGACCCCAGCCATGGCCAGAACATAACCATTCACTTTGGAAAGGGCTGAGAAAATGTAGTCATTAATCTCCCAAGGCATTAAGGCCAACAGAGACTTCCCCGGGCAAGCCGCCACCAGGAGATCTGAGAAGTGGGAGGAAGAGGTCTAGGAGGGAAAGATGACCAGCTGAACTCCACTCTCCAGTTTCACAAAACCCATCTCCTTCCAGATACGGTCCACGTCAGAGCAGAAGATGAAGCAACCAAAGAAATCTTCAACCACTAAAGCATCTCGCAGCTCTGTCCACCCCCTCACCCCATCACTCCACATCATAATTCACTTCAAGTGGAGGGAAAAGACGGCTTAGTCCCTCAAAACCTTGCTCAGCCGACCATCCCAGCTCCTCTCTTTGCTCCACTCAATGATCTTGACCAAAAGGTGTCTGAAGATGCCAGACACCCTAAGAGTAATCCACCAGAGCTCCCGTCTGCTCTCCAGGGCCTTGAGAATCAAGGCTGGCAACAGGGCCAAGAGGCATGGAAAAATTTGCAGGCCAAGGCTAACATATTGAAGTGAGAATTCCAGACACGTGAGGGAGGGCGGGAGGAACCAAATCCCCAGGGGGTGTGGGGGTGGAGCCAAGCGTCCCAGGGGCAGCGCCAGGAGATTCTGCAGGACAGGCTGACAAGCTTCCAGGCTTTAGAAAGGGAAAGATCCTGTGCAACCACAGACTTGCCCAAGCAGAGACAACGCTGGCTGCATAGCTGACTATAAATCTAGTCCACTCGGGCCTGAGTTTGGCTCACTACAGTCCGGCCCCCCACCAGCGACAGTTTTGCTAAATTTAGTGCTGTTCCCAGCCACCCAAACGACTCTGCTCCTCGTGTCCATTTCAGGTTCACCCAGGGACAGGCGCGGAGAAGAGCAGGACTTGTAGAGAAGAGATCTGCCCTCGAGTGACCCTTGCCCCTCCCCGCTGAAGTCAGGGGCCCAGGGGAGCAGAAGACGTGAGAAACCACACTTGGAGGTCTTCAGGGCTCTGAAAGTGTCCCTGCCCCAAGATGGCCCTCCGAAGGAAGAGGGACAGCAACCCCAGGAAAACACCCCCTCCCGCCCACTTCAGCCCACCCAGGTTTCACTCTTGGGGGCCCCAGATGCTGTGGGGTGTGAGGGGTCCTGCCCTAAGTCCTAGAGTCACGCTCTGTGCCATGGTGGGCGAGCATCAGATGGGCCTGGGCCAAAGGCCTCGTTGCCTTGGAGATACAACTGTATTCAATCAAATATTCACAATCCCTAACCAAAACTCAGAGGTTAACCTCGTGGTTTCCAAGCCTGGTGACACACTGAAGTCACCTGGGGAGCTTCAAAAACGACTGATGCCTGAGTCCCAGCCCCAGAGACTGTGATGTAATTGGTCTAGGGTGTAATGGAATTGGCCCGGGCTTCGGAAATTTCAAAAGCTCCCCCAGTGATTCCAGTGCTCAGACAAGTTCAGGAACCAGCGGGTTAAGACCATGGGCCTCTGCCCTCGGGTTGCCCCAGCTGGACTCCTGACCCAACCACTTCCTTGCTATGACCATGGCGAGTTACTCAACCTTTCCACGCCTCGGTGCCGTCAACTGGAAAGGGCAGATCCGTGGTGCTGTGCAGACTTCCTGAGAAAATCCACGGAAAAGCAGCCAGAACAGCGGTATGCAGTAAGTGCTCAGTGAAAGTTAGGAATCATTATTCTTGTTATTATCATGATAAAGAGCAGGAGAAAAGAGAGGGAATGCAAGAGATGTCTCTCTAGGCCTGAGACAGACTGTTCTAGAAGCGGGGGGGGGGGGCAGCCACCTCATGCAGGAAGAGAACTGCCCACTCTTCCTGCCTGTTCACGCCATTCCTCCCACCTTCCATGTCCTTCCCTCTCCCACCCTTCTCAATCCCACCACTCAGGGCCCAGCTCTGACGAGCCTGGGGCTCTGTCCATTCTCAGACCTCCAACGACACCACCCCCACCACGCTGATTACTTTGGAACTTGATTATGTGCTCCCCTGAACAGCAGCTAGCCAAATAGGTACCAGCCTGTGGGACGAATGAGCATTTTAATATGTCCTCGTCTGGTCTCAAAAAGACAATGAACAATTTGGGGGAGGCCCAGATTCTCACGTTTCTGTGTGTCCCCAACAGCCCCTAGCACCACACTGATTAATAAACATTTGTGGAATGAAAACAGATGTTGACCCAATAGAACTAAATGCACATTGGCAGGGACCCAGGCTCAGTTGCCCGGAGAAGCAAGGCCAGCACCCAAGACCCATGGAATTCCAGGCTCTCCACTCCATCATTAAAAAGATACACCATCACCCCATTCCATCTCAAGCGACCCCACCCACCCACTCCCAGGGCCTGTGTACTGTGCTGACAGCCAAAGGAGTATCAGGCAAATATCTCTCCTTCCCCAGGACCTTGCTTTCCTGGTTCTCAACAAGTCACAAGCAAGTCTGCGTGCCTGGTCATTCCTGCCATGAAGCCACAGACCCCAGTGATTCCTTAAACACAACAACAGCCAGGCAAAGCCAGCTCTGCCCCATGGACGTCGAGAGCAGCTGGCCACCCAACAGGCTGTAAGCCTCTTACAGATTAAAGGTCCTAATTTAAACCTCTATTTGAGGTACGACAAGTGGGTCAGCGCTCTGCAGGCCGGTTGGCGCAGCTGGTGGAAAGGGAGGCAGCGAGCATCCGGGAAAGACTCCTCCCCTTTCGGGGAAAGATGGAGGCAGAGAATCACAAAGCCAAGGGGAATCGTTGAGGGGGGCTGGCTCATTCCCATGTGCCAGAATCTCCCCCAGATCCTGCAAACTCTGACATCCCTATCCAATGAGTCTGAGAAACAGAGAACAATAGGGCAAAATAATAGTTTGGCATGGCCTTCTCTCTGCCCTCACCTTGGTGTGGATATAGCTAATAAAGTCAAGAGAGAAGAGGCCATGCTGCACTCCAGGGAATCATATCTGGTGAAACAGACAGGAAGGGGATCCCTGCTCCCATCACCTCGTGTGGTTTCCCTGCCCCCTCCATTGTGGAGGAAACATGGGGCACAGGGAAGCGGGTAGTGGGGGGGGACAGGCGCCCAGACAGCCTGAATCACGCTGTGAGAGCCTGACTCTGCAGCTCTTTAAAAAAAAAAAAAAAAGAAAAAAAGCCCTCTCACCACATCTGTCTCCATAGAGATGGCCTCTGGGGAAGCGGCTGGAACCCACTGTCTACACCAAGAGCCAAGAAAACTTTCCAAGACGGTTTCTCGAACTTTTGGACCCTGATTCACAGTAAGAAATAAAGTTTACAAGGTGACCCTGTACACACCCATACACATATACTTTGTATATGAGAGATATATATGCAAGCTTATAAAACGATATAAACATACACAACCGTAAAACACATAAAACTGAAACAAACCTTCATGAAATCATACTCCTCTTTACCACACACGAGGCAGCCTAGTATTTTCTATTATGTTCTTTAAAAAAAATGTTGGTCTCAACCCGTTAAATTGATTTCACCCTCCATTAAGGTGTCTGGGCTTGCAGTCGGAACACAACTCCGGGGAACACAGGAGGGGCTCCCCTCCTTGAAAAAACCTTTAAAGCCCATTCACAGACTCATCTCACAAAGGAAAATCCCACTGAGTACACAGGCAGGGAGCCTCAGCAGAGGGGAGGAAGAGCACTGGCTGCTCCCGAGGGTTCCCGAGCATGCTCGCTGCTTTGCTCCTGAGTCCGGAGCTCAAGGGCACCCCCTCTTCTACCCCCAATGGTGCCTTCCAGTGCCAGCAGAGAACATGGCCGCATGCAGGGCTCATCTTCAACCGACTCGTTCATTGGGATGAAGCGTTACCTCCATGGGATGGACTTCGTAGGACACACACAGGCAGAAAAGTCAACACGGTGCTGCCCACATCGGGTTTTTCAAATCTCCAAATATTCTGTCTGTCTATGAGGGACACTACGAACTCAAGGCAGATAGGAAGTTGGGTCAAGGAAGTTGGGTCAATTTTTTTTTTTTTTTAACTGGAGGTATACAGATATTCTTTATTCATAGGAAGTTTATGACAACAGGAGCAAAACAAGCCAATTTTTAAACTACCTTCAGCCCCAGCTTTCTGCTTTTTGAAGCAGCCCGAGAAATCTCGCCACCTCCTCTAGGCAGCTCCCTCTGATGGATCGGGACAGCTAAGGACCTCCTCGAACCCTGTACCAAGGCAACAGGAAACTCTAATGACTCCTTTCCACAATCACTGTTGCCCAAAAATGCAAACTTTGCCTCTCTATATCCGTAATTACTGCTTGGCCAGGTGTCTGAGTTGGAAATCATGTCACAGAAAAAAGTTAGCATAAACATCTCATATTCTGAATTAGTAAGTTGGAAAGGTTCGTTTTTTTTTTCTATTTTTTTTCCCTAGGTAAACTTTTTTGTCCTGCGCTAAATGGAACAAACACTAGATCTCCCCATTTCTGTCAGGACAGAGACCACTCCCGTCTTCTCCATGGCTTCTCCAAGCTTGTTGGAATCACTACTGAACCTGCCACCTATCAGGGTCCTTAAAGCTGGAATGCCTCCAAACAGACTCATCGGAGTCAATACTCAAAGAATCCAAGGGAAAAACAAGTGTCTTGTATCCCTTATGAGATCTCAGTGAGCACTGACAGCTCCCCCAGCTGACAGAGTGGTTTTAGGACTTGGGATCTGTGAGTCCTCTGATCATATAGGCCAGATCATTTGTTGTTGTGATTTTTTTCTTTTTATTTTTTTGAAGAAAGAGACTAACAGTTTCCATGCAATTCCTAATGAGTACTGGTGCAAAAGAGGTTAAGAACCACTACAATCAAATTCTTAGAAAGCTGGTCAAGGCTCTCCCAAGACTGTCCTTAATTCTGCAATACAGACCCTCGTCTCCGGCCACATACAGCCCTCAGAGCACACCAACTAGTTTCTGAAGAAGTCATTTCTTCCTTCACCCCTGGCCCTTTGCATGGCACCTTTGGGTAAAGGCCTGCACCTTCAGTGCCCAATTATTAACCATACGTAATTACTGAGCACCAGAGAGGGACCAAGCACAATGCTAGCCTCTGAGGATTCAGCTATGAACAAGAGGGACAAGATCTTCCTCCTCATGTTCCAAGAGCTATTCTCCAATTCCCAACAGCCCCTCTGGCTCCTACACCCACTTCTTCTCCATTCACATTCCTTTTAAGCTTTGTCTTGTGTTTTAGTTGGGGGATGGGGGTCTCTCACCTTCACTAACCTCTAGCTCCTTGAGGACAGAGACCATGTCCCATTCACACGACATATTCCTTCCTTTCCCATTCCCACCCCATTCCATCCAAAAGACAGAGCCTTTCACCCAAGCGTCCCTATACAAATGTGTGTCAACGAACAGATGCTGAGGGACCGGTTAGTTGTCTAAGTAGCAAAGACTGGCCCACTGGGGACGAGCCTTGTGCATCGATGCAGGGTGGGGGAACATGGGAGGTCGTCTGCATGGCAGAATGGACACCAGGGCCTCTGCTCTTGGCACAGTCTGCAGCTCTCATTCCAGCCACGTGTCTTGGAAGTGGTGCTTCCGGTCCCAGCAGCGAGGAAAATCAACTCCCAGTGTCCACGTCCAGTGGACATACCTCCCAGACTGCCAAGATGATCAAAAGCATACTTGCACAAACATCTTCAGCACACAGGTAAGCGAATGGAAGACACAGCACACTCATCAAGCGTCAGCACCGCACCGCCCTATTCCGAAGCACCCATGCCTTCCACACGGTTAAAGAAATGGCTCTAGAAGCTACTAAAGAAATCTGGCTACCAGACCTGGTTGTCCAACAAAGGCCCAGAGGTCAGAGAATGGATCTATCCCCCAGGTCTGTTCAGCCAACAAATATTGGTGCATCCCAGCCCTGTTCGATACAAGGAGCAATGGAGAGGAAAAGACCCAACCCTCAACTGGATTAAAGTGAGAGAAACGCGCTCAATAAAAAAAGTACCGATTAGAGCCATCACCTCGGATGCGGCAAACGCAAGACCCACCAGGATGAAGAAGAGTTTAGTAGGATGTCCGTATTTATTTTTATTTGAAAACAAGCAATGAAATACATGTGAATCGATGCCACCGTGACTCCTTCCATTTGTGTCCAGGGGTCACTGTCATGCCTGACCCTGTGCAAGAGATTCAACACACACTCCAGGATGGCCAGGGACACCCCCATTGTCTGCGTACTTTACTACAGTTGACATGTGCCCAGTGCAGCAAATCTCAGGGTACCGTCTCGCCTACAACAAATGACAGCCCTCTGTAATGAGAGCGTGAGACCCTAATCACTGGACTGCACTGACACAGATCAATCCCGGGAGACTTCCTGAACGAGGTGTTGCACTTCACGAGGAATCACACATTTTTTTTTTTTTAAAGCAGAAAACAAACCGTTCTAAAATCTGCTGACCTCTTTTGCAGTGACTGCCTGTCAGTAAAATGCTACTTGATAAATATTTTTAAACAGGTATTCAATCTGTCCCTTCAAGGTAAAGGTGACATCTAAAAAAAATGGGTAAGAAAGCCTTTACTTTTGGAAAGAGACTGGCGTCACAGCAAGAACATGTTAAAAAACCGGCATTTGGAAATCATTTCCACCCTCATGTACGATGTTGTCACATTCAATGTGAGGACATCACCTCTGAAATGTCGTATCTGTGCACACACTTGAAACAGACTATTTGAATGTGGTTCAGAATCTCCCGAGGAAATGAATGAAATGCAGTGTTTCGGGGGTCTTGAATCCATTTAAATTATACATTGAACCCATAATCCCCGCTTTATAAAGAGATCTCTTTCAAATTACCCTGACTTGAACTAAACCTTCCAACTGCTACCCAGTAAGAACATGACACCACCCAATAAAGTGCATTCAACGGGATGGTTCTTAACTAAAAAAGAATCATTCTTAATAATTCATCCCATTTAATTCTTCAGAAACATCTATGTATCCAGCAGGTGCCAGGCACTGTTCAATGCTCTGGAAATACAGCAGAGAATAAAAGTGACATAGAACCTCGCTCTCGTGGAGGTCACATTCCAGCAGGGAGAGAGGGAAGATATACCAGGTAAGAGAAATACACAGTATGTTAAGTGGGTGAAGGTGTTAAGGAGAGAAAACGCCGCAGGAAGGGATGCAGGAGATGCAGCAAATGTGTGGGGCTGGACTGAGCCACTGCAAAGGTACTATCCCGGCATAGACCCAAAAGAAGAAAGAGTCCACTACAGGGCTATGTGGCAAAAAGCATTCCAAACCCAGGAAGTAGGACCTAAAAGAGGAAATCCCTAGTTTATTGGAGGGGCACCAAAAAGGCCAGTGGGGTCGGAATGAAGTGAACGGAGGAAGAGTTGTAGGAGATAAGAACAAAGAAGCCAAGTGGGACCTGATCGCAGAGGCGTGCATTTCCACCACAGGAACCACTAGCCCCAGGAGGCTGTGAAGCCCAAGATGCGTAGCTGACCCAAACTGAGATGAGCTTTGGGTGTGACTTAGTTTGAAAAACCCTGCAATATGCATCAGAAAGTAGAGTATTTTTGACATCCTGGATTAATTTATTAAGATCAATTTTGCCTGTTTCTCTTTCCTTTCTCAATTTAGCTACCAGAAAAGTGTTCAGCTACCTACGTGGCTTTCATGTGTAACTCACACGATATTCCCGGTGGACAGTGTTTCGAAGCTACAGGGTCCTGTAGACAACCCTAAGAACCAAGACTTTCAGTGAGTGAGAAAAGAAGCCACTGCAGGGTTTTGAGGCTGGTTTCTTTATCACGGGATCCTTCTGCCTACTGTGAGGGTTACGTCACCCGTGAGGGGCCAAGAAGAAACAGGTGAGACATGATGGTGGCCTGGACAAGGGTCATGACAGTGAAAGTAGTTCTAACGAGTCATATTCTACATATATTTGCAGGTAGAGTCAAGGAGATTTGCTGATGAATGAAAAATGAAAGAAAAAGAGAGAAGTCAAGCATGACCATAGGTATTCTCATGAGCCACTGGAGGAATGGCATTCCCACAACCAAGATGGAAGACTGCAGGAGAATATATTTGTGTGGGAAAAACAGGAGTTCAGTTTTGGGCATGTGAGTGTGAAATACCTATTAATATCCAACTTAAAATATTAAGTACAGTGGGATACACAGGTCTGTACTTCAGGAGAAGGGCTAGCCTCCAGACAAATAACTGGGTGTCATCAGCATACAGGTTTTTAACTTTTCATTATGGAAAATTTCAAACATAAACTAGAGAGAACAGTATAATAAACCCCTAGGTACACAGCACCCAGCTCCAACTGTTATCCACTCACAGTCCACCTTTATTTCTCTCCCAGGATAAATCTGAAGCAAATTCTAGACATCATTCATACAGATGCTACTGAAAGCCAAGGGCTGGGAGAGGGTCAAGAGAGAAAGAGAGAAGATGGAGAGGAGGGGGCCCATGTTTCGAGGTCAGGGAGAGGAACTGCTACAAAGGAACAGCTAACGAGGCAGGCGGGAAACCAGAAATATGTGTCCTGGAAGCCAAGTGAAGAAAGAACTTCAAAGAAAAGGGTACGGGCAGCTGCGCCAAACTGCCGGGAGCCCCTGGGATGAAGACTCAGACGTGATGACTAGATTTAGAAACATGGTGGTCATGGCTGGCTTGGTTGAGAGCCCTTTCCCCCTGGAGGGGAGGGGACAAGCCTGCCCAGAGGGAGTCAGAGAGGAAGTGCAGACTTGGGGCACTGAAGACCCTCTTGGGCAGGGGGAGGGGGGCAGAGAATGGGGCAGGAGTTGGAAGAGACAGGGTCAAAAAGATCGTAAGCTAAGAGACACCACGGTACATGGAAGCGATCCAGGAGAGAGGAGGGGAACTAGTGATACTGGCAGGAGAGGGAACAATGGAGTGCTAATGTCCCGAATGTGTGACGGGGTGGGAATGGAGTGCCAGGAAGGCGGGCTGCCCTCAGTCAGGACCATGAATGGTTCACGCTGCGGGGAGGAGGAAAATACACTGCCAGAACTGCTTTTAATTCTGTATTTTATACTTTATATTATGTATCAGCACAATGTGCTGCATAGAAATTATACACACACACACACGGGGATCTGCTCAAAAATTTTAACCAATACAGCTACCTGATCAAAATAGTCCAAGACCACTTAATTGGAAGAAAATAAAACATATCCTCAAACTCTAACCTATGAATCCTTCAATGACAGGAGATAAGTATCACGGCACATTGAATCCATTCTACATTATTATCTTAAATGTATAATAAAATATCTAGGAAAGGTACAAGAATATTAGTCTTTATATTTGGGAACGTATTTACTCAATAGAGGTTTGTTTTTTTTTTTTTAAAGGCTCAGACACTAACCCACGAACTGCAACATATTTGCATCTGAACTGGAAATGGAAACAAATACATTACTCATAGACCCTTCCCAGAGTGTCACGGGGTCCAAACAGGAAGTCCGATTATTTATTTACACGGAAAAATGCAAATGAGTTAATAGTCTTTTTTACCAAGCCCGACCTGAACTGTACCATTCGATTTCTCATCGGAAATGGAGAAAGTGGGCAGGTAACGGGGCAGGTAACCTAATCAGAATGGACAGAAGCCACCAAGCAACCTGACATCCACGACATCACAGGAACGGCCAACCTGATCAAAGAACATCTTAGCACTCCTTGGTGTTTGCTGAGCCCTTCAACATTTCAGAGCACCTTCCAGATGTTTCATTCAGCCTCTCCACCATCTGCCAGGGAAGAAGGCTCTCCATCTTAACTTGCTTAGCTATAGACACTCAAGGCCAGAAGTGTTAACTGGATCCATGCCACGTCTGTCGGTGACACTGCTAGGCTCCCAATCCTGTGGCTTGGAAAGAGACCCACCAGAAGAGCCACGCTCAACCTCTTGGACGGTTCCAGAGGTATCTCTTGTCAACCACATATATGACAGCACGAGAACATGAATGCCAAGCCCCAGAACGCAGCAGAGCTGAGAGCCCAGAAAGGACCATGTTGGTCACCCAGCTTGGCTGGGGTGAACGTGTGGGGGAAAGAGACAACGGGCAGACCGAAACCACTGTCACGTGGTTAGCCTGTGAGCTCCACAGGGAGCAGGGCAGCGGCATGACTTTTCACAGCTGCTTGCGCAGCGCCCAGCAGAGCGCCCAGCGCGGAGCAGGCTCTCCAGAAATAATTGACCAGTTCTATTAAACCACAAAGACAGGAGCAATAATGAAGTACACTCAGGAATCACAAAAATGGCTCAACAGAACTCAGGAAAGCTGCTGATGGCAGCTGAAGGGAGACGGAGCGGGGGCAGCGAAGTCAATCTAAAAGATAGAACTGCAAAACATAAACTTTTAAGCACGTTCATAATCTTTATTCGCAGACAATGTGATATTAATCATCAACTCAAGGGGATGTGTGGATCTTGTTTGGAACCAGATTTCAAACAAAACTGTTAAAAAATGGAGACCAGCAGAGAAACGTAAAAACTGGCCGGGTGGGTGACTGGAGAGATTTTGGGATGATCCAACAACGGGGTTATGCTTTAAGAGATCCATAGTGGAGAACTTATGGATGAAATAGGACGTCTGGGGCTCACGGCAACAAAATACAGAGAGGAGTAAGGAACAGGCGGGCGGGGTGCAGATGAAATGAGAGGGCCCACGTGCGGATTACGTGCCGAAGCTGTGATGAGAACACGGAATCTTATTCCACGAATTCCATCTTTGCACACATAGGAACATTTCCATAGTAAGAACGTTGAAGAGTAACCGTGATCTCAGATAGCTGTTCATTTCCTCCTATCTGCCTGCCCTCCCCACAGGGAAATGTGCTATTGTGGGGGCCGTGCCTGCACATGGTCGTTTCTGAGACCCACAGAGCACCTCTGACACCTGTCTTCTCTGTCACTGCCATCATCTTCCTCTGGGACTCACCTGCTTCAGCTCTGGCTTCACCTTGGGCCTGGAGACTCCACTGTGCTTTCTCTCCTGCTGGTTCCTACCTGCCCTGTCTTACCTTCCTGCCACCAGCTGCTTCTCCTGCCCAACGCCCGCAGCCCTCCATTTCCTCCACAGTGGGCTGCCGCTGACCCACCTCCTCACGCCGGGGTCCTTCTCCTATCTCGTGGTCCCCTGATGCCCAACGATCCTCATGCCCAAGGGGCATTACCTCTTTTATACGCTCTTTCCCTCATATCACCAGGATGCCAAGGGACATCCCATCTTCCCTGAAATTGGCCATATTTGCTGCCTTGAGCTCCCCTCTTCCTCCACTTCCTCCTAGACTCAGATCACTTCGGCACACTTCCAGGACGCACCAGATCCAGAAGGGTCAACCAGTTAAACGACGTACCCACGACGTGCCCAGCACAATACCCTGCACTGTGCTGACAGCAACGGACAGGACAGACACAGACCTACTCCCAGGAAGCTTGGGTTCTAGTGCGGATCACAGGATAATGGGTTCAACCGTCCACTCGCCTTCCTGGCCAGATGGTGAATCCTGTTTTCCTCAGCAGCCTCTGAACTTCACCCAGTGCCCTACGAGTAACACACCCGTGATAAATATCCGGTAAACAAATATTTCCCCAAGTCAGTGCTCTTGTGTCAACACTGGGTCAAGCTCAGGTAGGATGAGGTCACCCTAAGTTCTACAAATGAAAGGTATTTAGAGGACTTTTTCTTTTTTCTTTTTTGGGGGGATGAGAACAGTCAGAGAGCCAGGCTCTGGGGAAAACGTGTGTAGGGAGGTGTGAAGCAAGACTCCTAGAGCCAGGCTCACCCTTACCAGCTAAAAGCAGCTCTGAGCATGCTCAGCTTCTCTCCTTTGCTATTCTGGGTTGTCTGCTCCCTCCTCCCACTGCCAGCCTCCTCCCTTCCAGCAGCAATTGGAATAAACCTCCGTCACCCCTGCCCGGCCCGCGCCGTTCCCCGAACATGGTTTCCTCTTGCCACCAAAGTGCCTCACTTCCTATGCCAGCCCTGACCAGCCGTGACACAAAACTATCCTGTGGGAGGGAGGGGGGTGGCTTCTCTTGTTCCTAATCAGGAGTCTTCACGATGACTCCGGTATGAGGACCAGGTCCAAAGGGTGAAACCTGGACGCAAGAGGAGACCGTAAACCTTGGCCACAAGAATCCTGACTACGGATTCCAGACCCAAGCCAAGACAGACACACGCCCCACAAGCTCCAAGCCGGAGAGCCTTGCTCCGTCGGAATGGATGAATGCCAGGTTTGGGCAGACAAACGAGGCTTGGTGGCAGACTCTCGGCAAATGCATCGCCGTGAGCCCTGGCACTGAAAGGGGGCAGTGAGGCAGGACACAACAAAGCAAAGATAGCAAGGGAAATACGTGGCAGGACTTGGTAGAACCAACCAGCCCCTCCTTCTCCTTGTGGGGTTTGAGTTAGTCCATTCTGCTCTGCACAGACTAGGAAAGCAGAATGAGATGAGAGGGAGCATCAGTGGTCACAGTGAGGGCACAACCCATCCCTGCAGAAGAATTCAGATCACCAGGCTCTAAGATATGGGGTGGAGAGGTGCACCTCCAGGCTCTGGGAAAGGGCTGAAAATGAAAGGGATCTCCCAGACACAGGACAGCTCTCTCTGGGCTGACTCCAATACTCTATCTCAGCTGCCCCATCATCCTCTCATGGGATAGCAAAGGAAGGCCCAATGCAGAAACTTCAAGAACCTTAGGAATCTGAAATGGCTACAGTAAGCATCCCCAGCAGAGCTCTAAGCACTTTGTTGGCCTACAGCACACTTTTTTCTTAAAAGGCAAGACAGTAAGTATCTCAGGCTTATAGACGAGGGTCTTGGTTACAGTTACACAGCTACACCACTGCGGCGGAAAGCAGCCACAGACTGCCCAGAAACAATGAACATGTCTGGGTTCCAATAAAACTTTACTTACAAAAGCAGGTGTCTGACCTATGGGTTGTGGTTTGCCAACCCTTGGTCACTGGGAAAATCTACTCTTCCAGTGTTCCCACACTCCCAAGAGGAATAGGAACCACACTCCCTCTGATGGGCTCCCACTCAGTCTGGAGACAGGGGCCTACTCTGGAGACCAGGCCTCTACCCTGTTACTCCTTCCCACAAAGCATCGAAGAAATCTGGGTGGTTTGTTCAAAAAGCACGGCCTGCACCAGAAACCCAGACGAAGGTGGATAAAACTTTGGATGTCAAATCTGAACGCTTTAGAGATGGAGGAAACCAGACCTCTTAGACAAAGCACTTTTCCCTAGAAAAGGGAGTGCCTCGCCAAAGATCATACTGCTTGCAAAAGGCTCCGGACACTCTGTCCAGTACTCTTTCTCCTCTAGAGTGATGACTGGGAAGGAACCAGAACAAACAGCCATCCTGGCGTCAGGCTAAGGACCTATGGCTCACCTCTCTAGCAGGTATGTCTTGGGGCCGCCTAGCAATCTCTAAATGAATGGTAAACCAAAGGTCAAGGAGAAAGCTTGGAGAAGTAAGTGTCTATATCTATCTTTCCAGGACATGTCCTCCTGGACATAGTTACCAGGGAGAAGGAAACTTAAACAGAAACCTGAACTTCAAAAAGGGGTGTGGTTTGGTAGCGGACATGCGTGTTCATTAGCAGAAACGGGTCCAGCAGTCTGGGCGGGTGCTGGGATCAAAAACAAGTACAAGACATACAGCCTCACCCCATCTAGGCCGATGCCCTGCGCCCTGGGCGTGCTCTCTCTCTCTCTCATTATACGTTCTTAGCAACCTAGCGCGTTCAAGACCTTGTGATACAATTTCCTACAAGTCTTGTCCCAGAATTGACTTCCACTGCAAACTCTGACCACGAACATTTCTACCTGGACACCCTGCCAGGGTCTTGAAGGCTGTACGTCTGAAATCCAATCAAACACGATGCCCCTCAACAAGTCTGAATCCTGATTCTTCCATCAATCACTAAGACCCAGTATCGTACCCCTTATCCTCCCCATGTCCTATCCATAAGCCAAAGTGGCTCTCTGAACTACTCTTCCTCTGCATTCTGATAGGCTCTACCCTAATCTATCACCTCCAGTCTGGAATACGGCCAGCCTTCTGCCTGGGGCCCCAGATTCCAGGCTTGTAACAAAGCCAGGCTGATCTTCCCTATATATATACACCTACCTTTCTCCCATCTACCACAATCTCTTCAAGGTCAAGGCCCAGTCCTATCTTCCCAGCTCCGAGAACGTTACTTAACATGGGAGGTATGTAGTCTCTACGAATGAATGAACCCCAGCTTTCATCGGGAGCCTGGACCACAAAAGAAACCTCGAGGCCTTCCTAATCCCTACTATGGGACTATGCTGTCAGGCTCTGCAGGCCCTCACCCACCCTTTCCACCCCCAGGTCCCACCACCCCAGAAACAAGCACCATCTAGCCAATCAATGCCTGACCCTCCTCGTGCGCCAGTCATTCCAGCATCTACGTCTCTGCCCACGCTCTGCTCGCCCTGCCCTGCAATGACGTCCCTGCCCTTCCCCCTCCACCCATCCAATTCCTGCGCAAATGACGAGCTCCGGGGGGAGATAAGAGATGCAGAAAGGCGCAAGATGATTTAAAAAATGGGGAGCAGGGGCCCTGATGGGGATACACTGGGGTCTCTGATCCCTGGAGCCATCAACCTCCCAATGGGTCGCAGGCGATTAGAGAAGGAAGAGGCGGGAGGAGGAGCCAGATTTTTCCACTGAACGAAAGGCATGATTTTCATCACTGCTTCTGTTGCCCTGGTAACCAGGGACAGCCCAGTGGAGAGTACAGTAAAAGAACACCATGTTTATCTTTGCTGTCTGATCCACTTCCCTGTACACCCTTCCCTGACCATCCCTGAGCTCTAAGGCCTGCTCCAAATTCCTCCTAATGCCACTCTACCATCCTTCTAGTCACTTCTGCTCAAAACCTCAAAGCAGAGTTAATTTCTGCCCCTCTCCCTCCAACCCTACATACCATGTATTCTTTCACTATGACATCTGGGGTCCATATCACCACACCCATCCGCCATGCCAGGGGGCCCTCAAGATGAAACGCAGGCCTCAAAACTCAAGGATGGCAACCATTCCCCCAGACGGTTCACTGGGCAAGGGGGGCCTCGGGAAGCAAGACAGTGAGGAAGCCGCCCAATCACCTCCTCTTTCTTCGCCCCAAACAGCTGGTATGGATGGGCCCTTGATCTCCCATTCGCCCTCCGGGACCTGGGATCAGGCGGAGGAGCCAGGCTGAGCATGGCGGAGAAGGTCCACCCGAAAGCTTCCACAGATCCTGCCTCCCACAGGGACACAGTGTTGGCGTGACCTGAGAGCAGAGACACAGCGCTCGCCCTGGGAGATTATATAAGCGTTATATAACATGGTAGCACCAATAAGCACATGGATGCAGTGGTGAGTGCCAGGGATGGGCCAGGGGTGCAAGCAAACCCAAGGGGCTGGAGGTACAGGCCTTTCATCACCAATGCCAAAGCAGCACCAGGCCCCAGCTGCCCCAGCCTGTCTACACCTGCTCCTTTCACCCCAGAGGACACACAGAGAGACTTGCCTGGCTCTGCATTCTTCTTCCCACGCCGGGCAGCAGGGAGGGGCTGCAAGCCATCACGCCCCGGCTCACCAGCAGCCTCTGTCCCCGCAGCCTAAGCCAGGCTGCCCTTCCAGTGGGCAGCAGCAAGGGGGCCAGGGTCCCGGGAGGGCCTGGGAGCCAGTAGCCCCCTCCTCTCTGTCCTTGCACCAGAATATGTTTGTTTGGGGAACAAGTGCTGCAGCAGCTCCAGGATTGGCTGGGCCAGCCGTCCCTCTGCTCTGCCATTTGCAGTTCCTCTAAAAAAAAAAAAAAAAAAAAAAAAAAAAGAAAAAAGAAAAAGAAAAAAAGAAAAAACAAAACAAACCGAAAGGGAAAGAAAAAAGAAATAAGCACATTTGGCAAATGCCAAATCCCCAATTTTGGTCTACAGCTCTAAACAAAGCTGGAAAGACAAGGTCCTAAGGACATTACCCTATTTCCCTACACACCCCACTTCCTACCACCTATGAACTTGAGCTATACGCCTGGAGATTTCCCCCTCACCTCCAACCCCAACCCCCCAACCCCTATCGCTGGAGCTGACTCTGTTGCTGAAGCTTCTTCAACCGCAGGCTTTCCCACAGACCACCCCGCCTCTGGCCCCGGCCCCCAGCCTCTGCAGAGTGCTCAGAGTATGCGGCTCCGGATATGCACGCGGGAGCCAGGCGGCCGGCTAGGGGCAGTTCGAGGCAGTTCTGGGCCAGGTCTTCATCAAACTCCTCCACCCTCACCACCCCAACCACTTTATCAATTTGGGGGGGGGCTGATTAGAGAGAGAGAGCCCAGTGGCATCTCCAGCAGCCTGCCCTCTCCCGAGCTATGCCTCTGGCCTTCCCGCCGCCTCCACCACACGCACCTCCGCGCCCCCTGAGGAAGGGGGGAGAAAGAAATACGCATTAATATCACGAGCCTCAGCGCACCAGCCCTCGCCCCCTCAACCACCTGTCTCTGCGCTCTCCCTCCCCCACCGCCTTCCTCAACTCCGGGCGCCCCCTCTGCAGCAAAGGGGCACCACGCCCACTGCGGAGCCGAAAAACGCAAGGTGGGAGTGGGCACCGGCTGCAGCGCCGGGGCCGGGGGGCTGCTCCGCCACCTCCCCCGCCCGGCTAGCCCTGGCCCCAGAGCCCGGGGCTGCTCCCCGCCACGATCCACTCCAGCACACGCGGCCCGGGCAGCGGCATCCGGAGGCCGCACCGCAGCGCGGGTGGGGCGCGAGCCGAGGGGCCCCGGCATCGCCCCCGGCGCCCGCCCCGGGGCCCTCGGGGAGCGTACGCAGGCCCGGCCTGCGGTGCCCCCCCCCCACACCTCTTACGCTCGACACCCTGCTAGGGCCCCGCTCTCACCTCCGGCAGCCTCCTCCCTCCCGGGGGACCGCGCAGCCCACCTTGCAGCCCCCAAGCGCCCAGCGAGAGGCGCGCGATGCGCAGCCGCTGCGGACCCTGGCTCCGCCGCGGCCGCTTCCCGGGAGTGTGAGCTCAGCCCGCCCGCGCGCCCGCGCTTCCCACGCTCGGTGCCCCGCGCCGCGCCACCCAGCGGCCGCGGGGGGCAGGGCAGGCTCGCGTCCGGGAAAATCTGCCGCAGCCGGGTCGACCCAGTGGGAAATTCCCAGAATTTGACCGAAGCCTTGCTGTGGGGCGGGGGATCTGACGGGCCCACTGACCGACTCCAGATTTGGGGCAGAACGGCTCCCCTCCAACCCCGTCTCCCTAGGCGCTTCAGAGTTCTTGCTTGGTTCCCGGATTTCCGCCCCCCCTGCTCCTCCGACCTTGCCTTCTTTATTCCTCCCAGGGCAGTGGGGACTGTGGCGCGGGTGGCGACCACTATGGTGGAGAGGGGGTGGGGGGTCAGGTGTGGGCAAACGGCAGGAAACGCATGAGGCTAGCATTCCAAGGCTTCCTTGGGCCCATCCAGAAAGATCCCAGGTATGCACGGGTCAATTCCCAATCGGAGCTTTTCACACACACGCACACGCATACACACACGCACACGCACACACACACGCAAACACCCCACAGGCGCGCAAGCGCACTTCCAGCCACCTGTAAATTCTAACTCAGGGGAATTGGAGTGCTGGTTGCTTACCTTTTCTCAGATCCAGACCCTTCTGAGGATTGGAGGAGAGCTGTGGGCCCGCTCTTCGGTAAAGTCCGCGTGCCTGCATAAACACAATTTCGCACAGTCAGGGCGTTCTCAGACTTCTCAAAGCGCCATGGACCCCAGTATAAGAACTGGGTCTGCAGATACCCTAAGACAGCAGGAGGCTGAGCTGGTGATTACTTGTACCCGCTGCCATCTCTATCATAGTGTTCCTTCCTTCAGACTATCTCCTTTTACCCCAAGCTCACGTTTCTTCCTGTAGAAATTCCATCTTTTCTGGTAAGACTCACCCAGAGGCCTCTTCCTTCTGATTTTCCCATTCAGAAGTGCCACCTGAGACCTCGGGAGGCATGTACTTTATGCCACTTATGGCTATTAACACTGTACACATGGAACTGTAATTATTTTGTGGTTGGTTGTCTTCTTGGTCCTTCCAGATAATAAACTCTTTTAAATCAGTTTCCCCCTTGGCAACTACTAACGAGCTTTATATGGTATGTCCTTGACCAACAGCGCTTCAAAACCAAAGAAAAGGAAGTTGCACTGAGGGAAGAGAAGACTCATAGGAGGCCGGGAGATGAATCTCTTTGCTCCAAAGGAACTCAAAGCCTCCCCTCCTCTCCCATGCTGTACCAACAACGTATAGCCACCATGTGCACACTCGGTGCCTGGCAGATGGAATTCTCAAGGTAGCAGGATCTTTTCATCCATTCCTCCTCCTCTGGGGAAGATGGCCATAATTTAGAGGTCCCTGGTGAAGTTGGGATACAAGTTCATAGCTAGAAAGCAGACATTCTACCCCCAGAGTCCCCTTATCCAATAAGGAAAACCATCACCTAGTAGTTGCTCAAGCTAATGTGATCCTTGACCCTTCCCTCTCACTTCCCTCTCTCTACGCACATTCCCCATCAATCACCACTTCTTGGTTTTACTTCCTAAATCTATTTCAAAGGTTGTCCTTGTCTTCAGCCCCATGACCCCATCTGGAGCTCAGCTCACCATTATTTCCTGCCTGAATTTCTGCATTTTTCTCCATGTATCTGCTCTATCTGCCTCCAGTCTTGCCAGGCTCAGATCCAGTCTCTTCACATCCCAGCCAAAAAAATCTTCCAATGATCTCAATCATTTCCCTGCTACAAATCTTAGGTTCCAAACAAACAAACAAACAACCCAAAACCAAACAAAAAACCCTTTAGGGTAGCTCCACATTGCACCAAAGATGAGGTTCAAACTCCTTTACCCACTTGCCAGGCCTCTCTAAACTGAGCTCAACTGTCCCTCCAGCCTCCTCTCTCGTCACTTTCCTCTTACCCTTTATGCTTTAGTCATCCTAAACACCATGCCCTTTCCCACCTCGAGCTGAGAACGCCCTTTCATGATTTTTTATGAAGCTATGCCCTCCTCTACAGATTGCCCTATGGTGTCCTCCCGTGTCCCCTATTCTAGAGCGTTCTAACATTCATCACACAGTATTGTCCCTTACTTATATGATGTCTGCTTTCTCCGCCACACGGGGAGCTCTGCAAAGCGCCCTCGATCCCTGGTGCCAGGTAGAAACGCAACCAATATTTACCAAATGAATGAAGGCTTTGGACATGACACATACCCCAGAGCACGGTGGTGCTGCTTGATCTGAAAGTCCGGTGTGGTAGGGCCAGGCAGCCTGCTTTTGAATAATTGCACTGCTCACTGTTCTTAGTGAATTTCCATCTCTCTGAGTCTTTTGAGTTCCTCAACTGAAAAATAGGGATAATCATACTCAGGTTTGAGGATCCGAAGGTTGCCCGAGATATCTGTGGAAGTATTTTGTAATTGTGCATTACTTCACTGGATCCTCACAACAACACTTGAGGTAAGCAGCTGACATTTCCCATTTTGCATATGAAGAAACTGAAGGTAGCTAATGCAAAGCAGTTTGCCTGAGGTCACCCAGTTAGTTGTCAGGGAGCAGGGACCGGTTGCTGACTCCCAAGCCCAGGCTTTCCCCAAACATACATCACCACCGCCCCTCCCTCCCATCCCCGAAGTAGAAAGCAGAGTTGGGACCCATTCATACTGACATCCTGAGGATCGAGCAGCTGGAAAATGTCACCACTTACCATTTCTGAAGGGGTTTCTTTGGGAGGGAGGAGTGGTGCATTGTTGCTAGAAAGCAAAATCGGTAACAACAGGTATTAGGGCAGGAAGGAGTAGGGTAGGGAGAAAATGACCTTGAGGTTGACCCTCTACTCCCTATCTCTGACTTCTGCCATTTTGGTGGTTATCTCCCTTGACAGCCCCCTTTTGCCACACAGTTGGACCCCTGAGAGCTCTGAGGTCCCCCCAAACTGGAGAACTTCCATTGCCTTCATGTTTCCGATTCCGTCTGTCAGCAAATATTTACGGAGATCTTGCTAAGTGCTTTGTCACTGCCTGCAGAAGACTGGCCAAATGATTTCACCTCTCTGAGCCACGGGTCCCCCGTTCTGCAAAATGGGATTGATGATAGCCTGTCACACGGTTGTTCTGAGGATTAAACAAGATAACCGAACAGCTGCTGGTGGGCTGTTGCTAGTGGAGACATCTGCCTCCGACCCCCCCCCTCCGTGTCTGCTAGTTTTCATTTGAGTGCATGGGTATGTCAGTTCGGTAACCAGGGGAGGGTGGAGGGGAGCAGAGGTGCTGGAAAAGAGAAGGAGGGAGTCTGAAGGCCACAGTCCTCCCTGCTGTGCCCCTCCTGGGGACATGGAGAGAGCGGTGGAGCCCAAAGGCTCTTTGAACTGTTCGAGCAAGAATGACTTGTGAGTTTCTGGGCCCTTTGAGTCAGCCTCAGTGATGAGAGGCCTTTTCAAGCTCTCGGTGGGCAGGGGGCACGGACCACTGAGAGTCAGAACAGGAGAGGAAGAGCCCAGCCACCATGGTTTGATGACCACAGCTGTGAGGGTTCCTATGGGGCTCTTTTTTGAGAACTCCCAGAAATAACTCTAGGGCGCCCTAAGAATGTCGGTGAAGTCAGCCAACAAGCTGTAGCCAATGTAAAACACAGAGGTGTGCCTGGCACGTAGTAGGAACTTAGTATGGGTCGGTTCCCCGAGATGAGCTTGCTTCAGCATCAGCGCGTGGAGGGCTGTGTTCCTGAGTCTTCTCACAGCGCTGCCTTTGCACGAAGCATGTGCGCTTCTCACTGTGTCCAGTGCCCTGGGGGACACCCAGTGGAACTGCCCTTCACAGATCCCCCTGTGTGGTTATGGTGGTTTTTCTCTTTAAAGATTAAATCGTTTCTTCCTTTTCTGCTCAACAAAGACAACAGCCCTTTGGTTTTTGATAAACGTTCCTTCCCTACTAGCAGGTGGATTTGCCCCGGGCACTAAGAGCTGTGCTTTTGAAACACACACATGCCCAGCTGTTTGAATCTGCTACTTCCGTCTTTCTTACTTCTCTTATCTCCTGCCCGTGGGGTTGAGTTTTCTTTGCCTTGGCAGGCTGATAACATGTGGAAGGACGAGAACAGTTCTAATTAATAGACTAATTAGTGGTACAAGACTTTAATAGCTGATTATAGGAAAGTCATTCCCCACCCCCCAAGTGATTGATTTATTTATTGCTGATCCGCTGCATTATGGCAAAATAGCCAGCCTCTAATAGTCCATTGGTTGCTTTAATGGGTCTTTTCCTTCTCTTTCTTTTTCCTCCTTCCCCTGGCTATTGGTGGGCACAGGCAGAATGGGAGAACTCAGAACTAGCTGATGAGCAGCTCTGAACACACCGAAGTGGGGGGATTCCGATGTCATCCCCCTGTTGAAAGCTCAGAGCTAGAAAGGGAATGGGAGGGATGAGAAGGAAGGAAGCAAGACAGTCCTGCCCCTATTTGTAGGTTTACCTCCCCAGGACACTTCCCTGATGATACCTCACCTCCTGCAGGGCATAACTCACACACAAGTAGTTGCATTCAAAAATAGCAAAAAGCTTGAAAGAGTCCGCTGAATGGAGTGCCCACGTGATTCAGTCAGTTATAAGCCTCTGCCTTTGTCTCAGCTCATGATCTTGGGATCCTGGGTTCGAGCCCAGCAGCAGGCTCCTTGCTCAGCAGGGAGTCTGCTTCACCCTCTCCCTCTGCTCCTTCCTCCAGCTTGTACTCTCTCTCTCTCTCAGAAGGATAAATAAAATCTTAAAAAAAAATAATAATAAATAAAAGAGTCCACTGAAATCCCACTATCTGGTTTCAAATGCTGGTTCCCCCACTGGCCATCATCTGAGCTCATCATTTAACTTTACTGTGCCTCGGTCTGGTCATTTATAGAGTGGAAATACAACTGTTTGTCCCCAGGAGCGTTGTGAGGATCGTATGAAACACACCAGGTGAGCCAGTAAGGCACGGAGCACAGTTGGTGGACCATCCTGAGCCCTGAGTGACATTAGCTCTCATGACCAACACTGCCTGAGATTATTTAACTTACCTGATACACAGAAGGAATTTGATAAATGTTTTGTAGAATGAATGAAGGACTATATCATCTTTTTCAAGGAGATCGTGAGGCCTTGAAGCTCAAAACGGTGAAGAAAAGAGGAAATTGCCCACTAAATCATAGTAAGAAGCTACCTGTAATTCCGTGCTTATCACAGGCTGGGCCCTGAGCTAATTATGCTTTCTGTACCTTCTCTCATTTAATCCTTATATAACCTGATTTTTATCAGCCTTCCCGAATCATGTGTTTTGGTAATTTAAAAAAAAAATTATTTATCTACTTGACAAAAAAAAAAATTATTTATCGGTGGGGTGGCGGGTGTGGGAAGAAGGCTCCCTGCTGAGCAGAGAGCCCGATGTGGGGCTCAATCCCAGGACCCTGGGATCACGACCCAAGCTAAAGGCGGAGGCTTTAACCCACTGAGCCCCCCAGGCGCCCTAATCATGTGTTTTTGAAATAGGTCCAGTCCCCATACCAGATTTTGTGGGATGTCTGTGTTCTCCCCCAAGACTTTCAAAGATTCTTGGGGGATGAGCTGACATTTTCTTTTTAATAATTTAAAAAAATATATTTTATTTATTTATTCACGTGAGAGAGTGCATGAGAGAGAGAGAGAGAGAGAGAGAGAGCAAGCAGGGGGGAGGTGTAGAGGGAAAGGGAGAAGCAGACTCCCAGATTAGCAGGGACCCCGATGTGGGACTCAATCCCAAGACTCTGGGATCATGACCTGAGCCAAAGGCAGACACTTAACCAACTGAGCCACCCAGGCACCCAAGGCTGACATTTTCATGATGACTTTTCTTTTTGAATTCCTCTTCTGGTTAAATTCAACCTCTTGCATCTTCCTCCTGACAATGTCATTCTCTTGACCCATCACTCTTACTCATAGCAAGCTGGACATCTTCCTTCCTTCCTTTGATCCCGGAAACCCTAAGAACAGGGGGCCATTTTGTGTGGAAGACTTACTGGAGGTCAGAGGCGAGATAGGGTGCCTGTAGCCGCACTGAAGGCAAAGCAACAGCTGAAAGTCACCACACTTGGGCTCTCCACCTCCCCCCACCTTACACCCTCCAGGCTGTCCAACTGTCCAGAGCCCTGCCCACGGCCATTTTTCCCTCCCAAGATACCTTCTCTTCCATCTCTCTACTGTTCCCCACCTCTCCCAGGAAACAGCAGTTTCCTGTTACTTTGTTACACAAAGACACTGAGCTCTCTAAACAAATGTCTCTGTTCTGGGCTATTCTCAATCTGGGGTCAGAGAAGAAACTGAAATGCGTGAATAGGAGGGTGCTCAGCTGCTCTTCTTAACCACTCAAGTTTCCTGAAGCATTTTCCTCAACAAATGAGCCAAGTACCTCTGAGACAAACCCTGCCCCGCCCTAGAATGAAGAAGTTTGGCAGTCATATTTTTATATACAATTTTTTCCTCCCTGCTCTACTTCTGGTGATGATATGAGGTAAATATGATCCTTATTTTTTTTCTCCAGGTGAGGAAGCTGAAATGATACAGGTTAAAAATGTAAACCACTCAAGATCACATAGATAACGCCAGAGCTGGACTCCCAGGGGAGGACTGAGTCCCAAGCCAGGGAGACCAACCACAAGGTCACATGGTCGCTTGATAAAGTTCTAGCAGGTCCGAGGTTGGTTCTTCCACAGGGCAAGCCTTTCGCAGGAAACCTGTCAGTGGGGGAGGCGGTGTGGGTGACAGGAAAGCAAACTGATTGAGTGAAGGTCAAAGATTTTAGAGCAGAGCGAGAGCTAGAAATAGCTACATACCTCTAGCTCCATGTATGACACCCTGGAGTTATCGCTATTAATCACCATGGAGTGATTACCTGATTGCTTCATTTCTTGATGCAGTGCTTTCTTCAACCTTGGCCTGGGGCCCCCTCTTTAGGAAGATAAGGCCGACGTTCTTTTGCTCTTGGAATGCTGACTTCATATTGTTGGGTCCCCCCAAAAGTTGGGTATCCCAATAATGGGTCCGTGATTAAAGGAGCGAGACTGATACAAAGCGAAGGTCAAGCAAAGCTTTATTTCGCGCCAAGCATCAGGAATCAGACCGAACGTCAAAAAGACCGGTCGGGGCCGCCCCTACAGAGAGGACGACCCCTCCCTGCTTTCCAGACTAACTTTTATAGAGCAAAGGCCATGTGGTTGGGCCTGGCCACACACAGGTGGCCAGTGAGATTGTAACACACACAGGAAACGCCACAGTGATGCTAGGTGACCAACTGAATTACAATTTACCCTAGTAGACATTCGATTAGCCTATCACACCTTGGTTAGGATTGGTGCCAAAAGGCTCCCAAAGGGCGGGGCCCATACTCCTTGGTAGCTGGGAGACAGTGTGCGCCCCCACTGATTGGATACCTCCACCTGGCCTGACCCACCCTTGTACTTGGACTTTGTTACCTGGGACTGGTTTCCGGGACTTGCTTTTGAATAAGTTCCCCTGGGAGGCGGGGGAGGGGGGGGGGAGGTCAATTTAAGCTTTACAGCAAAATGGCAGTTCAACCGGGGTGGGGCTGCTCCGGCTGAAGAGGCCCTTACAATACTATAAAACATCTCATTGGTAGCCCACCATGTCTCAGAAGGCTGGCCCAGGGGCTGAGGCGCTTTCAAAGAGCTCAAAAAGTAGCTATGGAATGAATGGGAAAATGGCTTTTCACTCACTTTAATTTGTCATTTCTTTTCCCAAGGGCTTACCTAAGGCAGGGAGGCTGAATTAGGCAGAACTAGACGAAGGGACATCTATCCCCGCAGGGCAGCCGTCTGGGACACCGAAATTATAAAGGATGCAAAAGCATCACTGCCAATGGGATGAGGTTACCAAAATGGAATTTATCAGAACTCTTCCCAGAAAGAGTAATGAATATAGTTAGACAGAATTCTTTAATAAGTCACTAGTGGAGGGGGGCCAGATTTGACCACATAGTAGCCGTGTGACTTTGTCTTTCTCATCCCTGAAATAGGGATTATGATACTGATCACTAGGGGGTTTTTCCCCAATTAAGTTTGACAATGGAAAATTTACATCTTTTATTATTACTTATGCGGCAGTCCACTATCATCTGGTTTCTGCCCTCCTACACCCTACTGATTACGTTCGTCAAGGTTGCCAACCACCCCTTTGCGGAAAACCCCATTTTTCTTCCACTTGGTGGAGTTTTGACACAGTATACCAGCCTTTCCTCTGTGAAATATTCTCTTTCCCTGGTTTCTTGTTACCCCAGTCTCAAAGTTCGCGGCTCTCTTTGTCCACCCATCTAAGTTTCCACTGAGACATCAGTATAAGTTGGCTGTCTCTTGTTGCACAGCAAATTCCCCCAAATTGAGCGGCTTCACCCAGCATTGATGATCTCACACAGTTTCTTAAGGGTTGGGAGTTGGGAAGCAGTTCAGTCGGGTGGAACAGCTTAGCTGGGCTGTCCTAGCTCTGGACCTCTCGTGCGGTCTCATCCTTCATTCATTCACTCATTCCTTCTTCCAAGTTCTTCCAAGCTACCTCACATGGCTATTGGCAGGAGGTTTCGGTTCTTTACCACGTGGACTTCTGCACAGTGCTGCTCGTGACGTGACAGATGGCTCCCCCCAGAGCAAGTGATCCCAGAAGAATAAGCCTGTGTGGCCAAGATCAAAGCCATTGTGTCTTTGATAATCTGATATCTGCAGTGATGCATCATCACCTCCGCCCTTGTCACACAGACTGGTACAAGTATGAGAAGCCAGTCCTGGGGGGCGTGTCTACCACGTGGAAGTAGGCTGTCTAGCACAGCCTTCTCCTTTGCTGACCCTTAAACGTCCATGTTCCCCAAGGTTCTCTTCTCTTCTCATCCCCCCCGCACACCCTTGATACTAGCCTGCTCTCCAGGACTCCCAATTACTGTCTAGACTCCAAAACATGTGGGGCTGCCTCTCTAGACAGTTGTCTCTCAGAAACTTCGGGGTGGACACTGCCCCCTGGGTCCCCAAGGTGCCCACTTTCCACGCGGGCTCATACTCACTCCCGGTCCTATTTCTCCTCCTGTGTTTCCATCTCAAGAACGACAGCCTTGTCCACTCCCTTGTCAAGCAAGAAATGAGAAAATCATTCTTGATTGCGCTTTCCCTTTTCTCCCACATCCAATCAACATGTTAAGGGTTTTCGCGTTTTCATGTTCCCCCTTCTTTTTATTTTGAACAATTTTGAACAGACAGAAAGATGAAATGGAGAGTAAAACGATCCCCTATTTAGTGGAACCCTTCGTCGAGTCACCACGACTCACATTTTATACCGCATTTGCTTTTCCTCCCCACCTCCTCTCACAATATACACATATTTTTCATAATAATAGTAACATGCTACTCGCTTTTCCACCCCCCAGGCTCTCACAGATGTGCAGTGCGTGTATGTGTATGAGGTTTCCATGTGAATATACAGGATTTAAAAGTAGATTGTGGATAATAGGACCCTTCGTCCTTCAACATGTCTGCCGGCATTTCCTAAGAATAAGGACGTTCTCCTATATGTCATCATTACACCCAGGAACCAATGCCAGTTGATCTGATCTCCCCAATATATCTCCAGTGAAGCCACTTTTTTTCAGGCCCCCCTTTCCCTTATCTTCAGGAGTCTGATCACCTCCCAGGTGCTTTTGCTTTCAATCCACACTCCTCATTGCTGCCAGAGCGAATTTTCTATAGTGCAAATCTGATGATGTCGAAGCCTTACTTGAGACCTTTCAGTGGCTCCACATTACCTTCAAAATAAAGAATAAACTTCACATGGCTTACAAAGCCTTCACTGTCCAGGTTCTGCTGGAGAAGCACCGCTAGACAGAAACCTAATATGAGCTAGTCCTGTGCCTTTACGCCAATGGTAGCTACATTTTAAAAAGTGAAACAAACAAAACCTCCAAACAATTGCAAAAAACCCCCAAACACACAAATGATGTTAATCTTGAAAATACATTTTACTTAACCCAATAGATTCAAAATATTACCATAGCAACACAAGCCCCATGCAAAAAATTATTTTTAATTAATTAAAAATAATTAAGGTAATTAAGGTAATGAGATGGCTCTTATATTCTTTTCTTTTTTTTCCCCAGGTCTTTAAAATCTGGTGTGTGTTTAATATGTACAGCACATCTCAAAGCAGATGTTGTCTTCAAGGGTTAAAGCGAAATGTATTCCTACCCAAACAGGAAGATTATATTTAACAACAACAAAAAACTCATCCTGCTTTGGTTTTAAAATTTGAATTGATTAAGATGAAATAAATGGGAAGTTCTGTTCCTGATTCATAAGAGCCACATCTTCTGTACTCAGCAGCCACGGCCACGGACAAAGGATAATTCTAGAGCCCCAGCTCTCCACGTATGATCCACTGTCCCCTGGGGGTCCTTGGGACATTTCCAAGAGGTCTTTGGGATCAAAACTATTTTTGCAATAATGCTAAAAAATATGGTTTGCCATTTTCCACTTTTCTTCTCTCTGAAGTGTAGACACCGTAGTTTTCCAGAGACCACGTGACACATAACGTGACAACAGACTGAACACCGACCCAAAGGGAGTCAGGAGTGTTCTACTGAGTCAGATACTGAAGAGATGGGCTAACGTGTAAAACAACATCCCTCTTCTCATTCAGTGTTTTTATTTTGAAAATATCATTAATTTTCATGAATGGGTAGGTTAGTTGTCTACTCACATAAGGAGAAAATGATCATTTTTAAATGAATTACTGAGTAATTAAAAATTCCCTGGGCGCCTGGGTGGCTCAGTGGGTTAGGCCGCTGCCTTCGGCTCAGGTCATGATCTCAGGGTCCTGGGATCTAGTCCCGCATCGGGCGCTCTGCTCAGCAGGGAGCCTGCTTCTCTCTCTCTCTGCCTGCCTCTCTGTCTACTTGTGATCTCTCTCTGTCAAACCAATAAATAAAATCTTTAAAAAAAAAAGACTTTAAAAAATTCCCTGATTTAATTTCCTTTTTTTTTTTAAGATTTTATTTATTTATTTGACAGAGAGAGAAAGATCACAAGTAGGCAGAGAGGCAGGCAGAGAGAGGGCTTTGTGTGAGAGGGCTTTGAGGACAGCTTTCTAGAACCTGCCTACCACTCCAGCCTCGCGGCCTGGGATTGGCCCTTCCTCCTTCATGTTTGTTTGCATGAAATTACGGCTCCAGACAAGATGAAGCAGATGTACCTCTTCCTAGTCCTCGGGCTCAGTACTTCTAAAAACTCTGGATCGTATATATAACACAAAAGTAAGAAGACTCTGAAAGGTAAAGTGAAGCAGGGGAGGGACCTCATGACTCAAAGGATGCTGCGTCATCAGGGTGGCGTCAACAGAGGGAGCCTGAACTCCCACTCTGGGTCAAGGATAACGGGGCACCCACCCCAGCAGGAACAAACAGTTGAATGGGGGGCCCCAGACTTCTGTCGCCGCCCCCTGGTGCAAAGGTGGAGGCACCCCAGCAGGGCAGTATCAAATGGGGTCTGCTAAAACAGGAGATGGAAATGAAATCTAGAGTCTTGTAACCTCGTACTTAAAACATCAGGATAGCAATTTGAAATCACTCGTAATACCAAGAAACCAGAAACATCTCAACTTGAATGAGAAAAGATAATTAACAGATACCAATACAGAGATGACTGAGATTTTGGAATTATCTGATGAGAATTTTAAAACAGCTATCATAGAAATGCTTCCATGAGCCATTGTATACGTGCTTGAAATAAAAGAACAAATAGAAAGTCTCAGCACAGAAATACAAGATGCAAAGAAGAATCATATTCTCTGCTTGGACTCGAAAAGAATCCCTTGTATTTCCGGAATGACTACCCTCACTTTGCTCTTCCTGGAACAATGATCTCTAATGTCTTCTTTTAAAACCCTGCTTGTCCTGAATGTCACCTCTTCTGGGAAGCCTTCCCTGGTAGCCATGCCCCTTCCACTCAAAGTATCCTTCACCATATCACTTAGATTCAATGCTAATTGTTCTGTCATTTGCACCCCCCCTCGTGCTCACCAGTCTAAAAACATGACAAAAGAGACTGTATCTTATCCCAAGTGCCTGGCATCGTATCTGGTTTATAATGAACACTCCAAAAAAAAAAAAAAAAGTGGGGGGAGTTGTTGAATAAACGAATAAATCAAGAATAAATGGGAACTATTCAGTGGTTCTCTCTTTCCTATTCAACACAATTAGTCTCTGGGGCCCGGCACTTGGTGTGTTACTGCTCACTTCCTTCCTTGCACTTTACTGTGTTGTTATCTAAAGGTACTGATCGTATTCTCTTCGAGATCTAAAACTCTGTGGGTTCCAATAAACTTGTACCTTACTCGTCTTTGCTTCTGCCCCCTGAGCCTTGAACACAGCTCCCTTTACTCTGAAAACTCAGTTTTGTTTCCTGAGATAAGAGTCCTTGCTTCATTGGGTTTCTGTGAATATTAAACAAAATACACTGTTTAAATTTTGGTATTTGAAGAAATACACAGAGAGACCAAGCCCTGTTAGCTGGACCTTCAAGACCTCTTTGCTCCATTTCCGCTGTTCTCACCCAGCTCCCAACTGTGATCCTTGCTCTGGCTACGATCAGCCCACCTGTCCCCCTCCTTTCCGCTCTCTCACCTCTCTACCCCCATTCTCTACTCAGTGACCAGTTTCACCCTTTAAAAACACAAGTCAGCTCATATTATTTCTCTACTCAAAACCTTCCAGTGGTTCCCCATCTTTAGCTAAGAGCCAAACTCCTTACCGAGGCCTAAAAGGCCTACTGGGACTGGCCCGCTGAGCCCCCTGCACTGGCTCTGATGTTGCCTTGGCTACCTTCTTGCCCGCCTTCAGAAGTTTGCATTTGCCATCTCCCCTGCATGGCATGATCTCTCCCTCGTTTCATTCGAGTGAGCTATGCTCTCAATTCTCATCTCCGTGGGAGTGACCACCATATGCTAAGTACCGACCATCCCTCTCAATCTTTTGTATTTTTCATAGCTCTTCGTACAACCTGAAAACATAGGTCTTTATTTACTCAGATAAATGTGTTTTCTTACTGCCTTTCTTCTCCACCAGAATCGTAAGCTCTGCATGGATTTGTTCCTGCTCTGTCCCCAGCCCCTGGAACAGGGCCAATCCCCAGCAGGGTGTGTTTTGTGAGACTTTTGGAATGAATCAAGGTTGGCCATGAACTCCTTGGGTGGGGGCTTTTGGAAGAGAAGCAGCATCCTGTTGCCCAATATTGCTTACCTGCTACCAGATGTGCGTGAAGAGGAAGTGTGAGGTTAATCTACCTGGAGGGGATGGAATGGGGATGTCCCACATATCCAGACTCAGAGGACAATTGTGTTTATCCATTCAGATGCAACTTGGGCAGAAGACACTTCTGGGTATGCTTTCCACAGCAGACTGTGTGACACTCCAGTTCATTCTCTGGGCTATGGGCACAGCAGTGAGAGCTGAGCCTCACAGCTTCCCATGGTCTTCAGTCTCTGCTTTGTCCCAAGACCCCAGGACCTGCTTGGCTATCCAGGCATGGGAACACATGTGGATAAAAGGCTCTAGAGGTGAAGACCCAAACCTATTCTGACCCTGCCCTCGCCATCCTCATGACATCTAACTGGAGGAACCCTGAACCCTGGTGGAAGCATGGGATAGTAGGATGAAGGGAAGAGCTTCGGGTGCAGGACACCGGAGTTCCAGGGCATCTGGGCAAGCCAGCCACGTCTCCTCTCTGGGCCTTAGTTTGTCTTTAATGTGACATAGGGAGTTCAGTTGCATGTGTCTCTAAAATCCTCTTCAGCGGTGACTTTTCATAGTTGTATGAGCCTCATGTATGAGACCTACTGGACTATTTAAGGGTGAGGCAGCGGAGAAGAGAACCCCCACATGGTAAAAAGGGAAGTGAATTGAGTGGTAGGAGCCCAGCATGGCCAGCAGGTGGAGCCATTGCTGCATTAGGGTGTTCAGGCCAAAGGTGGGAAAGTTTGATTTTTAAACAAAGTCCTTCAGAGCAAGCTGTCCAGCCACCCAGGAGAACTAGCTGCCACGACACCCTCTACACACACGCGCACACGCACACGCACACACACACACACACAGAGACACACACACACGCCCCTACTTCACCCCTACTTCCCAAAGCCTACATCTGTGGACAGACTCAGGGTAAAAAAATGATAGCAGGTTGCTGGGCCTGAGGCTGGACAAGTTTCAAAGACCCAGGTGCTTTTTCTCCTCCTCCCACCTTTCCCAGGAGCTTGTACCCTGTACACCTCTTCTCCCTGCCCTCCACAACCTGCCAGACCCAATCGGGTCACTCTCACGGTGGGACGTGACTAGATGGAGGTCAAATGGTCTGGTCAGAAGACAGATGACTATCTCCCTTTCCTGCCACCCCCCAGGGTCAGCCTCACCTTCTAAGGAAAGTTCTAGATCTCATTCTTTGTCCCTTCACCCCTGACCCTGCCCCCTGAGTCCTGCAGAGGAACCTGTGGTGAAAGCAGTTGGAGAACATCTGGGGGGAAGTTGGGGTGGGGGAGTGCTAAAGGGAAAGGTCTGGCTTTGGCCAGATAAGAATGGAAGGATCCTTTGTTTGGCCCCAACTGCCTCTGCCACTGTTGACACACTTGGGAGTGTTTCCTGAAGCTACTGTGCAGTGTCTGGCAGGGCTCCCTCCCCCACTTCCTATGGGGGCAGGGGTCGTCTGGGGGCTGCCCTTGCAGATGTGTTTGCAGTGAGGCTGGTGTCTTAGTGCTGAAGGCAGAAGCCACTCCCTCTTGGAGCTGGCCCCCAGGTCTCTAGAGCAGAAGCTGTCCACACCAGCCTCCCCTGCTCTGCTCCCAGCTCGGAGTGGAGAGGGTGGGGTAATCCATGGGCATGGGGCTCCTTCTCTTGCTCATGCTTTTTTTGCTGTACAGGGACCAAAGTGTGCCACTTCTCTGAGATGTGCTCACAGAGGCCCCAGGTCCTGTGCCTCCGCACACCGCCCCCCCCCCCCATCCTGAGGGCCCCTGCTGCACTCTAGTCTGGTCTTTCTTTCTAGGACTAGAAACATCTTGCCCTTCCGTAAGCCTCCTCCAACTCCCCGCGTGGAGGGAGACTTGGTCAAAGAACAGCACCCTGGTTTTTGCCTGTATCCCCTGAAATGGGCCCACCTCTTTCCTAGCTTGCCCTCCCCCCTTGCTCCATATCATCGCAAAGTCCAGCCTGGTGTGACCGAGACACCTCCATGGCATTCAGACACAGCTGGCTGGGACAGCTACACAGAACAGATGTGTCTCAGTATCACTTTAATTACAGTATTTACACACACCATTTTGTATTCTGAAATAAAATCCACCCAGTCTTCCTATCTCTGGAAAGTTCTATTTCCAACCGTCATTGAAACCAGGATCCCTGCTCACCCCTCTGGAAAAAAAACAAAAATGCAAATAAGAACCCGGGCTACCTACAGAGGCGGCGGCTTGTGATGAAGGTCCTCTGGAGTTGTCGAGGGGACCTGACTACATGGGGGTGCAGAGCAGTGAGGGTCTCGGGTGGGGGAAGCAGAGACAGAAAGGATTCTGCTGGGAGACTGAGTCCACAGCCCAGCCCAGGAGTCAGGGGGAGGAAGGAGGAAGCCATCCAGATCAGAGGATAAGGCCAGGACCCAGCCTCCAAACAAGGGACTTCCTCAGAGATGCACAGGTCAAGAGGCTTGGCTCAAAGATCTGGTCCCATGTTCCCGTTCACTCGGACCCACAGGGGGAAACCGAGGCCCAGGATGAGACTCTGTGAGCCCCAGAGAGACAAGGACTGAGCCATTCCCTTTCCCTCATTTGTCCCCAAAGGTAGGAATGCACGTGTCCATGCACCCCTACTCTGTCTTCCCAAACAGACACAAGACATTGTTCAAAACTTGGAGCCTCCTTCCAGGCTCAGCCGGAAAACAGTGCAGGCTTCTGTACGTAGATGTGGGAGTAGAAGGTTTGGAGCTCAGGGGAGCCTGGAGAGCAGGAGGGAAGCCAGTGCCTGAATCCACAGTTGACTTGGCGTGGGCATAAGGGAGACAGTTTAAGACAACGAGTCTTGTTGGTTATATCATTACAAAGGACTGGGTACACTGGGTTGCTCTGGTTTCCCTAAATTGGAGAAGACAGACATGAGGAAGAAACAGGAAAAGGCAAAGCCTCCTGGGAGGAAACTGTAGCCCAGAAAAGCCCATGCTTCCCCTGTGGGTTCTTTCAATAAGGCAGAGAGGAGGGAGAGGGAAGCTCATGTGTGAACAATGCAAGATCGTCCCCTCCTCCCCCCAACCCTGGGAGCTTCTCTGCACTTTGGAATTTCCCCCTCACACCTTTGCTCAAAGTAGACCAAATTTTAGGCTTAGCGAGCTGAACGTGGAAAAGGCAGGCGTCACCTCCCGGTCCCCCAGGGGGAAAGAACCCCTCAGCTTGGTGCAGTGCAGGGCCCCAGGAATGGCCTCCAAGGGTGTGTGCGACAGGAAAGGGTAGAATGTAAGGGATGGTAGCTCCAGCATCGAGGCAGCCTGTTGTCAGGTGCAGGGAGGGGCTCCTTCCCCAGACCCTGCCCAGCCTCACCCCACCCAGCCGAGTCACAATTCCGTGTCAGCCACCATGTGTTGTCTTGCTGAATGGCCGTTTCTGGATGTGGCCTGGCCGGTCCCGTTCTCCTGAGCCCCTCGGTTCACACTGGCCTTTCCCTGAGACTCAGGGGAGGACCCAGGGCCTGAGCTATAGCCCTGGCCTCCACCGTTCTCCGTGTAATAAGGGTCTTCGCCCTAGACAGTGTATAAATAAAGGAGCATTATCTGGTAAGCAGGGGAGTGAGGTGGGGATGAAGGTAGGGGAAGGGACAGAGGGGGGGTTGCAGCTGCATGTGCAGACTCCTTCCTTCCTGAAGAGCAGTCAGGGTTCCAGCTCCTAGAGGAGAAAGGACAGAGGAGAGGCACCACACCGTGCCACCACGACTCAATCACCAGCTCCCGCCAGCAACCAGGCAGTCCCCAGGACGGGATAACCTCCCCAGAGTAGGGAGCAGGCTGAGGCCAAGAGTCAAATCTCAGCCTTGTCTCCCTCGTCCAGAACACTTCAAGAGTAGATTTTCCTACTCTGTGTCCCCTTCTTGTGAGCTGGATGGGACCCATGGGCACTTAATATGCATGCAAATAAGTGTGGCTGATTTAGCAGCCTGTTCTGGTCATACCCAGCTAAACTATGCCAGGCAAAATCAGAAACAGGTGACAGGAGCCCTCCACTGCCCCAGTGAGCAGGTGGGCTGACCCCCCTAGGGCCCCCTCCCTAATCTGTTCCATATCACTCAACCTCATCCACTGACACGGTAATGTGCGTGAATGCACATCCACACGTGAGGGCACAGAAGTACTTTTACTGGGATTTCTCCTCCCCCCACTTCATGACATTTGTGGACTGCCCCAGAAGGCCACTATCTTCCTCATTTTCTTCGCCCTGGACCCGCAAACTGACCAGCCTTTCTCCTGCGGGGCTCCAGCTACGGCGGTTCATCAGGAAATAGCCAGTGGTTCCCAAGATAGCCAGCAGGATCCCTGAGGTGACCAGTGCAATCAGGGTCTTGCGGGAATAGCTCTGGTGGCTCCCAACATCTTGTTCGGTGAAGCCACGGATCCCCAGCTGGAAGGGAAGACACAGAAAAGACAGGCCGTCCCATGTGGGATGTGAGTTCTGGAGCCCACGCTAGACCAAAGAGTAGAGAAACACAAGACTTTGACCTCAGGGATTTTTCGAAACAGGATTTAAGACTGACATCTCTTGATCAAGCTGCACCGTAAAATTTTGGTTCAGGCACAGAAAGGTAAAGACTGCCAGGGAAGGATGGAGAGATAGGAAAGACGGATCTAGAAAAGGGAATTGGTTTCTCCCCTACTTGACTGAATTCCCCTGACCCAGTTCTCCCTGATAATTCCCATCATCTTAGAGAACTTACCTTTTCCAGGTCAGTCTGGTGCTTCTGCAGAAGCTGGAACTTACTGGAACGTTCTAGAATTAGAAACAAGGGCTGCTGAATCTAGAAGCTGGAAGAGCTGTGCCCTCCTGGGATGTCCTAGACGACGGTCTGATGGCCAGGATGGTCCATCTCAGGAGAGCCTCTTCCATAGTTAGCTCCTCTCCCTAGCACCTGTGCTCTTTAAGCTCAAATACTAGATTTCTATTCAGGAACCTCGAACTTCAGCCCCACTCCCCCCCTAGACCCCAAGACAGAGGCACCCCTTACCTATTCTGTTGGCCAAGACCAGCAGCAGGCAGTGAGGGCTCACCTCAGACTGGGCCAGGAGCAAGGAGCACACCCCGGCCCCAGCCTCAGCCTGCTCCTTCTCACATAGCACTTGGGTCAGTTTCTCTTCATAGTCCTTCTTGAAGTCCTCCTGGGAAGACAGAGAGAAATGGCAACCAGAAGATGAAGTTACCCACGTACCCCGAACTGCATCTGAGTGTCAGGCAACAATCCTGATTAAAGTCACACTGTTACTCTCTAAATAGGAAGGACCCTTTCTTCCCCCTACAATTATAACTAAAAAAAAAAAAATCCTGTGAACTGTACACGTGGAAGAATCTAATCAGAAAAAAACCTCCAGAATTTCGCAGTACCAAAACATCTATGACTCAGTGTCGCAGGTGGCACTGTAAGGGGGCCGGGGACGAGTTCAGGGAACATTATTAAGGACCGTCCCTGCACACATACAGTATTTCCAATTAAATTCAGAAGAAATTGCCAATACCAGAAAATAGGAACAGGGTGTTACTGACGAAGAGAAAAATCGTTTGTTTCAAGGATACAACAGCCCCAAATGTTGGAGGAAAACCCCAGGGAAGTGAGGGAGTACAAATCTCTGGCTACAGGGTCAGTGGCATCCGCGGGCCCTTCCCTCCTACCCGCCAGGGGCCTCGCCGAGAGCCTGAGTCAGACTGAAACGGAGTTTTTCCACCCCCCGCTTTTCCTCATTAGCGGCATGGAGCCTGTTGTCCATGAGGTTCACAGATTTCTCCGGGTGGCGGGTTTGACTCTCGGACCCAGGAACCCAGCCCCCTGAAGACACATCCTCATGATTCTCGGGCAGCTGAGTCCCGGGACGGGGATGAATCGCAAACACTGGCTGTGCCCTTCCAACTCCCTGTTCCCGCTCGGCCCCGGGGGGGGGTCCAGCAGCCTCCGTCAGGGCGCCCCCCACCCCGCCCCCCACAGGAAGGGAACCGAAACCAAGACTCTCTGCTCCGCCCGGAAGGCAGATGGCGAGGAGGAAATGCCTGAGCAGCTCCGGCAGCTTTCCTGTTCGCGGAAAGCTGCGCGCGCGTGTGAGCGGCGTCCGCGCCGAGCCTCCGCGGAGGGGCGCGCTTCCTGTTTGTGGGGCCGCGCCGCGCCTTGGGGCCCTCCCGGCTTGGAAGGCAGCCTGGGTATTTTCCTAGCGCGGCGGCCCGCGGCAGGAAAACCCAGGCTCCTTTGCTCCTGCCCAAGGCAAAGTCGGGATTGGATCGAGGCCCCAGCTTTCTTCCCTCAGCGGGAATTAAGGGAGTCGAGAAGGAGCTCCCTGGGCTCGGATGAGCGGCGCCAGCTCACCTCCAGGTCTCAGAGAGAGGAGTCCAGAGGAAGCCTCAGGAGGCCCTCAAGAGCCAAGGTCACAGAAAAATGAATTCTCCGGCCACTACTGTTTCACCCCTGAGGCAAAGGTCTTTCAGGAAATACTTGGATAGAGGCTCTGTTTCTGGAAAAATCTGGTTCTTACAAAGAGCATTTACCGTGGGCAGTCTGGACTCGGTTGGATGTGGTCAGCGGTCTCCTTCTTCTCTAGGCCCCTTTCTCTTCGGGGAGCCTTCTGTTGCTCCCCTGTGAGCACCACACCCTCCCCAACCATGCCTTCTGGATGAGAAGGACGGAAGTCCTGCCCTGGGTGACTCCGGGCTTCTGGAGTCTCTGGTTGAGGTACGTCTCCTGCCTGAGAGAGGCAGAGGGACAAGGGCTCCTGCACAATCTAGACAAAGCCACACAAAATGGCACAAACTTCCTCAAACCACAGAATCTTAAGAAGATGCACCTCAACCATAGTCACCTCTTCTGACACTTGGGAAGTCTGGATTGTGAGACGCTGTGCGAAAATCTCTGCACATGTATCCAGTGTGTGGTTGGGTGGTGGTGGGGGGAGGGCAGCTATGAACTCCCCAGGGTCGGGGCTCTCAGTCTGCGTGCCTGGGCTGTGAACATACATGACGCTTACTACGTCTCCGGCACTGCTCTGAGTGCTTTACATGTACTGACTCACTTAGGCTTTGCATAACCCTCTGCGACGGGTGTTATCATCCTCCCTGTTTGACAGATGAAGAAACTGAGGCACAAAGAGACAGGTGACAGAGCTAGTTCCATGGTAGGCACCACAACAAAGGGACGGCTAAAGTGCTTGGACATTCAGAGGAGGGTGAGCACACGTCAGGTCTGGGGTTAGCAGAAATGTGACAAAGTAAGCCTTGGAGAATGGGGAAACTGTGCTGGAGAAGCTGGTAGGGACAGGCCTTCGGATGGCGCGGTGCGGGGTGGGGTACCACATGGGAAGCCCAAGTGTGTGAGAGCCTGTGACCTTCACAACCTTGGCTATGAGAAGATGGAAGGACACCGCCTTCTCCTTTGGATTCCCCATCTTTCAAGACTCCCACCTCCTCCATGAAGTGGTCCTATCTTGCGTAGACTGAGCATCAGCCTTGCCTGTGCTGTTGACTAGGTTCTTTGCAAGTCATGCAACTAGTCTGAGTGTGAGTTTCCTCAGCTGAAGACTGAGTTGTGACCAAGGAGATGTTGTAGCAAGAGCAGTGCACAAAGTGTGTAGAACCTAAGGGGGCACTGGACAAACCTCATAGTACGGTTACTATTCATTACAGCAACACTATGCACACCCTAGCCCCCAGAATCCACACTTTGAGGTTTGATTTTATTCTGCCTTACCGTCAGAGTCATTTCACTCTGGCTAGACTGTAAGGCTCCTTAATTGGGGGAGTGGGTGTACATTACATAATTCCATCATTTTGAACCCAGGCTGCCCTAAGCATAGCACCAAGCAAACAAAAGAACTCACTGAATTGTTGTTCAACTTAAGGTCCCAACTGGTTTGGCCTCCACACAGGGTCCCTCCACCCTTTGCTTAGTTTCTTGGACTAAATTCAAGGGAATAACAGCGGCCGGCCTCCCACTTTGGAGTCCAGCGGCATCAGTGGATTGTGTCGGGGCCCGGAGAGGAGCAGGTGGATCCTGAACAAAGCACAATGCTTCTCCGGAAGCTTGAAATAAACATCCTCCCCCCAGAGAGGCTGTGGGCAGGTATCATGGGAGAGTGGGCAGGAGGAAGCCACAGCCTTTGCCATTTTGCTCATGAGAATCAGATTTGTGAGCCCCTAGCCACATCTGCTCACACATGGTACTCTGCAAAAATAATATGGACAATAATAAAGCCATCTAACCTTTCCTGGGTAGCATATCCTCAAACTCTGCCAAGACTTCTAATATGTTAAAGAAGCATGTTAAGCACTGGAGTGGGGAGGAGAGGGACAGGTATTTTTCTAAATGAGCCTTAAGGTTTTTCCCAGTTCTGAGATTTTAGAATCAATTCTCATTCTCTCTCTCTCTCTCTCTCCCACTTTATTCAGGTGTGAGTTTGACATTGGAGGCAAAACCTTGTTTTCTTTTAGAGACTAGAATGAAGGTCCTGCTACAAGTCACACAAGGGGGCAGCGGGCCAAGGGCAAGGAGTTAGGCTGTCTCTAGATCTCAGGCTCTCTGCAAGAGACACACTGTCGGGGCGCCTGGGTGTCTCATTTGGTTAAGGAACTGCCTTTGGCTAGGGTCATGATCCCAGGGTCCTGAGACTGAGCCCCACATCGGGTTCCCTGCTCAGTGGGGAGCCTGCATCTCTTTCTCCCTCTGCTACTCTGCCTGCTTCTGCTCTCTCACTCTCTGTCAAATAAATAAATTAAAAAAAAAACCCTATAAAATTCTTTAAAAAAAAGACACACACACACACACACACACACACAGGCTTCATCTGTCCTCCATCTGTAAGTTATTTTTTTCTGCATGGAAACTGACCTTTAGTGTTTGGGCAGAGGGCAAGGAAGGCGTGGGCTGGGGGAGATGATCTGGAGGCTGGAAGCAAACTGCCTTCGATGGAGTCAATGTGACAGAATAAGGGTGATGTGAGCTGGCTGAGTAGGTACAGCCTCGGCATAGAAACACATGTGGCTTGGAAGAAAGAAAGGTAGTTCTCAAAAACAAATTCCTGGGCAAATGGCTTGCATAGAGATTTCGCCAAAGAGGATATGCAAATGGCCAGTAAGCACATGGAAAGATGTTCAGCATCACCAATCATCAGGAAATGCCCATCAAAATCCCAAGGAGATACCAGCTCCTGCTCATTGGGATGGTTACTGTATAAAAAAACACGATAAATGTTGGTGAGGATGTGGACATATTGGAACTCTGGTGCTCTGTTGGTGGGAATGCAAAACAGTGCAGCTGCTGTGGAAAACAGTATGGAGAGTCTTAGAAGACTTAAAAATAGATTTACCATATAATGCAGCAATTCTACTTCCGAGTATCTACCCAAAAGAAACGAAATCAGAGTGTTAAAGAGATATTTGTACACCCACGTCCACAACAGCATTATTCACCTTGGTAAAAGGTGGAAGCAATCTCAGAATTCTTTGGTAGATGCAAGGATCCACAAAATGTGGTCTATACGAACAATGGAATATTATTCAGCCTTGAAAGGGAAGAAATTCTGACACTTGAGGAGATGATGCTAAGTGAGAAAGGCCAGTCACAAAAATATAAAAGCTGTATGACTCCCCTCTCGTGAAGTACCCAGAGTCATCAAATTCATAGAGATGGAAAGTAGAATGATGGTGGCCAGGACCTAGGAGGTGGGGGGATGGGAAATGGTTTCATGTGTGTAGAGTTTCAGCTCTGGATGATGAAGAGTTCTGGAGATGGCACAACAATGTGAATGTTCTTAATACCACCTAATACCACTGAACAGTATGTGGACTTACGAATGGGTAAGGTGGTATGTTTTATGTTATGTGTACTTTGCCACCACTAAAAATTTTCTTGGTGGATTCCCCCTAGATAAACGGGTATAGTCTAAGAACAAAGTCATCTCACACTTTGGTAAGTATTTGGGAAACCATAACCACAAAAACTAAATTGCCCTGGCGCCATGGCAGAGAGAATGAAAGTCAGACTCGGAGTGATAGGGGCTGCTAATGAGGACCTGAAGATGGGGTAGCAGGTGCTTGAGAAGAGCGTGGGGTTGCCTTCCCTCCCCCAGCTGGTAGAGGTGATTTCTGTCTAAAGGTGAGGCTGGGGAGCAAAAGGAGAGTGGCTGAGAAATAAGTGTCTGCAGACACACGGACAGAAGATAGGCCTGTCTGATACACACAGTGAGCACTGCCAGGTCGGATCCTCCATGAGGCCCAGTGCAGAGCGAGCGTCTGGAGGGCTGAGAACAGGCATCCGTAGTTCTGTCATGGGCAACACTACCCCTGATGCAGGAGCAGCCAACATGACCCAAGTACTCAAGGACATGATGCTATGGGAATTCAAGTCCTTCATGCTTCTCATTAGGCTGCGACTAGGACTTGAGTTTCCCATGGTTAGAACCAGTGCCTTGAGGCCCTCTGATGCTAAGAGTACAAATGCAACCCAAGGAAAAGGAGCAGGCACCATGCTGCTCACAGCCCCCAGAACAGACTGATCATAGACAAGCGCACACTGGGACTCAAGGAAAAGGAATCTGAAACACAGTCGGGATCTTTGGCCCAAGATTCTGAGCAAGGATTGCTGACTGGGGAAAAGTTACCTTGGGGAGCTTAGGAGGTACTGCTGCTTAGGGGCTGGGGCAGAGGAGCCCTCAGGAAGAAAGGGGGACCAGCAGTGGCAAAGGGACCAGGGAACCGGTAGTAAGATCGGGTGCTACCGTAGAGCTCATTCATCATGAGCGGCTCAGAAGCCTTCCTCAGGATGCCAGAGGGCTTGCTGCCTTTCCTCATCCCTACACAGAACCTCCCCAGATCTCAGAAGGGAGCAGAGACCTTCTCAGCTGTGGCCTGAATAGACGAGACAGTAAAGAATACAGAGAGAAAGCAACCACGGCACAGTAAGAGGGGTTGTTTCTGGAGTAGCAATAAGTTTCCGGCACTTGTCTTGAATGATGACCCTAGTTAAATGTGAACCTCAAAGAGCAATGGACAGGGGCGCCTGGGTGGCTCAGTGGGTTAAAGCCTCTGATTTCGGCTCAGGTCATGATCCCAGCGTCCTGGGATGGAGCCCCGAATCAGGCTTTCTGCTCGGCAGGGAGCCTGCTTCCCCCCCGCCCCCCCCGCCTGCCTCTCTGCCTGCTTGTGAACTCTGTCTGTTAAATAAATAAATAAATAAATAAATCTTAAAAAGAAAAAAAAAAGAGCAATGGACAGATGCTTAGAATGCTCAGCAATTAGTTCTAAATCAGTGGCACAAAGAAGCAGCATTCTGGCATAGGAAAATAAGTGCTTAACCAGGACATTACACACACACACACACACACACACACACACAAAGGATTTGGCAATTTTAAAAAAATAAGTAGAGTTGAAAATCAGTATCAGAAACAGAGTATTACCTGTACATTGTACATTCATGTTTAAGTTCACTATTTTACAAATTGCACTTGTTAGTCTATTGTGTGAACGTGTGTCTTTGCAATTCCCATTGTTTTTAAAAGTCCTAGGCTAAATAAAGACCTTAGGTATAATTTTAAAAGATCTGTGAGTCAGAATGACCCAACTGATAATCACAGGTAAAACAGGGGTAGTCAGAATGGACAAAATAACTAACCAAATGTTTTCTACAGACTACAGTCCACCCAGGTCGTTTCCAATCTATGAAATCACACAGCACATACATGGCTCCCTTAAGTGGATTCCCAACCAGTAAGGAAATGTTTTTTCCTACAAGTTAATAGGAAGAGTCCTGTCATTCCATTCTTCCTTGAGGAAATTGTAACTGTCAGGAAAGATTACTGAAACAAAGCAAGGACATCTGCTATCACCATTAAAAGTTAATGTGTACTGTATAGTCTTACCAATGCAATAAGACATGAAACTGAAACAAAGTGTAACTACTAAGAGGGAGGAGAAAAACAATGTACAGTGGTAGGTAACATGACAGCTGGCCTTACAAACAAAATGAATCAACTAGAAAGCTCTTTAAGTAACAAGTAAGTTAAAGAAAATGGCTAAACCCAAGATAAATGTCAGAACTCAACTTTCTAATATACCACCAGTGATCAATTAGAATAGTTAATGGGGAATCTATATTATAGATAACTTTATAAAGTTCATAAAACCTACAGGGAAAAAACATAGCTTTTAGTTTTTAAAAACTAAAAAGTCAATATGCTGAACAATAGACCAGAAAAATACAGAGGGATTTATAGTGGCTCCAATGAAAAAATTTTTTTTTAAATTTTGACAAGATGTTTCTGAAGTTTTTCTAAAAGAATAGACAAAAAATACATTTTTATTTAAAGTGTAGTGAGCAACGACTGCCTAGATGGATATTAAAAGTACTATAATGTAAAAGGACGATAATTTTTAAAAATTTAAATAGGCAAAAAAGACAAATCAAACAAATAAAATATCTCTGAAGAATATGCCCTGGTACATATAAAAACTTAATAGAAGCTTAAAAAAAAAAAGAAAACAAACCAGCATTCCAATCAACAATGGAGGGGATCATTCAATAAACGTTAGGAAAATCAGTTACATAGAAAATACAGCATTACAGCATAAAGACATTCTATATTGATTAAAAAATTATTTGTCAATTATAGTAATAAAATGGTATTTTAAGTTACTGGTTTATGTTTCACTAACGACTTTCCTAACACAAAAGTAAACTTAAATCTGACAATGTACGTATTCAATGTACTTAAGAGGAGGGAAAAAGTTAACTAAATTTAAATAAAATTGTTTTTGCCTTCTTTGCCCACCAGAGGGGGCCTCTTACTCCCTAAACCCAAAGCTCAGTGTTGAAAAGTGCCTGACCAAGCTAAATTCTCCCCATCCCACCAAAGTCTCATCCAGTCCAAGATGGCTTAAGGATGTTCAGAAAGGATTGTGGAAGAAGAGGGAGGAGGAAAGGATAGAGGTAAGATGGAGGGGGGTTTGACTTACACAGCTGGAGGTCTCATTTAGCTCTAGGCAGATACCTTGGGTCAATTTCACTTCCTTGACTTGGGAACATTTGATTTCTCCCTGTATTAAAACAAAAACAAAGTAAATAAGCCAGTATCTTTGCCCCCCATTCTCCCTCCCCCTACCTCTTTTCCAGTTTAATTTCTGTGAGGTACTCTTTTAAGGGGTTTTAGGAAAAAGGAAATTTAAAGATGTTAGGGGACTAGAGCTATATAATGGTGTTCCTCCCTTCCTCTGTCTCACTCCTATCCCCATCAGAGAGTCAAAACTTGTGTTACTAGCCCAGGCTTGCCAGCAAGTAGCTATTTGCAGTCTTGGTAAACATTAGCTTGGATGGTACAGAAAAGGAAGAGGGGAAGAACTTTTCCCACTGGGGCTGTTTTCCCTGCAATGGATTATATACTTGCAAGTAAGGCCATGTAAGCAAACAGATAATGGGGTGGCCAGGCAGAACCTGGTGACATTCTTTTTCCTCTTGGCCCCTAGGACTCTCCAGATTCCTCATCTGGTTCCTTTAAAAACAGAAACCCAGACAGGTTCCTCATGCCTGCCTTCAGGCTCCACGCCCCCATGTTTTCTCCCCTTCCCACTGAAAGCTGTTGACAACCACGGACCCCAACACTGAGCTCATCATCCCTGGTCTGCCCAGTTCTTCACGGCTTCTCTATTCCTGGCATACTGTCAAACCCTCTCACATGCAGGAAATGGTAGTTGTCCTAAACATTTTTGGAAAAGTCACCCCATTAAATGGAATATGGTTTCCAAATATGCCCAAAGGGAGATGGTGCCCTGGTCAAAGCCCAGACCAAGGGTATGAGCAAGAACCACAGCAGACCTCCAAGAATCCCCCCCGACTTTCTACTCCCTAGAGATGCAACACCCACAGTATAGATCAGCTACCTGTCTCTACTCCTCTCTTCCCTGTCTATCCTTTCCAGGAATATTTAAGATGCCTATCTTCTTTAAAAAAAAAAAAAATATATATATATATATATATATTTAGAGAGACAGAAAGAGAGCATTGAGGAGGGGGAGGGGCAGACGGAGAGGGAGAGAGAGAGAATCTCCAGTCAACTCCTTGCTGAACACAGAGCCCAACATGGGGGTCGATCCCACAGTCCCAAGGTCATGACCTGACCCAAAATCAAGAGTTGGATGCTTAACTCACCAAGCCACCCAGGCGACCCTAAGCTGCATATTTTCCTTATTAATTGGTACATGAACCAAATCTCACTGGTTGGGATGAAAAGAGGTTGACAAGAAGAGAGGGTCTGCATAAATATGAAGTGAGGGGGCAATCTGCCACTTTTGGCCCAATTCACCCACCTTGATGATACTTAGGGTAAGAGAAAAGGATGTATAGTATTCAGTGGGGGATGTCACAAGGCTGGTGCTATTGTATGGAGGATCCGAAACATTTCCAGGTGGGAGTCTGGACTGCAAGGTCATAGCTGAAGTTGAAAAGTTGGTGGGGATAGAAGTTACTGTGATAGCTAAAGAGGTCTGTGACTGGATGGTAGAGTTCATGGTCCCAGACACTGGGATGATCTCAGAGGTAGATGTGATGTTGACTGTAGTCTCTGAAATAGACAAAAACACAAGTGTACATGTGCACATGTTTGCATAAACACACACACACACACCCCTACACACATCTCAGTTCACCATCTTGAATTAAAACCTTATAGAGAATGATACTGGCATGGACTTCCTAGAAAAGGGAATTTGGGAAGTTAAGAGCTACTTCATGTCCTAACCCTTACCAAACTGATTTCAAGCCAGCTGTTGGAACCACAGCTATAATTGAGAATATTACTAGAGATTCTTTTGGGATTCTAACATTGAACTGGATTCTGATCTACCCTAAAGAAGTCAAAAAGCACTTTGAACCTGAAGAGATTAGAGATTTCTAGGAAGTCCTCATCTGATCCTTATTTCATCACTAACCTGAACTCAGCACGAGAGCAGAGTACAAGGTGAATGACTGATCAGGATTAGCTGCCAAAGCTGCCTGAGAGCAAGCTGTCACTATAGGAGAATCATCAGGAACTTACTTCAGGGTCCCTTAAGCATGATGCACAAATCGTATTTCATGGGGCTTGTATATTTCCATCTGTGGGTGAAAGCAGGCCTGGTGGTGCTCTACCAATATCCTAATGCTTTACCCAGGCACCAGCAGCATCCCTCTGGGGCCTGAGACAAGCACTTTACCTGAGATGGCTGTTGTGGTCCCACTGGTGTCCCGAGAGACAGAGAGCAGGGTGGTACTTCCAAGAAGACTTTGTGTGGTGGTTTCCTGGTTGGATACATTTGCAGAAACAGCTGAAGTTAATTCTTGGGAGGTTGAATTTGTGGTAATAGAAGTTATGTTTTCCATAGTTGTGAACCCAGAGGCTATAAAGAAACAAGGAGGACAAGTCAGAACCTAAAATCATCCTGGAGCCTCATGCCATCATGACATCAAGAATATCCTTCTGGACAGGTGACTAACTTCTCACTACTAGATTTTCCCTAGGAAAATAAGGACGGAAAAGCTTGCATGCACCAAGTGTCTAATATGGTACTATTTATAGGAGGGAAAAGTGGAAAGCAACTAAATGAATTACAAAAGGATAAATACTAGATGCATTTCACATACCATAATCATTACAAATAAAAAATTGTGGGAAAAAAAACTAAAGCCACATGAGAATACAAGGCAATGTTTGTAACATGTTAGATAAAATATAAAAATATCAAATTCTATCTGAATAAATATCACAGAGATCTAAACTATAGGAGAGGAAGTACCTTTATTTCCTTTTTAATGGGTCTTCCTCTCTTCTGTCACTCTCTATCCCCTTGAGTAATACAGTCTTGGCATAATCACTAGAGTCATGCCATCTTTAGGCAACCCCCTTAAAAATTTTCTGTCTAAGGCTTTCCCACTCCCAAACTCCCTCCATTCTTTCCCTAAGGTCTGCAAACCCATCCCCTCCTTGTCTTTTGTTGAGGAACTCAGTAGGCCACCCCCCTGGCCCCAAGATTTCTTTCAAGAAGCTCTGACCTAGGAATCTGATAGTGGATGGATTAGAGAACATAAGGCCTGGTTGCCCATCAAATGGGGTGGGAAGAAAGCGTAGTTCTGGCTCTGCCAGTAACCACGTAGCTTAATGCATGTGCCTGTGTGTCTGTGTGTGTGTCTCAGTTTACCCATCTCAAGAGTAAGTGTCTTTCCCTCCATGGATTGTTGGGAAAATTAACGACAAATGTTGAATTGGTATAGCATACTGTTCCTGGATTTAATTATTCTCTGAAGATCTTTCTGAGGGTCCTTGCCCTTCCGTGTTTCCTGGGGCACCTCCCAGTGCCATCCTTACACCCAGGGAGGAAAACCCTCCTGACTGGACCCTGAGCTTTAAAGTCTATATTTTGTTCCTCCTCCTACTGCCCTGCCCCGAACCGTGAGGAGTCCAGGGACCCAACAGAGATATACCCTCTCTTCTAGGTCATACGATGGGGACCAGAACTCCTAGAACGTCTTGCCCAAATGGCTCTTTGCCCACTTGAGGATCTTCATGGGGCCTTTTCTCCCAGTCTGTCCTTCTGAGGGTGAACGCACCTCCAAGGCATGAGGGTGGCCAAGAGGCGGCTGTTTCAGGAAGAAGGGGGACACGTGAAGCATGTGGGTGATGTGTGCGTCACTTGCATGCAAGATCCCCCACAATGTGTGCCAGATTTGTGGGGGGAAAGGCCAGAAGGACATGCTGGGGCCAAAGGCCATCTCTTCCTGCTCAGCCACACTGTGGCCTTGAATTCAGAGACTGACAGGGTCCCAAATTCAAAGTTGGCCTTCCAGAAGGCCATGAAGGTATGTTTTTCGAGGTAAGGGGCTAGAAGATATTTCATTTATAAGCTAACTGATAACTTGGGAGTACTTAGATATGACTGAGGGCCTCTATTCTACTCTTGGTTTGGGCTCTAGGAACGTTGGGGATGGACTTGGTACCCAGAGGTCAGCGTCCAGCAGCACGACCCTTAAGGAAAGACGCCTGAGGATCCCAGGCCACCCAAAGCTTATTTTTAAATTTTTCTGATTGAGATCTAGGTCTGTATTTGGGGGGGTTTCCAGGTAAATAGCAATGTAGAATGACGCTTCTTCTTTCCCTCAGCATCCAGAGGGAAATTAGGGTTTTGTTTCATTGCAATTCACTTGGGACCAAGAATGCTGCCCTTAAAAATGGTGAGCAGTCTCACGCTCCCACGTCTGCTTCCCTCCCCACCTGCTACAAGTAGATTGCTATGAATGGTGAGGACAGTAATCATATCTTAATACTATGTGCAGGTAAGCAGGAAGAAGTGATATTACCATCTCCATGTTAGAGATAAGGACCTGAAACACCAAGGTTTTGGCCAAGAGGGGAAGCCATAGTTTACGTGGGGCAGAGAGCAATGGGGCCTCTGAGGTTTAGCGGACACTTGAGTGGAAGGAGCAAGAGGGTCAGGGAGTCTAAACTGCTAAGAATCAGGATACATCCTCCCCGCCCTTCCAGACGGAAAAGAATGGGCTCCTATCGGGTCAGGTGGAAAGTGGGCTAATCAAGATAAAATACTTGGGGAAGCAGATCCAGTCTTCCCCTGCCCTTAGATAGGACCTGTTTAGCAATCTGCCCCTAAGGTATGAACTCACTGAAGGGGGCACGGGGTGGGAACACGTGGTCACTGAACCGAAGGATCGTCCTCCCCGGGTACCACTCCAAGGCTCCGCTGGAACTCCCCCTTGACATCATCCTTCCTTCCCACCCTTTCCTCTTCTTCCTTCCAACACATCAATTCCTGGGAATCCTATCTGGCTTAGGGTAGGTCTGACTGAGGTGATGTCATGCTTTTGAATCCCCTCCCCCAGGGCCTCCTTCACCCAGACAAACAGTTTTGAACTTTTCCAGATGTGAGCAGAGACCTGCTGCTCATTCTGAGGACGGAGGTGTCTGTGCCAGATGAGTGAAGCAACCCGGGACCCAGGCCAGCTACTGACCCGCTAGGGTCAGGCTCCCGGTGGCTGCAGCCTCCTCTTGCCCCCTAAGCTGGCCAAACTCTGAGCAACAGGTAGCAGGATCTATCAGTAAAGAGAATGAAAGCTCAACCTCAGAATCACGTCCCTGAGCCTGGAGTGGGCAGGGATGCCTGCTGAGAGCTTGGAGAAACAGATCAAAGATGGAGACCAGAAAGGCAAGGCTCAGTGATGGGGTATGTTGTGAGTTGGTGTAGAGCGAGGGATCACAGTGGTGTGGGGCCTTGGAAGCCAGTCCAACCGAGGGGCTGCAGCAGAGGAACTGGCCAGGAGGGAGCCTCGTGGTTTTCCAGCTTCTAAGGCTCCCATGAGAAGACTGCATCTCAAAGGAATAAAATTTACACAAATCAAGACTGACCCCAGGTCTCTTTATATCCCATCTTCCCACACACGTCCATGGCATTAAACCATCAAATTCTGAGCCTTCTTTATCTGAGCTTCTATTCCCCCAACTCCGTAAGGGAGTTACAGCAGCTTACCAGTTAGATTCTAGGAGACAATCGTGAAAGCACCACACCATTGCATTCTTGACCGGAACCTTCCAGAAACATAACACTTAGCCCCAACCCAACAGAGCATTTTAAAATTTACAATCAAATAGATTGAAATCAAACAAAAGTACAATTTAAAATCAAACAAAAGGCTATCTTCTGCTGTTTACTTCTGATTCTACCTTTATTAGCTGTGTCTCCCTAAGCACCTGATTTGACTGTGGGTAACCTGTTTGATCTTGGGGCAAAGGGAGGAAACAAGGTATCAGGTAGTTAGCAAAATGAGGGTAAGAAGCCAAAATGACCAAATAGAGGTCACGAAAGTCATGTAGTAAAAGTAATGCTTTTAACTTATAAGTACTTACTCCGAGGTGATTATTCTTGTTTTCCACGTGGTACTTTCAAGCTTGGTTATCAGATATCCTAGCTAAAGCTAAAACTTAGAGACTCTTAGAAGCAATCAATAAAGAGAAACAACAGCTTATAAAAGAAGAAACAGAGATAAATGAAAAACAGATGTGAGTATTAAAACCCACACCAGTCTGGAATCATTTAGGGTAGGAGTCAATGAATACATACACCTTAATAAGCATGAACAAAGTCACTAAGTTGCACCATAACCAAATTATTTTCCTAACCCAACTGAGTCATAAAAGTTAAAGTCCTCTTTTTGAGGGACACCCTAAGGAAGCAGGGGCCCAAGATATTACATTTTTAAGAGATTTCTACCTACAAGTAAAATGGAGAATCTTTTCATCTTGAAAGAGGGTGTACAATTCCTCTGATCCAGAAAACTCTGCTCCCTAACCAGCTAAATTCCCATGCTCTTGGAGACTATACTTGGTCTTGTTTTGTTTTGTTTTTTAAGATTTTATTTATTTACTTATCTGAGAGGGAAAAAGAGAGAGAGAGAGAGAGAGAGAGAGCACAAGTGAGGGAAGGGCAGAGAGAGAGAGAGGAAGAAGCAGACTCTGTGCTGAGCAAGGATTCCATGACCACCGTGGGGCTTGATCCCAGGACCCCAAAATCATGACCTGAGCCCAAGGCAGACACTTAACCGACTGAGACACCCAGGTGCATCTTGGTCTTGCTTTTCAAAGACCCTCTTAGGTTTAGTGGGGTTTTTTGCTGGTGTTTCCTGATCTCCTGGTCAGCAGGCTGCATCCCACCTTTCTGTTCCAATCCTGGCAGTTGGCTCCAGAGGGGTCTCTGGGAGGAATTCTTGGGTATCTCAGCCCACCGGGAGAGAGTACTGGGAAGAAGCAGCCTGCTGCCTCTACTGGGAAGCCCCAGCCTGTATTTCTTTTTTCTTTTCTTTACTTTTTTTTTTTTTTAAGATTTTATTTATTTATTTGTCAGAGAGAGAGCAAACACAAGCAGAGGGAGCTGCAGGCAGAGAGAGAGGGGGAAGCAGACTCCCCGTGGAGCAAGGAGCCCAATGTGGGGCTCGATCCCACGACTGGGATCAGGACCTGAGCTGAAGGCAGAGGCTTAACCACCTGAGCCACCCAGGTGCCCCTCAGCCTCTGTTTCTGAAAAGATAGTGAAGCCTCCGTGCAAAGGGTGGGCTCTGCCCTCAGACTGTGTATCGAGGTTTCTTTTCCCCGTGCTTGCTGTCAGGACTTGGGATGAGGGTTCCTCAACACTCTAGACCTTGCCTGTGAAATGGGAATAAAAACCGCCCCCACCTCCTAGTTGTTTTGAGCAGCAGAGAAGGGGCATAAAGCAGTTAGCTCAGCTGGTAAACGCTCAAGAAATAGCGGTTATCTTTAGTCAGGGGCCCCTTCCTTCTGCTTCTCAGAGGCCTTCAGACACGTCTCTCTGCCACTTATCTGGCACAAAATCATATACGCTGCTTCCTGAGTATAGGTCTTGTCACCTCAGTTACATTATTAATTTCTTTAGTGTCAGAAGCGTCTCTTGGACTCATCGGTTTTACTCAGGGCGTGAAGCACGACAGTCTGAGCTCGGGAGAAGCCCTCAGATGGCAAGGTGCCCGTGGCAGGCATATTCACGCCCACCCCCTCTATGGAGAGCCGTCTCATTCAGGGCTCTAGTTGAAGAGGGAATTTATTAAGTTAGGGAGCGACCCTGGGAGGATAAGCAGAATTAGGAGAGCTCTAGAAACCAAGTCTCATATGGTTGAGGGCTTGGAGTTATTTCATCTAGATCGGGGGTTGGCGAACAGCTGCTGGACCCAAACCGCCCACAGGCCGTTTGTTGTATGGCCAGTGAGCTAAGAAGGGCTTTTCCATGTTTCAAGTGTTGTAACATAAAACAGAGTAGAATATGCATCAGAGACAACATATGGCTTCCAGAGTCCACAATATTTACTATGTGGCTCTTGACAGAAAAAGTTTGCCAACCTCTGATCCAGAAAAGAAGAATCTGGGGAGGGAGAATAAATAATTTATTTAAGACTTTATTCAAGACTCATTTCACTTACTTAGTCACACTTATTTTTTGTCCTAAGCACCAGTGATGTATAAAGGACCATGCTTAGTGCTGTGGGGAGCAAAGAACAAGAGAAGATTCCTTCCTGCAGTGTGGGGTGCGTGTCATGCCAAATTAAATAATCCCTGTCCTCAGGGAGTTTATCATCTAGTGGGGCCAGACAGATCCGTAAGGATTGTCAGGAAGAAAGATCACATTCGTTCTATGCTCGTTCCAAGAATAGAATTAGATTAGAGGTTACTGAAGATCGGAGCGCCCGGGTGGCTCAGTGGGTTAGGCTTCTGCCTTCGGGTCAGGTCAGGATCCTGGAGTCCCAGGATCAGCCAAACATAGGACTCCCTGCTCAGGGGGAGTCTGCTTCTCCCTTTCCCTCTCCTGCTCCCCCTGCTTGTGTGCTCTCGCTCTCTCTCTCAAATAAATAAAATCTTAAAAAAAAAAAAAGTTCCTGAAGATTAACTGATTCTAGTTAAGAAAAGAATTGAAAGTTAATGATTAGAAGATACAAGAAAGCTAACTTCATGTTAATACAAAGAAAAGCTGAAAACAACGTTTTATTATTGTTGTTGTCTGTTTTGTTTTGTTTTTAAATGGAATGAACTGGGGAAGTGCCACCCGCCTTTTCCGGGAGCAATGAGGAAGTGTCCTTGTTAGGTGTTTCATTGAGATTGGGCATCTTGGACTGGCACAAAGAACCCGCCTGTCACCTTTCTACGGTTCCTCTGAATCGAAGCTGAGAAGTGAGCATAAACCAAGTGTCTGTGGCCTGGGGCTACCAGCGGGCTGGGACTCCCCTTTAACAGGAAAGTAGCTGGTCTTGGCCCCCACCTACTCACCCTGGAACCCCAGGCTCCAAGCTTTCCCTGGGGGCCCACTGTTTCCCCCAGTCCCCTCTTCCTTCATTCTCCATTGACTCCTTTTCTGCAGCTCTGTGCCTCCCTGTCCTCAGGCTGCTGCCATTCTCCTTGGTGCCAACCAAGCACCCAGTCCTTTCTTCCAGAGCACACTAATACCAGGCAAATGTGTGTCTATCAAAGGTTTGAGAGCCTGGTGCCAGCTCACAGCCCAACCCAGAAGAGACAATGGCATAAGCTTGAACTCCTTAGACGTCACTGTGTTAAGCACCCCTGTCACACCAGAGAGTTTCTTCTTGAAGCAACTTTTCCACCCTTGGGCACCACTGTTTCTTTGGTGGTTCAGGGACCTCCCCTCCTCTCACTCTCTTCCTTCTGGCCTCTGGATCCCTGCAGCCTGTGTCTCTTGGGCCCGTTAAACACAAAGTTCCACTTAATTTTTATCCCACTCAGCATCTCAGTCTCCTGTCTGTCCCTGCATATCCAGGGCCTGTTTTTTTTTTTTTTTTTTTTCACCCAGGGATTCATTAAGGCATTTTCTTTTCTTTTTTTTTTTTAATTTTTTAAAGATTTTATTTATTTATTTGACAGACAGAGATCACAAGTAGGCAGAAAAGCAGGCAGAGAGAGAGGGGGAAGCAGGGTCCCTGTGGAGCAGAGAGTCCGATGCGGGGCTCGATCCTAGGACCCTGAGATCATGACCTGAGCCAAAGATGGAGGCTTAACTCACTGAGCCACCCAGGAGCCCCAAGACATTTTCTTTAACAACTCTACTGGCCATCTAGAGTGCTGCTCTGCTCCAAGGTATCAGTTGTGGGTTCTTAGCGTCTTTTCCCCACTTCAAGAAGAAGCAGACTTCCCAATTAAGCCAAAAGGCCTTTTCCTTCACATCCAAAGGGAAGCAGATTGGTCTGGGATGGGGGTGGGCAGGCCACAGAGTACAGGTGCTACGAAGGATACCTCGGTCCACCCCTATTTGTGTGCAGCTCACTCCCCCAGGATGCATGCCCCTTTCTCCTCAGCAAAGTCAGGAGCCGTCGGGATGAAAAATCATAGATAATGTGTTTTTATTTCTTAGCTGAGAAGGGAAGAGAATGTTCTCATTAGAGAAGTCAAAATCCAGAAAAATAGGAAATTCTGCCCTGGCAACTCCGAGCGTTTTCTTTTGGAGGGTGGTGTTTTGTTCTTTTTCTACACCTTCACATTTTCACTTCCCCACACTTGGGACCATTTCGTGAGATCAGGCAACGTCAACGAGAGAGGGAGGCCAGGCGCCCTCAGCGGAGCTGAGTAACCATCCAGCCTGAAAGTGAGCCCAGGCCCTCCTGCCCGGGCTCTAAAGGAAATCAGTCAGCGAGGCCCCGCGAAGTGGAATTTGTTCCTCCTTTTAAAATTTGTTTTTGTAAGACTCTGCGCCCGAGTTTATCTGCTGCAGTTTGGCACTCTTTGCCCTGAGCTCTTGGAGACAAAAGACTCAGAGAAGCAAAGAGGTGAGGACAAGCAAGCAAGGAGGCCCAGGAAGTGGGGCCAAAGGGATAAGAAAAAAGATGCCCGGGTGTGATTTCTCAGTCAGACAGGAATGTTGCTGGGGACTCGCATTAGCAAAGGTGCTGCCAGCTGGACCGACCCTCCAAGGGGGACTACTGGGGGCCACTGAATTAGTCAGAGGTCCCCAAGGCTGCTCCTCCTCAGTTGCCATGTGGCAGAGATTCAAAGGGTGGAGTCCTCTCTCTTCTGGAAAATATCTGATAAAATTCTTTTCCCTTTTCTTTTTTCCCCTCTTACATGTGGCCCCAGACAGGATATGGGTGTGGGGTCAGCACACACGAAGGACCCAAAGGAAGAAGAGGAATGTGAAGGGGCGGGACGGTGGGGGGGGGTGTCCTTATGGCGAGAGGAAAGATAGGCCCTGGAGGTCTTGGAGGGAACAGACACGCTGAGCCTGACAAACGGGGTTTCCTAATCCCCTGAAAAGCTTCTCCTCCCAGCTGGTGGCATGGCAGTGCTACCTGGTGGCCTCTGAGCTCCCACTCTGACTGTGGTCACTGCCCAGAGCAGCCCGTCCTCAGCACGAGGAGTCTACTTTTGGTTGACTGTTGTGCCCATCCTTATGCCAACTTCTCATGGGGACAGAAAGACCTCCAGGAACAAAGCTCTCTGTCAGTGTACATGACACAAAACCCACCAACCCCTCAATGCCCTAAAATTTGCAGTAACAACACGAAATTCCTGCCATATTCCTCGGTTAGCATTTCAAGGTTATGGTCACTCACTCATTTGTCCCACGATGTATACCAGGACAGAAAATGACTCCTGGCATTAAAAAAAATAAACAAACCCTAGAAAGTTCTCAGGGAAGACGTAAAGCTCCAGACTGACCCAAGATATCTGGCAAGATCGCAAATAGGGATCTATGCCCCAGCTGTCACCCCCAAAGCTGAGACAGGGGAATTCTCAGCATATCTGGTCCAGATTTTGCCAGAGTTCAGTCGCTTTCCCCACTTCCTGCTACGGGCCAAGGCAAGACTGAAACTGGCCAGCTGAGGAAATATAAAAAGGTGGGCCTCACTCGGCCCGGGACCAGGTCATCACAAGCTGTGTAGCCAAAGGAGAGGGGAACATTTGATCAGCTGTTCATCAACTCCCCCCTGCTGGGAGGGCACCTTCTAGCACCCAGGGGAGTTCCCCGGTCTAGGACTTCATCAGCTCGATGACAGCTTTTTTCCCTGCCCGACAGGTCCACGGCTGCCAAACTGGTCAACCCAGAGCCTAACTTAGAGCTTTCTCAAGCCTGGAGTTTCTCTCCAACTGTGTGGGCACAGAGGGGGACAGCAGAGGACAATGAGAGCAAAGGGGCCTAGCTGGCAGGCCCAGGTCACTCTGTGGGGCCCTGGTGGGTGGCCTTTCGGATGGAGGAAGAGTAGGGAGCCCTAGAGGGCTGGAAGCAAAATCTTGAGCGAAAGGGAGAACAATCAACCAAGTTGAAGAGCTTCTAAACGCAATGAGATGAGATGGAGAACGTTATCTTCAAATGAAAGCAATTAAGAATAAATATTTATTGAGCATCTATTACCTCTTCACCAAAGTGAGAGCAAGAGCTTAAGGAGTAGGGGCAAGTGTGGGTGAGTGGAAGGGCATCCACTAGGCTGCTAACCTATTCACTAGTTTTAGAACTTGGTGTGGGGGGGGTTGAGGGAGGCGGAAAAAAGCCCCCAAATGTAACAAGTCTCAGTTGGTGCCAGGGTTGGGGGTGCCAGGGGAGAAGGAGGCAGCGCGCAGAACAGACTCCATCTGCCGCCAGCTTCTCTCCAGCGGATTGGGAGTGGGTGTGGGAAGAGGTAGTTGTATTTCAGCTTTCCCATCTTAAAGGCAAGGATCGTTTCAAGGTCTGTTCTTCATTCCACACTCCCCTGGTCATCTAACTCAGCGGGACTCCTGGGCCTCCAGGGCTTCGGAACCGGGGCCTCTTCCCAGGCTGGCCTCGATCCCGTTCCTTAAAGGTCCAATTCAGACTTGCCCTGTCCCGGTGGTCGAGCGGGCGCCTGCGCTTTTTTCCCAGCAGCCTCTCAGGCCTGGGCTTTCGGAATCAACTCCCAGACGCAAAACTTTCCTGCTTCTCCTCTCCCCTCCCCTCTCCTGGCTCTGGCTCCAATTTTGCGCTCCGCACCTCTAGCGACGCGAACAGACTCTGGCATCTTCGAAGCGCTTTACTTTAGAAACAACTCCAAGGAGTCTCACAGCTCTGACTCCGGGAAGTCCAGGGCGCGCACCTTGGGGGAGCTGACCCTGGCGGCGGGGATCCTCTGCCCTGCCCGTCCACCCCGCCGCTTCCCAGGTGACGCGCCGCTCCCAGCGGGGCGCGGTTCAAAGGGCCCGGGTCGCGCCGGAGCCCGGAGCCGCCGTGGGCGTGGGGCGTGAGTGGGGGTCGGGGTCCCTTCCCCCCAGCGCCCCGGGGGCTCTGCGCGCTCGGCCGCGGGAGAGCGAGGACCCACCCCGGCCGCCCGGGCGCGCGGCCGGTACTCACGCAGCAGACTGAGCAGGCAGAGCGCGGTCCAGCCCCGCGGCATCCCGCGCCCCGCGCGCGCGCCCCTGCCGACCAGCATCCTTCCCGCGCCGCTCCGGAGAGATGCGCTCAGCCCGAGACGCGCTCGGCCCGCGGGACGCGCTGCCCCCGCCCTCCGCCCGGGAGCGGGGTGGGCGAGCTGGCTTTTTCCCCTCCCCTCCCTCTTTATTCCTGGCAAGGCCGGCCCCTCTCCTTGGCCGCCACTACCGTGAGCTTCCCCGCTCAGTCCCACAGGCGGAGGACGTTAGCAGGGGCCGGGGTTGCCGCCGTGGAGGCCAAAAAAGGTGGAGGTTTGTGTGGGCCCCAGACGACTCGTTCAACTTTATATAGAGGCCCGTCTTACTCCTTCAAGCTCAACGTCCACTTAACTTTTAACCCCTTTGTGTCAGCCTGGCCGGTGCCGGGGCGGAGGGGGGCGTGGGGGCGGTGGCCGGGGCAGGTTTCCTGGGAGTTCCGTGTGTGTTCTTTCCTTTTTGTTTTCCTTTATTTTCAACTTTAAGCCGAGAACAGTGTTGCTGAAGGACTTTGCTGTGAGGAGCTGAGTTTACGAGTGTGAGCATACTGAATATTAGGTAAAACTCGGCACATGCCTGCTGCATTTCGTGACTGTCACACCAGAGACTGTGCCGCATGGTAAGGAAGCATAAAGACTGAGCAGGACACATAAATGTAGCAGTCATTCATTTCACCCGCCCAAAGCATCCTTGTCGATTTTCTTCTCACTCCCCCCCCACCTTGCAGGATTTGTCTATTTGTGTTAATTTGGAGGGCTTTTACCTGTGACCGTCCCTAATTTCCCACATAGTTTGAGCCGGTCACCATCATCATAAAGACGAAGGACTCTCCCCACCCTTAGGAGGCTCTTTGTCGGGCACCCCCTCTCCAGCTCTGGGTCTGTGGCTCTGCAGGCTTTATCTTGCTCTTTCTTCAGGAAAAGGACTTCCCTGACCCCACCCTCTACTACCTGACTGATCCTGGAGCTCCATATTCCTCACTAGTTGTTCTAGAAGTTGGTAAACTGAGCTGGGCAGTCAGCCTACTCGCAGATTGGTCTGGATGGGGGAGGTAGAGGCTGGAGGACAGAGGGCGAGGCAGGAGCAGATGATGGCAACAGGGAGGGGATAAGATAAACCACAGTCTCGGAATGTGTTTTGAGGTCCCGAATGCAGTCACAGGGTTAGGAATACCCAGTCCGCTGTCTTCCATGATGTGGGCGCCACACAGCCAGAGCAGGGGGGAAGGAAGGTCAGACCAGCTCCCTCTGATCTCTCCTGATTTACTGGCCCGCAGACTCCCTAGCATCATGAAAGTAGACTAATCTTTACAGTCCTTCTCTGATCTACTATTATTTGGTTTGTACAGAAGTCAGTCCAGGCCTAAAAACAAAATCCAAAGCTCTCTATTCTGATCATGTTGGCTAATTTTCCTTTAAGTAGGAAACAATGCCTTTCATCACGCAGTAAAACCAAAGGCTTAAGATGCAAATTTGATAGAACACAATGGTATAGAATGAATCTGTTCAAAGTGTAAATGGTGATTCAGATCTGATCACCGCTGTAGTCTCAAAGGCCTGCAGCTAGAGACAGAAAAGGCTGAAAAATACATTTTAAAATCAGGCATTTGTCCTTGGGACTCCCCATAATAAAGAAAAGAGGAGAGCTCCTCTCCCACTCCCCTTCTTAGCTGCCCCCCCAACTTTCTCGGCTCCAGGGGCTGGGGCTGCTTCACACCCAATGAGAGGTCCTGAACAAAATGGGGGGTTCTAACCCTTGTTAGATAGGAAAACCAATTTGGCTTATACGGCTCTTCCTTCACTCTTTGCCTTTTCTTCTGGTTATTTCAAATATCGTTTGTCTTCCCTAGCTGGCCCACAGGAGACAGAAAAGAACTTGTCTCTAGCACCTGAATTTCTCAACTAGCTTTGGTGCAGACCTTCTAAAAGCGTGGTCTACACAGAATCAAGGTTAGGGTCCGGAATTTGAAATTTCATAGGCAGTATCCGGGATTCTTATGCACACTAAGTTCAAGAAGCCCCAGTTTAGAAAGAAGACACGCTGGGTGCAAAGTAGAGGGCAGACTTCCGGGAGGAAAAATAGGAGTAAAGGGATGGGAAACCAGCACATCCCTGCCTCTGAGAAACCAGAGCTCTTCTTCTCTGGTCTGCACCACACTTGTGCCATTAGGGGATAAGTGGTTACCCTTCCTATTTTCCAGAGTCATCGAGACACACCACTTCAAGCACACACAAGCTTGGCCTCACCACTCGCACACTCTGGTTGGGTCCGACCACTGGAGAGGAGTCCATCCTGGGGCCCCTGCCTCAGGGTCTGTTTCCTGTTTCCTGTTTTCCCCTGTTTCGTCACGGTCAGATAGAGGTAAGTTCTCAAGTCTCCTCAAAGCTCTAGACTTTCTTGGCTGCCCGTTGGTGTCTCTGCCCCCTACTTCACCACTTAATCTGGTGCTAGAAGAGGATGGTGACTACACTGCTCATAGTGGAGGGTGCCACAGAAAGATCCAGAGTGAGAGGCTCTGTAAGGCCCTTTACAGACCTCTAGGTCATGACCATTTTTACTGTGGCACGTTGCTCCATCTCAGCCTCAACACACACACATCATATCAAGCAATTTAAAATAGACTTGCATTCCATGTTAAATATAACTTCTCTGATGTAAAAAAAAAGGAAATGATTTAAAAAATTTTTTGAGTTTTAAAGTGTATACTTCATTTGGTTCTTATAATTCAAACTTTATTACATTTATATAAAACTGTTAGAGTTGAATTGTGGCTTACAAGTTGGCTAAGTTTACCTTTTATGGATAATAAATACAACTTTTGTTCATTTTGATTTTTTGATTTCGTATTATAGAATCAACACCCTTTTCCCATGTTGCAAACTTGTTTGGGTTCTTTAAAAACTCTCAGGGTTCAGATCCCAGTTGAATAAGGAAGGGAGCCTTGGTGGCAGAGGTGTTCAGATGCCACAGGGAGGTCACAAGGACTTAAAGTCAGAAGGGAGTCTGTTCCTTCCTCTTCCCGCCTCCCAGTCTCTCTCCAGTGCCTCCTCTTGGCAATACCTAACTGGAAACCCATAGGAAAGGGGGTCTAGGAAATATGGCGTGTGAATTCCAGGCCCCAGTGTCTAGTGGGACATTAGTTCCATGAAGTGGGAGCCTCTGGCTATGCCATAGACCAGCTCTAGGGACCACAGAGCCAGAAGTCTCAGGCCAAATTACGATGATCAGGTCACAAAGGTTATTGAATCCGTTTAAAACATACAGCCAGAAAGAAGAGGAAAGAGTTGGGGTAGGTTAGTCTGCATGGGATAGGGAGCAAGCCAGGTGAAAGAACCCCAGTCTTCCGTTCTGCTCCAATGGTATGGTTGTGAGGACCAGAACTGAAGTTAGGTAAGTGATCAGTAGATGGAACATGGTTGGAGCCAACAATGCCGCCACCACTTGCTCTGTTGGGCAGTGCAAGGGCAGGTAGGCCTGGTCCAGGTCTACTCCTCACAGAGTTCGTCAGTGTTCTGTGCAGCTATCCCCTTTGTTAGCATTTCTGGGGCAGAGCCTACAGGGACCAGAATTGTGTCACCAACAGGCAGACAATTTAGGTAGATAATGACCTGGTTGTCAGCCCTGAGGTGGTATGCTCTCTACCCTATGGTGACTTAATCTTTCTATACCTTTCCACCCGTAAGTAGTACTCTTGCTCATTCCATTTTTACAAAATATTCCATTGATTTTATTTTTACATGTCTTTGCAGATTAAAAACTGGCTACCTACTTTTAGCTTATCTGAATTCTGCCAATGTCTCGCAAGACTTGTTTACGTATTATCTATAGTGAACACAGCTGATGAATTCTGCCCAACGTGTTTGCTTTTCTTGGCCTCTGTAGAAGAATTGAATATTTTCCCATAATGGAGCAAACACACACTCTCCCCAGCATTATAGAGAAGAGTCTGGAAGTGTGGGGTTGGAACTTAGAGACCAGGGTGAGTAACTGGCACTGATCCAATGTCATATATTTTTCACACAGATAACCACTTTCCCATTCTGTTTACTGTGTAGCCTCCCCTTTCCCTCTGATCTGAAATGCCATCCTGTCATATGCCAACATTTTGTATAAATGTGGGTCTGTTCCTGGACTCTGTCTGCTGGTCATCCTGTGTACCCCAGGGCCTTTGCTGCTGTCTCATCTACTGCAGCTTCTAAGTCCCGATATGGGTAGGACAAGGGAAGACCCTAATTTTCTTCAGAAAAGTAGCCTGCCTCTTCTCTGCTCTTTACTCTTTCATATGTATTAGAATCTGTTTATCAGGTTCTTCCCCAAAAACAGCCTTTTGGATTTCGATCAGAACTTCTCTGTAAATTAATTTGGAGAGAACCAAATCTTTCCTTAGGTGAACTTGGCATAGCCCTCCGTTGTTTGGGTCTTCCTGAAAGTTTCTGATTTTCCCTGCAGTGGTTGTAATTCATCTTTTGTTAGATTTATTCCTAGATGATGGATGTCCTCTAATGCTATTGTAAATCATATCTTCTTTTTAATTATTTTTGTTGTTGGGGTATGAAACAACAATTCATTGTTTTATATTAATCTTCTATTGAGCTCCCTTGTGAAATTCTCCTATTATTCCTAGGTGTTTGTAGATTCCTTGGGTTTTCTATGTAAATGATCCTATCAGCTGCATATAGTGATAATTTTATTTCTTATTTCCAGTCCTTCTACCTCTGAATGATTATTATTATTTTTTTAAGGTAATGTCCTGGCAAGAATGTCCACTGCGAGGATTAAAGATGTGGTGATCCTAAACATCTCTGCCTCATTCTCGATTTTAAAAGCTAATATTCTAGTGTTTTCCCAACTTAAGACTACATTTGCTTAATTTTTTATATGTGCTTTGTATCATGCTAAACACATTCCCTTCTATTCCTCATTTGCTGAAAGATTTCTTTCTTTAACAATGAACTTACTATGATTTTTAAAAATGTCGTACCTAGATCTGTTGGAATGATACATATTTTCTCCTTTAATATGGTAGTACAGTAAATTACATTTCTAGATTTTTCTAACATTAAACCAACTTTGCATTAAGCCCAGCTTTGTCATGGTTTATTAGCATTTTTATAAACTGTAGAATTTAATTTGCAAGTCCAATGTTCTATTTATGATTTTTGCTTCTGTATTCATAAGTGAAATGAGACTGTATTTTTTCCTCCATCACTATGTCATTGTTCGATGTTGGTATTAGTGTTATAAAGTCCTTATAAACTGAGTTGGAGAGTATTTCTTTTTCTTTTTCTATCCTCAGGAAGAGTTTTTTATAAGATTGGGATGATTACTTCCTTAAAGATCTGTTAGAACTTGCCTATGAAACCATTTGGGCCCAGTATTTAGTGTGAGACCATTTTAAAACACTGATTCCATTCTTTGTTAATGAGTTCTCAGTTTAAAAAAAATTTCTTCTTGAGAAAATGTTATTATTTTCCTAGGCAATTACGTATTTATCAAACTTTTCAAATTGTTATTGATAAAATTCCTTCTGTCTCATTAATCTGTTCTTTATCTGGAATATGTCCCCTTTTTAATCCAGATCATTACTTGTTCATGAGTAATTTGTGTCTTAACTTGTTACAAAATTTTTAAGTTATACGAGTTTTTAAATTACTTGTGGTTGTCTATGTATGTATACAGGAATTACATGTTGGGATCACACCCCTCATTGCATTTGAGTGGGTGAGGCTGTTCCTTAGAAGGGAGTGAGCTTGGATTGACCACCCAATGCAGGCGCCCAAGAAAATCTGTTGGCATCTTTCACAGGCCCCTTGGGATATCATTAAAGGCAAAAATGTAATGATGATTAGAAAAGAGGCATAAAATGTAATGTCTCATTTCCCCCTCCCCTCCAAGCACTGGCCTCAAGCCACCATCTCGGTTTGGCTGCTAAGGGACAAGCTCCTGAGTCCAAAAGAAAGGCTGTGGCATTCTGGCTAGACTTTTTCCACAACCCACAGCTTCTCTGGGCATTGCTGCACCTGGCAAGAGCTGGCAATGTGTAAGTGAGAAGAAAGCATGTCACAGTGTGATGCCGTTTTGGTGTGTGAAGTGGTAGCATGTATCCAGTACATACACAAGGGTTGTGTCTGATGGTGAAGCTATGGGTAAATTTTACTTTCTTCTCCACTCCTGTAAGGACCCTGTGCATTTGGTATTTGTGAGAGCTGTGCATTAATTTTGCAAACAAAAATAATATGCAAAGCTATTTTCGTTTTGAGAAGGTGAGAAGTGTGGTGATTATTCATGATTATAGTTCTTTTCTTTAGCTTTGTCAGGACGTGGGCTGTCCCTCTGGGAGCGGCCTCGTGATTCTGAACACAGCTTGGCTAAAGGGTGAATGTGTCTGTGATGAAACCAACTTGGATAAACATCCTTTAAGTCCCGGGAAGCAGCGCTCCAAGAATGGGTCAGACCTCCACCGTTTGTGACTAGGAGTGCGGCTGTACTTCCGGTGTTGTCTCTGCTGCTTTCCCTTGTGTCTGTTCTAGGTCTTCAGTAAATCTTCCTGGCTGTGCAGGCCTATCTTGGCATTGCCCTCGAATGCTAGTGGATAGCGTGGATGTTTCCATTAAAGCCAGAGTATCAAAGCGGGTGCAGGCTACCCTGTGGGGTCAGCATGTAATTGATTGAAGAAAATTCCAAGATGAAAGAACTATGGATAAACAAGAGACGCCACTTAGCAAACTGCCTTCCTCATTTGGAAATTCTGTCTGATGCTACCTGAAGGTTGGTGTAGGGTAGGGATTTCCCTCATGAAGGGGTCCTGGAACCCCCTTCAAGGGGCTTGAAGGGGCTTCTTGCACTCAATATTGCATCTAGTTCATAGGCCAATAGGCTCTAAAATCCGGGGACCCATCGGTCTTCGTCTCTGCAAACCCAACTGGAGAGTGTTAATAACATACATCTTATGGAAGCCAAAGCAAAGAGGGTGGCTATTTTTAACTCGGGGCAGGAAAATGTGGCTGGAAAGGAAACATCTGTCCCAAGCTATTGACTCGTATGCTTCATGTAGAGGTCTTTTTTGTCTTGAAACCATCAAAAATAAAACAAGGTGGTTGGTCCAGGCCTGGCTCTGGAAGAAAAAGGCAAAGCTTTCTTCAATTCTCATTTCTCTGGCTTCTTATCATCTGCATTGGTTCTGTGGGCCCAGAAGAGACCACCTTAGAGGCAGAGGGTGAGGAAAATAGCTTAAGAACAGCCTGATTCCTGTGAATTTGTGATTCCTGTGAATTCCTTCATCCAAGATGGCCTCACCCTTTAGGGTTCAAAATTTACAGACTCCCTAGTTGCGGGGGGGAGGTCACCAGAGGTCTCATGCTGGGAGAAGACCTCTGAGTGTCAGAATTCTTCCCTTGGCAGTTCTGGTTGCTGCTTTCCAAGCAGAGGAGTTGTTCTTTCTTCTAGGGGCAGCAAGAAAATTCTCTTTCCTCCAAGACAGGCCAGTCTTCTATGTGTCTGGCTGGGGAAAGGGGGCAAATGTGGATGTGCAAATGTTCAGAAACCTCTTTTTGTCTCCGTAGAAGCATTTTTCGTCATTTGAGAACATACAGAGTGAGGCTGAATTTACTCACCAGAGGCTCAGGATGGATTACCTGATGGAGGAGGCAGGGATGAAGTAAACATTACTCAGGCTGTGCACTGCACAATTCAGCAGCACCAATCACACACATGTGTGGAATGTGAATAGCTCTCCCTGGAGTGACTAGAGATAGAGAAGAGGAAGAGAAGCAAGGCAGAGAATACAGCTAGTGAGGAGCTCTGAGCCTTTGTCTTGGAAAACCGACCAGTGTAGTTCTGTGTTCTTTCTCTCATCTCTCTCTCTCTCTGTCTCTCTCACTCTCTCTCTCTTCTTTCTGTTTTCAGCCAAAGATTGAACCAGGAAAGAAACAATTTTTGTTTTCCAGATTGAGTGGAGAGTTGGTAGGAGAAATGACTGGGAAGAACAAGAATAATAGATCTGCACAGATCTGCTCATTCCCTCTCCTGGTGCACTCCCAGCAGAGCACTGTCAGAGCAGCAGGGCTCGGAGGGTGTGAAACAGGGCTGCCAAATTGCATGAGTCTCTAAAAAGATCCATATGTCTGGGTTGCACCAAACTTCTGAGATCAGGGAGGGGGTTGATAACATCATCTACTGGATGGGAGTTCAGTTCTCTTTCTTTGGGGAAGATTGCACGTCAGCCCAACTAGATGCTGCTAGACTTGTAATGATCCAGGTTTGGAAACTCGGGGTGCAGGGAAGAGGGGCAGGTAGTAGAGTGAATGGGAAAGATGAAGTCTCTAAGCCAGAGTCTATGAACCATTCAGTAGGAAAGGAGTTTGGAAGCCCCAGGACTTTGAGTTTCCTTTAACATTTTTTCCATGCCAGGGGAGAATTTTGGGGGAGCCACTGTGCAGATGGATTCCAGGCCATTTGCCTACTTCGTGGGAAGTCTAGACTCAATCCTCTAATCCACCCTCCAGAGCCAAAGAAGAGTCACTGTCTTTGCCTCACTTCCTTAACCCCCAAACTCTAGCTTCCTCTGGGATGGAGGGTAGCAGATGGTACACAGCTGTGGGACACATCTGGTTTTTCAGGGATCAGAGGAAGGCACAAAGGCCAGTTGAAATCCCAAGGGCTACCCTAGAGGCATGTCTCCAAAGCTGGGGTGGTGCCCCTGACACTCTACCCAGATCCCATCTTGGACGGGTTTCATGTTTTCCCTTAGTTCTCCACGCCTTCCCTCCACTCCAGCTTCAACTGGATTTGACGAGCATTTTGTGAGAGTGGCCAGGCAGCTGCTTTCCAGATGTGTGTTTTCTCCAGAGATGGTCACATCCAAACTGAGGAACTTTGGGAGGACTGGCTGGGGACAGTGGAGACAGTGTCTCCAAGGATGTATTGACCTAGGGGAGCAAGCACGGTGACCATCCGAAGACCTCATAGTCAAGCCAGAGGATGAGAACTGAAGAGGGAGTGGGAAGGTCCTGGAGTGTTCTCAGCTCTTGTCTCCAAAGATCTGTGTCCAAACATTTGAGTTTATTGAATTTGCCTAATAATCTGACTCATCATGTGTGTGTGCGGTGTGTGTGTGTGTGTGTGTGTGTGCGTGTGTTTGCTTACAAACAGAACACAATCTTGAGGAAAGAGTATCACTTCTCTGTATCTCCTGCATTTCTCACTTGAAATTCTGGCGGCCTCTAATCCGGTCTCCCTCTGACCATTCTTGAGTTTTTCCCTGTTCATTCTTTACACAGCAGGCAGAAATAAAATTTTTAAATTAAAACTAGGACATTTCATTCCCCTGCTGAAAACCTTTCAATGACTTCCCTTTGCTCTAAAATAAAGTCCAAACTGCTCACCATGGCCAATCAGATCTGAAGGGGCTGGGCTTCACCTTGCCTGTCAGCCTCTGCTCTGAGGCTGGCCTTTTCGTCCACTCTCCCCCTCACCAGCTGTGTCAGCCTCCTAAATCCTGCCAAGGTCTCTTCCAACTCCAGATCTCCACCCGAGCTGTCCCTTTGCCTGACTGCTCTTCTTTGGTTCTTGCTTTCTGTCAGCTGGCTCCTCATCTTGGGGTCTTCCCTGACCGCCTGATTGAAACGAAGCTTCTCTCTGACAGCACCGTCCTTTAAAAACCTCATTCGCAGCACCTGTGACATTTGATAGTCATACACTTACTTGTTGGTCAGTTGTCATCCCCATTTGGCTGTAAGCAGCATGAGGGCAGACCCGTGTGTATTTTGTGTCCTGGAGCCATGCAGGCCAGTAAGGAGACCCCCCTGAATATTTCCTAAATGAATGAATGAACTGTGGCTTTATTTTTTTTTTGTCAATATTCTCTGCTTTATCGGTTTGCAGATACGTTTTCACCTCACACATCAGTAAAAGATGTTTTCATGTTAGGGGCCGACATAAGATTATCGTATGCTAGTGTCGTCATTTCATAAAAATAAGGTCTTTTTTTTTTTTACAACTTCAAGTTGAGAAGAGCATAAACTCAAGAGGAAACCCTTTCTACAGAAGTACGATTGGTGCTCTTATCCTATTTTTCATCATTTTCCTGAGGACTTATGAGGATGTTGTCACAGATGGCCCATGCCTTCTGCCTTGCACTTGGAAACCTTAGCCCAACCCTGCGGTTCCCATAACCTAGGACCCTGCCTGGCACTGGTTAGAGTTCTGGGTCAGACCCAGAGTGTCCAGGGGCCTCAGACAAATCACTTCCCCGCTCAGGAGCTCAGCCTTGGCATCTGTGGAATGAGAGGGTTCCATGAAGGAAGTGAGCTGGTGGCTAACTGTGCCTACATCCTGACCCAGAAGAGGGAGCCTGAGCCATGCTTGCTGCTGAGGGGACACCGGGGGTGGCCCGAGCCTGAGCCCTAGTCGCTGCTGGGTTGAGGGAGTGTGGTGGTCATTTCCTCGTGTGAGGAGCAGCCAAAGGAGGTGGGGGAGCAGCCAAAGTGGGTGGCCAGTTCCTGTCTCTGACCCTTGGGGCAGCGCCTGCTGCTCCTGCCAGGCTCCCACACCTTCGCTAAGAATAGCTCAGCTCCTTCCTGAGGGCCGGCAGTCACCCGGAGCCCAGAGGAAGGAGTGCGGGACTATCTAACCTCAGGCTGGCCTGTCCCTTCCGGCGATTCTCTCCTCCGCTGGGGGGATCAAAGGGCCGTGGGGCATCTGACGTGACCCCCTAATAATAGCATCGTGGTGTGTAGACAAGGGCGGCATTCAGGCCCCTGCTGAAGGATGGTGGGAAGCTGGAAGCCTTGAGACTGAAAACTGAGGATTTGGGTGCCCGGGGTCAGGAGGATGTGGTCTGGGGGAAGAGAAGGTCCTCAGGGGTCTTTGAAGGAAACAAGGTCCTGGGGGACAGGAAGCTCCTGCTTCTGACTGAGCAGGACCGAGGTGGGGCCCGGGCACCTCCTTAACTGACTGAGGCAGGTGGCCTGAAGACCACACTTGGAGAAATGGCCAACCACAGATGATGGGCCGTTCCAGAAAGTAGATGCCTGCGTGACGGACTGGCTCTGTTCTGGTTCCAGAGCTGACTTCAGAACCATTACTGGGTCCCAGGGACTCCGGTCCCCCCCTCATTTATCGTCAAACAGAGATGTTTTTGACAGCAAAAGAGGATGTTTTTAATAACTACGCCAGGACAGCAAGCATAAACAGAGTCTGTCCTGGGCAAACCAGGACGTCTGGATGCTCTAACCATGAACCGTGGCTGCGTGTCCATGTTCTCCTCTCCTTCGATCTCTCCATAGGAAGAGATGAGATAGAGCCGATTAAAGAAAAGAAGAGGAAAAGACAAGAAATGGCAGGACCCACCCAGAAATGTGGAGATCCAGCGTCCCAGCGTGTCACAGGTCCTGTCCTTCATAAATCGGGTGGAGTTTAATTATAACCCCAGAGGAGCTGTACTCCAGAGCTGGGAAAGAAAGGAGCACATTTCTCAGGAAGTTGCATTGCTTGGCTGAGGTTGGGGGCTGCCTGCATGGAGAGATAAGCTGGGCCGACAAGCCAAGAGCAGCTTCTCTCCTTGGTTTTCTGCAGCTGAACTTCTGGGCTCATAAGAAATGCCAGAGAAACCCCCTGTGCCTTCTTTCACTGTAAAATAACATCAGCTTCCACTTAACTGTCCGCAGTCTACACAGATCCCTTGAATAAACAGGTCTACTGTCCATTCCTTAACGAGCACATAAGGAGCGGATCCTATGTTGTGTGCCAGCTTCTGTGCTGATTTTTGGAGTTGTAAAAACGAACAGGGCAATGGTCCCATCTTCGAGGTACTCTCAATCATTCAGGGAAAACAGTGACCAAACAGTTCTGAAGGTGATGGAACAACGCTGCTCTGCTGGAGAAACCTGTTCTAGAGCCTCGTTTTCAGAATCCTGGAAGGCTTTGACAACCTTTCTTATTTTATTTTTTATTTTTATCTTTTTATAAGGTTTTATTTACTTATTTGACAGTGAGAGACACAGCAAGAGAAGAAGCACAAGCTGGGGGAGTGGGAGAGGGAGAAGCAGGCTTCCTGCTGAGCAGGGAGCCCGATGTGGGGCTCAATCCCAGGACCCTGGGATCATGACCTGTGCTGAAGGCAGACGCTTAATGACTGAGCCACCCAGGTGCCCCATAACCTCCCTTTAAACACACAGCAGTTGTCCATAGAGCAAAACCCTCACTAGCAGGAATGATGGAATTTACTAGGAAGACTTTGAGAGTAGTTGTCAGGAGCTTAGGGGTCTTGGAGCCATTCAGACCTGGTTTTGGATTCTGGCTTGGCCAACTCAAAATTGTGCTCCTTCAGCAAGTTTCTATGGGCAGATGGTAGTAGGGCTTACTTAATGAAGCAGGATGTTAAAGCTTTCAAGGACACATGAACCACCAAAATGCAGATTCTGATTCAAGAGGTCTGGGCTGGGACCCAGAATTCTGCGCTTTTAACAAGCTCCCAGGTGATGGGGATGCTGTGGTGTGAGGACCGCACTTTGAGGCGAAAGAGCACAGAATCTTAAAAGATCAAAGAAGTGCTGAGCGTGGTACTGATGAGTGCTGAGTTAAGTACTCCATAAACGTAACCTATTACCTTTCAAATGAAATATTAAAATATTTATTTTCATTTAAGTATCTCCCCATATATTACTTGTTATCATAATTTAAAAGAAAGTTTCTTAAGCCAGGGAAACACTCCTGGTTACATTTCGTGGGTACCATATGTTGCCAGTTTTTTCAAGGTTCGTGAAAATAGGAAAACTCCAGAAGAGAGGAATGGGGATATAGAATTTGTGTCTAGTACCACCTCACATCCTCTTGAGGTGCAGAGTCACGGGGACCTGTTGAAATGTCATATCCCTCCTGAAGAATATATCTAACTGTGGATATTGTGAGAAACTACAGACCCATGAACACTGTGAAGATATCAGTCCCAGATCCAATATGAGCCATAAAGAGAGAAACTAGGGAGCAGAAATTAAAAACAAAAACAAAAACAAAAACATAAAAAAACAACATATGATTAAAGTTTTGGTGTTTTTATAAACTTTAGTGATTTTAGGATATAGTCCCAAATTTGTTGAGACTCCTACGACTGACAGGCAGTCTCAGGCTCTATGTCCCTGTCCCTTAAATCTAAGCAGGCTTGGGGCACCTGGGTGGCCCAATCAGTTGAGCATCTGAGTCTTGGTTTCGGCTCAGGTCCTGATCTCAGGGTTGTGGGACCGAGCCTTGCCTTTGGCTCTGAGCTGTGTGGAGTCTGCTTAAGATTTTCTCTCTCCTCTCTCTCTGCCCCTCCCACTCCTGCTCTCTCTCTCTCCCTCTCAAATAAATAACTAAAATCTTCTAAAAAAAAAAAAAATCTGAGCTGGCTTGTGATCACTTTGACTAAGAGAAGATGATGCCAGCGCTCCCTGGCACTTCAGAGGCTAGATCAGAAAGGGTCCTGCAGTGTACTCCTTTTTCTGGGAAGGCTCGCTCTCCAGACATGCTCCCTCTCCTGGAACCCCGCCTGTCACTTGCTACATGGAAAGGCCCCGTCTAGGCGCCCTGGCTGAAGGCCGCAGCTGAGCCCAGCCTTTCAGAGTGCAGATCAGGCGTCAGGAGTATGAATGAAGGAGCCTCCAGCCATCCCAGTTTCCCCAGCGGAATCCCCACAGCGGTGGAACAGAAGAAATCCCTCCTAGTGTGCCCTAACCCACAGATTTCTCGAATGTGATGACATGCTTGTTGTTTGATGTCAGTACGTTCTGGGGTGATTGGTTACTCAGCAATACATAATTCAAACATAAGCAATATTTTTTATTTCTAATTAGAGAATGTCATGGGCCCTTACTTACGAATGTTGAATATTATGTGCTGTAAAGTTTAATAACCTACAAGTAAACATCAAACCTCTAACAACTTAAGTTCAAATTCTGTGATTATTATACTGTGTCATCGGAAGAGGAGGAGTAAATAGTGAAAGCAAAAACAAAACAAAACTGGGTTTTGGAATCAGGCAGACCTAAATTTGAACGCCAACTTTAAAATTTACCCGTTGTGTGAAAGGCAAGTAGGTTTACTTTTCTCTATGTCAGTTTTCTGGTCTATTAAATGGGATAATAATATTTAACGCAAAGGGGATACAGGAGAGATTGAACAAAAGTTATAATAAACACATACATAATCATTATGATTCCCAAATATATCTCTAGAAAAAAAACAAGCCCTGGAAATCATGAGTACATATGAAATGGGACCTTAAGCCACGTGTGGCGGGAAGATAGGCAGGTTTCTGAAGAAACTGTCCCCTAAATTAATCCTTGACATGAGTGAGAATAGCTAAATTGGATATTCTTAGACTCTAGAATTTCAAAAATTTCCAAAAAATTTTGGGGACAGATATAGGGGGAAGAAAGATTTCAAAGAGCCTATGATAACCAAGACAATCTTGATGTGAAACAAAGCTGGAGATCTTATTATTTCCTATATTAAGGTCAATTATGAAGATATAGTAATTAATTTAAGATCATGTGGCTCTGGCGGCACCCGGGTGGCCCAGTGGACGGAGCCACCTACTCTTCCCCACCCCCCCCCCCCCCCCCCCCCCCCCCCCCCCCCCCCCCCCACCCCACCCCCCCCCCCCCCAGGGCGGAGGTTCCCTCCCTCGGCCCCTCCCCCCTCTCGCTCATGCGCACTCTCTCTGTCTCAAATAAATCTTAAAAAGAGAAGATTGTGTGTTTCTGGAACAAGGATATGAACAGAACAGAAGAGAGAATTCAGAAACGCACCCATGCGCATTTGGTCCCCTGATTTATCACAAAAGTGATTAACTCAGAGATGATGAAGCAAACAGAAGAGGAATAAGATGTGTGAGGAGAACAAGAAACGGTGAGGGTCGCAGCACAGAGGGACCGACAGAGCTTCGGGGAGCAGGAGGAGATCCGCAATGTCAGGGACAGCCGGCGTCTATTAAACTGAAACGTTACTTAGAATTTGACTTTCACGTGACTGTTGTAACCAAGGGTGAGCTCTTCCAGCAAAGTGGACAGGAACCAGGTAGGAGCGGTTTACAGAAGGAGAAGCGATGGGCCGGAGGTAGGAAGTGTAAGCTGCTCCTCGGAGAACTCCGGAGGGCGAGACGGAAGGCAAGACCTTCACAGCAGGTGTAAGGGACAGGAGGTCCTTATTTATTTATCGAGGACAGTAGAGGCTTGAGAATGTTTATATGCTAGGACACAGTGAACACGGAGAGGAGAAAGGAGAATCTGTGTGCCATGAAGATGACGGATATGGCCGGCCTAGAGGAAATACAGTGTCTTCCAGGGGAGAAAGGAAGATGGAGAGTCAAGAATAACCCATGAATAAACTGTATTTTATGAATCTTTAGATGTCTCTAGAAACTTTCATATTAACATTTCAGTTAAAATAGCCCCACTTCTTGGACAGCCTCCTCAAAGGACTTTTTGCTGCTTTAAAAATAGATTTTGGAATATTTCAGGCATAAAAAGGCTATAAAGAGTGATGTAAGGAACTTGTGAGCCTTTTACTCTTTAAGAAATAGAGTGTTATCCATACAATAAAAGATCCCTACATGCTCCTTTTCTGATCATAAACTCCACTTCTCCCCACTCTGTTCACAGGAAATCACCATCCAAGTTTGGTGTTTGTTTATTTCTAAGTATTTCTTTATACTTATACTTTATACAAATACATTTGTATTTATCTCTGAGTGATATTTATTGTATTATGCATTTGTGACTTTTAAATAAATGACATCGTACCATATGCTTTAACTTTGTTTTATCCCTCAGTATCTTTACAAGATTTCTTTATGTTGACATATGTAGCCCCAGTTTATTAATTTTTAGTGGTTCATGGTATTCTATTATGTGGATATACTGTAATTTATCTCTCATATTGATGACTATTTCCAGTATTTTCCAATTACAAATGCTAACACCATGAATATTCTTGTACATGTTACCTTGCATGCATGTGCAAGAAATTATGTATACATACCTATGGGTGAGATTGTTTGGTTGTTAGGAAATGCACACACTCAACTTTAGGAAGTATTCACACGTTGTTCTCCGGCATGGGTACCCCTGTTTATGTTTTGGGGAAGGCTCCGTTATTAGGTCTTCAAATATTTCCTCTGCCTTGGTCTTTTCTTTCTGGAACTCTGATTAGGTACTTACTAGAACTTATAAATCAGTCCTCTATGTCTCTCCATTTCGTATTCATAATTTCTACCTCTGAATAGCTGAGCTGCATTTCAGATAATTTCTTCATTTCTGTTTTATCATTCAACTAATTCCACTAATTCTCTTTCCAGCCACATCTTATTTCAAATCAATATAATATGGATTTATAGATTTAAAATACACATTTATACAGTAGAGATGTCAATTGCATGTTTATGTTGCAAAACATATCACACATATAGAACTGTTGGGTGGTGTTAAGAAATTTATATTTTCGGGATATTAATTATTTATTAGTTATATGTTAGAGTATCTTCTCCCCGTCTGTGACTTGTCTTTTTTTTTTAATCGTTTCCTTTGTTGTATAGAAGTTTTAAATTATAATGTACTTTAATTTATCCATCTTTTTATTTATGAATTGTGCCTTTTATGTCTTGTATAAGAAGTTGTCTGTATCATAGTCTTAAAGATATCTTCCTATAATTTTGCCCAAAAATCTTAACTTTTGCTTTTCAAGTTGAGTCTTCAACTAATTGGAATTGATATGGATATTGCATGATACAGGGATGGAATATTGTTATTTTGAATGAAGTTAATGAACCCAGAACTAATTAATGATTAGTCTATCTTTTCCTTATCAATCTTAAATGCCACTTTAATCTTAGACACATTTTCCACATTTCTGGGCTCTCTGGCCTATTCCAGTCACATATTTCTATCCTTGTGCCAATACCCCACTGTCTTATTTACCATAGTTCAAAATAAATCTGGATGTAGAGATGGTAGTTCCAATTCAGTCCACCTCATTCTTTTTCTTCAAAAACATCTTGACCTTTCTTGAACATCCATTCTTCCATATACATTTTAGAATCAGCTTAGCCAGAAGAACTCTCTGGGTAAGTTTGTGCACATAACAGTTTTATCTCTTTCTTTACATTTCTTTTAACATTTATTTCTTTGACTTGCTGCACAGGCCAGAGCATGAAGCACGATATTCAGTGGAAGCAGTGATACAAGACATCTTTGCTGTGGTCCAGATTTTTTTAAAAAGAGTTTATTTATTTATTTATTTGAGAGAGAGAGTAAGAGACAGCATGAGTAGAAGGCGTAGAGAGAGAGGGAGAAGCAGGCTCCCTGATGAGCAGGGAGCAGGGAGCCTAACAGGGGCTGAGACAAGGACCCTGAGATCTTGACCTGAGCCAAAATCAGGAATCAGATGCTTAATCAACTGAGCCACTCAGGAGTCCCTGTTTTCTTAATATTTTAAAACATAGCCTATATTTATAGTCGTAACTGATTTGTAAATCTTACTGTGAATTATTTTTTCTCTTTAAAAAAACTAGTTAAAAAAACAGTTTTAAGATTTCTAAAAAGGTCAACTTTTGGCTTCATTCTTTGTGTACATCTATTGTCTTTTTAACTTCTTAAGACACTTGGCTCTCTAATTTCTATTCTTTCTTATTTTCTAATATAAACATTTAAAAATTTCCTCTAACGCCACCTTTGTTCATTACACGTATCGGGTATGTACTATTTAATTATCCTTGAAATTAACACATTTTCTAATTGCTGTCTTCGTTTGTGTGTTTTTTTAAGATTTATTTATTTGAGACCGAGAGAGTGCACACTCATGTGAGTGGGAGGAAGGGCAGAGGGAGAGGGGAGAGAGAATCCCAAGCAGATTCCCCACGAGTTAGGGCTCAATCTCATGGCCCTAAGATCTTGACCTGAGCCTAATCCAAGAGCTGGACACTCTACCACATGAGATACCTACATGCTCCTAACTTCATTTGTTATTTGATCCATAGATATTTCAGAAATATGTTTAAAAATCTTCAAACATCCTTGTTTTTTTAAATGTTATTTTAAAGAAATGTGTAATTCCATTTTAGTCAGAAAAGATAGTGTCTGTGATATGGTAGCTTTCCCACTTACAGAGACGTGCTTAATTGACTTAATAATACAAACTTAACTTTCACAAGTGTTCCATGTGTGCTTGAACACAGTGTGTATTTGCCAATTGCTGAGTTCAGCATTCTATATATAGCCTCTGGAGTAAATGTGTTAATTACATCACTCAAATCTATTTCTAGCTAATTTTTTGCCTGCTTGATCTATCATTTTTGGAGGGAATTGCATTAAAGTTTACCATGGGTGAGTTGATTTTGCTATTTTCTTTTTGTAGTTCTATCAATTTTTGCTTTATATACTGAAATTATTTTAGTAGAGATGGAAAAGGATAGAATTGTTATTTTTTATGGTGAATGAAAAACTTATCAATATTTTTTTTAAAGGTTTTTTATTTATTTATTTGACAGACAGAGATCACAGGTAGGCAGGGAGGCAGGCAGAGAAAGAGGAGGAAGCAGGCTCTCCGCCGAGCCGAGACCCCGATGCGGGGCTCGATCCCAGGACTCTGGGATCACGACCCGAGCCGAAGGCAGAGGCTTAACCCACTGAGCCACCCAGGTGCCCCAACTTATCAATATTTAATGATACTCTTAATCTTCAGTAATTTTTTTATGTTAAAGTGTATTTTGCTTGATATTATTATATCGATATGAGCTTTCTTTCTACTAGTATTTGCCTAAAATATCTCTCTTCATCCTTTCACTTTTGACATTTCTGTATCCTTACTTTAAGATATGTTTTTGGTAAAAGTATAAAGCTGAATTTTCTAAAATCCATTTTAATAATCTCTGTCCTTTAATTGGCGAGTTTTCAGTCCACTTACATTTACTGTGATTACTTATCCACATGGATTTATTTCTAACATCTTATTACATGTTTCCTATTTGCCCTATGTTTTCTATTCTTTTTTCTTTTTTCTCAATTTTTTAGATTGGTCATTTTTTTAATTCAATTTTTTCCCTCATAATAATTTGGAAGTTTTACATTCCATTTCAATTATTATAGACACTAACTTTAAATTTTTAATAATAAGTATATTAATTTTAATAAAGTCTACCAATAAGTATTTCCCCTTTTGTCATACATGTTGTTATATACCACTAATTTAATTTTATCTTCATTTATTTACTTATTCAGCAAATATTTATTGAGTGCTTGTTATGTGCAAAGACTGTGCTAGTAGCATGGGATACATCAGTAAGCAAAGTTTTCCAAAATACATACAGTAAGAAAAGCCTTCTAAAGTAAGAATTCTTACCCAACACCCTTATGAGGGTTAAGAGTTTTAGGGAAACATTTTTTTGTTTCTCCTCTTTGTCTCACCACAAGACCCAAAGTCCAGGCAGAAATAGAAAAATTCCTTTGTGATTTATCTTTGTATATAAGCTGATAAGTAGAAACTGAAAGAGATCAAACTGCCTATACATACACACATTTATAAATACATATACACACCTACTTGTGTATGTACCTATAAACACAAATTTAGATTCCTGTTATTGCATAACATTTATCACCAAACCTTAAAGAAGAAAAGAAAAAAGAAAAACAAACATATCTTTTCTCTTGTTTTCCCTCTTCAGGTCAACCTCTTTCCTCTCTTTTAGCTAATTCTTTTGGGATTTACTTCTAGAGTTCTAAATAACGTGTTTACCTTACTACTTCCATACTTTTCATTTTAGTCATTGTGTGCAAATCCCCTGAGTTGGCACTTGAAGCTGGGCTGGCTTTCACTTCACCTCCTCCATTACTCCCCTCCTCCATTCACTCCCCTTGTCCTCACAAGGTTAACTCCAGGAAAGACAGTAAGTGGTTCATTTTATGTAGTTATATCTTAATATAGGCCTATATGATTTATGCCCGGCACTAGCTGTTTTATAACTATACAGACTCTATTTACAGATGAATCAAGCAACTTTAATATTTTTTCCCTTTTCTGAACTAGTTTTGTTTATCTTTTGTGGAAATAACTAGAGTCCTAAAATTTTGTTTGCATAAGTTCCTATGCATTTATCATTGACTCAACCATAACCTCTTCACCATGATTGCATTCTTCTCTCAAGACATTCAGGTACACCAAACATTCTGTCAATTGCAACTTCTTCAAGAAAGATGGCTTGCAGTCTGCAAATGCGCTCCAAGTAGGACTGGTGGCCATCTAATACTTGAAGCACATCTTATCCTCGGCTGTCCCCTCACCCTCCTCCCAGGGTGTCTCTCTGTTTCTCTCCTGGGCTGGATCCCCTGTTTTCTGTGCCCCATCTTCCTTTTTCTGAGCTTCCTCCCCTATTTGTGACAAATGCAGCCTTTACCAGCATTTTACAAATCAATGTACTGGATGGAGGTAAAACTTTTCAGACCTTATATGTTTGAAATTGTCTTTACTCTCACACTTAGTTTAGCTAAGAAAATAATCATTATTTTTAAAAGATTTTATTTATTTATTTGACAGACAGAGATCACAAGAAGGCAGAGAAGCAGGCAGAGAGGAGGAAGCAGTCTCCCTGCTGAGCAGAGAGCCCAATGTGGGGCTCCATCCCAGGACCCTGGGATCATGACCCGAGCTGAAGGCAGAGGCTTTAACCCACTGAGCCACGCAGGTGCCCAGAAAATAATTATTTTTTATAAATTGATTCCTTCTATAATTTTAAAGGCATTACTCCATTGTCATTTAGGTCCCAGCATCGCTGTTAGGTCTGAGTCTTGTTATTCCAATTCCTGATCTTTGGAAGTGATCTCTTCTTTCTGGAAACCTGTGGGATATTTTCTTTTGTTCCTTAGTGTTCCAAGAAACCATGAGGTGTCTTGGTGTGGGTTATGTTCACCTATAATGTTGGGTGATCAATACATCCTTTTTCTCTGGAAAAATATACCTGCCTGTTTGGAGGAAAATATCTTGAATTATATGGCTGTTTGGATTTTGGACTTTCTGAACCAGTGCCCTGGCTTTATCTTTTCAATAATATTTTCTATCATGTGGTGATTTCATTATATTTTAAATTTCTGCTACAGTCTTTTTTATTTCCAGGATGCTTTTTAATTTGTTTACTAAATATTGTTTTCTTTCTTTCTTTCCTTCTTTCTTTTTTGTTGTTGTTGTTTCTGGCTTTCTATTTTTGTTTTATGGAAATAATATCTTCTCTTATCTCTCTGAGGATGTTTGTAATTCTACCTTTTTTCCCCCTAAATATTCTTCTTTCTATATGGTCTCCACTTCCTCCAAGTGGTTTTCTTTTTCCTGTTTGTTTATTTACTTTTTTGTTTTGATCTGTGTCTTTCATGATAGAGGCTTTCTTTGCCATGTGATCACCCTTGAGTATCTGCTCATCTGTACGAATGGGATGCTAGCAAGCTGATTGGAAGCACTGAGAAAGTGGTTTGGCTTGCCAGGTGTGTTCTCCGCAGAGGGGGTGTTCTGGCTGGGATGTATCTTTGAGGGACTCCTGGCATCAGTAGCTTTAGCCCTTCCTCTTGTCCTTGCCAGAGGCCCCAGAATGTTCTCCTTTGTCTTCCCTAGAGGATTTAGTCCTAGATGCCTATAACTAGGAAGTGGCTGGGGAATCCCACCTTTCAGTTTGGGCCCTTATTATCAGAATGATTTACCTGTCTGAAACAAGGGCTGGTATCTGACAGTCTAGAGCCTTTGTGTTTTATTTCCATCAGCCACTAACTCTTGTCATCTTGCTGCAGTTTGAAAGAAGCAGTCACCTGTGGTATGGTGGAATGGGACAAGTGAGATCAGGGTGGAAACTGGGGGACCAACTGCTCTTCAACCAAATGGACCTTCAACCAATCATTTCATTTTTACCCTCAAATTTACCTCCACCCCCTAGAGATTCCTCATGCCAATTGTGAGTTTGGGGGGAAATTTGCAGTCAAAATTCTGCTGTTTCTTAGCTTTCTCTACTGCAGACTTAGGATGAAGTGCCCTAAGTTATCTTCTGAGTCAGTTACTACTCTTCCATGGGTTTTTAAGTTTCCAATATTTTACCACTACTGATTCTTTCCTGCAATCTGTTCTCATAGTAGTTCATTAAAAAAAATATTTTTGTTCTGATTTTAGTGGGGCTTCCAAAAGGGTGTCAGTAAATGATGTATTCATTCTCCATATATATCCAGAAGCAGAGTGCATTTCTTCCTCATCCTCCTTTTGCCAAGCATGTAGCGTTCTCCAGAGGTCTTGGTTCCAGGCTTCACATTGAATGGGCTTTATATCTTCTCTTCCTTATGGTCCTTTAAACTAAAACCTTCACTTGATCAATTGCAAAACCACTCTAAGTAGCTTGGCATGAGTGCAGATTTATGACTGTTTTCCTATTTCTGTAGGGAATTCTCTTTCTATCTTGTGAGCTCAGCTTTGCATTTAAACAGATGTCAATTATATTTTATTTTGTTTTACAGCAGGAAATTTCAGAGTATCTGGTCCAGCCTATAATTAAAGATGGAAGTCTCCTGTAGATTTTTAGTCTCTCAAGACTGGCATTCGTTACTCAAGCAGATAATGTCATACTCATTCACTCATTTAACAAACATTAATTGACCCCATATTCTCAGAAGCTACTTGTGGATATGTCCTGGTTGTACCTGTGCCCAAGATTATTGGAGAACTGAACAGAGCAAGACAGTTGTGCATGGGGTTCCTAACTGAGCCCAAGAGGGTCTGCCAAACCATGAGGTTTGAAAGAACCACCAAAACACACAAAAGAGGGCAGGGTAACAGGGTAACAGAGTGATGGTGACTGTTAAAGAAAACTTGGTAATGGGGCTGGACCTTGATCATTGATCATTGATCATTGGCCTTTGGAAAGAGACATTGGCATTTGGAAAGAGACATTTCAATCTGACACAAAAAGAGATGGGAATGTTTCCTCAACCAGAAGCTGTAATGACCAAATAGTGTTTTACCAGAAAATTCTGAGAGCTTCATGCTGACTACTGGGCAGGAAGGGATAGAGATAACTAGAGGCAGAGAATCCAGCTGGGAATGACCACAACAGTCCATGGATGGACTATGGCTTCCATACTCAATTTTGTTTTTCTTTTTTGAGGAAAGAAGAGTTTATGAAGATCTCTAAAACTTCAAATGTATTTTTTTGAATTTTGATTTAGGATTCCAACTTTATTTCAACATCACACAACTACTTTGAAGTTCTGGTATGGAACACTATCTAGAGTCATATGTTTGCCAAATATCTCTAAGTGACATAAAAATATTAAGTTCTTTGTAGTTTGAAAGGTCTTTCTAGATATGAAAACTTTAAAACAGATTTATTCATCACACCATCTAATTGTGTTTTCACTCTGTGACCTCGGGCATCCAGTGTTGTACAAATCCAATATAGTCCTGAAAATATTTGGGATATTGAAATTCCAAATAGCTTGAACCTGTATTTTCTTATTTTCAGTAGAAGAATATAAAAGCATTTCTTAAAATCCTGATCAGTTTTCCCATATATCACTAAACCACTCTTAGAAACATACACAATTATCCATGGAGGATTTTGGAAAGATATAATGGACTTAAAACACCAGTTGCATTTAATGAACTCATTAGTAGTGAGTGGACAAATGCTCTGTGCGACCATGTTTTTTGGTAGCTAATACATGTTACATTGTCCTTTCTTATTGTTTACGGTTTTGTATTCATTTTCTTTTTTCAAAATGCTGTTTTTATTCTCTTCTCTTTTTAGTTATAAGGTTTTCTAGACCTCTTCATGTACTTTTTTCATAGGCTTTTCCACATTCTTAGAAGGCATTTTCACTTACCAATGGGGGGAGGGGGAAGATGATGGCGATAACACACAAGTTTAAATAACCCAATCAACAAGACAAACAAGAGAGAAGCCATCTTACAGGGGAAGCAGCTAAGATAGACCGCAGGGCGCCCCATGATCTCTTGCCCAGACTTGTGTTCAAATGATGAGTTTTTACTGGCCCCAGCATGCAGATATTTTATAGCAGAATTTCAATTAGGATAAAGCATGTGGGGTAAAAATGGTTCCAAGTCATTACAGAGAATATTTGGAGAATGTGATTCAGGTAGTAAATTCAATGTCTGTATTGTGTTCTGTGAACCCACTGTCTTTTGTTTTTGTTTTTGTTTTTTTTTTAAAGAAAAAAGAAAGAAAAATGTTTTTATGATTAACAAAATAAATCCAAAGCACAAAAATACAAAAAATAAAACCAACTATATTTATTTAATTCCTTATGGTTTGCACCCTGTCTTCTGATTAGACAACAAATCTTTTTGTGGAAATGACCTCATTTTACAACTCAATCCAACAAATGATGCTGGCCGCCTACGTGGTGACACAGATGGAGTACCTTGGCTGAATTCGTAAGCTTGTTCCAGAAAGTGTTTGTTTGCTCCCAGTTTCCATGTCTGGATTCCATGTATCTGCCACTAGGTAAATGGGTTACTTCTCCTAGCACTCCACCTCCCCAAACAAACAAAACCTTTTCCCAACCATGACCAAAGCAGCAAACAGTCGGATCATTCATACTCATTCATTCATTCAAAATGTGATTATTAAAATAAGAACATGAATTATTAGACTATGAATAATCACAAATCATTGCATGTGATTCCTGTATATTTTAGAGAAAAATCGAAAGCCGTAAAACACATAAGGGGGCAAATTAAGTATCCTTTCTCCATTAACTTCAATTTTTGGCCGTAACCTCTTCTTCTCCTAACCCCACTTTCCTTATTTTGCAAAAACATTTTACTTTCTTAGACTAAGTTGCCAGTGTCAAAAAGACCTAGATCTTCAAAGGGTCCCAGAAGCTCAGTCTCTTCTTTTCTCTGCTTCAGCGTTTCTTGTGGTTCTGGGGTCAAAAGCCTATAAGCTATTTCCTTCACTTATTAGAGAAAGGCATTCTCTTTCACTCCTTGGTACTCTGAATAGATTCTGACGTATGTTAACTGGCAGGCTAGACTTCCAGAGGAAATCTGGCTCTAAGCTTCTAGAACTGACCTTCCTTCCTCTTTTCTTTTTTCTTTCCTTTCCTTTTCTTTTCTTTTCTTTTCTTTTCACAGTCATAAGAGGAAAAATCAGGAAGACAATGGCAAGCAGTGACAAACACTTATACACCCAACAGGACAAAAAGTTCTCCCAGTGATCAGGGCAGCTGTCATTGACCCAGACTGACTTCCTCCCCTCCCCCGTCTCCTCTCCTCCCCTTTGAAGGCACATAAATTCAGTGTCTACTGAGGAGACAGTTTTCACAGGCTCCCCCAGATCAGCACTGTCTGAGAGCAACACACTATAAGCCACATATGTCATTTAAAACTTTTCTGCAGCCATATTTAAAAAGTAAAAATAAATAGGTCAGTTAACTCTACTAATATACTGTATATAACACAATGTACTCAAAATACTACCTTTCAACATATAATCACTATATAATATAATAATGTGATATTTTAGAATCTTTTCTTCATATTAAGTGTACTTTATACATACTGCACAGCAAATTCGGATGGCTTGGTTTTTATGGGGAATAGAAGACTGGGAGACTCACTCCTCCAACTCTAGCACAGGCAGTGTATGATTTTATAAGTGTTATAGTTAGAAAAGTATATTCATATACCTAAGTGTTCCAAACCTACTTAAAAGTTTCCTCATAACTGAAAATCATTATCCTTCAATAGTCACATCTACATTGATAAAACCCATTCATCTTTTAGAAAAAAATAGCTTTGACTTCAAAGCAAAAGACATCATTTGCAGATCGATGTCTGCTTAAGTAAATTCATTAACTCTTGTGTTAATTCAGTACTAACATTGAACTCAAAATAGTATTGACAGATTGAAAAGCAGCTGTCAGTATCGAGTTCTTCATATTTTTTTAATAGTTCTTGCATCCAGTTTACATAGTGCTTTCAATTACAATGAAAATGTTCTGCATATTGACTCATGAAAGGAAAGTATAAAAATTATTATTATTGATTCTATTATGAAAAGCTTCAATTTCAATTTCGTCTTGCATCTGTTTAGGTAGGTCACTGATAAGCTTTTCCTTTCTTTGGAGCTCCAAATTTAGCTCACTTGTATGCAATGTGATATTGGTGTGAAAATATAGATCATGTTGCCATTTTTTATCTCTGATTATTGGATATTTGGTAGATATTCCTTTATTTTCAAGGATGAACATTGGAATTGGACTTAATAGTATATTAATGCTTGTAAAACTTTTTCATCACTCAATCTAAGAGTATTGGCAAAGAAGTCATGAGGCCATTAAATTCACTGTCTTCTACTTCTTTCAACATTTCTATTCACTTATGATTCACTGCATTTGCATGTATACACTGAATGATTTTAACAACTGTATCCACGACAGATTTCATGGAGTCTGCTTCAGAAAACTGGGCATAAATATTTGTAAGCTGTATCATACAGTGAAACAAAGAAAGAAAGGAAACATCAGTTCCTTTTTAAAAATTCCAATAAATCTGTGATTTGAGTTAACATAGCTGGAAGATTGTTTATTGTGTTAGAAACTAACTTTTTAAAAGCTAGCCAAAATTCTTCCTTGACAGATATAAAATAAAAAATATCTACGCCATGAGTTTGATATTTTAGGCTTTGAATGGACAATATTTCTTGATAAAGTAAGACGTCCTCAGAGACAAAACAAATTCCAAGTACTCATTGGGCAATGTCTTTTATATCTTGTGACTCATTTAAAGCTAAAACAAAACAAAATGAAAACTTGTAATTTTTCAGATTTTGATATTGTTAAGAAGGTCTTGTATTTTATAAGCAATTGTTTGGTAGCTTAATTGAAGTTCTTTTGGTGAGATATCTTTTAAAATATTTTCCTCATAATTTTCCAATAAAATTTCTATAAGTGAAATAATAGTTTCTTTTACCATGTCTCCATCTAAAAATATATGCATGTGTGTGTATGTATGTGAGAATCAGAGCAGTTTTATATCTGGCCAAAATGACAAGCTGACATCCTCTTTAAAATTCTTAAAATTTTGTGACAACATGGATAGACATGGAAGACATCATGCTAAGTGAAATACATCAGTCACGGGAAGGCAAATACTGCATGATTCCATTTATAGGAAGTATCTAAACCAGTTAAACTTAAGAAGGCAGAAAAGAGAATATTGGTTGCCGGTGGGTGCGGGGAGGAGAAAATGGGGAATTGTTCAATGGTATAAATATACTTCTAACAGATGAGTAAGTTCTAGAGGTCTGTTGTACAACATTGTGCCTATAGTTAACAATACAGTATTGTGCACTTAAATCATTAGGATGATAGATCTCATGTTAAGTGTTTTTAACACACTCACACACACAGCAAAGGGACACAGGGAGACTTTGGGAGGTGATAATATGTTTATTTCATTGACTATAGTGATATTACAGGTGTCTACATACAACCAAATTCATCAAATTATTTACATTTAAGTATGTGCAGTTTTAAAAATTTCAATTACAGGGGCGCCTGGGTGGCTCAGTGGGTTAAAGCCTCTGCCTTCGGCTCAGGTCATGGTCTCAGGGTCCTGGGATCGAGCCCCGCATCGGGCTCTCTGCTCAGCGGGAAGCCTGCCTCCCCCCCTCTCTCTGCCTGCCTCTCTGCCTACTTGTGCTCTCTGTCTGTCAAATAAATAAATATTAAAAAAAAAAAATTTCAATTACACCTCAATAAAGCTGTAAAAAATAAAAAAAAAAGATATGAGGAATCTACGCAAGTCAAACCTATAAAAAAAACAGAGAAGTAAAATGGCAGTTACCAGGTTATGGGGATTAGGGAGATTGATGGTGCTTAAGGGTATGAACTTATAACCAGTGGTGAATAAGCCATAGAGATCTAATGCACGCTATAAGGAATATAGTCAGTAATGCTGTACTATCATGACAGAATGTGATAAATATTGCTTCAATGGCAATCATATGACTCTATGTAAAGGTATCAAAAAAACATGCCGTACACCTTAAATATTTAATTGCAACAGGTCAAATTCATCAGATAAAAACAAAATTAAAAACTTTAAAGATTTATTTATTTATTTATTCATAGAGTGTGAGTGGGGGAGGGGCAAATGGGAAGAGAGAGAATGAATCCCAAGCAGACTCCCTGCTGAGCAGGGAGCCTGACCCTGGGCTGGATCCCATGACCCTGAGATCATGACCTGAGTCAAAATTAAGAGTCAGACACGTAACCAGTGGAGCTACCAGACACCACCCCAAATTAAAAACTTTAAAGAAAGAACATAGATTGTCTACAAAGGGGAAAAAAAAAAATTTCTTAAATATTTGATTCTAATTTGAAGTATAGTTTCAACAATTTTTTTTTTAATATTGAGAGGAAACTTACCAAATTCACCATGTGTTTGGTGAAAATGTCTCTTACTTTTGCACATTTAGTTATCTTTTAAAAACTTTTATACAAACATCAACTTTCTCATCTTGTACCACTTCAGTAAATGATGATTGCCGTTCGTTGTGACATTTACAACAGATCTTTTCCATGACAGTACTAACTCCTGGACCTCTAAGCCATGCAGCACTAGTCGTACGGCCTCATTTTGAATTAAAAAAAATGAAAATTGTGTTAAAACGAAAATAATATTTTCGATTTAACTATCAATTAGATTTATGGGTATCCCTGAAACTTGTACCATCTACACAGAACATTCAAATAAGCACATCATAACATTCCGCTGACATACAGAAAAAAGTCATTTTTTGGGAAAGATTTTATTTATTGATTTGACAGACAGAGATCACAAGTAGGCAGAGAGGCAGGCAGAGAGAGAAGAGGAAGCAGGATCCCCGCTGAGCAGAGAGCCCGATGCGGGGCTCGATCCCAGGACCCTGAGATCATGACCTGAGCCGAAGGCAGAGGCTTTAAGCCACTGAGCCACCCAGGTGCCCCAGAAAAGAGTCATTTTAATTGAATCCATAGGTGGCCACCAAAGGGTCAGGGAAATGCTTGCAAGTAATAGTAGAAACAGCACGTGTGCTCGCCACGTACGCCATCACGCCAGAGAAATGGTTGACGTGAAGTGTGGTCCTGCCAAAACGATCAAGGGGTGTTATTAGAAAATATTTTACACTACTTCCGTTTTCGAAACGCAAATTACAGCAATGAAGGAAAATAAAAGATGTGGTGCCCTGGTAGTGCTAGCCACATTGTGGGTGCCGTGGCCGCATGTGGCCAGTGGTCACTGGACTAGAGAGTACAGTCTCAGATTATGTCTAGCCCTGGCAGACTCCTAGCTGAATCTCCAGTCCCTCCGGCAGGGGATTTGGATTCCATTCCCTTCAGTGTATATTCAAAACCACTCATGAACCAAATACATTAAAAATATAATTACACTGTAATTTATGTGGCTCCTCTAAATAAGGATGTAGTGAAATAACAATATAAATTAAGAATTAAGAAAACTTGGGCGCCTGGGTGGCTCAGTGGGCTAAGGAACTGCCTTCAGTTCAGGTCATGATCCCAGAGTCCTGGGATCGAGTCCCGCATCAGATTCAGCTCCCTGCTCAGTGGGGAGCCTGCTTCTCCCTCTCCCTCTGCTGCTCTGCCTGCTGGTGCTCTCTCACTCTCTCTGTCAAATAAATAAATAAAATCTTTTAAAAAAAGAAAGAATTAAGAACACTCAACTTTCAGAAACCTAGCCTTCACAAGTTCTACCACATTTTTGTTTATTACATATTATATTAAATAGACTATCCCACCTAAACCATTTAACACAATAAAACATAATAAGCAACCCACTTGTTTGTTTTTTCCCTGTGTCATCTGATTGCTGATGATTTTGAGCCAAAAGGACTTGGGGGTGTTGTGCATTGGCTGTTGGGGTGGATGTGGGAGGCAGGGACCAAGGCGGGTGTTCAAGAACTGAGGCTGGGCTTGTAAGGTAGCAGATGTCCTTGTCACCGTCTGCCCACCGACCCCACCCTGTGACCCTGTCTCTGACTGTCAGGGTGTGAGGCTTGTTCAACGTAGGAGCTCATCATCCCAGGCTGCTATCTTGCTAGGCCCCCTCCTCTGACCTCATATATCTGGAAGGCTGGCCACTGAGTGGAAGACTTGACCCTGGTGAGATTGGAGGAAACAGCAAAGCAAGCCTTCATGCACCTACTGTTCTGGAAGCCAAAAAAAAAAAAAAAATCTTTTTCCCTCTACCATGATCCTTGTGTATCCTGAGAGACCTGCAGAAGGAAGGGGGCTGCTCTGGGTTACTAAGCCTTGAGCCCCTCTTTCCTAATAACAGCTGCTTCTGTCCTAGCCAGCTGTGCCTGTTAAAGATCTTCATATGTTGTAGATTACCGGAGTTTGAGTGAGGCATTATTTACAGGAAGTACAGTTAAGGACTTTTCAACCCTTAGCATTTTGGGAAGATACCGCCTTAAAACATACGAGCATGTTCTTTAAATTCTGGATACGGGACTTGCAAACTTTGTCAGGAACATTGTTATAAATGAGTAAAAGGGAGTTATAAGAGTAAAACCTAGTATTTATTGAAAACTTGCCACATCAGAACTATCTCATTCATCCTCAAAGCAACATTTATTGGGAGTATTTTTACCTGTTATTTTGAAATGATGAACCTGAGAATGAGACAATAAATCTCATAGCCCAAGAACATAGAGCTGGTGGAGGGTGAAGCTAGGATTCAAACCTAGACAGTCTGACTTTAGAATCTGATAACTTTGCATATGCATATATAGTATTTACATAAAAATACATATGATTTATGGGATATGTATCAATATATGATACCTGTGTATATATCCACATATATATATATATCTTTATCTCTAACTATATATTATATGTGCCTATATAAAACATCTCCAGTGTTTTTTACTCATTGCTTCTATTTAATCCTTTCTGAACAGAAATCTTGAATACCATTCAGCGATTTACTCACATTTGCTTATAATACCTAGTATTTTTGCTTTTATTGATGTTGCTATTTCATTTCTTTTTCATTTAAGCTCGAAAACCCTTTTTTCAGAACGGAGTCGGAAAGAAAATGCAGGGCAAAATAAGGTAGTTCACAGCAAAGTCCTGCAGAGTACGGTCAAAGGATGCAAAGAGGGTGGCCAACCAGACACATTGAACGGATGGGCGCTCATGGGCAATGAGCTCGCTATCAGCTTTCTGGAAGTGAACACAAACGCCAAACACATTTATTTATCTATCTATCTATTTATTTATTTATTTTTAAAGATTTGATTTATTTATTTGACAGACAGAGATCACAAGTAGGCAGAGAGGCAGGCGGGGGGGGTGCGGGGGCAAGCCAGCTCCTTGCCAAGCAGAAAGCCCGATACGGGGCTCGATTCCAGGACCCTGGGATCACGACCTGAGCCGAAGGCAGAGGCTTTAACCCACTGAGTCACCCAGGCGCCCCCGCCAAACACACTTAGATGACATAGTTTCCATTTTCTTACAATAAGAAGACTAAAACTCAGCTCTAGACAGCTCAAGACAGAGTTAACGTAGGGACCTTTAAATAAAGGGAATTAGGCAACACCATGGAAGATACCTAACCCTGGTTTTATGTGGCACAGAAGAGTCATTCAGTTGGTTCCCATCTTGTTCTTAAAGAACAGCTGCCTTTACATACTAACCTGCTACTTGGTAAGGCACCTCCACAGGCTGAAATCATGTGATCCTGTCCTTCCTTCCAGGCCTAAAATCACGTGAACAGAACCTGGAGTGGTTTACCAGCTTGGACCCTCTCCAATCCCCCATGCACATGCTAAATACTTAGAAATAACAACGACAGCCTCTAAACAATATAGACTTTTCTGAACTGTTTGTTAGTATGATGGCTATCCGATTTAGATACACAATGGGAAAGTGACACGTCCTTCTGTGTTGTTAATAGTAAGCTGGACTTGAACTCTTTTCTCAGACAGGCTGACCCCTGCAGACAGGCATGAGCCACACAGGGTGGGGCAAAGGGCGGGGAGAGCTTGGAATCATACTTGGATAATGTCCTGGGCCCTGTTCTAAATAACCCTGTGAAGGAGACATCATTATTTTCTGCATTCTTCAGATGAGGACCTTGAAAGCTCAGGGAATCAGAGGTCACCTATACATATCCTTGAGTGTGGAGGTCCTGCTCTTGACAGAGAGCAGTACTAACTGGACAGACTTGGGAATTCTAGTCCGTACTACTCGGCAAACCAAGACTTCCCTTGACAACTGGTTTCGGCTGTGATCACGTGTCTATACCTTCCCAAAGCAAACTTCTCTATCATTCTGTACTTTTTGCTGAAGAAGGTGTCTATTAGGCGACCCAAATAAGTAATAGTGTGAAAAAGCAACTTAAATAGTAGAGTGATTCGATTTAAACAGTTGGAGAAGATTAAATAAAATTGCTCTTTTTAAATTTTGATGAATGCTTACTTATTTCTATGATTTAATTATGGTGTAATTTATATTAATTAATGTTCCTTCTGGCAATAGCTAAAGTACAAATTCAATTGTTGCTTAAGACCTTTCCTAGTCAAAGACAATAAAACAATGCCTCTGGTTCAAAGGAGAAAGGCTAGCCTTCCTGTTTCCTAAGGCAGAGGGACATGCCCCTAATTTTCCTAGTATTATGAAGATTAAAAAAGGAGCTGTGCTGGGTCATTGCCCCACTTGGTGCCATGTAAAATTGGTACTGTTCTGCCATGAGACTCTAACTAGTCTAAGAGTGCTGTTTTCCCAGAGGTGCTAGAGAAAAGGAGGCTAGCCTCAAGTCCATGTTACGTATTAAATGACGTTGAGTGGCCCGGGTGTCCTTGATGATTTCCCAATGTAGAGGAAAACATTCTTTAATAGAGCTTTGTCCTTATACAAAGGACTTTTTAATAGTAATAGTGGGAATAGGAAAGTGGGTGTAGATAGGAGGTCACATTAGTTGGCTGAGGGACTGCAGAGATCTGAGGGGCTACAGGAGAGTCAAAGATAAGAGGATTTTAAGTTTTAGTAGCTCAGATAATGGTGGCACCGCCAGGAGAAGTAGGAAAATTAAGAACCAGGTCTGTTTGGATGGTGGAGGGACTGAAACCACCCGTAGAAATCTATTTGAAAATAGACAGTAGGTGGCAGTAAATTCTAAAAAAACCCCAAAAAACAAAACAAAACAAAACAAAACAAAACAAAAAACCCCGAGCAGTTGCCCACCTCCCTTGTTTGGGACTTGGGCTGTCATTTATTATTTCCCATTAATATTGGCATGATGTAAAGGGTCCGTAATGGTCTGATAAAGGTCTGAAAGAGGCCAATGATTTATAGAAGCTGATATTGCCATGTTACAACCTGATGCAATTTATAGAACCAATGCCAAGTCATCCAGCCATCTGTTCTTCCATCCATTCAAATTCATTCATGTATTCAAGTAGCGTGGGCTCCCATGAGCTAGGCACTGCAGGTGCTGTGCTAGGCACTGTGGATAAAAGGGTTAATAGCACAAGGAGCTTAATAAGAGATGATAAGAAAGCAGATAATAACATCAGAGTGAGTATGCAATGGCAGGGATAGAGGAAGAAGCATGACGTGAGCTCATGGGAGAAGCATCTCACCAAGCCCTAGTGAGTCAGACTGAAAGGATGGGGAGCAGAGAGCCAGGGGAGGTGGCAAGGTAGAAGGTTTCCGGGCTGAGCTGTAAGCAGGTCACTATGGTTGGAGCAGAAAGGGGTATTCACAAGCTTGGACTGGACAGAAGAGCTGGGAGATGGTACCTACTGAAGGATTAGAATGACCTCTGCCTAAAGTGGGAAGGCAGGAGTGGGCCTGAGGTAGAGCTTCGTGGAGCACTATGTTGTCTTCTGATCATCTGGGGACTAGAGCCAAGTGTTTCCACCTCAACGAGCAGCGTCTTGGAAAATCAGGATCGGAGCTCTGGCCCCGGCACCCCTAGGAGCCCCACTCTGACACTCTCTACCTTCCACTTTAGTGCTACTTATCAAGGAATAGTAAGAAAATGTGTTTCATTAAGTACTTCTTCATACCAGGGACGATGTGAGCATCTCACAGTGTCTGTGAGGTACGGATTATTTTTATCTCATTTTACATCAAAGGAAAACTGAAGCTCAAAAAATTAGAGCAGCTCGCCAAAGTGACGGGAGGGTCTGAACCCAAGCAAGCTGTCTCCAGAGCCCATACCTGTGACTGTAGGGAATGTAAAAAGGCAGGTAGCATTCATTTATCTAATTTAGATGTTACCATATCACAGGAGAAGAATCTGAAAGATAGAACCACACTTTTTTTTGTGGGAAAAAAATGTATATAACATAAAGGATGCCACTTTAACCATTTCTACGTGTACAATTCAGTAGCATCGATCACATTCATACTGTGTGCAACCATCATCACAATCTGTCTCCAAAAACGTGTCCATCATTCCAAACAGAAACATAGTACCCATTAAGCGGTAACTCCCCCCTTACGCTTCCCCCTGCCCATGGTAAGCTCTACCTCCTGTTTCTATGACATTTCCTGTTTTATATATTTCATAGGAAGGGAATCATACAACATATGTTGTCTCTGGCTCATTCCACCTACTATAAGGTCTGCAAGGTTCATCTGTGTCCTAGCACGTAACAGAACTGCATTCTTCTTTACAGCTGAATGATACCGCATGGTATCACACTTTTTGTTTATCCATTTATCTGTTAACGGATACTGGGTAGTTTCCACCTTTTGGCTACTTTAAAAAATGCTGTAATAAATACCAGTGTTCAGGTAGCTGTGTAAGTCCCCACTTTCAATTCTTTTGAGTATATATCTAGGAGTGGAATTGCTGGGGTGTCTGATGAGACTATGTTTGGCTTGTTGAGGAACCTCCAAACTATTTTCCGCAGCAACTGCATCATTTTATATTCCCACCAATAATGTAAAGGGTAGAACCATAAGACTTTAAAGGTGAAAAGGATCCTGAGTATACTCAGTTAGCTAAGAAGACATTAGTAGTTTAAAAATTAGTCACCATTTTTTATCATTGACTGTATGCCAGACTTTTACATATAATATTCCACTGAGTCCTTTCCAAAACCCCATGGTGTTTTGCAGATCAAGAAACTGATGCTCAGAGAGGCTGATTTTAAATGCTCAGTATTACAAAAAGGATAAATAGTAGAGCTCAAGCCTGTGCCTTTTCTCAAGTACACTCAAGGTCCTACACACGGATCTTCCCTGGGGGCACAAGGTTATTTCCTGGAAGTGGGTCTCAGTTATGTCCCTCTCTAGGATGATCACAAAATTTAGTGTGCTAGCGAAAGCTTTTAATTATTTTTGTAAATTTATCTGAGGTTCACCTTTTGTATGTGCGTGTTTTCATACTACCTGGGTTCATGTTTTTAAAATGCAGCTTCCTTGTCAATAAACAATGGAACAGGCAGGAAACAAAACACTTTGTTGTTATTGTTGAGTAAATATAGCACTGGTGCTGGTTTTTCCTTTGCTGAATCTTCTCCAAAGTATTTCTCTGGGTAGCTATTGTAATCTGATCAACAATAAACATTCTGCTAATTTGGATGCTGTTAGTCGTTGGGAGAACTCATCAGATTTTTACATCTGTCTTTTTGTCCTTCATGGGTGTGCTTAGCACCCATCTCTTGTCTGATTTTCTTTGTTATAGATTGAAATTCCACATGCTGCCCCACAGTGCCTGTAGCCTTCCTTTCCAACTCTTTACTGTGTTAAGACGGTTCATACACTATTGTGAAACACAGGCGTGTTCTGTCTTTAGCCAATGACAACATTTCCCCCAAGAAATTTCCTTCCGCTTCTCCTCTATTTTATAGGTGTTCGATTTCATTCATGTGTCCTGTTTAATGTCCTTGTGACGCAATGTCCTCATTGCAGCGTGGCTGCCTTTTCTCTTTAGCTTTCTAAACAATTTGGTCGACCATTCTGGGGGTCATATTACCTCCTCCCCCCCATCTAGGATTTTAAATTCTCGTATCGGTGATACTGAGAGTTAATCTCACAGGCTTCCCAGTCTGCTCTTTTTTACTTACAGAATGAAAACACACTCAAAAGGAGAGTCCTTGCAACTGTTCCCCCAATGCTTTCTCCAAGGGCTCTTCTTATTCATTTTCTCCTCTCTGTTAGGTTTCTTGGTATCCTAGCGGGGACTTTGGCCACTGCTGGCTCACCCGGCTGCCCCAGGCAGCCTGTCGGTTGTTCTGGCTTGATGGAAATAGTCGCTCACACTTTATATGCTTTATACTTCAGAAGTCACATTGAAATACATCATGTGACTTGAGTCTAACTTCGGTGCAGTAAGTTTTACAAACCCTATTCATAGATGGGAAACTGAGATAGAAGGAGGCTAAAATAAATTTCCCCAAACCGCACAAACTAAGGGGCAGAAGCAGGGACAGACTTTACATTTTTCTTATTTTTTCTTATATTTTATCAGCACTTAGGTTAGTCAAATTCTTTCTGATTCCTAGTAATCGGATAGTAAATTGGCACAGGAAAAAATGATAAAGAGGGTAATGGAAACAAAAAGGAAATAAAGGTAGGAAGAACCAAAGTATAAATCAGATGGTGGACACATTTCTAAGCCCTAAGTCTGAACTACATATGTCCTCACTGACCTGTATCAGGTTCCTATTGTTGCATACGTAATCCTTACATATTTAACAGCTTGAAACAACACCTGCTTAGGATGGCACAAGTCAGGGTTTGAATCTGGTAGGGAGAGGCTGGGGTCCCGCTCAGAGGCTCCCAAGGCTAAAACCCAGGTGTTGACCAGCCTGGCTCTCATCTAGGTGCTCCGGGGGAAGAACACCTATCCCAGCCCATTCTTAGTGGTAGCAGAGTTCAGTTCCTTGTGGTTGTAGGACTGAGATCCCTTTTCCTTCCTGGTGGCCACCAGAGCTGCTTCTCCTAGAAGACGCCACATTTCTTGACGAGCGGCCCCCTCCATCTTCAAACCATCAGCAGTGTCTTGAATCCTTCTGCCTGAGATCCTTGACGACCCCTTCTGTCACCAGCTAAGGTAAACCTCTGTTTTTAAGGGGCTTTGAGGATTAGGTCCGACCCACCTGGATACTCTTCCTATTTTGAGGCCAACTGTGCATTTTAACACAACCTAGTGATGGCAGTGAAGTCCACCATCTCCACAGTTCTAAGGATTTTGCAGGATGTGTAGGGAACACACGGGGTGGGGAGGCTGAAACACCTTTTAGAGTTTTGTTCTCTGGAGGAAATATTGTTTTCCACACACCCACAGGCCTTGTTCTTCCTCATCATTTAAAATAATACCACAGTGTCTCGTACCCCTTGTGAGGACTTCAGGGACCTCTAAAACCTCTCCAGTTCTTGTTGATTTTCTCTTTGAGTGTGGCTGGACTTCCGAGTGCTCACTCTTAGATGTCTAGTGGACCCTTTTTGACTCTGGTCCCGAGAATTCCTAAATATACATATCACTCCCCTAAAGGTCCTTTGGCTCCCAAATCCAGCAAATCCCATTCTTATTGCTGACCTCTCTCTTAATGTTCAGGGTGGTTTGCCTCAGCATCATTTGCTGGCTGATGACAGTGGCCTCTGACTCTTCCCTCGGAACCCTTAGCCGGTATCAGGCCTGGGTCCTATCCCACTTCCCATGTCACATAAGCAGATGAATGACACCCTGGCTCAGCTCTCGAAGTTACTTTGGCTTTCTCTCCAGGTCCTGGTCAGATTAGCATCAATTAATGTCCTCTTCCCCAGACGCCCTGTCTGCTGGGCACCTCCCAGCCATTCCTCATTTCTGATCTGATGAGCACAGTGAATTCCAAGCTCGTTTGTTGAGGCGGGTGACAGACATTGCAGGGCTCAGTCAATACCACGGTCTGGACGATGATCCTCTGAAAGTGACCTGAGAGCCCACCTGCCCCGGGGGAAGGGGTCGTTTAGAGTCGCAGCTTTAAAATGTCATCCTGTTAAGCGCTCAACGTTTTCTCAGGTGCCTTACTGTATATAAAGAATGCAGCAAGCCTGCAAGGGGAGTCGTATTAGACACACTTTACCAACAAAGACACTGAAGCTCAAAAAGTTCAAATAATTTGCCTGAGGATATAGAACTAATAAGTGACAGAAACACCTCACTTGGCGCCTCTGCCATTCCTGTGATTGCTCGCTCTTAAGGAAAGAGTAACAAACACTCTCAGGATGCCATAAACACAGCAGAAACCGCGTCACAGTCTCCCACATCGGCTCCTCGTGGCTTGTATCCCATATGCTTTTTAAGAGCTTTGATTTAGGGAACTGTCTGCAGCGGTCCTTTCGCTGTCACGGCTGCTTCCAGCCCCATCGGCGCGGCTGCTGCTCGCACATCCCAGCACCAGGCCTGCCTTGCAGGCTCCCCAAAAGCCTCACACAGCAAAACAACTCGGAAAACAGTTGCCACGAAGAGCCGTATGGAAAAATTATGTGTGCTGTGCGCCTTTGGGACAGCAGCTGTGTCTGCTTCCTGTGGGGACAACCTGGGAAGGAGGGGGTCTGGGGTGTGTGTCTGGGGGCAGAGCAAGGCACCCGGGCAGATATTCTGGCTGGACACCCCCCTGACTCTTGGGACTGTCTAACAGAACAACAGCAGAGAGGGGCTGTGGTTGCAACGGATTCCTTTGCTCTGACCCTGGTTGGCTCGGCCCTGCCATTTTATTGCTCCCCACGAGGTCTGTGCTGGGCGTCAGTCTCAGTACCTGCCAAGGGCTTTGTTTACTCGGGAACCTTCCCTGCCCACGGTCTCCGCCCCAGGCTGAGTGGGGCTGGCCACGTTCTGCATCCACTCTCCTTACCACAGATGATCAGACGAGGAGTGGGACCCTGATTCAATGACAGCCAATCCACGAACTTACTGGTGACCCTTGAGGACGTCTGGTGTGAGAACTTCTTCCCTATCAGAAGTTGTGGTGCTTGACGAGGCCAGCCAGGTTCTCCTTCTCGAAAATTTGGATGGGAAACCGTAGTGAGCACCAGTCAGCTGGTAGAAAGTGGAGGCGACAGACACAAAAAGGGGTGGACAGCAAAAGCAACAGAGCCACATCGGTGGTGAGACAGGGCACTCCTGAGACAGGTGCGGGAGACCAAATGATCCAGTGCCTAGAATCATCAGAGACCCCAAACGACACACCCGTCCCCACCTCTCCAGGTCCATTAACTCAGTGGTTTAACAATATCCTGAAGATCCCAAGTGTTTCCTGACTTTCTTCACTGTCACCCTCAATATGCTATCCCCTCTTCTAGTCTAATCTCTTTCATTGTCTTTTCGGAAAGACTGCGGTGGTTCTGGGTGATGACATCTAGAGACAAAAAAAGAGAAAATGTGTGTCTCTTGTACCCTTTCAAAGAGAGAGGAAATTTTTCCATTGACTTCCCAGCAAGCTTCCCGGCCATGTCACTGGTTCAAATCCTACCTGGTACTTCTTCCTACATCAATCACTGGGGCCAGCTGGGAGGAGCGCAGCCTGAACCCCTCCCAGACCCCCGCCCCAGCACAGGCTGGCTCTGCACCCCAACCGGGTCAGGGTCAGCTTTCTGTCAGCCAGGGAGAATGAAACAGCTGTGTCTGCTCTACTTGCTTCCTCACACCCAACAACACTGTTCCATTTCATGACATGACCTGGTTGCATCTGTTTCTTTCAACTCAAAGAATCAGTGAACATCCATCGTTAGAGAGCTGAGGGACTGGTCCACAGCAGGGGCACTCAGTGTTTGGGAGTCACGTGTGTATGTGAATGCAATATTACATGAGGTCCTAGAAGCCTCCATTACTTTCCAATACCGTATGTGGCCTCAAAGGTTTACACACACACACACACACACACACATACACACACACTTAAGAGGATCTAAGGAACAGACCTATCACACTGCTGCTAACTACTGGACCGTCTCATTCCTTGCCCTCTTGGGCCTCCTTGGCAATGTGGCAGTCGGCCTCTTGGGTGTAGAATCTGCTTCCGGCCTATATAGAGGCTTTTCTAGTGGTTCTCAGAACTTCTCGAATGTCACAGAAATAAATGGCCAGAGGGTTCCTGAAAACAAAATGGCTAGGCTCTGCCTCCAGAGTGTCAGATTCAGGATTCCTGAGGTGGAGCAGAGGACGTGAACTTCTTACCGGTTCTGAGAGACGTTCCTGCTGCCAGTCTGGGACAAGACTTTGAGAACCATTGCTCTAGCACAAGGATCCAAAGCCTCTAAGAAGGCCACTGCAGAATTTGTCCTGAAGTAGGGACACCCTTCTTCCCTGTCACTTGCTATCACCACCTCCCAGGCAGCAGTGAGTAGAAGGCCTAATTCCCAGAGAAATAGAGGTCACCCCTCTTCAGGAACAGTTGGCCTCCCGCTGAGGGACAGAGGGAAGGAGGGAGGTGGAAGAGGGAAGGGGTTTAGCTTCCGCTGACAGAGCCTAGCTGGGCAAATGGGCACAAACGGGCCTTTCCTATCTCTGTGCTTCCACACCTGTAACACGAATAGGTACCGGCTCTGCCTGCTTGGCGGGCAGATGTGAGGAAACAGACGAGGGACACGTTGAAAGTGCGCAGGTCTTCTAGGTCCACAGACCTACTAACGACGTAGGGGACTAAATCAGGGCTGTGTAAAGGACCCTTTGGGGCTCCGCACAGATGAATTTCAGGGTTTCCTGTGCTTGTGATCCTCCCCAAGCAAGTGCCCACTTCTGGAAGTTGTGCGCGCACGCCGATCTCAGCCCTGCGCTCCCGGTCGGCGCGACCCGGGAGCACGCGTGGGGCGTGCGGATTGCTTTCGTGAAGACTGGGGCCGCAATTCCTCGCCTCCCACAGTCTACTCAGGGATTCCCAGGATCGAGCCTGGAGCCCCAAGGGCTGAGTGCGGGAGGAAGCGCGTGCTGCCCGGGACGGGAGTGGTCCCACCGCTGGAACGGGTGGCGCTGGCAGAGCAGGGGCGCAGAGGGAGGCCGCCCGCCCCTGCCGCGCGTCCCGGCCGGGCCCGGGGGCTGCGCCGGCCGGCCAAACATTATTCAGCACCCCGCGTCAGCCTTGGCTCCGGGCGCTGGCGCGAGCCGGCCGCCTTTTGGCTGCCTTGGCCCCGTCTGAACCCTGCGGGCGGCGGGCCAGGCCCCTCTCCCGACGCCTCCTGGCCGCCCCGGGCAGTCTTCGCGGGGCCTCCCCGGGCCGCCCCGGGTTCCTCCCGCCCGGGCCTCGCGCCGATCCGCCACGCTTGCAGAGCGAGGGCTTTGCTTCAGGGTTGGCCGACGTGCGTGCGCCCTGGCTCCCTGCGCTCCCCGCGCTCCCCGTCCCTCCCCGCTACCCTGGACTGCCCGGCTCCAAGAGCCCGCACCCCGAGCGGAGGCGCGCGGGGAGCGTCCCCAGCTACGCTGTGCCTGGCACCGCCCCGGGGTCCGCCCTGACCGTCGGCTCAGGGCCCCTCTGCTCCGGGGCGAGGGTCGGGGCAGCGGCTGCAAGGAGGAGACGCACGCGGCCGCCCAGGCGTCTCCCCGCGCAGAGGTTTCGGGTCGCGGCGCGCCCTTCGGGGCTCCAGCCGGGCGGGGTGCCAGATGTGTGCAGCTGTGCGGCGCTCGGCTTCCAGCGGGTTCTGGGTGGGAGCCGCGCCCAGAAGCAGCCCCTGCTGCTCTGTGTGAGCGGAGGCGGGAAAGCTTTGTCTTGGGGGGCCCACGCTGGACCACAGAAGGCTCCGAGAAATGGGCCTTTGGAGGAGAAACTGAAGACTTGGGTTGAAGATGGGGTCTTGGTTCCACTTACCAGTTGGCCAACTTTGAGAAATCTGTTTGCTTGACTGTAAATAATATAGCTATCATTTGAGCGCTCCCTATTTTCCATATTTAATTTTTAAATCTCAACGATTTGCAGAATAGGTGTTACCCACATTCTACAGAGGAAGTGGAATCCAGGCAAAGTGACTTGTCAAGCTTAGACCACCGATGGGGGATCCATGACCCGAAACTGTCTCTAACCCGAGACAGTGCTGGCTCTGTGAGGATGTGGATGGCATCCAAAGGATTATGGATACCATTCTCTTCCCACTCGAACTTTAGCCAGGCCCTGAAGTCCAGGCCAGAAGCATGACCATTCCTCCTGCCTAGCCTTCACAGCAGAGCCTCCTTAGGACAGCTGGGGAACAGGAGGGCTCAGACAGGGGACCTCTGACAGCCTGGCCTCCCTACCCCACCTGGAACCCTTCTTCCCATCCAACTGACTGCTCTGTGTCCTCGAGAGGCAGGATGGGCTTCACTGCTGTGGTTTTCCTTCCCCCCACAACCTTGGGCAAAGGGATTTTTTCTCCCATGTTCAAGGTTAGAAGCCCAAGGATTTTCACAAAGTCACTCTGGGTGGCCCAAAGCTCACTCAGTCTCAGGACCCCCTGCGAGGCTGGCAGTGCCTCAACTTTCTCATCTGTGGTTAAGAATTCACATTGCAGATGAAATGGGTGAGATGCTGGGGACAGAAGGACCCGCGTGTCAGAGAAATTTGGGCACTAAAGTGAAATAGTAATACATACTGGTCTCGCCTGACCTTACAAGAGTTGTGGTAAGGCTCAAAGTGGGTAATGGCAACACGAGGGCTTTGGGAAGTGTGAAATGCCTCACCAACGCTAGGAGGAATTATTCATACAAGGCAAAGGAAAGGACCAGAATATAAAGATGAAGGCCATCATGGAAAAGTGCAGGCTAGCACGGGAAATAAAAAGGACCATACAAATAGTTAAAACGTGAGACTCCCAATGCATGCAAGTACTACACGGTATACCCCCGTGCTACCTATTCATACCCATTCTGGAATAACAAAGAACGTATGGATATATCTGGATAGCCTCTGACATTCTTACTCCCGCTGTAGGAGCTCCTCATCTTCATATTAACTCCTGCAGGGTTGTCTCCTCTCCCCAGTTAATCCCCTTCTTTCTGTGAACATGGGTCTACAGCAAGATTTTCTTTTTCCTGGGAGGCAAGGTATATTAGTTTCCTATTGCTGCTGTTAACAAATTACTGCAAATGTGGTGGTTTAAAATAACACAAATTGATTGTCTTACAGTTGTGGAGGTCAGAATTCCAAAATGTGTCTCCCTGGCCAAAAATCAAGGAATTGGCAGGATTGTGTTCCTTCTGGTGGCTCTAGGGGAAGAATCTGTTTCCTTGCCTTTTTCTACCTTTTAGGGGATACCTGCATTCCTCTGTTTATGGACCCTTCCTCGATCTTCAGAGCCATTGGTATTCAGTAGAATCTGTCTCACATTGCAACCTCAGCCTCCACTGACACATCTCCTCTGCCCTTGACCCTCTTACCTCCCCCTTATAAGACCTTCTTCTGATTACATGGGGCCCATGTGGATAATCCAGGATAATCTCCCGAAGATCCTTACCATAATCACATCTGTAAAGTTTCTCTTGCCATGTAGGGTAATGGTACCTGTTCCAGGGACCAGGACCTGGATGTCTTTGGAGGCATGGGGAGGAGGGAATGGAGGGGTGGGGGTGGGGGGTAGGGAGGAGAGCACTTAAAAAATCTAGAATTTCAATTAAAAAGAAAGTCTGCTCTTAAAAAGCGAAATATGAAATGCCCAACTCTCCCCCTTTTGCAACTTTTTGTATAGATGTAACAAATTCCGACAAAATACCTCCCAGCTCCTTGTTCTAGCCACTGAACATCAGACTCCTTGCTATCAGGAAAGAGGAAATAATAGGTAGCTGGAAACGGACTCCATGGAAAAGGAAGGCAGAGATGCTCAGGAGGTTGGCAAGTTGTCGTATGTTCTCCACTGGGGAGGTAGGCCCTCTGGAATGATTAGCTGCTAACAATCACAGCTCTTCAGCTGCTCTACCTCATAAGCCTTTGACGCCATAGACTTCAAAACTTTCTGAAAGCATTAATAGGAACCTTGGCTCCTTTTCTTTCCCCACAAGAAAGACCTAAATAAAAAAAAATAAAAATGGAGCTACTCCGATGAAAGTGGGCACATCGAACCCCTCGAGCACTTTTGCCAAATGGTAGAACATGGTTTGAAATCTCTGTTTTGGGAGATCTTATCTCTAAGTAACATAACAAGAATAATGAGTTAGAAATTACCACTTGGAATACAGAAATTGGGAGAACATCACGTTCCAACACCATGCTGAAAGTTATTCTTCTTACTGTGGAAGCAAAGAATGGGATATTCCTTCAAGAACTGACTTTTACTCTGACTCTTGGTTTCCCCACCTATGTCCCTGATTACAGGCTCTTCTCTCTCATAAATCTGTTTATTCTAGCGACGGGAGTGAAAGGGCCAATGTGCGATATATGGGGCCTGGATGAGCTAGCGCTGACCCATTCATTCATCACATACTTACAGAGTCACTCTCTAGGGTCCAGGACTGGTTTAGATGCTGGAGACATAGTATGCACCTGGACTTAGTGTGGGCCTTTCACAGGGTGAGGGGAGAAGGGGACTGTGGGAATGAACGAACAGGGACAGTCTGTGTGGGCTTCCCAGAAGATTCTCAGGTAGGCATCCATGCAAGGGGTACAGGGAAGGCCTGGAAAGCTTCTCAGAGGAAACGGTGTGTACAACAAAGTCTAAAAGTCCAGCAGGAGTTAGTCAGCAGAGGCTGGGTTTGGGGGAGGCTAGAATCATGCAGCCGAACGTGCAAGGTCAAAGATGAAGAATGTAGTAGAAACGAGGGTATGTTGGAGAATAAGCAGGGGGAGATGGTGCTGGAGGGCCTGGAAGTCATTTTAAGGAGCTCCCACTTTCTCCCAAGAACTAGGGGAGCCATCCCTGGGTCCTAAGTAGGGGACAGACAAGGTCTGATTTATTCCTCCCTGGCATACTCTGTGACCTTGGCTAATGTACTTCCTCCTTTCTTTACCGCTGCCTGGCTGATCCCTTAAATCCTTTTCTGCTCTGGCCCCGCGGGTCCTTAAGTGCAGAAAGGGCGTGTGGCGCGCAGCCCCTTTACTGGGCCCTCTGTAAACTGGGCGTTCCCAGTGGCCATTCCCCACGCCCCGGGCCTCCTGGTCAGTGCGACCTCTGGAAATAAGAGATCGAGTCGTCCTCGCTCAAAGCAGAGCCAGATGGGCACGGGGAGGACAGCGGGAGGGAAAGAGGGAGGCCGCTGGGGGTGGCCAGCGGACCCTGGACTCCGCCGGGATCTAGGGCGGAGCGAGCGCTGCCCTTCGCCGGCGCCGTAATGCTTTTAACCCCCGGGCCACGGCCGGAGCTCACTCCTCTTATCGCCACTCGGAGAGCCTCGGGGCAAGGCTGGCAGGCACTGAAGGCTGAAATCCGCCCATTGTTCCCTCCCGGGACCCAGAACCACCGCTCCCGCTGCAGGGCCCGCGGCAGCCGGCTCCTCCCCAGCGGCCGGAAGCGCGGGCGGGGCCCGGGGCCCCGGGGCGGTCGGGGCTCCGCGCAGGCGCAGGCGAGCCTGCCGGGGCAGACGGGCGCGGTCGGATGTTCTGCGGCCCGCGGCTGCCCTCTCGTGGAACGTGTGCGCCATGGCGTGGCCGGCGCTGGCCGGGAGCGACCCGGCAAACCCAGCCCTGGGAACTCAGCCAGGCGCTGTGTTTTTCCAGGTCCGCGCAGGGCCAGGGGAACCCTGCGTGTTTGTTTGGTGGGAATGGATTACTGGAAAACTAGACGGAAGGTACCCAGCAAATCGGCGTGCACTGTATTGTTTGGGAGTCAACAGCCTGTAAAGTAAATGTCAGGTGATAGCAGTGCTGGGAACCAACGCCCGATCCCTGACCTTGAGCGAGGCGCTGCTGGCAAAACAACCCTGCTGCTTAGAGCAGAGGGCGGGGTGGCAGGGGAGTGGAGACGTAGGAGTAAGAGCTAGTCGCTTTAAACGGTGGGGGAGGATTCCACGCGCCCCTTTGCCCACCCTACGAAGACATAATCTATGTGGACTCGGAACACTTCCAGGGAAGCAGGCATTCTGCAAGGTGGGGGTGAGAGTGGAGGGGTCGCCGGGGACCCACCCAGTCATAAGAAACGCTGTCTGAAGGGCAACCCCAACGAGGGAAGGTTTAGCTGAGAAGAGTGAAGACCCACAGTGGAATGAGAATTATGCACCCAGGCTGCTTCGGGAATCGACTGGCCTACAGTTCCCTTTAAATGCATCATCACTAGCTTGGTGTGCGAGTCCTCCCCTAATTGCTGATTCTGAGTTGTCCCTGAACTTCTTGAGTCCCACCCTGTTCTGGTCTCCAGCGATTACTTTGGAATGTGTTTCCTCTCCTCAGAGATACAAAGATCTGTCCTGAAAACCATCACTGGCCTCTGCCTCTGTTCTTTCCACCTGCGTGTCTGGGGTAGTCTGCCAGGGAATGGCTTCTTTAGGGCTCTGGTTTCTTCATGCTCTTCCCGTGATTGACTCCATCCCCACTGATGGATGTCACCCAGTGCCTACAGTTCGATGGGAGGAGAGCAAGGTGGGGAATGCAGGGAGGAACTCTCACTTCTGCAGAAGTCAGGCCTTCCATCAGAGGGTGTTTCCTTTCCCTGGCCTCTGCACGTTCAGCTGGGTGCAGATGCTGGGGTTTATGGCGTCACCCCTCCACACCTGCTTCTGTGTAGGTTATCACTCCGCGATGGAGGGGACTGTAAGGATTTCTTGTGGAGGGAGATGCCAGGGACAGAGCTTGGGTCTGGAAAGCTCCTGGTGTGGACTCTGGTGACACTGATGTTGCATGTTCTTCAAGAAATGTTCTTCTAGACCGGGCGACCTCAATTTGCCCCTCTGTGTAGCGAGGGCTTAAATCTCCACCTCGCCACGTAGAGGGGCAAATTGATACCCAGAGACGGGAAGTGACTGTCCCAGATCACCCAGTGGGTGCCTCATTGTGTGTTGGGTGCTGCAGGGGACGTAGACATATAAGAGGAGGACCTGCCTTCAAAGCTGGCCATTCACCTGGGCAGATAAGACATGCCTTTTAGCATCATCTCTGTATGCACGTCTGTAATTTTGATGCACGCTGTTTTCCTCTCCAATCTCCTCCAAAAAAGAGGCTTCTAGAAAACTCCAGTTCTGAAAGGGTACAAATCCATTCCCCAAAAGGCATGTCAAATCCAGTTGCTGCTCCTAACTTATTGATAGACATCATCCAGTGGCCTTGGGGAGGCAGTGGGCAGCCCAGTCACCGCCTGTAATAAGGAGAGAAAACCCAGCATCCACCCTGCAGTGAATAATAGAACAAAAAGCCACAGGTGCCCACAGGATCAAAGCACAGAGCAGTAGTGTTTCTGGGTTAAACAGCTCAGCAGAGCGGGCTGGGCGGGCATTGGGCGCCATGGACATTCTGGGAGGGAAGGCTGGGCTGCGGAGGAGCCTCCAGCAAGAGGGAGGATTTCTGTGCCTCACAACATACTCTCCCATGGTGCTCTTCTACACCTTCCTTGGCTGAGGGCAAAGGGCCTTTCCTCTATCCTCCCTCTCCACCACCGGCACTTCCAGAGTCTGGAGAGATGGAGTGAGTGGACCAGAAGGTGAGGGGGAAAGAGGGCTGCCCAGGGAGGTAGGAGACACTGGATCCTTAGGCCATGATGAACTACTTTCCAGGCCTCAGTCTTTCCTTCTGTAAAATGAGGAGGTTGATACACAGTCTCAAATGTTCTTCCCACTTTGTTGTTGTTGTTGTTGTTTTAAGATTTTATTTATTTATGTGTCAGAGAGAGAGAGAGAGAGAGAGAGCGAGCACAGGCAGGCAGAGTGGCAGGGAGAGGCAAAGGGAGAAGCAGTTTCCCTGCAGAGCAAGGAGCCGGATGTGGGACTAGATCCCAGGATGCTGGGATCATGACCTGAGCCCAAGGCAGATGCTTAACCGACTGAGCCACCCAGGTGTTCCACGTTCTTCCCACTTTCTTAAAGGGTATTTCTTTGAAAAGAGACAGACTCTGTTGCTTGGGATCCCTGTTCAGTCCCCTCAAGGCCACACAGAATGATTGCCACAGCTGTCCCAGGCCCACCTTCAAACTCAGTCAGTCAAGCCCCGGTCAAGCCTCAGAGTGAGCTGTAGGACCATAGGCAAAGACTACTCTTTGTCCCCTTGCCTGTCTGCTCCCCCTTGCCGGTGGAGCAACCAGCTTCAGCCTTAGAATAATATGTTGGGGATGAATTATCCCTGGGATTTTTACCTTGAAAGAGTATTTTGAGATGATAATACATTTGTGTCTTTAAATATATATATACAGTTCTAGCAGAAGCCCCTGGTACTATGAGGGGCTCTGGAGAATTTTGCAGGCATTCCTCTCCATCCGGAAGATCCCCAGGGTCCTGAACACGCTCTGAGAATGACACCCTGACTGCTCCTTGCGGAAGTGTGTATGAGTGTGTGAGCATGTAGGTGTGTGCGAGCGTGAATGAGTGTGAGCGAGTGAGTGTGTGTGCGCTGAGTCAGCCCGAGTCCCATGCCTTTTGTCTCTTCTCCCGAAGTAGCCAGTGGAGGAGTGAAATGTGTAATTGGAGGAAGGAATGTGTCAGTCAGGAAACAACTCTTTTATTAGTGAGAAGCCACTGAAAAGCCATCCTGCTGTGCGTGGGCACAGGCATCTGGGAGCAGATGAGGAATCTCAGAGCAGAGTGGGGAGAAAACCAGACCATTAGTGAAGAGAGGGGCTCCCATGTTTGATATAAAGCCAAGACTCCTACAGAGAGCCCAGTGCACGGGTGCCGACAGAACACACAGGTGTGCGCCCCCCCCCCCCAGTTCCACACGGGCACTGCACCGACAGATCTGGCTGATGGCAGACCTGCACACACGTGCACACCCAACATCCAGATACATTCCGGGCAGAGGCTTAGTGTGATGGGTTGGCCTGCGTTCCCTGCCAGTGTAGGCTCAAGTCTAACACCCCCCCCACCACCACCACTGCTGAATGGGACCTTGTTTGGAAATAGGGTCTCTGCAGTGTAACAGGCTTAGAGGAGGTTACACTGCGGAAGGGTGGGCCTGGTACAATGTGTTTGGGGCATGAACTTCCCTGCATGAAGGAGGAAACTTGGACACAAACAGGGGCCCAGAGGGAAGATGGCCATGGGTGGATGGAGGCAGAGATTGGAGGGACACTGCCATCAGCCAACCAACGCCTGGGGCTCCCAGAAGCTGGAAGAGACCAGGAAGGATCTCTCCTTGAGATGTTGGAGGGAGCATAGCCCTGCGACACCTCAATTTAGGATTTCTGCCTCCACAACTGGGAAAGAATAAATTTCTGTTGTTTCAAGCCGCCTCGTCGGTGGTGCTGTGTGACAACAGCCCAAGGGCGTGAAGACCCCCGATAGGTACGGCGCATGCGCACATCCAGGAGGCACAGGACCTGCCGCGCGGACCGCAAGGGACGCTCAGGTCAGCCAGACTTCACAGGCTCCTCTGCTCCCTCACGCAGCCCCGGGTCTCTTCCCCCTGGAGCTCATTCTTCCAGTGACCTTAGCCCACCCTCAACCATCACCACCGCAGCCAGCGTTTCCTGGGCGCTTTCCTCTCTGCTGGCCTCTGCTCCAGATGCTCCAGATGCTCCAGGCTACTCTGAATCGCCGTCAGCAGACCCAGGCGTTGTTTCCATTCACGCAGGAAGGAACAGAGGCCCAGAGAGGTCGGGTAAGTTGCCCGAGTAAACAGAGGCATAGAACTTGGGGTTTGGTGTTGATCGTGCTTGTGTCCTTCCATACCTGGGAAACAGCTTTTTCCTCGGGGATCCATCAAGGACTGTGTCCCAAATAACACCTGGCCTATCAACAGCTTTGTGGGTCCCGGGCTGTGATGTCTAACACTAGACTGGGTCCTCAAGGCTCCCTGTCCCTGTGTCCGGCTGTTTGAAGGTAGAAGACAGGCTGGGGGCAAGGAGGGCTCAGGGCTTTCATTCCCCTACCCCTCTCTTGTTTTGATTGAGAATATTTTATTCATTAAAGAATATGCCAGACCCTAATATATGCCATTTGACCTATGAAGTGTGATGAGATTTGACAAATATATCCAGTCGCATAACCACTATTCCAATTAAGAAATGACCGTTTCCATCACCCCAGAAAGTTCCCTTGGGCACCTTTCCCAATTAGTCCTCCATCACCACCCCAGGCAATGCTTGGTCCCATTTCCAGCACTACAGAGTCATTCTGCCTGTTCTCAAATGTCATATACATAGACATATGGAGTATGTCCTTTTTTGCCTGGGTGGCTCCTGTTACTCAGCATATGATTTTTTAAATTGATGCACATAGCTATATGCCCATAGTTCACTCTTTTGTTTACTGCTAACTAGTATTCTTTTGTATTAATGTACCACGATTTGTTTTATCCATTCACCTGTTGATAGACATTTAGGTTGTTTCCAGTCTTGCGCTACTGCAAATAAAATTGCTAGGAACATTTCTATATGAGTCTTTATGGGGACGTGTGTTTCTGCTTCTCTTTGGTAATACCTACTAACTGAACAGCTGGTGTGTGTTTAACTTTTTAAACTGCAAAACTCATTTCCAAAGTGGTTGTTCTATTTTACCAACCCGTCCGCAGTGTGTGAAAGTTCTAACTGTTCCACACCCTCAACTGCACTTGGTATTGTCTATTTTTAACATTTTAGTTGATCTCTTGGGGATGAATAGGCATCTCATTGTGGTTTTAATTTAACTACAGGTGTTGGCCATCTCCTAATGTGCTTATCTTCTTTTGTGAATGAAATCTTAGGAGAATTGAGTTGTTAAAATTGAGTTGTTTATTTTCTTATTATCGAGTTATAAAAAATTCTTCATGTATTCCAGATATGACCTTTGTGTCAGATATATAAATTATGAATATTTTCTCCCAGACTGCAGCTTGCCTTTTCATTGGTTAAGACAATTATTTTGAATTCCTTTTCAGGCAGCTTGTTGATATCCATTTCTTTAGGGTCAGTCCCTGTAGTTTTATTTTGCTCCTTTGATGGTGTCATGCTTCCCTGATTCTTTATGATACTTGTAACTTTGCTTGGTGTTTGCACGTTTGAAAAAGTGGTCCCCTCTTCCAGTTTCTACAGATTACCTTCTGCAGGGAAAGCCCTTCACTAGTCAGCTCAGCCAGCGTCTGGGAAGGACAGTTGGGGAGGACTGCAGTGGAGGAAGTGGGGCTGCTCATAGGGGTCCCTGAGCGGGCCTGTTGCCAGGGCAGGACACACAATTAAGGAAATGAACACCGCATTTTTGTCATGCTTCTCTGCACGTCAACAACCATACTTGTAAATTCCCTTAGACCTCTCTTGGTAGAAGATGGATCTGAGTAAATGCCAACATAAAGTCAGCTGAAGTTACCGAGCGGAACCTCTCAGACTGTAAACTGGAATCCTGTTGGCTCAGATCTTTATTCTCTCCCTCTTCCTCCAATCTGCAGCATATATGCTTTTTTTTGGGCAGTCCACCCCCTTCATTCTCACATATCCCCAAGAACACACTCATACCCACACAAACATGGAGATACCCTCAAACCACCAGACTCCAGATCAGACACTTGAGATCCCTGGACCAGAAATTCACAGAGACAAAGGAGACCTGGAAGTGGTCTTCGCACTGTCTGCAGGGAGTTTGGTTATAGATGGAGACAAAGGTCATTGGGAAAAGGGTAGGAGAAACACAAAACCTATAAGGAGAAACACATGAGTCAGCACACACAGGAATAATGATAGGGAAGGGGGGTTTAATCTGGGAACTAGAGGGATTCCCCCAAAGTTGTGCAACCCTACTCTCATTGAGATGCAAGAGATCACGCAGCTCCCAATCCTTCTTTGACAGACACTTTTTGAGTTTGTGAGATAAAGTCTGAGATGAGAAGGAAGTCCCTATATTAATGAGGCCTTTATGACAGTAACATAACTCATACTATTGAGCATAAATAGAATCTAAGTTTCAGGTAGGGCTAGGTTTAGGACTTCCAAATGTCATCGAGGCTTTGTCTCTCTGAATTGTAGTCAGGTGTTCTCTTCATGGTGAGCATGGTGGCCATTAATAACACAAGGCTCAAGTCCTACCAGATCAGCAATTCCAGGGATAATAAAGCTTCTTCCCTTAGAACTTTGGCAGCAAAGTCCAATGGAAGGGACTGATTGGCTTGGTTTAGGTCACAGGACCATCCTTGATTGGATTACTGGGGCCGAGGGCACTATTCCTGGTCTTGGGCACATTGTGGAAGATGGGCAGCTACAGTTGCATCCAAGCCACTTGGAATGGATTCCCCACAGGAAAGAGGGTTCTGTTACCAGAAGAGGTGGAGAGGTTGATTCTGGACAGGCAACAAAAAAGCAGCCCGCTCTGTGATCCAAACCCTAACTCCCATGTATGACTGCGGATGCAAACAATTTAACCTGAAGAAGAATGTTCTTGATGTGTGTAATATTTACACACCGATAACATGGGGGCTGATGGTCAAGAACGCGCTCTGAGATGTCAAGGGGCTTGTGTTGGGCTCAGCTGTTGCTCTAGCCACAGGCATTTTCTTTGTGGGAAGCTGCAGAGAGAGTGGTCACGCTCCCTGAGCCTCTTTATCTTGGTCATGAACTGAGGTAACTGGGAACTACCCTGGGAGAGGCAAAGGCACAGAGGGGGCCAGAGAGAGCAGGTAATAAGGACTGCAGTGTCCAGCCCTTTCTCCCTGCAGGGGATCCGTGACCACCCACTTGTATCCTGAAACACAAGGATGGGCACACACCGTGTGGCCTTCCCCCCCGCCCCACCCCAGCACCAACGGGCAAATAAGATTACAGAAGCCGTGGAAGGCAGCATTTGGAAATGTAAAAGATAAGCGTGCATGGGGTAATTGAATAGCAGCATTCTGTTGAAAAACGAGCTCTCAGAGCTCATAATCAAGACTATGCTTTACCTGAGGGGCTCTCCCTGCCTCCCTCTGCAAACCCAGCAGAGTTAACCCTTTGGGAGGGCTCTGCTCAGAAGGCAGGTTTTGTTGTCTGAGGACTCACTGGAACAGTCTGATGATGGAGTGAGCTGCCTGCATAGTAGGGAGGGAGTTCCTCGACCCCGGTGGTGTTCAAGCAGGGGATAGAGGGGTGGGGTGAAGGCTCTGGTTGTTAAGGGGCTTATCAGCAGGAGATTCGGATACCCCCATTCTGATTTTTCAGACTCAACCTTCAGATTTCTATCCACAGCGTACTATATTGTCAGCAGCAGGGTCAGGCCTGTGAGAGAAAATGCAGATGTGAGTTTATACAGTGCTTAGTAGGTCCCAAGCTCTATTCTAAGCACTTTGCTTGTAGGAGCTGATAGATCCTAGCAGCAGCACCAGAGGAGGTAAGTACCACTACTGTCTCCATTTTACAGTTGAAGAAACTGAGGCACAGAGAGTTGAAATAACTTCCCCAGGGATTCAGACTCGGGTGACAGGAAAAAGTAGACCCCGCTAGCTTGAATTCGCCATCTTGTTGGGGAGAGCAGAGACTCTGAGGTCGGAAGATGGGGGAAGGGAGATAAGGGATGAGACCCAGGGTGTCTCCCCAGGGCCTTTTTGTCAATCCCCCTGGCCTCTGAGGCCTAGCCCTTCTTCAGCCCCCCTCAGAGGGGGTTGGGGCTGGATGCTGTCCCTTGGAACCATCGCTCACAGTTGTGCTGGTAACCCCCACCTCTCCAAACTCACCTTCCTCTCCCCCTTTTTTCTTTTTCTCTGGTTATCGTAATTATTTGGGAATTTACAGAATAATCCGTCACCGAGTCCTCCAGAACAAATTGAATGTCAGGTTTATAAAACAACCTAATAAAGCAGATGGCATTACCCACTGGTAAATCTCTTCCCCATTTCCTGCCCCACCCCCTACCCACTTCAGTGTCTCGGAAAGCTGACAGATTATCCATTTACAGGCAGATTAATCCTGAACAGTATAAACATGGGGAGAAAATTACACTTTCTTGTCTCCATAATTGATAAGAAGGACACATTAATCTATAAAGCCCAGAGGAAGGCCCATCTGTCTGCCCAGGCAGACGTGGGGGTGTCTGGGAGGGAAGGAGTCCCGTCCATCTCTCTGTCTGTCTGACTTTTTATCAGAAAGCACTTTCCCAGGGGCTGCCCTCCCTCTCCCATACCTTGGCCACTGGGCACCTGCAGCGTGAGACAGTCTGGATCCCCGTCCATAAGGCAGGCAGGGTTCAAGGTCCAACAGTTCAGGATTCCAGGCCAGGGGCGGGGGATCTGCCATCGGCATTCTCCTTTCCAGAAGCTCCAGCAGAGAGCCTCCTAGTCTGTCTCTGTGGTGATTCCATAAGTTTGCCTCAAGTGTCCACTCTCTGGCCCTTGAGGGGATTCCAAGAGGAATTTGTTCAATAAGATTTTGATTCAGTTCCCTCCCTATGCTCTACTCTTACTTTAAAACTTTTTGTAAATTTACACACTTCCCTCCCCCGCCTTCCTCCTCTTCCGGCACCTTCCCTGATAGAGGCAGCTGTGAGGCATTAATTGTCTCCTTGAGGCCTGTCAGAGCTGTCAGGAAATGTCACACCGGCCAACTCCTCTCTTCAGAGGGATGTGAGTGGAAAGAGGGTGTCTGAGAAGACTCTGCTCCAGAAACAACCATCCCCCTCCCGGCTTAGAAACATACAGTGACACGGACAACAAACAGTCCCATCCTCACCCCTCCAACCCCATCTGAGGAATTTAGGGCAGGCTCCTCTGTCACCATGCCTGTGATGTCTTGAGATGGGGATGGAGGGAGAGTGGCAGATGGGGGGATTTATCTGGAGTGGGAGAGAGGGCCCAGGGGAAATTCTGGCAGATCCCCGTTTGACCAGAACGACCTTGTTGGCCAGTAGGACCCTGAAGAAGAGAGAGGAGAAAAAAATGAGGATGGGGAGGGAGCAGAGGAGACAGCCAAAAAAACACTGAGGGACAAGAAGGACTCTTCCTTCTTGGAAGGAAGATGGGGAAGTTTATTGTAAGAACTCGTAATCTCTGCCTTCAGGATGAGTGGGCATCTCGTATGATCTGGATTTCTTTGTCCCCTCACCCCCTATTGTGCTGTTTCCCCCAGAGCACAGGAGAGTGTTGGCCTCCTGACAATTGGGCACATTTCTAGTGTGTCCCCCCAGCTTCATGTGAAGTTGCACTGGGTGCCCAGAGTCTGAATGAATAGCAGAAACCTTTCACAGGTGAACTATGTGTCACAAACACTCCACATCCCATCCCCCGCAGACTGCAGACTAGCCTTGGCTAGGCTTCTCCTAAGAGACAGTGGGAGACAGTGCCAGGGACGGAGCTGGGGTCCCCTGGGGCCACTTCTCTTCGTTGGCAATTAATGGGCCCAGAAGTGCTCAAGCATCTGTCTTTGGACTTCCATGCTTTTGGCACAAATGATACATGGTCATCCTGGCTGGCTTTCGAGGATGGCTATGATCAGAGTTTCCCAAATGGTCTCCCTCGGAGCACTGATGGGGCTTGGCTATTCTTTGAGCTCCACAGTTAAATTTGAAGATGCTGGGCCAACAAAGTTAACATCATTTCCTCTGTTTTCTTTCTTTCTTTCTTTCTTTCTTTCTTTCTTTCTTTCTTTCTTTAACTTTCCTTCTTTTCTCTACTCTGGGTGATTTTTCTCTGCTTCTTCCTAGTTTTTTTTTTTTTTCCTCACCTTCTATATTATAAAGCATTGATTGTGGGCTTAACACAAGCCCAGGGAAATCATAAATACTAACCCATTTTTGTTTCATGCTTTCCTTCTTAAAATAAATCATTAAGTTCTACATATATATTTTCTAAATTGACAATTATAATTTTAAAGAAGAAAAAATAAATGACTCTGACCCTAGGGTCCTGAAAGCTTAGAGGTAATATTATTCCATTTTCACTGGCTAATTTTAATAAAAATCATTGCAACATGAATTGTGAAGTAATGATATGTAAATTATCTACAGAAACCAACAAAGCACTTAATTTTAGCCCCTTAAATGTAGTAATTAATGCTGGATAAACATCTAAGGTTTGGAGGGTTAGTTTTAATTGATATAAGTTTGGGTGAGAAAATGAAATTTTTTACTTATTCTGTTTCTAACAGTCTCAAACTGCTTCAACCAATTAACTTGTTACTGTCAAAAGGGGCAGGTTTTTTAATAGGAAAAACTGAGTTTCTTTGTTCTGCTACTGTATTTTCACAAAGTGACAAAGCAGTCCCCACATGCTGTCCAAAGAGCAGGGTTGTTTTTTGTTTTGTTTTAGGGTTTTTTAAAAAATTTATTTGTTTGTTTTAATTTGTGAAGTTTTGTGTTAGACATTCTCTGAACATGCAGGGAAAAGGAGAAATGTTATTCCTGCCCTTACAAGGACAAAACAGATTGAGGAAACACATCCAGCCTGAACACATCATTAAGAATTTCACAAAACAGGGGCGCCTTGGTGGCTTAGTTGTTAAGCATCTGACTCTTGATCTCAGCTCAGGTCTTGAACTCAGGGTCAACTTGAAAAGAAAAAAAATTTCACAGAACAAAGCCAGCTGGCTATAAAATTAAAAAAAAAAAAAGATGATGTGAAGTAGAACACTGGAGAATGAAGAGCTGGGTCCTCATGTGTCACCTTTCATGGTTTTGTTCATGCTGTCCCTGTGTCTAGCCTGCTTCTGCCATGCTCTCTATACCTGCTTGTATCCATTCCTGGCATTTCTTCCCCTTCAATGTGGTAGAATTGAAGACACCTCTTCTGGGCCCTCATTGTATCCATTTCAGACTCCCAGTAATATCTTATTAAATTTCTACTATATTTTATGTTGGCATATCCAAGAGTCAAGAAGCTTAATGAACTCCAAACAGTATAAAATTAAAGAAAACCACATGTAGCTTTATCATAATTGAAATGGTGAAAATTAATGTGAAGAAAACCCTTTGAAAGCAGGTAGAGGAAAAACTACACTTTACATATAAAGGAACAAAAGTTCTAATGACAGGAGATTTTTCATTAGAACCCTGAAGGTCAGAAGACAGTAGAACATAATTTTTAAAGTGCCGAAAGAAAAGAACTGTCAACCCAGAATTCTATATCCAGCAAAAATATCCTCCAGGTATAAAGTAAAAATTAAGCTATTTTCACATGAAGGAAAACTATGAGAATTTGTCACTAGAATGCCTATTTTGTGAGAATTCTTAAGGAAATTCAACAGGTTGAAGGAAAATGATAACAAAAGATAGGTCTTGAGGAATGAAGGAAGAAAAACAGAAAGGGACAAAAATAAATATCTGGGTAAGTATAAAAGACCATTTTTTTTCCCTTTTAAGTTTTTTTTTAGAACAAACATGAACAAAAAAAGCAAAGATTATAACCTTTCTGGTGGGATTTTCAATGTCTGATTATAAAATACAAATGGCAATGATAAATCTCAGTTGAGGGGAATAGTAGAGCTTATATGAGTGCAGAACTTCTATATTTTACTCAAATATGAAAAGATATATTTATATAAATATATAATAATTAATATAAATAAATATAACTAATATGAACAAATATAAATGTCTATAAAATAATAAATATATATACATATTTATATATATAATTTCTAGGGCAAAAAGTACAAATAATACAAAGAGATTTAGCCAAATGCCAATGACAAATAAAAATAGAAAGCTAAAAATTATTTCCATAATCCCAAGGAAGACTAGAAAGGGAGGATAAAGGTACAAAAATAAAGGGGAAAAAAGAAAATAAATGGTAAAATGGTAGAACTAAATCCAACAATATTAATAATTACATTAAGCGTTAAAAGTCTAAACCCTTCAATTAAAAGGCAGACAGTAGATAAAAAAGCAAGTCAGTCCCTGCTATACTCTGCCTTTAGGTGACATGCTTATATACAAAGACACTGGTGGCTTTAAAGTAAATAGATATCATGCAAATAATAAAGGTAAGAAGGCTAGAATTGCTATATTGAGATCAGATAAAATGGGCTTCAAGATAAAGAGTATGACTATAGGTAAAGAAGAACATATCATAATGATAAAAGGGGCAATTCATTAGGAAGACATAACAACTACAAATGTACATAAACCTAATAACAGAGCCATTTCAATCTTAGGAATAACAACAAAAAGTAATGCATTTTGATACACAACATGGATGAATCTCAAGTCATCATATTTAATGAAAGAATCAAGAAGAAAAACCCAGTACATACTGTATACTCTTATTTTTGTAAAATTCCAGAAAATGCACTCTATTCTATAATGACAGACAAAGTATTAGTGGTTCATGGAAATGGACATACAGGGAGGGAGGGAGGGATGTTGAAGAGCACAAAGAAACTTTTGGGAATTGTTTGCCAGTTCTTTGTGGGGATGGTTTTATTTGAATGTACACTTGTCAAAACTGAACATATTGCATACTTTAAGTGTGTTTGGCTGGTTACTTCAGTTATATCTCAATAAGGCTGGAGAAAAATGAATACTTAAAAAATCAGGTGATCACCTCTCATTCCAATCTAATGCTACAGGATCCTTGCTCTCCTTTCCCTTCCTTATGTGTATCTCATTCTTGCACACTGATTCTCTCCAACAGCTTTTCAACTTTCCTGGTTCTCAGGAACATTGGTGTATGTGCTTATTTGCTACGTACAAAATTGCTTTGGATTGCAATACCAATCCACCTTCAAAACGATGCCGTTGGATAAAATTCAAAACTTCTTTGCAGTTATTTTTAGAGTAGGTCTCACTGAGACTGTACAGCCCAAATACTATGCTCAAAAGTTAATTGTTTTTTTTTCCTTCTGTAGAGTTATCTTATCAATTCAATACACAGATAGGTTCATTTATTTCTGTTTACATTAATTTTAAGGTCTTTCCCCCCTCCCCATGTTCAATGATTTAGTTTCACTGTTGTGTAGTGAAATATTTACATGGGTCAAAAATCCAAATGATACAAACGGTACATTTAGAGAAGTTTCTGTCCTTTCTTAGCACTTCTTCTTTGTATCAACTCATTCCCTGTAGGTAACCAATTTCACTAATTTATCCTTCCTATGTTTCTTTTGCAAAAATGGACATAAATTCTTATTTTACTTTCCTTCTTACAAAAACATAGCATACTATCCATGTCTTTTACTTAAAAATATCCTGGAAATTACTTCCCATCAATTAACAGAGATAATTTTCAGTTTTACAGCTATATATTATGCCAAAGTATGCATAGACAATGACTTATTCTACTAATCTGTTCTGCATATATGCATATACATTATTCCCAGTATATTGTTATTATAAATAATGCTACAATGAATCATCTTGTGCACATTTTGTTTCGGAGATGGATCTTCAAAGTAAATAAATGTAAATAGGATTATTGGGTACAAAGTTAAATGCATACATAGTCGTGGTAGATATTGCCAAATCCCTTCTGGGGTTGTACCATTTTGTATTCCCATCAGTGTTAACTTTGAGGGCCTATTTTCCCATATTCTTGTCAATGGAATGTTTTATAAAAAGCTTTTGAAATTTTGTCTATCTTGAAGTTGCTGAGTGGTGTCAATGAGTTTTAACTGGAATTTCTCATATCTTCTCATTTTCTAATGATCTTTTTATATATTTCAGGACCCCCCTCCTCCCTGTTTCTTTGGTTCAGTCTGTTTCAACTTTCTCTCCTTGATTTTTGTGAGTTGTTCACATGCCAAGATATTAGCTTTTATTTTTTTTAAAAGATTTTATTTATTTATTTGTCAGAGAGAGTGAGCACAGGCAGACAGAGTGGCAGGCAGAGGCAGAGGGAGAAGCAGACTCCCTGCTGAGCAAGGAGCCTGATGTGGGACTCGATCCCAGGACGCTGGTATCATAACCTGAGCCTAAGCAGCCGCTTGACCATCTGAGCTACCCAGGCGTCCCAAGATATTAGCTTTTTATCTGTGATACACATTGCATAGATTTTCCTAGTGTATAATGTGTTTTTGATTTTGTTTATAGTGATCTTAGGTATAGGTTTTTTTTTTTAATGTCACTGAATTATCTTTTATTGGTTTTGGATTTTGAGCCATAATGGGAAAGCCTTTTTCCAGTCCAAAACTATAAGGTAATTCACCTGTCTTCCCCTAGTACTTGTGTGTTCACCGATACATCAAACGAGCCTGATTCATTTTCAGAATGTGAGGTGTGTTTCAATTTTATCTTTATCCAAATGATTATCCAGTTGTCTCAACATCCTTTATCTAAAATTCCGTCTTTTTTCAGTAATTTGAAGATGCCATCTTTATCATATAATACATTTCCTTATGTATTTAGGCATGTTTCTGGATTATTTCTGCCATATCACTTTGTACCGTCCATTTATTCTACATTTTTTTGGCTTTTAATTTTTCTTCTGTTATGATTTCCATTACATAGATTTTCTTATGCTTATGTAAAAGTTATATCTTCTATTTTTATTATTATGTTGGTTGCCTTTAATTTAAAACCCGCACTTCTGTTTATGTGTTTGATAAAGTCTAAAATCTTAGTTTTGAGGCTTATAAATATGCGTTTTCTCTTCTAATCTCTTGTTTGATACTTGCTGTTTTAGACAAGCTTTACTAAGGAATTTGATCATTCTTCCATCTAATTTTTTCTAGCAGCACTTTCCTGGATTTATTTCTGTTTTTATTTGAGTACTCTTCCAAGAGAGTTATCAAAATGGGATTTTGTGTGGTAAACCTCATATGCCTGAAAATATCCTGGTGGCACTCTTGCATATAAACGGCAATTTGGCTACATATAAAATTCTAGGTTCAATGTTCTTTTCCTTTAATACTTTGAAAATATTTCTCTGTGTGTTCCTATATTCAACATACTGTTAACAAAATCTGATAAAAGCTGAGTCTTTACCTTTTTTAAGATGACTTGTTTTTCTTTCGGTAAACGTGGAATTTTTTTTGTATCTTTGATTTCTTAATGTCACAAAAATATGCCTAGATGTGGGTTTTTCCTTATTATCCTATTTGGGACTCTATAAATCCTTTCTGTCTGGGGTCTTTCATCTTTTATTCTTATTTTTTCAACCAATCCCTCTCCTCTTTTTCCCTCAGTTTGTTGGAATTCCATTATTTAAGCATTAGTACTTCTGTTTAGTTACAACTTGTGTTAGTGTTTCTTGAAAAATCTCTATCATCGTATTTTCTCTGCTGCCTTCCAGAACGCCTCAGTGTGATCTCCCAGCTTACATATTCTGTCTTCAGGGTTATCCATCCAGCCATTTATCCTTTCTACTTATTTCAATTATTATCCATACACAGCGTTCCTATGAGTTCATCTTTTGTGGTTTCCAACTACTTCATGCTTCAATAGTGTCTCTTTTGTTCAGGATACTTATTATGCATATTTAAAAATCTTGGTCCACCTGTCCCAATTATCCTGCTTCATGGGATGTATGATGCTTGGTTTGTTATCTTTCTTTTCGAGTGCTATTATTCCCGAGGGTCAAATGATGTTGACCTGTAAACCTATGTTCCCTTGGGGTATAGTTATTCTGTTTGTAATGTGTCGTGGGGAGGATTTGAAGTCCTAGTTTGTTCCTTCTGGTGAATTTGAAGAAGAGGGGAGAGTGTGAGCTCCAAGGCAGAGAGCCCCTGAATGAGTGAACAGCCAAGGGTGACTGGAAGCACACTACTTGTCCCGTTAACTTTTATTCCAGCAGAGTTTCAGGACTTTTCTAAGACTTCTGGAATCCCAGAGGCCTGGATTGTGAAGCTGCTTGGTCTAAGTAGACAGTGGTCATCTCAGGAAGCTCTGTGTGTGCGTGCGGGTGGGTGGGGGAGGGTGTTTGTGCGGGGGTGGGCGTGGAGGTGCGTCTGGGTAGGTGGGAGACGACATGTAAGACCAGAGCTTGAGAGCCACCCGAATCTTCCCCCGGAGCTTTTCCCCCTCTGTTCCCCTTCACACACCCACCTATCCCTTTCACACACAGACTATTCTCCGTTGTCAGGAGCCTTCTGTCTCCCAGGGATTTCTCACAGTTTTATGTTTAGATCCTCAGATACATGACTTATTTTCTCTGCTGTAGTCTCTCCAGCATTAATTTTGGGTGAGGAAGCTAGCAGCTTATGCTAGTTTGCCATCTCCTCGGGAACTGGTGTCTCATCCTTTGTGGGTAAATGCTCAGTCTTGGAAATGTCCTCTTCCTCTCCCCACTCCTCTGCATTGTGGTAGAGGGTTTACAAGGTGATGGGCTGCCGTAGGGGGAAAGGTGTCTTAGATTCACTCAACATCATTCCCAATGGCCTGCTCTCTCTTGCAGAATGGCTGATTTGCACTGGTGCCTGCCCTGGTGACTTCTGAGGCCCCCATCTATTTGTTTGAGGCCTAGTGCTGGAACCCACCATTAGTAAGTAGGGTCCGGTTTGGTGACTCTGGGTGGGAAACACCTGCAGCCTTTTCATCAGATCTCAAGGCTCTGCTGGTCTGATGACCCACCAGGCAGCTCTAAATTTGTTCACCAGGGAACAGGAAGGTCCTATGTCATCCCAGCAAGCCTCGAGTAGACCTAGCAGGGACCTAGGGGTGGCCTCAGGCTCACAGATGCGGCAAACACCCTCCAAAATGACTACTTTGGTGCTCTGTGCCATGTTGGCTGTCTAGGTGCTGGGCTTCTCTTAGACTGAGAGTGCCAGCCTCCCTTAACCTACTGCCTGGAGAGCACCCCGCTGTCCTTCTAATATTCTTGATCTCCCCACCTCTCTCTAGATGTTTCCATAGTGCTTCCCCTAATCATAACCTATAGAATTCTGCTTAAACTTCTGTTCTGACCCTTTTCCCTTTGCATCATAAGTATTTATGTTTCTGTCTCCTTGGTGAGAGCATGAGCTCCCCTAGGGCAGGTATGTTTAATATTTTTCCTTGCACTGCTTGGTGTCTGGCTTAGGGCTTGGCATAAAATAAGCATTGGATAAATGTGTGTTGAATCACATTGAATAATACAAGTTAGAAAGAGATAAGTGGTTTAAAAGAGGTGTTTGGAGGGGAGAAAAACATTATTTATGGTTGGAGGATATGGAAAGGTTTCTTAAGGTGAAATTTGAGGGTTTTGAGTGATTGAAAGAGAAGAACACTTGAGGTGCAGAGAACACCAGGAGTAAAGGCATAAAGATGAAAAAGCACAGGACGTTTGTTCCTTTTCTTAAATTTCTTTGCAGATCCCTTGTGCAGTGCCTTAGACACAAGTGGCATTAAGAATAGAGAGCATTGAGTAAGATAAAAATCCCTGTGTCCTTCTTTCTCCTTTAGAAGGTGAGCCAGGAGCTGGAGATGCCCAGTGGTCATAGAAAACTCAAGGTCATAAAGAAAAGGACATTTCTTTGGTATGGACGTGTCTAAGATTACAGTGTTTCACACCTGTATCATTCAAAGTCTCTGTAGGAACGAAATGGCACAGCCAGACAATGTGACTGAGGAGAATTTAAGGAAGGAGCTATTCACAAAGGTGTGAGCTAGTAAAGGAAACCAACGGGGGGCGGGGGGCGGTTGGGCACCACTGGGCTGGAAAAGGCTCATCCCTAGGCCTGAAGGACAAAGAGAAGAGGACATGCCCCATATGAAGGGCTGTCCGACAGGAACTCTGCCTCCTCTAGAGACAGTCAAACTGGGGGTGTGTGCACATGTGGGTACATGTATGTAAGTGTGTGTACACATACATCACTTTCTCCTCCTGCCCTTTCACATCCCCTACCAGTGCCTGCCACTGGCCAAACCCAGCTGAAAGCCTCCAGGGGTACAGAGCAGGGTGTGGGAAGGTGCAGAGTGGGCCCGCAGATGGAGAAGACACCCATTGTTTCATTTAAGTTCAATGACCCACGGAAGATGGCTTTAACTGTTAACAGCTGGGAATTATTATTGAGGAAAATAAAGCCTGAGAAGTTGACTTTTCCAGGATCAAAAGTTACTCCAGGGGCACCTGGGTGGCTCAGTGGTTTAAGCCTCTGTCTTCGGCTCGGGTCATGATCTCAGGGTTCTGGGATTGAGCCCCGCATCGGGCTCTGCTCAGCAGGGAGCCTGCTTCCCTCTCTCTCTCTCTGCTGCCTCTCTCCTACGTGTGGTCTCTCTCTGTCAAATAAATAAATTCTTAAAAAAAAAAAAAGTTACTCCAAGGAAAAATTGGGTCTTCATTGTCTATAGGAGCCGTTGTTGTTGTTGTGTGTATGTGTGTGTGAGAGCAGGGGTTCATGGTAAGGAAGAGGGACAGGTATTAGTCTGGAGCCCTCATAGGCCACCCTGGAATGGAATCCCTGCGAAGGCCAGGGAGGGCATCAGAGATCTAGGGCTGACATTATGAGTTAGGACCTGGACCCTGGGGCTTGAAAGCATGAACACTAGGGGCCCAGGCCCGAGGAGAGGTGATAACCGTGACTGGAAACTGTGAGCTAGAGTGGGATTCTCAAACTTTTTGGTCTGAGGAGTCCTTCACGCTCTTCAAAAGAATAGAGGCCTCCGAAGGCATATGTTTACGTGGGTTGTATTTCTAATATGTTATTACCTGTATTAGAGATTAAATCAGAAATGTTAAAATACTTATTTTCAATTTATTAAAAAATAACAGTAATAGAACGACTACATGTTAATATAAATAATGTGTTTTTATAAAAACTATTTTCCAGAATAAAATTAAAAAAAAAAAAAACTGTGAGAAGAGTGGAGTTGTTTTACATTTTTGCAGCTTTCTTTAATGTCTGACTGGATCCCATCTGCTTTTGCAGTCAGTCTGTTGGGATATATCGTTCTGGTTGAAATATGTGAAGGAAGTCTGCCTTCCAAATGTGTGGTTAGAATAAGTAGGAGTTTTTTTATTAAATTAATTAATACGTAGTGTCTCATTAGTTTCAGAGGGAGAGTTCAGTAATTTTTATCGGTTGCGTGTAACACCCAGTGCTCATCCCATCATGGGCCCTCCTTAATGCACATCACCCGGTTACCCCAATTCTTCCCCCAGCTACCCTACAGCGACCCTCAGTTTGTTTCCTATAGTAAAGAGTCTCTTATGTTTCTCCCAGACTTCCCAGACTCTTATGAGTCTCCCAGATTTCACCTTATTTTATTTTTCCCTCTTTTCCCCTATGATCCTCTGCTTTGTTTCTTAAATTCCACATATGAATGAAGTCATACAATAATTGTCTTTCTCTGATTGAGTTGTTTCACTCATCATAATACTCTCTAGTTCCATCCACATCATTGCAAATGGCAAGATTTCATTTTTCTGATGGCTGAGTAATATCCCATTGTGTATATAGGTCGGAGTTTTTAATAGTTTTTTTTTTTTTAGAATTGTGACTATTCATCTTTGATACTATACTAAAACTCAATCAATAATAATTTCTTAAAGGTTATTTGCAGCGAAGAATTTGAAACCATATCAATGAAACTTTTATACTCAATTTTAGGTATTGTATAAACTATATGGGTGAGTCTCCTTCCAACAGTCCTTTTACCCATGCATGATCTGTAGAACCATGCATTGGATGTTTGGAAAACATTATTTCATTGAGTTATGTGGATTTTCCAAATGTTGACACATTTCATTATACAGGATTTTCAAAACCCCATCAGATTTGTTATTATCACCAGTGACCTCATCGGGAAAGATTTTAAATATTGGGAAGCTGGTAAGTTTGTGGTGATGAGTCCACATTTTCCAAAATTCTAATTTTCACATGAAAGTCAAATTTTATCATTGGCCACAAATTTGTCAATTGTTTTAAGTGATGGGCTCTTTTTGTTCATTTTCTTTTTTGTTTGTTCTAATTAAACCAATAGTTTTATTTTTTTAAGTTTTTATTTTAATTCCAGTTAGCTAACATAGAGCATTATATTGGTTCAGATGTGCAACACAGTGCAATTCAGCACTTCCAAATGTCACCCAGTGCTCATCACGAATACCCTCCTTAATCCCCATCACCTATTCCGCACCCCCCTCTCCCCCGCTGACCTCTTCTCCGGTGAAGATCAGTTTGCTCTCTATAGTTCTGAGTCAGTCTCTTGGTTTGCCTCTTTTTCTCCCTTATGATGATTTGTTTTGTTGTTTAAATTGCACATATGAGTGAAATCACATGGTATTTGTCTTTCTCTGACTGATTATTTCACTTAGCACAATACTCTAGCTCCATCCATGTCATTGCAAATGGCAAGATTTCATTCTCTTCTACGGCTGAGTAATAGTTCATTGCGTATATATACCACCTATTCTCTATCCGTTCATCAGTTGATGGGTACCTGGATGCCTCTATATCTTGGCTATTATAAATATCGCTGCTTTGAATATAAGCGTGCATGTATCCCTTTGAATTGGTGTTTCTGTATTGTTTGGGTAAATACCCAATAGTGCAATTGCTGGATGCCATGGGAGTTCTATTTTTAACTCTTTGAGGGACTTCCATACTGTTTCCTGCAGTAGCTGCACCAATTTGCGTTCCCGCCAGCAGTGCACGAGGAGCCCTTCTTCTCCTCATCCCAACCAGCACCTGATGTTTCTTACGAATTTGATTTTAGCCATTCTGACAGATGGGAGGTGATATCTCACTGCAGTTTTAACTCCCATTTCCCTGATGATTGGTGATGACAAGCATCTTTTCACGTGCCCGTTTGCCATCTGTATGTCTTTCTTCAGAGAAATGTCTGTTCATGTCTTCTGCCCATTTTTTAATTGGATTATTTGTTTTGGGGGTGTTGGGTTGTTGAGTTGTATAAATTCTTTATATATTTTGGATACTAACCCTTTATCTGATATGTCAGTTGCAAATATCTTTTCCCATTCCATGGGTTGCATTTTAGTTTTGTGGATTGTTTCCTTTTCTTGGGCAGAAGATTATTATTTTGATATAGTCCCATTAGTTTATTTATTTTTTTAATAAACATATAATATATTTTTATCCCCAGGGGTACAGGTCTGTGAATCGCCAGGTTTACACATTTCACAGCACTCATCATAGCACATACCCTCCCCAATGTCCATAACCCCACCACCCTCTCCTGTCCCCCCTCCCCCCAGCAACCCTCAGTCTGTTTTTTGAGATTGAGTCTTTTATGGTTTGTCTCCCTCCCAATGCCACCTTCTTTCATTTTTTCTTTTCCTACCCCTCAACCCCCCCACATTGCATCTCCACTTCCTCTTATCAGGGAGATCATATGATAGTTGTCTTTCTCTGATTGACTTATTTTGCTAAGCATAATACCCTCTAGTTCCATCCACGTCATTGCAAATGGAAAGATTTCATTTCTTTTGATGGCTGCATAGTATTCCATTGTGTATATATACCACATCTTCTTTATCCATTCATCTGTTGATGGACATTTAGGTTCTTTCCATAGTTTGGCTATTGTGGACATTGCTGCTATAAACATTTGGGTGCACGTGCCCCTTCGGAGCACCACGCTTGTATCTTTAGGATATATACCCAGTAGTGCAATCGCTGGATCATAGGGTAGCTCTATTTTCAGTTTTTTGAGGCACCTCCACACTGTTTTCCAGAGTGGTTGCACCAGCTTGCATTCCCACCAACAGTGTAGGAGGGTTCTCCTCTCTCCACATCCTCGCCAGCATCTGTCATTTTTTGACTTGTTAATTTTAGCCATTCTGACTGGTGTGAATTGGTATCTCATTGTGATTTTGATTTGTATTTCCCTGATGCTGAGTGATGTGGAGCATTTTTTCATGTGTCTGTTGGCCATCTGGATGTCTTCTTTGCAGAAATGTCTGTTCATGTCCTCTGCCCATTTCTTGATTGGATTATTTGTTCTTTGGGTGTTGAGTTTGCTAAGCTCTTTATAGATTTTGGATACTAGCCCTTTATCTGATATGTCATTTGCAAATATCTTCTCCCATTCTGTCAGTTGTCTTTTGGTTTTGTTAACTGTTTCTTTTGCTGTGCAAAAAGCTTTTGATCTTGATGAAGTCCCAATAGTTCATTTTCCCCCTTGCTTCCCTTGCCTTTGGCAATGTTTCTAGGAAGAAGCTGCTGTGGCTGAGGTCAAAGAGGTTGCTGCCTGTGTTCTCCTCAAGGATTTTGATGGATTCCTTTCTCACATTGAGGTCCTTCATCCATTTTGAGTCTATTTTCATGTGTGGTGTAAGGAAATAGTCCAATTTCATTTTTCTGCATGTGGCTGTCCAATTTTCCCAGTACCATTTGTTGAAGAGGCTGTCTTTTTTCCATTGGACATTCCTTCCTGCTTTGTCGAAGATTAGTTGACCATAGAGTTGAGGGTCTATTTCTGGGCTCTCTATTCTGTTCCATTGATCTATGTGTCTGTTTTTGTGCCAGTACCATACTGTCTTGATGATGACAGCTTTGTAATAGAGCTTGAAGTCTGGAATTGTGATGCCACCAACTTTGGCTTTCTTTTTCAATATTCCTTTGGCTATTTGAGGTCTTTTCTGGTTCCATATAAATTTTAGGATTGTTTGTTCTATTTCTTTGAAAAAAATGGATGGGATTTTGATAAGGATTGCATTAAATGTGTAGATTGGTTTAGGTAGAATAGACATTTTCACAATATTTGTTCTTCCAATCCATGAGCATGGAACATTTTTCCATTTCTTTGGGTCTTCCTCAATTTCTTTCATGAGTACTTTATAGTTTTCTGAGTATAGACTCTTTGCCTCTTTGGTTAGGTTTATTCCTAGGTATCGTATGGTTTTGGGTGCAATTGTAAATGGGGCTAACTCCTTAATTTCTCTTTCTTCTGTCTTGTTGTTGGTGTAGAGAAATGCAACTGATTTCTGTGCATTGACTTTATATCCTGACACTTTACTGAATTCCTGTACAAGTTCTATCAGTTTTGGAGTGGAGCTTTTTGGGTTTTCCACATATAGTATCATATCATCTGCAAAGAGTGATAGTTTCACTTCTTCTTTGCCGATTTGGATGCCTTTAATTTCTTTTTGTTGTCTGATTGCTGAGGCTAGGACTTCTAGTACTATGTTGAACAGCAGTGGTGATAACGGACATCCTTGCCGTTCCTGACCTTAGCAGAAAAGCTTTCAGTTTTTCTCCATTGAGAATGATATTTGCAGTGGGTTTTTCATAGATGGCTTTCATAATATTGAGGTATGTGCCCTCCATCCCTACACTTTGAAGAGTTTTAATCAGGAAGGGATGCTGCACTTTGTCAAATGCTTTTTCAACATCTATTGAGAGTATCATATGGTTCTTATTCTTTCTTTTATTAATGTATTGTATCACATTGATTGATTTGCGGATGTTGAACCAACCTTGCAGCCCTGGAATAAATCCCACTTGGTCGTGGTGAATAATCCTTTTAATGTACTGTTGGATTCTATTGGCCAGTATTTTGGTGAGAATTTTCACATCTGTGTTCATCAAGGATATTGGTCTGTAATTCTCTTTTTTGATGGGATCCTTATCTGGTTTTGGGATCAAGATGATGCTGGCCTCATAAAATGAGTTTGGAAGTTTTCCTTCCATTTCTATTTTTTGGAACAGTTTTAGGAGAATAGGAATTAATTCTTCTTTAAATGTTTGGTAGAATTCCCTTGGGAAGCCATCTGGCCCTGGACTTTTGTTTGTTTGGAGATTTTTGATGACTGTTTCAATCTCCTTACTGGTTATGGGTCTGTTCAGGTTTTCTATTTCTTCCTGGTTCAGTTGTGGTAGTTTATATGTCTCTAGGAATGCATCCATTTCTTCCAGATTGTCAAATTTGTTGGCGTAGAGTTGCTCATAGTATGTTCTTATAATTGTTTGTATTTCTTTGGTGTTGGTTGTGATCTCTCCTCTTTCATTCATGATTTTATTGATTTGGGTCCTTTCTCTTTTCTTTTTGATAAGTCTGGCCAGGGGTTTATCAATCTTATTAATTCTTTCAAAGAACCAGCTCCTAGTTTCATTGATTTGTTCTATTGTTTTTTTAGTTTCTATTTCATTGATTTCTGCTCTGATCTTTAGGATTTCTCTTCTCCTGCTGGGTTTAGGCTTTCTTTGTTGTTATTTCTCCAGCTCCTTTAGGTGTAGGGTTAGGTTGTGTATTTGAGACCTTGTTTCTTGAGAAAGGCTTGTACCACTATATATTTTCCTCTCAGGACTGCCTTTGTTGTGTCCAACAGATTTTGAACCGTTGTGTTTTCATTATCATTTGTTTCCATGAATTTTTTCAATTCTTCTTTAATTTCCTGGTTGACCCATTCATTTTTTAGAAGGATGCTGTTTAGTGTCCATGTATTTGGGTTCTTTCCAAATTTCCTCTTGTGATTGAGTTCTAGCTTCAGAGCATTGTGATCTGAAAATATGCAGGGAATGATCCCAATCTTTTGACACCGGTTGAGACCTGATTTATGACCCAGGATGTGGTCTATTCTGGAGAATGTTCCATGTGCACTAGAGAACAATGTATATTCTGTTGCTTTGGGATGGAATGTTCTGAATATATCTGTGATGTCCTTCTGGTCCAGTGTGTCATTTAAAGCCTTTATTTCCTTGTTGATCTTTTGCTTGGATGATCTGTCCATTTCAGTGAGGGGAGTGTTAAAATCCCCTACTATTATTGTATTATTGTCGATGCATTTCTTTGATTTTGTTATTAATTGGTTTATATAGTTGGCTGCTCCCATGTTAGGGGCATAGATATTTAAAATTGTTAGATCTTCTTGTTGGACAGACCCTTTGAGTATGATATAGTGTCCTTCCTCATCTCTTATTATAGTCTTTGCCTTAAAATCTAATTGATCTGATATAAGGATTGCCACCCCAGCTTTCTTCTGATGTCCATTAGCATGGTAGATTGTTTTCCACCCCCTCACTTTAAATCTGGAGGTGTCTTCGGGTCTAAAATGAGTTTCTTATAGGCAGCATATTGATGGGTTTTTTTTTTAAGATTTTATTTATTTATTTGACAGAGAGAGATCACAAGTAGATGGAGAGGCAGGCAGAGAGAGAGAGAGAGGGAAGCAGGCTCCCTGCTGAGCAGAGAGCCCGATGCGGGACTCCATCCCAGGACCCTGAGATCATGACCTGAGCCGAAAGCAGCAGCTTAACCCACTGAGCCACCCAGGCGCCCGGGTTTTGTTTTTTTTTATCCATTCTGATACCCTGTGTCTTTTGATTGGGGCATTTAGCCCATTAACATTCAGGGTAACTATTGAGAGAGATGAATTTAGTGCCATTGTATTGCCTGTAAGGTGACTCTTACTGTATATTGTCTCTGTTTCTTTCTGATCTACTACTTTTAGGGTCTCTCTTTGCTTAGAGGACCCCTTTCAATAGTTCTTGTAGAGCTGGTTTGGTGTTTGCAAATTCTTTCAGTTTTTGTTTGTCCTGGAAGCTTTTTATCTCTCCTTCTATTTTCAATGATAGCCTAGCTGGATATAGTATTCTTGGCTGTATGTTTTTCTCGTTTAGTGCTCTGAATATATCATGCCAGTTCTTTCTGGCCTGCCAGGTCTCTGTGGATAGGTCTGCTCCCAATCGAATGTTTTTACCCTTGTATTTTACAGACTTCTTTTCCCGGGCTGCTTTCAGGATTTTCTCTTTGTCACTAAGACTTGTAAATTTTACTATCAGGTGACGAGGTGTGGATCTATTTTAATTGATTTTGAGGGGCGTTTTTAGCATCTCCTGGATTTTGATGTTTGTTCCCTTTGCCATATTAGGGAAATTCTCTACAATAATTCTCTCCAATATACCTTCTGCTCCCCTCTCTTTTTCTTCTTCCTCTGGAATTCCAATTATTCTAATGTTGTGTCATCTTATGGTGTCACTTATCTCTCGAATTCTCTCCTCATGGTCCAGTATTTGTTTGTCTCTCTTTTGCTCAGCTTCTTTATTCTCTGTTATTTGGTCTTCTATGTCACTAATTCTTTCTTCTGCCTCATTTATCATAGCAGTAAGAGCTTCCATTTTTTTTATTGCACCTCATTAATAGCTTTTTTTATTTCAACTTGGTTAGATTTTAGTTTTTTTATTTCTCCAGAAAGGGCTTTTATCTCCCTGGAGAGGGTTTCTCTAATATCTTCTATGCCTTTTTCGAGCCCTGCTAGAACCTTGAGAATCGTCATTCTGAACTCTAGATCTGTCATATTACCAATGTCTGTATTGATTAGGTCCCCAGCCTTTGGTACTGCCTCTTGTTCTTTTTTTTGTGGTGACTTTTTCCACCTTGTCATTTTGTCCAGATAGGATTTGCTTTCTCCTCCTCTGGAATTCCGCTGTTCTCCTTGGTGAGTGAAGTTGGTCCTGGCTGGGTTTCTTGTTGATCTTCTGGGGGAGGGCTCCTGTTGTAGTGATTCTCAAGTGTCTTTGCCCCAGGCAGAGTTGCACCGCCCTTACCAGGGACCAGGGTAAGTAATCCGCTTGGGTTTGCTTTCAGGAGATTTTGTTCCCTGAGCGCTTTCCGTAGAGTTCCGGAGGACGGGAATGAAGATGGCGGCCTCCCAGTCTCTGGCCCGGAGGAGGAGGCCCGGAGGAGGAGGCCCGCTCCTCAGTGTGCCCTCAGAGAAAAGCGCCCAACCGCCCCCGTCTCCCTGGCCTCTGGTCACGCTTGGAGGAAAGCGCTCAATCGGTCACACTTGGAGAAAAGCGCCCAGTCACTTCCGTCTCCGTGGCCTCTGGCCGCGCTCCGAGCTCACCCAGCGTGCCACCGGTTCAAGGTAACCCCGAGCTGAGAGCTCACTTCCCGGCTTTGTCACTGTAGCCGGCTTTCCCGCTCTAATACCTGCAAGCTCTGCAACACTCAGACACCCTGGTCCTTCTGTGACCCCGCGGTACCTGGGGTTATGCTGACCCCACGTGGACTTCCCCCCGGTTTAGCCTCTGGAGCGATGTCCCTCAGTGGAGCAGACTTTTAAAAGTCCTGATTTAGTGCTCCGTTGCTCTGCCGCTTGCCGGAAGCCGGCCCCTGCCCCCACGGTCTATCTTCCCAGCACTTTGGATTCACTTCTCCGCAGGTCCTACCTTTCAGAAAGTGATCAATTTTCTGTTTCTAGAATTGTTGCTCTTCTTCTCTTTGATTTCCCGTTGGATTTGTAGGTGTTCGCAATGGTTAGATAAGCTATCTAGCTGATCTCCTGCTACCTGATGTTGTCTCAGCCTGCTACTTCTCTGCCATCTTGACCCCCCCCCCATTAGTTTATTTTTGCTTTTGCTTCCTTTGCCTCAGGAGACCTATCTAGAAAAATGTTGCTATGGCTGATGTTAGAAAAAGGACTGCCTGTGCTCTTTTCTAGGGTTTGCATGTTTTCAGGTCTCCCATTTTGAATTTATTTTTGTGTATGATGTAGGATAGTGGTCGGTTTCATTCATGCAGTGGCTGTCCAGTTTTCCCAACATGAATTGTTGAAGAGACTGTCTGAAGAGACAGCCATTGGATATTCTTTCCTGCTTTGTCACAGATTAATTGGCCATATGATTGTGCATTGGTTTCTGGGTTTTCTATTCTGTTCTATTAATCTATGTCTATTTTTGTGCCAGTACCATACTGTTTTGATTACTACAGCTTTGTAATATCACTTGTAATTCACAGGAATTCTAATGCTTGCAACTAGCTCTTCTTTTTCAAGATTGCTTTGTCTTTTTGGGTCTTTTGTGGTTCCATACAGTTTTTAGGATTGTTTGTTCTAGGTCTGTGAAAAATGCTGGTGGCTTTTTGATTGCCTTGTATAGTAGAGACATTTTTACAATATTTGTTCTTCTAATCGATGAGCATGGAATGTCTTTTATTTTCTTTTTATATCATCTTCAATTTCTTTCATCAGTGTTCTATAGTTTTCAGAGTGCAGGTCTTTCACCTCCTTGGTTAGGATTTGGTGCAATTGTAAATGGGATTGTTCTCTTAATTTCTCTCTCTGCTGCTTCATTATTAGCGTATAGAGAAGCAACAGATTTCTGTGCATTGATTTTGTATCCTGCAAGTTTACTGATTTCATTTATCAGTTCTAGCTGTTTTTTGGCGGAGTCTTTTGGGTTTTCTATATATAGTATATCATTTTGTTCGTTTTTGAGAGAATTTCTACCGAAACACAAGTCTGAGTTACTATAACTCATCAGTTGTTCTTTCAAATAAAAATGGTGCTCCATATAAGGAGTAACTAGTTCAGTTCACCACTCCATCCCACAAATGCTTTTTGTTTGAGATGAGAATTGGGTTTTGAAATGCAGCAGAAATGCTTTGTGTGTACTTCTCAGCTAGTCACGCAGAATGTTAAAAAGATACTTACTCAAGGGTGGAGATTTAATAAAATTAATGATTTCTACTGCTTCATAAGGAACATTCATAAGTAAAAGTGTGTTTTGTTTTTTTTTAATGTGAGCGTGTGGTGAGGAAGAAATAAAATAACGTTTTGTTCAAATTGATGCTAGTATTTTGGCTCACGCAGGTGTCAGCAGTTTTGCTGACTTCCCACTGCCTTCCCACTACTGGGCAGATGTCAACTCCGTGAAGATGACAAATGGTGTCTAAATAGCTAAAAATATTTTGACCTCCTTGGCCCCTGATAGGGTCTCAGGGAACTCCAGGGATCTGTGGACCGTCCTTTGAGATGTGCTGAGCTAGAGTCAGGAAGAGGTGGTAACAAGGCCTGGGAAGGGATCCCCACCTGTGGGAGGAGCTGCTTCCAGCCACTCCCCACACCCTCCAGGAGGTCTGGGCCTTTGCTGCCCACACAAAGGGCAGCATCTAGGGCTGTGGGTGCTGTCTGGGCTGGGGAGAGTGTGTGCTAGGGATTGAGCAACTTTAGTCTGAAGCTCAAGTAGCTTTTCCAGGTCAGACAGTGCAGCCTTTGGAGAGTGGGGACTGGAAAATGCAGCAGAGGCTGCATGGGCAGCAGTTGCTAAAGAAGAAGACCTAGAGGGCCATGGAATGGGCTATCCTTCTAGAAGACACCCAAGGAGACAAGTGGCTGCAGGTTTGCTGCCCTGACTCTGGGCTCTGGCAGGGGTCCCTGTCCCTGCCTACCTGCCTGCCTGGTCCCTCACCCCACAGCCAGTTTGGGGGCCTTTTAGGGTCTGTTATTCCTTCCTTTAGTTGCATAGCAGGGGCAAGTGTGCAAACGGAGGGAAACATCTCCCCATCTAAGCTCACAGATCTGAAGAGGGGTCAGGAATTCATTGGGAGGATCTGGGTTTGGTTCTGTTTTATTTTAAAGTGCTACGTACATCTTGCAGATGAAGCAGAAGCCTCATGTATGCAACCCTAACTGATTCCTAAGTCTCATGGCTCATTGTTCTCACCTCCCACCCTGAGTTTGGTCCATTCCATTCTGTCTCCCACCAGAAATTCCTGACACCCTCCTCTTCCACCCCCACATCAAGCAGCTTCCCTCCTCTGCTTTAAACTTGCCCCCAAATTCACCTCCTTCAGAAATCTTTCTCCATCTCTCCATCTTCCTCTGCAGAAACTAGTCTCTGATTCATTTCCAGTTCCCTCAGTGCTCATAATAGGTAAAGCTCCCATCTTTGAGCAGCAGGATTGCTGGGTGCTGTGCTGAGTATCTCATGTGTGGTGTTTCTAATTCTTATCATAGGAGTCATCCCCCCATCCCCAGTCCCCTTTTTCTGGATCTAACATCGTCGCAGTGATCTGGTCAAGCATGTCAATTTCCCCTCTAGTACATCACCTTCCTCTGTTCTCCTCTTTTCATCTGCACACCTCCGCCCTGATCCAAGCCTTGTCTCCTGCCCGGATTATGGCACAGCCCCTTTTTACCCCTTCCCAGACCCCATGCACTAGGACTAAAGCTCCTTGAGGACAGAACTTACCCGTTGCATTCAATGCCATCTCCAGAGCTCAGCATAATGCCTGATCATACTATTTGTAAGATATTTACTTTGAAGAAATGAACAGATGGAAGCAGTGGACAAAGGGAAAATGATGGCCATTTTACAGATGAAGATACTGAGTCTCATTAAGGAATGTGCCATGACCTCATGCTCTCCCCACAGGAAGGGGCCCCAGTGAGAACACAGCCATGTGCGTCGGTCGCTAAAGCCTGTGACCGCCCCCCGCCCCGCCCCTTGCCACCTGTCTTTCTTACTTGAGTCAGACGCCCATCATCCATTCTGCCTCCATGCATTACTGACCAGCCTAGATGGATCGTGAACTCCTGTGGGAGGGCAGTGATGGCAAACGTTTTCATAAGTCCCTGCACCTAACAGTTGCCTTGATTTGAGTTGGGGGCTCAGGGTTTCGAATAGAATCCCTCAGTGTTAGGTACACGATCCTTAAACAAATAATTCCACCTCATGGAACCTGGCTTCCTGGTGGGTAGCTGGGGTTGATAATGTGTGCATCTACCACTCAGCAAAGCCACAGAGAAGCAGGAGGCCAAGGCTGGGACAGGGGTGGTGGCAGTGGGGTTGGAGAGAAGCCAATGGGATGGGGACGTGTCCTGGAAGCAGAATCAACAAGTGTCACCAGCATAAGGGATGGTGACCATCTTTCCTGGTTGGGGACCTAGGACTGCTGTGCAGGCCAGAATGAAGCCCCCATCCCTCATTGGCTTTCTTCACCACATGGGCTGTTTACTGTGCTTGAGGGTGTTGAAAACATCCTCCTTTCTCTACAATAAAGTCTTACAGTCACCTTTGGTCGCCCTCTTCCTTCTCTCATCCAGGGTATTCCCTAAGAGCATTTGCTGCTGACAGCGTGAGGCCGTGCTCTCCTTCCCTGTCTCTAGTTCTTACTCTGTTCCCGGGCATCTTCACCTCGGCCTCTGTCGGAGCAGCCGCCTCGAGTCACAGGAGCCCCTGCTGCTCCTTGCTGAGCCCTAGAAAGGCTTCCCATTGCCTGTGGAGACTCAGCCTTCGGAGCCCGGCTTCGGCTCCCTGCACATGGGCTCCCATCTTGCCTTAGTGGCCTCTTGCCCCCTCAGGAGCCCATCCTTCAGTCAGACTCATCTCCTCACTTCTGTCTTCCAAAGGGGCTTTGCTGTCCTTGGGAATCCTAAAATCTTTACTCTGGAGGAAAGCTGAATGGCATCTATCCAACCTCTCCCTCAGTTCAGATTTCCTTCCAGATTCTTTGCTAATAAAATGGTTTCCTCTGGATTGCAATGGTTTCCAGTGGTCCCTCCTCCAAAGGGGTACCAGCTGCTCCCCTGCATTTCATTTGCTAGTTTGCCTCCCCCGAACCCTGTCTCCTGCCACTGCCACCCTGCCTCCCTGGGGCCCCGTTCACATCTCACTCCTCCAGCGCCCTTCTCCGGCTACCAAGCCTGCAGTGGTCGTCCTTCTTCCTTCCCTGTTTCCTGGTGGTGGCAATTAACAACGTAAGTTGGTTTTGGTTTTTTGTTTGTTTGTTTTAAAAAAATTGTCATAAAATACACATACCACAAGAGTTACCATCTCAACCATTTTTAACTCTTCATTTCAGTGGCATTGAGTAGAGTCACGCTGTTGGGGGCCCATCACCGCCATCCATCTCCAGAGCTTTCTCATCAACTCATTAAACACTAACTCCCTATCCCCTGCACCCCCAGTCCCTTGCAACCACCCTTTCATGTTTGGTCTCTGTGAACTGGACTCCTTGAGGTTCCTCGTATGAGCAGAATCAGATGCATGTGTCCGTTTGTGACTGGCTTACTTAACTCAGCCCGTGTCCTCCGGATTCACCCGTACTGTAGCACGGACGCAGAGACCGCATCACCTGCCTTTTTGAGGCCGCCTCATATTCCACCGGGCGTGCAGGCCACATGTTGCTTATGCGCTCCTCCATGGGGGGACCCCTGGGTCGTTTCCCCCTCGCGCTACTGTGAGTGAGCAACACGAGTTTTGTGTCAGACAGAATTCAAAGCTTCAGTCTCGGCTTGGTTCGCTTTGTCCCTGGGGTAAGATGCCTAACCTCCAGGAGTTTCAGGCTTCTTACATATACTATGAGGTGGTGTTACATGCCTTTTAGGATTTTTATAGTCAGTGAAGGAGAAAAGGGGCGTGCGGGAACTGGTGAGCCACCTGCCAATGAAGGGGTGCTCGGGGGAGCCGGGAAGCTCCTCCCCCAGGTCATGTACCAGCATGACTTGGTAGCACTAGCTGCCCTCTTTGTGAAATCCACAGCAGTTCCATCTCTATAGCTCCTGTTAGACTCTCAGGGGGCAGGGACTTGAACATAAAAAATAATCACTAACTCTTTGCTGATTGTTTGACTTGGAAACAGCTGTGTGTGTGAGCGCATAAAAGCAGGAGTGTGAGTTGATGTAAATATGTGTGCGCGGGCCCATGGGGCATGAGAGAGGGGGTGAGGGGGTGTGTTTGCGGAAGGCAGGGTCAGTCCATAAATATTGCCTCTACTGTGTATGACTCACATGCTGGAGACCCCACATGGTGGGGGTGGGGAGCATGGGTGCATGTTTTGTGCCTGTTTATTCTGTATTTCTTGCCCTCCCCCCAGGGTCTCCATGCTGCTCCCCCGCTCCCCAGGGGCGGATGGCCACATGTATGGAGTGAATAAGTGCGCTGGGATTGGGGAACAGGGTCGCACATAACAGAGGAGTATGGACAATTACACGTTCTTTGTTCTGCCTGCTGGTCCCCTGTCCCCACTCCACGCACACCCTAAAGCCCCGTTCTCTGTGCCAGCCTGGCCTGCCCACTCCCGCAGCCCAACAGAAGGCCTGTCACCACTTGGCTTCTGCGCGCTCTGGCCTTGTGACAATGCCGTCGCCCTCCCAACGCCTCCCCCTCCCCGGCCACTTTGCTTTGGCAGGTGTGAAATATTAATTGCCTCACTGGGGACTGGGCTCTTTCTGTCTGTCGTGTCTGACCAGAATATCATTCTCTCCTGCAAATATAATTACCCGGGTGGGGGGGGCTGCAAGGTAGGGAGGGGTGTGGGGGGGAGGGGCGTTGAGAGGGGCTGCAGCTTTTTTTCTTAATCGCCTCTCGCCTGTCTGTTAATTAGGAGCCGTGCTTTGCTACATGCTGAGATATTTTGGTTAATTATGAAAGAGAAAAGGACAAATTTGTCACGTCTTTTGTTTTCGTTCCGCCATGTCTCGTGGTGACAGCGGTGTAAGGCTGACGGACTGCTCAGGCGGCAGTGCCAGATGCTCTCGGGCCCCTCCTCAGGAGGCCGGGGGGGCCAAGGGACCCGGTGGGGGGGAGGGGGCCGCCTGCACCCCATCCTCGGGGGTCCAAGGCAGAGATTCCTATTCTCTCACGTGAATGTGCGGAGGATGCCAGGGAGGGCCATCCCCCTCCCCCGGAAAGAAGGGGTGGGGAGACACCTTCCTGCGCTGTGAGGTCTGCCTCGTTGGCCTTCAGCTCATATCTGGTGGGGCAAGCCTGAACTTGCCATGAGAGTTCAGGGCAGACAGGTGACTTGCCGGTACCCCGAGGGTCCAGAGGAAGTGTGGGGCCTGTTCGTGCTGGAGTCGGGGGTGAGTCTGATGCAGTGTGGTATTCTGAGTGCGCCATGGCATAGCCTGCCCGGGGCTTGTGCAGAGATGTGCTAGTCCTCTCGGCCACTGTCCTCTGGCTAAGGCCTCCGGGCCCACCTGTATCATAGTCCCCTGGAGCAGGGGAAGACCCCCGCCTTTGGGCTCCGTGGCTCCCTGAGCTTCTGTTACGTGATGGTTAAGTTTATGTGTTGACTTGGCTTGGCTATGGTGCCCAGCTGTTTGCTCCAACACCAGTGTAGATGTTGCTGCAAAGATATGTTTTAGCTGTGATTAATATATCAAGCCAGTAGACTTGGAGAGAAGCAGATTAACCTCCATAATGTGCTTGGGCCTCATCCAATGAACTGAAGGCCTTAAGAGCAAAGGCAGAGGCTTCCCAAAGAAGAAGTAATTCTCCCTCAAGGCTGCAACATGGAAATCTCCCCTGTTTCTCACCTTCTAGCTGGCCTACAGATTTCAGACTCAAGACTGCATCAACTTTTACCTAGCCTGCCTACCTGCCTTCCAGATTTCACCTTTGCCAGCTCCCATGATCCCATAAGCAAATCCTTAAAATAAATCTCTCTCTCTCGATATATATATTATAGAAAGTAACCTATAGCCATACCTACATATGATATATAATGTATATGGTATGTGTATCTCCGGTAGATGTTCATCTGGTGAACCCTGACTAATACGGACCCCATTGCAGCCCTTACCCACAACCTGGTCTTAGAGTTGCCTGCTTCACTCCCTGTCTTCTCCACTAGTTGCAAGGAACAACAACAAGGATGCCAGTCCCCTAGCATCCTCTGGGCCTTGCACAGGGCCTGTCCGTACTAGGCCTTAATATGCATTTGTTGCATATTGAACGAGTTCATTTGGGAAACAAGAAAGACCTACATCCCCTACAACCAATCAAATAACCATCCAAGACAGCCCAGGCAGTTCCTGACTTATAAATGGGTTGAGTTCCAAAAATTCATTTGAATTAGTTGTCTGAAGCTTTTTCCCATAACAACAAGGATATCAGTGCTGGCAAGCCTCCAGGGCTGGCTGCCAAAAACCTATTTAACCCATAGTATAGATTAAGTACTGTGCATTTGCCATGAAAAATAGTAGAAAACAATACTCTTGCAAGGCTAGTAATTAAAAGAGAAATATAGTATTGAATAAAAATAGATGAAATTTTTCATTTTGAATATTGGAGTTTGAGGAAAAACAGTTAGGAAGGGATGAGCAAGTAGAGGGAGACTTAGGGAAAATCTGAACGGAATTTCTGAGTCGTTTCAACAGTTTTAGGAGTGGATTTGGCCACGTCTTTATTTGCTCTAATTTCTGCTGACAACTCAAGATTGTTCCTATCGTTCCTTGATTGCTGAATAATGAGGCTCCTTCTCACTGGTCTCAATTAAAGCCATTAGTTTGTCCACAAATGTAACAAAAGGAGGAAGTCAAGGAACCCTGGGGTGCACAGGAGAAAGCCCGCAAAAAACCAGAATGGGTGTGTGCCCAAGCGGGAAGAGCCTGGACTGGAGACCCGCCCTGAAGCCCTGTAGGGAATGCGGCGCCGCCAACTCGGCAGTTCCCCACGCCTGTCACCAGGAGGCACTGTTGTGCCGTTCTCGCCTAAGACTGGGGCGGGGGGGGGGCGGGGGGGGGGGGGGGGGCGGGCTCTGCCTTTGAGGAGTGGTTGGGGAAAGCGGGAGGGATAGCGTGTGGTGCACATTTCCAAGCTGAGTGTCAGGCCTGCATAGTCATTCTCCAGTTCGAAAGATCGAGATGAGTGTTGCAGACAGAAAAAAATGTCCCAAGATCCAAAGTGGGGAAGTGCAGACAGTGGGAGACTCATGGGAAAGGTGAGCCTGGGACTGGATCTTTGGGGCTAGCATAGTGGGACCAGTGGAAAGACGGGAAGCCCCCTCCCCTCCGGGGGGGGGGGGGTCAAGTTTCAAACAGGGTCAGTGTGAACAAAGTTCCTGAAACAAGAGGGGGCCCGGTATGTTCTGGGAAGGGAGGTAACCCTGGGACATTGACTTTGTGAAATAAAGCAATGGAGAATGGGGAATAAATGTGGATGTTAGGATCCAGAGGTGGTGGTGGTGCTGTTTTCATGTGTGGAGTGGGGAGCAAGACAGTGAGTTCTTTTTTTAAAAATTAAAAGGTTTTGACTTTGAATATTTTCAGATTTGCCAAGATAGTCCAGGGTTCCGTGTACCCTTCACACAGCTTCCCCTAATGTTAGCATCTTACATGATCATGGCACAGTTATCAAAACTAAGAAATTAATATCTGTACAATGCGAGTAAGGAAACTACAGACTTTATTCCACTTTTACCAGTTTTCCCACTGAGTCTCGTTTCCTGTTCCAGGATCCCGTTCAGTATACCCTGTTATCTTCAGTCCTCTGTCTTCTTCAATCTGTGACAGTTTCTCAACATTCCCTGATTTTATGGGTTTTTAGAAAGGATACCACCTGGGGGAAGTATCCTTCACATTGAATTATTCCAGGAGACACATGATCTCAACATGACTTATTACTGGGGATGTGAGCCCTTGAAAACTTTCTCCAAGGGTAGATTCAATCTAATTTTCCAAAATAATTGAACATTCCTGCCTACATGCACCTTGTTGTCCAGATGAACTAGAAAAGCATTCCTGTTCCTGAGAAGCTGCACGCTTGACCTTCTCTGGATAACTGACCATCAGCATTTTCTTTAAAAAGTCACGATTTCTCTCTCTCCATGCTTTGTTAGAAGTGAGTCACTAAGTCCAGCCTACACCCAAGGAGATGGAAATTAAGCTCCACCTTCTGGAAGAAAGAGTGGAGAAGAATTTTTGGAGCTATGGTAAAACCACCAGGTAATAATACATATTGGGGGACGATGATTTGAAGCTATGCAAATATCTTATTTCGATGAGTTCATGACTGGGAACATTTATTTCTGTAACTGTGGGACAGAGAGCATACTTTGGAGGGAGATAGACATATGATAAGAGCTCTGGGGTTCCTAGGACTAGGGGTTTGTGTGTGAGAATCAGGGAAGTCCATTCCTTTGCCCACCGTCAGTCTCTAGCACCTTGTTGCCAGACCTGGGAGTAGCTGAGTGTTGAGACCCTAGCTGGGACCCCTACAGACATGGTCATGGAGGTGGTGGAAGTGGGGCAGGGGTACGTGCAGATGTGGGAGGAGAAAGGTGCAATTAGCATGGGCTCCTGGTCATGAGTTATTGGCCATCTTTTGCAGGGGAAGGGTCAGGAACCCCATCAGCTGTAAGAAGTCAGGCTGTCTTGTCTCGTGGCCCTTCCTGCTGGCCCTGGGATGGATGGGAGTGGAAGGGTGGCTTCTAGCTTCTTTGAGGGCCTTCCTTCTGAGTTGAGACAGCAGCCTGCTTTCCAGCCTACTCAGGAGCTGCTGATAGCCTCCTCTTTAAGGCTGGAGCCTGACACAGACCAGCTGGCTGGTCCACTGATTGTGGTTGATCTCGATCAACCCCCTGCCCCCCAACTACCCCAGATCCAGGGGGTCCATTTGTAACTGGGACTCTCTTAGCTCTGTTGGGTTGCCAAGAGCGGCGACACACTGATACAAACTGCTGGTGTCCTAGCCTCGGGGCCTTGGGGGCTTTGGCCCTTCTATTTTTTCCTCCACAATTCATCTTTAAAGACAGTTGCCTGGAGAAGGGAGCTGTTTGTGCCTTTAGAGATGGGGTTTGGATCGCCTGCAGGGTGTCCCTCAGGCTGGTTATCCTCCTTTCTCCTTTACTCAGTCATTTCTGCCACTGTCCAGCCTTTGAGAGCCCGGCTGAGTTGGTGGGATTCAAAGAATGTCATCCCCAGTTATCTCCTATGATTGATCATTGAAGGAATGGTCTCTTCCAGCATCTTCAGTCTGTCTTTGACTGATTTGATTTCACGGATCTGTGACCTGGTCTATCTCACCTCTTCCAAAAAGCTTTCCTGGATTAACTTTACATCCTACCCAATTTTATTTATTTATTAAAAAGATTTTATTTATTTATTTGACAGAGATCACAAGTAGGCAGAGAGGCAGGCAGAGAGAGAAGAGGAAGCAGGCTCCCTGCTGAGCAGAGACACCCCCCCCCCCCCCCCCCCCCCCCCGCCATGCGGGGCTTAATCCCGGGACCCTGAGATCATAACCTGGGCCGAAGGCAGAGGCTTTAACCCACTGAGCCGCCCAGGCGCCCCACATCCTACCCAATTTTAATTTAGCTAATTGAACCTCAATTCTGTGCTGTCTCTGAAATTTCAGATGTAAACATTCAGACTCCCTTTAAAGAACGTCAGCTCGTTGAGGGCATCTCCCTCCTCCCTAAGTCTGTATTATTGATAGGCGGACTAAAAGATGAAAACAGAATTTTTTTTTTTTTATCCTATATGGTCCTTAGTGCCTTCTGACTCAGTTTGTCTACTGGAATGGTTGAAGACCTGAATCAGACTTCCAGGAAACTAGGGTTGTCCCATCCATTCTCTTGCCTGTGTGTGTGTGTCTGTGTGTGTGTGTGTCTGTGTGTATGTATGTGCGTGTTGGGTCGGGGGTTGCTTGTTATTCCAACCCTGTGGCCAGCCCTCTGTGCTGCAGCTTGTCTAGTTCCCAAAAGAAATTAGCAGGAGGCAGAGTTACCTTTCCTCACAGGGGTTCGAAGAATTCCCCCTACTCCAAGGCAACGAACCCTTCCCTGTCCCTTCAGAGGAAGGCTCCAGTGCCTACAATAAGGAAACCATAGACAGACATCTTCTATCTGTCAAGAAGGGGGGAAGGGTGCTGGGTCTATCTAGGTCTTTTATTCTTTTCCTTGTCTCCTTATTTGCATTCAGTAAGGAGGTGACACATTCTAGAACATAACCTCCCTTTTTCATTCCAGGAATCTAATTGTTATTTCTGTGTTTGTGAAAGATAAAGGATTAGCAAGAATGCTTTGCATTAAGGCACCATTTATAAATGCTTTATAATTATTTATGAAATTATCCCACATTTTATAGCATGGGAGATAATAACTTAAATTGATGTATTAAACATGTACAGTCGTTATTTTAACAATATTAAATGCACCTCTGTAGAATAATCATTTCATAAATACGAAGAAAGCATTCAGAAGTGGCACCTTAATTTAAGACATTACAGGATTCGTGACACCCAAATCCACGACCTTTTTTCTTGAAGACAGATGGAGTTTCTTATCTGGCTGTAGTGTTCCTCTTTCGTGAAGTGAAAATGAATTCTTAAATTAAAAAATATATTATCGAGGTAATTTTGGCAATGTGAGGAAGCAATGGGAGAGGAGATAAGCAGAATTTCCAGGGACCAGAACAAATTGGACAAACCTTATCTTTGCTTGTCTCCATCCTCCCCACGCCCAGGGTACTGGAAGAGTCATCTGGTCTCTGGGAATCCTGCAGTGTTCTGGGGAGGAGGTAAGAACAGGCTGATGGTGAAGACCGTTGCATTATTTCCCTCTAATGCCACGGCTTGGGGGGCTGTTTCGAGAAACCCTAAAAAGAAGATCCATTTTGCACAGCAGTAGGTCTCTGCAATAAGGGGCTATAAAATAAATCCCAGTTTATTTTTTTTTTGCCGTTAGTGAATCCAAGGTAAGTAAGCCATGCTCCCCAGCGGTGCAGCACCTCTGTCTTTTGCTGGTGGTGCCCTCTGCTGGCCACTGCTAGAATTTCAATACCACACATTCACCGTCTGCACGGGTAGCGAAGCTCTTTTTAGGGTCTATGCCCTGTGCTAAGCGTTTGGTCAACATGATCTTATTCAGTTTTCACAACAATCATTGAATGACAAAACTGAGCCTCAGAGAGTTTAGGCGCAGGCTCAACCTCTTAACCACTGCACTATCCTGAGTCAGCAGGCAAGACCTCAGGGGGCCCATGATCCAGCTCTAGGCCCAGGGATGAGGGCACATCTACTCTGCATTTAGAGACCACGCTCCACGGTCTTAATGAGCCTATTTAGACGGGCATCTTAGTCTCTAACTCAAGTCTAGCAATATCTCCAGTGCAAGTCCTTTGGGAGAGATGGGGTCTTTGAAATGTATACTCTTTATTCTCTGATCCAGTCATGGCCCCTGTACTTTCAAATCCTGGAAGCCACTGCGGACTCTTCTTTCTCTCTCACCTCATACGTAAGCCCCATCGGGACCATCTGTTGGCTTCACCTTCAAAATATATTCAGGATCCAGCTTCTTTTTTTTTTTTTTTTAAATTTTGTTTCTTTTTTTTTTTCTTTCTTCTTTTTTTTTTCCTTCTTCTTCTTTTTTCTTTCTTTTTTTCTTTTTTTTTTTTATTACCATATAATGTATTATTTGCCCCAGAAGTACAGGTCTGTGAATCATCAGTCTTACACGGTCACAGCACTCACCATAGCACATACCCTCCCCAATGTGCATCACCCAGCTACCCTATCCCTCCCCTCCACCCCCCAGCAACCCTCAGTGTGTTTCCTGGGATTAAGAGTCTCTTATGGTTTGTCTCCCTCCCAATCCCATCTTGTTTCATTTTTCCCCTTTTACCCCCCACAACCCCCCTGCCCTGCCTCTCAAATTCCTCATATCAGGAGATCATATGATAATTCTCTTTCTCTGATTGACTAATTTCACTCAGCCTAGTACCCTCTAGTTCCATCTACGTTGTTGCAAATGGCAAGATTTCATTTCTTTTGATGGCTGCATTGTATTCCATTGTATATATATACCACCTCTTCTTTATCCATTCATCTGTTGATGGACAACTTGGTTCTTTCGAAGAAGCTGGACATTGTTCCAGCTTCTTTTTTTCGAACCACTTCCTCCATTACCACCTTGGTCTAAGGCCCTGCCACTGCTTGTGGGTGTTATGTCAACAGCCTCCTACCTGGGTTTCCATAGCAGTCAGAGCGAGTCTATTAGGACACCAATTCACCTTCTCATTTCAGGTAAAAGCCAAAGAGTCTCACTGTGATCCAAAGAATCCTACAAAGTCTGGTGTCTGGTCATAATTGCCACCTCTCTCCCTCTCCTCCCTTTTGTTCACTCTACATCTGCCCATGGGCCGCCATGGCATTCCTTGAATATGTGAGTCGAACTCAGCCTCTGAACCTTTGCACTGGCTGATCTCACTGTCTGAAATGTCCTTCCCCCAGATATCTTTGTAACTTGCTTCCTCACCCCCTTCAAACTTGCCTCAAATCCCACCTACTTAGTGAGGCCCACCCTGATCCCTCTATTTAAAATTACACTCCTCTGTGCCTCATTGTGAATCTTCCTTCCCTGTGTTGCTTTTTCTCCAACAATTTCTAGTCTTTTTATATAATGTACTTATTTAGTATGCTCATTGTCTATCTCCCCCACTAGAATGCAAGCTCCCTGAAGGCAAGCATTTGTGTGCTTGGTATCTATTTGTTTCCCAGCAATCTGGAAGAGCACCTGGCACAATGTAGGTCCTTAACAAGCCCTGTTTCACGACGCAGCATTGCTGCTTTGTCCCCAGTTGGTGGAAGCTAGAGTGACTGTCCCGGTTTGCCCAGGACTGACCTGGTTTTAATACTGAAAGCCCAGCATCTTGGAAAACCTCTTAGTCCCTGGCAAATCGGGACAGTTGGTTACCTTAATGACAGGCAAGAACGTCAGGAAGAAGGGACAGCTGTCCCCAGGAGCTAGTTAGATCTCCACTGCCCCCCACCCCTGGCCTGAGTCTGGAGGGGGCGCCTGTCTTCGCCCACATCACTAGAGGATGGGGGTGGGGGTGGGAGAATGGCTCCATCTCAGAAAAAGCCTTTGAATTATTGAAATTGCAGCTTATTATGAAGAAGAAAGTGAGTTTCTATTTCCCTATAAGTGGCACAGGAGTAGAAAAATGATAGTGTAATCATGTTCCAGTGGAACAATTATTTTCCCGAGACGGAGCAATAGAGTGTAATCTTTGATTACCCACCCCCTCCGGCTGAGTTTAGTGGCCGATAAATCTTGCTCGAGCCTCCCTGACCTGTGGCTGCTGCCTCCGCAGGACCTCCCTGGCTGGCCCAGTCCTCATCTTCCCCACTGACCCCTGCTTCTCCTGACTCTGCTTTTAGGGTGATTGATCTGGGCCAGAGCCGAGGGCAGAGGGGAAGGGAGACTGAGGCAGAGGACAGGGAGGGGGTTTCCACTCACTCGCTCAGGGCGTGACCTTGAAGCACAGATGAAGGTCTGCCTCGGGACTGGGCTGGGGCAGTGACAGAGATACAGAGAGGGGAGCAGAGATCAGAAAGATTTTTAAAGCCCTTCTCATTAAGATTGTGTGGGAAGACAGGCGAAGGAGAAGGCCGGGTCAGAAAGCGAGGCCAGGTCTGGGAGAGCAGAAAAGCACAGGTGGGCTTGTCTGTGCTGCCTGCCCCAGGAGGTGTACCAGCAGAACTTTCTCTCCCTTCTGACGAAGTCTCAGTGTTTCCTGAGGTTGTTTGGTCCCTGAGTCTGCCTGGCTTTAGTCCACTGGCGCGGCCCCGGTAGGATGCCACACACCAGGGACATCAACAACAGACTTGTCTTGCTCACAGCTCTGGAGGCTGGAGGCCCAGGATCAAAGTGCGGGGGAGAGCGCTTCCTGGCTTCCAGATGGCCCTCGCACGGGGTCTTCCCAAGGGAGAGGGGTGAACGGGGAGGAGAGGAAACGGGCACTGCTGTGTCTCTTCCTCTTCTTCTAAGAACACCAGCCCTATTGGATTCACCCTACCCCCATGAACTCATATAACCTTTCCACCCCCTTACAGCCCTGTCTGCAAACATAGTCACTCTGGGGCTTGGGGCTTCAGCCTATGAACTTGGAAGGTGTGGGAGGGGCAGGGGGACACAGATATTCAGTCCAGAATCCTGCCTTCTTGGTGCTTCCTCTTGGTTCCTGGATTGCTACCAGAGAGGTGGTCTGAGACAACCTCACGCTCAGCCTGGGGATCGTGTCTCGTCCCCAGATATTTAAGCAGTTCTGTAAGGAGGTCCTTAGACCAGCAACATCAGCGTTCCCTGGGAACTACTCAGAAATGCAAATTCTCAGGCCCTACCCCAGACATTCTGAATCAAGGACTCCAAATCTGTTGTGTTTTAACAAACCCTCTGGGCAATTCTGGGCAAAGTCGGGTTTGAGAACAACGTGGGTCCACGCATCAAGTGTCACAAGCTGGTTTCTGCCCCTTACCTGGCCTCTTTCATCACCTGTCTTTCTGGACCTAAGCTGGGCCCTGATTGGGGTGTCCAGTCTCAGCCAGTTTCCCTCACTGCTGGGGGAGCCTCGCCTTCTCCGTGTTTTGATGTCCTTCCCTAGTACCTGGTTCTCGTACATCACTGGGTCTGTATTTTCCTTTCTGCTTCTGAACCTGGATGCCCATGCCCGGGCCCTCTGCTGACTTTCGGCCTTTACTGCCAGCTTTAGCCTTCTCTGGCTTCCTCCCATTTCCCACTGGAGTTGACCATGGGGGACTTCCTTCCTCCATGCAACCTGAGGGCCTGGGCCACCGACTGCAGCCATTCCCCTCACAGACCTGTGCATCCACACCAGCTTTGGGCCCCGCGGGGGGACCACAGGGGTCATCCCGGCCCAGAGTCCACCCACCTCTCAGCCTGCCCGCCCAGCTGCAGCCATTCTCGTAGGCTGGACCCTGTCCTGAGCTATGACAGGTCCCAGGTTGCTCCTGGGGTGATGCCGGCACTTGGAATGCAAGGCCGCTAAACTCCGCATGGCTGTGGGCTGGGGGGATGGGCTGAGCTGTTGGCTGGGCTCCCAAGTCCTTAGGATTAAGGACAGGTGGTGGGTTTTTATTTCATTGTTATCAATTATAGGGGTCCTTCAGCAATTGCTGGCTGGGAATGAGAGGAATGAAGAAGCCTGTGGTTTTTGTCCTAATTTGTTTGGTTTGGGGCTGGACCCCGAGCTCGGGAACCACAGTAATTAGCCCAGCTGCAGAATTGGGCAAATGTAGCACATGGCTGTCATTGCTCCAAGGGGCTGGGCTGGCACCAGAGCCACTGGCTCCAACAAGGGCTTTTGTCAGCTGGGGGTGGGCTGCAGCGGATGTGGGGATGGGGGTGGCGCTTTGCATTCCCAGCCTCCCTCCCTGCTCCTTCTCCCACCCCTTTTGGCTGGTGGAGCTGCCCCATTGCTGAGTCTGGGGGGCAGGGTGAGGAAGGGAGAGAGCCCTGGGATGAAGAGGTCAGGGGCCGAAGGCATGGCTCAGCCACTGAGTGTCGTGGGGACTCGCGGGAGAAGAAGTGGGAGTCTGGTGTTGGAGGAGCAGGGGAAAGCTGAGAGAACGGGCATGGCAGCCACAGACAGACAGAAGTCGTGTATAGGCCCAAACCTCTGGGAGAGGACATCTGCCATTTGCCAAGCCAACCAGAAAATTCAAAAGATGGCTCAGCGTGCAGGCAAGAGACCTGGGTGGGAGAAGGGGAGGCGAGTTGGAGAAGCAAGTGGGCACTGGGCTACTGAGAAGGGCTCTGTGTCAAGCCCCAGCAGGGCTGGGGCTGAGGCGGTGGTGGCTCACGGAGCTCCCACGGGGGAGCCCATCGCTTGTGTCTGGACGTGCATTCACAGGGCCGACCTTGGAGCCACAAGCTGTGGGACCCGCACGCGCTGGCCTGTGTCCCATAGCCTCCCTGGGGCTCCAAGGGCCTCCCTGGCTTTTCTGCTGTCCTTCTCAAGCGCTGCTCGAGATGCCACATCCTCAGCTTTCCGGTGTGAACAGTTAATGCCTTCAGGCGCTTGGCTTCTGTGGGCTGCGGTGGGTCCAGAATCTGTGACATTTTGCTGACTCCAGTTCTTTGCTCCTAATTGTAGAAGGAAATCATAGCAGGAGGATTTAGGGCAGACATTGGAGAGAAACTCTGATTCATAAAAGTAGGTGAGGCATAGAAGAACGATGTGGCTTATCTCAACCTCCATTCAGAGCTCTGCTAGCTGACCTCTTCCGAGGCTGTGGAAGACCCCCCCGCAACACGCCGTGCCGCCACCACCCTGCCCCCTGCCCCAGCCAAAGACATTTTAGGGCTCTGTGAGTAGAGTTGAAACCAGATGCCTCCCTGGGAGCTAAAGACTCAGCAGCTACCATTTACTTCTGTACTGAATTGTCTTCTTTGTAGGATGACCAGAGGGTCAGCCGTCCTAGGACCACAAGGAGGCACAGTGCCATCAAGAGACAAGTAGAGGAGTGGGGATGCTGGGCCTCTGCTGTCTTGGGCCAGATGCCCCTCCACCTCTCCCAGGTAGAATTCTGTTGGCCATATATCCTTCCTCTTCCCGTGAGCAAGACTGGAGGACATACTCTCTTCCAAACTCATGGCAAATGGCAGCCACTGTCTTCTTCTCTTGCCCTTGCCATTCCTAAAGATTCTGGATGGACAGAGAGGCAGGGAAAGGGTTAAAATGTCCATACCCTGAGGGATGATGGTTAAGGCAGTGAGAGGCCAAGGGAGAAGTGGGGGTGAGTTAGGGCAGGAGCCCAACGCTGGGCTTTTGGGGTATGGGCCAAAGCCAGGGCCAAGGTTTGGGGTGAGGAAGGTTTGGAGGGGGCATTTCCCAGGTTTGGAAGGGACATATCTCCAGGAAATCCCCCTCCAAACCTTCCTCACCCCCATTTCCTGGGAAATGCCCCTCCAAACCTTCCTCACCCAAAACTTGGCCCTGGCTTTGGGCCACAAATACGGATGGGCTGCAGGCCAGAAGGTCACAGACTGCTGTGCTGGGGTTGCTTAATACCTTTGTAGGTACGCTTTCATCCCAATGGTCTGACCTCCTCCTGGGGAGCCTCATTGCACTGACCTCATTTCTGTCTCCCCCCTAGAGCGCACTCTGCGTGAGGGGCAGTGATGTCTCTTTTGTTCATTCTTATGTCCTCTGGGCCTAGACCTTAGCAGGAACTCACTAAAGTTACCTAAATGAATTTGCCCAGGAGGGAGATACAGTTGAGGGGCCTGGAGCTGGGTGTGGTGGCTGCCAGCCATTTCTGCCCTGGGCTCTTCCCTCTAGTTTCTTTTTCTTCTTGTATCCCCTCCCTTCTTCATAGTCTCCTGCTGTCAACTTTTCTTTTTCCCATTTTCTCTCTTTCCTCCCCATAGACCTGACCTGGTCCCTGGCTGTTATAACCATATAAGCAGAGGTATTTACAGTATGCCTGCTCAATGGGGACCTCCCCGAAGGCCTGAGCCTCATGGGAAAACATTGAGCCATTGTGCGTGCCTCTCACAGAACTCTCAGGGCTCCAGCTTCTCTCTGTGGCCTTCAAGAAGCATCAAGGTCAGCTTCATCCAGGCAGCCTGCACAGGTCCAGAATACGACTTTGTTCTGTCACCCTGACCACACATCCTACCCCTTGTTCTCACAGACAATGAGTGGTTAGTGCCCTTTAGGTAAGACACATATTTGTAGCACAGGCAATAGACATTATTGAGGAGGGATCAATGGGGTGAAGGGACAAATGTCAGAATGCCATCAGTGATTTGGTCAAAAAGTCAATTTCTGGAGAATATCTGAAAATCACAAAGTAGTTCACGTTAGCTGTCTATACCTCCTATCTCAACATTGCTGCCATGGAAAACAATAACCAGTGTGGGTGCTGAATGAGCCAGGAATTCTGCAAAATTCTCCTCCATCAAGGAAATTGTTTGTTCCACATGCTGGTGTCCAGCTTGTAATGTCCTTTTAAAGGAACCAGGCTTGCCTACACATGCAGTCCCATTTGGGGAACTAAAAAGCTATCCCAGGGTGGTAGGGAACCTTTACAGTATGCCTCAGTGATCTCTGTCTCTTGGTCTTCACTTCCTTGTATCATCCCTTGTCCTTTGGTATACACTGGACTTCTTGATTTGCTTCTAAAGAATAGAACATGTCACTTCCAAGACAAAGTTATAAAAAGACAGTGGTTTTCATCTCGGGTGCTTGTGGTCTCCTAATTTCTCACTCAGTTTTTTGGTTTTTCTTTCTCTCTCTTTCTCCCATCACCAGCTACCATGCTTTGAGGACCCTTGGACAGCCTATGGAGAGGTCAGTGAGCTTAGAAGTGGGTCCTCCCTCTTGTCCTAATAAAGCCTTTAGAGGAGGCCACAGCTCTGGTCTTCAACCTTATAAGAGACTTTGAACCACAGGCATCCAACTAAGACATGCTCAGATTTACAATGCACAGAAACTTTGAGATAGTAAATTTTCGCTATTTTAAGCCACTGAGTTTTGGGGTAACTTGTTACACAGCAGTAGATAACTAGTACACCTGTATATCACCAATTTTCATCTCATTTCATCAACAATTGTCACCACTGCTCCTACTCCCCATTCTCTAGCACCCTGACTCTTGCTCCCCACCCCCTAACCTCTCATTTTGATTCTTAATCTTTGGCTTCTTGTCCAGCTTCTTGGCTGGTTTTGACCTTGTCAAGTGGTTTTGACCTTGATTCCTCTCCAGACACAGTGTTGGGGGTCTGCCTTTTGACACCATGCTTCATAAGCTTGTGTAAGAAACTCCTACCTCCTAAACTTTCTCCTGGCCAAGCTCACCTCTCACCTGCTCCAGGTCCACACAGAAGCTGGATCAGAAAGTCAGCCCACTTCTAGAGCAGGAAAGCTTAACCAGACACGCTGGAAAGATTTTCAGTGAAGGCTGAAACAACCTTCTTATCATGAGAAAATCCACCACGTTCTCCTGCTGTTCCTATCAATCCAGACTTTCCTGCATTTGTTAGCTGATGGATGGCAAGTGGCTAGCCCATTACTTTGTAAAAACAAGATGTTGTTTTCAGATATTTATCTTTCCTCCTTCTTCCTCCCCCCCTCCATCTCCAAGAAAAACTTTCATTTGTTAAGTCTAGTCAGTATTTCATTCATTATTATCGTTATTTTTGAAATTTAGACATTAGAATGATCAGGTCTGGGTTCCATTATGGGGCTCTTGTGACCTAAGGTAAATATTCTCTGTGACTGGGAGAGTACATGGCTATTTTTTCTCAGTCACCCTGGTTTCATGATTGCTCAGACTGCAGAGTAAATCAGAGGCCAACTCAAGATTGGGTACAGAACCAGAATTGATTCACATTCATTGGATTGCCTACAGATATTGATGACTCAAATTCAACGTTTCCATGTGGGCTGGGGGGGAGGACTTAGCCTAGATTGGAAGCTGGACATGGCATTCCTCACCTCTTGTCACCAAGAATATAGTACACTAACAGATGGAAATGCCAGGTAACAAGAGATAAGTCCCTTGCCCACAGAGGATGCATGGTAAGTGTTCGCAGAAATGATGAACAGAGATTTTTTTTTTTTTTTTTTTTGACAGACAGAGATCACAAGTAGGCAGAGAGAGAGGAGGAAGCAGGCTCTCCGCAGAGCAGAGAGCCTGATGAGGGCTCGATCCCAGGACTCTGGGATCATGACCTGAGCCGAAGGCAGAGGCTTTAACCCACTGAGCCACCCAGGTGCCCCTGAACAGAGATTTTTAAGGCCACTGAGGACCTGCCTGGCCCCTCTCCCCACTCTTCCTGGATGATTTCATTTAGGACCATACTGTAGTCTTCACCTATGACCTGAAAATTCCCAAAGCATTATCTTCAGGCCATTATCTCCAGGCCTTGAACGCTAGAGCCACATATCCAACAGCTTTAGACAACTGCCCTTGACTGTTGCTCAGAAACGGAAAGTCCTTTGTGTCCAAAATTGAACTTACTGTCTTTCCCTCAAAGCTGCTCCTCATCCTGTCCCATCTTCTGGAATCTCTCTACTTTGCTCAAGCTAGAAAACAGGAGTCAGATGTGAATCCTCCTTCTTCCTGACCCTGCCCTTGTGATCAGTCATCGAAACTTGGCTGATTTGATTTCTTGCATAGTCCTTGAAGGGGGCCGTTGCTGCCTACCTCCCTTTTCACCCTGGTGTCTCTCCTGTGTTACTCCTAACTGGCCCTTCGCTTCCAGGGTAGGTTGTGGCCAATTCATCTCCACATTCCTGCCGGAAAGGTAAGTGCAAAATGCAGTTCTGTTCACAGCACTTTATTCATTCATTCATTCATTCATTCATTCATTCATTCATTTGAGAGATAGAACACGTGTGCATGCAAGTGGGGGGAAGAGCAGAGGGAAAGAATCTTCAGGCAGACTCCCCGCTGAGTGCGGAGCCTGACGGGGCTTGATCTTGCCACCCTGAGATCACGACCTGAGCTGAAACCAAGAGGCAGACACCTAACTGACTCACAGCACTTTCCTGTTTAGAATGATTCAAAGTGGGGCTCTACGCTCAACATGGAGTCTGCTTGAGATCTTTCTCCCTCGCCCTCCACCCTTTCCCCCCTTCATGTGCTCACTCTCTCTCTCAAATAAATAAACAAATCTTTAAAAAAAAAAAAATTCAAGGATTTATTTATTTATTTATTTATTCATTTTTGCCTTTGGGTCAACGGCCCAAACTATGAGTAGAGGCTGCAAAGCCTCACCTTGTTTTCTCTTTAGCTGCTTGTCCATAACACACCTGGAATCTTGTGTTTCAGGCACAGAGAACACCTTATGGCATTCTCACCCCTTTGTACACAGGACTTCCTTGCCTGGGAATCAGCCCCTCGGCTTGCTACTCGGCCTGGGTTCCTTCTCTTTGTCCTTTCGAAGTCAGCTTAGCTGCCACCTCCCCTTGAGGAATGGTCGCTATCCCCCAAGTCTGGGATGGCTATTTCCTGGTGGGCCTGACCGCACCCGGGGCTTCTCTGCCATCACAAATACCTGCTTGTTTCTGGGGCAGCCGGGGCAGCCTTGTGGCCGGAGCCTGGTCCGCAGAAGGGGTCTGGTAGGTAAATCATGGGGCCCCAAAGGAATGTGCCAGATCTACAGAGGGGAAGTTCTTCCCCTTTTAGGTACCGGTACACAGTAAAAACCTCTACCTGCCCCATTCAGCCAGAGGGGAAAAGAGCCAGGAGAGTGAGTGCCCGACTCCGGGTCCAGAGGCTGCTCGTTTGAATCCGACTCTGCCTCTTACCAGGGGAAGTTACTGAACCTCTAAGCCTGAGTTTGTTCCACAGTGAGGCGGGAACCCTACCCCGTGGCAGACAGGGCTGGTGCGAGGAGCACACAGACAGGGCTCGCCAAGGAGCCCAGCTCAGCAGACGCCTGGTTAGAACGGAGTCCTCCCCTCTGTTCCCACGGAAGTCTGTACCCAGGGCAATGAACTTGAGCTTTCAAGAGCAAGGCTGACAGAGCAGACTTGATAAGCACCCTGGTTGTCGGATATGATAATAATAGTCTCATTTATTAATATAAAGGCCCGCTAGTAGAGGCGGCACTTTTAATTAGCCAGCACGGCCACGATATTAATTTTTATCCACAGTTATTTAAGTCCGGGAGCCTTCCCCCCCTCTTCTGTTAGCACTTAGCTGCAGGGCGATTGAGAACATTTGTAATTGGATTTCTGTGCAGGACTTAATTATAAGGAGACAATAAAGCCCCTGAAATGCAGCAGGTTCTACCCTGCTAACTATTATTTTCCAGACACACGCTCAGGCCAATGAATGCACAGATTTATCTAAATTATAATTTTTAAACTTAACAAAGCTTTCCTTGCCCCGCCCCGCAGGACCGAGGGGAATCTGCCAGGAGCCCGGATTTGCAGGGAGGAGGGCACGGAGGATGCAAGCTTCATTCCTGTAATCGAATGCTTCGCTCCATGGGCCACCAAGCAGCTTCCCCAGGCCCCTCGGGATCTCAGAACTGTATTTTCTTCCCTTGGCCAAATGGCTTATTAATAGAATGGGCTTATTTATATCTCACCCAGAAAATCCCAAAGTGATGCAGCAACAGGGAGATATCGAGCCAATTAATTGTGGGGCTTGTTGTCGTGGGGGGAAATCTAGTTATTAATTTCCTGCCCTTCACCAGTGGCAGAATTGATTCCAAGGAAACCAAAAGGAAAAGAAGAAGAGGAAGAAAACCACGTGTTGTAGACCATCTGGGAAAACTCAAGGAGAGAAGGCTACACCATTTCTACCTTCAGCAAAGCTGTCTAGCCATAGGAGGGCAGGAAGCCGGAGGCCCAGTCCCCCGTCAGCTGGGTGTGCTGTGAGCCCTAGCCTCTCTGAGCAGCCATCGTGCGGGCCTGACTGTTACCTCGGTGAGCACATTCGGTTCTCACCACACTCTGCGAAATGGGCTTATTTCACCCACTTCAGGAAGACACATCGATTCATTCATTCAGTATGAATCCTGTAGCTTTGGAGAGGCAAGAGTGGACAGGGGAGAGAGGCTACCCTCTTAGAGGTTCCTTTCCAGCCCGGGGGGTGAGCTGCCCACGGTCATCAGCCAGCCTTCATAAGAACCCAGGTAGGTTCTGGCAACGACCCAGGTCTGGGGCATCACTTTGCCTTCTCCTGGCTGCCAGGTTCTGTGCGTGCGCGGCTGGCTACCCAGCATACCCTGTGGAGGTCCACCTGCCATCCTAACTGGGCACCATCGGAGAAGGAAAATGGTTCCCCAAGGGGTACAGCTCTGTGAAGGACCTGGAAGAGGAGGGTCTGCCGGGATGAGGGTGTGGGAGATTACCTTCTGCTCCCCTCGGAGCGGTGGTGGAAGATGAGTTCAGAAATACAGTATATTGTTTTTTAAAGAAAAAACTACAATCATCATTTTGCTTGTGGAAACTGTTCAGATCACATTGTAGCATATCATGAATGGTTTTCCCAATCATTAGAAATTCTCCGTGGCTGTAATGTGAAATGCTGGTATAATATTCCATCTCGTAGATAAACCACAGTTTATTTAACTTTCTAAAACTCGTGGATATCCAGACCTTGGTGAATATTTAATTCGTTTGTAGTTATTATTATAAATAGAAGAGAGGAACATATATGTGTGTCCCTATTTTCACATGCTCAAAATCAAAGTGGAATGATTGCAACAAAGAGAATGAAGTTGTTAAAGATTCTTGAGGCTTCTTGGCATACTGGCCCTAGAAACACTGTACAAATTTCTTCCGGGCTGGTGATGTGTGAGAGGCCTTATCATTATGCCTTAACTTCATCAATACTCCGCATTGACTTTTACAAGTATTTGCTAATTTGATAGGGTGAAAAAATATATTTCACTGCTGTGTTTTCTTCCAGGGTATTGATTGCTAGTGAGGCTCAACATTTCTTTGTATGCTTAAACCATTATTTGTATTTCTTCTGCAAATAGCCTATTCTTGTTCTTTGCACATTTTTCTTTTGGGTTTAGAGGTTTTTGTTATGTATAAATGCTATTTTATATTTTAAGAACATAAATTTTTTGATGTTTTTGTTGCAGACATTTTTCTCAGGTTGATTTTGCCGTTTATTTTTATTTTCTATGATGTTTTTTGTAGAGATGGTTTGAATTTTTATGCAGCCAAATATATCTGTTTTTTTTTTCTTTGTGACTCCTCCAATTGCTTTTGTGCTTAGAAATTCCATCTCCACACTGAGATGGAAATAGTAATCTATATTTTATCCTAAGTATTTTATGGTTCTATTTTTTTTACATTTAACCCTTTAAATCATCGGACATGTATTTTGTTCCATGTTGTGTGATAAGGACTTACAGAGATTTATCCCCTAAACAGTTAACCATTAATCCCACCATCATGTATTAAAGAATGTTTTCTTTTCCCATTGGCTTGGATGCCACTTTTATCACATGCTGATTTTTTTTTTTTTAATATACAGTACACTGTTCTGAGCTGTCTTATTCTGTTCAGTTGGTTCTTCCATTATAATCACACTGTTTTAATTATTGTATCTTGTACATTCACATAATTTAAAATATGACATATTTGTATATGAAATGTAGCATTTTATTATTCGGTAGAACAAATCTCCCACAATTACTCTGTTTAAAAAAAAAAAATTGGCCATTCCTGCTCATTTTCCAGATGAATTTTAGAATCATGCTGTCTAGCTCCAGAAAAAAAGAAAAAGAAAAAAAAAAAACAGAAAAAAAAATCCCATTTGGGACTTGAAAGGGATTAGATTCAACATATATCTTAATTCATGAACCATTTGCATCTTTGTACTATTCAGTCTTGCCATTGGGGAAAATGACATGTTCTGGGTTGTTCCCCCCCCACACACACCTCTTTTCTTTGTTTTTGCACGTTTAACTCTTTAATCTAAGTGAAATTTTAGTGTGTACTGTATGGTGAGGATCAAAACTGATTCCTTTTCAAATAGCCAATTTCCCACAGTCCCAGCGTTTGCTTCACTTGCACCTTCTCCAGTGGTTTTACAGCGGTTATTCTCATTTATTAAGTCCTTAAATACATAGTAGGGTCCGTTTTTTGAGCTGCCTAATCCCGTTGATCGGCCCATTCTTGTGCTAATGCTCCACCATTTTGATTCTTGTCTGGTCTTCCGCAGTAGGCGCTGGAAGCCCGACCACCTCCAGATGGCTCTTGGAATCTCCGCCCCCTTCTTCCAAACCAGGATTCCTTTCCTGTTATAAACACTCAGCCCCTTGATCTGAGCCTCTCTGGTCCAGAAGCTTTTCAGTGCCCAAGGGACTGGGATGGAGCAGTCTGATGCCAGGTTTTGGGGTTTTAGTTGAGAAAACACCAAGGGTGGTGGTGACTGAGGTGGGGTCCCTGTGTCTGCTGCTTCTGTCCTTCCCACAGTTCAGAGCACCCAGAGGCCAGATGTTGGCTGTATGGGAGCTCCAGTCTCCAGGGCCAAATGAGGGAGAAAGAAGGGCCAGAACATTTTAGGGAGGTGGTGCAAGTTAATAACGCTTTGCTAGAAACCTCTTTCTTTGAGGGCCTGCTCCATACCAGGCCTGGGCTAAGGACCTTACATACATTGCTCTAGTTTTCACCAGAACTACCTGAGCTAATATCGCATTTTACATATTAGAAGACTGAACTAGAACCGCAGCCCCTCCCACAAGGGAGGGAGAATTTACCAAGGTTTGGGCTACCCTGAGCCCTGTCTTGGTGACAGAATGAGGTGATGTGGGGTCCAAGTGTTTGCAGCTGGTCATCTGAGTTGAAGGCTCAGTGATCCTCTCTCTATCCAGGCTAATGGGGTCACGTTGGGGGGCCATGTCATTCTCAGCCATGGCAGAAGCTCAGCTTCCCGTCTTGCCTCCGGCTCCCTCCCTCTCCCCAGCCTGCTGTTGTTCCCTTCTCTCCGCCAAGTGGACAAGTTGGCCTTTGCAACTGCTGACTTCCAAGACAGAGTGTTTAGGGGAGAGCTGGTATGCCCACCGATGGTGGGAAGCAGAGATGTGGGGCATGGGGACAGAGCGCAGAAGGAACCGGTGAGCTGGGAAGCCCGTTGCTTAAAGGCGGATTCTGTGGACCTGATCACATTCTTTCCAAACCAGTGGTTGAAATGGCTAAAACAGCCAGAATTTAAAAATAATACACATTTGCTTATTTCATCTTTCTTCAAGAAAAGACTACAATCTAAATTTGTGTCTAGTCTTGGTCAACAGACAGGGAGCCCAAGGTCACTTTACTACCCGTGCAGTCTGTGCGTCCTTGACACCGTGGGATCCCCCCTTTTCCACTCGAGTTCAGTCCCCATTCACACACCCAAGTATTGACATACCTCCCACGTTTAGTTTATTGTGGCCTATAGCATTCCATCATATCGATGATCCACATTTTAGCAAAACGTATGCTGTCTGGAATGGGCAATGCATGAGCAGACTGATAGCGAAAGATCTGGCCATGAGAACATAAAACACATTGGCTATGTGGGGGATTTTACCTTTTAGAGGCTTGGGGACTGTCATAATGCAGATTATCATTCTGATAATGAGGCCAGTAGAGCCCTGGGCAGGGAATCTCACTATCTAGGTTCAGAGCTTGGCAATTTCTACTATTGACTTTGTGTATCTTTGATACTTTCTTCCCCTGGTTCTCAGATTTTCCTTGATCTGCCATGATTCATGGCAATCATGAAACCACAGAGATGGAAGGACATCACAGTGACTTTGTTTAACCCTCTTGTTTTAGAGATGAGAGAACACGGGGCCCTGGAGGTCAAGTGACTTGCTCAAGGTCACAAAGTCAGCCATTATCTTTGCAGACGCCACCCCAACCAGCCTCGTGGCTTTGGGACTCATATCAGAGGTTGGCACTCCCTTGAAGTGACACCCTTCATTATTACTCGTGCCAGTCCCCCGGCAACCTTTGGAGAGCTTTTCCCTCTGAGTTGTTGACGGCATGCCTCCAGGACTTCTGCCTCTCGTTCTGGAAGCCCCATAGCTCTGACTTGACCAGGTTTTATAGAAGAGAGAGAGGGCCATGAGGTTTCCAACCGAGCTCTGGGGCTGCCTTGTTTCCTTACAGGACCCCTGCCTCATGTCTCTCATCTTTTCCATCTGTCTGAGCCATCCTTCAAGCTGCTTTTGGAACAGCTCGAAGCCGCCACATATCGCTGTGCTGCGCAGGCAGAGCCTGGGAGCTATTTGGCTTATTGTAATTATCTCAACATCTTGCTATGTTTCTATCTCAGTTCACAGAAAGCTCTAAGTGGACAAAGACCCGTGCACAGTGGGCTAGGCTAACGGGGCAGGGTGGGGTTTGAGCCCCTGGAGATCTGGCTGTATCAGACAATTCACAGGTCTCAGGTCCTGATGGAGCCTCCCCTAGGGAAATTGTCCGTATGGTAGGGACTGGAATGAGACCCTAGGAGCAGGTCTTGCCCATGTGACACTTTCATAGAACAATAGCAAGTCAGTGATGTTGCTGAAGCAGGGAAGGGGCGGCTCCACAAAGGAAAGAGACCAGTTCAAGGCTGAGGAGGAGGGAAGAGTGGCTGTCTCTGGTACATGGGTGCGTGTCCTTTTCCATCCCCTATAGGGACCAAAGGAAGGCAACCCTGAAAGGAAAGGCCGGCATCCTGGGGGATGTAGGGGTGGGGCTCATTGAGAAGAGAGAATCACTTCATAGTTTTCCAAGTTCAGAGTTTTCTAAAGACTGGGATCAGAGAACATCAGAGGAAGTTTCCTCAAAGGGGATGTTTTGGACCAGATCTCTGAGCTGTGTACTTTTGTCCACTGTCCCCTGGCTCTTTTTTGCATCTCACATAAAATGCAATTTTAGGGGCACCTGAGTGGCTCACTGGGTTAAAGCCTCTGCCTTCAGCTCAGGTCATGATCTTGGGGTCCTGGGATTGAGCCCTGCATCAGGCTCTCTGCTCAGCAGGAAGCCTGCTTCCCTTCCTCTCTCTTTCTCTGCCTGCCTCTCTACCTACTTGTGATCTCTGTCTGTCAAATAAATAAATAAAAATCTTTTAAAATGCAATTTTAGTTTAGGGCAAAGACTCAGAGAAGAAGGGGGCAATGGCAATGGCAGGGTAGGAATAAGGAGAGGACAGTGATGATAGGAAGCCCAGGCTGGTGGGAAGAAGCTGGATTCCAGCCTCCCTAACACTGAGGCTAAGGCCATGTTGGATCCCCGTTTCCCAGAGTTCCTTGAGAAGGTGATGTGGAGGCATTGTCCCTGGAAGTTTTCCACGGCCTGGGTGGACAGAGAGCTAGAAGAGGATAAGAAAGAAAGGAAAGGGGCGCCTGGGTGGCTCAGTGGGTTAAGCCTCTGCCTTTGGCTCAGGTCATGATCTCTGGGTCCTGGGATTGAGCCCCATATCAGGCTCTGTGCTCAGCAGGGAGACTGCTTCCCCCTCTCTCCCTGCCTACCTCTCTGCCTACTTGTGATTTCTCTCTTCCTGTCAAATAAATAAATAAATAAATAAATAAATAAAATCTTAAAAAAAAAAAAAAAAAGAGGGAAAGGAAAGGCGCTATATTTAGTCCCCACCATGGCTACGCCATGTCCCGTATATCGTTCCATTCCTTTCTCTCTTGGTTCTAGAGGAGGAACATGACTTGTTCCTCTGTCTTGGTACCAGCTGTCTTGTCTGCAGGTCAGCTCTCACCAGCACAAGCCCCATTCATTCTCAAGATCCTCTCAGCTCTTCACCAGATGAAAACAAGCAGGGTTTACAATAGAACAGACCTGGGGCCAGTAAAGGCTATAAATCTCCTATGTCATGGGCATTCCTGGTCTTCACTCAAGTATAAACGGATTGGGTGCTCCGACCTCAGATTCCATGTCTCTCCTCCTTCCTTGTGAGGTGGCACTAGGGGGTCTCTCTCCTCTCTCTCAACACCCCCCCGCCAATAGCCAGAACCACCTTGGGGCCTCTCCCTTGTTCTCAGTCTCCTAGCTCAGTGGGAATCTTGGTTCTCTGGAGACGGAAAACAAGTAACTTAGGACCCATGATTTTTGTTTCATTCCTCACAATGCTTAAGTGACCATCTGCCCTGGGCTTCTTGGATCATTTCTTGACATGGGGAGGCTACTGAGGATTTAGAGAAAAGAGCGGAGGCTGGATCTGGGGGGATGGATGTTTGCGCATGGCAGCTCCTTAACGGAACCTAGAACGCCCTCCTGCGCGGCTGGAACTCTATAAACAGCAGCTGTATCCTTCACTCTCAATTCTGGAGAGGTTCTGGGTCCCTTGGACTATTGCTTCTTTGCTATTCCAATGTTACCCTTTCTGATTTCACTATCGCCATGCTGGCTCCATTTTTGGCCCTTGTTCTCTCCATGGTTCCTCGGATCAACGGTTGAGTTTTGAACTTGGATTCTAGTCTGGCCTTTGGCACTTCTCTCCACTTGGCCTCCACCTTGGCTGTGGGTCAGAGGCACCCCTGTCTGGTAGGGAGGGTGGTCCCTAGTTGGGACCTTATTCTTTGGAGCCCTAACAGTGCTCAGGGGGCAATTCAGGGTGCAACATGGGGGTGGTGGGAAGGGGTGGAGAGCTGGGGCGGGAAGGAGAGGCAGAGTGGGTCAGGGCTTGACTTCCTATTTCCACCAGGGCAACTCCATTCGGATCTGGATTCTGTATGAGCCTTTCTATGGTAAAAAGTTGGAAACCATGGATTTGGAAACAAAAAGAATTTGTTAAGGTCACCTCAGTGATTTACTGGCAGCTTAGGGCTTTAGGAGGAGACAGGCCCAATGACTGGGGCACACTCCTGAGCACCTTGACCCTGGAGCATCATCCACGCCTCCAGGAGTCTTGTGGTTTCTGCGTTTTGCCCTTGTTCTGCTGGGAGAGGCCTGAGGGCCCAGAAAGCTGGAGCGCTGCTGTCACCGGCTGTTTCTGAGCTATAAGGACCATCCACCCCTTCTGCTTCGAGCACGGTGTGCTGGAACCAACGAGGCCCCTTTAATGAGTTCCGAAGACCCCTGACGGCACAGCTTGTGAAGACCTGTGGGTTCAAGTCCTACGGAGGTCATTAACCTCAGTGTGATTCTGGGTTTGCTATATAATTTCTCTGAGCCTTGGCTTTCTCATCTCTAAAATGGGAGTAAGCAATATTTCCTCTTCTGACATTTATAGGAGTCAGTCTGATCATGTCTAGGTGGCTTTCTCCACAGTAAGCTCGCCCGTGTGCACACCCTGCCTCCCACACTACCTTACCTTAACACCTTCAACCTTAAGGTCAAGGAAGAAAGAACTGAGGACCCCAGCACTTTGGGCGAACTGGCCTAGAAGAGTGATCATGTCTGTTCTCCTTCTCCTCCATAGGCGTCCTCACCCTCTTACAGGGAAATGGAATGGAAATGGAGACTAAGAGCTGCCTCTAAAGTAAAGGGAAAGGAGGTGGGTTCCTGTAATTCCCCAAGCTCAAGGCTCACGGCTGTCAGCGGGGACTTAGCTCCCATTGTGATTCTGTGGCCTTTAAAGTCACCAGGGGTCATCTTGGGTGGAGGTGGAGTCAGGCACCTTCCTACCCTCTGGGGTCCATCACCTCAGGCTTCCCTCCCATCTGGCTGGGGGTGCCTTGGACGCCCACCAGCGCTCCAGGCTCAGCTTTTCTAAAATGCATCCTCAGAGTTGGGGCACTTGGGGTGACAACTAGGAACTGAAAAATGGAGCCAAATGAAGATGGGCAGCTACGGAAAGATGAGACTAGGAGGATGGACCTGACAGCACAGAATTCCACGTGATTCTTGGGGATATAACAACTAGGCCTTTTTTTTTTTTTTTGGTACCAGTTTTTGATGTATGCTTCTGGTGTATGATTATAAATGGGCTAGGATAATGGACATTTATGAATGCCTAAGAGAAAGACCAGAGATGGGGATGATTTCCAGTTTTTCCCACTTCCCATTATTCTCCATGATGACTCTCAGAGTCAGCCCCTCTCCCAGGGACTGGAGCTGGAACCCTACCGGCCCCTTTGTCATGCTTTGCTTTGAGGTCACTCCATACCTCCATGAGGTCTGTCCCTTTTCTCCTTTGCTTAACCAGCAAAGGTTGGGAGTTTTCAAAAAGCAATTTCTACCAGGAAATTAAGAGTAAAAGAACCCAGGTTTTAAAAAGCATCCAAGTATAAATGTGTGGTCATCAGGGGCTGGGGGAGAGAAGCACGGGGAGTTGTTTAGTGGGGACGGAGTTTCAGTGTGACAAGATGAGAAGAGAAGGGACAGATGGGGATGGCCATACAACAGGGTGAACATACTTCATGCCCCTCAGCTGTACACTGACCCACGGAGAAGATGGTCAATTTTGTTAATGTGTATGTCATCACAATTAGAAAAAAAAAAGAAAGAAAGAAAGCCTCCAAGTGGATGGATTTACGGATCCTTGGCATGAGATTTAGCTCCACTGTTGAGAGTGGGTTGACTTGTCGTTTCCTCACTGTTAATTTTTTGGAGCAACTCTGTGAGGCTATGGTGCCCATTTCTTTGGTCAAACATCAGTCTAGGGGTGCCTGGGTGGCTTAGTCAGTTAAACGTCTGCCTTTGGCTCAGGTCATGATCCCATGGTTCTGGGATCAAGCCCCACATCGGGCTCCCTGTTTGGCGGGGTGTCTGCTTCTCCCTCTGCCTTTGCTCTCCTCTTTGCTCACACGCTCTCTCTAAAATAAATAAATACAATCTTAAAAAAAGAGAACAACAAAACCCACCAGTCTAGGTGTTGCTGTGAAGGTACTTTTTAGATGTGAGTATCATTTATAAGCAGTAGAATTTGAATAAAGCAGATTGCCCCCTATAATATGGATGAGACTCCTCTAACCGTTGAAGGCCTTAAAAGCAAAACTGAGGTTTCCCAAGGAAAAATAAGTTCTGCCTCCACATGGCCTTGGGACTCAAGACTTCAACGTTAGCTCTAGCCCGAATTGCCAGCCTGCCAGCCTGCACCTTGGACTTCAGACTTGCCAGCCCCCAGCCCCAGTCATGTGAGCCAGTTCCAAAAAGTTTCTGTGTCTGTCTCTGTCGATCTACCCCCTATACACACACACACCCACACGCACACACATGTACCCACACCCTATTGCTCTATTGATTCTGTTTCTCTAGGAAACCCTGACACATACACTCACCTGGAACTAGTTGGGGATGGAGGTGCCCAGATTTTCCCCTGAGGGGAAAGAAGGGGGAGGTACCCCTCCAGGTCTGGTAAGCCCTTCATTTCCTCTCCTACTCTGTTTCTCTGGCTTCTCACTGGGCATCAGCCCTCCTGGGGTATGTGCCCTCTGCCTCCAACCTACGTACCCATCTCTGGTGCCCCTGCCCTGGGCCTATGGGCCTGGCCTACCCTTTGGCTTTCTGGGTGAAAGGGTGTCTTTCCTACGGGGCCCCAAACATTTTTTGGACCCTGGCGCTAGTCAGGCTTTCAGGAAGCCACCTACTGACTTTGTAGCGGGTTGTACTCTCTCTGTGGCTTTAGTCCATGGGGTTTGGCTTGATTCATTTCTCTGTTTTCTATCCACTTTTAGCATATCTACTGGCCGCTTCATGGCTGGCTTTGCCTTTAGGTAAAGCCTTGATCCATTTCCTGTTTTCCTGGGTCAACAGCCACACCTAGGCTCCTAAGGACTTAACGCTCAGGCATCAGTTTCCTTTGTGAAACCTGTGAGCATTAATTCAGCTTCTTCCCAGAACCAGAGAGAGACCCTTATCTCCACCTGCCTGTAGATCCTGCTGGACTGTCCATAAAAGAAGGATGGTTCTTCTTTTAAAAGAAGGATGGCTAATACTTTCTCTGTCTCATTCACCTATTATAAAATCTAAGGTGTCCATTATATGCATTATCTTATTTGACCCCTCCCCAAACTATCTTTAATATACAGTATCCTCATTTTATAGATTTGAGAACTGATATGCAGAGAGGTTATGGAACTTGTCCCAGAACACACAGCATGGGAATGGATTTCAGCCCTAGGCAATCTGAATTCAAGTCCTGTGCTCTTAGCCAGGGATAGATAGAGAAAATCGAGCAAGTAGAAAAGAGTAGGGTATGAAGAATAAAGATTAATAAGACAGAGATATAAAGCAAAGTCAGGAAGAGGATGAATATTATAATAACTTGCTGTTGAGGGTCTGGTACACGTGTGCTACAGGTGGGTCATAAATGTGGCTCCAAGCTTTGAGCCACAGGTGGGGAGCCTCCTCCGTCTTTCAGCTCACTCGCTGAGCAGAGGGTCGGACAGCTCCTGGTGTTCTTGTGATCAATACTGTGATCAAGCACAGGTTACCACTTCCGTAGGTCCTCTCGAGTGGCTTCTTGTGCAGGGTTTCCCTCAAATCGAGGGGCCCAGCTGTCTGAGCATCCTACTGCTGGAGTTTGGCAAAATTATTTTGTACTTGAAGTAGGAATGATATGTAATTCCCCACTAAGAAAAGGGTGGAGTCTTTCTTAGAATAATGATTTGCTATTGACATGGGATTGTAAATTCTGAGAAAGTTGCAACGTTAAGACTTAGCTTTCTTTCCCCCTTTATATGTCCAACAGTGCCTAATCTAGTGTCCAGCTCACCTCAAGGGATGAATCAATGAGGATGGTGTTGAACAAATATGAATGTTAGCGGAGGCCGACGGGAGTGCTCCCACAGCCTCTGCTTGTTAAAAGGAGGGCCCATTTCCAGGGAAGACCTCCAGGTCTTAAATGGCCTAGAGCTAATGAGAGGCACCTTACTGCAGAGGGGGTGGGGGAAAGAGCATGCAGTGGGAACTCTGCCATAGCTGTGCGACCTTCAGGAAATCACTTAACCTCTCTGAGCCTCAGACTATAAAAATGGACCATGGCTTTCATATGAGAGGATGTTCTTGCTAGAGCCTGGAATACTGTAGGTGGTCCACAGAATTTAGGCGCTCAATCGTTCATTCTTCAGAACGTTCTTATTGGCCTCTGCGGCGGGGCAGGACTCACTGTGCCCTGTCCTGGGAATACAACAGTGAACCGGACACGGGGTGGGGGGTTGGGGGTGGGTTGAGGTGGATTCCCTCTTCCCGTTACGTCCTTCCCTGCAGCAGATATTTGATAATAGGCCTGCTTTGGGGCACCTGGGTAGCCCAGTCCCTTAAGCGCTGGGCTCTTGACTTTGGCTCATGGGTCGTGGGATCCAGTCCCAGAGCTGTGTCCGGCTCTGCTCAGCGCGGAGTCCACTTGAGATTTCCCTCTCTCCCTCTCCCTTTGCCCCTCCCCCTGCTCACACACACTCTGTCTCTCAAAATGAATCAATCCTAAAAAAAAAAAAAATAGTAATAATAAAATAATTTCAAGTCCAAGTTGTTGAGGGACGAGCGGGGAGTGGCAAGAAGGCCCAGGGAGCCCGAGGAGAAATGGCCTCCTCCTCCGTGCCAGCCGACGGTGGGATCCCAGCAAGCGTTGGCGAGCCGGTCTCCTGGGGCTGCCCCGCCCCACACGGTGACCGGGCCCCCCTGGCTCAGCAGGGGCATCTCTCCCTGCGGTGGAACGCACCGCGGCCGCACTCTGGGCCGGAGTTTTTAAAGCGGAGCCGGCACGGTTGATGTTGGTCCGCGCGCTGGCGGCCTGACCCTCAGCGCGGTGGGAAACGGCGCGCTCATGCTACGCCCGCCTCAGCGCTCTGCCCTTCGCCTGGCTCTTCAGGGTGCTGGGTTTGCATTTTCCTCACGCTCAGGATCAGCATCTCTCCAGTCTCTCCGGGAACGGTGCGTGCGTGCGTGCGTGCGTGCGTGTCCACACGCATGCGCACAGACTTCGTAAACGCAGAGCCGCCCAGTAAGCGGTGGCAGATCTTAGCAGGGACGCTCTCTTTGAATCCAGCACAGCACGCACTGCGCTTATGAACGTGCCTTTTATATGGTTTTGTGCTTCGAGTCCCAGGCCCCATCTGTCTGTGTGTTGGCGGTCGCCGCAAGACTAGGCTGGCCTTGACAGCAGGGGCCGTGTCTCCGCCGTCAGACTGCAGGCGCCCTGAAGGCAGGGATGGTCTCCCGCGGCCGACTGGAGGCCCTCGAAGGGCAAAGCTGCATCTCGTCGTTCAGGAGCCTCTGCTTTTGACGTGGGCGCCAGAGAGCAGCTCTGACCCCGTGATCATGAAGGGAGCCTTCAGCGGTCTCCTGATGCTCCGTTTCCTGAGATGTCAGACTGACAGATTATCTAGCTGACCTCGTCTATTCCTTTTATATGCCGAGAGTGGAAGGGTCACCCAGTCACCCACACGATGGGGTACAAGAAGGAGAAAGAGAAAAATGAGAGGACAGAAGAGGAAAGGAGGCGTGGCATCCTCGGGTCCAGGGATCAACTTAATCAACTCGCTATCTCCCTGGCTCTTTGCTGGGACTCCACCAGCTCAACTGATTCCCCCGCCAGAGCCCCGCTCCCCAACCCCCACCCCCCCAAGCTGGATCTAATAGGACACAGTATCTGGCATCATTTCCCGATCCCCCCTTCATCCCTTAGCTGAAAGTCAAAGGAAAACAACAAAAACACCCTACTCATGGTGTCGCCAAGACAGTCCTTTTTTCAGAATCCTTGTGCTTTTCACCAACCTAAAAGCTTGATGAGGGCAAGGACCATGCGTTCCTCATTTATTATTCCTGCACCTTCCACCAGCCTTGCCAGGGTGCCATGCCCTGATGGTAGATGCTTAATACACGTTTTGTGTAAACGAATGAATGTGATTTTCAGGAAGGACCAGGGATGGATCTCCTCATTCTCCTGAGACCTCATCTTCCCTGGCAAAGTGTCTCAACCCTAAGTCTCTGCACTCTTTTGTTGGGGAAAAGTTGTATTCTGGGGTCTTGGGGCTAGGGGGCAGTGTTCACCCATTGGTACAAGCTGGAGCTGTGTGTGTGTGTGTGTGTGTGTGTGTGTGTGTGTGTGTGTTGATGATGATGACTGGACATTAAGAAGCTCCGGCTATAGAGAGACTTCTAGAAGTCCCTTAAAACCACTTAGCTCATCTTTCCTAAGTAGCCTGCTTCTCAGATATGCCCATGAAATGTTATTCTGCATATATGCCGCTGAACAACCAGGCTTATCTGAAGATATGTTTTTTCTTTTTTATCCAGTAAACTTTATTTATATATAACAACAGTACAAATTGTGTCCTTGGCTTGCAAAATAGGAGTGTTTCATATTTACAATAGGTACACAATAATATATTAGAATAACCAAAAAACCCCCATTTTATTGTAACATTTTAAATACTTAATTTTCTTACAGTTTTTATTCCACAACACCTGTAAAAACAACAAAACCAGACAACTATCATTGTATTTTCTTAAAAATATATATAATACAGATTCCAGTGTGTCAAGAAGAGTGGGTTTGGGGAGGAGAAGTTGGGGGGAGATGCAGGTGGGCTCAGGTCCCTAGTTTCATGGTATAAAGAGCTTGTCCCTTGTTCCCCAACACGCTTGCTAATGCGGGACCATGTTCCATTATGCCCTGTAATGTCAACATGGAGGGCAAATAAAGCCAAAGTCAGGGCCTTGACTGAAATCCAAAGGTGCCTCCCATCTTCCTTGCGGCTAGACAGGAGAAGCAGGTTGCACAGAAGAAAGGATAGAGCCCAGTCTGAAGGTGGAGCCCTGCTACAGTGAGGAGAACGAGATGGGGCTGTCCACAAGAGGCCAAGAATCTGTTCAATAAGCAGGGGTCTTGATCAATCAGCTCCCAGGACGGCCCCTGATACCAAGAGTGAAACTTACCTTTTATTCATGGTGTCACCGAGCCCTGGGAGCTAAAACTGCCCTCTTTGGGAAAACCAGGAGAAAGGCAAGAGACGGGGAAGAGAGACTTTGGATTTTTGAAGAGGATGCTGCCATTTTCTCCAAGCCTGTTCCTGAGACAAGGCATCGAAGGTCCTGATCTTATCTCCCAAGTCTCCCTATGGGATCTGCTTCCACAGCCCTATAACTACGAGGCCGTTTTGCATTTTCTCATCACCCCCTAGCCTCTGCCCCAAGAGTCTCAAGTCTTTTGTGTCCAGGCCTCAGGAGCCTCAGAAGCAACAGTGTGACTGGGAAAAAATGGCCTCCCCAAGGGCAGCTGCCAGCCCAGCATTTAACTGCTACAGGTTAATGGGGGCCTGTATGACAACTGGGATGTGCCTGGAGATTTATCCGCCAGAGGCTTTCACACATTCTCTATTTGTTCTATCCAGATCGTTTTTAGTCCAGCACATCCATCCATTGCTTCTGCTTCATGCTCAGCGGAGCCAGAGGCCTCGAATGCTATTTCTTGTCCTCATTTGGTGGAAATGAAGGAAGGTCAGGAGCTCAAGCAGCAGGGGACAGGCCACCAGAAGCGTCAGCGGCCGTGGAAGCGAGAGAGGCTCTCACTGCAGAAGAAATGTCCCCAGAACAAGGGAAGGCAGCTGGGTTGGTCGGCTTTCTTCCTTCTTCTGGCCCCCTTTCTGCAAAATTCCTGCCCTCTGCAGGTGGTGGGGAGAACTGTGCTAACTAAGTTGGTGGCAGGGACCAGTAGCCTGGAGACTGTGAATTTGCTAGAAGAAGGTTCTTCTTGGTCTTATTGATTGCTGCTTCTCAGCACCCAGAGCAGTCCCTAGCAGACAGCTGCGGCATGTGAAGGCTCCCCAAACAGAGGAATGAAGGAACCAGTCCCTGCCCTTGAGCGAGACTAACAGCTGATCCACCCTTTGCATGACCGAATTCTGCAAGAAAGGGAGCTTTCTGCAGTGGTGGGTCAGACATGATTTGAGAGATACGCTGTGGGGCAAGGAGGAGGGCATGCACAGAAATACCTGACCCCCCGACCCCATGCTGAGAGCAGAGGTGGCAGCAGGCCAGCTGGAGGGACCTGTTCCACCAAGACAGATGTCTTATCCATCTTTGTCTTGTCCCTTTGCGCCTTCTGTCTTGCCAAGCATAATCCTGGGGTCCTTTTCCAGCAAATTGTTTCTTGCACAGATTAATGAAACAAATGAAGCTGGACTGATTTTTGAAAGAAACTTCCCTTCCTGTCTCCCTCCAAGATGGAAGGGCTTCATGGGGGTAGGGGCTATGCCTTTTTCCTCACATGAGGTCAAGATATCTTCAAATTAGATAACAGTGAGGAGAGAGGCCAAGTGACTCCCCATTCTCCACATTCTACTGGCGTGAACTCCATTGGTTCTTGATGACCCAAAGCCAAGAGCTGGTGGAGGAGGGACAGATGGGAAGCTAGAGTGGGGGCAAGACTCGATAATCTTTCACCTTCGTGTCCTGGCTTGAGTTGCACCAAGTTCTCCTTTCTCTGAATTCCTTCCTCAGAGATCCCCGTGCCACCTCCTTTGCCATCCTGACTTGCCTGATACTCTCGTGGAATCCTGAGAAATGTGCCCAAGCCACTTATGCCAGCTCTGGGTCCTCTCCCTTCCACTCTCCAGCTGGCCATCCCCCATCATTCTCTACACTCTCGAGAAGCCTTCAAGGAAGCAGCCCCAGGGCAATGAACGGTCACCTGAAGTAGCTCCTGGGAGACGCTCAGGTAGATGTGTGGAGGCAAGGCTTGGGGAGATGCTGTGGAAATGTCAAACTTCCTTTCACTTCTTAGTGGAGCAAAACCCTGGACGCTGGTCTGTGCAGCCGTGTGATCAGAAAACCTTTGTTCGGAGCTCAGAAGTCATGTGTGGGTGGGCGGGGATTTTCTGTGGCCCCGAGCGACCCCCGCTTACGTTCCTCTTGCCCGTATCTTGTCTCCTTTCATCGCCATTAATTACAGGCTCGGAGCTGATAAGCTTTGGGTGCTATGAAGAGCAAACGCTTTGGCTTAGTGCAGAAGGCCAGTCATTAGTATTTCTTTCAGGCTATTAATAGGGCCCAGAGAAACTTTAGCAGAAGTGGATTATCAGAAGAAAGTGGCCTTGGCATGGCTGGCTGTGAATTATAATGAAAAGAGCAAGTTTCCTGAGTATTTTTGCTGAATGCTTTTCTCTTTCCCTTCATCAGCTGCATTCAGGCGAGGAACTGAAGCTGAGGAGACCAGGCAATGTCTGCTGTGTGGTTAGTGCAGCGATCCAGAGCCACACGCCAGGGATGGAAGCCAGCCCTCAGAGCTCCCCCTCCCAGAGCCCTTTCCTGGGAATCCACTGTGGTCAGCAGAGCCTTTGGAGATTGGAATTGTTTGGAGGTAAATCAGGGCACAGAGAATCTGGGACCCAGAGTTAATTACAGAGGAAATGACCCTGGTCTGGTCTCTCTGGGGCTGGCTGGTCCAGTTTCCCAACACTGCAGCCCCCTGAAAAGTGGAAGGTGGGAAGGGGGGGATGGTTCTTTCCTGCCTGCCCCCTTCCCACCCCTTTGCCTTTCCCTGGCCTTTCTTCTCCCTCCCTTTGATGCTGCTTATGGAGAAGCTGGAGCTGCCTGCTTGGATCCTTGCCAGCGTGGAAGGCCTGCGAACTCTGAAGGCTGTCCCGGTCACCAAGGTCTTGCTGCTGACAGAGCCACCTTCCCCTGGATGACTCCCACTGGCTTTCACGGGCCCTCTGGGCCAAGGTGTGGAGCTTTGGTCTCTTTGTTTAGAAACGACACTCAGAAGGGTTGGCCATCCATGGTTTTAGGTGTCAGCAGAAGAGAGAGAAAAAGAAAGAAGCCCAGTGAGAAGCCACCCACTTGTCCTTCAAACTCACAAGGATGTGGGAGGCAGAAAGGGAGGCAGGAGACAGTCACGTGAGGATGCTACAGTCATTTCTACTGAGCCAAGGGATCATATGATCGACCAGGAACTTCCTTCCACACATGAGCGGAGGGTTGTCTCCCCTCTGCAGGCACAAGAGAAGGATAGAAAGAAAGCATCACAATACAGGCGGCCACTTCTTTAACAGATGCTCTTCAAGTATTGCTTGCTGTAAACAGTGTTTGGTTTTTGCTTTCTCTTTAATTGCAAGAACCCCCCGGCAGATTGGAGTAGAACTTAAAACCAAACACTCATGTCCCCAAATCAGCTCCCAGATGGGATCTCCTGGAAGCCGGGGCCACACACACCAGACTCCTTCCCAGGGGGCCTGGTTGATGACAGGGACTGATGTAAGGCAAAGCTGCCCAGTGTCCTCAGGGAGGCCAGGCGTCTGGTCTGGGAGAGGCCCACCTCTCCCCCACTTCTGATAGTAACTTTAGGGGAACCAAAGGGAAAAGTACCAAAGGTCAGCTCTTCATTTCTTGAGGTTTGAGATTAAATAAAAGAAAAAAAAACAAAAAAACAAAAACCAGTAGCAGAAAGCATTGGTACCCTACAGACACGGATCTCCTCTCCAGAGATGAGAATATACAGGTGTGTGGTCCATAAAGCTCCTTTCCGGGGCAGCCAGGCTGAGACCCTCCGCGGCCCCATGGTCAGTGCTAAGTTCAGTACTTGCCACGGTCCTAGGGCCGCCGCGATGATTCCAGGTTGTCCGGGCCTCTATTTTTGCGAAGTGTTTGGTGTGAACTTGTGCTCATTCTTCTTCTCCTTCTCATGTTCTTGTCATTTCAAGGGAAAGCAAATGATCACTTCCCTTTCAATTTCTCCCAGCTTCTCTTTGCAGGCTTTTTCTGGCATTTGGAAATAGGAGTCATTTGAGGAAGAGGGGGAGGGCGGGGAGAAGGAATGGGGATGGACATCAGATTGAAACAGAAGTGGGACGGGATGAACAGGGAGACTTTTTGTTTTGTTTTATTTCTGTTTTTTTTTTCTTTTTCTTAAAAAAAATTAAATAAAGTTCTCATTATTTCCCCAATATACATCAAATGAGTTTTCATGCAAAGCAGCAGTCACAGAGGCAGAACTGTTCCCCAGTTCATGCCTCTCGGCTTGAAGAACCACCTTCTCTGTGCCCCCTGCCTCTCTCCGTGGTTCCTGTGCGTGGACGATACCCGCGGTCTCTCCCGGCAGGGGCCGCGGGGACGGGCCATGGCTGGCGTGGGGGGGAGGGGCCCTCCCCTCTCCCCGGGATGGGGTCTCAGGGGACAGCAAGCTCTGGGGTCTGCTCCCCTTCACTTGTCCTTCCTTCTGAGACGCCCAGTGTGACAGCTTTCACTGGCCCCTCTTCCTGGGAACGTGCGGCTCCGTCTCTCAGCTGTCGATGGACATAGCACTTATGAGCTGCTCCACCTTGTACGCCAGCCGCTGTCGCCGGGCCTGCTCGTCCTGCTCCAGGGCCCCGATGAGCTGAGGAGCAAAAACAAAGGCAGGGAAGACTTCAGGACTCAGTCTCGGTAGAGGAAGCCATTGGCCGAATCCTTCATCCCTCTCCCTGCCTTGCCATTCTGGTGTTTAATGAACACAACTAGGGGTACTCTGAAGGACTGACTGAATACATGCATATATGCACGTGTGTGTATATGTGGGCATGTGTGCACATATATTTATGTATCTATTTTTTTTTAAGATTTTATGTATTTATTTCACAGAGATCACAAGTAGGCAGAGAGGCAGGCAGAGTGGGGAAGCAGGCTCCCTGCAGAGCAGAGAGCCCAATGTGGGGCTCAATCTCAGGACCCTGGGATTAGGACCTGAGCTGAAAGCAGAGGCTTTAACCCACTGAGCCACCCAGGCACCCTGATATATGTAGATATCTTAAAATAACGAGTTTCAAATGATATTTGGCATATTTGACAAAGTGCTATGTAAATATTCGCTATTATCATCATCATCATCATTATTATTATTATTATTGGTACTAATGCTAAGTTCAAGGACAATGCCAATGCCAACGTGTGCCTTGGAAATTCTGCGGAGCTGTCCTTGCGACCTCTGCTCACGTTAAGGTCCGCCTGTGTGCCTGAAACGTGGCTGCCAGCATCTGCCCCAAGTGCAAAGAGTCTGATTCATTGTTTGAGAAAGGATGAAATTAGGTATACAACACTTTGAAAGGAACAACAATTATGTTATTAAAAGTGTTACTGATTGTGTTGACAATGAGTGAAAGACAATGAAATGTGTAAGAAAGCACAGGGTGAATTGGAGAGGAGAGGCTGCTGCCTAAGGGAATGGGAATGAGTTTTGACCTCACGTTTTTTTTTTTTTTGTTTTTTGTTTTTTCTTTTTAAAAGAATTTATTTATTTGACAGACAGAGAGAGATCACAAGTAGGTAGAGAAGCAGGCAGAGAGAGAGGAGGAAGCAGGCTCCCTGCTCAGCAGAGAGCCTGATGCAGGGCTCCATCCCAGGACCCTGGGATCATGACCTGAGCTGAAGGCAGAGGCTTTAACCCACTGAGCCACCCAGGCGCCCCCTGAGCTCATGGGTTTTTGACTCCATAACTTCGTTGTCTAAATTAGCCTCTGTTGCTGTTATTGACGGGCTAAGCCCGGTGTTCTGTGTAGCTGCCCCCCGGCTGCGTGTGGCCCTCTGTCCCCTCCCAGGCCCCGCCTTACCTCTTCACTGTACTTGCTGACGTAGGAGTAGATCTCATTGAGGGCGCTCAGCATATTGAACTCCACCGCGTGCAGGCGGGACTGCTCAGCTAGGTAGGCATTCATGTCCTGGTCGCTGATGGCGGGGAGCTTGGCGATGTCTGCGTAGTATCTGGCGTAGAGAGGACAGGCTCCTTAGCGGGGACCCGGCACCCACTCACCTGCAGGACTCTGACCTCAGGCCCCTTGAGAGCACTGGATGTCCCCAGTTGCTCCTGCCTCCTTACTTCTCTTCTGATAGGTCTTCCTCTGGTTCCTTGCTTCAAGCTAAGGTTGAGGCCTAGAGACTGGTGCGCATTAGGCCAGACTCCATCCACCTGGGAGCGTCCACTGCAGGGGCCCCCCCACCCTCCCAGAATGTTTAAAAGCCCAGAGGCTGAACAGACTCTGATTGGACTCCTTGTCTTCCAATTCCCAGATCTACTACTTGCTGGCTGTGTGACCATGGGCAAGTTACTTAGCCTCTCTGAACCTCAGTCTCCTCATCAGGAAAATGGGGAAGGTAATATTTACTTTGCAACTCCCTTGGATATTTTAATGATAGATAAACAAATCTTTATTACAGCACTGGTTGCTTAGCAGGTGCTCAATAAAAGGTAATCAGAATGATAATGATCTGACCTCCAAGGGCACAAATTTCCCCTTCTCCCCCCCAGCAGAAGTTTGGATAAGGGGGAAGGATGGGAGCATGAGATCCAAGGGTACCACAAATACTGCTGCTGTGGGCTGTGAATCCTCAGTCAGTGAGGCCCGTGGGATGGGAGATGGCACACACAGACGGGGGTGAGGGCCTGTCCTGGGGGGGCTACTGACCTCTCCACCCAGCTCTTGTAGCTGGGGATGTCCTTGGCATACAGTAGCTTGTTGGAGGGGGAGTCTTTGCCCAGCCGGTGCTCTGATGTAGAGCAGGAGTCCATGAAGGTCTGGGCCACCACGGACAGACAGGCGTCCGTGATGCTGCCCTTGTGAATGTCGAACACAAACTGGGGGTTCTTGATCACGTTCACCCAGAAGCGCAGGGGGAGGCTGCAGGGAAAGGCAGAGCAGACCCTGAGGGCCGAACCTCGGCCGCACCCCTGATGATGTCCACCAACATTCCTCTCCTCCCTCTAAGAGTAGTAATTCTCTCCCCTGAGGGCAAGGGAATGAAACCATAGAGTGCTGCTCCAGCCAGGGCTGCAAATCTTGTCTAAGCTGCTCCTGACCTTGGAGCAAGGGAGGGGGCGCCACTCTACGCTAACTGGGTGCTGACCCTGAGCCTTGACCACCGCGGGGTAGACATGGCTGGGTTCTGTTCCATCCAGGCAGCTTTTCCCAAAGGCCTCCAGGCCCCCAGGGAAGCCCAAGGACAGAGAACTGCGTGATTTTCTCAGAGCTTCAGACAAAGCCACCAGACTAGAGTCCCTCTGCAGTGCCCTCGGCCATTGTCCTGAAAGACGAAGCCCGCAGCCCAGGCGCAGCCTGGGAACCCGCACAAAGGGCACCACCTGTGCTCCCCGCCCAGCCTGGCCCCTTGCGCTGCTTCCCAGGACTGGCCAGGCCCACTGGGGCTGAGCGGTGGGCCCCCCTGGGGACAGCTCTTTCAGGGCTCTCCCCAGGGCTCTCTCCTCTCTGGGCAGGGGCAGGGGGAGGAGAGGAAGCCATTGTCGGCCTGCTGGGAATGAACTCACTGCAGCTCTAAGTTTTTCCCACCCCAAGAGGAACTGATCGGTCATTAGGAGTGTTCCTTCTTGCAACTTGGGAATTTATAACCAGAGTAGAATAGGTTTTCTCTGCTTCTGAGGCCTTAAGGAGACTCAGCCCATTTATTCCCCTTCAAAATCATGACAGCTGCTGTTTCTGTGCCTTTTCCAACTTGGCCTTCTCCTCCAGTTGCCTTCAGGGCCCTAACTCCTGGGCTTCTCTGTGGAATGGTCTTTGTTCCCTGGCTTGTCCTTCTGGCCTGAGATGACATTCCAGAAATTCCAGCCTGCCCCTCATCTCCCCTTCTTCATCTCCTCTTGACCCTCAAGCGCCCCGAATGTTCCCAAATGTCTCCATCATGGCAAGTCTTGGGAAGATCCACTTTGCCCATTCCAAGTCCTTCCAGGATGATTTCGGCTTATCTTTCAAAGGAGAACAGGATGGCTCTCTTCTGCAGCCAGGGAGGAGCTGCCTGGGCTGAGAAGTGACTCATCTCTTCCACCCTCCCCTTCTCCGGCAGCTTCAGGGAGCTTCTAATCTTTCCTTGGGCATTAGCTACTTGAGGTCTGGATAAGAGGACCCTTCCTGCCACCACCCCAGGGTAGGACATTTCTATGAGCTGGGCCTATCTGGCAACAGAAGGCAACGAGGTGGGGATGATCCAGAACTTTCTCTTCATCTCCCTGAGATTGCATACTTCCAGTGCCAGACTGGGGAGCCTTCCAAAGCCAAGGAGACAGCCATGGCCCTGCCGCTGGGAATGCAGACGAAAGGCCTGCCCCGGTGAAGCGGGCGGTGGGTTCCTCACCCGCGACCGCCAGAGTCTCCCCATTTCACTCCCCCGTGATCAAAGTTGCAGACTCCAGAGGGCCAGCAACCACAGAGTCTTGAAGAAGAAAGGATTATATGGGTTTGGGTTTTTCCAAAGTGTTTTTCTGGTTGCTAGGATTTTTGATTCCCAAATAACAGCCGGGGCCCATCTGTGTCGGCTCTGTTTTCTGAGGAGATCGCTGACTCCAGACAGCTGTGCGGGCTGCTTGCCCAACCCAGATGCCCAGACCTCCTCTCGCCCTTCTCAGGGCTCTTTCCTGGAGGAAAGTTTTTGACTCCGGCTCTTGGCCAGGCCCTGTCTGACCCTGAAGCCAGTCCTCAGCTCGGTCTGTGGTCTAGATCTCAAACCCAGGAGAGAAAAGACGTCTGCTAGGGGCCTGTGGAAGCCCCTTCTCCCACTGCTGTGTGTGGCTTGCAGGGTTTACCTTAGGGGAATAGGCAGTCAGGTCTACAGGACACATCCTGCCTGCTGCTTCCCAAACAAAACCCCTGGCACCGGGGGTCATCACTTGGCCCTCAGGGGTCAAGTTTGCCATGACATCCCCCTGGTTGGTGGGCTCGAGTCGGTAGCAAGGGCAAGCTCTCTCCCCAGGGGTCTATGTTCACGTCAGTTTTCCCGTCTCAGGATGAGGTGCCTTGGGCTCTGCCCCACCCAGAATGCCTGATGCTGCCTGGCTTCACAGCTCGGCCACTAGGTCTCCAGTGTGACCCTTCAGGTTCCTCCAGCAATACTTCCTGAGAACCAGAGGGCGCAGAGTCAGGGAGGAAGTGCTACCTGGGAGAGGTTCTCAGCCTGAAAGGGCAGAGCTCAAGCCCATGTCCTGGTGCCAGGCCCCTGGCCAGGCTGGCCCCCCTTGGCGCCCGCAGCCCAGGGCCCACGTTGGCTCTGCAGAGCACATGTCCGCTGTTTGTTCTGGGAACCTCGGGTTACCCAGCTGCCGCAGAGCACGGCTCCCCCATCCCCCTGGTCCCTGCCGGCCCCACCTCCCCCAGCTTGCAGCCTCTCCAGGCTGTAGCCAACGCCCCCGCCCCGACAGGCTCTCCGAGGGCTTACCAGTTGCTTTTCCAGGTGTGCCGCACGTCTGTGTCGTGGATGCCGTGTCTGTCCGCCTGCTCATCCAGGAAGTCAAACATGTACTTGATGGCCAAGGGCAGAGCGCTGCCTCGGTGCACCGTGCTGAACAAGGTCTCAAACAAGTCATCCACGAACTTCTGCAGGGTGCCCTGGGGGAGGGGCGGGGGGGCGAGAGTGAGGGGGAGGGCGGAGGAAAGTGGGGGTGCAGGCAGCAGACGGGCAGACCAGATGGTGCCTTGGACGGATCCTGCCTTGGAAATTTGTCTGCGGTGCCAGGCTGTGCAGACAGCATGGTGGGGGTGGGGAGGGGGCCGCTGGGGTGTCGGGGAGGTGGGAGGGACTGAAGAGGCTGCAGATTCCTGGGAAGAATCTCTCCTCCAACCCACAGCCACATGCCCCATCTATGCCTGCGTCCGTGCCAGGCGGGAATGCGCTTGGGGTGTCTCCATAGACAGTGAGGGCTCTGAGCCCCGGCTGCCCATAGGGACTGGTGGGCTCGTGCTGGGAAAGGAAGGTGTCTGAAGACCGAGCTGGAGGACCACGAGCCTCCTGGCAGGGCTGCAGAGGGTCTTACTGAAAGGTGCAAAAAGGTTTGCCATACACGTGGCCTCGGTGCTGCAGGTGAAGGGTCCAAAGCCAAGAATACCCAGGCACAGACCCGACCCACAGGTCTCTGGAGGGTCTCTGGGCAGGGACAAAGCTGGGCCTGGGTCCCCCAGTTTACAGGTTCAAGGGACACCTCTGAAGGTTAGGAAAATGTCCAATCTTTTCTGGTGGCTCCCTTGGCCTCTTATTAGCATATTAGGAAAAGCAAAATTTGAGACATACGGTCTGAGGGTGTACTTCTATGTCCCTTTTGGGAGCGAGTCAGAGCTGTAACTTGGATGCCACTGTGGGAGAACTTCAGCAGCATTTTTGTGGGGTCAGTGGGGGAGAGTATTTGAAATCTGACCTGTGCTGGCAAATATGGGACATAGAATTGCCATACTTACAGGCAGATGTGTTCTCTGCTTGGGAAGCTGGAAGATAGCTTTAGATCCTAGCTTCTAGCACTGTGGCTACCTCCTCTCCATCAGCATTTGGGGGCCGATGGGATGGGAGTGGGAAGGGGGAGCCTTCTCTCTGATTACTGGCAGGGCCCAGCCTTTGTGTTGTCCCTCCCACTGTGGCCAGAAAGTGGGTGGAAAAGGCAGTGTTGGTGGGCGCTGGTCTATCTGTCCAGCTAACACCAATAAGAAAACCCCAATATTTTCCTCAAATGTGCAGGAACCCAGAGATGAGAGCAGCTCCTCGGAAGAGTAATGGTGGGCTTGAGGGGTGGGCCAGGGGCAATGATATTATTGCCCACAGTAATAATGATATTTTGCCAATGGGTAGAGAACAACAGCGGCCTGAACCTCTGGAAAGCCTGCTCTGGGACCTGGACCTGCTCGTCTGAATGGGTCCCCTTAAAGGACAGATTCCATGACACCCTTACGCTGGGGGTGGGGGGTGGAGGGTGGGCAGGACGTACCCCTCTGAGGAGCCCTCCCCGGGCTGAGCAGAGCAGAAGTTTACCTTGGTGGCCAGTAGCCGGGTCAAGTAGATCTCAGATACCATCTTGCTGCCTCGGTCACCCTCCTTCTGGTCCCCATGGTCATGGTTCTTCACCAGATGCCATACCTTAACCCCGCTCTCCAGGTCTGGGGTGATCATGGGGGCTCGAGACCGCAGGCTGTCGGGACTGCCTGTGTACCTGAAGGAGGAGTCTGAGGAGAAGGGGGCCGTGGAGGCTCATAAGACACTGATTTCACCATCCTTGCTTGTAGAATCCTTCTAGAATCTTTGCCCACCCACTGCACTCACTCAGAATAAACCAGTTTCCATTGGAAGGAGACCCCTGGGACCTCATATCTGGTGGGTTATTTGGGGATCCTTGGTTGGCATGAGGACAGAGGAGCCTAAAGCCTTTTTCTTTAGAAAGAAGATTTGGAAATTCTGTGAGCTGCAGAGAGCCTTAAGAATTTGTGAACCAGCCCCCCTCCCCCCGCATCCCCTGATACTTCCACAGCAAAGAATAATCAATAGGGAGAATGTCAGCCGAATACTTTCATAGGGGCTTTGATGAAAAATCTGGGTGCCAAGAAGCTGTGAGCTGTAATGGCCTCTCTTGGGAGTCTGTGGGTCCTTTTTACTTGTGGGCTAGGAGATGGACTTGCCTAAGCCATTTTTGGAAAACGTCTGGGCCCAGTCCTGAGGTGTCCTTTAGCCCAAAAACCTTACTGCATACACAGAAGCAGAAGAAATGGAGCAAGAGAGAGTGAAGCATCGTCTGGTATTACCCGGTGGGCACTGGGGGTCCCAGCAGCCCAAGGGATGGGTAGCTAGGATGCCCCATGTCCTGCCCCAGTTGGGACACTTTTGAGAGTAAAGGGGGACCGTTAATAACTCATCCAGAACAACAGGTACAAATGGGGACTGGCAAGTAGGAACCCCCTTTTGAGAGTAAAGGGGGACCGTTAATAACTCATCCAGAACAACAGGTACAAATGGGGACTGGCAAGTAGGAACCCCCATCCACGTGCCTCCTTGATTCTGGGCCCCTTGCACTCCTTCACCAGGTCGGCTGCCCAAGGAAGGGCGCACGGTGCACCCGTCCCTGCAGCTCTGGGGTCACAGCTGCACTGGCAGTGACTGCACTTGGGAGGAGGGGAAGCAGATGCACAAATGTCTTTGACTGGTGGAGGGCAACTGCAAGGGCTGCCTGCTGTTGTGAGGGATGGCGAGGGGCCCCAGGTAGGCCACGGAAGCTGCCCCTGAGCTGCCCAGGTTGCCTTCCTGGTCCTCACCGTATCTGCTGATAGATGTCCGGGAGATGCTGGCAGAGGCCGGGATGTTGTAGGACGAGGTCTGTTTGGGGACCAGGGCCACCACTGATCTGTCTGACACCTGAGAGGGTACGAAAGGTACAGTGTGGGTGAACCAGGAAACTGAATCGTCAAGTACTTCCAGAAGCTAATGACATAGATATGCGGTAGAGCACAAGGAGTTCAGGAATACTAAAACTAATATGGCTGCTGCTTGCCAATATGTCCAATATGGTAGTTATTGGCCACCTGTGCTGATCGCACACTTGAAATCCAGTCAGTCATAACGGAGATAACTACAGACTACTAACAATAACACGAACCACTATGCTATAAATGCATAATACACACTGGGTTTCCATGAGTTAGCATGGACAGAATAACACAAACTACCTCATTAATAACTTTTCTATTGGTTCCATGTTGAAATAATTACCTTAGAACCCACGAGGTTAGACAAAATATATTGTTAACACTAATTTCGTCAGTTTATTTTTACTTTTTAAATGTGGCTAGCCAACAAATTTCAAGTTACCCGTGTGACTTGCATCATCTTTTTACTGGACATCTGGGGCTTGGCCAAGCCTCCCTGCAACCTTGTGGGGTCGTACAATTATTCCCATTTTACAGGTGAGGAAACTGAAGCAAAGGGGGAGCGAAGTCATACAGAGACTACGTGGTACAGCCGATATTTGAAGCCAGGCCTGTCCAGACTCCAGAATACATGTTCTCCCCATTATATCTTAATTTGGGATTTTATTTCAAGTCACACTGGTCTGAAGCCCATTTTCCCTTTTGGCACGGATTTCTTTCTGGCCTGGATCCTATACTGCTCGGGCCACCTTGAGGAGTTTCACAAACAGGGTGGCTGCTCTCAGGGAGCCAGAGGGAAAGATGGCGCGTTCCCCTTCCTTCATGAGGTGCCCAGGCTCAGCACCCAGCCTGGAGGGAAAGGGCTGATAAATGAGGAGCCATATTGAAGACATTTGGGGCCATTTTGATTTAAGATTACCCTCCATCCAATAAAAATGGAGAATCCCCAGAATTGTGGCGATCCAATTAAACCCCTAACGCAGAGGGAATAAAACAGCTATAATAATGTTATGGGCCATAAAACATTCCTATTAAACCATTTTTTATTTTAACAATTTTTATGAACTTTATAAGTTTGATTTATAGCTGCACCAGTCGTAAAACCATCTTTCTGGGTCTTAAATTGTCAGTCCCTCTCTCCCACCAAAAAGGAATTAAATGTTGGGAAGTCCAACTATAAAGGAACATTAGTGCTAACGAGATTCCCTGATAGCCGGTTTTAGTAGTGGTGTTTAATTTTACCCTCCCTATAAATCTGCGGGAGCCCGGCAAGTTTTTTAACATCTCTTTGTTAATTAAGATTATGCAGATTTTCTCCTTTAGGGGTTTCCAGGACCTTTGACTTCAAGGAGGGTCACCAGGGGCAGTGCTTGGACTTGGTGGCAGAAAGTTGCAGGGCCCTGGGCTCCTGTGGGCGCCTGGAAGGGGCCCAGGCTCCAGCCCTTCTCAGCTGGGCGGTTCCCAGGGGTCCGCACCATCCTCCCAGCTCTGGAACTGAGCGGGGGACCTCTCCACCTCTGTCTTTCAGGAACTCTCCTTGCCACTGACAGCCTAAAAATGATACTCTGAAAGCCTGGCAGGGGCCCGGGAGGATACTCCCAGGAAGAATAGATTACATTCTGCATGTATGGTTTGCTGTCACCTGGAGGATTCACAAGGTGACTCGAATGACCACAGTTCAACCCAATTCCAGGTCTTGTCACTAAATGTCTCTCGTCTTCAGTCCTAGCCCTCCTTTCTCTTGACTGACAGGTGGTGCAAATATTCACCGTCCGGGCTGCCTGCTGGGTCTGACCTGGGCTCTGCCTCTTACTACATGACCTCAGAGAAGTCCGTTAACCCCTCCGCGTCTCTGTCTTCTCATTTGTCGCTGGGGATAATAATGGCATCTAGGTTTGTCGTGAGGCTCAAAGGAGTCGGAACACAGGAAGGCTGACGGCAGCAACCGGCCCCCAGTGGGCACTCAGGAAGTGCTGGTATCAGTGTTACTATGAGCATCATCGTCATCATCACGGTCCCCCCAAAGGGAAGCACAATGCCTGTTGTTCCTTGTCACTCAGGGCTGGCATGTGGGAAGTACCTTGCACCCGGGAAAGCTCAGTAAATATTTGAGGAATGAATGAATACGTGAATGAGAAATGACATTGGGGCATTGCAAGTGCTTTGTATGAGGAGCACTGTAAGAACAGAACATTCCATTCTGATTGGGAGCCTTAGGACGGACAGCCCAATAACAAGCGTTAGGGCATCACAGACACAAAAGAAAGGCCTCCCTCCTGCCCTTGAGAAACTTCTGATTCAAAGGCACAAGGCTAGTCTCTTTCGTGTTTGCTTCTTCAGCTCAGACTGGTTCATTCCAAGTGATCCCCAGGATGCTCTAAGGCCCTGTAAGGGGAGTGGGGTGGAGTGGACAGGAAGTGGCTCTAACACCCTGGGGGCAGTCTCCATCCTAGGGACCTCACCTGCTATTTCTAATTCTTCCCACCACCTTTGCAAGCCAGATGTCATCTTGCAAATGAAGAGCCCAAGAGGTTAAAGTTTGCAAGAGGTTAAAGTCATCCCACTGTTGAGTGGAGAAACGGGGCTTGAAATACGGCTTGCAAAGCCTTGAACCCTTCTCAGACACCACACTCCATCCACCTGGGGCTAGGTGCGGTCAGGGTTACAGCAGGTGAGGGGGATGGAGCCTGGAGAGGAGTGTTTCTGGGGCTGCCCCAGTGCCCCCCACCAGCTTCCTCTGTGCCTCGGAGCCTCCCTGCCAGCCCCGACGGCCTTCAGGACCCCCGTGGCCTGGTCCGTGGCAACTCAGTGCTGGCCAGTCCGGCCCGCCAGTCCCTCTGTCCCCACCCCTTGTGAGGCACCACGGAGGACCAGTGTTACTACTCAGGCAATCCCGTAGGGTCTTGCAGCCTGAGGCGCTTCTTCTGGTTGGTTTAATTTCCCTCGGTGTCTCTCATTTTCTGCTTCTATTTTAGTATTTTTCCCCAAATCCCAACCAGCCTACCTGTGCTTAATCTTACAGACAGCCCCAGCCGTGAGTAGTCACCATGGGAGGGAAGCGGGGATGGGAATGATCCCTCCTGGATTTTTTGTTCTTTTGCTGGAATTTTTTTTTTTTTTTACTATTAATTCATTCAGTGCATCTGCCAATGAGCTGAGCACTTTGTCTCCTGTACTGAATCTATTCCACACGACTTTATGGGGCGGGGATCCCTTGAGAAGGGAGAGAACTTGAGTAATTTCCCCAAAGACACCATCTAGTATGTGGCACAGTGCAAAAGTTCAAAACAAGTCGATCTCGTCCCCGGCTCTATGGCAGGTGAGTCGCAGAACCTGCGTCAGTAAGATGCTGAGGACAGAAAGCCACAGATCCCTATGGCTGGTGTCCTTACAGAGGACCTCACAAGATGCAATATTTCTGCAGACGTAGAGGTACACAGGAGAGAAACGCCTTGCCCTTCCCAGACCAGTTAAGTCAGTTTCTCGGGGTGGAGTCTGGGCACGCGTAAGTTTTGTTTTTTAAGATTTTATTTATTTATTTGACTGAGAGAGCACAAGTAGGCAGAGCAGTAGGCAGAGGGAGAGGAGGGGGAGAAGCAGGCTCCCCACTGAGCGCAGAGTTTGATGCGGGGCTCGATCCCAGAACCCTGGGATCATGACCTGAGCCAAAGACAGATGCTTTACTGGCTGAACCACCCAGGCGCCCCGCAGGCACTCATGTTTTTATTAAGTTTCCTAGTGATTTTAATGGGTAACCATGGCTGAGAATCTCCAATTTAGATTCTGAAGGAGGACAAAAGGGGTGATGGCTTCCGAGGGCCTAAGAGCAAACCCTGGAGTGAAGAGAACAGTCTGGGGGGTCAAAGGTTGTGGGGCAAAGCTCCCGCCCTCACCTGATAATGCATCAGTGTGTTGAGCCGCTTCCAGTCGCCCTCGATCTTAGTGGTGATGTCCTCATCTTGCAGCACGACCCGGGCAATCCGGCCTTGACGCCACTCTGGGTGGAGGGGGTGGTGCAGGTAGCAGCGTGAGCAGGCAGGGGTCTAGGAACCAGGGTTACCCAGTCCTGCCTCCTCTAGGGACCTGGCAACCCCAGCTCCAAGCTGATGCCACCCATAGCGTTTAGAGACATTATAGGCTCCATGGGGTCAAGACAGCTGTCGCGAAGTGTGGGCAGGCAGTGTCTCGGGAGAAGTACTTCCTGTGGTCCCTCATCTGGGCAGGACCTAGTCATGGCCCCAGGAGGGTCCTGGGCAGGATGGGGCTTCCCATTTTCTCACCCCATCCCATCCCACTGCCTAAATGCCCTCCTGGAAGCCACTTTTTGACTCTTTGCCCACCATACTCCAAGGCCGGGCCTCCTACCCAAGTCCATGTCAACCGCCCTCGGCCGCTGGGAGTAGGGCACGTTCTTATAGACGGCATCGAGGATCTTCTCCTTGACCTGTGTGATGGTGTCACAGTTTAACACCTTCACTGGGATCTCTGGACTGTTCTCATTGTCGGGGTTGACGCAGTTCAGGATCTACAAGGATGATAGAGCGGGAACAGGATGGGTGTTTAAGGGGCCACTTGAGGGAGAGGGAAAAAGGCCTTGGAATCCTCTTTCCAAGGCTTACCCCTCTTACAGGAGAAATGTCTGTGCCTCAGTTTGTCTTGCCTTCCTGCCATCTGCCAAATGACAACCTGAGTCATGCCTACCCTTCTCAAAGAATTGAGACTCTACTTTCTAGGTCCTGGTTGGCCAGGGGGAGACCGTCATCCTGGGACCAGGCATCCTAGGGGTTTGGAGATGGTTCCAGGTGTATCAGGGGCTGACCATCCGCTTCCCAAAGCCTCTATATTAGGAACTAGCAAATTCATCTTCTCCCCCATAATGCTAATTTCCCCATACCTAACAGAGGGTGGTCTGGCCCTGGCCTATCGTCTAGGGTAAACTGAGGCAGACAGAGATCTTTGGGCCCACTGAATGAGATGGGGAGGGGGAGCCAAGGCATGTCTGTCCCACTCCTAGAACACTTTGCATGGCCCTCAGACTTGATACCAGGCTGTTTCCCAGCCTCTTTGTTGACCACTGGGGTTGGCTTTGTGCTCTGATGGCAGAGCACCGAGCAGAGGCAGGAGGTCTGCCATGTCCCCTGAGTTCCGGGCCTTCTCACCAGGGTCTTGTACTCGATCTGCTGCCGGATGAGCTTGTCCTCGCTCAGGGAGTAGCGGGCCTCGCCCGTGATGGCGTCGATGGGGCCCTTCTCCATCTGCTGCTTGATGGCACAGTACAGCATGAAGAGTGGCTCCCCCGCACATTCCTGTGGGTACAGGCAGGGCATGGGCTGTGTGGGGCGGGGGGCACCTGACTCCTCTTCTCCCTCTCCTAGACCTGCCTTGCTCTGGAGCACCCCAGCCAGGCAGGTTGCTATTCCCGAAGGTTCCCCATGCAGCATTCAAAGCCGGCCTTGGCACAACAGCCCCTCGTCTTGCTCGCAATGCCAGGCCCTGGCTCACCCCCACTCTCACCTTCAGGAACTTGTGCAGGAGGAAGGCAAACCAGTTGGTCAGCATCTTCTCAGCCACAGACTCTGTCCTGGGGAGGAAGAAGGGATGTGAGGGGCAGTCCTTTATGGAGGGGTCTCAGAGAGCGGGGTCTGGCTCGTATGCATCATGGCCCAAATAGGGCATCAAAGGGCACAGGGCTGGGAGCCAGGACACCAGGGCCGGAAGTGTGACCTTGGGCCAGAGGCTTTTTCTTTCTGGGCCTCAATTCCCTGTGGAAATGGAGTGGTGCTCTGGGTCTACAGCTGAAGGTGCCAAGTGCCCCATTTCCACAGGGCTATCAATTCCTAGTTCTCCCTACTTCCTGCTGGCCTCAGGATGAAAAACAGAGTTTCTCTGTCCCCTTGGGATACCTTGCAGGCCTGAATACTCCACTTTCATACCCGGGAGGTCCCTGGTACATGCCGCTCTAACCTCTCAGAATCAGACTGCCTGGATTCCAATCCTGACTCTGCCACATACTGGCTGTGGGACCTTGGGCCAGTCATTTCACCCCTCTGGGTTCATTTTCCCCATCTCTTAATCGGGACAATGATAACAGTGTGTACCCCACAGGGCTGTTGTCAGACTTGGATGAGTTAACATATGTAAGGGGCAAAAATAGCACTGACCCCCAGTGAGCACGATTCCATGTCATTCCTGCTGTCCTGTGGGGTCGTGGATCCCAGCTGCTCAGGTGGAGAGCAGGGGGCACGAGTGTTTAGCAGACAGGGAATCTGCTTCTGCAACCACCAGCGCTCCCCAGCCCCGACCCTGGGCTGCAGATCTGGGGACTCAGGAAGGAACAAAGCCGCTATGACAGACCTTCAGTGACGGGGATGCCGAGGGGTGTTTTAAGACCCTGCACGTGGTGCAAATTATACCCTCTGGTTTCAGTAAATCCCAGGCATTTGCCAGGGCTGCTCAGCAGTCTGGGCCTGGGGGAGAGTGACAATGGCAGAAGAAATTGTAGCTTTGTTCCCGGGCCCCTCCCAGGACCCTCTCCAAGCATTGTGCCTGAGATTAGCTCTAATTTAAATACAACAGTTCTTAATGAGAGTTTCTAATGCTCAGATTGGCAGGATGGGGGCTCAGTACTCAGGAAACAAAGACATTCTTCCTCCCTCCTCACCCCACGTGGGTTCTGGAAGCCTGAGACCTCTTCCTAGGAACAGGCTAAGGAGGAGGGTGGAGAAATGGAGGGGGTGCCTTTGAACCCCTGGTGTCAGAGGCGCTCCAGAGCTCTGCTGGGCTCCCTGGGGCCTGTCCAGGGCAGGAGGGCTTGGGGAAGGGAGACCAAGGTCTCCAGCCCTGTCTCCTGCCAGGAAAATGGCAACTGGGGAGGAGGCATGTGGTTCCTGCTGGCGATTTGGGGCCTGGAAACTGGGTGCAGAAGGGAGAGGCTGCACAACTCTCTGGCCCGGACTGAGCACCAGAACCTTCTGTGATGGAGGAAGGGTTCTCTAAGTGCGCTGGCCAGTCTGGTGGCCAGCACATGGAGGCCGAGCCCTCAGCACGCGGCGAGCACAACACAAGAACTGAATGTTACGTTTTATCTCATTTTTGTTCATAGCCTCCTGTGGCCACCGTGTGGGACAGCGCGGCGCTAGTGGCACGCAGAGGGACAGACAGCGGGAGGCGTGTTGCTGCTGCCACTGCGTCCGTGAGGACGCTGAAGCAGAGGGGCCACGTCACAGGCTCGGGGGCACAGCGCTGGCTGGTGGCGGAGCTAGGCTTCAAGCCGAGCCCGAGCCTGGGCTCCTCCATGTCGCTTTGCCCCCGGGGCCCCCGGAGACCAGACTTGGCGCTGCGGGACGCGCGGACCCAGGCTGTCGTGTGCTGGGTACGGTCTGGGGGTGCGGAGCCCCTCTTGCTGCTCCAGAGACGCCCCGCGTGCGTGTGCCGGCCCCACCCCCGCCGCCCTCCTCCCCGCTTCCCCCTCCTCCCCTCCCCCCTCCTCCCCCCAACACCAGCCGCCCTCCCCGCCCCCCGCCGCGGGGCCCACCTCCGGAGCAGCAGCTTGGGGTGGTTCTTGTTCTCCAGGTTCTTCTCGATGAGGTCAGAGAGCAGCTGCTTGAGGACGTCGGTGGCGTACTCCAGGCGGCCCTGCAGGCCCGTCATGATGAGCGAGGCCACGTTGCCGCGGTCGCGCATGGAGAAGCTGCGCTGCAGCTCGAGCGTGCGGATGAAGGTGAGCAGGAACACCTTGTTGTTGATGAGCTGCGCGAAGAGCTTCAGGGCCTTCTCCACGTGCTGCTGCCCGTTCCCCTGGACCTGGGGTGGACGGGACGGGCGCGCCCTCAGAGGACAGCCTCGGCCTCCCCGACCTGAGAGGGCGGCCGGGCTCTCGAACTCGGGACGGGGTAGGAATGGCAGGTCACTGCAGTCTCCGCTCTGCTCCGCGCGCCCACCGGGGTGGGAGGCCTGGCTCGGGCAGAGCCCTCTGAGGGGATGCAGGCCGTCTGATTTTCCCCAGGATTCGGTAGGAGCTACTCCGTCAGACCTGCTTGGTTTACGAGTCTCCCTGTAATCCTCCCTGCCCTGATTTATTATCTTTAGTAAAACAAACCAACACATGAACAAACAAACCTCACAGAATCACGTCTCTCCGTAAGCCACCTTAAATCCATCTGAGAGTGCGGCAGAATCTTAGCTAATTAATTTAGTCATTAATTAAAAAAGTGACAATGAGCCTTCCCCTGGAATCATCCCAAAGAGCCTGCGTGCCCCCCTTGGCCGAGATCTGCCTGTTGTGGTGAAGCTGTTCCCAGCTGTTTGTCCTCATCATTCCTGACCTTCCTCGGAACTGCTGGGCCCCAGCTGCATTTCCCGGGATAGGACCCTCAGGCCCCACGCCCCCTGCCAGGATGAATCGGGGAGGGTGGCAGGGATTACCTCCAGCTCCCGCAGCACGGGATGGTCCTCGATGCCAGGGAACAGGACTCTCATAGCGTAGGTGCGGTAATCCAGGTAGGGGATGCCCGAGCGGTCCAAGTCGCTGGTCAGCTCATTGATGTCAGTCTGGAGCTCAGCAAAGGCTATGAAAGTGGAGGGAGATGAGGAGGCTCAGGAGGGCACCCGCACAGGGAAGGGGCAAGGCAGGAGAAGATGTTTGTGAAGGAGGGGCGGGCCTGTGGTGTACAGACAGGAAGGGTTGTATTAGGGATGTTTCCAGAAGGGGTGAGCTATCTCCAGGCCTCCTTTCTTAGGTGGGCATGTGGGCCATTTCTAGGTTATTTCCCCTTCTGTGCTGGTGCATCATTTTGACGTGTCTTTCTAGGTATTGCAAGTGTAGTTAAAACAAAGGAAAGGGAAGAATACTATGATTTGGGTCATGCATGGGCTGCAGGTCCCAGAAACAGCTGAGAGGCAGTAGCCAGGGGGAGGAAGCAAAGACAAGAATAGGCAGCTTTGCTCCTGGGTTTTGTTTTTTTTTTTTTCCCTCCAAGCAAGAGAATAAACCAAGATGCGAAAACCCTGGGCAATGATGAACATGAAAACCACCATGAGCTACCACCTCATACCCATTAGGATGTATATTACAGAAAAACGGAGGAGCTCCTGGGTGGCTCAGGTGAGGAGGCATCTGACTCTTGGTCATGATCTCAGGTTCCTGAGACTGAGCCCCGAGTTGGGCTCTGTGCTCAGCGGGGAGCCTGCTGGAGTTTCTCTCTCTCCTTCTGCCTCTTCCCCAGTCATGCTCGCGTGCTGTCTCTCTCTCTCTCTCTCAAAATAAATAAATAACATTTTTTAAAAAAGAAAAATGGAAAACAAGTACTGGAGAGGGTGTGGAAACATGGGAACCTTTGTGCATTGCTGGTGGGAATGTATATTGGTACAGTTGCTCTGGAAACCAAATTTGGTGGCTCCTCGAAGACAAACAGAGTCACTATAGGACCCAACAACTCCACTCCTAGGTATCTACCCAAGAGACCCGAAAGCAAGGACTTAGATATTTGTATACTCATGTTCATAGCAAGGTTATTCATGCTACTGAAAGGTGGAGACAGCCCAAAGGTCCAAGGGCAGATAAATGAATAAAAAACAGGTGGCACATATATTCAATGGAACACTACTTAGCCTTTAAAAGGAAGGAGATTCTGCTGCGTGAAGCTCTAAAATGCAGAGTGAAGTAAACCAGACGCAGAACAACACATACTGTAGGATTCCATCTACAGGAGGTTCCCAGAGTAATCAGATCACAGAGACAGAGAGCAGAATGGTGGATGCCAGCCGCTGCTGGGGAGGGGAGGTGGGGGTTTTTGGTTTAATGATTACAGAGTTTCAGCTGGGGAGGGTGAGAAAGTTCTGGACATGGAGGGTGGGGATGATTGCACAACAGTGTGAATGTACTTAATGCTACTGAGTTGGGGGAAGGAAGAGCCCTGGGGTGTAGAGACAGCAAGGGCTAAAAAAGGTAAATTTTATGTTTTGTATATTTTAACACACACACACGCACACATAGTGTGTGCTAAGGGAACACTAAGAACACCAAACCCAGCCTCGGGTCACATCCCTCTGGTGGCAGGCCTGGCTCCAGGATGCCCCTGTCCCCTCTCCTCCCCTGCCCCGCCACCAACAGAAGCCTTTGCCCACCTGTCCCCCACTCAGCGCTTCGTTTTGTTCCAGCAGAGGCCTTGTCTCTGATCCTGACATTGGCAGCAAAAGGAAGAATGTTTTGATTCCTTATTGAAATGTTTACTCAGAGAACCGGCTGGGTCCTCAGCCTGCGGGGTGCCTGGGATACTTGTCACCTCGAGGCTGTGGTTGCGTGGGAGACAGAAGAAAACATTCTCTACTCCGGGGCCAAGGACGTCTGTGGCCAAGGACGCCAGCAAATGGCGGCCTTTGGCGCACTCAGCCTACGGCACTGGTGGGAAACTAGCCCTGCGGGAAGGGCTGAGGCCAGAGGCAGGTGGGAGCTCCCTGCCCTTCCTGCTGCTGTTTCCACATGCTCCCAGGGCAGCAACACAAGACCCAGGAACTAGACTCCCATTTGGGGGGGTTCTATAGGGTCTGAGAGGGCCAAGCCTAGGAGGCTCCGACTGTGGGGAAATGGAGGACCTGAAAAGGAGAGAAAGGGGGCCAGCTTGGGAGTGAGTCAGGGCACAGGAAGGACTAGAACAAGAGGAGCAGGCCTGGGCACTCGCCAGGGCATTCGTTTTTTTAGAAGGGTGGGGTGGAGGGAAAGGGAGAGAGAGAGAATCTCAAGCAGGCTCCATGCCCTGTGCAGAGCCCAACATGGGGCTCAATCCCACCACCCTGAGATCACGACCTGAGCTGAAATCAAGAGTGGGACACTTAACTGACTGAGCCGCCCAGGTGCCCCCAGGGTCATTCTTAATAGGCTATCTCTGGCGCTAAAGGCAAAGGGAGTTTCTGGGCAAGCAGAGGCTTAGGGTGGGAGGCACGACAATAGAGAGGAATTGTCTAAAGGGAGGAGGTAGTAAGACTGGTGAAGAGAAATGGGGCAGGAAGCGAGGCGGTGCCTCCACTTACCTTCCTTACACTCAAGGGCCACGCGGGACTCCAGGTTGTCCATCTGCATCTGGAGCCTCTTGAGAGTGAGGTCGTTTTCCCGAGACTTCCGCTTATAGGCAATGAGGACGATGATGACGATGATGAGGAGGAGGCTGCCGCCCGCCGCGATGCTGACAATGGCTGGCAGGGTCAGCAAGCTGTCTGAGATGACACTCACCGAGCCAGGAGAGAACACCATCCCGCCCACGTGAACCTGTGCATTGCACACACGCAGACGCTGTAGAGCCCTGGCATGCCATCGCATCCTTATGTTTCAGAGAGGGCATGAAAGACCACAACCACACAATACAGACTCAGACATGGAACAACTTCCTGTTTATTACCTGCCTGTCGTTTCTCGTGTCCTCAACTCCTACCCATTTCAATGCAGAACATGGTGACGAGGTGTTAGGAAGAAGCCTTACTTTAGGACAGATCACGCATGCACGGTGGGGAGAGGAGGAAGTCACGAAAGGGAGTTCACTCACCATGACTTTGTGCTGCCCTGTGAGGTTGGGAGGCTCGCAGAGGAGCTGTGTCTCGGACACGGTGACAGCACACGGGGTCTCCCCGATCAGCACTGTGTAGTTGAGTTTGGCGCCTCCAGAGGCGGGAGGGCAGAGGTTTTTGCCCTGTAGATAACAGTAATCTTAACGGAAATAATTGACACTTGCGTGCAGAAGCTAATCGCCTATTACAAGAGAGATTAAAGAGGTGGGGGAAGGGCAGCCATGCAAAAGCCAATAGATGGCTCCCGGGAAGTTTTTGGAGAAAACGTTAAACAGCCGCAATTTAGAGAGCCAAAGGGAAAATATGGGGAGGAGAGAAAGAAAGGCAGGAAAAGAGGGGAAGAAGACAGGAAGGGGAGACCTCCAATGGATAAGGGCAGGCAGGATATAAATAAAAGTAACAAAATCCATGGACAGATCGTACCAAGGAACCATGACCTCTTGAAATGTACATGGGGGTTATGGTGGCCAGGGAAGTGGGTGATAAAAGGAAATGTCTACTTCGGATGTGCTACAGAACCCTGGGGTCCCGAAGCTCACGAGATCAAACAGAAATATTGGAAAGGGTCTCTTGAGAATCCCAGTTGCAAGATCTTTCGCCGGGTGAGTCCGTATCTATAAACAAGGCCCCTTTGCAGGGAGCTGGCAATTCCGCAAGTCCACAAAGGAGAATGGGAAGGGCCCGGGGTTGGGGGGTAGGGTGTCGCCATCACTGTGCAGAGCAGGCTATACTCTGCACATCCTACCTTCAGAATGATGGGGGATCCCGGCTTTTGATCCAAGACTCCAGTAGGGCTGAGCAGTTCAAAGGTTGGGTTGGGGTAGTAGATGAACTTCGTGTCGTTGTAGATGAGCAGGGACTGGACGTTGTTGAAGACGAATCCAAATTCATCAGGCCGCTCCACGGCGTCCAGGCCGGGCCGGTAGTCCGTGGTCAGAGAGGGCGCCAGACAGGTCAGGGTGGTGGTGTTCACGACTTTGCATACCTAGGAGGCCCAGAGCACAACACTGAAATGCAGACTGTGTGTATGTGGGGGTGTGTGTCATGCTACTGCCTCCCACCCTGCTTGCTTTGGCCCATCACCACTGTGTTCCTTGGTTATCTTCATGAGATGGTGATCCCCTTGAGAAAAGTGGCTGTGAAACATTTTTTTGGGGGGGGGATGCATTTTAACGTCATTCATTCATTCATTCATTCATTCACCAACGCTGTTTGAGCGCCTAGTCTGTGCCACGCACTGTGCTAGGAGCTGGGGCCATCTAGCGACAGCGTCACCGTCTGCAGGGGGAGACAAAGGACTGAACATACTTTATCATACAGTCCTGGCAGGGGGCCTGGTATGCAGAAGGGGCTGGAGCCCTGTTAAATGCATGAATGGGTGTGAGAAACGCCCTGGTGGGCAAGGACCAGGTAGGGTAGCAGGGTGTGTGTGTGCATGTGCGTGCGCGCGTGTGTGAGCATGCATGGCCATGGGCTGTAGATAATTCAGGGATGCTTGGAAGAAATGAGTGTAATGTAATCCAAAGAATGAGTGGGACCCACCTAGACAAGGAAAGGGTGGGGAGTGGGGAACGAGTCCCAGGCGGAGGGGACAGCAGCACAGGCTTAGGGTTGAGGGAGCGTGGAGCGATTGAGGACAAAGCAGGACAGAAGCAGTGTAAGGTGTGTGTGTGTATGTGTGTGTGTGTGTTGGGGAGCAGGAAGGAGCATGAGATGAGCCCTCTGCCAGCACCCAGTATGTATTGAATTAATGTTTATTAAGTACACTGATGAATAAAAAGAATTCTTCAAATCTGTGAATGTTCTTTTCAGGCTCTCTCTCTTCTGCTCCCTCACTTTGCACAAGGGAACAGCCACGGTACTGATACTGAGTTGATGATGTCCTTTCTGGGTGGGCCCTGGGGTCCCTACGAGAACTCTAGCTGCTGGCCCTGCTTGGCAGGGGTCGCGCCGCTCCCTCCTCTGGCGGTTTAATTCCGGGGCTGCCCAAGGCAGCGGCCAGCCCCAAGGAACCACCACAGGACCCCGTGTGGCCTACAGACAAAACCTGGCCTCCCACCCCTTCTCCTCCTGGCTTGTGCTCAGCGCGCCCCGGTTTGGGCTTCGGGCGTCCCGGCTATAGCCAAGGGCATCTGGGAGATCTCGGCTGCACAAGTACACGCTGTCCTGGCAGGTCCACACATGCTGTGAGTCTGGCCAACAGACACACACGCATGGGCTTCGTGTTCTGAAAACAGGACCGCGTGTGAAGCTGCAGAAACGCTGACAGTGATTATGTCGGAGCTCCAAGTCCAAGTATCAACCCCCGCGCTCCAGAGGGAGGGGAGGAGTTTCATCAGACCCGCTCACTGAGGGCCTCATGCCCTGCTGGAGGGCAGGGCCTGCTCCCACCCTTCCCGCACAAACTGCCGCTGTCCCGTATGAGACGGACGGTCCCTTGGTGTTCCAGCTGGGGACGCCCTGGCACGAGGAACACGGTGCGGGGGTGGGGGAGCTGTCAAGCGGGCAGAGCTGGGCCGGCGAGTCTCGGACCCTGCGCTCTGCGGCCAGTACTCTTCCCTCCGCTGCCCCATCTCCATCCGAAGGCCTCCCAGCACCCCGGACCGGGCTCCTCTCTGAATAAGCAAATCACTCCCGAACAAGCGGCCTCTGTTTGCTTCCTGCCGCCCGCCCGGTGCTGCATTGGCACTTTGTTTGCCAAACATTCCTTGGGGTTTTGTGGCCTTGGCTTTGGCCCTTCTCGCTTCTCACCGGGGCTGCTTCAAACTCCAGAGGCAAGAGGAAGCCCCAGGAGGCTGAGGATGACCTGGTGCCCAGGCAGGCCCCAGGGAGGGGGGGCGGGCAGAGTGCTGCTTTCCCACCACTCCTCACCGAGGCAGAGGCCGAGTTTATGAGCTTCCCAGGTGTAGACCCAGGCTTGATGAAAACTGCACACCAGGCCTCTCCTCCAGGCACTCTGGCCTGCAGACCCCAGGCAGGTCACGACTGAGCCCAGCTCTCCACAGGGAGGAATTATTATTATGTAGCTCCTCGAAATACGGAGGGCGTGGGGGGAGGTGGGGGGTGGCTGGGGGAATCGCTTGGGACATTCCTGCCCTGGGGCTGCAAGAGTACCCTGGTGAGGGGAGGGGACACTCAGGACCTGTCTTTCCACATGGAGGTCAGGTACAAGCAGGCCTTCCCAGACCAGTGTTCTCTTCTGGTGGCTTCCCGAGAATGGAGGCTGCAGGCCTTAGAGGTTAACCTTGTTGGTCACATACTTACTCTTTACTACATTAACCATGTCTTTTACTTTCTGTATTTCTGATGCTGTGACATCTGGGGCCTACTGACTGGGAGGACCTCCCCTCCCAGGGCCAGCCAGCACCTAGAGACAGCAAACAACTTGTCCGCCAGCCAGAGCAAGCTGTTCTAATGCGACCTGATCAATCCCGAGCCCACCCCCCACACACACCTCCTTTCACACGCTCTGAGCAGCTCTCCACCGTGTCTGACCACACCAGGCCAAGTACTGGGCAGCTGGGGACAGCCCCTGCACCCCAGAGCCCTCGACCATGATTCAGACTGGGCGATCCTAAACCCGCTCACCTTGCCTGGTCGGTTCCTTCCCGCAGGAGTGATAATAAAGGCACCTGCCACAGCGCCTTTCTCTCCTTCTGCTTCTACACCCCCCTGGCGCTTCCCACGTGGCCCCCTGTGGCATGGCAGGCCCCCTTCCCTGTGGCTCTGTGAGTACAACAAACCGTCTTTCTGACAGCAGTTGTCTCCTGTTCTGTCGGCCCTGTCACATCTGAGTCATAATAAAACCTATGCTTTAAAACACATACCCAATTGGTGTGGGGCTTTCATCTTTGCTGAGTTCAAGTGCATTGTTCCCATCACCACCCCTCACCTTCCTTCCTTCCTTCCACTTAGGACTTGGAGTTTGACAAGGTGGTCTGGGAGCTACTGGGAGCTACTGGCCTTGGTAGTGGAAGTGGAGTGGAGGCACAGGCTCTTTCACTCATGGATCAGACTCTCCATGTGGGATAAGGAGCCCTGTGCTCTCCTGGCCCACAGAGCTGTGACTGTGGCAGCTACTAACGGTGTGACACAGGTGTTCCCACATGTCTGCCACAAGGGAATGTCATAACCAAATCACCAGCACCTCACCTGCTCTAGTAGCAAAGAGCCCAGCTTTTGGGGATCCTGCTGGCCCTGCTACCAGCTACCGTCCCGGTTGGGGCGAAGCCATTACTCCTTTCTGGCCTTCATTTCCGAAGCTGGACAATGAAGGGAGGTGGACCAGAGGATCCCTGTAACCTTTTCAGATATAGCCTTCAAAGACTGTGCATTTTATGCCTTTCAGCACTTCCTAGGGAAGCTTCTAGCATGCTGGAATCCTGTCAGGGATGAGAGGATAGATAACACCATCTTTCCCATCTCCATCACAGCCTACTCAATCCTCTGAGGTCAGAGCAGTAATAATAGCAATTATATGACAAATGGCCATAATAGCACCTCCTGGACTATTATTATAAATACAATCGTGTTTCAGAAAATATTGGCTAACAAGACTGAGATGAAGCCTCTAGAACAAACTAAAACAAAAAAAAATTGATAACGCCATCTCAGACATTCTGCTTTTATGATCAAGAACTTCTTTTTAAAAAAATCACAAAAATCCATTGTGAAAAAAATTAAGTGAGATGGCTCAGCACAGGAGAGTAAAGTCAAATGTTGGATCGGCCACCTTAGCCACAGGGGTAGAGGAAGCCACGTGCAGTGACGAAGGTTTGTCCTCCACCCACCCGGAGCCCGCCAGGGGCTGTGTGTTACAGAGCTGTGCGGAGAGTCTTATCATTAGCATTTACAGACAGAGAACAGAGGATCACAGAGCTTAAATGACCGGATCACGGTTGTACGACTAAGAAATGGCAGTGCCCCACTTCCAATTCAGAAGCGCCTGATTCTGGAGGCAGAATTTCTTCACCCTTCCACACTGCTCCTTATCGGACCTCCAACTGAACACGGCATTCAAAACTGCAGCCCTTTCACCTTTTCTCGCAAGCTCAGAAGCCTGTGCATTTATACACTCATCGACCGCCTTCCAACGAGAAATGATTATACGGTCATTGTAAGAGTCACTGTAAGGTTTGGGTGTTTGGGGCCCTGATTCCGGGCTCGGGGTCTTGAACTAACTTTCTTCCTCGGTTGGTGGATACTCCCGGGCTAACACGGACCCCAGCACATCACAAACGTGGACACAGGACTGTTATGGAGGGCCAGGCAGACTAGGGGGTACTCACATTGACAGATTCCTTGCCGTTGAACTTGACTCGGACCCGTGGCTCCTGAATGACATCTAGGTTGAAGCCTGTGATAGTCAGGGGTGTGTGGCCACTGGGAACAAGCAGAGAGGCTGGGTCAGGTTCAGAGTCCCCTCAAACTGTGAGCCACCACCACCCCTGGGTCCCCTCCCAAGTCACACCTGGCCGAAGGGGTTATGTCAGGTCAGCCAGGTGCCTCCCTCCCACCTCTGCCTCACCTGGCAATGCTCCACTCGGGCTCAATGCGCTGCACCCGGGGGTCGTCTATGTACTCGAACTGCAGGTTGTTATCCACGTGGGCTCGGTCAACACTCACGGAAACGGGGACGGGGCCCAGTCCATTGGATGATGGGGGTGAGACGCACACAATCTCGTTCATTGACCGCCTGACAGGGAGACAGCAGGATGGTGGTGAAGAAAGGCCTGGGCAACGGGGAGAGCTCTCTGGCTTCTTCTTGGATCTTCTTCGGTCTGAGGGTACGGGTAGCCCCGAAGTGTTCTGTTCTTTCCTACTCTACACAATGAAACAGACCCCTTGCCTGTGTATATGGGTCCCTCTTTAACCGGAGCTCCACCTCTGGTTGGAATAGGGAGGGAACAAATTAGAGAGGGGGATTACAGAATGTGGGGCAGGGGCAGGGCTTCATGGGCTCTGGGGGAATCTTTTCTGGGTTTTTCTAGAATAGACTAGGTAACCAGGACTTAAGAGTCTGGTCAGTCATTTAATAAAAATTTACTGAGCACCTACTACGCAGAGAAGGGAATGCACAGTCCTTGCCCGTAGGGGGTTTCCAATCTGAGGAGAAGATAATCCTGAGGCATGCTGGGCTCTCACCCATGGGTTCTGTCAGGATGCTCTCAGGCATCTGCATATCCCCAGGGCTTTATTGGTGGATCCAGTGAATAGCAGGTGTTCCGGTTTTTATGCACAAGAGATGTCCCAAGGATGAGTGTGTGCGCTTGCGGAAGACTGAGGCCATGCAGCCTCCATGTCTCTCAAGGTCCCAGAGTGGGGACCTCATCAGTGCCCAGTCCCCATGATGACCGAAGAGTTTCTGGGATTTCCTCCCCAGCAGTTCTCAGGGCCCTCATCCTCATTATTTTTAGAAGTGTCTTGGTGGGTTCACGAGTGGTACATATTGCTATAAACTGAGTAGCATGTATTTGGCACAGGGACGGGAATGGTGTTTGGACCCAGACTGTCTGCGCCGTGGAAGCAATGGGGCGGGCACCTGTGTGAACACGCCCAGAGCAGGTGTGCACATGCCTCACATGTCCAGCCGTCTAGGGCTCCTGTGAGTCCATCTTACCCATAGAACTCGCAGGTCTGGTTGCCCAGGTACACAGCCACACTGCTGCCAGCCCCGAGGTGATGGCCCACGATGGTCACCATGGTGCCTCCCGATTCTGGTCCTCGGATGGGGCTGAGTGACAGCACAGAAGGGTTCTTTGGAAAGAAGCAGAGAAACGGTCACAGCTCAGGTTTTGCCCAAAGTGACAGACCCAGGCTAGACGTAAGGACCAAAGGAGGGACGGTGTCTGTGCTCTGGGTACAGGTACTTTTCCTGCCTTTTCTAATCTCTTCTCCTGGAGCTGAGACTGTGTCCAAAAAGAGGCTCTGGCATGTCCAAGGAAGGCAGAAGCACCGCGTTTTAGAATTAATTAACTCCCTGGGGAATCCTGTGCTCATAACACTGATGGGAAGGCAGAGGTAACACAGACTAATCTATCAATTAGTTTACAAATTGAGAGCAATTTGAAAATGCTTCTCTATCTAGAGCCTGTACTGATTTTTTTGGCACAAAATCGATAAGACTGAATAAAGCATCCTTGTCTAGATTGGGCCACCAAGGAGCTCAAGTCCTCCATTAATGGCCCACACATGTGTCCTGTCCCCTCTGAAGCACATGAGGGGCACCGCAGGGGACCTGGTGCACAGAGCTGTCTGTGAACGCTTGACATGGCTTCTCCAACCTTCATCAGGAGGATGGCCCGTCAGTGCCCAGGACTTTCTAGTAAACTCACTAACCTGTAAAATTGAATCTGAAGCTTGAAAGAAATGTCATCTGGTCTCTAGTGCATCAGGCAGCTGACCTGAATCAGAGAGAAATTGCTCCTGCCTGGGGGATAGGGGAGTGGAGTGGAAAGTGCATTTAACTGAGCAACTACGCCTGCACTAGCCTTTTGCTGTCCATGGCCCTGCAGCAAGTCTCTGGATCATTCTGGGTTTTTGTTTGTACCCATGTCAAGAGGGGTGTGGGCTCAATGATCTCTAAGGCTCCTCCCAGCTGGGACAGTCTATCGTTCTGTCTCCACCTGAGACCCTGTCTGTCCTGTGTTGGAGACGGGGTAGGCTGCTGTGCTCTCCAACCCGAGAAAAAGACCATAGGCTAAAAAGGGCAGAGATGCCAAGATAAGAAGGCAGAGCCTGGAAAACCTAGAGCAAGTGGTAAAATGTTTTAGAGAGAATAACATTTTGTGGTCTAATGATTTTTCAAAACTCTTAGCAAGGCTGGTTTGACCCCTTGGCTGGCGTTAACACTTCTTAATGAATGACTCAATGTGGTGATATAGATAAGGGTCAGAGGAGGGACTCTGGGGCCGGAGAGGCAAGTTACTGGTTCTGTGGGAAGATCCCCAGAAGCACACTATTTTTTTTTTAATTTAAAGATTTTTATTTATTTATTTGATAAAGAGAGATCACGAGTAGGCAGAGAGGCAGGCAGAGAGAGAGGGGGAAGCAGGCTCCCCGCTGAGCAGAGAGCCTGATGCGGGACTCGATCCCAGGACCCTGAGATCATGACCCGAGCCGAAGGCAAAGGCTTAACCCATTGAGCCACCCAGGCGCCCCCAGAAGCACATTATTGATTCAGAAAGAAGATCTGGCCGGCCTTAAGGAAAGCCTTCGTGATTCTACTGCCCGCCACCTGAGTGCGAGGAGACGTTTTCAGGCGTGAGAATGGGGAGAATGTGCGTATGTGCGTGTGACCCCCCAACACACAGAGCAACTCACGAGCACACCCCGATCCCGTGGGCCTGCCGCAGACACACGTCCCCATGGGATCTGAAGTGACTTTTCTAAACTCCTACTTACAATATCCTTGGCAGAAAACAAAGCATGTGGATAAATATAGACCTTTTTAATTAGGTCCCTCAGGCAATCTGTCCTCATTAGGCTGGAATGAGACTAAGATATCACACTGGGGGGACAAGGGGAAGCCTCTCCCTGCCCTATGGGTAGGATCCACTTTCTAAGAAAGGCCTGATTTTGCCTTATTTAGCACTCCGACCTGTGGCTCTCTGGGACTCTAACAGCATTGTTAGTCACACATCCATCCTACCCCTGATTTTGGAGGGGGGTGTGGGACTTTCCCGAGAAGTCTGGAGCAGACGCGTGCCTCTGCTGGGAGCTCAGCCCTGTGGAGGACCCAACACTCACCACAAAGGTGTACTGTTGATGGGACTTGGTCATGAACTCTGGCTTACACTCGCCAATGCACAGGCGCACAGGCCCGGACGTGGTTCCCACGAGGGCATGGCCCATCTCACAGACGATCCTGAGGAGAGAGCAACGCTTCCCGTAAGAGGCTTGGCCAGAACTGTCCTCCCAGCCTGCAGTGCTCACTCCCATCCCGTTGGAGGACTCTTCACGCCCTTGCACTAGGGCTATACCAAGACTCAGCTTGCTCACTCCTCTAGCTGTGTGACCCCGGGGAAAGTGCTTTCCCTCTCTAGGCTTCAGCCTCTCACCTGTACAGTGAGAGACTGAATGAGATCACCTCCAAAGCCCGGTGCGCCCCCAGACACTACGTTGCCTAATTCTCTGAATAACCCTATCTTCCCAGTGCTGAGTGTAGGACCTAGCGCTGGGCAGCTACCCAGTCTTTGTCGAATAAAACCCAACGTCCGACCTAGGGCAGAGAGACCTAGGGCAGGTGATTTAGTTAGTGTTCTTTCCTGTGTGACAAACCAAAGTCGCAACTCTCCCAAAAGGAGGGAGGGAGGGCCTATTTGTCAAGCTGATTCCATTGTGGTTTGTTTCCTAAGGTGAGTTTTAAAAAGGGAACAGATAATCTGGTGAGAGAGTGAGTGCCCCAAATGGGAGCCCCCAGCCAAGGGGAGGAGGGGAATCCTGCGGCAGCCGGCGAGGAGGTGGGTAGTGGATGAGTTCATTAGGACAGCATCCGACATTGGACTCCCACTTAATCAAGGTCTGCGTGCACTATGCTGGTGGGCGAGGCAGTGAGCCCGCCGTGGGGCTGGAAGTCACGTCCCACATTAAGAGGCTGGGTCGCTGGAGGGAAGAGGGGATGCGGCAGAGTTCTCTCTCATGAAGCGAGGGATCGATAACCCCCTGTGATGACTTCCCTGGTGCCTGAGATCAGTTACAGCAAGCACATTTAGACACTGGTTGCCTTGGCCACAGCAGCCTTCTCGAAACGGTGGGCAGCTGGAGGATGGGGGAGAGACCGAGGAAATCAGGTTCTTGGGGGTTCCTCTTGCCTGGAATTAGGAGGCATGGGGTGGGTGGGAAAGGGCCCCAACAGGCTCAGCAAAAAAAAAGAAGCTAGGGACAGAAGAAAGGGCTCTGCTTTTCCTCCCAGAACCGTATGAGAGTTCCCAGGAGCCCGGTGCCCCTGGCAAGTCTGCTCAGTGGGAAGCCAGGAAAACAGAGCCAGGCACACTAATCCCAAGCATTACCCTGGCACTGCGGGGAAGGTCGGTGTTTAACCAGCCACTGCTTATCTCCCCAGCTTCTCCAGGAAGGAAGGTAACTAAACAGAGATTTCATTTCGATGTAATAAAGCTTGCATTAAACAAATACACTGCATGCTCGCACACACGGCATGCCACGCCGATCTCCACCTCCTTCATAACAGTTAATCCCAAATAAGTACTTTAACTCCTGGTGAATATTGACTTAACATGCAATATCTGTCTTATTACGTTTAGCATATTAGATTCAACAAGAAAGTACTGAATGCACATGGAAGGATACTCTCCCTTCCCTTTCTCTGTGAATAAATAAATTAATTATGAACCCAGAGAGAAGACAATTGTGATGATCCATTAGTATTTTACACATAACTGTCCTCTTAAACCTCATTAGCAGAGCATTCGAGAAGCTTAATTTAAGGTACCACATGTGGTTATTTTCATGCTGCTACCTGCTTGGAGTCACAAATCTCTCATCCTATTTCCTGGGCCCTAGTGCCTGCCCCTGGTGCAGGGTCCCCGCCAGCCTGCAAACCATCCCCTGTGCTCTCATGGGGCTTGACAGGAGACTCTGTCATCTACTGCAGGGGAAGAGGAAGACACATAAGAGGGGGAGCACATAAATCTCTCTCCCTCTCTTCTAACCAGGGCCCTCTCGTCCCTTACTCGCTCTTCCCCTACTCTGTGCTCGAGTCATCCTCCAGAAGAAAGGAGGAGGAAATCATGGCAGGTTTGACGTCCTGGAGAGAGGAAATAGGAGAACATGTGAAAGTCCGGGGCATGTTTTTTCTTCCTTGGTCCCAAGGGTCCATCTAGAAGAGGACAAAACCTTGAAGGGACTGTTCAGCTGTCTCCGTAGGGAGTTAACAAGGGGCTGGAGCCATTTGGCACACTGTCTTTTCTAGAACATTTTCTCACTCAGGGCTCATGTCCCAAGAGATAAGCTTCTCATATGAAGGACCTGGGAGAAGAGGGATGGATGGGAGCCAAGTGACGGTCATTGGCTCTGAAGGCCCCACCTGGGAGGGCATGACGCAGGCACAGGGGCTGGGCTGCGGCGAGGTGTATGCCCTCCCTGCCTCCGCACTGCACTTGACACTTTTCCCCACCTCCTCTCCCCGAGGTTAATTTCATCCCGCTGTGGGGAGTGGGCAGTGGGCAGCTGTGGGCCGTAGGAGAAGGTCTGGGCTGGAAGGGAAGTACTGGGTGAGAATCCTAAGGAGTCAGCATGCAGAAGAACCCCAATGGCCTCTAACCCTTCTTTCATTCCTGGGATGCGATGCTTGTGCCGAAGGATGGAGGGGCATCCTTGAGTGCATCTGTCATAGGCATATGTTCTTGGAGCCCAGGGAGAGAGGAAGGTAAAGGAAGAAGCAAGGGTAGCTGCAGGGAGTAGAAAGGCTTATATGGAGGAGTGAGGGTTGGGACAAAACAGATTCAGGACAGTAATAAGAGTAAGAGTGACAATTTATGGAGCTGTGATTGGGGCAGGCACTGCCCAAGACAGGGTCTCGTGGCATCTCAGGCTCTCCTCCAAGGCACGTCTTATCATTTCCGTTTTATGGGCAATGACACTCAGGCTCAGAGAGGCCAAGTGACTCATCCATGGTCACAATGGCTGACCCGCGATTCAAATCCAGGGCAGCCTAGCTCCAAAGCTTGTGCCTTTGACCATTCTGTTCCACTGCTTCTAGGATTAATGGAACGCCTTCCATGTGTTTTGGGGCGGGGGTAGGTAGACATGGCAGAAATGCGAGGGAGCGGATGAGGTTGTTGGGGGTGTGGGGAGATGGGGGGGAGGGTGGGGAAGTGCTAGCTGAGTCCCAAGACTCAGAGCTGGCTACCTGTGCTCCCTACCTTCCTGGGTGTGGGTGATCCCAGGCTGCGGTGTGTGCACCGCTGCCTCCTTCAAGCCTTCCAAGTTGGCAAGGTTCCTGTGGTTGGATTTCTGGGGGCCTCCTGCCTTCCCGGCCTCCTCCTGGTGTGTCTGGTGGCTCTAGGCTCCCTACATCTCATAAGGAGAGCATAGCTGAGGATGCCTAAACTTTTTCCTTGCAGAATGAGGAGCCTGACCAATAACCACCCGGCTTCAGCATTTGGAGGTTCAACTCCTTCCTGGTTGAGAGGGAGCGTCTGGAGAAACATGTGTGACACCCACAGGCTCGCTAATGGTAGGAGGGGCAGTTCCATGGGGCAGAGCGTTTACTGCTCTGACATCCTGAGGACCATAGATGCAACTGTAGAGAACATCCAGTTCTCCATTCTCCAGATGAGACATTTGAGGATCTGGGAGCAAAGTGATTTGCCCAAGGTCACCCAGCTCACCAACAGCTGAGTTCCTGGGCCCTAGTCCAGGGCGCTCACCCCCATACTGTACCACCCCCCTCCACCCCCAGCCTGGCAGAGACGGTGCCTTTCTCCCCCTGAGTGTACACTCCTGTGGTGAGAGCCCAGGCAGGGAACATCCAGCCAGCCAGGCCTGGGTTCACAGGTACAGCAGAGGAGGCAGGAGGAAGGCAGGCGGTCTGAGGACCTTGGCAGAGTCCCTCTTGCATTTCTCTGTCCCCGGAGGGGCAGATTTTAAGCCTCTACCTGCATCGTATCACCCGGAACATGTGCTGTGATGGAATCGGCCGGCCCTCCACAGACAGGTGGGTGCTGATTGCAGGACTAAGTGGGACCCTTTAACCAACATTAACCTAATTGCTGAGTGATAGATGGAAAGGCACAAGCATATGGTGAGCCATTACTGTGCCCGCTAATCCTGCCTGCACCCGGGACACTGCGATGGCTCGTGTAGCCAAATTGATCTCTCCCAGACATCTGTAACGATTGTGCCTGCTGCTCGCTGCCTCGGGTGGAGGCTTAAATGATGTTCACAAACTCTGAAACCTTGAGAGTAGCGATGACCCTGGCACGGTGGGGAAGCAGGGCTGCCCCAGCCGAGGTGCAGAGAGGGCTTGCTCCCTCCTGCCCACCCGGCACCCCAGAAGAACAAGGTTTTCTCGGGTGCCCGGCCACTGGCCTCAGCCGGGACCCCTGGTGGCCAGTCGCCTCCTGGGCTCTCCTCACCTCCTTGCTTCTAATGTCTCTCGGCACTTTCTCCCTCGTGGCCCTGAGTGAGGGTGGTGCCTTTGATTTCAAAGACAGAATATTGCCGCCCATTCCTAGGGCACACCGTAGTGCCCATTTCCGCATCTTACTGAAAGTCTCCCCACACCCGAGCAGTGGAATCATGACTTCCATCAGGCTGAGGAAGGTCGGAGAAATCAGACAGTCTGCTGAGGTCTCAGGCCTGGTGAGCAAACCCCTGGGACTTAGACCACCTATGAATTCCAAATCCCATGAGATCTCTGTGTCCAGCTGCTCAAGAGTTTGTACTTCTCAGCTCAAAGCCTTACCCAGAGGCCCCCCCCCCCCCAGACCCTCTCCTTTGGAGCCTTGTGGCATCTCACCAAGCTGGACACTTGGCCTGTGTCCAGAGGCACAAGGCGGCCTTTGAGGCCAAGGCGGATTCGGTGTCAGTGGGACCGAGTGTCTAGCCCCGCCCGGCAGGATGCTGACCCGGAAGGACTCTGTCCTGCCTCCTGCCCCAGATGTTTTCACCTTCTTTTCTGGCTCCTCTCCTTCACCTCCCTCCTGGAGTGGAGGATCTGGGATCCTCCTTTCCTCTACGATTCAGCCAGCCTTTCCTCTACGATTCAGTGCTTGCAGAGATAAGGTTGTCAGGGGAGGATCTGGTCTGAAGGATCAGAATGCCTCCTTCCTGTCCCCACTTGTGGGGTGAGCAGACCTCCATGTGGTCCTCAGAGTCTGCGAATTCACTCCTCTGACTCTGACCCTACTCTGGGCCATGTCAGGATCATGGGCCCTGACCCCAGAGGCCACTCTCTGATGGATCATGGGATCTTCAGACCACTTTTGTCCAGGAGACTTGCCCCATTGCTCTTAGGACACGGGAGAGACCTGGAGGATAAGTCAGGGGCCTCAGGTTCTGGCTCTGCCTCAGACACTTGTGCACGGAGTGGACTGGGGAAGTCCTTTCACTTCTCCAAGGCTTTGGCTTTCTTCTGCTTTGTCAAGGGCGATAGCAACATCTATCTCTCAGAGTCCTTTCCAATTAAAGTGAGATAATGGATGAGAAAGTGCAAGTACTGACAGAAGATAAAGTGATGTCATTTTTCTGGTTGTAACAGGAGGCTGGCTCTGGGGACGTCAGGAGGAGGAGCCTGGGGCTCCGGGAGGTGGAGCTAAGGGAGAGAAGCCCCTCCCACAACCCCTGCTCTGGCGAGGGCTCCTAGCACCCCTGGCCCAGCTGTGTTCTCAATGGAACCAGGGTGACCTGACTCCACTTTACCTGACAAATCGTGCAGAATGATCCGGCTGCTCCCCCTCGCTGTCTCTTGTTGGGTAGGAAGCCTCCCTCCTGCCAAACTCCCGCCCCCAGCTTTGTGCCCAGCTCCTGCCCACCGACTCCACAGCGGTCGCCACTGCCAAATGAACGCCCCAAATTGGAACATATGTCACTCCCGGAGCCCCGTTCGCCTGTCCGCTGCTACACGCCTATTTTCTAATTTCCAGCTGACATTTCCCTTAGTGAAATAAATGAATTTGCTCCGGCGGAGGCCCTGCTCGGATTAAGCTGCTGTCAGAACCCCACGAGCCAAACAAATTGTTGCCCGCAGCCCACCGTGCGGGATGCATTCCAATGGGGGCTGGCAGGGGAGGGGCCAGGGAGACCCAGGAGGAGCCTGGGCTGGTTGGGAACATGGCTCAGTCACCACTGGCCAGGCGAAGACGTAATGAGGGGCAGCGTCGTGCCCGGACCTCGGAGGCCTCAGGAGCCAGGGAACGGGGCATCGCAGAGGGTATGAGCCTTCGGGAAAGGAGGCGGGGCAGAAGAGGGCTCTGGGCAGGCTTCTGGGGGCAGGGTCCGCAGGAGGAAAGGGATGCGAGGGAATCCTGGAGACATCCCAGGGAAGGGCATGGGAGAGTCCCCACCCTGAAGCTGCGTGGGGAAAAGGGCGGGGCCAGAGCGGGCTGGACTCACTGCTCAGCGATGATGTAATCCCCCGGCAGGGGGGTGCAGGGCACCCCAGCCACCTGCACGTGGTGGGCGATCTCAGAGAAGTCCAGGCCCAGGTTCACGCCATGGATGGTCACTCGAGTCCCTCCTTCAGGTGGTCCAGACACCGTCAAGATCTGCGGGAGGGAAATGGGATCACAAACCTGCGGGGCCGCAGGGGAGAGGCAGCAGGGTCCTCACCCTGCCCGGAGGGAGGCTGCGGGACCCCGTGCACACCCGGAATCTGGGGGAACGGAGCATGTTTCCTTTACTTCTTGTAGCCTATCTAGGCTCCTGACATCATCTCGTTTTATATGACTTCCTTGGTTCCTGAGGTCATTAATTCATTCATGTATTCATTTACTTAAAAAAAAAAAAAAAAGATCAGCAAGGCCTGGACGAAAACCCTGGTTTGAGATGTGTCTCTAATTCACAAGCCGTCTGATTGTGATCAAGTCACATAATCTCTTGAAACCTCAGTGCTTAGTTGTGAAGGTGGGGATAATCGTCTCTACCAGCCTGGGGGGGAAAAGAGCTTTGTCATTGTTCTGTGCTGTTATTGCCCCTCCCGCCTGCTAGACGCTGTGGGGGATACAATGGCAAATAGTCCGGAAATCGGAGATTTACCCTCAAGGAACTTCTGGTCAAGGAGGAAGAGATAAAGGAAGCTTTAAATAATGTTGATGCACTGCACACAGTGATAAGATGGATTCAGAGGAAAGCTGTGGGAGCCCAGAGGAGTCCAAGATTAGGAATTTCTTTGGGGGTATGGTGAAAGATGTGAAGTGTGTTTGACATTGTGCTGGAAAAAAAAAAAAAAATCCCATGAAGGCTGCTGGAACCATGAAAAAAAAATAACTTTAGGATTTCCAAATTTTGCTGGCTTCTCATTAGCAAAGATCATTCCGTTAGTTCCTAATTCGGTCACCAAATGCTGTCTCATTTTGCTTTGACCCAACAGGAAAAGATATCAAGCTCTCTCAAGGTGTAAACCTCTGTCTGAGATTAGATAAGGCTCTTGGAAAAATGCAGCTCTTTGGGATGGAACACATAGAGAGCCCAGGGAGTAAGTTCCTCCTTTGTGGTCCATACTTATCTGAAGCAGGAGGAAGTTAGAAGTCAAGCCAATCACTGGAAGCAGGCTCAGAGTATCTTACAGTAAGATTCTTGTCCAAACTATATGTACAATTGTAAAAAAGTCTGAAGCTCTTTTCACTACACCATAAGAAAGGCAAGACCGGGTGGGAGGGAGGGATGGAGAGAGGGAAGGGTGGCTTGGTCAAGGCCAAGACTCCACCAAAATCTCCTAAATGAAGCTGCAGCCTGGGACCTTCTGCCCTTGGGTCCCACTGGGAGCCTCCCTTTAACCTTATACATACTGGCAGGGCATCCAGTGGGCAATGGAGTCAAATGTGTCCCAGGGCAGAGATGATAGGTCAGTAGAGGTGAAATGCTATAGAGGGTTCTGGAAACTCTTCCCTCTTTCCTGCTCCCCAGAGGGGCAGTGAGCTCTTCCTGCGATGTGAGCACTATGACTTGTGCAAACAACTTGACCATGGATGCCCAGATGATGGTGGGCAGAGAAGAGAGGATGGTGGGGAGGAGGACCGGAATAGGCCTCCTTCCCCGCCCAGCTGACTCCTGGGATCTCATCAAGTTGGTGCAAAGACAGGACTTGAACTCAGTCTGCCCGACCCCATCCTCTTTTGCAAGTCTTATATGGCGTGGTCTCCTTTCCTCCTTGACGGGCTAGGCCATGAGCTCTCTCATCTGGGGGCTCATTTCACCCAAGTCACCTTGTCTGAGGCTCTCCATTCCTTCTCTGGGAATAAAATATCCCACCCTCTGAATAAAACTAAATAAGATTCGTGAACTGAATCAAGAGAAGGAGAGTGGAGTTGGCTTGGAGGCATTTCTGTGTTAGGTGTGAGTTGGAGAAGCAGAACAATGCAGAGAGAAAAGAGCTGGCCTGAGGAACCAGTAGCCCCACAGCTTTCCTGTGTGTGGGGGGGAGGGGCGGAATCTAAAAATAACCCATAGGGGATCTTGGCTGTCACACTCTCCCCTGGAACCTGGGCCCCCTTGGCTCTGCTAGACAGACCCTTGTTAATGAGGAATAGGGAAGGGGATGCCTCCGTGCCCCTGCAGGAGACATCAGTCAGAAGGAATTTGCTTTGAGCAAATTCAAGTGCCCGGTTCTCCTTTGATCCAGGAATGAGCTCCACAGGCCCCTCTTGCCCCTCCCCCAGTCACCTGGATGACAGGAACCCACCTACCAAACGGAACTGACAAAACTGTGGTGATCGCTTTGCTCTCCTTCCCCCACTTTTATTTTTAAAAATATATTCTTTTGCTTGCTGCAGTTAATTACAACCTTTCAGAAAAACTGTGAAACGAAATCTTTCTGGAATGCCTAAAAATATTTCCATCTCGCAGGTAGCATGTGGGGATTGTACCGTGGATATATACAGCGTTGGCAGGCTCTGCGAAGCAGCTTCTTTCAGCTGGCGAGTCATCGCAATGTCCCCTTCTGACATTCAAGGGTGGGGTCTGAGACATGACTGTCCCTGGGAGGGGCCGCAGGTTCCATCTGCCAGCGCAGAGCTGAGCAGGAGCATAAGCCAGCTTGCATGCCGCATAAGCCAGCATATTGTTTACAGAAGAAAGATTTTTTTTTTTTTTAAATTGTTAGCAAGTGTTGTAGTCTTGGCATGAAGACACGTGCAAAGAGATAGCTAGTTTGGGGTGTGGAGATGCCAGCCGATCACTTGTAAGGTAACTAACGGCTGCTGGAATCCAAACCTGGAGAACCAGAGTCCTCCCGGGTCATTGGAGAAGGCCTGGGGGATGCTGGGGCCCTGGGGGTCTTCTTTCCCACACAGCATGTGCTCCATGCTATGCTGCCGGCACTTGGGGGTAGGTGGCAAAGGAGTTTGGGGTCGAGGCATTAAGCAACCACCGTGAAGGCCCAGAGCTTATGAGGGACCCAGCTTACGTCTTCCTTGCTTAAAATATAACTGATGTGTAAAAGTCAGGATTTCCCAAACACAGCTGAGGAGGTGAGCATTTGATTTGCGAAAGGATTCCCCAGGTCTCCATTACTGATGACTTCCAAATCTATATCGTCCGCTCCGACCTCTCTCCTGAGCGCCATATCCATATATCCAATTGCTCCTGGACATCTCTGCTTCCACAGGTATGTCCCTCAGGCCCCTCAAATTTCACCGTGTCTGAAAATGAACTCTTAATTTTTCCTCCTTCCACTCCCAACCTGATTATCCTCCCAGATTCTCTTTCAAGGTTAATGGCATCACTGTGTACCCAGCCAGGAACCTCGCAAGCACCTTCACCTGTCTCCTTTCCCTCACCTACCTACCATGTATAATAAATAACAGTCACCAGACACTAGCAGATCTTATTCCCCGGCATCTTCGAATGTGTGCCCTGCTCTGTGTTCCCGGGCGTCGATAAGCAGAGCCCCACCAGCTCTCACTTGCACTAACTGCAAGGTGGTCCAATGTTAGAGCTAACTTCCTCTTGCCACCGGCTGACCTCCATGAACACACCCTTGGCCAGGTGACTAGTCGCTTGCTCGGAAAACCTTTAATGGCTCTGACCACTGACAAGGCAAATTCCCTCATTCCTGGCCTGGCACTCGTCCTTCAAGTTCTTCTTCTTCTTCTATTTTTTTTTTTTAAAGATTTTATTTATCTGAGAGATGGAGAGTGACAGGGAGAAGCATACTCCCCCCGCCCCCAGCAGAAGACCCCATGTGGGACTAGATCCCAGGACCCCAAGATCATGACCCAAGACGAAGGCAGAGGCTTAATGGACTGAGCCACCCAGGCGCCCCTCATCCTTCAAGTTCTGATCTTTGTTACTTCTTCAGCCACATCTGCTATCTTATACTATGTCCTCCATGTTCTACCCAGATGCCAGCTGTTCCTGCCAGCGGTTCCTGCCCACGCACGGCACTTTAAACATCTCCGTGCCTTTGCTTCACGTGTGCTCTCCCCAGCTTAAAATCAGAGTGAGTCAAGGTGGAGGTCTGGGCTCAGGGTGCAAGGGAACAGAGAAAGGTATCCTGTCAGACACATCCCCTAACACCTGAGGGCTTCCAGGAAGCTCAGAGAATAAGGGCCTTGAGGTCTGAGCAGTGGCCTGGAGTGGTAAAAACCCAGGCATCCTGCTTTCCTTGTTCTCCCAGGACCAAGTATCAGGGAGAAGCTATAGATGGGGGGGCTTGATGGAAAAGGACTTACTCTTCAGAAAGAAAGTGAACAGGATCTTTTAGGATGCCAGGCAGCTGTGGGATCCCACATCTACCCTAGAGATGGCCCACAAACAATCCTAAAACAACATTAGATTCAGGGTGCTCCGTGCAGCATCTGCGAAGCTTGGTTCTCTTGGGAGAAGGACATAGGTCTATAATGACCAAGTTGGTGGAGTTCCCTGCTTGCAGAACTACAAGGAGGACCTTTCCGATCAGGAAGAAGTTCTGGGACTTCAGGGCAGGGGAGAACTAGCCTCCTGCAGGGGTGAGAGTGAGAAGGCAGGATGGGAGTTCTATAGATCACTCCCACCGACTGACAGAGGGGAACCAAGACAGGGGAGGGATGGTGGCCAGATCCACGTGTCCTGGCTTCCAGTTCAGAAGGCCCTTGCTGCTGGCTGCTCTGGGAGAGGGAAGAGAGCCCACCGGGGACGCGGGGAGCACCTGCAGCAGAAAGACAGCAAGACAGACTGGAACCTGAATGTTCGCTCTAACACGTGTGAGCAACATGACCTTCAATCTCAGGGTCCTTATCAGAAAACAGATAACAATACTTCCCTCCCAGGGAAGTTCTGAAGGTTAAGGAAGACAACACTGGAAAGTCCCTAACAGGACAGTGGGTTAGCTGGCAGTTTCCTCTCCCGTGTTCCCCCTGCACCTGTACCTTCCCAGATCGTGAAGATAGGGGATGGTGGAGTGGCAGGGAGTTTATAGAGGCTGGCAATCTTTCTGTTTCTCTGGAAGGAGGACACAGGGACCGGGGAACTTAGACGCAGGCGTGACTGGGGGTAGAGAGCGCTGCCCACGGGCTGACTGGAGAAAACCTGAGAGGCGTCCTACAGCCTGAGCCTGTCCATGCTGCTGAGGACGGGAACTTGGCTTTGGGGGATTCTGGGCCCTGTGCGGAAGCATACTCTGAGCCAGACATCACCCTTTCACCCAGAATAAATTTGGGAGGACACTGGCCCTGTCTAAAATGGTCTTCATTCTTTCCTCCCTCCTTTCTAGCCATTTATTTTTCCCTTGGCAATTAGCCATTCTGGGGTAGGCAAAGCATCACACAATGAACTCAATGAATGCTTCCAGGAAAGTAATTCTGAATGAGACACCCACACAAACAAACGGCTTGACAGTCTGGGATGTGGATGAGTGTGTGAGTGTGTGTAGTGAGGGTGTGCAGAGAGGGGGAGGGGAGCTGAAACCATGTGAAATCAGCTGGGATCTTTGGATATTGATCATTTCAGCCCCATGCTACTCAGCACGTACTCTCCGGTGGACCAGAAATCTATCGAACTTCTCCTCTGTGGATCTCAAAAGCAGGGGATGAGGTAGAGAAGTGCCCAGAGGCAGCTGCTATTGCTGGGGGTGGGGGGAAGAGGGCTATGGCACTCCTGTGTTCTGTGCTGACTCCCGCTGTGCCCTCCTCCCCGGTCCACCTCCCCAGGGCTCAGGTTCATCTCTCTCCTGTACGGCACGTGCTCCTGGGGAGAGCTAAGGGTCCCCAGGGCTATAGGGTCTAAAGGCCAGGTGCATTTGACAGGCTTCTCCCCCCACTGGCCAGGCATGTCCACTGACCAAGGCCTACCTCTCCTACAAGCCTCTGCTAAGAAATGCCTCCCCCGTGAGGCTTTCTCTGACCCCCCCGGGCAGATTTCACAGCACCTGCTCCCATACTCCCCACTGCCTTTAGTAAATGCCCCGAGAAAGTCAGGGGCATGCCAGGTTGTAAACCGCTTCTTTTCTCAATAAGATAACTACTATCTTGGAACACAGACGATCTCACTTTTGCTTAGCGACCTGATACGTAGCACACTGCCTGGAACACAGCAGCCCTGCGTAAGTATCCCCGGTTCTCCACCGCTGGGAAACGCTGGTCCCAACCCGACCGCAGAGCAAACTGTGTTCTCTAAGGACGGCGGGAGGACGGGAAGTGTCTATGTGTGGTTCAGGTGCAATGCAGTATTGCAACATCCAAATCTCAAGAAATTCCTCCTGCGCTCTCTCTCAAGTTCCAAAGAAGCGCACTTCTGGTGTGAGCCCTCCTTGAACAGACGAGTGGACGCCTGCCTCCTTGTCCGACGCCTTCCAGGTATGGAAGACAGCAGCAAAGCCGCCCTGGCCAGGCTTCTGCCATTCTGTGAGCCTTTTGTCGGAAGATCTTGTTTTCTAGACCCTGCGATCATTTCAGATGCTCTTCTCTGGACCCTGGGGCTTCCAGGCATCCTCTGAGAGTGTAATGACCCAAAGGAAGCTCGCGGCTGGTGCGCAGCCTGTTTGAGGTGCAGTAAGTGGCGCCCGTGCAGATGACTTCCCTCTGCTTGTCACACATACCATGAACCCGGCCAGCCCAGGGCAAGTCCCAGAGGGAGGCCAAACCCTACATCTCGTTCCCAGGTCCTTTTTTTTCTTTTTTTCTCTCTCCCTGGGGTCCCTTCACCTAATTTAGGTACCTCTCATCCTACTAGTCTCTTCTCCTGAAAGAAACCTTTACTTGCATTGTCATGGGAACTTGTGTTATGACCTTGCCCCAAGAGCACTGGCTTTTTAGCTGATTGTAAAATAAAACATTTGTCTATATGCAGCCTTTGGAAGAATAATGTGGGAAATGGGTTACAGCAGAGGCCTCAGTCCAGCAGCCCTATGCCCTCTCCAGAAGCAGTTACTGGTGGTGCCCAGGTGTATAGGTGGGTAACCCACGTCTGGCCGAGGACTTTTTATCAGCTCATCCTATGCCCAGATGGGTGAGAAGTGGGATGTGGGATGAGGCGGGCCTGTGCTGATGGTAGGGGACTAACTAGTCTCCTGCTGGGCCCTCTCCAAGCCTCCTTGAGCCTCTTATGGGAACCACTTCTGCATCTCCTGAGACCCCACCTGCCAGCCGTGCAGCCCCACGGAGTCCCGCTGAGTTCCTGGGCACCCCTGCCAGATCTGGGCTCCTGCCAGACTGTGTCATATTTGTTTTCCTCCGGGGGCGCCATGACCTGGAAAGCAGCCGCCGTGATGCTACACTCGCCCTGATTCTTGCAGTCACTAATTGAACAGTTCGGAGGGAACTGTGCCACAAAGCCGCCCAAGGGCGGGAGCAGATGCGGCTGATTAATTACAGCTGGGGAGCTCCGGCGGGCTGCACCCGGGAGAGGAGCGCGAGGTGCCCCAGGCCCAGGGGCTCGGCAGCCTGGGGAGTGCTGCCCAGGGCCCCTCCTGGGACTTGTGCGGAGCCTTGGAGGGTAGTGTGGGGGGCTCCTGCAGGGTAGGGGCTCAAGGGGTCAGAGGAGGGCCGCTCCTTGGTGGAGGCCTCACGAGGCCCGGCTTCCATCCTAGTGAAGCTGGCTTCCTTGGGTCACATCTCCTGCCCGATAGACACGGTGGGAGGGAAGACAGACACTGAACAGTGGCCCCTGTTATTGAAGATTCTGATAACGCTGGCTGCCATCACTTATTTCATTTCCTTTATCATCGCATATTCTCATATCATTTCATTAGGTACTTATCATGAACTAGGAATTTTGCCAAGGGCTTTACATATTCTATCCCACTTAGGGCTCAAAACAAGCTTCGAGGGAGGTCCTACTGTAATTTCCTTTTTACAGATGTGGAATAGCACCCAGAGAGGTTAAGTAATTTGCTCAAGGTTACACAGTGAGCGGCAGAGCCCACCAGGTCCTGCTAACCTGTGCTTCCAGCCTCCACAAGACACTGCCTGAGTTGACCATCCTCTTGCCCTGGAAGAGACCCCTTGTTCATCAGCTGGGAGAACTCATAACCTAGCCAACTCGTGGGTTTCCCTCTGCTCAGGCTCCCCCAGCCCCTCTCCCAGGGCTAAGGCCAGAATGTGCGACTTTCCAAGAATCTCTGCAGTTGGCTTTGCTGGTCCCTGCCATGTCTCTTGATCTTCTCCACTTCCCCCACCCCCTCTCTGTCCCCATTCCCCCTGTGGAGGTGCACACCCCCCCTTGGCCTTGCCCTCTTGTCATCTCTGCCTGTGCTTGTCCAGTCTGATGCCTGGAGCAGGGACGACTGGTTTTCTTTCCCTCTCAGCAGCAGGCTGGAAGAGCACTCCGTGCCGGTACCTTCCGCCGCTCCAGCCCTGTGGGCTGAGAATTCTGGTTTTCTAAGTGAGCCCGTGAAAGAGATGAAGGAGAGTGTACAGGTCACATGTGGGCTCTAGAGTCAAGTAGCTGCGGGTTAACTCCTGGTTCTAAAACTTACTAGCGGGGTGTCTTCGATAACATTGTCACCCCTCATTGTGCCTTGGTCGCCTCATCTGTAAAATGGGGCTAATGATCCTGGTAGTCCCACCCTCATCCAGGATGCTAGAAGGTCTACACGAGATGACGTGGGTGCTAAAAGCAGTTCTGGGTGCCCGGTGAGCACTTGGTGAAAGGTAGATACAATTTTTCTTATTACGAGTTTATGGTGAAGAAGTCGGGGCAGAAGCCAGGCTAGCTGAAATCCAGAGGACAAGTGGCTGGTGTCGAGATGGCTCAGCATGGCTGCCTCTCTGATGGGCCTGTCCAGCTCCTTCCATGGCTCCAGCAGGCTGTCAGCCCCCTACACAGGTTTCCTAAGAGCCCCTGGGAGAGACTGACATCAAAGCCTCCCAGAGCAGCCAAGGGAGGGGAGCCCAGAGAAGGTGCTCCAGGACAGACACCCCGCAGCTGATGGACAGGCTTCGTAGTAAAAGCTTCTGTGTCTGAGACTGGGATCACGCCCTGAGTGCCCGCCCCCCCAGTCAGGACCAGCCAGGGAGGACAAGCTGCCAGTACCAGGGCAGCTAATCTTCTTCTGACTCAGCCTCTTAGTCCCTCCCTGCTGGCTGGAGCTCTCCTGACTTCAGAAGGCAGAGGTGCCAACTCTGTGCCTGCACATTCTGATGCCATCCTGATGCTTGGCCAGAGACACCTGGAGGCTGGCTGGGTGCACAATGGCAAATGGTCACATTCTTTTCCACTTTGGGTATGTATGTGTATGAGCACAAGTGTGCAGGCGAGTGTGCACACTCTTCAAGGCGGGCTAGAGCCCAGCGGACGCACTCTGCGGGAATCTCTGGCCCTGGTGGCACCAGCTCTCTACCCGGCGTGAGTCCTTGCTGGCTCTGTCTTAGCTGATAGTACATTCAAAACCTAATTGTTATCTCAGCAGAGTAACTCCATTATTCATTCTGACACCATCCCCCGTTAGCTGTTTGTTGCAGTGATGTTATATTAATGAGGCCTGCAAATAAATGAACGGGAGATCAGAGTGCTGACTTGTTTCTCAGGAAAGCTGGCTGACATATTTATTTATTTGCTGGGAACTTCGCAGCGAGTCTTTCTGGCCCTGGGCAGGTGGCTTTTGGCCTTTCCTGCAGAGATCTGGTGCAGCCTTACGGATAAATACTCGTAAACGCTCAACTCCCCGAACAATTTCACGAATGCATTCACAACCGAGAGAATCCGGGAAAGAAAAAAAAAAAATCTACTTTGAATTATTTGGACAAATGAGAGCAGACAGAATGCAAGAGCAGTGGATCATCTCCAACAAATATTGTATCAACTATTATTTTTGCTTGGTTTTAGAGAGCGATGCACATGGTTTTCCACATTTGGTTTTCTTTTCCAGTTACACATACCTAAGATAGTATTGAAGAGAATTTATGTTCCCTGAGCATCAACTAGGAAGGGATTGGGCAAGTTAATGACATTGAAAAATTCATAAAGTAAAATCTACAATGGGGTCGATGGAGAGACAGGTATAAAACCAGCTGCCCTACAGCCTGGCATTGGTGCGGCCAGAAACACAGGTGAGCTCAGAAACACACAGGAATATTTTTTGGTACCCCAATGGTGACAGGTTCCTGGCCAATCCCTGAGGACCCCAACCCTGGAGATTTGCCCTTGCATTTCAAGCCCACTTTGCTTACTCTTCCCCCTGGTCTCTAGCATCACTGCAGGTATGAGCTATGTAGGCCCCATCCTCTGGGCTCAGATTCAGCTCAGATGCTTGAAAAGAATGAACCGCCACGCTCGGTAAATTCCAACTTCAATCTCAACCCCATCATCCCACTGAAAGACACAATCAGGAACTCACCAGATCAAGTCTGATAACTCTAATCAACATATATAATTAAAGTAACATCTATCCTACGGACAAGAAGGGGGTTGCCCTAAGTTTAAACACACCCAAAATGCTCCTCCTGTTCCCCCTTCACTCATAGGAGTTAAGTATAGACTTAATTATGTCGAGGAAGTCAGGTAAAGGTGACCTTAAGGCTCAATACAAAGGGTGTGTCAATGCTCCCAGTTTTTCTGGCCTCCCCTGGGACCTTCCAGAAGAATTCTGATCCTGGGCACAGATATTTTTGGTACACTTGCAGTGGAGTAAGGTGGAAAAGTGTATGGCCAGGGAAAACTCCTCCATCCCTCTGACCAAGAGAGCTAGCATGGTATTGTGGGGTGAGTCTGCATTCTGGAGTCAGAAGGCGTGCTCGCTTCGGCAGCACATATACTAAAATTGGAGTCAGAAGGCCCGGGTTTTGAATTCGTTCCACCACTAACCAACTGGGTGACTCTGGGCAAATTATTTACTTTCCAAAGCACTGTCTCCTCAACTCTTAAATGAAGATAATTCTGGGCATCTTGCAGGATTGTTAGGTTGGGTAGGTATGCAAAGGTCCTGGTGCACAGGAGAGTCTGGCTATTATTGTTAACACTCCCAGAACTAGGATGGGGCTCATGTCTGTTCATGTCCCTGGCCTGAGGTAAGTGTCCTCATTAGGTGTCAAGACCAGGATCCCTGCTGTAGTCTTCCTTCTACACAGGAGACAACAGAAAAGGGTGTAGATGAGAAGTCTCTGTCCTAGGTCCTTTGGATGAAGCAGAATGGCCTGGTGGGCAAGCAGATTCCAGCCTCCTCCAGGTGGTCCATGTTCAGGGATAGGCTGGGATTTTGCAGTGATACTGCACCTCCTGACTCTCCTCCCAGAACTAACTTATCCACGTGATAACTTCCAAGCCTAGCACAGTGACTGGCATGCAGTAGTCTCTCATTAAATGAATATTTATTTGTTGTAACGCTCTGTTATGGGTTGAATTTTATCCTCCTCAAATTTGTATGTGAAAGCCCTAATTCCCATTACCTCAGGATGTGACCTATTTGGAGAGAGGTACCATTCCAGAGGTCATCGAGTTAAAATGAGGTCATTAGTGTGGGGGCTTATGCAATATGACTGGAATCCTTATTTAGACAAACAAACAAGCAAACAAAAATCAGAGACAGACATAAGAAGGAATGTCACGCAGTGATGACGACAACGCATCTACCAGCCCAGGAATGCCAAGACTGCAGCTCTGGCATGGAACAGATCCTCCTCATGGCCATTGGAAGGCCCCATCCCTGCGGATGCCTGGATCCGGGACTTGCAGCCTCCGCAGCACGGCAAGACAACACAGAGCTCTTGTTTAAGCCCGCCCGATGGTTGTTCTATGTCACTGCAGCCCACGCTGACCAACACAGTCACTCTGAGTGGAGATCTCTGTCATGGGAGCTCTAGAGCCCCTCGACCCTTCCTACATTTTTCTCCTCAATTACATATTCGGTCTCTCTTTCCTTTCTGCCAATGCCGCCCCTTCCCAGCTCGTCAGAAAATGTTGCTGCTGGGCCTTCCTTTCTAGCGGGTGGCTTGTGCCGTCCTCCTCTTTGAGATCCTAGCAGTTCGAAGCACAGCAACGTGGAGGGCCAGGCATCTCACAGCCTCTCTGAAGCTCTGCACGTCTCTTGTCCCCATGGTTGAACAGGTGACACGTGCACAGACACGGGCATGACAGCTCGAATGGGAGCAGCCTGTGATGCCTCCCATGGGGTACAGCATCCTTATCACACCACGGGCTGGCTGAGAAGGAGCAGACGGTGCGTCCTGAGGGGGGCTCGAACCTGCAGTTTACGCCGACTGAGAAATTCTCACATTGGCTGTAAGACTTGTCCTCTGTGGAGCTGCCCTAGGAGGTGGGTCTCTAGGGGTGGGCTTAGTTGCCATGGAGACAGCTGGGTGAGAAGGGGTTAAGGATGAACCCAGCTGTTCACTCAGCTAAGCTTGAGCCCACTCCTTTTCCTAAAACAGAACTCATTCGAGGTCATCGCATCGATCTCTCTGCCCCTGGGCAGGGCAGTGCCCATTCCGGCCCCTATCTGTTTCCAGCACCGGAAATTCTGCTGCCTCTAGCAGCCACCACTGGCCATCAGAGTCTCCTTCCCCTTTCACCACCCATGTTTTTGTTACTACTCCTTGCCATGAGCATACAGCCTAAATTAAATCATAAGGAGACGTTAGCCATCTTCAAATCGAGGGATATTCTAGAAAATAAGTGTCCTGTACTCGTCAACAGTACCAAGGTCGTGAAAGACAAAGAAAGACTGAGGACCAGACTTCATAGTAAATGGCTCTCACAGATGGGTTTGCACAGAGCGGGTGGGTACACATTTGGAAGGCAAAGGCCAGAGACAAGGGGGAGGCACGTACCCAAGGGCACGAATCCCGCAGTATTCTGATTATTAAGAAAAAGATCTATGCCAACGTCAAGGAATTAGCCAAGAAAGCCAAGGTAAAGAAGATGAGCTGATGCTTCTTAAAAGTTACTTTTAACAAATGATACATTTTTGGTCACGAATGCCAGAGAGGCACGTGAGCTTGATTCTTCCCATTACTGGTGATACTAACTTCCATCGTTGGGTAAAAGTAGTGTCTACCAGATCTCTTCTCTGTAAAGTGTCTATTTTTCTTGTTATGATTAATACATATCTTGCAGGGAGATGGCTTGAGACTATGTAAATACCCTATTTTTTCATCATACTTTCATTTGCTAATTTTAGTATTCATCAGCCATTCTTCCTGAAATAATTATTAGTGTGAATTTTGCCAAATGGTGATTTTCTATTTCCCTAGGTCCTTTTACATTTTTGAGTTAGAATTCTAGTAGAAGAGCTTCCTACCTCCCCCGTGGATTATTTATTTATATCAAGAAGGAGCATGGATTCTTATTTTATCCTATTGCTTATACTCAAATAGTATCACTTCTTTTCATGCTCAGATTGTCCCAGATTTGGCTATTGGGGCCAACTTAAGTTGGCTCCTGTGCCCTGCTTACACATACTCCACGTTTTTGTTACTACTCCTTGCCATGAGCATACAGCCTAAATTAAATCATAAGGAGACATTAGCCATCTTCAAATCGAGGGATATTCTAGAATATAATTGTCCTGTACTCGTCAACAGTACCAAGGTCGTGAAAGATAAAGAAAGACTGAGGACCAGAGCGCTAAGGAAATGTGCTTTCAGAACGTCACCTGTCACCCTGGGTTGGATCCTCGACTAGGAAAACGGGGACAATCAGAGGGACAATTGGCACAATGTGACTCAGTCATGTATATTACCTGGCATTATTGTATAAATGTTAATTTCCTGATTTTGATAATTGTCCTGTGGTTATATAAGATGTTAATTTTGGAGAATCTGGGTGAAGGATATATGAAAGTTCTTTGTACTATTTTTGTACCTTTTTATAAGTCTAAATTTATTTCAAAAATGAAAAGTTAAAAAAAATTGAAGATGAATTTTCCAGGGGAAGGAGGGGAGGAGGTTGAGGGTAGGGGACGCCAAACTCAAGGGACTATTCCTGATTTGAGCGAATAAAATATTCCAGGCCTGGATTCTCCCTCCTGCATGTCCTGTCCCGAATGATGTCACCTGCATGGCCTGAGCCACAGCACGGATTTGTCTCTCTTCCCCAGAGACGCACTTTCATTTCTCCATAGCCTCCACCTGAAAAACGCCAACAGGAGACCCCACTGCTTGGGGCCTCTGACTCCCGCTGCGATGTTCACTGGGAAAATCAATTACAGCCTAATTACCTCAGGGGGTTAATTAGCATCATGTCACTTGGGTGTCCTCTGTGAACGGAGCAGCCAGTCAGTCCCCGGTCAGTGAGCAGGGGCGACACCGAGACAGAGATTTCCCGGGGAGAGACGCCTGCCTCAGGGCTGGGAAGGCATCCCTGCCAGGTGGGGAGTAGACGGGGCTGAGGCGGCAGCCAGGGTGGGTGGAGGTGAGCGGTGCCGACGGAAGCCAGTCCCTGCCTAATTTAAGGTCCCCTATACCACAGGCGCAGAGACACAGACCGACAAGTACAGCTGCAAGATTCCTGGGGCAGAGCACGTTCTGGCAGTTGCTCGAAATCACTAGAATCTGGGAGAAGGCATGAAGCCCTGAGCAGCTCAGGGAGCTGGCAGAGGCTGGGGCCCTCTGGGGCAGAGGCTGGGGCCCTACCAACAGGGGTAAATGAGTAAAATGAAATTGAGGAAGTCTGATCTTTGAGGGGCTGCATCTCCACGCTCACAGCATCTTCCCACCAGGATGAACGAGAACCTAGCTGGCAGGAGACACTCTCCCACTGCACTGTGCTTTTCCTGGGATGTCCTGCCATGTGGATGGATGGCATCTTCCTGGTCTACCTGAGCTAGGAAGGTTGGACATCAAGGAAGGGGAAGCCCTTGCTTCTTGTGCTATGTTACTTGGGCAGTTAGAGACTTTACAAGTAGTTCTATAATTCAATAAATCAAGCTTAAATACCAGCTCTGCCATTTATCAGCTGCATGAACTGGGGCAACCACGCCACTCCTCTGAGCCTCATTTTTGTCATCTGTAAAATGGAGGTGAGAAGGTTTGCCTCCCACGGTGGTTGTGGGATTAAACAAGATGGTGCCAAGTGCAGTAAATAAACATCAGCTCCCTCTTCAAATAACCTGTTTTAGGCTAACAACACTCATTTGATCTTGAGGGGTTTCTTTCGACAGATCTGAAGCTTCAAAATGATCACATGGAAGTTCCAGAAGCTTCTCAATACTCAAACATAGGTGAGAGCCAAAGGTGCTTTCTTTGGCTCGTAAGGAAAATGAGCCGGGAAGAGGGGCAGTGCATCCACTTGTGGAAGACGCAGAAAAGGAGCAGCCCTCACTGCTTTCTTAAATGAGCGGACCACGGAGCTACCTGCCTGCGCCTTTATTCCCAGTCCCCATAAGGAACGTGCAATTAGTTTCAAAGCACAAGTGACAGTCAGTGAATAAGGAGCCACGAAGAGTGATGAACACATAATGCAACCAAAGTTAAATACAACTATTCCTCTCCCAGGCCATTCAAAACCCGAGCAGCTGCTTTTTCATTCACATCATCTATTCATCTGCCTTTGCAATTTGCTATTCAGGAAACATCACTTTTTTTTTTCCAGGATAATTAATTACCTATTTCTTTCCATTAAAATGCACAAACAAATTGAGACAGAGAGTAAATCCTGGGAAATGGCACGGTGGCCAATGTAGTGCCTGCCTTTACTTTCACCTTCCGTGTTCAACTTTGCAACTCGGAGCTAATTGTGGCTCCTGAAATCACATTTCTGCTGAGAAAAGCTAAACCTGCTCTCTGAAATGTTTACCCACCATGCAGCCAATTTCCCGTCCCCACCTGGCTCTGTTGGCCTGGCAGGGAGGCTGCACTGGCTCTGCCTCCCCTGTGTGTATGCGTCCACACCGATGGGCACCACATTCACACACCGGCCTGAGGGCACACATCCATATGCTTGTCACTTACACCCGGACGCGGGCCATCGAAGCGCCCAAGAGAGGCTTCCCACACCCCACATGAAATGTGCAGGACACTGCGAATTCTTCTGCGTGAATGCCTGTCCCACTGCACACCCACCACGGGCCGGCTCCTGGCCACCCCGCCCCCTCTGGGAAACTGTGGGTCTCACCTCGGTGATTTGTGGGTTGGAGCACTTGACGTTGTGGCTGGACCAGTCGAGCCAGGGGCTGGAGGGGCTGGTACAGTGCTGCTGCAGGGTGCACCTGCGCTCGCCGCTGCACCATCCGCACTCGAACTTCCGGTCGGCCTTCAGGCAGAGGCCACAGCTCTCTCGCTGCGCTGCGCACTTGTACAGGTGCACTGCAAAGACAGGGGGCGACACAGTGGGATTGGAGAGGGCTCCTGGGGACGGAGCCTCTTCTCAGAGGCACCATGGCGCACACCGGCCTTGGGCACGGACAACACCGGTGATCTCCATCATCCTTGCAAGGGTAACTGATGGGGAACAAATAGTGAACTGAGCCTCTTCGTTGCTGAAAGGTACTGCAGAAAATGCTATTTAAGAGTTCTGGCTCTAGGGGCGCCTGGGTGGCTCAGTCCATTAAGCCTCTGCCTTCGACTCAGGTCATGATCTCAGGGTTCTGGGATCGAGGCCCGCATCAGGCTCTCCGCTCAGTGGGGAGCCTGTTTCCCCCTCTCTCTCTGCCTGCCTCTCTGCCTACTTGTGATCTCTCTCTCGTCAAATAAATAAATAAAATCTTAAAAAATAAAAAGAGTTCTGGCTCTAGACTGAATCGTATCAGGGCTTGGGTTGTGGCCTTGCTACTTCTGGCGATGTGACAGAACGTCTCTTCCCTGAACCTAGTTTACTTAATCTATGACATGGGGGTGATTGTTGTCTTTTGGGAGGTTTGAATGAGGTACTGTGTCTTAAGTACTTAGCACAGTGCCTGAGTGCCCATAACACACCTGATGGGCCACACAAGCTTAAGCTCTTCTCTTTGAGGTCCCACTATGTTCTTCTGCACTATCTTTCCTACATGGGGCCCTCATCACAATAGGCAAGGACTGATTTCCCCATTTCAGGTAAAAATGAAGCTCCAAGATGTATATAGCGAGTCTTTTTTTTTTCTTTTTAAAGATTTTTATTTATTTATTTGAGAAGGCATAAGAGGGGGAAGGCGCAGAGGGCGAGAGACAAGCAGACTCCCCACTGAGCAGGTTTGATCCCAGGACCCCAAGATCATGACCTAGACCTGAGCTAAAGTCAGATGCTTAACTGACTGAGCCACTCAAGCACCTCAGTATATAATGACTCTGGAAGCTTCCTAAGGTTAGTGCCCAAGCTAGGATGGTGGCATTCCAGCTCTCTGTGCTGCTAGACTGTAGATCCCAAGAGGATCCCACCCAGAAACTGGGGACTGGGGCATCTGGGAAAGAGGTCAGCTCGGCTCTAAGAAAGGCCAAGTGGCTGGCAAATGCAGGCAGAACTGAGGAGACAGAGTAGACACAGTCCTGTTCATGTCCCCTGCACTGGGGGGTTGCATTCCCACAGAGGACAACCTGGCTACTTAACAGGTCACTTTTGGAGTCTGCAGACCCTTGGCCTTTGCTTTTGTCTCTTACTGACTTAGAAGGCCTGGGCAGGCCCGTCTGCAGAGGTGTGTTTGGGGAACCTGGGGCTTCATTGTCACCCACTGATGTGAATTCAGAATCCTGAGTAGAATTCTCCAGAAACAGAACTCGGAGAATCACTTTCAACTTTTCTGGTCAAGCAGACAGACATAAGCTTTCAGGAGTGGGGGGGTGGTGCCTATGCTGGAAATTGGGTACAGGCCCCGGCGGGGAGCATTTTTTTTTATTCCTCCATAGGTCGCCATCTTGTTCCTCTGCTCTGGCAAGTGTCCCTCAGTCCCAGGTGCAGGGACGACATTTAAACGTCCTCATGCCCATGGCTTCTTACAGTAGAGGGCAGGAAATGGGAATGTTAAGATGAACTATTACATAGTGAGCGTTTACTAACTTGCACAAACGGTGCGCGTCTGATACCTCATTTGGTCTTCGTGCTGACCCCAGGAGGGGATCATCCCTTCCCGCATTTCACAGGGAAGGAAACTGGAACGAAGGCAGGGGCAGTAAGTAGTCTGAGTTCCCCCGCCTATAAGTGAAAACACCAGGATTTGAATTCTAGATTCTAGAACCCAAGTTCATAAACACCATGGCCGTCTCCACCCAAAACGGCGCACGGGCACCAGAAATACATGGGCCCTCAGAGGGATGAACAAGGAGATGGTGTTCCTGAGTGTCCCAAATGTCGAGAGCCCCCAGGGAGGGGTCTGACGTAAGCCTGGATGTGGCCGTTCTCCTCTACGCTCCAGGCGCGAAGGCGACCTCTGGGATCCCAGCCCAGATCCTCAGCAGGGAGAATGTCTGTTTCTCAGCAGTGAGGAAATGTGGCCGGGGTATGAGGAGAAAGAGAATAGAAATTTCCCTGGTTCAGTTTCTTTCTCCCAGCCTAAGTGGACTCAACTTCCTTGAGGGTGTGTGGGTGGGGGCCTCTGGTGGCTCTGGTCCCCTCACTGTGCCCATTGGAGACCCTCAGGCTGAGGGAGAAGCTGGGGCAGCTCTAGCTACTTGAAATGTAGTGAGATGTGGCTCATGGTGTGAGGAGAGGTGTCTGGAGGGCAGAAGGCTTGACATCTCACAGTGGCCCGAGGAAGGACAGTTGGGTGGTCCAGCATGTGACTCTGAGACTGGACATCCTTGGTTCAGATCCTGGCTCTTAACTTTCTGATTCAGCCTGTTTTTTTTTTTTTTTCTTTCCTTTTTCAGCTTTATTAAGGCATAACTGACCAAAAGAAATCATAAGGTATTTAAAGTATGTACTGTGATGATTGGATATACATATACATTGTGCTAGGGTTTGTCCCATCTAGCTAATTAACATATCAATCACTATATATAGTGATTATATATATATAAACCATATATAGTGATTGATATATAGTGAGATATATATATATGTATATTAGAAATATACATTTAGGTTGTACTCTTTCCACAAACCTCAATCATACCATGCAGCGTTACCAACTACAGACACTGTGCTTTGTGCTAAATGCTCAGACTTTATCCATCATACAGCTGAAAGTCTGCACCTTTTAACAATCTCTTTATTTCCCCCCACCAGCCCCCAGCAACCACTTTTCTAGTCTCTGTTTTTATGAGTTTGACTTTTTTTTTTTTTTTTAAGATTCCACATATCTGTCTTAAAAGGCTGGAACGCCCGTTAGTGTGTGTGCATTCCTGTGCCGAGGCCAGTGCTAACATGTGTACTTTCGGTATCCGTGCTGCGGAAGTCAGCACTCGTGGTTCGTTTCTTAACCTCTTTGGGGCTCGGTTTCCTTATCTATAAAATGAGAATGATACTAGTACACCCCTCTCAGGGTTGTTACGAGGATTAAGGAGAATCCTCTAAAAAAAAATCACTGGGTGAGGGGCGCCTGGGTGGCTCAGTGGGTTAAAGTCTCTGCCTTCGGCTTAGGTCATGATCCCAGGGTCCTGGGATTGAGCCCCGCATCGGGCTCTCTGCTCTGCATGAAGCCTGCTTCCTCCTCTCCCTCTGCCTGCCTCTCTGCCTACTTGTGATCTCTGTCTGTCAAATAAATAAATAAAATCTTAAAAAAAAAATCACCAAGTGAGCGCCTACCCACACTGGTGTTGCTTTCGTCCCTCTGGAGAGCAGACGGGCCCGTTGATACTTGCTGCCCAGAGGGCAACGCCTGCCTGGCACATGGGAGGAGCTGCCCGTGAGTTTGTACGACGATGGATCGGGGTGGCGGTCATGGAGCGTCCCTCCCGGGTCAGCCCAGCTCCTCGGTGAGCTTCCCTGCAGCAGTCCTGGGCTTGCGTCCTCCGGCTTGCCCACTCCCCTACCTTAGGACCAGGGGGGTGCAGCCTCACAAGCCTTCTTTGTGCAGTGACGGGACCAAGGACAGGGGAATCCGACCCTAATTGAAAACAGTCTCTATTTCCCTGGAACCTGGCAGGACGTTCCTGCTTGCTGCTTTCCTAGGTCAGGTTCTGCAGACACTTCAAAGTCTCTGGGAGCCAAGGAAAAGTGCGAGGAGCCGGCAGCTGCCTGGCGGAAGCTCTGGTTGTAACGAAACAGGGTTCCCAACAGGACTCCTTTGATGGCTCCAAATGTTGCTTTAGGATCCTCTGAAGAGTTCCGCTGACAGAGGGAGTGTATTATTCATGGCACAGCGGCTGGCCGGCTCTGATCCCTCCGCCCCAGTCTTTCCCGGGGTCACGAAAAGATCAAAACTCTACCCGGAAGTAGCTGCTCACCTTTCAGGTCCTGTGGGTTGTCGATGATGAAATTGCCGTTCCACACCACAGCGAAGTCCACGGCCAGGTTGCTGATGTCCATCCCGTCGTACTGGTACTGTGGGGAGAGGGGCAGGGAGCACGCGTCTCGTGAGGCTCCCTATCACAGAGGGTCAGGGATGCTGCTGGCACCTTGGGGGACCGGGACTACAGCGGAAGAGAAACCAGGGGCTCCGGCTCCCTCTGGGCTGAGAAAGGAGCAGAGGGAGAATTGGGCGAACCCCCCTTTGCTGCTCGATTGATGTCTGTGACACCCTCCCCCCGACTCCCAGTCACTAATGCTAAGTGGATCCCGCCCAAAGCCCTTAGTGTGGTGCTCCGTGCCTCCCATCATCCAAATCCAAACTCACTTCTCCAACCTTGTCTTCGACTGCCCTCCTACAGAAAGCTTTGAATCCACCTGTCTCCAGACACAACGGCCCCAGCATGTCTCTGCCTCCATTCAGCTCACATCGCCTAAGGAGCTCCTCTCTCTCTCCAGCCTCCATTCAACCTGCCTGTATTCTTCTGGTCCAGCTCAGACTCACCTTCCCCCAGGTGTCTTCTCTGACATCCCTAGAGGCCTCCTCCAGGCTCTTTCTGCAACCCCCCCACCGCACCCCTGCATTGCCAGTTTTGTCTCTCACTGCCTGAGAGCTGCTCTGCATCTTTTCACGTGCAAGTCCACATCCTGCTGTGTGAATCCCACCAGAGCCTCCGAGCAGAGCATACGCACAACAAACAGGGCTGTGGCGGCTGGTGGGCTGGCCCTGCAGGGGGTCCTCTGGCTGCACGTGAACTTTACTTCAGCCAACAGTCCATTAGGGAAGGAGTTCAGAGCTTCTGGTCACGGATCTGACCAGGCTGACCATGAAAGGCCTCAAGCTGTGGCCAGGAGTCCACTCTCACTCTCTCCCATGCTGGTCCCACAGAGGACCGGCAAGCCTGGCACACACTTCAGAAATAGGCTGTCGGGTGGCCCAGCCTCTGCTCCTCAGTGAAGACAGGCTTTGGGAATCCCCTCCCCAGAGACCTGACCCGCCCTGCCCACTGAGATCTCAGGGCAGGCCACGCTCCTGTCCGCCCCCTCCTGCCCCCTGCTCTTCCCGCCCGCTTCCTCCCTTTGTCCTGTTGCATTTCTTTCTCATCCCACCTTCACCTTGTGCTTGGCGGCCTTCCACTGATTACAAATTCTATCAAGCGCCTGTGACCTGGAATCTGACAGCCCCCTGATAAGAAGCCCAGATTCTCTTTATCTCTCCCGGGCGAATTAGCTTCCCTCAACACCTCTGTCACATCACCCCCCATCTCCAGCTGACCCCCCATAGTCAGAGACAGGAGTTGGCAGATAAAAAGATCTTCTCTGGGCTAGTATTATAATTAAACACCTCGTGCTTTCTGTCTGGCATGCAGGACTGGTTTAACCCTTGCAGCTCTCAAAACTCACGGCTCCATCCTTCCCCCTTTCCTCCTCCCCGCCTGCCATTCTGCTTCTCCTGAGCTCCTGTCCCCTGTCCTCTGGTTTACACCTAAATGGCGACGGCGGTGTGTGGTGGCATCTACTGGCGCTGGCTACAATTGTCACTGAAGGCCAAGAGGTCTCTTTGAACTCAGAAAGGGCACAAAGCTCTCCACTGACACCAGAGTGTCCTCGTGTCACTCGGCCTCCTCTGTCACCACCAACCTGCTCGGCTCTGCTTTGAGGGGCACCCTCCTCTGCTCCCCGGGTATGTGGGGTCAGCCCATGGACCCAGGAGGTTCTGGGAACGGGGGCAGCTCAGGCCTTAGCCTTGGCATGGCGGTGAAAGAAAGCTCTGCTGCCAGCAGGGCGCGGCGGGAGTCCCCTTACCGAGCTGTTCTGGCACTGGACGCTGGAGCTGTTGAAGCGCAGGGCAGGCACACGGTGGACTGCGCCCTGGATGTTGAGGACACACTCATAGCCTCGCTGGCCGGACTGCGGCTGGGGCAGGTTTCGAGCCTTCAGAGTGATGGGCTTTACCTCTCCGACCGGTATCAGAATCTCCTCTGTGGGCACCAGCTGGGGACAGTCCTGGGGGAGCAAGGGGAGAGACGCCATCTGTCCCGACTCGCACCTTTGTATGTGTCTCAGCTGGGGTATGGGGCAGGACCCGGGTGCCCGGCCAGACCTCCTTGTACCCGGGTGGGCTGCCCAAGAGAAGGATGTACCTCGTTTAAGGGGCACTGGGGAGTCAGCAGGGGAAATGAAATCTCTCTCTTAGCTCCTGGGGCTTTGATATTGTCATCCCCAGTCCACACGCTGTCCCAGATGTGGTGTGCGTGTTACAATTTAGGAATTCATTTCCAAGCACCGGTGTGGCAGGCTGTGGATTTTATCTCCTGCCACACAGGATAAAAGAAGCCCCCGCGCATCCCCATCCCCAGCCTGGAACGTCTGCCTCTCGGTTTCATCCCCTCCCCGGCTCCTGTCCCCCTTGCACCGTCCGGCCGGAGGCATTCTGTTATCGACAGTGTCAGCTTCTCCGCTCCGGTTGAGTCGGCCTTTCCAGAAGGGGGATCAGTGCTCCGGGCAATGCTCTAAACACTTGCTCTGGCTTTTTACCTCATTTCATTACCAAGCCGGCGTGAATGCTGTGTTGCTTCGGAAAACAAAACCGAGAAAAGAAAGTCTTGGTGGGGAGGGGCTGTGGGAAGGACCGTGCGGAGCCCAGCGAAGTGAGAGAGCCCGACTGATTTTCCAGACTTCTCTTCCTAGACGTTTCTTCTCTCCCAGGGGTCACGTTGCCACCTTCCCACAGCTCTGATCCCCTGCCCACGCTCTCCCTCGTAGGGAAGATGGAGCCCAGCAGCCTCTGGCAAGGAGGATGGTAAGGGCCAGCCACCTCCATGGGCGGTCACTTCCTGTCTCCTGGGACCAACAAGGGAAATTCTTGACTCTTGACCTGGGGGTGGGGGGGGGGCTGGCACTTAGCACTTAGTGCCCTGGGGCCAGAGCCGCTGCACTTCCTGTGAGGTGTGGGACAGTCTTGAACAAGGAGAACGGTCCCCAGCCCAGTGCTAAAGGCGCTCCCTGGTAAGAAGCCGTTGGTGACACAGGCAGCGTTGAACAATGGACAGCCTTAGAGGCAGAATTCGGAGGAGACGTAGGGGACCACAGCTGGGGCTGAGGCAGTTGCTTCTCTCCTCAGGCCTCAGGTACAAGCCCTCACCAGCTGGCCTCTGCCTCCTTCTCACCCTGGGGGCTCTCATGCACCGCTCCAGCCATCTGGGATTTCAGGTGAGTTCTGAGGGGCGGTGTCTCCAGCTCTCGGGCCTTTGGTCCTTTGGAGATCCTTTTCTCTCTACTGGAAACACTCACTGGCACCTCCTGCCACTCTTCGACCTCCTGGCTCCTGCCTCAGCCACTCTGTAGCTGAATGCCTCATAACTAGCCTTCAAATTCAGCTCTGCAGCTCCTTTTCTGGAAAGCTGTCCCTGACCCTTTCCCCACCCTGGCCTTCAGGATGGGTTACAGATGTTCTCCCGTGACCGAATTTAGCCCTCAGGATTGCAGTTTCTTGTTGGCTCACTGTCCTCGTTGCTGTGGGAGCCTGGAGGCTCAGGCTGCGTCTCATTCACCTCAGGGTCCCTGGTCTCTATCCCAGTTCCTGACATACAATGGGCACTTGGTCATGGCTCGTGGAGGGTAAACAGAAAATGAGAAAATGAAGCAACACAGGAAAAGATGGCTAACTTTCTTTCCACCTCCAGCTTTCTACATTCTTCAGAGCATGAGGGTCGAGCCCTGCCTTGTGGGCACCAAGAAGCTCGAGGAGTTTGATTTCCAAAGCTGTGGTTGGAAATGGTCACTACTTCTGGAGTCGCATGATTACTCAGTGGGCCTGTCCACATCTAGTAAGAATCCTGAGAATTTATGAAACTGGATAAATTTTCCACTGAAACTTATTGAGCAGGACCTGGAGGAATGTCTGGGGTCACTGGTGCCCTCTGTCGCCTGTAGGCTAGCTGCATGTGATGACCCCCAGCAGACAAGGTCTCTACAAGAGACAGGATCATAAGGCAACCCCAGAGCAGATGGGTCCCTGCTTAGAAGCCAGTCACTCAAGCTGCCAACTCATAAACACGCTCCTTCCTGCACTCTTCCTCTCATGCCCTGAGGGCACACGTGACAGAGTCTTTCATATATTTATAGCCAAGAAAAAAAATGAACACCACTTTAGGGAAACCCAGACATCCCCTGGAAAAGGAGATACTATTTCCTGTTAGGGGCTAAAAAATCCCCATCGTGTCTAATAAATTAAAATTTTAATTTAGACTAGAAATAAGACTGAGGTATAATGAAGGTGTGTGTGTGTGTGTGTGTGTGTGCGCGCGCGCGTGTGTGTGTCTGAGACAGAATAAATTTTCAGACACAGAACTAGTTGATACATTGTAAGTGATGACTAGTTGTTTTTCATCTCTAACGAGCTCAGAGAACAAATTCAAGTTTTAGCAGCACAATCTTCAAGATGTGTTTCTGGAATTATGATGTCTTGTGTCAGTAAACAAGATTGTAGACTGCTTTTAACTTTGGCAAATTTACATATATTACAAATATATTTATATATATATTTATATATATATTTATTGTATTACATATTTATTTACATATAATACACACACACACACACACACACACACACACACACACGTGTATACATCCTTATCTTTTTGTCTAGGTTAAGTTGGGTCCAACCTGGAGGTTAGAGAATCATAAGAAGACACTTGAAAAGTACTCCTTTTTTTTTTTGTTTTTTTCTTAAGGGATTCTAAAATTTTAGAAAAGAGTCCCATGGTCTGTTGTTTCAAGACCTGCAGGGACCAAATTTAAAGACAATTGCCTTTGGCTAGGGTCATGATCTCAGGGTCCTGGGATCAAGCCCCGCGTCGGACTCTCTGCTCAGTAGGGAGCCTGCTTCCTCCTCTCTCTGCCTGCCTCACTGCCTACTTGTGATCTCTGTCTGTCAAGTAAATAAATAAAATCTTTAAAAAAAAAAAAAAAAGACAATGATTGGGGCACCTGGGTGGCTCAGTGGGTTAAGCCTCTGCCTTTGGCTCAGGTCATGGTCTCAGGGTCCGGGGATCGAGCCCCGCATCCTCTCTCTGCCTGCTTCTCTGCCTACTTGCGATCTCTCTTTCTGTGTCAAATAAATAAAATCTTAAAAAACAAAAAAAGACAATGATTAGGGGCTTCCCAAATGCCTTAACAGGTTTTAAGATTGCCTCAGTACAGACAGATGTTTTATCCTCTGCTTGTTTTTCGTGGGGGTGGGGTTTGTTTTGTTTTTTGCAATTTCAGGCCAGGAGGAGTAGGATTCTTTCTTTTATTCTCTAGGGTAAAGGAAAGAAGGGGTTGGGGGCCAGGTACACTGCCTTCTTCTTGGGAAGAAGGGGAGCATCTAAAAGCCTGGGGTTGTGAGTGGCTCAGGTGAATAATACATTAAGGAGGAAGCAGCAAGTCCTGAGCAGCAGCGGGAGGAGTGAAGGCTGGGGGCAGGTGCAGGAGAGCTAGCAGCCCGTGGGAACTTCAGTGCCTCAGGGCCTTGAGGAAGGCCATTGGGTTTCATCAGATACAATGAGGCCACTTGCAGCTCCATTGTCTCTGTGAGCGGGTGCTGCGCGCGCGCGCACACACACACACACACACACACACACACACACACACACAGAGTTGCTGTCCTAAGAATGAAAGCGCAAATAACCACGCTATGCCACTATACTTTCCCCGCGGAATGTGAAGATGGCTCTCAGTGTTAAAATGCCCATCGCTACCGCTTTTCTCCCTGTCTTTAGGTCATCTTAACTCCTCTCTTTGTCTCCAGGCCAACTGGGCAGCAGGACCACCTCCAGGGCAGCAATCTGAGTTTCTGTCCAGAGGAACAGATGTCCTATCTGGGAACATCCCAGGGGCGGGGGTAGGCTGGGGAGGAGGTGCCCCGGCTCCGGGGAGGGCAGGACCCTGGCGTGGGAGCCCTGCGCTGCTCGGGACCTCGTTGTTCACTCTGTTTGGCTGTGCTGCTCAGCACGGAGGCCCCTCCAGCCCTCCGAAGCGATGTCTCCCATGCGGAAATGGCATTATCTTCACCCACTGGACTTCAAAGAGAGAGAGCAGCTAGTATCCTGGGAAGCTAATCGGATTTATTTGGTTCTATCTTTCCCCTGGGACAGGGCGTAAAGAAGATATTTATGTATCTACATCTCACTAGGCCTGGTTTAGCCGTGGAGGGAGATGAGCTTTTAGAGCCGAAAGTCGTACACAGTAAGCCATACATAGCCCGGCGCATGGCCGCCTGCTAACATCATGTCCCAGCTTGATCCGGCCTAGGGAGGCAGAGACTCGGGGGGTGGGGGGGGGACATCAGAGATCCTTTCTGCTCTGCGCCCTGGAAAGGTCTGGCTCATAACCTTAAAAGAGCTCAAGAGATGGTTCAGTTGAAATTCAGTTATCTCATCTATAAAATGGTCCCAGAAATACCCGACAGGCTTAGAAGGCTTAAAAGAGAGGCCTATGAAAATATGTTGTAAATGGCAATAAACGAATACAAACATGAATATCCCTACGTACTTCTTGCATGTGTGTGTGCATGTGTGTGTATGTGCTTGCGTGTGAACCCAGGATCAGAGGATGTCGGCTTACCCACAGTCAGCCTGGGGACATTTACTCTGAGTCATGCCTTCTGCATGTATCTGATGATCCTAAGGAAATTGCTTAACTTACCTAAACCCCTGTTTACTCAGCTATAATAGAATTCATTTCATAGTGGACTAAATGACCATATATATCTAGATCTAGATGGTGTTGAATATATAATAATCACTCAATAAATGTTCACTACCGGGGCGGCTGGGTGGCTCAGACTCAGTGGGTTAAGCCTCTGCCTTCAGCTCAGATCATGATCTCAGGGTCCTGAGATCAAGGCCCTGCACTGGGCTCTCTGCTCCACAGGGAGCCTGCTTCTCCCCCATCTCTCTGCCTGCCTCTCTGCCTACTTGTGATCTCTGTCAAATAAATAAAATCTTAAATTAAAAATGTTCACTACCAATATTTTTATTTTGAATTAGGTACTTTCTTATCAAGCCTAAGCATATGGACTTGGTTCATCATACTCCCTGGAAGAAGCAGGCAAACCTACCTCACAGGCTGGTTGGTCAGTATCTGCACATGGGCCTACTAACGAAGCTTCCACGGGCAGCCTCCCCATCTGGAGAGATGGACTGGTACCAGTCCCTGCACACCCCAAACCCTCATGACCAAGGAGCATAAAGCCAAATTGGGATCTGGCCGGCAAGTGTGGCTGTGACCATGGAGACCAGCAAGCTGACTGGCTCTGATTTTCTGCAGAAAGCATACTGTACTCAGCTCTTTTGGATGCCTGAGTTCTCTGTTGCCTTGGGCAAAAAACCTAAATTTTTAGCATCTTGGTTGCTACATATGTCAAATATGAATTATGTGAAACTGCAGGTCTGTTTCCAAAATCAATTGAGATGCCACATGTCCATGACTCTCAATCCTTAGACTCATTTGGAATGGGACCCGGGAATTTGTAATTTTTTAAAAAGATTTCATTTAATTTATTTGAGAGAGAGATATGACAGAGGCAGAGGGAGAGGGAGAAACAGACTCCCTGCTGATCAGGGAGCCCCATGCGAGGCTCGATCCAAGGACCCTGGGATTGTGACCAGAGCCAGAGGTGGATGCTTAACCAACTGGGCCACCCAGGTGTCCCAAGAATTTGAATTTCTAACAAGTACCCAGGTGATACTGATGCTGCTGGTCCCCCTACCCTGATACACATGCTTTGAGAACTCTTGTCACATGTGAGAAATTACAAATGTGTGCTATGTTAATGTTCCGTATACATCAAAGGAACTCATCAGTTATACATTGTTTTGAGGAAGTAGACATAAACTTTTGGTTCAGATTTAGGGGGCCCTTACTGAACGTACAAAAGAAATACTCTCGGACCCTCAAAGAGGCACCTAAGGGATTGCCAGTGCCCAGAAAAACCTAAAGACATCGGTGCACACCCCTAATACAGCAAGGAAAACCCCACCCAAGCTGGACGTATGCACTTTTGCTGTTGCCCACATTTTCAGAAATGGGACTCCCCAGAGGCAGAGCTTTGGACGGAGAAGAGCAGAGCCTGGGAGCTCTTTGCTGGGAAGGGATGAGCAAATGACTGTGGCCAAGAGCTCCGGCAGTATTTGAGGAAGCTTGCTGGGAACCTGAACCTGTTTTCTTTCCTGGGCGAAGTTAGGAGCCGGACACAGGCCAGGCTTCCACCCCTGGCCTCCAGAGTGTCAATCCCGGGGCCCGAGCTGGGGGCCTGTGCTTATCAGCAGTGAGAAAACGGCAGTCTGGCCCATTTCCACCCGGGAGAGGCAACGATGTGAGGGAGGGACAAAGGGTACCTCTCTGCCCCAAGCAACAGACATTCAGGAAAGAAAGTGAAACTAACAGGGGGTAAGAAGCCTTTGGGGTTCCCCCCAGGGCTCCTTTGGTATTCATCCAATCCCAAGTGGCTGGTGGCAACAGCTTCTCTGTGGCCTGGCTCCCTGGAACATTCCAGTCTCTCCCCCGTGACTGTGAGGGAACCGTGTTCCAGTGACTTCTAAAGGGCACGAGGGAGGCCGGCATGTTTCCAATTAGCCTTCTGGCCTCCACAGCCCTGCGGAGTTTGTCTCGCTCTGCACGCCCCTCCTCCTGCCCTCCCTCCAGCAGCAGGCCCCTTCCAGGCTTGGCTTTGGGTTTCCCTCTGCCGGAGGGGGAGCCCCTGGGAGAAAATGAAGCAGCTGTTCCTTCTCGTCTAGATCTGCACTCCTCTCTGTCTCTGTGCGTTTTGTGGTTGGCCTGGCTTCATTTTACTAAGGAACTTAAAAGTTGAGGAAGGGCCCACGTGAAGGTCAGTTTCTGAGACCTTTCAGCACCATCTTCTCATCCCGGCCTTTGCCTCCGAGCAGCCGTCTGCGGCTTCTGCTGTTCCTGGTCCGCCTCACCTCCCTTCGCCATTCTCCTGTGGACTCCCTGGCTGGGTGAACCACCCTCCACTCTGTACCCATGGCCCTTGGGTCCTTTCCTTTGAGTAAGAAGACTGGCCTGAGAACAGTGCCGCACGCTTGCAGAATCCCAGGGTTGGGATTAATTTCCAATGTCCACTCAGACCAGGGCAGCTCTTTTAGGCCAGCTACATCCAAGCACACCAGCTGGCTAGAGGAAAATCTTTCTCTGGAAGGTTTTCAGGGCACTACATAACTGGTTCCATCACGCTGGGGCACCTGCAGATGGCCTGTCTTAAACACCACCGGTGGGCACCATCTATGTTTCTCTCTTTCAAGATGGGCACATCCCATGTTTCTGGCTGAATGTAACAAGTATTATTTCAGAAACTCAGCAGAATTCAAGGCCATGGGTGTGTGTTTGAGAAACAGTTCAAGGCCTACTATATTCTTTTTTTTTTTTTTTAAAGATTTTATTTGTTTATATGACACAGAGAGAGCACAAGTAAGCAGAACAGCAGTCGGAGGGAGAGAGAGAGAAGCAGGCTCTCTGCTGAGCAGGGAGCCTGATTCGGGGCTCGATTCCAGGACCCTGGAATCATGACCTGAGCCGAAGGCAGCTGCTTAGCCAACTAAGCCACCCAGGCGCCCCAAGGCCTACTATATTCTTACTTAATTTTTTTTTTTTTTAACCTTTAGAGGTATAATTGACAAATGAAATTCTAAGATATTTAAAGAATGTATCATGATGATTTGAAATATACTTTCTTATGTTTATTCATGGAAACAACTAGCATTTCTATCATGACTAGGAGACATTAGAAGACTCTTATTTCTCTCTCTCTCTCTCTCTCTTTTTTTTCCATAAGACTCTATTTCTTGAAATCAGGGACAATGATATCCAAGGAACCCTTTCTAGTGGCATCTGGGTAAAGTAGCCATTCCTTCCTTCTTTCAGGCATGCATTCCGCAAACACTCCCAGAAGAAGACACTGCGGATTTAAAGATACGATGTAATTTTTGCCTTCAAGAAGCTTCTAGTCTAGTGCAATGGCAACAGGTATGTAGAAAGAGTACAGCAGAATACGCACAAGCTACACTGTCACTTACTTACACTTGCAGATTTTCTAAAAGGTGGAAGAAGACGGGAATGTGTGTATACACACGTGTGCCACTTAGATGAATACGTAGGTCTCTACAGTTGTTCAAACCCAACCAACTGGCCATTCTAGGGTGTGAAAACCATTAAACACAAGAAAGGGAAAGCGACCAAGCATGCCTCATTTTCCTAAGGCAAGCTGTGAATGTGTATGAAAGTCAACATCACTGGATACTCATCCGTATCTTCTTGGAAAGACAAACAATTTGATATTTCACGGTGTTGATAACAAAGGTGGCCAGGCCTTGGGGATGGAACACTGGCTGTATAACAGACTGGGACTTTTTAGCAAGGCCTGGTTCTTTTCACCAGCTGAATTTCCTTCTCTTTCTAGAAGGCCACCCACCCAGTCATACATCAGAGTCAAAGAATCATTGAAACTTGGAGTTGGAAGAGAGGTTGGCATGAAAGAATGGTTGAGAGTGAATGTTTCATTGAATCACACTATGTCTGCAGCCAAGCAAAGGCCTTAGACTCAAAGAATCAATGCCATTCACTGCTCTCTTCTAGACAATGGAGTCTGGTTGGTTGGATATGTCCTCTCAGCTTTCAGTCTCAACCCTCAGTTCCCCTCAAGCCTTTGAATGTAGAAGAGTCTTAGGAGTCTAGAAGATACAGCACATTTCTCTGCCTTGGGATATTTTCTGCCACTTTTTCTTTTTTCTTCTGAGTTTTATAATAATGGGGTCTTTCTAACATGTAGAATCTCTGGGAGGAAGACCAAGATGGGTCAGGGCAGGGAGATGGCTAAGCTGCTGGACTGTCCACCTGAAAAGGGAGGGTCACTCAGATGCACTGGGAAACGTCACCATGCCAAGGCAAGCCCTGCTTACCTCTGAAATATTGATCCGGCCTTCCTGGAAGGAGCAGGTGGTGGGGTCGTGAGTGCAGAGGTTCCGGTATTTGCACCAGTGACAGCGGAAGGCGCTGTTGACACAAGACAGGCACCTGCAAGGATGGAGACAGTAAGAGGCAAAGAGAAGGGAGCAGACAGGGAAGGTAAGGGTCCCAGGTAGCCCACGTGTTATGATGGAGGCTGGTTATCCTAGCTTTTCTCTCAGGAGGGCTGATTCGTGGGGCACCAAGAAATGTGGAATCTCCTTTGAAGATGTTCATAAGACCAGAAAATTGGAAAAAAAAAAAAGAGTCTAAAGTGGAAAAAATGTAACTTATAGAGCAGTGGTGTGTGAGACCTGGCCTGCATCGGCTCAGGAGAGCTGATTATTTACATTTCTAGGAATTTTGCAAGTGGTCGGCATCATGTTAATAACTTGAAATCAGCCATGGAGATAGTATTTACACCCTAGAAACTGGCAAATACTACACACTAGGGTTTTTTCTTGATTTCTGGCCATTAAATATTTATCGGCATCCCACCACTTGTAAGGCATGAGACATAAGACATAAGACAGAAAAGCACGGGGATAGAAATGGGGCAGATAGGATTCCGGGCTTGGACTGCCACTTGGGGTCACCTTGAGCAAGTCACTTCACTTTCTTCATTGGAAGTTCTTCATCTGTCTGTCATAAAACGTTCCTGTCTGCTCCACAGGGCTGTTTAGCATCAAACAAGATAATGTGTAGGAAATGGTTTCGAAAGGTACAATGTTAAATGTGTTACTTTCAAGTGCTCAAATTACCTGTTATTTCCAGCTCTTAAGTCACATTTGAGTATCAAAGACTAGAGCAATCACATGTGTTTCTGGGCTTTGGGGGAGTTAACAATATAACAACATGAAATGGCAATTTGTCTCAGTCTCTAAGTAGGGGAGCATAGCAGTAGTATGGGAGTGTCGCATGCATTTCTTGCCAGGGTAAGCGCTTCTTCCCCTCTAGTTTTACCTGGGGGCTGTGTGTGACCAGACCATTATAATGGAGTTGTGTTTTGTCAGTGGGGTAGGTCTTCCTGCTCCTTATCAGCTCCCCCCCATCTAGCCTCTGACAACTAGAACAACCTGGAAGGGACACAGCTGGGTCTGCGATCTGGCGCCATCTGGTGGCCGCTCTCTTTACATTTTGGTGGATGGGTCTCCATCCGGGGGTGACATGCTAAACTGTCACCCTGTTTTGGGTGCATTAGCCCATCTACACCTCCTCCTCCCTGTGCTGATCAGTCTTACCCCCTTCCGGATATGCCCAAAGGGACTGTGTTTCTGATCTTGGGCCACACCGACTGGTTCTTGCTAATATCTTAGGATTCAGCAAGTAAATAATGAAATTGGACAAAGAAAGATGAGATGGGCTTTAAGGCCGGCTTTTTCCCTGGCTCACTTTGTGACCTTCGCTGCAGCACTTATCCCTGTGGGTCTCAGTCTACCATAATAAAACCGGGGGATTGAACTTGATTCTGTCACTTTTTGCTAGGAATGCCAGGAGTAGAACAGGGTAAGATAGTGTTCGGCAATAAAATGGAATCTTTGCTGTCAAGGAGTAGGGTTTTTATTATTATTATTATTATTATTATTATTGGGTATTTTTTGTTTTGTTTTTGTTTTGTTTTATTTATTTATTTATTTATTTATTTATTTTTGGGGCTAAAACTTGCTGCCTGTGACTGCATTTCTGTTGCCATAGCAACGCAAAGTGGTGACATCACACTGAACTGCCCTGGAGATGAGGATGCTCTCATGAACAATGAATTCCATCACCACTGTGCTGGAGTTTGAGAAGGAGGTGGGGAGTTTCTTTCACCAAGACGCTTGCATTTTCCCCAGCGGGGTTAGCTGGGATAGGGATGCGATGGTTAGTGGGCAATCTAGTTTATTTCAGTTTCTGTACTTATGCCCTGCCCCTGTCCCAGGCCATTTTTGTCACTTGTCCTGTCTTTCTCATTACATCTATTGACTTACCTCAGTGGGGCTCAACTGTGTCTCCTTCCTTAACTACTGTGGAGATCCTAGAGTTCCAGCAGCTGATTCCCATGATAAAAATCAAGATCAGAGAAGGGGAGACTCGGGAGGACTGGCTCATTGGTCTCTTTTAATGGCTAAAGATTCCTTTCAGGTACAGTGGCACACAAACCTTCTCCCCATGTGGATTGCTGAGCCCATCTTGTTCACAGCCTGGACCCTACAGACAGGATGCCTTGGAGTTATGTAGACCTCAGGTTATTCCTGTCTTGGGAAATGGGAAGGACAGGTCCATAGACTATCCCTAATGATTGCTCCTGGCTCCTTCTGGTGTGGTGGTGTTGCTTGATCTCTCTCCTTGTGGAATGTCCAGGGTCACTGGTCCAGTGGCCTTTATGAGGCCCTATTATAGAGACCCATTTCCCTCTTTCTAAACCAGAAAGTATAGAGTTCGCAGTTGGTATAGAAGGAGTCTCAGCTTCTCTTCCAGAGAAGATAGACAGAAACTAAATATGGGTCTCTCTTCCTGCCCCACTGTAGAAGCTCATAGCTTGTGGGCACCACTGGTAAGCGTTCTGCTGCTGGACATGGCTGGCGAGGCCAGCTGGGGCCTACTCAAGCCCCTCTAGGGGCTACCAGTTTTGTCTGGTTTCTCCCTCCTCTTTGAAAAGCTGAAGGCTGGGTTGGACCACAGTGGAGTTAAAGTCGGCTCTCCCCCTCCCAGCCTGGGGCCTTTATATCCTGTCTTCCTCTGGGGGTAGCTGTGTGCATAGCTGACTTCTACCTTCGAGTCTCTCTTGGACTCGGACATGGAGCATGCGTCTAATTACATTCATTGTCAATCTCTCCGTTCAAAGCCACCACCAACTGGTCTTAGGGTCTTTGGACCATAACCTTCGTCTTCACATCAAACTCTCTGTTTACTGTCTAAGCTTGAGAATTGGGGGCAGGGTTGTTGGGGGTCCAGGCAAGGGAGATTGGATGAGATTAGCGGCTTGGACAGTGAGTGCCATTCTGTTTAACATAACTGAATAAACCGAACAGAACTGAAAAGGAACGTTTATGGAGAGCTTACTCTGTCCCAGACCGTATGCCGGGCCCCGGGAGACTAGGGGAGACTAGAGGGGAAGCCAGCACGTTGGAGCTGCGAGAACCCCACACCTGTATGCATGCCCGGGGCAAGGCCCCCGCCCGGTGAGTGCTTACAGTTGGTGGGCGCTGCAGTTGTAGAACTTGAACTCGGTGCTGACAAATATCTTCCCTGTCTCCTTGGATCTCAGCTGTAGCTCTAGCCCAAACCAGTCTGGGGGTAGGAAAAAAAAAAATGAGAAGGTAACACAACCTGGGGGCCCAGTGGAGAATCTGAGGGTAATCCATTAAACCGGTCCAGGGCTCTCTTGGGGCATAGGTGGTAGATGAAAACTGCTTGAGGCATCGCCTCCCAAGAGGGTCCCCTTGGTCCTGCTGAGACACCCATCACTGAGACCCAGCCACCACCCTCCCACCCCCTTCTTAGGGGAAACGGAATGAACCACACCCCACGGAAACCCTTGCTTTGGTGAGACATGTTCAGTTACTGAAAGACTTCAGGAAATATGAGGCCCGAACCCCTCAAGCCCCCAGTTCCATGGGGAGAACCCCACTGGAAATCACTGGCTAGAGCCACTGCCATTCCTAGAAGGGAAGGGAAATCTGGGAAAACTCTCTGCACATGGGCAGACTTAACCCAAATGGGAGCAAAGGATTTCCTTCTTCCTGAATTTTGCTTTGGGCCATGACAATTAGCTTTCAGGCTCAAACAAGCTGTATAAGCCCATATTAGCATCTGTGATATGAAGGCTTGGTCAGGAAACTTTTGTGCTGGCACTCCTACCCCGCCCCCTCTGCCCTCTGTGCGTCACCCCGTCCCCTGGGCACTCTACTCTTGACCATTCTTTTTTTTTTTTTTTTTTAAGATTTTATTTATTTGACAGAGAGATATAGCAACAGAGGGAACACAAGCAGTGGGAGAGGGAGAAGCAGGCTTCCCGCTGAGCAGGGAGCCTGATATGGGGCTGGATCCCAGGACCCTGGGACCATGACCCAAGCCAAAGGCAGATGCTTAACGACTGAGCCACCCAGGCGCCCCTACTCTTGACCATTCTGGTAGGGCAGCCCCTGGCATGTGACTCCCACGGCACACACTTCTTACCTTGATCCAGAGGGATGACCGGGACATCCTTGGGTCCTGGAGAGATGCAGATGACCTGGCTCCCAGACACTTGTCCCTCCACCTCGGTCAGGTTCCCAAAGGCACAGGAGATGCCCACAGACAGGTCGGGGGCATCACTCACAACTAGGCTGAGCTGTGGGTGGAGCAAAAAGCCTCAGGAGGAAAGAGATGACACGATAGGAAGAGAGAGTTCTAGGGTCTCTGGGGACCAGGGCTCCGGGACTGGTCCTGCTGTGGCTTGCAGACTCATGTCCCCCGAGCTCATATCTAAGGAAGGACATCGGTCTAGTGATCCTCTGGCTTTGACACAGAATAATTAGGAGTGCAGAGTTGATGGCTTTTATTAATATCACTGAGTTTAGTTTTCAGTCTTGGCCAGCCTCATAAAGGACTGGGTGAAGGCCCCTAGACGGAAAGGTACCAAAATTCCTCTTACTCTTGTCATTCTGACATGAAGCCATGACCCTGGAAAGCAAGTCTTGAGCTGAGCCCTTTGCAAACAAGCTGTAATGCTGGCTTACCAGTCTGGAGGGTTACCGGGTTGGTGGGCAACAGCTAGCCCTCTCCCTGGCTACGATTCAGCGGCTGCTTATCAGGATGGCGAGTGTCCTAGAGTTTCTGCCTCTCTGTGCTCCCAACCCTAGGTGACCTGCTTGCTGACAGCCCCCGCCCAGTACAGCAGTGGCTTCACAAGGAACTGTGGGGACCAGAGAAAGCAAGGAACGTGGACACCAATAGCTCAGATGATGTCAGCTGCTACCTCTGGGTTCCAATGATCTAGGCCAGCACTTTCCAGCTTTTTCAAGTTTGCATACCCTCCTCTGAATGGTAAAAATACCACTGAGCGCCAGAAATGAGTGTTCACAACACAATAGAATATCTAAGTGATATTTAACACAATAGGTAAAAAATGCGCCTGGCTTCCTCTAGTAACAGGGGGTGACCATAAGTGTGCATGGCGACAATACCCCGCCCCACCCCCGCCAGCCTCCAAGTCGGGAGCCACAGTGTACAGAGGTCTCCCATTGTCTTCCCAACAACACCTGGCTCTATTTATTTGCCGTGGCTTCTCACTCACAGTGAGTGTCACCTAGCCTCTCCAAACATTTGTTTGCTGCTGAATCCCTGCCCCAGTTTCGTTTCCATGGGGCCAAGAGACTTAGGTACAAACTCCCCTATTTGTTCCCTCGGCTCCATGGGAGCCAAAACCTCCTGGTGGGGATGAATGAACAGAAATCTTGGAAGGTTCATTAACTAATTAACATCCGTAAATGCTCATAAAACCTTCAGAATGAAATAATCATGCAGGGCCTGAGGACATGAAATATTTGGGGTTGTACCTCGACAGGTGGTTAGGGCTGTTTTAGTCTCTTTAATATTCTCTTTAAGTACATACTGACTGTGACTTAAGCCTCAGTCTCTGTCTCTGTCTCTGTCTCTCCTCTCTCTGTCTCTCTCTCTCACACACACAGAGGCAACTCTAAGGTCTGTGTGAAAAACCGCATGAATTGGAGGAATGTAAACAGAGCATGTAACAAACAATGCGTTATTTAGTATCGGATCGCACTATGTTGTAGATGTTTGTTACTAAATGCAGAATCTAGATTTACAAAACAGATCAATGGGTAATGAGTTTGCAGGGAGTACAGAGAATGACTGTGCCCTTTACAATAGGAGCTACCATTGGTTTTCTATAAACACAACGTTTCCTTGGAGTGTTTAAAGTGAGATCTAGTGACAGATACACATGCACGTGTTGAAGGAACACGTGCTCACCACGTGTGTGCTCTGTGCGGCCCCCCCGCCCCCCCGGACCCCCCCACCCCACCTCCCCCGGCCCCCGTGAGGGGTTCCTTACCCGCCGGCTGTGTTCAGACACTGAGATGCTGCTGGGCTGCACCTCGAGGCTCATGCACTGGCTGATGCTGGCCGCAAATCGGTTGGGTTCCCAGGCGCGCTGGCACTTGTCCCTGCGGGAGCACCTGCCAGGGACACACATTCACAAGAGGTCAGGCCTCTGAGACCCATCTGCTGGGCTCCACGGTCCCCTGGGGGTTTTAAGAGCAGTTTGCTGCTCTGAGGCTCTTGGCTTGTCTTCTCCTTATGCTTTTCACTTAGCCCAGAGGGCCTGGGTGACTCCCAGATGGTCCTGATCACAGTTAAACACAGACCAAGAGGAAGTGGGACTCACCCCCAACATGAGAGGTACAGTTTAGACATAAAGAATAGTTCCTGGGGGCGCCTGGGTGGCTCAGTTGGCTAAACATCTTTGGCTCAGGTCATGATCTCAGGGTCTTTGGTTTGAACCCCATGTCAGGCTCCCTGCTCAGTGGGGAGTCAGCTTCTCCCTCTCCTCCCCGCTCCTGCTCTCTCTAACTAACTCTGTCGCTAACTCTGTCTCTTTCTCTCAAATAAATAAATAAAATCTTTAAAAAATAAAGAAAAGAATAGCTCCCGATAGATAGCATCTTTACAGGTTGTGTGGCGAGCAAGGGCGGCAAGTCTGGGGAATGTGAGGGGTAGCCCAGAAGAGGCTAAGCATGTGAGCTCTGGGGCCCGGCTGCCTGGATGCTTCCCTTCTCCCCCCAGGCCCACTGCATACTATGGTGTCCCTTTGGGCAAGTGACTTATTCTCTCCGTGCCTCAGTTTCCTCAACCATAAAATGGAGAGGATGGTGATAATACCCTACCTCACAGGGCTGGCATAAGGATTAAATACATGAGTACTTAGAAAATGGTTTTTTGGGGGCACCTGGGCAGCTCAGTTGGTTGAGCACCCAACTCTTGATGTCGGCTCAGGTCATGATCTCGGGGTCCTGGGATGGAGCCCTGGGTGGGGCTCTGTGCTCAGTGGGGAGTCTGCTTGAGATTCTCTCTCTCTCCCTCGGCCACTCCTCCTGCTCCCCTGCTCTTAGGCGCTCTCTCCCTCAAATAAATAAGTAACTCATTAAAAAAGAGAAAATGACTTTTCAGCCCTTATAATAATGTTAATGATGATGACTATTAATGTTATCATTCTACCCCCAAAAGGTGTCCAAGACGGGACAGGTCTTCACTGTGTGGGACGGCCTGAAGGCAATCCTGTGGCTGGACTAATGGCTCCCTGAAGGCAGGGACCATGTTTTATTCATTGAGATGGTCTCCCTGTCACATGCTGTATCTTAAATAAATATCTGCACTGTGAAATAACGCCTGGAGACAGAGAAGCAGACTGGGGTGAATGGGTGGGGGGGCTGCCTCTGTCAGAAAGCTGTGCGGCTGGCCATCTCTCCTGACAGCTTCATCTCTGCCCCGGGGCGGCAGGTGGGCACAGGGACACCTGTGAGTGGGGCATCTGCTGGCCGCCCATGTCATAGGCGAGCACATTCCAGGGCTGGTGCTTCTCCAGACCAAATCCCCCCGACATACCACAAGATGCCACAATCACGCAGTGATTCCCCCCCCACACCACCTCCCCCTCCCCCGCCCCTCCCCGCTTCTTTCCAGGCACATAATGGATCTAAATATGAATGCTGTCAAAGAAAAGAATTATTGAGGTTTAAGTGAATCCTTAAGATAGCTCTAAAGTGAGCTCTTGACTGGGGCCTTTATCTCATTGACTCACTGAAATGGCTCTTTTTTATCATACTATTTATGGCAACAGCCCTAACAGAGATAAATAGCCTTGGAGACAATAACACACTTGCAAGAGCCAGGCACACAGAAGAGACAGGAAGGTTTCAAATCCCCCCCAGACCTAAAGCCTCTTCAGCAATCTCCCTGGGCCTCTGTTACAGTCCAGTGTGCGGGCCTGGGAACTGGAACTGGGCCCATCAACTCCTTCCCAACCAGGCAGGCCGCGGGTGGCAGGTGCGAAGGCACGGCAGGGGGCCTACTGACCACGAGGGGGACCGAAGAGGAGCAAGCTCTGGGCACGAAGAGGAAAAAGCTTGTTTCCAAGGGCTCTTGACACGCTGGAGGGAGAGGTGTGCCCCGTAGGTGGGAGGGATTCTCGGCCACAGGTAAGGAGCTCAGAGGACAGAGGAAATGGCAATCTATCCTGATGTGGTGGCTCAGGGGTTCTAGAAGGCACAGCCCACCCAGACAGGAGGAAGACAGGGGTGGTGTGGGGCCGCCGGGAGACTCCAGCACTGTGACAGATCAGTAGGCTCAAGCATGAGCTGGGGAACATGGTTGTCCTTGCCGGTGAATCAGTGACAATCCCCCATCTGTAAGGGGGGTTCCACCTGAGAGAAGCACCGGTGCACCCAGCTGGGCGGGGCCATGAGGGAGTGGGCGGGGCCTGCCCTTGGCCCGAGGAGAGGGCAGGTAGCCTTGGGCACTGTGCAGGGGGCGGGCGGCCCTCAGGGTCCCTGATGAGGAAGAAATCCTCCTGATGAGAGAGGCCGGTCGGCTCCATGGAGGGGAAACACAGGGGTGGCCACATCAGCCGTTCCAGTGCTCAGCAGCAGCTGCACCCCTTGTCTCACCTACACGGCGACTCACTGTCCCCGCAGGAACGTTTTCTGCAGAACTTCTTGATGAGCCTCTTACCTCCAAACCCAAGCCGGGAACCCAGTATTTGTGGGCTCAAATCCAGTCCGGATTTTGCATCTGTGAGGCGCCTGCTTCCCTCCCTCCCTCCCTAGGCCTTGCAACACCTGCCACAGAGGCGGGAAGCCAAGAGCTATTGTGCAGGACCCTGAACTCTGGCCCTCCGCCTCCGCCTCCACCCCAAACCCCGCTCATTGCATGGAGATGCTCTGCCGGCTGGCGGCGAGCCAGGGAGCTTCCAAGTCCTTTGGGGAACAGAATTCCTAGCCAGCTCCTGCCTTTCGGTTTTCACCCTCTTCTTTCCCTCTGGGGCCCTTCGAATTAGGAAGTTTAAGTGTGATTTTGCATTTCTATTGAGCTGGTATTCAAGGGGCCGGGTGTATCTGAATAGGGGTGTGAGGCTAGTTAGAGTGAGACACAGACTTCTTGAAATCATGAATTAATGAGACCAGAAGGGTCCTCCCAAAGGTTCAGAGTTCATAATAATTACTTTGATTTGTACAGCCTATTCTGCGATTCCTTATTTGCAAAGCATTTTATTATTTCATTTAATCCCCAGAGTGTACCTGAGAGGTAGGCATTATCCTTATTCAGCGCTGGGGGATTGAGGCCCAGAGTGGTCAGCGGACCATCCAGGATCACACAGCAGCTCACTGGAGTCCAGATCCCCCACCCCCAACCCCACCCTGGCGCACTGCCATCTGTTCGCGGGTGGCAGGTGGCAGGATGCACTGACGAGGTTCTGGGGAAGCAGAGAGAATGCTATAGCTTCCCTGGTGAGTTCTTCTGGTGCCACTACCCTTCCCAGCGTTGACAAGGTGCAGACTAGGGAGCAGCCAGGAGGGCAGAATTTGGAAGTGAAATGAAAGGCAAAGGCATGATGCTGGGAAAGAAGGACCCCCACCTGCCTGAGGTCTCTCTTCCTGCTCTCCAACCTGGATGAGAATTACTGGAAATTCCTCTCACCCTGGAAACCCCGGTCACATCCTCATCAACAGTCCCAGGAAAGTACCTGGTCATCTGCATTCCAGGCTCCTTTTTGGAACGATCCCCAACTTACATGTTGTGCAGGGAGCACCAGCCACAGTGAGGGTCCCCCGAGCTCAGACACTCTCCACAAGTTGTGTACTGCTCACAGGATTCCACAGGGACCCTGGTGATCTGGCAGAGAGAGGAAAGACAGCAAAGTTAGATCAGGGAGTGAGGACTGGCTGATGTGTGTTCAGACTCATCTACATTACTCCCACCGGTAGTTGCACTGTCACCGCCCATAAAAAGGTGACACTAGGGGGCGGGGGAATCAATGGCCTCTCTCTCATCTGTTTGCCTGGTGCAAGGTGGGGTTACAGCTAAGGGGAATGTGTTTCTGGGGGTGGCCGGCCCAAGGCTCCTTCTTGCCTTCACCAGGGGCAGAAGCATATCTTCCTCTCTCTGTCTGCCCGCCACTCAAGTCCTTCGAGAGCTGGCCAGGCTCGGGAAAATGGTGACCTCTGCTGAAAGCCCATTGAATGCCACCAACTTGTCTCTGAAGGGCTTTCAGCTGGGCTTGGGTTGAGACACTCTGCCCGCACGGAACACATTTGAAAAGGGAGAGAAGGAGAGACTTTTCCTATCCAATAACATTCATCGTATGGCACAGTCTCTTTACATCCAACCCAACATACCACCTGGATCCAATTATCCCATTCTCTGATGTCTGCATGCAATTTTTTCTAGTAAATCTTCCATCCTTTGAAAAGTCTGGTTAAATGGGAACATCCACAGAGATGAGGTGCCTGATTCCATCTTGCTGGGGAAAGTGGGAATTTACAGATCAAGTCCCTGCCCCCCACCCCAAGGGTGCAGCCACAGCGAGCTCCTGCCAGTTTCCCTGTGAGGCCCTGCAGGGCCTTGAGATGGGCCTGTGTGGACCCGAGGCCACCACCTGCCCAGTATGTGTGACATTCAGGTAAAGGGGTCTGAAGATTGCCTTCTTTCATCTGCAATGCTCAGTACCGCTGCTGGTTGGGGCAGGAGGCTGATGGTCTGCAAAGCCATTTGCTGGGCTGGGGCTGGGTTCTCCTTCATCAGGGCAGAGAGGTCCCCCACCCACTGGATGTGTAAACCAAGTGCAAACACACGGCCTAGGGTCCAGCCGCACACTGTTCTGCCTCGGGCAGAGGGACAAAGGATCTGCTGGGGACACTTTCACAGCATGCTCCTGAGAGGATGGGGAGAAGTTTAACACGCTTAACACGCTTATCTAGCAAATGTTTATCAGTTGTCACTACAGCGAGGCTCCAGTGCTACGTCAGAGGGAAATACTAGCCATCAGTTCACGGGTCCTGCCCCATGGAGCTCGGAGTCCAGGGGGAGTTGGTAACTGCAAAGCTGGAGCTCCTAGCCTGGGACAGCCGTCACCGTAGAGGAGGGGTGCCCAGGACAAGGTGTTGGGGGAAGAGGCCATTGGAGAGGCCATTGGAGAAAGCCTGAGTCGGGGGAGGACAGCGCTGGTGCAGAGCACAGCACAATGAGCCATTATCATGAGCAAAAGTCATTAAGGACAAGTTTAGCAGATCTCAAGGGTATTGCCTGGCTGGGGCAGGGTGAGATGTCATGGAACATATGCTGGGGCCAGACGAGGTCTCGTGCACACGTTCCGGGAGGCTCCCTTTCTTGGTTGGGTGCTCCCCATTCTTACCGCATCCTAACACCTAATAACGCATCACAAGGCTTTTCTATAAGTGGATGGACACGATCAGCTTTAAACAGTCCTAACCTCCTTTTAATCACAAAAATAATGCAGGAAGGATAATAGTAAAATCTGGCAATTCAGTTTAAGAAACTGGTCCTGGGAGAGTGCAGGCCAGTCTGAAATAGCCCCCAGGTACCAGACCTGAGGGTGTGAGTCGAAGCCATGTCTGTGGTGTGCCCTGATGGATGACAGAATAGCTAAAGGGGCTGAACTGGCCCTGGGCCGCGGGAACAGACAGGGTGTCAGGGCAGAGAAAGGCCGCCCCACACCAGGGAGTGCCGCGCTCAGGTCTCTACTCCAAGAGCGGTGCTGTTCAACCAAGGGTCCTTCATGGAAGAGTGGTCAGGGCGGGGCGGGATCCCCACGTGGCGTCTGAGGGTGCAGCTCACGGACCTGGGATGTTTGCTCACATCCAGAGAGATGAGTCTTGAGGTGCCCTCCCAGTGTCTGAAGGGCAGCTGTGTGGCCACAACAGGACTCACGGGTGAAAAGTTTCAGGACAGCCCGGCCGAGGAAGGTCAAGGTTGTCCAATAACATTCAGCCCTCGCTTTGGCAAGGAACTCCCGTCACTGGGATGCGAAAGTGAGTCAAGGTGACAGGTGTCTGGAAGGCTGGGAGAGGGATTTCTGCCCCCAGAGGGAGGCTGCCTTTGTCCTTCACATTCTGTTCTATTTCTCGCAGCTGACCTAACTCCTCCTTGAGTCTGCTCATGATTCCTGCCCCGAACGACTTGGTACAGTCGAAAGAGACCATCCAGGGGTGCCAGGGGGCTCAGTCGGTTAAGCGTCTGACTCTTGATTCTGGCCCAGGTCATGATCTCAGGGTCCTGAGATTGAGCCCCACATCAGGCTCTGTGATGGGCATGAAGACCTGCTGACGATTCTCTCCCTCCCTTTCCTCTGCCCCTCCCCCTGCTCGTGCAGGCTGGCAAGCTCTCTCTCTTTCTCAAATAAATGAATAAATCTTTAAAATAAGTAAATAATAATAAATAAATAAATAGAAGAGACCATCCAGCCATTGCTACCAGCCACTGGCATCATTACATTGCCTTAAGAAACAACGTTGACCTCTCTGACTTATGGCCTGTGACTCCTCCAAGGAGCACTTTTCTGAAAGCCTGCCTCTCCTGGGCCTGGACCTCTCAGCCCTCCAGGATCTCTGCAGCCCCACAACACCAGGGGGCTTCTGCCAGGTCCCTCCAACGCGCCCCCTGAGGCCTGGGCACCACCACAGCCCAGGACCCAGCCTTCCTTTCTTGGATTTCGGGCTCCGTGTGAGTGATGTCTGCATCTGGCTGGAAATTAAAACAACTGTCTGCATTGCATTCGGCCTGTCTGTCAAAACACAGCCCGGCTCTCAGCAGCTGGGAAAGACGGCCCTGAATGGGAGCAGTGTCTCCAGCAACAAAGCCCACTTTCACGCCAAGTGCCACGGAGATAGTGAGAACCCTGTTCTTCTCCAAACATGAAACCAATAGCACAACTATTTTTCCTGTTTCCTGGGCCCTCCTGGTGGGAATTTCTCTCTCTTTTTTTATAATGCACTGAGTTGAAGAGCAAAGTGAAATAGGAAACTTCTGGGGTGGGGGGTGGTTCTAAAACTTGAATGATCCCCTCCTCCAAGATCTACTGGGTAGGCACAAAGCAGAGGCAAGAAATGTCACCGGGACTGGCAGGAGACCCTCCATGTCAGATGTTTCTGTGGGTTCTCTGTCTTTCCCATATTCACGAGTCCCTGTATTCATTCATCAACCCATAGTCACTGATTCATTGATCACACCCCTACGTACAGATAAGGGCCAGTGCTAGGCACTTCAGGGGGATGAAAACAACTGCACCTTAAGACACAGCCATCAACTTCAAGTTGCAAACAGACTAGCAGTGAAAAGACAAGAGAGTGATGTGTGCTCTAAGGCATCGTAAGAATGCTGAGGGGATTCAGAGCAAAGAGAAAATACTTTTATGTCTGCCATGTCGAATGTGATAGCCACTAGCTTCTGTGCTTATAAGCACCTGAAACGTGGGACGTTCAAATTGAGAGGACACAAGACACCCTGGATTTTGAGGATTTTGTATGGAAAAAAAATGTATCACATGAATACTTTTTTATTGACACAGGTTAAAAATGAAAGTTTTCAGACACTGGGTTACATAAAATCTACTATTAATTTTCCTCTGTCTTTTAAAAATGTAGCTGCTAGAAAAGTGAACATTTTACACAGGGCTTGCATTTCCAGCTTGCGTTCCATTTCTGTGGGCCCGTGAGGCTCTGGGTGGGCGTCCCGAGCAGATTTTGTGACAAAACAAGGCATGGGCCTGGGTCTTGAAGGGTGAATCATATGGACACAGAAGGAGAGCGCCCCAGGTGGGAAGAGCTTCTGCTCTTCTTCAAACGGAAAAGCAGAGTTTCTTCAGCAAACCTTGCGTGAGAGGCGGGGAGCGGTGGGTACAAATCTGGAGAGGCGGGTTTGGCTTAAGCTGGGAAGGACAGGGAAGACCACGGAACTGGGGACGTATGAAGTGTCTGAGCTCCCCAGACTGCCATGGATCGGCCAGAAGAATGTCCTCCAGAAAGACAGGGTCCAGGAGCTCTCAAGGAGGAATGATGGCTCTCCAGGCATGGTCCTGGACCCAGCACTGTTGGCATTACCTGTGAGGATACGAGGCATGAAAACCTGGAGCCCAGTGAGTCAGAAACTCTGGAATGGAGCCTGAGTGGTACTTCTAACAAGCTCTCCAGCCATTCTTACCACCTAAAGATTGGGAACCGCTGGTACAGATAACCTCACTCCTTGGGTCTTTTTAAATGTCAGGTTCCCCAGGCCAGGAAGAAAGGGAATAAAACTTGACTTTGGGGCAGTGGAAGGAATGAGACTGCTTTAGGGGAGTGGGAGAAGGAGGTATTCTGGGGACTGCTTTGGGCCCAGGGAGAAACCAGCCCAGACAGCTCCGAGTCTCTGGAGGCCCTAAAGGACCAAGTTTGAACGTCTGAAATCTGGATGCTTGGCCCTTTGTCCTAGGTGACAGGCGGGCACGTGCTCTAAGACCAGGCAGGGTGGGACGGACGTGGTCTCTAGCAGCTCCAGAAGGAGCCCGAGCTTCCTCCCGAGAACCGCCATCGAGTCAGGAGCACTTAATAGGGGCTGACTCAGAGTTTAATGGGACACTCTATGACGCTGTAATTAGTGTTTGTTTATTATGATTGCATTTTAATTATGCCGGAGGCTCGCGCACCCCCTCGGCTGAGTGCTGGGATCCACGGGTAGCTAGGCTGGGAAGGGAGAGCAGCAATGAGAAGCCTGCGTCAGAGGATGCCCTTCTCCTGACCCGTGCACTGCCCTCTCCCCGGGACCGCAGAGCTGCTCCGGACAGCTTCCACGCTCGCGCTCCGCATTCTCTGCTGCTTGATCTTAGGTCTCGTAATTATACCTCTAATGAATATAACTGTCCTATTAAGTCATTTACTTAAGACATACTCTTAATTAAAGGTGACTCATACTGTGTTCCTGGCCCCTCTGGCCTTGGGGCCCTGCATCTCGAGTGTCTTCCTTGGCCTGATTCAGCAGGACTGGAGCTCTGTGTGGGAAGGGATCCGTGGGGCTGTGCAGAGATTAGGGTGGTTCCCCCCACTCTCCCTCTTCTTAGCATAACGTGTAGTCTCACAGGGCGGGAGGCCCTGCCCGGCCAGGAACATGACATCAAAGTCTTACTGGCTCAGGCGACAAGTCATTGAGGAAATGTCTGGAACCAACTTCACGCCTCAAGATCTGGAAGAACATGGCAGACCCGCTGGGGTTTGGAGCACCCGGGGTGAGGCCAGGAAGGCGTCGGAGGCCCTGGACAGGGAGTACCTCAGGTACCAACACAACACCACTCGTCAGAGTTATCCAGGGGTGGGCATAGGAAACAGAGCCCTTTGCCAAGTGAGCTTGGGGACAGAGAATCAGTGCCATGTCTCTGCCACCAGAAAGGAGCGGCGTGGTTCTGAGAACCCAGAGGGTCTCCTGGAGAAAGATCTGTGGTGAAGCAGCACAACACATGGGATTCTGATAACCGATTGTGCCCAGGCTCCAGGCAGTCCTTAAACCCTTCCTGAGCGTTCATGTTGTGTTACACTCTCTGCTGGGCACTGGGGCCGTATTCTCTGCCTTCTTGGAGTTCTTGGTTGGTTTGAGGACAAACCCAAGGAAACAGACAATCTCAACACAACAGGATAGATGTCACAAGAGAGGGAGAACCAAGAGACTGTCATGGCTCAAAGGACAGAGAGCGGAGGTTTGCCTGGTTGGGGCAGGAGGGGGCATGGCGCTCCGTGTTCCCGAGGCCCTGCAGGATTCCTCTGCAACCATGCAAGAGAGATACAGAGAGAACAGGAGAAAATCAGGGAAAGTTGTTCTCCAGGCTGGTGGGGCCCCTCGGAGAATGAGCATTTAATCCCCCTCTTCCCTGGAATCTGCTGCCCCCCAGGCCCCTGCCAGATGGTACACCTGTCCCAACACGTGTCCCCAGCCTCCTGACACAAGGAAAGAAACAGAGGCCTTCTCAGTGGCCAGGAGCCAGGTGGCGGGGTGGGAGGTGGCGCACACAGCCCGGCTGGGGGAGGCAGTTGGTCTGATCAACAGCCTCGCAGTCCCCAGGGCCAGGGCAAAGCGCACAGCAGCTGAAACCCAATTGTCCCCTGAGCCTTGCTCCTTGCCTTCATACCTCCTTTAGGTGGTCCCACCAGTTGGCCCTCTCTCCCCTTCCACTTAGGAAGTTCTCAGCCCCACTTTCTCTTTTTTCCCCAGCTCAGGCCTGTTTTCCAGCAAAGCACGATGCTCTCATTCATCCATGACGGAGGGCAGGCCGAGGAGAGCCGCGGCCTGGCCCGGCACGTGGACTGACTGCCATCCGGGGCACTGGCTCCCTGTACCAGGGGAGGGTCTGAGCTTTTCCGAGTGCTTTCACACGCTTTATCTCCTTTGATCTGCACAGCTCCCCAGGGAGGAAGACAGGGCAGTCATTGTTAGGTATTATGATTCCCATTTGATCCACTAGGAAAGAGAGGCCCCCAAAGGGCTTAGCCCCAGCTACGTCTCGTGGTGAGTGGCAAAGTGGCTCCTCCATGGCCCACGCTGGTGACATACTGTCAGGGAGCTTTCTGAGGATGGGGGGATGGGAGGTTCAGGGGACAGTTTCAGCAGACAAGGTTTGAGGCGAGCCCAGAGCCAGGTTTAGGAGGCGGGCAGGAACCTGAGGGGAGGTAAGCCTATGGCTTCTCTGTCCCTGCAGTTCTGCGTAACTTGCTGGTACCCAGTAGTTGCTCATGGGGGGATGGGCGGGTGTGTGGAGTCTTTCTACACAGGCTTTCCCCAAACCCCATCACCCCCGTGGCAGTGGGTGCAATCAGCCTCGAGACACCTGAGTGCTCCGGGCTCTGTCGTTCCCTACCTACCCAACGGGGCCAGGGTTCAGAGTCCTCACTGGGAAAGGGACACGGGCTGCTGACCCAGTGCCCAGCCCAAGCCAGAGTGGACCCTCCAGGGACAGGAAAGGCTGCACCAGCTCCTGAGCAGCCTTGTACTCCATCGCCTACGATTCAGCAAGTTTCCATGGGAAAAGACAGCTTCTCCCTCCTGTCCTTTCAGGCCAAGAGCTTCTTTCTTGTCTACTGGATGCCTGAAGCCGTATCTTCATCTAAACTTCCCTGCTGGGAGTGGGTGGGGGCAGAAGTATGGGGCAGCAACAAGACCCCCCTCTTTGGATCTGCTCCCCAAGGATGGAGGGGTGAGGAGGCAATAGGGGGTCTCCCGCTGAAGGCTGGCAGGCTCCTGGCTGGCACCACCCGGCTCTGAGCCGAGCAGTTAGAGGCCTGCGGAATAGCATGAGGCAGCAGGAATAATAACAATGATAGATTTCATTTATCCAGTGCCTATTGCATGCCAGGCACGTGGTACATAGTATCTCATTTAATCCTGTGCCAACTTTGCAGGCAAGGTATTCTCAGGCTCACTTTACTTATTAGGAAACAGTCTCAGGGGAATAACCCACCCAAGATCACATGCCTTGCAGGGAGGGGGCAGGCACAGAGCTGGAGTCCAGGTCTGTCTGACTCCCAGGCTGAGGGGTAAGGCAGAGACAGGCCACCCTGAAGATGGAAGGTGTCCCCTCTCCTGAGGCCACCCCAAGGGCTGGCTGTCGGGGCTGCCTTTCTTTCTCCTAGAAATCAGGTGCCAGCCGTAGTGCCTAGCCATGTTATTGGACACTGCGATCACAGACGTAGGATGGTTCGACTTAAGGTTTTTAGACTTTAAGATGGCGTGAAAGCAATACGCATGCAGCAGAAACCGTGTTTTGAATTCTGAATTTGGATCCTTTCCCAGGCTAGCAGTACGTTGTACAAGGTTCTCTCATGCTTCGGTGGCGGCGGCAGTGAGCACAGCGCCCAGTCAGCCACGGATCCCAGAGGCAAACAACCCGCATACTTCACAGCATTCTATGCCCACAGGACCATGCTGCTTTTCCCTTTCAGTACAGTATCCAGTCCATTACATGAGCTAGGCAATGCTTTCTTATCAAACAGGCTTTGTGTTCGACGATTTTGGTCCATCTGTAGGCTAGCCTAAGAGTTTCCAGCACATTTAAGGTAGGCTAAGCTCTGCTATGATGTTGGTAGGCTAGGTGTAGGAAATATGTTCCAGCTTACGATGGTTTCATGGGGACGTCTCCTCATCCTAAGTCCAGGAAGATCTGGACTATCACCCATCTGATCACTGCATGCCTCTTAGCTCATTTTACTCTCCTGCTTGCTAGCAGTGAGTCTAATGGCGAATCCAGAGCTAGTCCCAACAGAAGGGTGCAGAGAGGGAGAGAGGCTGGTGAAGGGGGAAGAGCCCCTACTAGGTTCTTTCTCAAGCTGGCCAGGACCCAGAACAATAAAGGCAGAGGCTCTGAGCAGGTTGCCCGGTTTCCGTCCCGAGCCTCCCAGGAACGTCACAGAGCCCTCAGCACAGAGGCGGAAGGAGCTTTTCTGTCCTGGTCTCGCCAGGAGTTAGTGGTGCGGCTTGGGGCAACCCAGTTCGCCTCTTAAGCCTCCAGTTTCTTACCTTTCTCACGGACACAACAGTACCTGCTCATCAGGGAGCCGAGCACCTTTGAGCTCACATTTTCAGCTTCAGTCATTCTACGAATCAACCTCCCAGTAATTAACGTGAAGAATTCACTCTGGTTTGTTCCCAGGGTTACATCCAGTTCTTCAAAAATCAATAGCCATGTGTGAGACCTCCTTAAATCCTCATAAAGTAAACATCGGCCCAGCCTCCTGCCTGTCCTCAGAGCCGTAAAAAGTCACATGACCAATATCATTAAGAAAAAGGAGGCATCGAGCCCCCAGAAAACCAGCTGGAGGTTCTCAAGCCTGTGATTCCAACTAAAGCAACATGCAACCTTCTGACCAGAAGCTGACCCTGGGGCTGACTCCTAAGAACTCCTGACTGTCTGGGGACCTCAGGGCAGAGTGGAGTTCAAAGACAAAATCTATTTTTAATGACTTGGGGGAGAAGAGTGGAGTGGCTGAGTAGTTCGTAGTAATTAAAGCTATCTATCACTCAGAGAGTAGAATCCAAAGTTGGTTGAACTTTTCAATGACAGTTTTTCCCTCCTCATTCATAAAGCCCAGCAGAGGGTCATGCAGGAGTCAAAGGGGAAAGGGTGGTAGGAAAAGAAACTTCTGGCCCTGACTAGTGAAATTTATCCTTTTGATGAGCACTAGGGCAATGGCCTCTCCTGGGGCCTTTTTTTTTTTTTTTTTTCCAGCGAGAGGCCATATTTTGTATTGACATTTTGGTGGACACTGAAGGTAGACAGCTGATAAACCGTAGGACATTAACTTGTCAGCGCTCCCAACCTCAGTTTCCTTCTCCGTGAAATGGTGACTATAATGATGTCAACTTCACAGGGATGTTTGGGGGCCTCACTGACACCTGCACACCAAGAGCTGTGCATACAGCTGGTGCTCAATAGTGGTAGTTATTACCATGCTCAGTCTTTATCTACAGACCCCACTGAAGGTGGCAGTGTTTGCATGGGAAAGGGGCAAAGGGCCCTCACCCAGGCTCTGCACTCCTGTGCTGCTCGACCTTGAGCAGGCCGCCTAGCCCCTCTGGGCTGAGACTGCTGATGTGTCTGTCATACAGGGAGAATGATGTCTCCCCTTTGCATGAAGAGCGGTACAGCCACTCCAACGGCTGTCCTTAGTGATGACATAATCCCTCCTTGAGGCCGAAGTGCCCTAAAAACTCAAGATCCTCTGCGGAAAGAAGTCAGATCAAGCTTCGTCTCCTCAGGATTAAGGTAAAACTTGGGCAAAGGAAAAGCACAAAGAGGGTAGGAAACCGAGTGGGCAAAGTAGATATTCCAAACACCATTAACATATTTTCTTAGACAGGAGTTCTGGGCCAGAAATATAAGGGAGGTAGAAGTGGGGCCCTTTCTAGTTTTGGTTTTCGGAAGGATCTACAAAGAAGCAGAGATGCAGATACTATGCTGTCTCCATGACAACCGTGGGTTTATTCAGTTAGGGAAAGCGGGTGGGAGAGGAAATCGGGGATGGGAAATGGGGCCTGAGAAATAACAGATCTCCCACGTGGGGTCCAGATGTCTTGGACCAGCCAGGTGCCACCAAGTTCCCTATCGGGTCAATATCAACTCCTCTACCCCCAGGAGGGGAAGGTGATAAGGGCAGGGGGATGGAGTAACACGGCAGGGGTGACTCCAGCCACCCACTCCTGTTCATTCATCCGCACTTGTACTTGTTCAGGTGGCTCCACTGAGGCCCCTGATGCCGAGAGCCCAAGTACAACCTTACCACATGGAGACTGACTTTCTCTAAGAGCTGGGCCTCTGCCTTGTCGGCCCTGGTTTCTGGGCTCCATCCCCTTAACTTCTTGTTCCCGTGCTTTCCAGTTACCAGCAGAGGAGATGAGAGGGGGTGGAGCACCAGTTAATCCCAAATTCTCTCTGCAGCCTCTCTGGTGCATCAGCTTGGGCAGGTGAGCCCTGTGGTGGGAATCCTCAGGGCCCAGGAGGATGCTGGTCAGGTTCTGGACCACCTTTGCTGTTGTTTGGGTAGAAGGTGGGGCCTACCTGTGGTGTGGTTTGGGATAAGGACTCAGGGAATCCTTCCATAAGAGGATAAATGGGGCCTTCAGGACATCCTTGTTCCTGAAGGGGACAGTAAGAATGAGCTCCTTTGGGCAGAAGCCCCAGCACTGACTCCCACCCAAGCTCCAGGTTTCTATCCCCTGTGCCCAACTGTGATTCCAGCTCTGAGGCTGGCACTCATGGTTAGTGACACAAGCTTATAGTTTCTCAGGGGCTCTATGAATTGTGTACAAATTTTCCACTCTTGATATCTTCCCTAGCATCTGCTCCTGGGGTTCTGAAGGGACCCCATGTTGAAGGCCCCAGGTCACCTTGACATAAGGAGAGCAGTCTTACTGAAGAGTGTAAGATTTGGCCAAGGCCAAAGGCACAAGCCCTCCTTCAGGACACCCGAATCAACAGCTACGCACCTAAGAAAGGTCAGAGCCAGCTTCGCTCTACCCACAGGCACTGGAGCTGAGGTGGACCTCCCTCTCTCCACCTAAAGTGTTGCATAGATCTGAGCAGACAAGAAACCATTCGAGCCTCATGTTGTTAAACAGAAATTGGGTTTCCAGGGGACCTTATGGAGGGCATCTTCTCAGCCATCTCTCTGTTTTTCTCTCTAACCATCTGAAACTTGGCCATCTTGTCTTCCTGACACATGAGATTGGAAAATAGTACCTCTGATTTTTCGTCATATGCCAAGTGTCTGGCTCCCTTGGGAAGCACAGAGCAGATTCTTGTCACTCACAACTTCCTAGGACAAGTTAGTAGGTGAATGGATGAGTGTGTGTTTGTGTGTGTGTGTGCATGTGTGTGTGTGTAGAGAGACAGAGAGACAGAGAGAGATGGTGGATAATAGTACATGTTAAATCTCTGTCTAAAGACAAAAAGTCTCCTACACTTCTATTAAATTTTAAAATTTTCCTTTCTGTACAGAGTTCATGTGTTCATTCACACAACCCTGGCAAGACGGTGATGTGCGAGGTAGGAAGGCTCCACGCTTTGCTGGATTCTGAGCCACCATGTTGCTCCGGGCATTTGCATAGACTGGCCGGTCAGTGGAATAGAGACCCTTCCACCAGGGCAGCAACAGTAACAGGGCCTCAGTGGCCTGTACCCACGGGCGAGTCTGGAGGGGTTGTGACCTGGTCTTGGGAATTTACATTCATGAGTGGACCTACATAACGGTTGTTCATAATTTGGTGCTTATCAGTTGATTGTTATAATTGGTGCTTATATCTGTCCCTGGGCTTATGGACTCATTTACTTATTTGTTAGTCCATCAAGGTATGAATCTTTAATTCATTCATCTCTTCATATATCCAGCAGACCAGATATCAAGTCTCATACTGTGGCGCTATATAAAGTCAAGTTAGTCACGGCCTTACGCTGCCCTCAAGAGGCATATCCTCTGGTGGGTGAGCTGGAACGTCCGAGGTCGCTGGAGAGGTTCCTAGCTGAGAGTGATCATCCGCAGGGGCCAGGAAAATGTCACCCTTTGTGGCAGGCCTGGAACCATCATGATATTTAGAGAGGCAGGAGCAGAGAGCAAGCGTGAGGAGACGCAGAGAGGCCTCCAAGAATGAGCGCTGGGAGAGCAGGGAACTGGCAGGAAAGGTGACCTGAGGGAACATTGTGGAAGGCCAGGGTGGTACAAACAGAGCAGAAAAGAGGAAAAGGACAAGCTGTGCATTTTCTCTTGCACCACGTGTCCCTCACCTGTCCCTGTCAGAGCATCCCTGCTGCCTCCCCCAGGAGGTCCCCGCTGCAGGTCCTTGGAGCAGGATGGTGGCTGTTGGTCCCAAGGGTCTCCCTTCTATTCTCTGGATGCCAGATGTGTCCTGCATACCCTCGTTTCTCTGTTCTTCCAGAAAGGGGGATGGCATGGGTCCTAGAGTTGAATCGATTCCTGCCCCTTCGCTGATTAGCTGTGTGACCTCGGGTACCCTCTCAGCTAAGCCTCACTTGTTGATTGGTGAAATGGGGTTAATACTAGCACATGTTTCTGTAAGGCTCACTACCTGCAGATGAAGAAGGAACGGAGGTGCAGAGCGTCACAGTGAATTCACTGGTAGTCGCACAGCCAGGAAGTCGGAGAGCTAGGGATTCGAGTCTCGTTAGGCCGGCTGCAGAGCTCGTGCTCCAAACTTCTACATTAAGTTGTCTCTTAGGCACGAAGGTTAGGAAACCATTAGGTTGGGGTCTAGCACACAGAGATCAGTTATTAGGAACAGGTAAATATTAAGAACTGGTATGTATGCTGTGTAGGCATGAAGTTCCAAGAACGAACAGACATGTCTCTGCTCTTTAGGTACTCATAGTGTAAAACAGATAAGCCCCGGGAAAACAGATAAGCCCCCCCACCTCATTTAATGAAATATTAGCACAGATTGATGGAGGTGTAGTACAGCTACAGGAGTAAAGGGAAAACCACGGAAGGCTTTCAGGAGGCAGTGTTTTATAACGATGCCCTCAGCTAAAAAACCTAAATAATACAAAAATTTTTTTTTTCAAAAACAAGAAAAACTGCCTCTTAGATGAAGTTTATAGTCCAAATGCCCTCCCTCAACCCCAGTATTTGAGCCTTTTAACTTCTGATCCCCACCAACCTGACATTTCCACTGCAGACTCCCTCTGTCCGTGTCAAACCCCCACTCCTGGCACAGTGGGCCCTCATGCTGTGCACAGTCCTGCCTCCTTAACTTTACTTACACATTCCTGCTCATCAGAATGTCCTCACCCCTGGGCTCCCCCTCTTCCATGCAGCCTTCCTTGATGTCTCTGAATTTAGAATCTGACCACCTGCCCAGCTGGCAGGACTCTAATGCACTTTGTGGAAAAACCGTCTTCTTAGGACTCTATCTTTTTAGGTTACTCATAGGGCTCTGCTTTTTACTTCTTTGTATGAGATATCCCTGTATGCTCCGACTTCACTTTCTTACACAAAATAGGTCTATAAATACCTGCTGAGAAGCTAATCACACTTGCCCAGTGATCCAGGTTTTATTTTAAGCTTCTTAAAAGTAAATGTACTAAGAACTATGCGAAGGTTCTCTAGGTGTGGCTGACGCCCCTGGCATTTCTGCTGGGATCCATTAGGTGATGTGAAGGTTTTAGTTAGTGTTTTTTTTTTTTTTTCCGTTTTTCTTTTTAAATAGACTTACTGTTTATCACCCAGCAGAGGTGCATGGTGTCACGTAAAGGACATGACTGTTTGAGTTAGAACGGGGCTTGGCATCACGCTGTCCTCAGCTGTGCTGGGTGAACCATTTAAGCTTTCTGAGCCTCAGTTTCTGTTTTTGTAAATACTACCAGATACCAGAATTAAAGCATCTGGCAAAACACCAAGTTACAATGGCCACAGCAAGCTTACTAAGACGGCAGACGATCCCGCAATTTTTTTAGAGCAGACTGTCAAGATTCTTCGACACTTCCTCTTGGGTCCCAGCCCCAAATCAAAGAAATACAGGGGTCAAGGAATGAAAAGGAAAAGATTTTGTGAGATGTTCGGAGGAAGCCCTTGGAATGCTGTAACCCAGCCAGCCAGCCACCCTTTCATAGGAAAAGCTTGAAAAGCTTGAGATGCATGCCCCTTACTGGAGGGGATACAGTCGACAGGAAAACCCAGAGGGCAGGACATCCAGACACTCAGCTGATGGCTCTCAGGAGGCAGAGCGAAGGCAGGACCTTGGGCACTCCCTGAGCGCCCCCACCCCGGTGATGGGGGCCGACTGAGGGTGTGGAAGTGCCTCCTTGCACCAGATCCAGACGTGGACACCCTAGGAAGGCGAGCTGGCCTGGGAGCATTTTATGACCTGTCCCAGACAATCCCCTCGACAGAACAGGTACATACTAAGCAAGAGTACAACAGACGAACTGGAAAATCAGGGCCGGGAGCAGAGAGCTGCCTGATGGGAGCTAGAGCCAGTGCAGCTCAGTAGAGGGGTGTTCAAGGGCCATCGAAAGACCCAGCCCCAAAAGAGTCAGAGCCGTTAGCCAGCTCGGAGAGTGGGAAACTATCTTGTGACAACTCCAGTTCAAGTGCGTAAGGGTCTCTAGGACCCATCCTCTCAGCTTCCTCGAAGGGTTCAATAGCAATACTCAGGTGGGGGAAGAGAAGTGAGAAAAAGAGCAGAACCACTCCTCATGGCTCCAAGTGGGGAGTGTGCAGGAGGCCCAGGAGGCAGGATGGGGGGGATCTGGCTTCGGTCAAGGCCAGAATTTTACTTTTGGTCTGAAACTGGACATTATAGCTTTGAACAGAGACTGTTTGAGCCTTGAAGGCCTTGGTATTTCTATCCAAGAGTGAGCTGATGAGCTGCGCAGGTGCTGAAGACAGAGGCAAAGGGGCCGCGGGAGACGAACCAGAGCATCGTTTTGGTGCTATCGGCCAATGTACGGGCGGGCAGCAGAACGCTAACGGCACCGTTCCTAACGCACGTCTTCATGACGGTCACATGACGTCAGAGCCACGACCCTGAGTGGTTCAGGATCAGGCTGCCCACACGCCTCTGCGGCAACTCCTGGTGTCACTTCTAGGGACAAACTGAAAACTTACCGATAACATGATTTTAAATAAAAAGAAAACTCTGGGTGTCGACTCTCAGATGGTTCAGCTGAGTGTTCTCTCTGAAACCCTGGTGTCCTTCCAGGGAGTGGACAGGGGGTGCAGAAGCCTCTTTTTCAACTCCAGGGGTTCACGGGTCCTAAGAATTTGAGAACTGCCCCAGTGGAAGGCCTCAGCGGATGCAAGCACCATCATTAAATGTGACATCCCAAGCTGGTCTAATGGAGACAAAGGGGTTAGGAGGCGCTGGTTCCTGGTGAGAAGCCCTCTGGGGGCCTCTGCCTCCCGGACCCCAGCGCCAGCCCTGCCTGAGCCATCCGTGGGGATTACAGCTCTGCTGCTCCCCCCTGCCTGGAGGGCGGTGGCAGGGAATGTTCAAATCTTTCCTTTCCTCACTGCTTTCTATTCCTGGCCTCCTCCAACGGCTGCTTGGGATGGAACCCATGTCACGGAGCTGCTGGGCATAGAAAGGGGTGGAGGGGAACTTGGGGAAATGGAAGAGAAACAAAAGATTCTTTTCCTTTTCCTTTTTTTTTTTAAACAGGTGCTTAGGAAATTAATTAGAGCAAATAATCACCAAGTTGTCTGAGTCTCTATTTTATTTGGTGCATGCCGGGTCTGCTGGAAAAAAAAAAAAGGGGAATTTTAAATAATTTTGGAGTTATAACTGATGTAATTAGGTGCTCAGTGAACACTTAGCATCGAGCTGTGCTTATTAAAATTACTGTTTTAATCAGAACATTGCTGGAGAATCATTAATAATACAATGGCTTGATTCCCTGGAACTCTAATTAGACCTGGACTTTTAACCACCTGAGCGTAATCTGGCTCCGTCTGGATACACACCACGGGTGATACATTATCATTTCAGGCCAAGCGGGGATGGAGCATCAATACTGCTCTTTAGTGATGGCCAGAATGCTTTATTTTGGAGGGTGAGAGTGTGTGGAGGAGCCTCGGGGGGGGTGCCAAGGCTGAAGGGTGGGGATGGAAGTGAAGGGGGTCAGCCAAGGGCTCCGGGTTGGAGGTCTTCAGGAAGGAAAGGCAGGAGCTATCTCTCCCGTCAGGGGGCATGCCTTATCCACCGTTCTGCCCGGGAAACGATCAAGCCCTAATGTCATAGATCCAGCGAAGGGCCATTTATTGGGATGATCTGCCTTCACGGGGGCCAGCTGGTCACCCAAACCAAACTCAGGTTCAGACGGGTGCAGCTTTAGTCCCTGGCCAAGCCACTGTCATCGGAAATCTCATCCATCGCTCCCTGAGTGATAACCAAAGGTTAATCTGGTGAAGGACTGGGGCCCCTTCTTAAGTTCCCTGTCCAGCACTTCAGGTCACCCGCGTCTCGGGAGAGAGACCATGAGGTGGGCTGAGCTTCTCCAGAACTTTCCAACCCTTATTGACATTTCAGGGTTAACTAGGTCCACAGCCGGGAGGGAGGCTACCTGGCTGTGTTCGTGTCCCCTGAGACACTTGGCTGAGCTGGTGTTTGGGGAGTGGGGTCAATGCCCCTGGCTTTGAGCCTGGAGTTTTGGTTTCTCCTTCAGATGGTGACTCAGTTGTATCAACACGGATTCGGCCCCCACGGCGGGTGGAGTGCTCGGATTGATGTCACGAGGGTGCCCAAGAGCAAAGGGAATGGAAACATGCTCTCTGCCCTCCTAGAGTTTGCTAACTCCTTGGAAGGACATAACAAAGATGTGAAAACAAGATTTAGGATACTTAAAAGGCAGATACTGAGAAGGGAAAATTAAGCTGGAGCGGGGCGAGGGCAAGCAGAGTTAAGTGGTGATCAGAACACGACGGGGATTAATCAGAGAGGGGCTAAAGGCCTTCCGGAAGACGACGTGGGGCCAAGAAGGGGAAGCAGCCCTCTCTGTGCCCTCATTAAACATTCTTCTGGCTGCTACTGGAGGTCTTGAGACAACAAGATTGAACTCTCTCGGAAGCTCCTGTTCTTAGCCACCTCTAGCCAGTACAGCACTTGTGTGCAACTGGAAAAAGGCGGCCCCTCAAGGTGCATGGCTGGTGAGATGAGTGAGGGCTCATTTCAGCCCCCACTTGCCCCTCAGACAGATACTTTTGTGCAGTAAACAACCTGAACCATCACGTCTGGAGGCCCTGATGTCCCAAGTCTGTAGGGAAGTAGAGTTGAAATGTGTGGTGTGGATCTACTGGAGTTCAAACCTAGCTGAGCCAAAGATAGAATATTTTTAAGGGCTAAACATTGTACCTCTTGTCAGGCCTGTGGGAGGTCAGTAGGAGGCAGAAAGAAAGTTGGAGTCCAGCGTGGGCTGAGGAAGAGGGAAGTCTCCAAAGAAGGGGTGGGACTTGAGGAAGGGAGGGTGAAAAGTCCTGGGCAGGAAAACATCACAAGCCAAAGCAGAGAGAATGAGCTTCAGGGTGTGTTCTGGCGATAGCGAAGGACATAAGAAAGATATCCCCATTCAGATTTCTTTTCTTACTAGTTCCACCGGGAGTAGACATTTTAAATAAGAATCAACAAAATAAAACAACTCTAGGCTTCCCTCAAGGAAGTAGAGGCCAATGGAAGATGTTTCCTATAAACCAACAACGCAGGGCGGGAGAGCCCTCCTTCCATTGTGGGGGAGCTCCAAAGAGAGGTTTAAGATTCAGATGAGTGACAGGAGTCCCCTTCGACTTCCAAGACTGTCTCACGGGCAGGACCCTCATCCCTTCTGGATTCCTAACAACCCCTCACCTCGGGGGAGGTGGGGGGGGCGAGTTTATACACATGGAAAGGGAGGGGGCAGGCAGTCCCTCTGCTTGGGAGCAAACGGCCAGGCCTCAACTCAAGAATTCCTGTGCTTCTGAAAAAAAACACCATCACACACACACACGTACACACACGCCACAAACTTGTGTTCCTACGCCAACACACGGAACACAAACACATAGTCACCCTCACAGCAACAGCCTGACGCCGCGCACACAATTCCCACATGCTCACGCTGACATGCCACACCCACATTCCTGTCACACACACTCGTAACGCACTGACGTTCCTACCCCACTCGCTGCCCCCCCCACCTCCCGTCCGCAGCACAACTGTGGGCAGGAAGAGCCATCAGGAGCTGTCTCCTTTGGGTTTGTCGCGAAGAAGGATTAGGGCTGCCCAAGATTAAACAGAGGAGTTAAAAATGACAAACAGACTTCTAAACAGGATTAGAGTCTTAATGAAAACCATAATGAATGGAAAAGCCACACAGATATCATCCATTAATGGCCATAAATATCAGACCAACAGATGAGATCTTAGATACTGCAGTTCCGAACCCCATCAAATTACTTCTATTGTAATTCATCAATAAATAACCAAGCCCGGCCTCATATCTGAGGTCTTATCATGCGGTGGAGAATAGACTCTGAGACCAGACAGACCTGGACGGGAATTCTGGTCTCTCTCCTGACAAGCCTGGGCATGTCCCTCTGCTTCTCTGACCGCAGTTTCTTCATCTATAAAACACAGATAATTATCCCCCTAATAGGGATGTTGTGGAGATTAAATTAAGTCCTGGACAGCTCTAATAATAACTTATAATAATATTAATAATTTATTATTATGGGTATGATCAATTTTCACTGTTATCTCTTGTTCTCTCCCCTTTTCAGCCTCCTGGGGTCAAGGAGAGCCAACTGGCTGGTGGGATCAGTGGAGGGAGAAGGATAAAGGAGAAGGGAGACAGAAGGAATTGGAACAGCAAGAAACGGAGGCAGGAGCAGAGCAGAGAGAAGACAGGAAAAGGACAAGAAAATGAGGAGGATGATGGCAGGCCTCTTGGATGCTATACTCTGGCATCATCCGTGCTGGGCTGCCCATGCCCGTCTGGGTGGTGGTTCCCAGGGGAACCAGGGTGTGGAGTAGACACACAAGTATGGCCCTGTCTTCCTACTATTTTTTTTTTTTAAATAACAGCTTTATCACAATATAATCCACAAAATTATAATTCATAATTTCAGGAAATTCACCCACCTGAAGTGTACTCATCAACGGTTTTTAATATTTTCACAGAATCGTACAACCACCAGCATCATCAATCTCAGAACGTTATCCTCACCCCCAAAAGAAACCCTGTACCCTGTAGCAGTCCCCCTCTTCCTGGGACAACTGCTCCTGAGCCAGGCAATCACCAACTGTGTGTAGATTTATTTGAGACATTTCATATGAAGAGAAGCATACGAAATGTGGTCTTCTGTGGCTGGCTTCTTTCATCTAGCATCACGTTCCCATCCATGTTGTAGCATAAATTAGTGACTTCTGAAATTTCTTAACTCCAATTGGAAAAGGGGAAGGAAGAGAGCCTCATATGCCCACACCCAAGCACGGGTCCACAAGTTCACCCTGAGAAAGCTCACTGAATCCCGGCCAGTCCCGAAGTTACAGACTCAGAGGGCAGCCAGCGGGAGGTTTCATTCATTTTTACCACCAGGAGAAGCAAAGTGCGGGGAAAGGATGCGTGTTTCAAGTGTGCGTGCTCCGCGCCCTCCATATGCTTCTCACGAACAAAGGAAAACAAAACAAGATCCAAATGTAAGAGTCTCTTGTCTATGGTTTTATGATTTAGATTTAATGTTAAGAGGCAAATGAGAGTCTCTTGGTATTCTTCCCATATGTCTCTCTCTTATCTCTTAAAAGTGACAATTCCCAACTCTATTTTTACAATGTAAAAGGATGGCTCTTCTCTAATGGTTATCTGTCATTGTTTATGTTGAAAGTAATTTTGTATGTTAAGATGTAGCCACAGGAGGCAGGAAAGCGACACCCCTGGGCCACAGGCAGTCCCTGAGGTAGGAGGGGCTTGTGATCTGGTTTGAGAAGGACGACGCTGGTCATTGGACTCAGGAAACGTCAATCACCTTCGTTCTGTCCCTGAAGTGGGATGCGTCCCTTAGGGCAGCTGTGCTGAGTTTCAGGAATGATAGGGTGGTGTCTATTCAGTCCAGCTGACCCCAGAGACAGACAATACTTAAAGACTAAATTGTGTGTGTCACTTCACGGACCACACTTCCGCCAACCACCATTACCCCATGGCCACTAGATGTTAGTCTAGGGCCACTGGTAAAGCCACGGGACTTCATGCAAAATGGAGCCAGACCTACCACTGACTGATAACTTATGTTTCAGGGAAGCCCAGTGAAAGAGGGTGATGCCTGGCTGTCTTTCTTCCCCACAAATCCCAGGACTGACTGAGCTTGAATCACAGGGAGAGGAGACTGTCCACAGGCAGGCCAAGACAGCGCTGCAAGCTACAGTGGCCTTAGAGGCCACGCATGGTGGCCGTGCTAGCAGCCACAGCTGGAGAACCGGGGAAGGACTCCACTAATGAGGAATGCCCTTGAAGTTCAGGTATGATTACTGGTCCCTTCCTATCGGGGCTGTTCAGCGATCAGTATCTCCAGTGATCTCAATAGGTACTGTGAGACTCCAAGGAACTCATTTTTAGAACTAAATTCATTTGAAAATGGAACAATAACGATACCAAATGGCCTGTTGTGTAGGGCCCTATTTCATGAAATAAAACGACAGTGTTGCCACTCTAAAAAGGTCAAGCATTGTTTATTAACAATGCCCAAAGAATCTCATTAAATCTGGGAGCGTGAGGACAGAACAAACTAATATGATACATGTGAAGTGATTTGCATACCAAGGAGGACCACCCTGGGACCAGACTAGCAGTTTAAGTCTCCCCATGGCTACTGTTCAGCAGTCCCCGAGCTCCTCGGTGTGGGTGGGGAGGGGGTGCTGCTGTCCATTGCTCAGCTCTGCTCTTCATTCTGCCTAGCAAAGAGGAGGCACTAAGCAGATTTTCCCAGCCCCAGGGCTCCTTCCTCCATTGCAAACTACTCCTCAGGGGCATGGCAAACAGACAGGGGATCCCAGGTTGGAGGAATGGGATTCTGGAAGTCTTCTCCGTTAATCTGGACACACTCCAATTTGCTCTCTGAGCATTCCAGAGGCCCTAACTCTAAGAATAGTAGGTAAAATTAATTCTTGTCATTCTCTGTGATCATATTCAAACCCAATATTCTCAGCTTGGCCCACAGAACAGATCTGCCTACCCCCACTCCCCCATGCTTTCCTATTAAAAGCATTTTCTCGAACAGGGAATGAGTGCACAGGCAGTGCCGGGAGGGGCCGGGGTACCTCTGACCTGCATCCAGTCTCCTAGAAGCTTGGAGCCTCATGCAGGAGACACTGGATATTTACTGTCATTTTTACCACGAAGTTAAAGGAGTCAAAGAGCCGAATTCCTTCTGATTGGAGTGGACTGGGGAGGTTTTGAGTTCTGCTGGGGGCACAGGAGCAAGGACACAGGGAGCTGGCAGCAGGCGGACAATTTTCGCTTTCTACAAGTTCAAAATACCTGCGTGGTTCTTGAGCCTTGAGTCTGTTTTTCCTTCAGCTAGGGAGGCTGTTAATGAGAGAGACAGCTCCTTGAGATGAGATGGCTGAAGGCTGCTCCCAGCGGGCCTCAGAGGCTCGGGAGAGGCCCGTGACTACAGACAACCGCGGGATGGGCCGGGCGGTGAGTGCGACCAGGCCAGGGCAGAGAGCAGGATGGCAGCTTAGCCTGGCTTCCTGCAGAAATCTCCTAGGTCTGGGGAGGCAATCTTGAATCAAGGGGTGGCTCTGTCTTTTTCTGGCTCTTCTTAGGCCTTTCCTGTGTTTCTGGAGATAGGAACTATCAGGGACTATGGAGCTTGCCTTTCTTGGAGAAATCAGACTCCCTTCCGGCCAGTCTCTAGCGGTTAGGTAGCTGATGGCTGCCCAAGACTGCCAGAGTAGGACCGGGAAGATGTAAGATCTTCTTAAAAAGCTACTGTTTGTTGAATGTTTGCTGTGCCCCACGTCCCGCGCTCAGTCTTCTGACGTCACCAGCTTAATCCCTGCCACAACCCCATGAAGGAGAGTCTAGCATTACTGACAATGTATCTTAGAGGAAACTGAGGGCTTACATTAGGTAACTGGGCAAAGATCAGTCTAGTAAAGAGTGGGGAGGGGATTCCAGAGCTGCTGAACCCAGGCTGCCCTTCCCCCCAGCCGCTAGGCCTCCCACCAGCACCCAGGTACCACAAAGTGTGTTCAGAGGGCCTGGAACCCCCTTGCCTGTCCTGCCTTCCTGGGGAGGTACAAGCTCTGCTCTGACCTTCTCCTCGGCCACTCCCCTACCCTCCCTACTGCCACAGCCCTCCAGGAAGGAAGCTCACGAGAAGGGATGCAGGCACACCGTGTCCTGGGCCCGGGGACAGGTGACCTTTCCAATTCAGCACCTTTATAAATCTTACCTAATGAAGTTAAGGGGAAAAAAGAATTAATGAATAAATGAAGGTTAAATCACTCCCTGCAGAAAATTGATGCTGACAGCGAGGGCCAAGAAGAGAGCTCGGGAAGCAGGGAGCTGACTTGCACAAGAGGCTTTTTAAAATTCCTCTCCCTGAAATTCGAGGGAGCCGTGTGGCCGGCCAGTTCTGAGCTGGGCCAGGAAGGCTCTGGGACATCCAAGGCATACAGCCCGAAGGCAGTAGAGTAAGAAAGCCATATTCTATCTTGGGTAGTTTTTTTTTTCGGAAGCCAATTTGGGGTTTTCTGATATACAGACCTGTGTTTGTGCCCTGCACACACACGCACACACACACACACACACACACACACGCACACACACATTGTGGACATTGTATATACATCGTTAACTCCCGCAGCTAGCCAAAGCATGGGCACCTCGGGTCTGCCTGGCTCATTTCCGGCCACCCGGGGCTTCTGTGGAGTGTCTTCTTGTCAGCACTCACTTGCTAGCCCCGTCGGTCTCCTTGTCACCACCCTCAGCTGCCACCCCCATATCCCCAGGGCTGCACACCTCAGCCCAATTGGCTCAGAGGGGCACAGGTGAAGGCACGGACGGGCCAAGGGAGGAAGAGAAAGAAAAGCAGAAACAGCCACCAAACAGGGCAGGCCAGGGGGCAGCAGAGGTGTGAGGATAGGGTGGGGTTTCGGGGAAGGAGATGGAAGAGGAGGTTCACGGTAGAGCTCACAGGGCAAAATCTGGGTGGGGGCCTGGGAGAAAGATCTGCTCTTCCGGGCAGCAGGGCAGCGCTGGGGCTCACTGAGTCACTTGCTCGGGGTGGGGGGGGGCAGGTCACTGGCTGGCTTAACCCGACCTCTGTTTGGCTCCTTGGTGCAATGGGAACTCAGAGGAGGCCTATGGAGGAGGATCAAAGGCAAGAATCCTCCTGGTGCCGGCACTGGGCAGATTCTGCTTCTTCCTGTTGTGTGTCTGTGCCCACAGGTTTTTAAGAATCTGATCATGAAGACAGGGAGGCTCCGAGGGACCGGCAGAGCAGGCCCACCCCGCAGTGAGATGGGGGCACGGGAGGCAAGGAGCCAGCATCGGGCTGGTGGAGGGGTGGGAATGCGGAGGGTGGGCTAGAGGGGTGGGGGGAGACAGAGAGACCTGAGCTGACTAGATCAACGAGTAAATAAAAGGTCATAGTGATTTTTCCAGGCACCCAGGGAGAAGCAGACAGAGAGCTGTGCTGACGGCAGGCGCTGACAATTGGCAAATGAGCTTCTGCAGTTATCTGTTTCTCTTCCTTATTCTCGTCTCCTAAGACAGAGGCTAGAAATAGATGCAACTGGCAGATGACTTAAGGATGAAAAATGAGCAACATGTTAGTTACGGGGGCTCAGCGGCAGTGAACCGGGGAGCTCGTGGGTGAACCCGAGAGAAGGAAGAGGGCAGAGCTGGACCTGTCTCCAGGGTTCGGCTCCCGCTCTGTCCCAGCCACTTTGTGGGGCTCCCTCATTTCAGCTCAGCAGCCCTAGAAGGCAGGTATTATCGTTTTTCCCACTTTACAGAAGGGAAAACCGAGGCTTAGGACAAGCCAGGCCCTGCCAAAGAATGGTAGAGCCAAGATTTGAACACAGGCCGATCTGCCTCCAAAGATGAGCTCCTTACACCATCCTACAGGGTCTCCTTTCCATGCACTCTCTCTTTTCTTATCTCCCGTCATCCCCTCCTTCTCTTCCTAACCTTCAACAAGTGTTTATTAAGCAGCTAGTAAGGGCCACACACCGCAGTATCTCTTCGGGAGACAGAAGGGGCCCAGAGAGGCAAGGTCTCTGCTACCAAGACATGTTATTGGGATGACCGAATGAATGAATGAAGTAGGTACGATCTCTCTCTTCCTCTTCCTGTGAACCTAGATGAGCAGAGCTTTTCCTCCCTGTACAGAGAAGTGGCCGTCCTGAAGGTGGTGCAGACTGGGGTGATCACAAAGGGGTTGGTGGTGGGCTGTGACCGGTCCTGGCACCCTTTCTCCTGGGGGTGCCTCTCAGATCCTTGGCCCATGGAGGGGGGGTAGGGGGTTGCTGCTCTCAGCAAAGGGGAAACACTGGGAGCTTGGTGCATGGTTGTTTTCTGCCAAGTTCTGTGGGGGCGGTAGCAGGGAATGAGGGAGCCTGAAGCACCTTCTCTTGGGTGGAGGGATGGGCGGGTGGGTTGCGTCTACCTGAAGTCCTCTCGCCACCTGTGAGCTACGGATAGTCTTCGAGGACTGATACCTCCTGACCCTTGACTTCAGCTCCAGCAACGTCAAACTGGGGGACTATTCCCTGAATACACTGAACTCGTTCATGTCTCTGTGCTTTCCTTCACTTGAGAAATACTCCTGTGCCTTTTGTTCCACCTGGTGAGCTCCCCGCCGCCCCCATTTTCATGAGTCACCTAGAGCAACACCTCCTCTAGGAAGCCTTCCTTGATTCACAGACTACTGGAAAGCACCCTCTCCTGCATTCCCAGCCCTCTGCACACTGTATCACAATATTTTTTCCCTGGCGTATGTGTGATTTTGTCAACGAGCTCTGTGCTCACAATAGGTTCTCGAAGGTTGTTTGATAAATTGCTTGGAAGCTGAGTGGGTAACTAAGACATTGTTCTCAGCTCTGTTCATTTTTCTCTTTCCAATCTTCCTCCTGCCCAACTCTCATCTCTGCCCATCTCCTGCTTCTCATTAAACATTACTTGAGGGACAGAGGCTGAACCCAGACTGTTTGCTAAGCCACCAGCAGCTGATGACACAGCCAGTTCTCCCTCTACCTGGTGCAAATTTCAAACCCCAACCTGTTTGCAGAGGTGGGGTGTGGGAATAACCAGGAGGGGGAGTGAGGAAAGTTGCTCTGTGCAGAGTGGAAGAGGCTTTGGGAATTTAACTGTGCAGCACACAAACCATGACCTGGAGACAGTGGCTGATGTGGGGTCCCTGAGCTGGGCAGGCTACGGAAAGATCAAAGGGTCAGCTTGGAAAATGCAGCCAAGTGGGGCTCTGAAGACTAAGCAAGCCTGAGGAGAAGGAGCACAGACCTGCCTTCCCCCCAGTGAGCACAGCCCTGACCTGTGTTCTGAAAGAGCCGTGTCCTGTGGCTACCCTTCCCCATGCCCAGAACACAGGAATGCTTGCTCTCATCTGATGAGTCTGCCATGTATGCTGTTCTCATAAGCACACACACTCCCAGACCCAGGTCAGCCTCTGTCCCTCAGACGCTCATGGCCAGAACGGAGGCGCTAAATGTCATGGCAGGGGTCATTCAAATACCTTTTCTTCATAGGGAAACTGAGGCTCCAGCGGGCCGGCACTCAGACATATGGGGGAGACTCCAGGGATTAACTGGAGGCAGAATCCTAACTTACCACTCCCCTGTCACTCTCCTGTCACTTCCTGCCAACCCTCCCCCACCCTCCCCCACACACCTCCTTCACAGCTCCCAGTTTGGTTCTCAAGTCGTCCCTGGGACCAGGCCCCGGGAGACTAGCTGTCTGCAGGGCAGCATGTGTGAGTGGCAGGCCGGGACTCACGAGCCCTGAGGAAGAACCCCTGTGTGTCAGTAAGCCAGCACAGCTGGTCACCTCTGGCTGAGGAGCGCAGAGGCTGTTGTCTGGAGAAAGCGACCCATGGTCGGCTTCCCATTTCTGGGAACCCGGTGTTCACAGAACCTGTCCCACATAAAAGTCCCAAGCCCTGCGTACCAGCAGCCAGTGGGACTGAGGCCCAGCTCCTCCCTGCTCCCCCACTGGCACCCAGGACCCCAGGCCCAAGAGGAAGGAGCCTCAACAAGTGGGCCCAGCAGCCAGCACCCACCTCCTGCCCTCTCTGTGGAGAATGGGCTGTGCACCTCAGAACTTCCAATCATGCGCCTCAGAAAGGTTCGCTGACTTCCCCTCCCCACCCCACGCCCCTTCGCTGATGATGCCTGGTGCATCTCTCGGCACTTCCGAAGCCGTATCTTCACATCACAGCAACTGTCCTACTCATCAGCGGATGGAAATAACTTTTCACGACGGCTCCTCTGATGTTGCCATCTTTTGTGTTGATCAAAACAACAAAACGAATCAGACTCTCGGCGTTTGATTGAAGCCTAATTGGAAATCCAAAGTGGCACTAAATGTTATGGTCTAAATAAAACTCATTCAATTACAGAAACCCAACACGGGGAGCATGAGCGAGAGCTCGGGGAAGGAGCTGAAAAGAGGCTGCAGAGTTCTGGGGCGTCACTGCGGAGCTTCCTGAGTCTCAAGATAGCAAGCACAAAACCCAAGAGCCCGAGGATCCCCCCCCCCCACCCCCACTTAGGGCAGCGAAGGCACGGATACCATTTGTCTGGTTCACACTGGAGAAGCCTGGGAGGGGCTGAATCAGGGCCTCATGTCTTATGGACCTGCTCTCCTTGCAAAGATGGCCAGCTATGGATGGGGGTAGAGGGGGTACAGGGGGGTCATGGCGTCATCCCCTGGGCCTCCCTGGTGGTGGAGTGGGGCAAGCAGGGCGGGAACCTTGCGACCACACCAGCCTGCACCTCCACCCCAGCCCTGGCTCCTAGGGGTGGTACGAAGGGCCTTGCTCAGGTCCCTTAACCTTGCCGAGCCTTCCTTGTGTGCCCAGTGGTGGTGATAATGCCCACCTTCCAAGCTTGTTGTAAGGACTCCAGATAATGCTTGTGAAACCTGTGGTCGGCCACACAGGCCACACCGCAGCTGTACCTCCCTCGGGCAGGGCACTCTCTCCATCCACTCTGACCACCAGAGCCATCTCCCTGGACGGTCCACGTAAGGCCCTGGGCAGTGCTCACTTTCCTTTGTTGGTTTTGAAAACAAAAAGCACACTGCTTCAGTCTCCTTGGGGGGTATCAAATGAGGACCTAGGAGTCCGTGCTGGTCCCCTGAAGCCTTCAAAGCCGCTGCTAAACCTTTTCCTTAATTTGGAACCAGGTGGAGAGGGAACAGGAGGGGAAGGGCTTTGTGCCCACACTCGGCGCCAGGGGGCGCCGTCTCCAGAGTGGGAGGTGTGGCTTCGGCTTCAGAAGGGTGGGGTGGATGGAGTCCCAGCTCTGCTCTTAACCAGCTTGGTGGCTCCGGGCAAATGACTTAGCCAGACTTGAATTTCAGTGTTCCTATCTCTAAAAGAGGTGAGGCCAGTACTTCTCCTCCCATGGGACTGTTGGATTCGCTGAGGTCATGTTTGTAAACGAGAATAAGAAAAACACAACCTGAATGTTAGATTTCAACACATCTTAAAGTAGAGCTGGGAGTCAGGGCAGGGTGGTTAATTTTCTTTTTTAGGTGTGGCTACAGGCAGGGCGTGATCTGCAGGGCCCGAGCCTGTGATTATGCATGGGACAGGATCATAAAATACCAGGACGACTACCAACATTTATTAAGCAGGTAATAGGCACCAGATACTTTTCAGAGGGCTTTTTATGTATTCATTCACTTAATTTAATCCTTAGGCAGACACCATAATTATGCCCATTTTGCAGATGAGGAAACTGAAGCAAAGAGAGGTAAAGCAACTCGCCCCAGGTCACACAGCAGGAAGTGGGGAGTGAGGCAGGGACTCAAACCTCAGCAGGAGGGCACAGTCTGGAGCTCGTACTCTTCATGCGGTCGGGAAATTGCCCATCATCACCTCCATCTGCTTCCTCACATTCTAGTTCCGTAGACCTTCCCTTTTCAAGAATCACCTCCCCCTCCTGTCTCTTCACTCTGAGGTCTAACCAGCTCTGAATTGCTGTGTCAGAGAGCGCATGAGCCCTCTGCCGGAGTGACCCCGAGAATGGAAAGGCAAGGGCAGGCCTCTCCCCGGTTGGTAGACTTGCTTCAGTCATGGAGCACACTGTGTGTCTCTGCTACAGCCGGGCTCACTCCCTATTGCAATTTCTCTCCCCGTCCTTCTTCCCCACCAGAACCTCCCTGAGGGCAGGGATTCTATTTTATTTATTACTGCACAAAAGCACACTTCCCAGGGCTGCTGTTGCACTGAAAAGAGCAGAAAGAAATCAAGAAGGTACCTATCATCAGGCAGCCCTATTTGTAACATTTGGCTGCAATATTACTTAGAAAGGCTGTGCTACCTATATCTGCATATGCAAATGACTTGTCAGTGGACAGCTCTATGCATTATACATGGTAGACACTTTAAAGGTCTGTTGAGTGAATGAGTCTATGTATGCAAATGGTATGCAAATCTTTCCCTATTTTAATTTGACCCTCGGGAACATCTTCAGTGACTCTCTTGGGCCCAGGTGGTTGTTGTTGTTGTTGTTTTTAATTGAAAGTCTTTAAAGACAACCCGTTTTCTCTCTTGCCTGTGCCGAGTGAAGATGTTGTCAAGTTGGGAAAAGAATGCTGGGCTGGACCAGGTTAATCAGGATTAATTCTGCTTCTCCTGGTCATTCAGGGGAGGACATCAGCAAGTGACGCTCCTCTTGGGCATCAGTCTCCTCACCTTTAAAAACAAGGGAGTGGGTTTCCTGCTGGTAGTGAGACCCTATGATTTCCCATCTCTCAGACACAGGAACATCACCCTGGGTAGGCAGACTGTCAGTGTTCAGCACTACCTGCCTAGAAAGAGAAATCAAATCCCTTGCCAAGGATTAGAGAAAGTCTCCAGCCCCCCTGCCCATTTAGAGAAATGAGGTTTTTTGGCACTAGTTCTCCCAGCCTGGGCATTGTGTTCAATCATTTCTTTCCAAACGAAAGGATTTTAAAATAAGAGGCTGGAGTTTTCTCTCTTAAATACAACAAGCCAAGCGTCTGATTAATAGGGTGGGTTTGCGTGTCCTTTCTCTCATGTGAAAATATTTATTAGAAAAATGTTCCAATGAGAATATTAATAGCCAGGGAATCAGCTCTGTGTCAGCCTCTTTGTTCCTTGACATTTGAAATGGGGGGCGGGGGAAGGGGAGAAAGAGGGAAAATCAAAACCCAGGCTTGGGGTGGTCACCTTTCCCTGGGCCCCCTCCCCCAAGAGGCAGGATTCTGCCCTTCCTTTGGGAAAGGCACTGAAAGGAGCAGCTTAGATCCTGGGCCACACAGGGGTCCCCATCCTTAACCAGAAACACATGTGCATCAAAGGCTTGGATTGAAAGTGACACATTTGAAAACAAAAGTGCAGCCGAAATTCGCTTATCCTCACTTTCCTAATCCGCAAACTCTGTAATTCTCCCCAAAGCCCCTCAGGCTCTGCTACAGTCCAAGCCTGCTTACATCCTCTCCTCCCCCTGCCTCTCAGCCCAGGTTTCCCGCCCCAGGGCAGAGGGAGGGCTCCTGTTACTGGGACCCCGGTGCCTTGTAAAAATACACCTTGGCACGCTCTGCCCGCACCCTGGGAAGCCTTATCGCCTGGACTAAACAAATGTGCACAATCAAAATAATAGTCTGAAATGTCAAAATAAATGAGCAGGGAACATCTGGAAGTGTGGTTGCCCACATTTTTTCCTCTCCCTTCCTCAAGCCTTTAGATGCCTGGGGTCTGGCAGCTGGCAGGGCGGGCTCCAGGTAGGAGACTCTTACTTCTGAGTCACAATAGGCCCTTTGAAAATGCTTATTTTGGGTACTAGGTCCAGGTTTGCAGTAGGTAGGCCCTCCCCCAAATCAAGGAAACCCAAATTAGCTCTCTGCTTAGCAGGGGCATATGGCACACCCGGGGATGGCACGCTGGAGTGGTGTGGCCCGGCCTTCCCTTCGTCCTCCCCACCCAGCACACACCTTCAACGGAGGCCCCTTAACCGAGCGCCAGGGAAGGGATCTCTCCTGCCCATGAGCCCCTCAGAGAAGGATGGCTTCACAATCTTCCCAAATAATTTGTGTTTCCAAAGTTTTTCTTGCTCCAACTCTCTTGAATTACTTAAGGCGGGGGTAGTTAGAAGGTCAGTTTCCTTTTCTTCTCTGGGGCTAAGTCAGCACTGCCCAGCAGAGCCGAGGCGGGGCACCACGGAGGCCGGCCTTCCTTCCGAGGGGGCTGATGTATTATCACCGCAGGGACACTGCCCAGGAGAACCCCTTAAAATTGTGTGCCACTCTCTGGGCGATTTCCTGGCAGAGTGACCCTGTTCCTGGTGGATTCCCTCGCAGGCTTGCAGGAAGCACTTTCTGAGCCCACATTTAATCTGGGCTTCATTTAGGACCTACGCAACCTTTAGCTAATCACCAGTAGGCTTTAAAGCCCCTGGCGCTTCCCTGTGAGCTTTGGGAAATCAAGCCAGTTCTGATGACTCTAGACTTGGGTGTTGGGCGTGGCATGACACTAAAGCGGCAGCTAACCCACTCAGATGCCCGCTGGGCCTCCTTGTTCTCCTGTGGGGTCAGGATGGGTGATCCCTAAGGTCCTTACTGGCTCTGATGCTCTGTGCTTCCATGACCCCAGGGGTCAGGAAACCATGTATTTATCTTCCCTGAGTCGTGCCTCTCGAAGTGTGCTCATGGGCCATGGAATCAGAATCACCTCAGGTGACTGGCTGTGGAGAGGTGAAGGGGAAGGGAGGAGAGATAGCTCTGCGGCTTCTAAGGGTATGTCTAAAGGGTGATAATTCTACCTTACTTGTGGGAAGGCTCACTCTCTGAGTCCTGAGCTGCTGTATCTGCCATGATCTGCCATGCTCAAGAAGTTGGACTCTAGGGGCCACCATGCTGTGAGGAAAGCTCATGCCCCATGGAGACAACTTGTCTGAGGCACTCCGGTCAACAGTCCCAGCTGAGCCCAGCCTTCTAGTTCCCAGAGAGGAGAAGCTTCCAGAAGATTCTAGTCCCTAGAATTCTTAGCACCCCAAGTTATTTGTATTGTAGAGAAGAGACAAGCCCTCTTCAATGTACCACATCTGTGTCCCTGACTGATGCAGCTTCAGAACATAATAAAATGTTTGTTTCACATCCCAGAATTCTGAAGTGGTTTGTTATGTAGCAATAAGTGACCAGAACAGTGAGCTAGCTACAGACAAACACAAGGTCACTCGGAACTGGGATCCGAGGGCCCACTACTCAGGGAATGGCAGCCCTACGTTTTGAGACCTGGTTTCCTTACCCATAGAGGCCAGAAATGAAAAGCCCCATGGGTAGCCCGTTTCTGGCCACGTGTCCTCGAGTGCAGCCAGACAGGACCCTGAGGACTTGGGGCCTGACCAATGCTCAGGGTGCCCCTCCCTTCTCTCCATAGATGCCTGCATGACTGCCCTTCTGGGCCTCACATCTGGGCCCGGGGCTGCCTCTGCCTATATCAAGGGGAGCGGGACTGTTTAGTCTGCTGGGCACATTCCTGGATTTTTAAAATAAATAGCAGATTATGAGCGACTTAGCCTGATGCTGTCAATGGGCCAGGCCACAGGCTTCTGAGCCGTCCCTTAGGAGGGAGCTGCAGGAATGACAGGTTGGAGGTGTTTAACTTGGGAACTCTATCCCAGCCATATTTAAGTGGAGAGGGTTCTAGCCTTCTCTGGGGTCCCAGAGAACTTCTAGTAATATGACTGATAGTAGCAATGATGTTAATAATTATATAGCACACGGAAGGCACTACGCGTCAGACAAAACGGTTACCATTATTCGGCCCATTATACAGATGAAGAAACTGAGGTTTAGTGGTGTGAGATCTCCAAGCTGAATGTCTGGCAAATGGCTGTGGGTTAAATGGAGATCAGTCTGATTCTCAGGCTCCAGCTCTTAAACACTACGCTATTTTGCCTTCCCAGGCTCTGAAATAGACAGCTGCATCCCATGCCCCCACCCACCCCAAAACACGCACACACACACGTGCACGCCCCCACTGTCAGCCTTTCTGCTGTTCCCAAGGCCCTTTCCAGCCTGCAAGGAGCCATTCTCCACTGTGACTCCCTTTTTCCATTTCACCCTTCGCTGGATCATTTTATGCCTCTATTCCCTCTGCTAATTTAAACTAATTAAAGTATAAAATAGAATAATTGCTTCCATCCCCATACTCTTTCCCATCCACGTCGAGTACAGCGTTATATTCTTTATCTGGGAGTGGCCAACCTGACGAGCTGGGTGGAAACTGGAGCTATCAAGTTTCTTTTCATCTTCTTGCTCAGTTCTGTGCTTCGCTTGTAGCCTGATTTCCCCTGGACTGGCTGTCGGACTTCCGTTAGACACTGAGGAGACGGGAGAACTTGTATTCACATCCACAGCGTGTGTCGATCTGCTGTTGAGGAAGCCAGGGCGGACTTTCTAGGGAAGAACCAGGCATCCTATCCGTGGAGCACCTGGGCAATTAGCAGGATTGGGAAATCAGTTCCCAAATGTTCCCCTGGGACTGGCCAGCCCTGGATCTATTAACAGTCCATTAACATCGGCTTGTTAGGCGGTGGCACCAGCGACCCAACACTTCTTACTAGTCCTATTTCTTAATTACGTGTAATTAACCGAGAGAGGGGGAGGGAGTGAGAATGAATGATCTGTATGGGATCGTTCCGGCTCTGTGGGGAGATGCAAACTTTTCTAGGCAGAACTTGAGGCCAGAGACTGGGTCTACACTCCCAGGATGCCAAAGGTACAACGGGTGCTGGGTCTTGAGGAAGCAGCAGGGGGACAGAGAGACAAGAGGTGGGGATGAGGTGAGGGCCGGGATGACAGCAGGCTGCTCAGAGATTTACCAGAAAGTGAGGGGAAGCCCCATTCCCATGATATCTTAGAAGGTCTCAGGTCTTCCAGAACCTTGGAAGTCTTAAATCACTGCCTCAAAACAGGAGTACACTCATCCATAAGCAGCCAGCATTTCCGCCCTCTCTGTCACCGTTCAGGGAGGAAGTTCACACGGACACCCATGGCCTCATACACCTCTTGTTTTAAAAGTTCCTCGTTTGGTCTAACCTCAGGCCTGTCTACTGTAGTTCTGGTGTTGTCTTCTGGAGATGGAGGAGAGTCTCAATCCCAACACCTTGGACAAGCCTCTTCAACAGGAAAGGGAGCCTAGAGTTAGATTTGTTAACTGTGTCTCTGAAAGGGAGGAAACTGAGTCTGTGAGAACTCAAGAGTCTAGGCCCCCCCCAGTTCGTCAGAGGCAGGCCGGGACTAGAACATGGAGCTCCAGGCTCAGCCCAAGGCCTACTGGCTGCCGCCCATAGCCACTTCACTTCCCCTTCATCGTCACTCATGGTCACCACCCTCCTGAGGTGGAATCATAAAGGCCTGAGAGCCAGAAGGGGCCCTACAGAAGCTCAGTGACCCAGGGTCTGTGTGGCATGTGAGATCATGGGAGAGAAACTCCCTTCTGCTGAGCAGAGTCTCTGCCGAGCCTCACGCTGACCCCGGCGAGGCACAGTGAGGCTGAGCGACTGGTTTAAGGCCACGTGGCTATGGACTGTTGAGACAGGATCCAAATCAGAGCTTCAGACTTCAGAGACAATCTTATTATCTGAAGCAACTTCTCTATTTCATGACCAGGGAGAGGGTCATGCTTCCAGATCTAGCCACAGCTGGACCAGACACTAAGCCACCCGACTCCATCTTCATCAGCTCCCATGAAAGTGTTTCTTGAAGGATGTGAGTACCCCATACTCAGAGTTGCTTGGGCTCAGACAGATGGGCCCCCTGAGCTGTTCTTGGCCCTCATCCCTGGGCCCAGCCCCAGGTGAAATCACCTTGCTACCCATTTCTACACAATTTACAGCTCTCAGGGTGACAGGTCTCAGATCTCGGCTACAAATCCCCTTTAGACGTTGCCCACTGATCACAGCCCCACCTGGCATGGGGAGCTCTCTGGACTAATATCTCACCTGCCTGGAGACAGCCCCATTAACCCCAAGTTCTTCCCATAGCTGCTCAGTGGGACCGGCTACTACGGAAGTCCTATGTTAGGGGCAGACAGCACAAGAACAGCACAGCAGCAGCAGAAAATGAGGACAAAGGCCAGGACACTTAGAGATACGTTATGCAGGCCAGGGCTGATGCTGTCGGAGGTGACACCAGATACGATCTCAGGAGGTCATCCTATTCCCCAAAGGCCACTTGTTAGGCTCCAGCTCAGGCCCAGGCCCTTCTCCTCTGGCCACATTTTGAATGTAATTCCAGAAAACAACCCATTTGAGAAACAGATATGTGGCCAAAATCTGAGCCTAGGCATCTTCTCAGTTCTCCTAAGGCCTCACTGGTCACTTCTGCTTGCTGTCAGTGCTTTTCCACCACGCTGGGCTCAGAGAACCCAAGAAAGAGTTTTTACCCAGAGTTACCTTCCTGGTCCTCAGGCATACATAGCATGTTCTGAAAATATCACATATATTGTGGATCTGCTGGGTCCCTCTGACCATCATTTATCCACCCATCTGACTGCCGTCTATCGATCCATCCCTCTGTCTGATTATTATCCTGCAGAAGCATCTAGAACGGTATTCACCAAAGGTTAAATGGTGTTACATTTTGGGCAGACCCGTCTGGGTACTCATTGCTATTCTCTTTTCTGTATGTATTGCCGGAATTTGCATGGTGAGCATCTACTGTTTCTGTTTAAGAAATAACCTTATGTCTATAAATAGAAAAGAATAGGGAAAAAAGGCAGAATATTTATAGGCTTCAGTGGGATGTTATAGACAACTGGCTCATGTCTCCCTCGTTAGACTGTAAACAACCTGAGGGTAGAGGCCAAGTCCCCTTCATTTTGATGCTTTCCCAGCACATAGATCCCGATAAATATATTCCCAGTAATGGGCTTTGTTAGGGCCCACGGACTGTTTTATTAGAATGAGACATCAATGTTTATTTCCGAGACTGTCTTCCCCATCGTAGGTTAGGCTAAGCCTCCTCTAGCTTCACCAAATTCCCATCTGCCCCTGCTTATGCCTCAACTGCAGGGGCCATATGAAAGAAGGTAAAAAGACAGGTGGGTTCAAGGGGGTCTGGATAAAATTTGCATGCAATCTGCATATGATTTGTGTCATCTGTTCTCAAGAAGTAATTTTTGAGTTAGAGCTGCATCATTGTTTCCCTCAATGCAGTTATGTGCCCATTGGTCGCTTCCTTCCTTCCTCCCTCCACTCTTCCCTCATTCCCGGATTCAGAATTCTTATACTCAAAAAAAAAAAAAAAAAAAAAAAAAAGGAAAAGAACTCTGGGCAAGGAGGGGTTCACCAAGTACACCGGGAATCTTTGCAGTGTATTTGGGACGACAAACACTCAGGAGCTGGGAGGTACCTCGTGAACGCTCACTGGTCCTCCAGCCCAGCATCTTTGTCTAGCCGAGTCAATGCCAAGACCATCCTCCTGCTGAACAGCAGTAGACCCACTGACTGAACGAATGGCAGATACCAGCCTTTCTTAAGGTCTTTGCTTTGCTTTCTGCATCACCATTAATATGCGAATCCTCCATTCCCCATCCCCCCCACCACCACCACCTTGCCCATCACCGTGGCTATCCCGCATTTACCTTCTCTTTGCTCACACATATTCAGAGCAGATACACTCAGGGGGGAATCATGCTTCATCAGAGAAGGTGGAGACCCTGCCCAATGGTTACCGCGCAGAGGGTAGAAGTCTGTTTCTCAGGCCAACTCTGGGTTCCCAGAGCTGGCCAGCTTCTACTGGCATCAGTCTATGACTCAGGCCAAGATTTTTATCTCCTTCTGGGGCCCCATCTTGGGTCTGTCTCTCCCAGGATCAGGCCTAGCCAGGAGGCCTGGATTATTTACACTTCTTTGGCTCCCTTGAGCAGCAGACTCTGTGGGCCCGGGAGCTGTAAATCTACCCCCTAATCACACCAAGCTGCTTCGTGCAGTCTGGCCCGTTCTTGCAGGGCTGTTCATCACGCACTGAGACAGGGTCTGTGGCCTGGAGAGAAGCCTCCGGGAAGTGGCTGGCCCCAGTTGCTTCTCTCTGGCTCCCTGTGAAAGCCTCCAAGGACTCTGCCTGTCCCTGGACCCCGAGTAGGAAGCCCAGCGGACCCCCTGCTTAGATGAACAGTTTCTGACCAAAGGTCACAGGTTATCAGTTACCTGGGCTTTGAAAAGAGGGATGGGTGTCTACACTTACCTGTCTCTCAGACATGATGTATAGGTAACGCTCATCAACGGAGAAAGCCATGTCCCGGAGGATGGGGCTCCCGTCTTTGAGTACGGAGACCATCTCGTACTGGACCCCTCCATGGGGGGGACCATCGGCTCGAATCTGTAAAAGAAACAAGGCATCCTCAGCATCGGTACTCAGCTGTACCCCCGGGGATTACCTGCTTTGGCCTAGAACAGGTCCCTTTACCGAAGATAATTCCCCCCACCCTACCCCTACTTGCTACTTTGAACCAGAATTGGCTTCAGGGAAGGTAGAGGTGCTTCTCAGTTCAAACAGCCCAGCTTCCAGCAAGAGAGATCCCTTCTCCAGTGGTCTGAGCCTTCCGGGTCTGGGATTTCTGATGGTGGGTTCTTTTGTGTGTGCGTATGCGTCCTTAGGAACAATTCTGAATATCCCAATGTGATTATTGTGGCTTGTGTCTACGTATATTTACAGCATGGTGTGGAGGGTGTGTGTGTGTGAGTGTGTGCTTGTGCACACTGACTGGTGTTTAGGGTTGGGGAGTCAACATCTGCTTACAGTGTTTCTGCCTCGGGCGGGTGAGGAAGAATGGTTCCACAATCCCATAAAAGATCAGAAAGCTGGTCATCAAGAAACTCAAGATTTTAGAATCTCAAGAGGGTCTTTCTGCCCCCAAACATATCCCTGCATGTGTGCAAATTCACGCTGGGATTTAATAAGCCAGAAAGAAAGGACTCAGACACCATCAAGTTCACTGCTTCCCAGCCCTGGCTGCCCTTGGGAATCATCTCGGGGGTTTTAAAAGATACGAATGCCGGGGCTGGATCCATTCATCAGAACCTCTGTGGGCATGGCCTGGGCGTCTTCTCGGGGATTCAAAGCTCCCCAGGTGAATCTGATGAGTGGCCAGGGTCAAGAAGCAGAGATGGAGTCCAGTGGTTTTCAAGGCTGCGTGCCTTGAGAATCATCTCAAGGCAGGGGTAAGGGCAGCGCGGGCTGGGGGGCGGGGTTTAGGGGCTTGGGAAAATACATTGCTGAGCCCACCCCTGGAGTTTCTGATTCAGCGGAAATGAGGCTTGAGAATTCTCACGTCTAACAAATTCCCGGGTGGTGTGGAGGCTGCTGGTCTGGGGGTTCGTGAGGGCTAGTCTAAGCTCTACAAAGACAATCCCTAAGGTCATACAAAAAACTGGCGTCCAGGAGTCCTCGGTTTGAATATGCTCCTGCCTTCCCGTTTCTTGTTCCCAACATAGCAGCTGACCGTTGAACAAATAATCCCCAGCCTGGTTTGTTGTCTCTGTCCTCTGCCCATCTGAACCCCCTCTAGCTCGAGCCCTATTTCCTCCATGAAGCCTTCCCTAATCTCTCCACCATACTAATTGCTCATCACCCTGATGCCTTTTTTTTTTCCCTACCATTTTGTCTTAGGATTATAATCAATTGATCTGTTCATTGTGTATGTACTTGCTACTGTGTATTGACTACCCACTCACATTGTTCTCTAATTGGCTCACATGTGCGTAAGTCTGTCAACACTGAGAAGGCAAGGATGCATTTTCTCTGAGGACGACAATGGGTTCAGGAACCTGGCTGGTGATGGATAAGATGGGATGCTTGAGAAATACTTGTTGAAAGGACATGAACTAGGAACCAGGTGATGAAGTCTCATGAACTCTAGCGCTAAGTCAAAGTGAGGTCAAAAGGCATTTTCTCTGGAAGATTGTGGGATTCAGGCCGCCCACCCCCTCACATTCCCTTGCAATTTTCTCTTGTACTTCTAACCACGGCCTTTCCTCTCCCACCATACCAGGAGCTCCTGAGGGGCAAGGACCAGGATTTACTCATCCCAAGGGAAAAGCTTGGTGCCTGACGCCACAATAAATTCCCCTTTGCCCTTTCTCTGCCTAGCTAGTGGCCCTTGCATTCAAAGCTGTTGCATCCGGGGAAAGGTTGGGGGGGTCATTTAATTCATTCTCAGAGAGTGGAGGAAGACTCTGGGGTCAGCAATGATGTCACGAGGCTGAGGTTATTACCCTCTACCCCGGAGCAAATATGATTATGGATTCAAGCAGAGGGAAGGGTCTCTACCTGGAAAAATGCCCCACAATTAAAAAGGTTCCCCTTAACATCTGAGATAGCTTTCTCTCTTAGATGGGCTGATCTGAAATTTCCTTGAGGTCTTTCTAGAAATTCAGCAGTTTTTAGTCAAAGAAGTTCCTGGGCTATTGCAGACAGTAAAGAGAAGATGTGAGGGTCATGGCTTCCTGCTGGCTTGACCTCAGTGTTCTGTCTCCATTATATGGGGGAGTTCGGGCTCTGTTTCTTCTTCTGAAGGGGAAATGGGCCAGCGCTTCTCATCACCCTCCCTACGACAGCCGCTCCTCTTCAGGGAGATTTAAGTCTCCTCAAGCTACCGGCTCTGCTCCAGGAGCTGTGGAATCAGTAACCCCCCTCAGACCCGGCCCAAGATCTCCCTGCCTGGAGAGGCTTGTTAACCTTCTGCCAGTTGGGGCAGCCTCCACCCGATGAGCCCGGGCACCCGTCTGCCTCCCTGGCAGGGCCTGGACACAAAGTCCAAAGGAGGAATGCCACAAGTCTGGCCTTCCCTCTGTGGTCCCTGGGACGAGATGGTACCCAGGGCCGGCTTAGAGCTGGAATTGAATCAAAGTCAACTTATCATCACACACTCTGCTGCGTTCCACTTAGGACCAATCCCAGCCACTAACTTTTTCCTGAATCAGAGATCTACGCAGGGCTTTTTTTTTTTTTTTTTCCTTCTATCTGCAACCCCAATCTTTTAACAAAGCAGTTGAAGGCAGAATCAAACCTACATAATTCTCAAACGTCAAAGCTAAAACCAAACCAGAACAGAAACTGTTCCTGGTATTGAACCTGAACTAAGCGATCCTATTTCATTCAGTCTAAATCCCTGGAGGGAAAAGCACTATTGCCTCCTCACTTACTCCCTCATCCCATGTTAACTGCCTCAAGCTTGTGTTACCCTCCGAGACACCTGCGGGAGGGCAGAGAAGATGGAGGATGGGGCCAGGAGCCGAGGACTTCAAGGGCACAAGTTGGGGGCGGGGTCTGGCAGGCAGTGGCAGGAGAGGCCAGGTGGGCAGAGTGTAGGTTTGGGATGCAGTGTTCCCGGGTTTCTGTTCAAACTTTGTGCCTGGGCTGGAGTTCTGCCTAATGGTACAGTTTGTGTTCAGATCCCTCCCACGAGCCTCGGTTTTCCCTTCTGGATAACAGGCCACGGTGATCTGCTCAGTGCCGGCCAGAGGAGAACCACCGTAGCATGTGCTAGAGCTGTAAGGACTTTGGAGCTCACCTCACCTAAGCTCTTCCACTCCAGGCTCACAGCTGGCCAGTGGTGGAACCAGGGCTCAACCCGGCTGTAGCCCGTGTGGCTCAGAGGAGAGCACATGGTGGATGGAGACAGCCCACCCTGGGGACAAGGGTCCTGCCGCAGGGCAAGCACACGGTTTCCCAGACTGCTCTGCCTCGGAGAGAAAGTTTTGAGGTTCAAAGTTGTCTCCATCCTTGCCAGACACAGGATGATAGTGGTACGGTGCTGGTTCTGAGCCAAGGTGGGATTTTCAAATCCAACGAATCACATCTATTTGGTGTGGTCCCAGAAGAGCTAAACTGCGGTGACACAGTTTTCAGCTTGTGTCCCCAGGGCCACGTTTCAATGACCACAAGGACAACAACGGACTGAAGTAGGTCACGAACCAATCCAAGAGAAGGGGGTCTACAGCCCGAGCTGCACAGGGCAGGGGAGGAGCTGGGGCAGAGAAGGGAGGCGACACACTTGGGGGCAGGCGAGTCACCTGAACATGTCTTTTGGGTTGGGCTCCTCCTCTCCTGAGAGGGCCTGGCCTCAGTGGACATGCAGAAGCTACAGAGGCCATTTTGGTTGGACAAAGCTCATGAGGTACGATAAGAGGGCCAACCGGAGGGTGACAGTCTTTATCGAAACCGGCAAAAGACAGAAGGTGCCCACACCGTCATGCAAGGAGATTCAGGCTGGTTCTAGTAAGAACTCCTGCTGCGTAGAGCGCTCACTGCAAGACTGAGTGGCTGTAGGACCCTGAGACCTTCTCAGGAGGGTTTTGAACACAGGATTACTTCTTTTGCTTCATGGCTTGACATGGCCCTACCTGAAGGCGGTAGCACAGACCTAGTGAATTTTCGAAGGGCCCTGTTTGCCTCAAGAACTTATAACAGCTACCCTCCTATTGTTCTTACAGTGTGCCAAGTGCTGTTGAAAGTGCTTGACAAAAATCAACTCTCTTATCCTTACAAGTACCTCTGAGGTAAATGTTCTTATTATTCCAATTTTACAGATAGGAAATTTGAGGCCTGGGGGGATTCAGTGGCATTCCCAAGATCACACAGTTAGAGAGTGGCAGAGAAGGGAGTCCCACACACAGCGGGACTTCTCAGGTGCTCTGCGACCTTCTTAGGAGAGGATACTAAGGGGCAAATGAGCTCTTCATCACTGCCAGGAAAAGAACAGACAGAACAGATGGGAAAGACAGAAAGTCCTAGCTCTCCCCTCCCCAACACTTCCTCTTTCGGACCTCAAGGTCCAGGCAGGGCAATCACCCACTGCCTGGAGTCGACCATAAACTCGGAACCTAATTTTCAGGGACCTTCATTGGGAGGCGAAAAGTCAGTTTATCAGGGTCGTCTGTGGGGTGGGGGAATGCGAGGTGCAGCCCAGGGGAGGGCGACTGCTGGGCCCTCTGGCTGGGAAGGGGCCTCCGCTAAGTGAGAAGGAAATAGTAATCCCATTAGTGCCTTCCTTTAAACCACAGCTAGGCCTGTGCAGAAATTAATGACAGCCTCTCGAACATCCAATTCAAATCAGCATATCCAATTCCAATTAACGAGCTTACCTGTAGGCCCCTCCAAACCCTTTTTCTTGGGCATCAATTTCGTCTATAGTTAGCTCTAAATTATGGACCCCCTGCCTGGGATTTGTCACCCTAATGTCACTTTATTAGTAGTACTGGTAGCATAAATAGTAATGTTATTTATTTATTTATTTACTTGGCAAGAGTTGCTGAAAACCAGTTGGGAATCTTCTTCTTGGGCCCTGCTGGTAGGAAACAGATTGGTTGGAGAGGCGTCACCGCGCAGAGGGAGACACCGGTTGGTGTCTGGAGGACCGGGATCTAACCCTAGCGTTCTCATTAACTGCCTATGTGACTTCAGGTAAGTCACCTCCCTTGTTTGTGTAATAGTCTCTGTAGCAGCCAAAGGAGGTGGGAACTCCTGTCCTTATGAGCACAAAAAGGATGCTGGGAGAGTGAAAGGAGTTATTAGCTATGACTTTCAGAACTGTCCAATATCCGTTTATGACACTTCTGCTGTGAGCCAGGTCTGCGCTCGGCGCTGGAGATGCTACAGGACAGGATCCCCTTCGGGAACCCCAGGAGCCGGGAACAGACAAGCCAACCAGTCTTCACGAACACGCGGGCTAGCCCTTGTGAGAGGAGTCGGCAGGGGGAGGGTGGCGGGCAGGGGGGCCAACGCCCCCAGGAGGCTGGGGCGTGAGGGAGGCCCTGAGCAGAAGGCTTCCTGGGGAAGGTGGTGCCTGAACGGACGAGCAGGGGTGGAGATGTGAGTGCTTTGGCTCATTTCAAGTGTGATGTCAGTATAAGCGTGTTATTGTTATGTCTGAGCCCAGATTTCTTGGAAACTTGGTCTCTCAGACCTGAGCGCCTGGAGAGGATGAGACTCTTGATGTGCATTTATTGAGGGCTTGTCGCTTTACGTCGGGAAAGTCACTTTGGAAGAGACCTATATTACTTGATTTTATCTCTGTCTCAGGACTCAGGGCTCGCGTACTGTATGAATGTGTGGGGGTGTGCGTACACACACACACACACACGTAGACGTTTAGACAGGGGAGAGGTGGGGCAGGCCTGGTGCTGCTCAGACTGAACTTGGGGGTGACTTAATGAGCGAGTGTATCTGCAGCTGCCTTTAGTGCTGCACGAGAGGATTCAAGCTGAAGCTTATTTTTGTAGAGCTTCATGACCCGAATTATTTATAGATTGAAGCCTTTGGTAAATTCAGCTCCGAGATGCTTCCTTCTTCTCTGCTGCGTATGCAAGCACGCACGCGCACACACACACACGCACACAGAGGCAGCAGTGCCTCCCAGGCTGCTTCTGTCTGCCCCTTCCCCAAAGCTCTGCAAAGGTGAACTAACCATGCAGACTCCCAGCCAGGGAGGCCGAGGATCCCTGGAGGGAGACCGACCCTGAATGCTGGGACAACTGAGAGGGACACTGGAGCCAGGGAAACTCAGCCTTTGGGTCGCAGGGAACCAGGAGAGAAGAGGAGGAGGGGAGACAAGGCCAAGGACCCCTCCTGGCCCTGAAAAGGAAGAAGGTCACTAAGATAGGCTAAACTTTGTGAATTTTGCACCCCCGCCCCGTGCGTGCAGGTGCATACACACACACACACACACACACACACACCCTCCCACACATATGCAGATGGTTCTAAAACTGGTCCCAGGTGAGTTGTCGGTTAGTTACTGGGGCTTTGACACTGGAGATTGACATTTCCATGTACAATTATTTTTATTTCTGTGCATGTTGGGAATCTGCCCTAGATATTAAACTGGTGGGAGGGCGGGTGATCTGGCAGAGGGTTTCATGTTCTAGAGGCTCCTGGATTTCTTCCCTCATGGAAGGCTAAGCCATGGAAGGCTTTCTCCTGGAATGTGGGGAGGGGCTCCTGAAAGAAACCGTTGGTTCTCTGGACTTCCGCATCTCGGAACAGTGAGAATTGAGAGCCTGGTTTATGATAGGTGATGTAGTGAATATTTCCTGAGCAGTGACTAGAAGTGTTCAGAGATCAGGTTGAGGAGGTTGGCTGGAGTGAGGGTCTCTTCTCCTAAATCTTGGCTTTGTTGCTCCTCATCAGCCAGGGCTGGATGGCCACGTGACCACTGATCCACCCGGCCCCACAGAACTGAGAGGGGCAGCCTCTGCTTCAGACCTTCCTGTGTTTAAGGACCAACTGCACTTCAAAAGGGCACCAACTTCCTTATCCCAGGGGCCTCTCCCTTTATGACTCAGCAGAGAGTGACATCAAGATCAAGAAGCGAAAGAACCCACTTCTTGGTTCTCCCTCTGTCAGGGAGGGTTTTGAGCTCCCAGGCCCAGGATGGGGCAGGAGCTTACACAGGTGCCTGTGACGGGCATTTGGGAGTGCGGGGCTCTGGCCTTGGACCAGCCCCACCTTGCCAGGCTGCTCCAGCTCAGACTCCCGCCAGTTAGGAGGATCCGGGAACCAGAAGAAGTTGCCAGGGGCAGCGGAAGCACTTGATTGTTCTGGGAAACAATAAGATAAACACTGGCGAGGGACAGATGAAGCATTAAACAGCCACAACGAAATCACATCACACAGCAGCAAAGCAATAACTCACAGGGAGCGCACAGAGTTGGGAGGGGTGCATGGAGGGGTTGTGGGGGAGGAATTAATAAAGAATAATGAGCCACCTCTGCCAAATCGAAATCTCTGTTTACTCGAAGCTCCAGCCATGTGAGGCTCTCAGAATCCCCATTCGAGGTGCCACACACAGGTTCCTTGCCTGGGGATGCCCTGCCTGGCTCAGGATAGCATCTACCCTCTTAAAGATTTTTGGACTAGGAATGATTTGGAAGCACCTCTTAGGGCCCACCGGGAGGGCGATGCAGGCTTCCTTGACAAGCTTTGGAAGGGGGTGTGGTGAGAATCAAGCAGACCTGATGCCCAGGTAAACTGCCTTGGAAATGCCCTGCCCGCAGCAAAGGAGCACTTCCTGGGACAGAACATAGGCGGCTTCTGAATCGCTTATCTCCCTTTATCAGTGTGGTTCAACGTATTTACTGAACATCGATTGAACATGTCAGCCCAAGTGCAAAAGGCTGGAGGTATAAACATGAAATGATCTTGAACACCGGGAAGTCAGCCTCCCCATTTCACAGAACAAGAAACATTAAGAGTAGAAAGCAAGTTAGGGACGGAGCCAAGCTCAAAGCGGAGTCTGCCTGATTCCAAAGCCTGTACTCTGTCTCTTTCATGAGGCTCCCTCTGGGGCCTCGCTTTTGCCTAAGTCAAACAAGAGGACAATACCTGCACTGGGACTAAAAATGACATCTAAAAAGTGCTCAGTGCCCCTGGAGATAAGTCCTGGGGGACACAATAGATCATATAGCTGTCTCCTCCACTATGACAAAGGAGGCCACCTGCAGTCTGGAAACAGAGCAAAGGGTGGGGCGTTTAAGAGGGTTATTACCCTCTTTAATTAACTCATTCTTTTCAATGGCTAAAATTGCCCTGCATTTTATAATCTGGAACAGTAATCTCTGGCTTTCATTAACACCGAGGATGACATTTAAAGATGTAAGGATGGGAAGGGAGGTCTAGACTTGTGAGCACAGCTATCTGACACGGCACTTGTGCCTGAACGCAGGAGGCTCCCTGAGATTTTAAAAGGAAGAGTCATTTGGAAAATGCATGTGGCTTGCATACACTGTGGTGCAGAAAATGCGTGGTAACCGAGAGACTGGAGAGCACACCCACGCGGCCGTACTTCTCTTCCCATTGCTAACGGGCGAGGCCTGAGTCTTTATTGCCTCTTATCTGGGCTACAGCAATAACCTGAGAAATCTCCCTGCCTCCAGCATATTCCTGCTCTAATCTGTTCTACCAACACAGCCAGATTAATCTTCTTAAAACACTTATTTGATCCTGCCTTTTCTGTATGCAAAATCCTCAAATTTCAGGTGTTTGTAATTTTCTTTCTCTTGCTTATCTCACTTCTAATTTTTTTTTTTTGTGATGAACATACACTACTTTTGGAATATGAAGGAAAGTAAATCATCGCATGCACCCATGCACATGCACACAGAACGCCTTTAACTGCCCCCACTGAGAATTTAGAAAAGCACACGTCCCTTCCTTGCCATGCATGGGTCTAGCTAGCATGGCCTTCTCACCATTCTCCAGCTACGTCTCTGGGTGTTTGGTCATCATGTCTTGGCTTGACAATTTATTCTCCTTCCTAGATCCTAGCCATCCTTCAAGGCCTAACCCAAATGCCCCCTCCTCCAGGAAGCCCATCCCGATCTTTCCTTTGAACTCCCAGAGTCCCTAGCAAGTCTCTTGGCATGGTGATCTGTGAACACATGCAACGATCTCTCCTAAGATTTTAAGTTCCTAGAAAACAGACACTTCTTGGTACAGCTTCATATGCCTTCCTGCGTTCAGTACTACTGTACACATAGTAGGGCTTGAATCACACCCGATGATGGAATGAATGAGTCCCTGGTACTGAAACTGGCTAGGAATGGAACACTAGCTACAGCTCCCATTTATTTAACCCCTATGAGTGTTAGACATTGTGCTAAGGGCCCTCTACACGCCCTCTCATTAGATCTTCACCACAATCCTATCAGTCCCATGTTACAGATGAAGAAACAGAGGCACCTCTAGAGGTGTGAGGTGACATCAAGGTCACATAGCCGGTGGGCAGAAGAGCCACAATCTCAACTCTGTGAGGCCTTCACTTTTCTAGGCCTCTGTTTTCCCATTTCTGGAAAATAATAAATGAAGAAAGAGAGAATCTGGCTTTGCACACCCTCCCCCTCCCTCCACCACATCTGGAACCTGGCATGTAACGACGCTGTACACGCTTGCTTCTGTTGAAGTGATCTCTTTGGCTCCCAGTGGACTACTAAGAGCTCTTGGGAGGAAAGCACTGCAAAGGCTCAAGGTGCTGCTGTATAAAGAACTCCGGGCCCACTCGGCTGGAGCTCGGCTGGCTTAAAGGCAAATGGAAAGCAAGGGTTAATTAAAGTGCAGAGATGGGCTCTGAGCTGGGGTCTGAGAAAGAGCATCAGAGGAGGAAGGAAAGGAAGTGGGGCCAGAAGGCCTCTATCCTCTGAAATCCCGAGACACCAGCACGAGACACCAGCACGGGGGTGCCCCTGTGCTCTGGTATGTCTGACTTCCCAGCAGAGCCCAAGGGCAGAACAGACAGCTGGGGGGAGGGTCTGGCTCTTTTAAAAGATTCTGTTTGACTAGCTGTCGTCTTCACACCTTTCCCCATCTCCCCTCCCAGGAGAAGGACTTTAATAATGAGCTGCTTCGTGACAACAGACCCCTAATTAATTCATTGCTATTCTTCTGGGGCTGGATCACTCTAATCAAGATGGGGTGGGGTGGGGGAGGCTGAGCAAGGGCTGTCTGATCTCCGTGATCTGCCACAGACGGTCACCCGACTCCCCTGCCTCGCTGCCCCTAGACCCTTCCCGGTCACCTTGTTCTGTCTCACTGGACACCTGACTCTCCTCAGTGCCCAGCCCCTCCTGGCACCAATGCCCCACAGCTGCCAGGCACAGTGCCAGGATGCAGCCCCTGCAGGGGGCTCATTACAATAGCACCGGTGGTGTCAGGATCCACTGGGCAGGGGGAAGGAGAGAAATGCCCGGCCTGGCAAGGGGCAAACTTTGTACTGGCTTTCTTGGATCATGAGCAGAATGACCAGCAGGCTCATGGGCAGCAAAGAGCAGCCCTGTCCTTCTTGCCCAGCCTCCCCCATCCTCCCAACCCAAGAGGCTTTCCCATCCCAGGGTGCTCTGTGCTCCCGGAGTCTGGAGAGCCCACACCACCTCACCCAGGGAGTGGCTGCAATTGAGCAGTCTGCGGAAATCTCTGCATAAGGACCTGAGCGGACGCCTGAGACCAACACTGACAAGGAACGACTCTAGGGACATTTTGGAACAAAATAACCTTAAAAAAAAAAAAAGCCATAAAGCCAGATCACACTTAGAGGTGACGGAAATTAAAGGGCACGCAGGTCTCCTCTCCAGCAGCCTCTTAGGTTTCTCAGTTTCCCTCCTAGATCATTCAAGCCCCACACTTCAATCTTCCCGGCTGATAGGTGCCGACCATCCAGTCAGGGCTGACGTCTTCACTGGCTGGGGTGGCGGTGACATGGGGGCACTCAGCCCAGGGACTTAATTCTCACTTTTCTCATCTGCAAAACCGGTAAAAACAATACTGCCTACTTGAGGAGGCTGCAGAGGGGACAGATTAGATAAGGAATGGGAAGCCATCTGGGACCCTGGAAAAGGCTGCAGGGAGGTGAGGAATTTTGGACGGATTTTCTTTGGATCCACAGGCTTGGGTGGGACCAGGCCGAGGAGGAAAATCGGGCAGGGAGGAAATTCTTCAGGGGCCCACCGGGGTAATTGGTCACCTCCACCTTCTGTCCTTTCCAAGGGAGTAAGCTGGGTGGGGGGGGGGGGGGGCAAGAGTGGGTGGAGGAAGGAATTGGAGGAGGAGGAAGGGAAGAGGGAGAAGGAGGAGCCATAGAAGGGGAAGGGGGAGCAGAAGGAGGGGGAAGTAGAAGAGGAGAGGTAGAGGAGGAGGAGAGGTGGAGGTGGGGAGGGAGAGGAGAGGGGGAAAGGGAGGGGGGAGAGGATAAATGGAAGAGGAAGGGGGAGGAGGAGAAACAGGCAGAAAGGAAGAGGAGAGGTGGAAGGAGGGAAGGGGAGAAAAGGACAGAGAGGAAGGAGAGGGAGAGGAAAGGGAGGAGAAGAGGGGAGGGGGAGGAGAAAGGGAGGGGAGGAGAGTAAAGGGGCGGAAGGAACAGGAGCCCTTTGCACTGTGGGAGTCTGTGGTCAGCTCCGGAAGGCAGCCTCCATGTGAGAGGGAATGGTTTTGCTAGGGTCTCCACAGGACCTGTGCTGGGGACAGAGGGCCGAGGCCACTGGGGCCAAAAGGATGGCAGCTTTCTGATTCAAACCCTTTTACTTTGTGAAAAGGAGAAAAGTGAGGGGGAGGCTCCAGGCTTTTCCCCACAGAGAGAAGGCTGCTGGGGCAAACCTACCCACTTCTAATCTGCTCCTTAAAAAGAGCTGGAAGGAGCTACAGCTTAGCTTTTGTGCGGAGTACTAAAGCATCCCCCTCCCACACCCCCACTCCTCTCTATTTTTTTTCTCTTAAAAGAGCGCTCCACCTCTCCAGGGACTGGAATCATTAACTGAACAGCACTTTGCCTCTCATAGCTTTTGACAATTTGGCAGTGAGCTGGAACGTACAGAGAAACTGCAAAGCTGCCGCTGGAGAGAGGGTGGGCAAGAGGGGTGTGTCCCGAGGACCCCCGCCTGCTGTGTGCCTGGCCCCTGGCCCCGCACCTGGTTGTCCGGCTCCCACTCTGTGGTTCCAGGGAGTGCTGGGTCCCCAGCTGTCAGGCAGGTGTGAGTGGGGTGAGCAGGGATCTTTGTGTGGCTTCCTAGCCTCACCCCCTTTGCCGTCACCTAGAGGCTGTGGGGGTGGGGGCAGGCTGGCTGCCTTCAATCCCGACAAGGGAGGCCTCAAGGAGAGGCAGGAATTAATGCTCCTCACCCTACTGGCACCTGAGCCTCCCTGTGACAAGCAGAGGAAGGGCACCCGAGGGCTGAGGTTTGAGAAGGAAGCAGGAGCCTAAACAGGGACCTTGCAAGGCCGCCAAACCCAGGTGCCATCCATTTCCCAAGAGGGAAAAAGAAATGATGAGAGAAAGGAGGGTCAGGGTTTCCCATTCAAGCTGTGGCAGAAGCGGAGTCAAGAAAGAGAGCGTTCTAGGGCCTCCTGGGAAAGAAGCTAGGTTGGAACATCTACGGAACTGGCTGTGGACAGTCCCAACCAGGAGGAAGCCGATGGTTTTGAGGGGATTTCTCAGCAAGGCTAGGGAGTCCCCAGGCACCCTGCTAAGGATGAGAAAACTCCTTGTCTTCTCCTTGTCTTGCCCATCGCTCCTCTCCCTACTGCTGGCAACGGAGCCTTATTTAGTAATCCTAGAATGGACTACAGTTACCACTTCCCAAGCACATACTCTGTGCTGAACAGGGCCCCTGGCGCCTTACCCAAAATATCTACTTTAATCTCCAAACCCATTCTGCTGATGAAGAAACTGGGGCTCGGATAGGTCAGGTAGCTTGCCTCGGATCACAACCGGTGGTAGAAAGAGATTTGAGCCTGGTTCAGTTTGCTTCTATGATCTTGTATTAAGCCACATGCTTCCTGAAAACGCATTCACCTTTGTCTTGTGTATGATGTTAACATCTTACTGTCCGTCATTTTAATGCCCTTATGCTGCTGCCTGAGCCCCTGTAAAAGTGCCAACAAAAATTATAAATTCCCAGATCTAGACGCTGAATCTCTATAGTTCATTTTATTCAACTTTTAGCAGAGTGCCAAGCACAATGGGGTGCTTAAAAAATTGCATTCTATCCTTGAATTAAGTTACAGCCCCAGAAAGCCAAAAGCTTGGACGACAAAAGCTTAACCAGCAAGCTTCACTTTCCTTATTGGCCTTATCTACTTGCTGTTCATCGTTGTTGCTCCATGAGAGGAATTCACTGGACGTTGATTGTTACATGGATACGGCAGCCTGGGCAGCCTGGGCGCGTCAGCAGGAGTTAATACCAGAAATTGTCATGTAACAGACGCTCTGATTCTGATGTCAAACTTTTGTTCTGGTTTATATACATGGTCTCGTGTGATAGATCATTTCGAGAATGTAATATCTGGGCATCGTCTCTCCCGGAAAATAGGTACCCTTCTTCCTATCTGAGAGTAAGGGTTTCTAGGTCATCCCATTTTCCTTTTTGATTTGGCTACCAGGATACTCAGGCCAAACCTGGGGCTGGGTCCTGGTGCTTATTTTCGCTTTATTGTTAGCATACTTACTTCTACTCCCCTCATGTGACTGGGATTTTCTAGTTCTGCATGAGTTTCATTACATACCTTTGCCAAAGTTTTTATTATTGAGCTATCTATTTCCTTATTTGGAAAGAAGTGGGATGGGAATACGGACAAATAATTACACTCATGCTCTCACATGCTCTGTTGGCACCACGTGAATTTGTACCCTGTTGTAAATTGCTGTGATAAATTCTCAGGTCTCTGCCCTGTGTGCTCATATCCTTTTGGTGTTGGCCAGGACATTTCTGAGCAAAGGCCTGAACTACTCCTAGGATGGTTTAAATATAGATGCCGTTACGTTGGAAGAGAGGGAAGGAATAGGGAGGTACCACTAAAAACTAAGAACCAGATTTCAATTTGCATTCTGCTGGGTTACTGAAATCCACAGATCAGCGATGGGTCTTGCCCACAGTAATGCTCTCTAACTGTGTGTAAAATGGAAGAATGAATAAATGAATTAGTGAATGAATGGTTTTCTGAGCCAAGAGATTCTCCTTATAGGAGAGAAGGCAAGGACTGTTTGGCAGAAAGCCCCATCTTCAGGCCACAGAAGAAACTCAAGATCACTAGAAGCCCCGTGGAGGTCAAGATCCCCACCTCTTCCTTGTCCCTGGCCAGGTCAAGAGCATTTGTCACCTGCACTGTGTGTGGCAAAACGGGGTCGGTGTGCTGGACGTCAGAAGGAAGGGAGTGGGAAGAGGGGGAAGGAGGAAGGTAAGAGGGAGGCCTGTTTCTGCTGCCTTTGTGTGCTTCCCCTCTGAAGGAGAACGCGGCCCACAGCAACGGTGGGGAGACAAATGGTCGTCTCTACACAGATGTCTGTCTGTCTGTCTTGCCTGGCCATCTCCTTTTACCTCTAATCTTCCATCTTCTCCTGCTCCTTCTTGTGCTTCTCCTGCCAATTCCTGTTTCGGCTCATCTGTTATCTCCCTGTCTGTCTCTCTGCCTCTCACCCTCTCTTTGGCATACGTGCACACACACATCCCTCTCCCAGGTCCCCTAGCAAGAAGCTCTCCTTCTGCCCTTATCTCACAGACTCCAGAGACAGTCAGGAGGAGAAGGTACCAGAGCTCGGGACACACCCACCTTCCTCACCGACCTGTGTCCCAGCTTAGACTCCAACTCTAATCCCAGTGGCCTTGCCAACATCGGTTGGGCTAATTTTTTCCTATAATTAGAAGGGAACCCCCCCCCCAATTCCATCTCTAATCCCAGATAATTAGCTCTCTGATTGCCAGTGTGGGGCAGGAAACCTCGTGTTTGGAGAGGGATTTTGGACAGACAGATTAGGCAAACACAGTGCAGGAAGCTGCCCTGGGAGACCGGCTGTTCACAAAGTTTGTTGTTGAAAGAGGTTTGTGGTGGGTATGGGGCCTGTTTCCTGCCTGGTGAGCCAAGCTGCCTCAGACCCTGTCAGGTTCTCCAACAAATGGGTATATCTCTCCCCAGCCTGCAGGCTCTTGCCTACAGTGGGCCAGTCTCAAGCACATCACGCCAAGGGGAATTTCAGGGAGGGGATTCCTTCTGCTCTTGGAGGGCACTGTGTGTCCCTACGTGAAGGAGGGAGGGACAGCCCCAGAGGTGTCCACTCCCACACGCTGGACGGGTGGCAGTCAAAGGTTAATTCAAGCTGGTAGGTGCTAAGTCCGCCATGACTCCTATTGACCCAGGGAGTAGGAGACATGCCAGCAAAATGGGAGAAATAAATCCCTCTCTTCCAGGCTTTGGGGAGGACTCCTCAGAGTGAGGCTGAGGCCAGCTGAGGTTGCAGGGTCATATGCTCTGCAGATAATGTGCGCTGGTAAGGACATTTCATGTTGTTTATCATCTAAATTTTCCTTCTCTGACCCTCACGATCATCCTGTCGGGGTGGGGATCCTATGATAGAAGAAAAAAACCTGCATCCTTGAGAAAGCAAGGTCACAAAGCAAATCATCGTGGCCTGGCTGAGGGTAAGGCTCCAGGCTCCAGGTAGCTGTTGGTCCCTGTTCTTTGCACAATCTTCCTGCTGCGAGATCTTTCCATTGTGAGTTTGGGTATTTATTTAGGATGTCAGAGTGACGGGAGATTTGGGACACCAACATCCAGGGAGATAGATCTAGGGCTCTGACAGCCAAGGCGGTGGGGGTCAACTTCATGAAGACTCGGAAAGCCCAGTGCTACCATAACACCCACTCAAACTTTTTCCTGATGCACAACGGGGCTGGCATTCTCGGGCCTTCTGAATAACCCTGGTGTGGAGAACTCGGAGGCTTTTTTCTGCCCTTTTCTTCAGCAAACCTCTGAGCCCTCAGATTAGGTTCTGAGAGGAAGGGGCAGGAATTGAAGCTGGGGCCGGTGCGTGGGGGACCTGTGCGTTCAGGGCTGGAACAACAGGGGCTGTGGGCTGGCACCTGGGGGATGAGCCCAGCCTGCTAGGGGAGGCGCCTGGCCCTGCTTCCCCCACTGTTGCCGCTCCAGTGAGCTCAGAGCAGGGGGAAGGGAGGCAGGCCATGGATGGGTTCCAGATGGACTATCAGGTTTGCCCAGAGTCAACTCTGAGGCTCCTCTGGTCTCAGCAGCTCCCTCAGCTCTGATTCGGCTGCGGCTGCATGGCGGAAGCCTGCTGTGGAATGCCAGTGAAACCCAACACGCCTCTCCCCCAGCTGCCCCTCACCCCCTCTGCACCAGAGACAGCACCCTTCCTCCCAGCCCCTTCTCTCCTTCCTCAGTACACTCCCTGCCCCCAGAGGTAGAAAGGGTTAGAGCTGGGGACTTTGCCCATGGCTGGGGACCCCCGTTTGGGATCTTTGACCCATTTCTCCCTGAGGAGAAGTAGCTATATAAGGTTCTGGGTTCAAGTTCTGGATCTTTAAGACCCAGCTGCCTGCATGGGGGCGCCTGGGAGGTAGAGGACCGAGGTTCCTGTGTCTCTCTGATTGTCGGATGTGCCTCCTTGGCCCTGGTCCAGACATGGGAGGGGAGAAAGGAAAACCAGGAATAAGGCAGCCAGATACCTGTTATCACCACAGCGCTGCGCCATGGCACGGCTTCCAGAACAGCCGGAGCATCAACTTCCACCCGACAGGCTTGAGGAAAGGGAAGCTCTCTTTACCCCCATCCTACAGATGAATATATGGAGGCTTGGGGAGGTTTTAGAGCCAAGATTAGTTTTCGGTCTTCTGATGTGGCTGCAAACACTTTTGAAACAGTGTGAAGAGTGTGCCAAGGATCAGGCCTATGCTTTGGGGATATAGAAAGAAATATAGCAGAGATCGTGCCCTAGAAGCCAGTGCTATTTTCCTTACGTCACGTAATTAATAGATTAATTATTCTCACAGAGGGCCCTCAGGGTCTCATAATATAATCAGACTTTCACACATCCTCACTCATTCACTGTGGTTTCAACAGGAAGATCAAGTTAATTTCTGCCTGGCAGAGAGAAGAAGTATTGCAGATCAAATAAGGGGATTACATCAGACTCTCCTGTCCGGTGAAATGTGCCTCAGTGTCCCTTTTGGTGTCAAGGTTCTGCTAGACAGTGATTTGATTTTGAAGTTTCTAGAACCTTCCATCTCAGCCTCCTCCACGCAGCCTCCTCCTTCCATCTAGCACTCCTCTTCGCTCAGGTCTGCCTTGGGTCGTTTGTTAATGACTGGCAGGCTGGAGGTGACGCTGCCCTGTCAGGGTTGATTAGTTGGGGCTGAAATTTGCATTTTGCTTCAGAAAACCAGTTTGGGATCTGGATGGCAGAAAGCAGCAGGGCTCCAGCTTCAATAGAGAATGCCCCTGAGACCAGGCATTTGAATTAACCACAGAAGCCTTTTCCCCCCTTTTCCTCCACTTCCTCAAGCCCCTTCCTCACCTCTCCCCTCACACCAGAAGGCTGGTTAACTGCAGCAAAGGGCTCTCTGAACACGCTTGCAGAAGAAAGGCCTTTCTTTTTTTTTTTTTTGCTTCTTCAAAGAAGATGCGAAGCTCCCTCCAGCCTCTCTGGAGAATCGGGGAGGGAACAGGCTGTCTCAAAATGCCATTAAAACATCTCTCACATTAAAAACAGTTGGAATGTGCAACTTCACGAGAGAGCGGTTCCGGGAAACACCAGTGGTGGTCTTCCACTACCTGAGAGTGGGGACAGGTGTCAAAGGCGCTGCCCTAGCCCCCCAGGTCCCTGGCTCTGTCCTGGGACCTGCGAGTATCCTTGGGCAAGACAGTTTGCCTCTCCGAGTCCCAGACTCACCCTTTGAATTAAAAAAACAGTAAGTAAAACTGTTCTCTGTCTCCTCCCTCCCCAATTTCAGAGAGAAGTGGTCCTGTTATTCTCAGAGATAACAGTCTCTGTTCTCGTCACACACCATCTTCCCAGCCTCCCTTGCCTGCCCTTCCTCTCCCCAGTCCTGGTGCTATTTTAAGTTGAGGCTTCCAGCCAAAATCTGTACTTTATTAATTACGCGTCAACTACTCTGTGTAATGTTTAATGCGTTTTCCAGATTGTATCAAATCCACTGCGAAGGGAGGAACCTGAATGCCGCCTGGGTGCCGGGCAGGGTGGGTTCTGGCTGGGGGTCGGGGCCAGGGGCCAGCCAGCCTGTGTCTGCAGGACTTGGGCTCCCCTCCCCTCCCCCACCCCGAATGTCTGCTAAGACCAAGGCCCGATCCCACTCACAGCTCTCTATTTAAAGAACATGCAGCACCCTGAGAGGAAGGTAGGAAAACCTCCCTCATTAGGAAGGGCCAAAGGGCTCAGGACAGCTGAGAGCAATAGCAGGGAGGATGGGAGGCTGCGGGGGGCCATCTGAAAGTGTGGCTCAGTGATCTGCCAAGGCAAGGCCAGAGATGATACTGACCGTCTGTTCTTCTCTCAAGAGAAGATAGAAGTTGCATTTGTACCAGAGCAAGAAAGTTGTGAGTAAGACCCAGAGATGGTATTCCTGACCACCAGGTTTCTAGCACTGTTGCTGACCAGCTGGGTGATCAAAGCAACTCCTCCCGCTCCTCTGGGCCTCAGTCTACTGATCTGTAAAACTGGTATTGACTCAAGATGTCCTCTGGGCCCTTTCTAGATTGGGTCTTTTGGGTTTCTTTCTGGGAGAATTTCTGAGAGATTATGGGGAGAAGCAGAGTCTCTTTGGGGGAAAACAAAGATGAATTCTGTGTGCTTCTGGACCTCTAGGAATTCACAATCAGGAGAAGACAGATTATGATACCATAGGACGTAAAGATAATAGCCAGTGGGTACCATTCTGTGTGCTTCACCCAGAAGAACAACTAAATGCCCACAACAGCTCTATGAGACAGCTTCTACTATTAGCACTGTATTGCTGGTGACAAAAGTAAGGCCCAGAGAGGTTCAGCCACTTGTCTGAAGTCACACAGCTAATAAGCGGACAGACCTCATTTTGAGCCCAGGTAGTCCCAATCCAAAGACTGCGACATTCACCACTGTGCATACTGCCTCGGGGAAAGGAATAGAAGTAGTTCGCATTTAAGAGGGCTCTGCCACATGCCGTAGCCAATGATAATGATTCAGCTGACCGGACAAACCCAAGAAGGCTTCACTGAGGAGATGGGATCTGAATCGCCCCTGAAAAGAAGGATGGGTCCTCAGGAATGGCTTGAGCCATGGCATAGACATGGACTGAAGAAGGGGCACTTAGGGAAGAGAAAGGGGACTGGCAAAGCTGGGACCAAGGGGTGAGAGTGTAGCAGAGGTGCATGGGGAAGGGGTGCAGGAAGGGGTGAGGCATCACTGGTAGGGGGGTGCCAGGGCCTTGTTCAGGAGCCTGAGCCATAGCCTAACACATGGGGGGAGCCTTTCAGGGCACTGAAAGAGAGTGATCATTACCTCTGGGGACAGCGAGCAGAAGCTGGTGCAAGGAAGTTCCAGAAGAACCGCTCATAAAAGCTCAGCTAGGGCTGGTGGGAAGGAGGGCAGGTGGGAGCCCCTCGAGAAGACGGACAGCTAAGCAAACATGGCCATGAGGGAGAGGGAGGAGAAAGCCCAGGGGAGCTCACCTGGAATCACTGGTTGGGGGCCCCGAACTGTGCCAAGCAGGAGTGAAACGTGGTTGTTGGAGCATTTAGGTTTCAGCTTGCATCACTTCCCCAGGGAAGCCCTTTCTGGCCCCTCCCCAGCCCCAACAGCTCGGGTTCCCTAGTGACAGGGTCTCGGCTGCGGATGGGACCTTGTACATCGCTTTCAACAGGTCACCACTGGGACCAGCCGTTACTCACGCTGTGACTCGCTGGTGTCCTTTCCCCCATGAGCCCGTGCTGTGGGCAGCCTGCACCCCAGGGCCGGACCGGGCACACGGCCTGTCAATGCTCAGGAAGTCCCTGCTCCCTGTGACCCGAGCTCTGCCTCTCGGATGGATGCCCTTCTCCCACCCTTGGACATCAGCCCTGTGGCTTCTCATCACCGTTTCCCCAGGGTCTGTGCCTCCCTGTGGAGCGCAGGGCGGGGAGGTATCCGTGTGTTCACCTGTCCACTCCCACCACACTGATGGGTTCTGACACTTCTGTGCAGTGTTGCCGGGTGGCAATAATGAACAGTTTAGCATGGAAATTGGTCTTAGCAGGAGGGGGCTGCTGTGTGCGTGCCCGATAGAGAACGCTGGGCTAGGGGACACCTTCAGAGCCGCGGTGCTCCAGCTGAAGAGATCTTTACGGCTTTCCTTTCCCGGTCAGCCCCTGCTGCCCGTCCACCTCTGCCTCCTCTGTGTTCCCCCGAAGTTTTCTGCCTCAGCCCTACCTGAATTCCGGCTCCGTCTGCCCCTCACCCCGGCTCAGAAAGTAAGACCGTGCCGGTGGCTGTTCCTTCCCCTCCTCCCAGCAAGTTCACCACCTGTTACCTGTGGATGGTGTCTTCCTTGGGGAAGTCAAAATGACTTCCAGACATTTTCCCCCAAATCCCTGTGGGATTTTGAGAAACAAGGGAAGAGGAGAGCATCTGATCCTCACTGTCAGAAGTGAGATAAGCGGGCTCCTCGCCAAGCAAGGGCAGGGAGCATCTCTGAAAACTCCTGAGAAGGGGTGGGGGGCAGCGAACTCCTTTCTGGGTCCAGCTGGAGCCTCCTTCCCCCCGGGCCCCGGAGCCAGGCTGCCTTGCCCTGCGCAGGTCCGGGCGGGAGGGAGCGCCTCCGGACGTAGTTAGCAGGCGCTGCCTGACGCTAGCGGCACTAATGGATTCTGTTATCTCGCCAGGACCCTTGTCTGCAGATGGGCAAAGCGGAAAGAGGTGGCAGGTTAAAAATACTCTGTTAGCGAAGAGGCTTAGGTGGGGGCCCCTGCCATGAGAATTGCAGCGACGAGAAGCCTCTGTGACAGGAAATCAGCACTGGAACCAAAGGGGCCGGACCCTCGGCTTCTCTTTTGCCTCCAACTTGAATTTGCCACCATTTTGAATATGAGCAAGGAGACAGGGATGGGGGGCGGGATTCATTTTGCCTGTTTTACGAGGCCTCTCCAGCCATGACTTGGGTGGGACAACTTGCAGTCACCTGGCCCTCTCTGCCTGAGGTGGTGGATGGCCAGGCTCTGATTCATTTTATAGCACACATTCTCTTACCCAAGGAGAGGAACCGAGTCCTGGATGGATGGGAATAATAATACCCTACATTTATAGAATGTTTTTATTGCTTCTGAAGTGTTTCCGTATACAGTACCTCACTGCAGCCTTAAAACATGCCCGTGAGGTGAGAATTATTGTCCTAATTTGATATACGGGAGAACGAGGCTCTGAGTGTTTATGAGACTTGCCCAAGGTCACGTATTTAAGAAGTAGCAGATTGTACATTTGAAGGAGTGTTTCCTGATCTCCTGTCCAGGTCTCATCTTGTATCCTTTATTCTCTCAACATTTTGCTCCCCTGGGGCTGTCCCCAACAGCCCAGCCCTCAATTTCATTTTTCTTTAAAGCCCACTGGCCTCTACTGGGTCCAGGCTGGTCCAGCACAGGGCTGGCCTGGGGGCCATTTGCGTTCAGTCCCTCAGGACCCAGATGGAAGCTTGTAGCTGTGACATCCCTTCCTGGGCTCAGGGCTACGGCATCCCAGGATCGAGAGCAGCCCCAAACTTCCAGGTGGGCCTTCATCTTCCACGTAGGTCAGGGGATCTGGGTCTCATTTTTTGACCAAAGAGAACAAATGTCTGGACTTTCACTGGCAAACCGATTCAGGGCTCACTATATTCTTCCTTCCTGTTCAGAAAGCTCCCCCGAAGGTTCAACTTCCTGCTACAGCTGAGGTCGATTTAGACTGAAGTTTACTTCCCACATGAAGTAGGACCCGTGTCCAATGGCCCAAGGAGAGAAGACTCTGGAAAAGGACCCCATCCCACCACCCCAGGAAAGAGCAGATTACATTTCTCATAGACTGGCAAGAAATCATGGGAGGGGAACGGTATGGCAAGAAATCAACCCCAAATCGCAAGATTTTGGAAAAGAGAAAAAAAAAAAGAAATCTCAACTGACTGGAAACTCCCCCAGCGGCTCCACGGTCCCCTGGTTCTACTCCCAGTCCGCGTTTCTCACCGTGAGGTCTCAGCCCGGGAAGGCTCCCCTAAGAACTAAAGTCAAACAGTCACCCACTTGGCGTGGCCAGAACCCTCAACAGGCTCTGCCCACTGACGTGGGAGCAGAGATTCCAAAACACAGAAAGACACCATCACCGACCACAGGGACTCCCTGAAGAGCTGAGAAGGACAGAACGCAGCATCACTTCAAATGCTGTGGAACGCCCTCTGTGCCCGGCATGGTGCTAGGCCCGGGGAGTTGGCCTGGATGGGGTCTTGGCCTTGATTGGGTCCTGGTCCTGGCAGCTTGCACCCCGAGGAAGCAATGCTGAAAACTTCGAGCCTTAGTGACAAATGTAATGTAGACGGATTTGGAAATTGTTCTGGAGAGTTCAAGGGAATGAGAGATAAAGTCCATAGGGCAGGGGGGGTGAGGAAAGGAAAATCAACAAATGTGCAAAGTAGTGTAGTAATGAGATTTGCAAAGAACACAAAAGGAGGGCATCATGCATTGACACGATAATTAACCAAAGGCAAGAAGCAGGCCTGGAGCTGCAGGAGGGTGGTGGGGACACACATGGGGGCAGGAACCGAGGAGGAAGGGTCTCCCTCCTGGCAGCTCTCCGAGGATGGATTCCTCACCTCTGGCTTCGGTCCCTCCCGCCTCACCTGGTGCGCTCACCACCTCCGCTCCTTCCTCCCAGGCCCCAAGCCACTCTCCTTCCCAGGCGACAGGATTCAGAGCAGCTCAGCACCTGCTCCTGCACCTGGGGCTATAAGCAGGAGAGGGAGTTCCCGAAATAGCACGCCAGGCTCGGGGCTCGGGGCTACGCAGGCATGTCAGCAAGCTGACTTCCACAGTCTCTCGGGTTGCTGAAGGAAACCCAGCCCTAACTTCAAAGCTTCACCGACTTGTGTGCCAAGTTATGACCCCCTTCGCCCACTAAATCTTGGGCCAGAGCTCCTCACGGGGCTGCTCTGACCACTGAGAATCTCATTGAACGTGTCTGGAAGGAAAGGGCACCGAGGAAGCCAGGCAGGGGAAGGGAGAGGAGACACCAGGAAAAGAGCTGGTGTCCTGTCTCCCACAGCCTTCATAGCCAAGGGAGCCGCTAATGCATTAATTAACTAAGTAGTTTTGAATGGACTCCATTGGACCTCATTGTCTGCAGCCGCCATTCCCTGAAGGAGTCATCACAGACGCGGCGCACGCTACATAATTAAATATCAACACATGTGTCCCCTGCCCAGTGCTGGGACGCGTATTTGCTCGCGTTAATGAGAACCGGAGTGGCCTTCCTGACGGGAGGCCCAGAGAAGTAAGAGGGGTGAGGCACGTGTCACCTGAAGATGAGGTCCTTAAGTCCAGACCCCCTCTCTTCCTGCTTCCCCACCACCTGCTCCCCACACCCCACCCCCAGAAGGGCATCTCAGGACCCCAGGTGGAAGCTTCTCCACCAGACCACAGGCCACAGCGCCATCGGCTTCCTGCCTCATAATGCGGTCGGCCACAGCAGCCCGCACAGGGGGCATAATGACTCTGTTTCTACTTAATACAAATTGTGGTTATTTAGCAGTCCAAATACCAATTCCCTGTTGAGCTCCCCGTCATTGAACCCCTCCCCAAATGTACTTAAGCAGATCGAGCACCAGCACCCGTGTGCTGCCCCTGCCTCTGCTTCCCTCGCTCAATCCATCCAGAGATTACTTTCTGGCTTTGTGGGGGGGGGGGTCCCACATTATTAATACTGAGATGGGTGACAAAGTGCATTTGTTATATGATGCAGCTTGGTGGAACCGAAAGGGCAGGCCTTTAGAGTCAGAAGGCCTGGGTTCGAATCCCAGGGCTGCTACTTCCTGGCTGTGGAACACTGGGCAGTTGACCTAAACCTTTCCTTATATGGAAAGTGGGCACAGTGACACCTGCATCTGGATGGGGTGTCTGGGGTATCTGTTCAGAGAAGGGGGTGTGCCCTAGGGATGGAACTATGCCTTCTACTCGGATTTCAGCTGAGAGCACGCTCACTCGAATGCAACTCGTTCTTACCCGTTTTGTTGACTGATATATCCCAAACCCCTACAAGAGTGACCACTGTATAGCAGATGCTCAGGAAATAGTTGAAGGACACAATTTCTCCTATTCGACTTTCATACCAATCCCATGCAGTGGAATCTATGGCCACATTTTGCAGAAGAATAAACAGGCTCAGAGACGCTGAATGGCTTGCCCAAAGCCCAACAGCTAGCTTGGGATGAACCACTCAGGTGTCTGACTCAAGGGCTCTTTCCAGTGCCTCCAGCAGGCTCTACACACTTGGGGAGTTTCTCATTTTATAAAAAAAGGGAAAAAAAAGACGGAAAGAAGATAAAGTGGGTGTGGCTTTTAAGAATGACAGGCAGTGCTCCTGAGAGGCTAATGGGCCCCAAGACAGTTCTTAAGTGGCCAGCTGTGGCCAGGTTATATTGTCCCATTAAGTCCCAGTTTTAACCAGGACATGAGGCCACAGAAAGGGCATGCAGCAGGCATGAGAGGCTGGACTCCTCTGGGATCCAGGACTCAAGACTCCACCCCCACATTCATTTCAAAAGACACTGTGCCCCTTGGGCAGTTTTCCATTAGGCGGAGCTGACCATGAGCCCATCTTGCACTCTTTGGAGTGAACTCCCGAGAGAGGGTGTTCTGACTGTCCCCACCCAGGCCTGCTGATGCTTCCAGACCGAGTCATTGGACATGGGACTACCGTGCTGGGGGAAAGGCAGGCGCCTCCCTGCACGGCATGCCCCCATATGCTGCGGAGAGCCAGAGGACAGAAGATGTTGACCTTTGGGACTCAGAGCAGACGGAGTGACAGGCCACATGCTCCAGACCCAGACATGACACATACTAAAAAACTGATAAACAAGAGTAGATTAATGGAGTGGCGACAAGACACAGTGCAAGTTCAGATGGGCTACACGTGATCAGCAAAGGCGTGGACCAGCAGCTCGGGTGCTTTTGGAACTTTGGCTCATCAGGAATATTTCTCTGTCTCCTACAGCGGACCAGATGCTGCAGAGGCCTGGTCCCAGGGCAGACTGGTGCTCCATCCACTGCAGAGGCCTGGTCCCAGGGCAGACCAGTGCTCCATCCACAAGTATACCTTGGGAGCATCTGGCCCTATCTGGAAATAAGCCAGGGCCCCTCTCCTACACGCTCTAGAGTGGCCCCAGCTTTGTGGGGGCTGGGAGCACCATGGAGTCAGAGAGACTCAGTCCTGGACTTGGAGGTGACATTGGGGTTCACAAGGGCAGAATCCGGGGGAGTGGAAGACAGATTTGGGGCAGTGCTTGGGGGATGGGGCGGAGGAAGAACGGAAAGAGCGTGCTCAACAGGTGAGAAAGCTGACCTCAGGCGGCAGAGGAGACAAAACCCACGATGCCAGGGACAGCCGACTCTAGTCTGGGTATTGGCACAAACCAAGTATGGCTTTGAGCAAGTCATTTCTCTTTTATGATCCTGACTTTATTTACCCCCCCACCCCGCCCCCATAAAGGGCTTAGGTTGGATAAACTCTAAATTCCTTTACTATTAAAAAAAATGTTAAATTCCAGACTTATCCTTCCCTAAATGTCTGGACTTTTCTGGTCCCTGCCAAGCTCAGAAACAGGATCTCCAAGGACTTTTCCAGCTAAGTGTGGGGTGTCCCCGTGCATCCCTCATTAGATATTCCCCACCTCTTCTCACTCCCCAGCCCCCCTTCATTTCCCCATATGCAGATGGCTTTGTTTTCCAAACCTGATGGATGCTGACAGGTAGATTGTCTCAGTGTCACCAGACTGCCAGAGGCTGCTTAAGTCAAATGATTTTCTTTCCCCTAATAACTTGGAGGATTTTTTTTCCTCTTAAAAGGCAAAAAAAAAAATCGAGGTCTTTTTTTAAAAATGCCTCTTTTTTACCTTAAAGAGACAGAGTGTCATTTATCTTCCTCTTTAGCCCAAAGTCAAATGAAAGGAACGTTAAACAAAGACCAGCCTGCCTTGGAGCAGTCATTTGTGACTGGAGGCTGGGGAGAATGGGATGGGCCTTGGGGACCATCTCCAGAGACTGGTGATTGACAGGCTGAAGGGAAGCGGGGGCGGTTGGGGTTTGAACTACAGCCAGGAGGAGAGACACAGCCACCCACAGAGGCAGGGGAACTGGGGGCCCTGTGGGGTGGGATGCCTGCCAGATGGGGGGTAAGAGGCTGGCTAGCAGGCCAGAGTGATCTGTGGGGGGCTCATAAAGGGGCTAGTTCAGCCAAGCACAAGAGGACAGGATGAATCTGGTGGGCAAAATCAAATAGACTTCATGATGGGATTCCGTGACCCCTAAATTATTCTGGCCTTTGGAACGGATTTAAATGCCTTCCACCCTCTAACCTGTATCGTTTTTAATGAGTCACTAACCGTGATTGGGTGATCCACTAACCAACTAGTGCTTTAAGCTCCTCCTACTGATAAATATCCTTACAGTGAGAAGATAAATAAAATGCAGTCCTTGTTCTCCAGAATCCCAGGATCTAACAACGAGAGCAAGACAGGGAAAGAAAAATAACAGGGAGCAATGCCAGTGAGCAAATGCCTGATGACGGTGGTGGTGCCAGGCATTCAGGGATTAGGTGTGGCTGGGGAGGGAAGGCTTCCTGGAGGGGGTGTCACTCCTAGTGGTCCTGTAATGGGTGGTACCTTCTCATCAAGGGTTGCCATCCGACTGCAAGATGGGACGAGGGGACACAGATTAAAGGTACGTGGGTACGTTTGACCGACTTAGAAAGAGGCAAACTATCCATATCAAAGAGTGACAGCATGGCCACTGCTTGAGCCTAAAGCCCTAGTAAGATTTAAGGATTTGGGGAGTGGGGTGGGGTACCTTCAGACTTAATGGTAATTGTACTCCTAATCATAGCTAACATCTACTGAAAGCTCACTGTGGCCAAATACTATTCTAAAGGTTTTCTATGCACCATCTCATTTAATCTTCAAATCACAATCAGGAAGGCTATTCCCCTCTTTAGAGGTGAAGAAACCAAAGCATTGAAAGTTCAAGAAAATTGCCTAAATGACCTAATGGACTCTGTAAATGCTAACGTCTTTAACTATTACATGACAACAATAATAGCTCCTACCTGATAGGGTGGTGTGGTGAGGATTAAATAAGAAACCAGATGGGAAGCACCAGGCACAGTGCCTGGCACACAGTAGGTGCTCAATCAATATTAGCCCGAGCATCATGAAAAGTGGCTCTGGGAAAGAGGTGCATATCGTGCTTGCACACCCATGTGAAAGCCTTTGTTTGGGGTCTCTGTTAACTCATAGAGTAACATTTCTGTGCTGGGAGAAGTGTAATTGGAAAGGTCATGGGATCGCATCAGGAAAGGCCTGAATGCCTGTATTTGGCCTGGGGAAAGGGTATGCGCTGTTCTACTTTGCGACTGCCTTACAAACAACGCCTCAGTACCTGCAACTCGCCGCACTGCTGCTTCCATTGAGGATGCCTCTGCCTGCTCCAGATGCCCGCAGCCCTGCCCATGTCTGCAGGTGATGCCCGGGGCTCCCCAGTGTCTGATGTCAGCAAGGGCAGGTGGAAAAGAACACACGCCCTTACACTTATCTCACTGCGTGAGAGCGAGGCCTCTGAGTTTTGGGGTGGTGACTGTCCCAAAGAGGCTGTCTTCTCCTTCTAAAAGATTCTGAAGGCAGAGAGAGCAGACCTCCTGGTATCCCCAGAATGCACCTTGTCCACTGTACCAAAGGGAGGGCTTGCTGGGCTCGCACCTTACCCGGCATGCATCTCAGGAGCCTGAACCAAGTTGCTCCCTGTGTTCAGTGGGTAGCTTCTCGAGCAGCAGAGAAGATGGGGCAACTGAGTTGCTCTGGGGCCAACTGGCTACAGAAGAGGGGTCCCTCCGGCCCCTCCTAAGGAATGTGGCTGATTGACCTGATGCCATGGAGAGAAGCCCAGGCCTCGGAGGAAGAAGATTAAGAGCTGGGTGACCGTGAGTCAGTCCCTGCTCTCCCTGGGCTGGGGCTATCTCCGTGGCATGTAGGAGTGGAGGGCCGTGGAAGGCAGTGGTTGGGAGTGAAGCCCGGAGCCCTTCTCCCTAAGTCTGACTCTTGGCCATGGCCTTAAGGTGCCGCATGACTTGGGACAAGGTACTTAAGCTCCACCAGCCGAATTTCCTCACTTGGAAAATGGGCTGCAGGGTTATGAATTAATACATGCTCAAAACTTAGAGGCTGACCTGGCACCGGAAACGTTAGATATGCTTCCCAGGACCACTGCTCCCACGACTCCCAACAAGCCTGCTTGGTCAGATAGCCCTTCCAAGCCTCCACCAAGTCTGTGCTCCATCTCCTGGCACTCTGAGCACTGTCTAGATTCTGACTTAGCTAGCCTTTGCCGAGCGCCTCCTGCATGTGAATGTTTTATTATATTTAATCCTCTAACGAGTCTCGTGGGACTGACATTAGGATGCTCATTAGGAAATGAGACCATCACAGCTCAGAGAGTGCAAGCGAACTTCTCAAGGTCACACAGCTATCCCACTGCAGAGCCAGGATCCACAATGGCCCCACCCGGTTCTCTTTCCACTCAAATCCGTCTGCAGTGGGGAGAAAGGACCAGTCCTTTGGTTCAGAGCTGCCAGTTCTGGCCAAGATTTCAGGGCCAAGGCCCTGGCTCCTAGCCGATCCAGTTCTGGACCCAGTGTGTATGCTGAGCCCATCTTAACGGTTGGCAGGGGATTGGCCAGGGAAAATGTTACCAGCTGAACCAGCATTAGCCAGCTGAGAAGTAAGATTGACCCTCTCGTTACAGGCCTGACCTGTGGAGGGATGGGCAGCTTTGAGCCGGCAAGAACGCTCAGCCACATCTGCTCCTGAGGTCTGCGGGACTTCTGTCTCCTCCATCCAGCCCCGGGATGCTACACGGGCCCCGGCGTGCCAAGATATGATGTGTGTAGGAACACATACTCACACGGGGGAATTAGGGGTCCGGGGATAGAGATCCTTGGAGAGAAGAAGAGTGAGGGGAGTATATGGGTCTTCTTCCTTATGCTGAGCCCCCTCCAAGGAGGGTACTGGGGTCAGAGGCCAGAGTCTGGGGTCGTGATGAGAATGGTCTCCGTAAATCTGTTTGGGGCTTGCCCGGTAATGGAGGGGCCCTGCCTACACACTGGTCTTGGCCTGTATCAGTGAGAGTGGCTTCTGAACACAGGAAGGAGGGCAGTGGGGACTTGAGAGGGCCTGGTGGCTTGTGGTTGCGTGGGGGCCTGTGGGATGGGGAAAGAAGGGACAACTCTCGGGAGAACGTGTGTTCTTGTTCTATTCTTGCAGGGCACCTGGGGGAGGCAGGGAGGAGCCCAGAAGGCAGGGTCAGAAGGAGGCTCAGCGGGCAGAGGTGGGAAGACGTTGGGGCTGCTGAGGGAGGGAAGAAGTCACCGTCAGAATCTCTGGATGGTCGTCCGCCAGATGTGGAGACCATATGGAGGACAAAGGCTGGAGGTGGGCATGGGGGAGACAAGGACAAAATACGAGGAGGAGGGCTGAGAAGGGCATCCGAGGCAAGCAGAGAAGCAGCTCACCTCTGCTGGCCCGGAGACGGCACAGGAGTAAGAGTGGGAGGGGCTTGCACACCGCTGGCTGGTACCCCAGGACTGTGGGGCTTGCCAGGCCCTCGGCTGAATGCTCTGCCTACTTGCTCTGCCTGAAGCTTCTCCCAGGGCTCGACAAGACCCCCACACCACAACCCCTGCTCTGCACCGGCCCTCATGCCTCCTCTCCTCCTTTACACCCTCAGGTTCACTGCAGCAAAGTGCCCATATTCCCCAGACTGCAGTGGCGGCCACGGGAGAAATCTCCCCAAGCCAATGAGTCTGTATTTCCCGGTCTCCTCCAATGTCCCGGGATGCCCGGCAAACTGGATCTGGCCCCGGCTTATACGACCTCTACTTGGGACCCGGAACTCTCTGGCCGGGTCCGGCCCATTACTATCTTTGGGGGAGCTGGGTCAGCCTGGAGCCAGCTGCGGCTGGAACCTTGCACTCTGGCCACTCTGTGGGAGCTCCCAGACCCTGCAGGAAACAGACTGCAGGGGCAAGCCGACCGGCCCTCCGGCAGGGAGCAGACTGACTGATCTGGTGGAAGTCTTTGGGAGGAGGAGTCTGATCAGCGCTGTGGGACATCTGGAGAGCCTTTACCTGAACAGGACTCGGAAGCTAGACTGAGGGAGAGCGCAAAAGAAGACTAAGGGGCGAGCTCGGGTCCGGGGTGGGGGACAGGGATGTGCTAGGTCAGGAGCAGTGGGGGTCTCCCACCCAGGTCCACTCATTCCAGCTCAGCACCTGACAGGAAAACATGGAAGCAATTATGGGATACAGCTGGTTGCTGGGCAAGAGAGCGGAGTCATTCTTTCTGGGAGGAGGTCTCTCCTTCCCTCCCCCTTCATCCCCTCATGGCTGGCATTTCTGCCATCCTGGGTCCTCTGAATGCGAGACGCAAAGACTCCTGCCTGTGAGTAGGAAAGGAGGGAGGCTACGTGGCCTGCCAGAAGACAAAGGGAAAATGACCTCGGAAAGGTGGTCTTGAGGTGGACAAGGCCTAACTGTGCAGCCCTTCAAATTCCAGGCAACCTTGTGGGCTCTACAAGCTGCCTGGTCTGTCCTCTGCTGGGAGGCCTGGGGCCAGCTGCCTCCCCCAGTAAGTAGTCACTGCTCTCCTGGGGACAGGGCTGGAAATCGGGAAAGGTGAGCCACAGCCCCAGTGCAGGATGGGAGCTATAACCTGAGGCCCCAGGGGACAAAGGTCAGGCTGGAGAAAGGATATAAGAAAGACAGTCTTCCTAAGAGAGTGTCTAAGAAAACCTGACAGCCCAAGACGGAAGACGGTACGGTTCAAAAGACAGTGAAAAGATACCTAGGGACTCATCAGGAGGGTTATAGGGTTGGACATGGGTCGGCCTCCCGTTGAGGGGTATCTTGGGGTTTTGTTTAATGTGAACTGATGGATGCCTCAGTTCTGTTTCTGTCTGAAGCCACCAGCCTGATGGACCTTTCTTCCCTTCATACTCGTTTGGGGCTTTACACTTTGCAAAATGCTTTCAAAGTCAGCTGAATCTAATGCACACAAAATATCTATTCAATAGTGGGTTAAGACTTCCCGACACTTCACAGCTGAGGAAAGGAAGGTCGAAGGACGTCGCTTCTGGCATTAGTTCCCACCAGCCTTTCCAGCCAGATGGTAAGAATCGGCTTAGATGGGCCAAGCAAAGTCTTTTAAATGCCATGGAGGTGAGCACTGCAAAGGAGGTCCCAATGGCCTCTAAGGAGCTCTGGGCCTGATGCATTTCCATGGGTGTGGGCCGGGCTGTGACCACCAGGCTTCTTGCTTTCCCCATGTATCCAGGCATATCCTTAGTTACCAGAGTGGCAGCCTTGGTCACCCCAAGCATGGGCTTTGAGGCCATGTAACAACAGGCATTGGGGGTAGGGAGAGTAAGACCCACATATCTTGAGGTCATAGAGAATAAGACCCAGAGACCACAAGCGAGCAGGTCCACATGAGGATGACAGCAGTTGTAAAAGTCTTGAGAACAATGAAAGAACTGGAGAAAGCCCCAGAGTGAGAGCTAGACAGTCAAGGGGTACTGTCCCGGTAGCAAGTGCCAAGGAAGTAAGTGACTGAAACAGCGCCGGGAGGTGAGCTACTGGTGCGTCTGGCGTGCAGCCCTGGAGCTGGAGCTCTCGCTCATGATTACACATCCCATTATGTCCCTGACTTGCTCGAAGACCTTAAACAGCTCTCCCTCGGTGGCCAAAGTCGAATCGTTGAGCATGCCAGTCCAGACCGCTTAGCACCTGGCCCTTGTGTGCCTACTTGCTCTGCCTGAAGCTTCCCCCAGGGCTCGACAAGACCCCCACACCACAACCCCTGCTCTGCACCGGCCCTCATGCCTCCTCTCCTCCTTTAAACCCTCAGGTTCACTGCAGCAAAGTGCCCATATTCCCCAGACTGCAGTGGCGGCCACGGGAGAAATCTCCCCAAGCCAATGAGTCTGTATTTCCCGGTCTCCTCCAATGTCCCGGGATGCCCGGCAAACTGGATCTGGCCCCGGCTTATACGACCTCTACTTGGGACCCGGAACTCTCTGGCCGGGTCCGGCCCATTACTGTCTTTGGGGGAGCTGGGTCAGCCTGGAGCCAGCTGCGGCTGGAACCTTGCACTCTGGCCACTCTGTGGACTCAGCCTTTACTTGATCTGAGAACTCCTTCCTATATTTATCAGTTGAGCTCAAATGCCTACTCTTCTTTGACGCCTTTTCCAACGTTGCCAGGAAAGAGGCCAAGGCCCTTGTTCTTTCTGCTTCAGGCCCTCGGCCCGAGTACGTATTTCTGTCTCAGTGCTCTCCGATGGCATGTTCCATTTGTTAGCATTTGGCAAAATGCGACATGCATCTTTGTATTCCTCCCAGCTCACCCAGTCCGGGTCTCAACTTCTCACTAGTTAGGTGTGGTGTCAGACACAAGTAGGAATGACTTGCAGTGAGTCAAGGCCTGGTTAGGAGTATGGATTCTAGAACCGTCCCCGCTCTGCCTCTGGTTGATGGCACACCCTTCGCTTCTCTGTGCCTTAGTTGCTCCTTTTGTAAGATGGGGATAATAATTACGGATACCTCACAGCGTTATTATGAGTATTAAGAGTGTTAATATATGCAAAGCTCTAGGACACTGGCATTTAGGAAGCACTACATAAGTGTTTACTGTAATAATTATTATCTTTTGAATGAACGGAGAAACAACATGGAATTAGCAAGCTGGTCACATTTTTCCTTAGTGAACTCAGAAAGGGTATCATTTGATGGAGGGGTGAAAGGAAGGTTCTGACGGAGTGAAACAGGGAATGACAGACAGCAGAAAGCCTCATCAGTGGCCCAGAGAACTAGGCCAGCGGTTCTCCAAGTGTGCTCCCCAGACCAACGGCATCAGCCCCACCTGGAACTTACTAGATATGCTCAGGCCCTGCCCCAGCAGGGGACTACACAGGGTGTATTTTAATAAGCTCTCAGTGATTCAAATACACCCTCTAGGTGAGAGGCCACCAGGCCAGACTTCCTCCATCTTTTATTATCTGGGTACAGTGTGCACCCCGAGCTTCCAAACCTGCTATTGAGAAAAATCTGGGCTCCAGCCAGAATAGAACAAGCATCAGGGAGAAGACACCCGTGTGGATCGCGGACTGTGTCCGAGGATCTAGCATGGGCTCTGCCACACAGGAGGAGCCCGAGTGTCACTTTGAGTCCTCTCTCCTCCTTTTCCTGCAGAGAAGTGGTACCCAAGGGAAGAAAGAGAAAATCTCTGCTCCCAGGGCACTGCTTCCAGAGAATCCCTGAGCTCTCGGTGGTGGGGGGAGGCCAAAAGCAACAGCGCGGAATTGTGGGAGCCTTGCTTTGAGGATCAGTGCACATGCTGTGTGCCCTGGGCACGTGTTCTTTCACGGGCGTGGGGACAGTGTGCACAGGGACACTGTCCCTCTCTGCGGAACCTGAGGCTCCACTAGAGGAGCAGGTGGGAAGGAATGAGGGAGGAGAGCTTGGCTGGGGCCCAGCGCTCCTGACAAAGGTTTACTCAGTGAGTCAGGCTGGCCTCAGCCTCCCCCTGAGAAAGGCCTAAAATACCAAATGAAGGAATAAATCTTCAGGGGGTGGGGAGGGGGTGTTGCCTGCCTCTGCCTTCTCTCCATGGGGTCCTTATGCTCGAGAGCTAGCAGCACTCCCTTACCTCATGCTGCACCTGCGCCCTCCGCCCCCCAGCTGGGAAAGCAGTTCGGAGGGCACTGAATGAGACACAGTGCGAACACACGTATTGTGAGGACGGGAGGAGATGGGGAGTTCAGTGGCTTACCCCTTCAATATACCCAACTTAGGATGATGTAGGGCAGTGGTTTGCAAGAATGACAGCATTGGCACCACGGCAGAAACGCTGAATCAGCATCCGAGGGAAGCACAGTTCCAGGTTGGTCCCTATCCGATCAGTCTGAGACCCCGGGGCAGAGCCCAGCGGTCTGAACTGTACCAAGGTCTCCAGGGGATGTGGATACAGGCCCAGGTTTGAGAACCACTGGTTTAGGGCACTTCAGGCTTGAAGTGCTTTTCTTCTTCCTAAGAAGGGCATGTACTTCTTCCTAAGAAGAAGGAAGCTCCCTGCCCACAATAGGGGAGCGTCTCCCCTGCCCTGGCATTGAACCCCACCACACAGGGCCTGCCCCCCAAGGATGAGGGTGTGGTGGGCACAGGCCAGAGAGAGTCTGTGGTGACAGTGCAGGAGGCAAGGCCCTGTGGGTGGTGAGGGGGAAAGGAGAGAGGCGGGGAGGCTGCCATGACTCATTTTCTCTTAACACGAATGCCCAGAGGGGGCCTCTGCTTCCCTGCCATTGAAGCGGGTAAATTGCAGGATGATGATGGTGATATTACCAATAATGATGATAATAGCACCAATAACGTGAGGTCAGACAGGCACTTTCCCGTCTTCGGTCAAGGGGTAAGGTTGTGGCTTTGGTGCATTTGCTTCTGCCTTAGAGGAAAACCTGGATCCCAGCCAGCTCCACTTCCATGCCAGGGTGGGGGGGTGCAGCTAGGGGCTCCGAGACCTGGGCCCTCCCTCCCTGCTGCAGGACCCTCCCTGTCAGTCAAATCCCCGCTCCTAGAAGGGGAGTCTGCCCTGAGTCCGGGCAGGTGAAGGGATGGGGAGGCAGCCAAGGGGCAGGCAGCATCTGCCTTTCACCTCTGGAAAGAACATCTGGTGAGTCTTCAGTTTGCAGATGAGATGCCAACCCCAGAGGTCAGGGGACAGCCACAGGCATGCAGCTGGGGAGAGGCTCACCCTGGAGAAGGTGAGGCCGCCAGGGCACTGCCGGCCTCCACGCCTCCCAGGGCAAGCCACGAAGAGAAACCAGACACAGAATGCGTGTTGGGGTAGGAGGCCTCAGCAAAGCCATAAATACTCTCGAGCATACTCTCGAGCTGGAGTCTCCCCCTTACAGATCATCTCCTCCCGCCCTTGCCCAGAGAAAGCAGGCAGAGCAGAGATTCGGAATCTCAAGGAGAGAAAAGGTCATCTGGTAGCATTCTCCTTCCACATTAAAGCCCCCGCCACCCGCGCAACCCATCTCTTATTCCTCAAGATTTCCCAGGATGAAATATTTCCCCCAAATGCTACAGCATTTCCAGGAGGATCAAAGGGAACAACCAAATACCGGAGCCCTCCGTCCCTTCCCTCTTGCCGCCTGCCACCCCGCCCCCACGCTGGGCTTCAAACACTGGAGGAAATTAGCACAAGGCCCCCTGTCATCACAAGCAGTGACTTGTGAACATGTGCTTGGGTCATTTCTGCTCCACTACAAGAGGTTTGGGGCAGCTCACTGGGGGCCTGTTTTTTTTTTTTTTTTTTTTTTTTAAAGAACTGTGTGTATGTTAAAGTCATTAAGGTTTGAAAAGGGGGTGGCGGGTAGGGGAGTAAAGGCCATTATATAGGAAGAGAAGAAAAATGACCTGTCTTCAGGCTGTCAACAGAGGAAACGCCTCTGCGCCAGGGAGTGGGAGAGGGGTTGGGGACGGGGGCTTGAGTGGGCACCTCTGCGCCCAGATGGCTGAGAGCAGGGTAAAGGGAAAGGTTTTGTCCCTCAGTCCATGCCTTGGCCATGGCAGTGGCTATGGCTGCCTGGGCATGGGTGGTCACTGTGCCTGTGTTAAAGACAGGGAACAGCTGGGAGACAAGACAGAGTGAAAAAAAACTAACACAGACCGTGAGCTTCCTACACGTCAGGCACGGCATATGCACTCGGCATCCACTTTCCAGTGAACCCCATTTTGTAGATGAGGAGACTGAGTCCCAGCGGTTAAGTACCTTGCCCAAAGTTACACAGTTAGCAAGTGGCAGACTGAGCCTGGAAATAAGGCCACATGACACCATGGCCCACATCTTTGGAGACTTCGCTCCAGTTAAGACCAGCTCGTTGTACGGAGTTCCTGCCCCTCAAGAGTATTTGCGACCACCGCCCCCCACCCCAAAGCAGCCACAGGGAGCTGGGGCAGAAGACACCTCAGCTGGGGTGTGGGCAGCAGAGCAGCGGCAGCCGGGAAAGAATCCCAACTGTTCCCGAACAAACCAGAATGTTCCCCTGATCGGGGAAGCATTTGGTCGCTCCCTTCTGTCCAAGTTTGAGAAGGGATCTTGGGGGCTCCGGACTCCTCTAGAACCCCAAACTCCCAGCCTTCCAGCCCCATCCCCAAGCCCGGCGCTCACTCGGCAGGAAAACTCTAGCCTCCAGGCCCCAGCCTGTGACCTTTTCTTTCGTTTCAGACCTTAATGTCCCCGCACAGGAGACAAATTTGCACGTGTGGTTCTCTGCAGCGACCTGGCTCTGTGCACGGCCACGAGGAGTGTCCCAGGTACTCTGTCCTGCCTGGGGCACTGAGGAGCCTTTCTCATCTCCTTCAAGGACAGCCTGTGGCCTCCCCAGACACTTTGGTCACCTGCCCAGGCTGAGAAAAGCGGTGGTGGGGGGCAGTGGGGGAGCACAGGGGAAGGCCATGACTGTTTTCACATCCTCCCAGGTAGGCAGACCCCGAGGGGTGAGTCCCTGTTCCCCAGAGCACAGGCTCCACATCACGGCTCCAGTGACAGCCCTTGTTTTCCTTGTTGGGGAAGTTCTGGAAGGATGAAAGTCTGATCCCACTGGCTGCTCCACAGGCCTCCTCTGCCAAAACATACTGTGAAACGACCCCTGACCTCCACCTCATACTTTCTCTGCTCCACCTCCCGTCAGCCCTGTTTGCTCCTCTCGTCCCCGGAGAGGGTTAGACAGCTCGGTAATTTAGGGATCACCAGCAAGAGAGGTGCAGAGGTCAGAAGTCAGCGAGGGGCTGGGAGGGGAAAGTCACCCCTGCTCTCTGGCGAGCCCCCCTCCTCCTCGAGCCCACCTCTCGCCACCATCTGCAGACCAGGCCCCCGCAGGGTTGGGAGGGTGGGGACCGGAGCTGGGGCCAGGAAGTGCTGGTGGACAGATACGAGGAGAACATGTGTTTTTTAATCCTGCCCCCAAAATTAACTCGAGATGCAAATGTACGCCTCCGATTTTCTTCTTTGGAAACTTTGCTAGGGAAGGAAAGGGTACATTCCCCTGAGAAGCGGCTGATGTTGGAAGTTCTTTCTACGATCTCACTTCAGTTCCTCCCTGCTATAGCTGCTACAGGAACAAAAGCCAAGCTTCCCAGTCTCGGTCCTCTTTCTTTCCACCGCCTGTTCAGTCTAGCTCGGCACTTAGCTCGGCTCCAAACGCAATGAGCGGTTCGATTCCTTCAGGGAGATGAGAAGCCAGCTCATATTTCTTCCTTGAGAAACTGGGACCACCGAAGGCCCATGAGAGGGTCTTACTGCAGTTCCAGAGCTACTAAAAGGGCTTTGCTCGGCCCCCGTGAATAGAATTTTCTGGAAATTCCATTCATGGAAGGTTAGCTCTAGAAGGGCCTTGCGGTGCTGTCTTCTCATTTCGTAGTAGTGAGACTGAGGCGTATCGCTATCTTTTGCTGGTTGCAGAAATGAGAGCTCTTCAGCTGTCCGAAGGGAAGGGAAAGGGGCTTGAAGACCTGTCTTAGACTGACCAGAGCTACAGAGGGCGTTTGCATCCAGCTCTTCTGGGTTCTCGCCCACCGCCCCTTGGGGAGGGGCAGCTCAGCCTGTCTCTGGGGAGAATGTGCAGCTGGACTGGATGGCCTAGTGAATTAACATAACTTCACAGGGTGGTCACCTCCATGGCTGGGGGAGCCAGCGGAGGCCAATGTGCTGGGATCAGAAGAAGGGACACTTTGCTCCCGCCAGGCTTTTTTCACATGTGGAATCTAGCCAGGGCTGCAACCTCCTGGCCCAGCAAGAAAGCCTTTCCTCTCTTACTCCCACAGACCTGGAGGGCTGAAGCCCAGGGGTGGGGAAGGAGGGATTTATTCAGTCTGGTATAGGGAGGGCAAGCTCCTCTGGGGCTCCCTTCCCCTCCAGGGGTGAGGTCAGAAGAATAAAGGTCACAGATGGACCTGCCATTGGATGAGGGAGGCACATGTGTTCCTGCATGCCTGGGAAGGAAGGGGGTGGGGGCACCAGGGTTTGACAACTGAGGCGGGGGAGAAGTCATTGATGGCTTGGAAAGCAGACAAGGTTCATCCTGAATCTGGAGGGGGGTGGGCAGTGGAGCTGTTGGAAGTCACTTGCTTGAATGTCACTAACATTTCATTTCACCCTCCCTCTGCCTTCCTGTCTCCTTCTTCGTCTTCCCTCCCCACCCCCACCCTCTGCAGCAGGGGACCAGGGGCAGAGGAAGAGAGGTCTGTAGCGCCTCTTTGACTCCACTGACCATCAGGGGCCAGGAGCTGCTGCCCACAGGAGAGAAAGCAAGTGGCAGAGACAGAGGGAGGGTGGCTGGCAGCAGCTGCAGCGTCACCCGGCCCTGTGTGCAACCCCCCTTCCCACTGCCTCCTGGTCCCAGGCTGCGGGTGGGAGCCGGGCCAGGTGGGGTGGGCATCGGTGGGAGGAGGGTGGGGAGGTGTAAGAATGTCACAACTCTTCTGTTCATGTTGCCAACCTGTATGCTTTCGTTAGACCCTGAGTCTCTGCTAGTAAGAAGCTAGTCAGTTTGCCCGGGGGAGAAGGGGGTGGCTGTCTGTGGCAGAGGAGGGGTGCAGGGGGCTGTGACAACCGATGGGGTTTTTGGAATGATACCCTGCCTCCCAGCCCCACCCCCCACTTCAGAAACAAGGAAGGTACACCAAGGGCAATCTAGATAAGGTGGGTGTAGTGTCATTAGCCTGACTTACTCATCACACCCCGGGCCTCCACCAGGGCGAGCGTGGGCAGGGAGGGGGACTGGGGACACGGACTAGGGATGAGGCAAGTGGTTACGCTTCAGTCAATTTGGAAAGTTGTTGACATGATAGAGATGGAATGAGAGATGCGGAGTCAGATACCGGGCGCGCCCAGCTAAACCTGCCACCCAGCTCACTCAGGGGCCCAGCTGCTCTCCCCACGTCAAGAGGTCCCCTGGTGGGGAGAAGTCGGGAAGAGCACATGTGCACACACGCGCACACATACACACTACAGATGGTCCCCCCGCACGTGTGTGTGCACACACACCTCACATGCACACATAAATGCGCAAACACACATAGACACACAGACACACACCACCACGTAGTTGCAGGGAGATTCTGGAAAGTCTCTCTGGCCCATTCTCAGTAAGCCTCAGCTGTTCCTCCAGGCTCTGGCGGGAGTGGGGGGAGGGTGGGGAGGCCCAGCAGATGGTCCCAGCTAAGCCGCAAGTCTCCCAGTGCCTCTAAATTCAGGGTCTGAGCCCCTCCAAGGCCAACAGTCCAATTAAGCTTTGTTCCCACAGGTGGAAAGCAAATGAATTCGGAGCCATTCCTTCCCTTCTTTCGGGCATCGAGCCCTCAGGCCTCATCCCCTCCCCCTCGGCATCCTTGCAATTTCCCATATGGACTCCTTGCCTCCCACACTCTGCTCTGAAGATTAGGTTACTCAGGGATCACAGACCCCCAGAAAGATTTCCTTCCAAGATGTCCTCTAGACCGCAGGGACCTGCCTGAAGAATTCAAAGGAAAACTCGGGGCTCAGAGGCTTGGCCTCCACTAGGGAGCGTCTTTCGGTCCCACAGGGGGCCCCAGGGGATGGAAGCCAAATATCTCTGAACCTTCCGTGATGTTCTCGTTTCCTTCTGTCAATGGCCTGGAAAAGCTGCAGGGAGATCCTGACGCCGCCTCTCCTAGAGCTCCTCCTCCTCCCCACAGAGCTCATGGGCATGACTGGCATAAATATATCCATACATCTCTCTATAAATACACACATCTTTAGCTATATATATCTTTTCTTCTAAAGACTTGGCAAGAATTCCCTAGAAGACTTTTCCATGACACAATAGAAAACCAGCAGAGTCATTGGTTTGATGGTTGCCTCAAACACAGCTTTGGGTTGACCTTCGCAAAGCTCCTTTGAACCCTGCTTCCCATAACTGAACCCCTCTAGCCCTCACTGGCCTCCCAGCGCCTGGCAACCGGAAAATAAAGCTCAGTTTCCTGAAGCTGCCACTTCATTCCTTGTTGGCCTCTGTCCAAAAGCAAAAAAAAAAAAAAAAAAAAAGAATCCATTGCTTTTGACCTATCATCTTAAAAAAATAATGGGCTCAGTATCTGAGCTCCAGCTGGCAGCAGGAGGAATTAGCTGGGCGACAGGATCCCAGGGCGCTGAGGGACAGTGTGGGTAAGGATGGGCTGCTGGAGGTTTCGGAGGGGGCTAGACCTCCGTGGTCAGCATGATGGGGAGCACTGAGTAGGCATCTATCAAGGCTTAGGAACCACTGGGGCACCACTGGGGCCATGAGCAAAGCTGTGGTGGGTCTCCCTTTGACGGTTTCTGGAATAAACAGGAGAGACTCCAGGGTATAAGAACAGGGCCGGAAAAGCCACTCAGGTAATGACTTTCCAAGGGAGCTCTCATTAGGCACAGGTTCTGAGAACCCTATCTTCATCAGCCTGCATCAACATTTGTTGGAAGAAGGCCCAGGAAGGGAGGAGGTAACGACTGGCTCTTCCATCTCTCAATCTCTCTCTCTTTTTTCACTTCCGATACTGAAGGTGGGTGGAGACGGCCCCTGCGACCTTTCTTTGAGGCACGAAGATCCCAGCCACAGGCTGATACCGTAGTGAATCCCGAAACAGTTTTTCTTTTCTTGATTTTCAAAGTGGGGGTTGGAAGAGGAGATTCATAAGTGGAGAGTGGAAAGTGCAAAAGAGAATCAACAGAGAAATGCAGAGAAAACGTAATTTGGCAAAAACCAAACAAATTTCAAACCCCCAGCTACACCTCCTGTAGCCTTTCTTTCTTAGTATTCTTTTTTTTTTTTTTTTTAAGCTGGGCTGTTATCCTTGCAAGGGAGAATGCCAGCAGGTGTTGCTGGAGCTGTTTAATGACAGTGTCAAGAACGTCTTTCAGGAAGGGAGGCTTGGAGGCGGGGGGCGGTGATGGAGAAAATGGGGTGGGGGGAGGAGGGGGAGACCCCACATCTGCAGAGAGGTGGCTAAGGAATGGAGCGCCGTTCTGAGAACTGCAGTGTGATTTCGTACAAAATTCTTCCTGTAGGAAGTAAGGGGGAGGGACAAGAGGCATCTTCCAGTGTTTGGAGGACCTCAGAATTTTGAGCTGGAATTATGGGCAGCTTGCTGTGTCTTTGGGCAGATATCTTGGCTCCTCTACTCAGCAGCTCCCACTTTTATCCTTATTGTGAGTGACCATCGTGAGGATTAAATAAAAGGACCCAGAGACCCTTGGAGACGGATCCCAGCAGACCCCAGGGGTGATGAGCCCTGCAATTATTCCACATCTGGAAAAGGTAATGGCTCCCAGGTTGGCAGGGGCGGGCTGGGGACCAGAGAAAGGAAGCTGTTTTTTGTTACCTAGCCGATCTCTGTTCCATGCTGCGTGAGACTAGATTTGGAAGGCGGCAGGGCAGTGGCCACAGAGCCTTAAACAACCAATGCATTCCTCAGAAACCTCCGAAGTCTGACGTTCTTTTCTGCTCTGTGCTTACAGCTTTGTTCCCTCCGGCTGACCTCCTGGAGGCAAACCTGAAAGTCTCACCATCAAAAACCCTGCTTGGCAACCAGCACAGTGGGAAGAGGTCCTGAGGTACTCTGCCCTCCCTGAACTGTGGCGACACTTCTTGTTGGGACAATGACTGACATTTTGTGCAAGGTCCTTCCGGGTTGATTTCCTCCACCTGCAGGGCATCACAGGGACACATGGTCTTGTAAATAACTTAAAGATTTCAGGTTTTCTCTGCAAGGCCTTTCTCATTCTAGGTTTTTTTTTTTTTTGTTTTAATGGAGGCGGCATTTTCCCTTTGCATCGCATAGGTCACCTATGAAATTGATGGGGGGAAGGGCAAGGCTTTGGGACAGCAGGGAAAGCAGGTGACTGTAATCACCCTGGTCCTAGGACAGTCAGGGTACAATGGTGGTCAGCTCCAGAAGTGTGTCCCCAGGGTCTGAGGCTACTAGTAAGACGCAGGGGGCGAGGAAGGGGAGAGCACTGACCCCTTCTATCTGGACAGCAGTGTGCAGTTTTCCAGATGCTTCCACACATACTATGTCTCACTAAATCTGTCCCTTAATCCTGTGAAGCGGGAATCAGAATTACCAAGGTCTCCCTTTTATAGATAAGGGACCAGGGTGACTTCTTTGAGGTCATGGCTGTACAGTCAGCCTAGAGCCCAGACCACTCAGTTTCTGGACTTCTCTTCCCCAGCTCCGTGTTGTTTCAGAGCCAGAGCCTCTGACGGAAGGGTGCACCACGTCCCATCTTCAAGGGAAGCGGGAAGGAGGAAGACACGTCCCGTGCCTTCAAATAGATTGTAGGTGCCTAAGGAAATGGCCCTTGTTCTTACAGTCCTTTATACCTCCCATGGCCCATGACCCACAGTCTTCCAAAAAAGTGGTCTGAATGGCTCTTTTGGGTTAGGATATAAGGAAGGACATAAGGGAACCAAGGCGTCACGGGAAGCGGTGAACTTTGAACCACAAAATGAGGGTTTATGTCAAAGGCTCCAGGACGGACTGACTCAATAATCCAGTGGGAATTTCATTTACGGCATCCTCCAGGTGGAGGTAAGAATATCCACCCCTAGAACTGCTATCAGAAGGGACCGAGATGACACATGGAAAAGTATGCTGCATCCTGTGACGCAGGACGCTGAGTTTCAGGAGCTCACAGGTCAGACAGCAGAGAGATAAGGAAGCTCCGCCTCTGAGGGCCCTCAGAGCATCGCTTACGCCCTCCTTCCCCAGGTGGGCTGAGTGTAGTGTGCCACGATTGAGAGGGTGGGCTAAGGTGGAGGGGGAGATAGGGGTCTGGTGCACGGGAGGCTTTCAATGAATGCGTATCCATTCTACAACATCCTCTAGGGTGAGAAGCACTAGGAGAAGAGCAAAGGGACAGCTGTGAGGACAATAACTGAGGATCTTCAGGATCCCTCCCAGCCTCAGGATTTTTTTTTTTTTCAACAGCATGGGACACAACACGGGGCTTGAAATCATAACCCTGATATCAAGACCTGAGCTAAAATCAAGAGTCAGATGCTTAACTGAATGAACCACCCAGTGACCCCACCCTCAGAGTCTTAAATGATTTCGTCTTTAAAATGATGTTTTCTGAACAGGTATTTCTCCAAAGAAGACATCCAAATGGCCGACAGACACATGAAAACAACCTCAACATCACCCGGCATCAAGGAAATACAAATCAAAACCACAATGGGATGCCACCTCACACCAGTCAGAATGGCTAAAATTAACAAGTCAGGAAACGACAGATGTTGGAGAGGATGCAAAGAGAGGGGAACCCTCCTACGCTATTGGTTGGAATGCAAACTGTTGTAGCCACTCTGGAAAACAGCATGGAGGTTCCTCAAAAAGTTGAAAATGGAGCTACCCTATGACCCAGCAATCACACTACTGGGTATTTACCCTAAAGATACAAATGTAGTGATCTGAAGGGGCATGTGCACCTGAATGTTTATAGCAGCAATGTCCACAATAGTCAAACTATGGAAAGAACCTAGATGTCCATCAACAGATGAGTGGATGAAGAAGATGTGATATGTACACACACACACACACACACACACACACACACACACACACTGGAATACTATGCAGCCATCAAAAGAAATGAAATCTTGCCATTTGCAATGATGTGGTTGGAACTAGAGGGTATTATGCTGAGCAAAAGAAGTCAACCAGAGAAAGACAATTATCATAAAATGTGACTCAAATGCGGGATTTAAGAAACAAAACAGAGGATCACAGGGGAAGAGAGGAAAAACTAAAACAAGACAAAACCAGAGAAGAAGACAAATCACAAGAGACTGTTAATCATAGGAAAAGAAACTGCGGGTTGTTGGAGGGGAGGGGGTTGAAGGGAAGGGGGTACCTGGGTTATGGACATTAAGGAGGGCACATAATGTAATGATGTAATGAGCACTGGGTATTACATAAGACTGATGAATCACAGACCACTACCTCTGAAAGCAATAATACATTATATATTAATGAATTGGATTTAAATGAAAAATGAAGTAAAATAATTATAGTCCTAAAAAAATGATATGCCTTCTGAAAGGGTCAACTCCTGCCACTGCTTAATGGTTCCGGGCCATTCTTTGGGTCCTTGCTGGGTTGATGGGTAAATACGGATGACTCTTCTTTATATGATCACTCTGACTCGCAGCAGAGTCAGGGCCAGACGTCAGTCTTGTGCTTCACTCAGGTGCCTGGGCTGTCCTACACACAGTGCCCCCGAAGATACCCAGAGCACAAAGGGAGGTCCAGCAGGGAGCATGCACTGACTACTTCCCATCTGTTTGAGCCTCTGGAGGGAGCCAACCTGGGGCTGAGGCAGGGGGAGGGGCACATTGGCTAGCGTTTCCGCAGTCCTCCCTCTTTGCCAAGCACCATGTGAAAAGAACATACCGACCTCATCTAGAGGTTGACACACCCTTCAAAGTAGGCATCATCATTGTCACTCTGGAGATGGAGGAACCGAAGCTTGGTAAGGTTAACCAATTTCTCCAAGACCATCTCCCCAGCAGGTGGCAAAGACAGAATTTGCAACAAGGTGGTCTGTTTTCAGAGTCCACATTCTTCCCATTACACACGCGGCCCCTGTCCAAACAGCTCACCAGTCAGGAGCTACCAATAAAATACCACACCTCCTACGGTAGGCACTAAATCAGCAAGAGGAGAAGCTGGAGGCTGGCAGGGAACAGATCTTTATCAAGACACTTCGGGAGTAGGAGAAATATTTCCACCCTCCTCCCAGCCAGAGGGCTGGCTGTGTTTGTGAGATGAGAAACATTTTGTGGGGAGGGGAAGGAGTGTACAATCTCAGGCTCCCATCACCACCCACACCAAAATAAACCTGAAGGCGAACCGCGGCCCTCAAGGATTTTGTTCAATTGCTTCTGTGCGCCTCTGTGAGGATACGTGGGGGAGAGGGAAAGAAGGAGGCGGGAAAGGGAAAGTAATATCTTTTTCCATACCCAATGGCATTTATCAACTACACTCTCCTCCTCAAACTTAGGCTTCTCGCTCGCTCACTGATTTCCTGTTTTCTCCTTCCTGACCTTGCGCAGAGAGCTGGCATAGTTTTGAATGAGCACAGACTTCAGGGCCAGGCCCCCCTGGGTTTGGTCTCCAAACCTCCCACACACTGAGCTATCCGTTAAAGACAGACTGCGTGAACGAATGGGGAAATAATTTAACCTCCCCGTGTCTTAGTTTTCTCATCTGGAAAGATCCACGTCACCATTCCTGTGTTATAGGGCGCTTAGGGGGCCTGAAGGAGGTGAAGCACTTAGCACTGTAATAGGCCCATCACTGATAATAAATGTTTGGACCCCTGACCAGAGCTTCCCAGCCTCCATCCTGCTGACATTTTGGACAGGCTCCCATTCTGTTGCATGGGCTGTTCTGTGCCCACGTGAGATGGCTAGCAGCGTCCCCAGTCTCTATCCACTAGATGCCCTAAGCACCTATAACAACCCAAAATGTCTTCTGGACAGTTGCCAAACATCCATGGAATCACCCCAGTTGAGAAAATGGCGGCTGCATGTAATTAACGGTGGCATTACCACCAGGTGATACATTTGAAGGCGCGTAGTAGGCACAGATGGGAACGGTCGCTTTTCTGAATGGGTGATTGAATGTATGAATGAGCCCACTACCTAATAAAGGGTGTTGTTTACATCTTCAAACTCTCGGCAGGAGGCGCACCATCTACTAAGTGCTATACTCTAGAAGCCTGATGGACTCACAGAGGGGTCTGGGAGGGCACCCAGGACCAAACCTCCAACCCCTTGGTGTCTCTGCTGCCAGCTGTCTTTGGGTACGGACCTGGGCTTTGCTGGTGGAGCACTGACAGGAGGGAGGCTGCGAGCTGAGTGAGGCTGAAGGCTGTGTCCCCTCTGGGAAAGGCCAGTCCCAACGGGATTTGCTGGCAGCAGTGATGACTCGAATTTCTGCTGGAAATTCTGCACTGCTGGAATCATCTGCACTTCCCAAAGGACCTCTTTGTTAGCCACGGCCGGTCATAGACATCGGCAGGAACCCCCAAGTCCTACTGTGTCTGGAGGCATAGCACACACCTGCGAGCCCCTCTGACTAGAAGATGCCTTTGCACTGGAACAGAGCGATGATTCGGGTCCTAGGATTTCTTCCTTCCTCTCCTCTCCCCACTCTCCCTCCCCACTCTCCTTTCTTCCTTTTTCAACAGATACTGAACATTGGCTACATTACTTGGCACTCTGGATACAGAGAGGACAAATGCAGCCCCTGTCTTAAAATCCTGAAGGGCAGGGACAAGGAAAAGGGCCACGATGATACATGGGATAATAACAGGTAATGTGTCCTGAGCACTTAGTCTCTCATGGACATTGATCTGCGTGCTTCACATGTGGACACTCATTTATGTGTCCCTTGCAACAAGGCTTCGAGGCAGAAACCATGACCATCTCCAGCCTGCAAATGGGGAAGCAGGCACAGAGAAGGGAAGGACTCTTACTGTATCACCATACATGAAAGGGCAGGATCGGGAGTGGAACCCAGGACACCGTGGCTCTTGGACCTGAACTCTTCTTAACCATCGTGCTCTTCTGCTGACAGCCATGTGACGGGGGGGGGGGGGGCACAGAGTGAGCAAAGGGGAAGCTTCCTAGAGGCAGTGAGGCCACAGCCTCTTGCGGATGAGAAGGTGCTAGCTGGGTGAGGGGAAGGGAGAGGTGGCCCTAGCCTGAGAGAACAGTGAGAACGTGAGAAGGAACAGAGAGACACGCCAAGGTTCCAGGGAACAGTTCCTCCCCTACCAGCGTGGACGCCCCACCCTCAGTCTCATGGCTAGGTTAGGGCCCAGCCAGTGGATAGGACTCCTACCTTCTGGCCTGGCCTGGTCCTGGGTACACCCCCTGGGAACCACCTATTTGGCCTCCTCTCCCAGCCCTTGATGATTGGGTTTTGCAGCCAAGCCCGGGACCTCTGCTCTGTCTCCCACTGGTGTCGTCTTCCCCAGCCTGCAAACCTCCTCCGCTCTCCCTCTGGTTCATCCTTTGCCCTGATCAAGGTTCTTGCAGCCTTGCCTTGTTCTGCTGCTACTGACACCAGGTGTGTATGTGTGCGCGTGCGCATACACACAGGTGGGGGGGTGCAGGGGGCGAGAATGGTGTGTGTGTGCCTGCCACAAGGCGTACACACCATGTGGATGGGCAGACAAGCCCAACATTTCATCAGCTGTCATTTGAACTTGTTTTTTTTTTTAAGCAAAAATAAAAAAATCATGGTCATAACCTTGACATATGAAAATACAGATGCGAACAAGATGCTTTGATTAAAAAAGGGTGGAACTGGGGGACTGGAATGGTCACTCTAGGGCTCAACGGCACACCGTTTAAAAGCCATAGGACAAGGCGTCTTCATGTTTTAGGATCACAGACAGCCTTGAGAATCTTATGAAAGTGATGGGCTGTCTACATAAAAATTATAGACATGCAAGTGTTTACAGTTTTTTTTTTGTTTGTTTGTTTTGATAGATCATGGTCCCCCTGAATCCTAGAACACAGGTTTTAAATGCCATACATTCAACTTCTGCCGTATTTCCTAACGGGTCTCCCTGCCTCTGTGCCTTGCAGAGGAGTGTTCTAAGATGGGGTGGGCGGCTACGGTACCATGAATGGTGAAACCAGACAGACCCGGCTTTGCTTCATTTGCTTGAAAGAGCAGAGGCCCCAGGTTTGAGCACCGCTTTCCATAACAAGGGTATTAACACTGCTCCCACACAGCCCTAAGGCGTCTGGCTGTCAGAAATGATCTCTGCCTCAGTTTCCACACTACACGCATGCTAGTGAGCTCACATATTTAGGTGATGATTAGGACAATGGGTGGACATCTAGGTTCCACTGTAAGTGTCGCTGCTGGGTGATGCTGCACAAATGACTTGACTCTCTTGGGCCAGTTTCCTCATCCCTAAGATGAACAGCCCATGGGCTTGTTAGGAAGACAACATGAGCTCGGCATGGGTAAAACATACCTGAAAGCTGTTTGTATTCCTCAAACCACCGAACAGGTTTAAGGGTGTTCTCCTTATCTTGGCATGCAAAGACGATGGGGAGATTCATACCAAGAGGTATGGACTGGGAACCAGAGAGGATAACGGAGATCACTCTTCCTTAAAAGCGACAAATTCAGGCCCCGGATATACAATGAACTGCCCGGTCATCCATCGATGAGTCCTGGCGGGTGTGAGGGGAGCTCATAGCTCAGGACAATCCTAGCAACATCCAGTGACTCTGGAGTCATCTGCTCTCTCATCTGCGGCTCCCACCGTCAGCGAAGGGCAGGCTCAGGGAGCAGCCTCCCTGGTCCTTTGTGTTCAGGATACTACGAGGTACAAATCAACTTCCAAGTTCTCAGTCATGGGAAAACAAGAAGGTTCTTCATTGGGTCCGCTTGCTGTTAATGAGCTGATCAGTCGGGGGGAGGGTGGGGGAGGGTGGAAAACCCAGTGAAAATGAACAATCCCTACCCAGAGGCACCAGAGTGCTCTGTACAGCCCGTCTGACGTCTGTGTTTTATGCAGTGCTCAGGCTGCCGGTGCCTGGGGCCCGCAGGCAGGTTTATGAGATTAAAGCCCAGTGCCCAATAAATAATTTAGCAGCTTACTGCAAAAAACCCTACACGCAGTATAATAGCTACTATCTCCAGCAGTCTGATGTGTACATACATTTTAAATGCACATCACTTTCATCTACATGTTTCCATTTGATGTGGAGTCCAAAACCAAATAAGGAGGAGAAAAAGAACGTCACCTCCACCTTCTGTCTACGTCCTGCCCCCAAGATGGGGCTGATGAGAAAGAAGACTAGTCGATGCACTAGTAATTCAGGGCTTTGCCAGCTTTTCTTTTCCACATCCCACCCCCTCTTATCTTTGCTCTGCTCTTTGCTTTCAGTTGCTGTTTGTGCATGTAGGAAGCATCTGAAATCTCTACTAGACCAATTATTCATTCTCAATTTGGTTTTCTTCTCCCAGCGGTGCCTTTTAGGGAGCAAAGCTGGCTCCAGGTGCTGTCTCCTGCAACGTCACAAGTGACTTGCTTGTAGGTGCAGCTCAGAAGCGGAAATAAATATCACTGCCACGGCCACCGGAGTCCCGGCTGAAGTTTTAATGAGCCAGAAGCAGTGGTAACTGATTGGTAAGAGCCAGTCTCAGGCACGAGAAAGAGGGAGAGTACTGGTGGAGGAGGAGGAGGAGTGTCACAGGGAGAGAGGCTGGGAGAGGCAGAGAAGCCCACAGGGAGATGCTCCCAGATCTAGAAGCATCAATGGGAGGTGAGTCGTACATAGTAATCTACATAGCAACATGACCAGGCAGGAGAAGAATAGACGTCAAGGGGGAAGCATACTCTTCTCACTGGAAAGTTTACTGGTTCTGATCGCAGTTAAGAGACGAGTGGCCTCAGTGGAGGGAGACAGGCATGAAGGAGAGTGGTAGGGTGTCCCTTGAGCTTTCTTGGAAATCTGGAAGGCATCCATTTCCACACCAGCCCCTCGACTGTCCTTCTGTGGGTGGCATCTAACCGAGACCACTGGCCTTGCACAGATAGCACCAAGCTTACCCCCTCCCCCTTTTTGCACCTCCTTGGCCTTGGACGCATTTACTGCCAGTGCCTGTGGTTTATCTCCCGTTGTTTATGGCCTGGGACAGGCTGCCTACAAATAGCTCCCCAAAGAGTGGGGAAATGCAGGCATCTGCCATTCTGTGAAGCTCTTTCCAGAAATGAAAAGGACAGTCATAAAATGTTGTGCGGTGGGGGGAGTGGAGGGTGGGTAACATGCATCATAAAAAGCGTAATGGACTAATGCTAATACACAGACTGGCTCCAGCCCAGGGGTGTCTGCTGAGCTCAGACATAAATATTGGGGAGGCACCAAGGAGACAGATTTTTTATTTCTTTGATTTGATGGTAGGGGGAAGTTGGGCATATTTTTTCCTCTGTTTCTCGGACGGTGGCCATTCCTCTGGGAATACCACCAGTCTGTCTGAGACTGAAGCCCCTCAGTGTTTTATGGCTTCCAGAGCAGAGAGACTCCTGGGAAGACCGGAGGGGCAGGAGGATCTGTGGGTACACGGCATTGCATCATAGGGTGAGTCAGTCTTGGGTTTTGTTTGTATCATTCCAAGATCTTGCGGGTGACAAGAGAACCAAATAGGGGGAGTGTAATTATGTTGAATGTGTGCTTGAATGAATTTATGAGTAACTATGTGCTTGCCCAACATCAGGTTAATTTCCAATATGAAAGGACTAATATTATCTGATTAATGTTTTCTACTTAGTGAGAACAAAAACAGCAGCGACCCCGACAGTAACCCAACGAGAATCTCCACGCCCTCGCAGCTTCAGGTGTAGAGAGTAGGACCCTTGTTTGTCAATTAATGAAAAAGTCAGGTACTTGGGGATTCAACCACACTGTTTTCTAGAGTTTTATGTGGAAAAGTACCTCCATCTCTGGTCAATGGCGGCCATTGGCCAATTGCTGTCTATCCACACACGTGCCTTTAAGTATGCCCTTGTGTAGAACGGCCAAATGTACAGTGTATGTGTGAGGCAGAAGGCAGAAATGCACACAAATCCTGTGTAAGAAGAGCCTCTTCTGGGTGAGGTTAATGTAGTCTTGCCCCCTCCTCCACGGCCTGAAAGTACTCAGTACCTGGGAGGAGTGCTGGGTCTGTGGGTCCTGACCTTAAGGATGGATTTGGTCCACCCAAAAGCCTGGACCGCTGGTAAGCAGGAGAAAGAGCAGAAGCTATGGGGCAAAAAAGAAGCCCTTGTTGAGTGTTTCAGGGTGAGGTGAGAGGGCCGAGGGCCTCTGGAACTCACGTTCCGGTACCCCATCTGTTCTGGAGGAATTCATTTTCCATGTGCTGTCCCTGAGCACGGGTGGCAGAGAATGTGGTGTTCTTCTGAGGCCATGTGCACCGAGAGCTACCCCTTTGTCTTCTATACCTGGGTCTACGTGACAGGAGACAGAGAAGTGGGGAGTGGGAGCTGTTCGTAGGTGCAGAAGACCTGTGATAAGCAATTTAGATACATCCTGAACCTTATTATCATCTTTATGAAGTAGACATTACTATCATCACCTTCAACTCCAAGTTTCCAGGAGGTTAAGTAACTTAGGGTTATATGCTTTATAAATAGTAGGGAGAAGACGTAAGCTCAAACCACTGTCTTCTCATGATGACTTAAAAATATGAAAGGGAAAAAAATCAATAAATGATGATTTGGAGGAAAATTATTCTCAGTTTGAAGGTCAAAAGAGCAGGGACTAATGCATCCCTTATGTCGAGGGGCACATATTGTTATTCTAAGTGATAAGGCAGGGGGTGGGGGTTTCCACATATTCTATGTTAGCAGAAGGCTTGAGGAGCCTTGGGTGTGTGATGAACTACTCAGATTGAGGGTGAATGGGGCAATGGGGCACTCCTGAACTGGGGGCCTGATCATAATCACAGGCAGGGCTCCCCAGTAAATAAATATGCTACAAATTTACCCAGAGAAGAATCTTGTCATTCTTTCCCATCACGGGTAGCAGCAGGTTCTTTTAGGTATGAGGTTAGCTGGTGCTCTGTGGTCCAGGGAGCTCTCTGGGAGAGGGGCCTTGAGATCAGTTGTGAGTAGGGGTCTTGCCTAATCATCTGTCCAATTGGGCTTCTCAATAGCCCCAGCAGGGGCTTGGCTTAGACTCTTTTAACCAAGCTTAGAGCTTAAAGAAACATTCTTTTTCCCTTAGTTGACTCATGGCCACCTTAAAGTCTGATACAGAAGATTCAGTCTCTTAGCCTAAGCTGACTCTTAGTAGGTTAGATTTAGGGAAGACCTTCCTGATTATGAGCTTGACCATGAGCTCCCACCTTCCTGCTGGAGGCTTGACCACGAGCAACCACAACAAGCTCTGAAATAGCCATTCCTACCGACTTTACAGAGCTGGAGACACACCTCGTCGCTGTCCACAGCAGTGGGCAGGAGGGAACCTTTCCTCCAGCCTCACCTTGGCTTGCTGGTATTTCAGTAAAGGCCCAACACAAATATAAAATGTATAATTTTCACATCATTCTTGGCAAATCCCAGGTGCGCCCCATTAGCAGAGTTCCAAGGATGCCATTCTCTATCAAGAAAAAGACACGCGGCATCGTAGTGCTTAGCTCAGGGCCCTATTAATAGCAATCCTAATTATATGGCTGCAAATTTAATTCATAGCAATGATTAGTGTCAGAATCAAAGGCATCAGGCATCAATATTGATGGAACTGCATAAGCCCCATAAACAGAGAACAAGCATTCGGGCCCATCCCCCTAGCGGAGGTTTGCGGTTAACTATTGCATTAATGTCTCTTCCAATTTCGCCAGATCAAAATGACTCCATTTTTCAGTGTCCTCCTACCACCCCCCTGGAACCTTTGCCCTGCCAGGTCTGAATGGGTATGACTGGCACACAAAAGATCCCAGACAGCATCTTTGAAGAAGAGCCCGGGGCCTCGGAGGGATGCACGGGTGATGGGCCGAGTCCCCCACGCTTTACACAGCAGCTCTTGGCGTTGTTAGCAACACCCCTTTGTCTTCCCTTCAGAAAGCTCACGGCAAACAATGATGCCTGGAGAAAGGGGAGTCAGCTGGGGACTGTGTGTGGCACAAAGGGCTGCCACCCCATCCATTGTGGCCTGGGCTGAGATGGGTGGGGAGGGGGAGGACAAGGCCCGAGGGGGTGACACAAGGCAGCGTGTGCCGAGGTGACAGCTGCCATGTCCCTGGTTCCCAGGGCACTTTTGCTGGAAGGAGCGCAAAGCGTTAGCCCTTCCGTGCTTCTCTCGTGCCCCTCCTTGCCTCTCTCTGAAGGGCAGGTGGTAGGTTACAGAGGGACGGATGGGATCGAAGAGAAGGCCAACTAAGGGCTCAAAGCCAGGACGGACCAGGCACAGGTCTGGACTCAGGCTCCAGCTCTCCACGGAGAAGCCCCGTCACTGCCAAGTTATTTCACTTTGTTGAACCTCAGTTTATTCACATGGAAAACAGAGTATGGATCCTTAACTTACAAAAGTATTAAGATACTTCACTGAAAAACACTTAGCTCAGTACTTAGCACATAGTAAGTGCTTGATTGATAATACAACCCCCCCCCCCCAAATGGCATGCCTAGAGAGGACAAATATGTGAGACCTGAGATTCCCACTTCAGTGTCCTTCTGATAGGTCAGAACACCTTAGCCCGAATGCAAGCACCCTGTGGTCAAGCAGGCCTCCTTGTTGGCCAGGACCTGCTAAGATCCTCAAGCATGCAGAGAGGGCTTGGGGATGCTGGTCACCCCAAAGCAAGGCTATGTGGTCAGGCCCAAGACAGGAAGCTCAGCCAGACCCTTGTCCCCGGGAGAATGATCCCACAGGTTCTGCTTAGGGAATGCTTGTATGCCAGGGAGAGGTGGAGGTGTATCTGATGTTTTGTGCAGAGAGAACATTCTTCCATATGCCATAGAGAGAAGGGACCAAACACTGGACTTGAAGCACCTGAATTCGAGTCTTGCCTCTGATGCTAAGAACCTGAGTGATTTTGAACGGATGTAGGCATCAGCAGTCTTAGTAGAAAATATAACAAAAAATAATCTCACCGGCCCAAAATCTTTGTCTGGACCAGTTTTCTGAGATCCTTTCTAGGTATAAAATCAGGGTGAAGATTCTGACCTTGTATGAGGGAGTCCACCTTCTCCCCGGCCGTCTGGGCTGTGCTCTCGCCTACCTTAAACTATAAAGGTGAGAATCCCTGATTAGTTACTAAAGCCTGTGGGTGCCATTGCTCCTTCCAGGTTAGGTGGGGACACCTGGCTGGTGGCAGTAGCGTTTGATTTAAAAACCCAGAACATGGTATAGGAGTGGTGGCTGATTGGGACAGCCACAGAAGCTCTGGCTCCTGAACATCTACCCCACCCTGGAGCCTAGAGACCTTTCTCCTGTGGCAGGAGAGGGACAGAATCCTAGGAAGGGCTCCAAAGGACAGAAACTCAGGTTGACCTTCACCACCATGCTTCTCCATGGATTTCCTGCTTCTCTGAGCACATGATGGAAGGACACATGATAAGAAGAAAACAGAAGTTCAAGTAGCTGCAAGCTTCTGGCTTCATCATCTTGAACCACAGAAGTGACCTAAACATCTGCTGGGCCCATCTGCACCTGAAATACTTGTAGCTCTGGTTCCAATTCCCACATCTTCCCTCGATCGTCCCTGTGACCCAGAGCCAGTCCTTAACCTCTCTGAATTTCTGTATCAACCTCTGCAACAGAGCAGAGAAATATCCCAGCCCTTCCTAGTCATCAGAAAATGGCATGGGAATAATGAGCTAATAGAAACCTGGGGGATCTGGGCCCCGGAAGAAGAGCCTGATAACAGCAGAGAAGTGGTAGCAGCAATAAGACTCGTGAGAGTCACATTCGTAGCAACAGCAGCAACGGCCATCATTTATCGAGCACCTACCACGCCTCGGGCTCTGTATCAGCTTCTTTATATCTGCTGTGTTTGCCATGCAGGCATCAGGGGGCCAGCGGAGGAAACTGAGCGCCCCCGACCTGCCCCCAACCTCCATAGTTAATCTGAGGCAGAATGGACAGCACCAGGACATGGCGGTTGGCTTGGGAGCACGCACGGGACAGAGAAGGGCTCTGTTGTAGTTCATTCTGCTAAGCGGCAAGAGCAGCTGGCCACTTCCCCCAGCCCCGCCCTGGGGAAGGGTCCGTTCATATTGTTCGTGCAACTCTCAGAAAGCTCTCACTGGTGACTAATGCAGCTGGATGCCAATGTCCAGCAGGATTAGATTAGTTCGGCTCAGCTGGTCTAGTCTTCGAAGTATTTTTTCCCATGACTCAGGGCTGGGGGGGAAGGGAGCAGGATTCTCTTCCTCCCTCTGACCTTGCAAACATGTCACTAAAAAAAGGAGGCTGATCTGACAGCTCCACTCCCCCAGAGAGCCAGACAAGAAGTGGGATTTGGGGAAAGCCTCAAAGCAGTTAGTAATAATAACGCAAAGCACTTCTGTGACAAGCACTTAATAGGGAGTACTTTCCATACATGATTTCATTTGTTCCTTCCAACAACTATGCAAAGTGTTTATTGCTACCCCACTCCACAGAAGAAGAAAATCGAGGCTCACGTGTTAAAGTCGCAATAGTGGTGATATTTAAGATCAAATACGCTCAGATCCCACACCATGCTGTTCAGGAATTATTTCACCATGCTCTGTTTTTTCTATGAGCCCCTACTCTCTTCCAAACATACTATATGTTGTGCTGACTTACTTTTTTCTTTTCAGTCTGTCTTTGGACAGGGAGATAAAATCTTCCTGAGGGCAGGCATTTTGACAGCTTTGTTCACTACTGTATACCCAGACAATGGCACACAGTAGGTACTCAGTCATTCTTGGTTCAACAACGAATCACTGGACTGAATTCTCAGCAGAAGCTCGAGAGGTGAGTACTGTCACTGCTCACGTGTTACAGACAAAGAAAGCGACCAAGCGTCAGGACATATCCCGTAAGCCATCTACGCTTGCTTATGCAAATCAGTGTCTACCTGAAGGCAGAGGAACGGAACCAGTGGCCTTTGGAGGTCCCCTCCAACCCCAACATACGTGTGCACGTCCTCTATCCATGGGCAAGCAAGCCTCAATGGCCTGAAAAGATGTGCTCTGTATTTTCCTAAAGATGAGAGCTCTGTAAATATTAGTACCTTGGTCCCTGACAAATGCTGCCTGGCCTTATGTGGGTCACCTGGATTCTGTGAGCTTGAATCCTTACCCCTCCTCCACCCCGTCCCTGAAACCCAGTTCCCTGAGTTTCACCTGTCCTGAGATAAAGCCTCGAGCCCCAGGGGCTCCCTCTTGGACGGCAGAGAGGCCTGCCGGGCACATGGCCTGATGCCTCCTACAGGGACCGTCCAGAATGGGAGACTCTGTGGGGCTTCACAAAAGGCGCCAAAAATAAGCAAACCTTTAACATCTCCCCTTTCAGAGTGGCTCTGGGAGATCAGGGTCTCCTCGCCGGGGGCGGGGGGGGGGCAGCTGGGGCTCTGGATGGAAACCCATACCCCGCCTCTCTACACCTGTCATGGTCAAACAGAGGGATGTGGTGGCCAGGGGAGGGGGGTCTGGGGGGATTCTGTAAAAATATGCCTCCTTCTGGGTGCCAAAGAAGTGCTGCGGTTCCCAGCTTCCAGAAGACCAGTGCTTGGGACCCAAGAGGCCTATAAAAAACAAAACAAACAGCGCGTTTGGTGGCAGGAGCCTGGGCAGGGAGCCAAACTCATTACCGGGGATGTGGTGGTGAGCTCGGGGCCACCACCTGACTCTTCTCTGCAGGCTCCAGGGAAGTGGGAGAGGGCGTCTGCTGCCCCAGACCCCAATCCCCGGCCCTGCTGAGATGCCCGAGGGGGTCAGGGCTTCGGGTCAGCCGTCACAAGGGCCAGGAGAGGCATGAGGTCGCCTAGACTTGGACCCACAGCCCCGGTTGTTGACTCAAACCAGGGTTCACACTGAGAAATGAGTGAATCATTTCCACTCAGAGGAATGAGTGGCTATTGTTTGGTGGCGTTGGCACAGACAGAAAAGCATGTTTCTCGGCTTTTCATCGGTTTTGGCCTCTTGTCCGCCAAGACAGCTCCACCCCAGGAGGAAGTCAAGTAACAGGTTAGGAACTTCCGTGTGTTTGGGGAGGAAGTATAAAGGCCAATGTCATTATTTCCAGCAGAGGAGCCATGTCACCTCAGGGAGGACACTCCGTATCTCTGTGGCTCGGTTTTCTACATCTGTAAAATGGGGCAGAGATGCAAGGGGTAATCATGGAATTTACTTGAAGTATTCTCAGAAGATGGAAAGACCCGTAGGAAAGTGTCTTGTAAATAATCAGTGGTACCAAAGAGCTGACAATAGCCCTGGGGCTCAAGAGAAGGATGACTTCGGTGCTCTCAATGGATCTTTGTCCAGCGCCCAAGCTGCTACTGCAAGGAGCTCCGTTTTCCTGGCTTTGCTTAGTAAACCCTTTGTGAAATCAGAAAAAGAATGGGACTTGGGAAGTCAGGGCTTCCTGTGGGCTGCGGACGGCAGGGACCTTGGGTTGGTTGGTATGTCCCTTAGGGAAAGACAAAATTTTCCTCAAGAATTTCACAGGCATTTCCGAGGCCATGCTGGTTAGCTAATGGGAAAGGAGGTGGTGCCAAAAGAGGCCAGGGCTCTCCCCAGAACTTGAAAAGGGCTAAGTCTCTGCAGATTTCTAAAACTGTCCAAGAGTCCTGTCACCAGAGGGGAGGGCTGGCAGGGTGGGGCCAGGGCGGTGGCTACCTGGGCCTCTGCACCTGCTCCCCGCCGTCAGCGGGCCCGAGTCTGATCCAAGAGAGGCAGATGGCCAGCCATGCTATTCTGGGGATCTCCAGGCAACAGAGTAAACACTGTCCCCTTCTTCCACCCCGGGCACTGTGTCTAAGAGGACCGCCCACCCTCTTCCAAATGTTGTTCGTAAACTCTTTTCCTGTTACCCACCAAGCTCCCCCATTTTCTTGACGCCTCCTCCCACTGCCGCCCCCCTCCCCCTGACATATCTACCACAGCATAACTTCCTTCCCTTGCAACCAGCCACGTCAACAGCAGTCACTCTTGGCGTCTCATTCTCTCACAGTCAGTGCACCTAGGTGTCGGGCATAGGAAGGTGGCACCCAGTGCACTGGAGAGAAATTTAATTAGCACCTAATGCGTGAGTGATGTGGGGTCTGGCCGTGGGGAAGGGGGACATAAATATGAAAGAGAGGGTCCCTGTCCTTCAGCATCTGGGAACCTCAAGGGGACACATGAGTAAGTAGCTGCTCCCGTGTTGGATGCCATCAGGGCAAAACTGCCTGCTGGGAGGGGCCTGAGGAGGGTGCTCCTCACAATGCCTGGAGGGACAGACTAAAGGACCGTTACCAGTCTGTTTCCAGTGGGGAGACAGAACAGAAAGCCACCAACTCCTGCTGGGTAAGGCCTGGGTAGGGGAGAGGAGGCCTGCAGAGACACAAAGCTGGGACAGAGACAGAAGCTTCAGGAGTCGTCAAGGGAGAGAAGGAACCAGAGGGACTCCTCCCCAAACCTGGAGAGAGTCCTCCCTCCCGTGTCCTGTCAGCTTCTGTCTTCTCAGCCCACATCCTTCCCTCCTTCTCCCCACGACTTGTGCTCCAACCGCCTCCTGGGCTCCTCCCTTCAAGCTGGGACATCTTAGTCAGTGAGTCTGTAGTTCCTGATGCCACTGGTCCTCCTCCATCTGCTTCGGCACGAGCTCCCTGCCTCTCTTCTCTGGCTGCTCAGCCTGCCCTCAGCCACGACACCATGGTGCCCAGCCCCAGAATAAACCTGCTTTCTCCTCCTTTATATCCCTGCCCTCCCCGCCCCCGCAAGGCCTGCCTGCCCCCACCATCTTGCCCATGCCCTGTCCTGTCTGTACCCTACACCTCTTCCTTGACCCTGACGGCTTTCTACTGTCTGCCTTTGAGAGCAAGCTGAACCCAGTCCGTGACTTCAAAGCCTACACCGAGAGTGCCTCGGCTTCCCTCTCTCCGCTACAGCCTGCCCTCCCTCGACGCCCGTCAGAGGAACCATGGCAGCATAAGGATCACGTGGCTGGTGCAGGAGCCCCACCACAGCACCCCTGGTTAGTGACTTGGATATTTCCATGACTGGGAGCTCTTTCCTTCTGGAGTCAATTCTTCCCATGTTGGGACAGTCTGGCCACCAGAAACTTCCTCCTTATGGTATGTGTTTTACTGTAACTCCTGCTTACAGGTTCTGTTCTGCTCTCTGGAGCCATATCACGTAAGTCTAGTTCATCTTCCACAGCTTGGAGACTATGCGTATGAACGCCGACACCAGACGATGAAGGTTCAAATTCTCGCTCTGCCATTTACTAGCTCTGTGGCCTCAGATGAATGTCTGGGACTCTATTTCTTCATCCATAAAATGGAAGTGATAACAGCACCTACCTCACAGAATTATATCAAGATTAAATGAGGTAGTAGATATAAAGCTCTTAGAATAACACCTGATATAAAATATAAAATAAATACTCTAAATTGTATTATCTGCAGAAAGCTGTTTTGTTTCCTCCTCTACTCCTCTTTCTTTGAGTTACTATCCTTTTAAAAGTATTCTTCACAGGGCGCCTTGGTGGCTCAGTGGGCTGAGCCTCTGCCTTTGGCTCAGTTCATGATCCCAGGGTCCTGGAATCGAGCCCCGAATCGGGCTCTCTGCTCACCAGGGAGCCTGCTTCCACCTCTCTCTCTCTGCCTGCCTCTCTGCCTGCTTGTGAGCTCTGTCTGTCGAGTGAATAAATAAAATCTTAAAAAAAAAATTCTTCACATAGCAAACTCTACCATGTCTCACGACCTGGAAATGATTCTCCTATTAGAGCAGTGAGGACTAATTAATTTGGGGAAATCTGCAACACCCAGTCAGCTCCTCTTGACCTTGTGGTCAACAAAAATCCCAAGATCCTTTTCACTTGGTCCTCTAAGGGCTGGACCCTTACGGTGCACCACCCGGACCTTCCCCTCACCAATCCTACAGCCCTCCTCCCTGCGTACTCTGGACCTTCCGGGTACATGCTCTGTACCTTCTCAGTGTGGCACCCAAGGTCTGGAATCCCCTTCTCTCTCTCACCCATTGGTCAATTCATTAGTTTCTCTGTCCCAAATCCTGGTACTCTTCCTCCTCAATAAAGCTTTCAAGATCGATTGCACCATAGTTAGTTTCTCTGCCATTATTCCATCCCTGTGGTGGGCCATGGCCTGTCTTTTCATCACCTGTAGTGCACTGACCCTTAGCTGATGCAGATATGACCCCCTCTTGGCTTTGAGGTCTCATCCTCATTCTGCCCGTTCCTTCCACAGGCTTGGGGTTCAGAAGGCCTAGTCTGTGATGTTCCTCCAGTGTCTAGCAGAGAACAGTGTATAAGCAAGTATGTGTCACAGCATGTAAGAGCCCCTCATGGTCATGCCACAGTCTCTGAGTCCTCTACACTTCCCTACATGAACATCCTGTTCCGATGGCTGTAGTGGCTGAGGGCCGGACAGTCCGACAGACGCCTGGTCAGGCAGGGAAGAAGTGACGAGTTCTGACGCACCCTACTTCCCTCCCCTCTCCAAACTCTTAGCTGGATTTTTTTTTTTTCTTTATTTTCCTTCCTGTGTTGAAAGAGCTATGGGGCCTGGACCATGGTAGAGTTTCCGGGGAACATCCCAAAATTTCCTCAGGGGCTGAGGCCCCGAGGGGGGGGGGGGCGGGCGGGTAGGTAAACGGGAGGCCAATGGGAGCCAGGGTGCAAGTATGAGGTGCCTTGAAGGAGTGTGGGTGGAAAGGAAGGGCGGCTGCACAGGAGAAGGAGAGATAATATGAGCTCTTAGAAACAGTCAAAGAAAGGCCAAGTGAAGACTGAGAAGGAGTGGCCACCTTACAGGTTGGAACAAGCCGTGGGCAGCTACGCCCCTAGCCTTGCCCTTGAACCCGCTGACTTGCCTCCACAGCAACTTGTCCGCCAGGATTCCAGCAAGGCCGAGAGTGTTTGGCTAACTTGGGTGTGTGGCTGGGAAAGATGCCCCAAGCAGCGCCCCGGGTGTGATGCCCAAGATGCATAGAGATACTGGGGCTGGGACTGGGACTGCTGACTGGGAAGGTCGGCACGAGGGTTCCTTTGCATCTGGCCGGATCTCTCTGTACTTATCCAGTCCTTATCCACCCGGTCAGCAACCGGGTGTAACGCACACCCAGGACTGACGAGAACGGAAGCACAAGTCCCTGGCTGAACTCCTTGGCAAGCCTGGACCTGAAGATAGTTCTCGGCCTCTATCCCATGCTCCATGGCTGCCTCTTAGGACAAAAAGGATGCCAAATTGAGTGTCAGGGCAAGAAGCCACTTGTCCTCGTCTCTGTGCTTGAGAGCCTCAGTTTCCCTGACCAGCCTTGAACGTATTGGGCAAGATGCTCTCGAAGATTTCTTAGAATGGTTCTCTTTCTCAAAAGCAGTTTGGGGGCCTAACCCATGTGTGAACACTTGGTGAAAGAATTAGGCAGAAGGAGGTAAATATATATGAATGGAGCATGACCCCTGCCTTTAACAGAACTTTCGAGAGAGTAAAGGAGGCAAAGAGTCGCACAAATGATCCAGAACGGTGAGTGAAGGCGCTGGAAGAATAGGGCAAGGTGCGGAGCGCCAGCCTCACGGTGGGTACCTCTGACCCTTGGCAAGCTTTTGTGCATTAGAGAAAAAGGTGGTCTCTGTGGGCAGATGACTTAGTAAGGGGAGCCCCCCTGGGTGGATGATGATACTCTAGGGCACCCGGCTTGACAGAGAGAGTTCAGGCTGGACTTCAACTCCTGTAGGCTCCTTGGCCCAACGCCCCCATGCAAAGCACTATCTACCTGCCAGTACAGGGAGAAAGCCCTCAGGGAAGGAGCCCACGCTACTCAGGGGCCCACGCTGAATTCCACACTGGCCCAGTGGAGTATGCCGCTTTTAAATCTTGGTAGAATAAGAGTAAGGCAACTCCCTCCCCTCCCCCTAAATTCTGGAAAGGCAAACGCAGGAACCACATCCATACTCTTCCATGGGCCTAAAGGCCAAGCCAAGGTCCATGGTCCCAGGACCAGAACAAGTAGTAACCTTCAGCAGAGCCAGAAAAGGGTTAAAGGGCCTTCGCATCGTGAGAACCAGAAGCTGTCTGGACAGCTGAGCTCCTCCACACAAACCGAGACCCGTTGTCTCATCTCCTCTGGCAGTGACTCAGAACAAGCAAACTCTTCCTCAGGCTCACTCCCCGCCACCCGACCTTCCACATTCCCGAAAGACCTCGCTCCCTGGACTCTAAATGGGTTTGGGGGAAAGAGCTGTTGGGGGGTGTTAACACGAAAGGGTGAGACGTGCTGAGGTCTTGCACGGGCCTCGGCCCACAGGTGGCGGGACTGGGGAAAGGAGGCAGGACGGTGAGCGTGGGCAAAGGGATGAGCTGCAACGGGAAAGAATGTGGCTGCCGGAATCCCACATAATGAACCAGACCGGGCTCCTCTCTGCACCCTGAGCTCTAGACAAGCAGGAACAAGCTGCTGGCTCGAGCCCGCCGTGCCAGAGGCCTTCCGCGCCGCCGGCCCCGGCCAGCCAGTGCCCTCCAGCTGGCAGAGGGGCCCGGGGCAGCCGTGAGATAAGACACCGACTTCCTCCCGGCAGCTCAAGTGGAAGGGCGGGGAAGGGTCTGTGGTTGCAGGCAGAGGAAAGGCAGGACAGCGGTTTCTCACGCGGGCACCACACGCCTGGATTCTTCCAATCGGGCCCAGTCACCTGCTTTGACCACCTGCTTTGGACGCAACAAAGACTTCTGACCAGTGCCGTCAACTCTGCGAACGGTGGCAAGGGATTTGTAATGTGGGTGATTCATGACACAGAGTCAAAGTGTCGGTTCTACTTGATTTGGAGATAAAGGCTGATTCTTTTTTCCCCCGCCCTCGGGCTAAGGTACCTTTCTAATTCTGTGAAGTTTGGACAATACTGAAACATGCCACAAAATTAACACCTTTCTACTCCCCCATCTTAACCCCTTTCAAGGAAAGGAAGAGTTAGTTACCTGTATCAAATCTTAGCCAACAGCTAAACAGCACTGGTGGTGGGGGGGGTCTGCGCTCACGAACTCTTACCTTTTTCAGCTTGCCGCTCTTCGTCCCCACAAAAACCACGCTGTAGCCATTGTAAACGTAGGAGGCCACTGAGGTCATGCGGTCCCGGCTGGTGGTATAAAGGGTCAGGCCCTCCACTGGAGTTGAGCCTCCCAGCGGCTGGTTGATGTCCAGCCCACAGAAGTTGTCATCGATGGGGACCGGCTGGAGGGAAGGGAGGGAATTGGGGTAAATGACAGCGGAAGAAGGGCAATCTCCTTACAGTAGCCCACACCCAACCGCCAGCCCAAGGACACCAGGCCTCAGAAGGTACACTATTGGGGTTCAGGAACCTAACACATGCCTCCAACGAAAACATGTCACCAAATGACTCATAAATCCTACGCCAGCTCCCGTGAAACCAGACAGAGGGGTCTGTAGGCTTCCTTGCACTAACCCACAGCCACTCATCCACACTTCCGCCAAGAGATCCGGGGTCATCTAGAAAGATGACTGCTTCAACTCATTGTCTGGTCATTTCCATGTCCTCCATGTCCCTGGGGACCATATCCTTCTATTTAAACAGAGGAGACTCAGTCTGGAGGCAACATCACAGGATTTCTATCAGCCGGAGAGGGTTTCTTGATTGTGTTTTGGGCTGCCAGGCCTCGTCTCCCTTTGGGTGTAAGGTATTGCAAGCCATCCCAACATTCATCAGATCGTACGCTGAGGATAGACTGAAAAGGATCATCATAATACAGGGCAGGTCCTTATACTTTGGAAAAGTTACTTCATCTGCATAAACTTCCATTTCTTCATTTGTCATACTGTTTGACCATTTTTCTGAGAAAATTATTGAGGAGCAAATGGAAGAATCCATTCCTCAGTTTTGTTAAGTTGTACGATGGTTTCCACTACTGTACACTCTAGGTCTCTAGCCATGTTTATGGGGACAGGAATAAAAGACAATGCCAGAGGTGGTCTCCTTCCTGTCTGAAGGGATTGCTGGTGTGCCCAGATAAAGAGTATCTTTCAGGAGACACTAGGGCACCTTAGAAAGAAGACCACCTTGAGCCAATGAAAAATGAACTTACTCCAAAGTAGAAAGACCTGAATTCTGGCCTCTGCTCACCTGCTAAGTGGCTGTGTAAACCTAGAACAGTAATGAACTCTCTTGGACTTGTTAAATGGGAAAGTAAATGGATTATTTCTAAGATCTCACTCAGTTGCAAGAAAAAAGAAGAAGAGGAAGACCACATGCTTCCTAAGGACGGGGGCTGCCGAGGAGGCTCGTCTTGCCGGCACAGCTCTTAGCCTGGGGCTGGGTCACGATGGGTCCCCTGAGATGCTCCAGCTGACTGTTTAACCAGCAATCCTGTGGGCAGAGGCTACAGACCCCAGGCCAGGAAGAACCCTGAGAAGCTGTTCCTCCTGGGTCTGAAAAGGCATCCCAGAGGAGGAAAGAAATGACTGTTGTGGGAAACATAGAAAGCATTAGGGAGAAACCTGCAAGCTGCTCCCTTCAGCTTCCTCCTCTCACCCTCACTGGGGAAGAACAGGCTGGGGCATCACTCACTGACAGCTGACCTCCTTGGAAAAAATGGTTTATGAGCCAGGGCATGTGATGGCTAAACCGGGGACTTCCCTTCTGCTCCCTTCTCAGATCAAGGGAATAGAGCCTCGTGAGGAATCTTGTGATTCCTTGGTGTTCTCCAGAGAGCAGCTGCCCCGACTCCAGTGGGAAAGGTGGAGCTGCTCTTGTGTGTGTCTGAGTGTACGGTGAGTGTGTGTGTGTGTGTGTGTGTGTGTGTGAATGTATGCATTCTTTAGCAAAGGTTACCGACATTCAGGTTAAGGATGACCTTGAACCACTAGAGAAAAGGAAGACACAGCAGAAGGCATAAGTTCCTCAAGAAGGGAGTGAAGCAGTGGCATGCTGGACAGCTCACGAGGGATGACCGTGCGCCTGTCTGCAGTCAGTAGCATCACACTGGTGGCCTGAACTTGGCCATGGTGAGAGTATTTACACCCTGGAAATGGCCAAATGCTTCTAATCAAATATCCCCACCCCACCCCCTCTCCCTGCATAGAACCAGCTATTTAATGTTTATTAGCACTAGACCCAATGATGGAAATTTCTAGCTCCCAAGAAAGGCAGGTCGGAGGAATCAGTTACCGCTTTTTATTTTCTGCTTTTCCTTCCCATCCCTACACCGTAGGCAGCAGGTACCCTGGTAAGACTTAAGAAATCTAAATTGTAGTCCTGTTGCTACCACTATCCACCCATGTGACCTGGGTATGTCATAGACCCTCTCTGAACCTCTGTGAGGCAAAAGGATTGGACCAAGTGATGGTCAAGCTTTCTTTAGCTCGAAAGTCCTCGATTCAGGGCTTCAGTTTCCTTCCCACTTTCTCCAGGGGCTGGTAAGGCTGCAGAGTCTGGGCACAGGCAGAGACCAAGCCCATTTCTGAGAAATGACAGCAAAATCAAAAACCCTGGCTGTGATTGTGGATTTCTCTACACCTTTCTGATTCTAGAATCTCCAGAACTGAAAGGGAGATTTTTTTTTCCAGAAGGTCAGCCTTTGGAGTTGACTGGCATTTCTTTCTCTCTTCTCTAAATTGTCAGGGGTTTCCAAATATCTGATGCCCCTTTATTTTTGCTCAAACAGCGAGAGCTTGAAGTATGGCTTCCCTTAGCAGCAGCACGGCTGGACAGAAAGATGATGGTCTTTGCTTCATAGGGTTTACCGAGGATCAAATAAGGTAACACTTCAATTGCCTAGCTCGGTCTTCAGCACACAGCTTCCATTCGGTGAGTGACAGTCCTCTTCCTCATCCCTCTTCTGGGCACAAAGCTCAAGCCCTTGATCTGAGACATGCTAGTCCAGAGATTATGCTAAAATTAAGCCGTGGGACCACAGCTTCACTGACCCATCCCTCACCCTCCCCAAGGCCACCAAATGTTTCTGGATCCCCAGGTCTGGGACCCCTGAGATTGTCGGGATTTTAAGCCGCAACTCATATTCCAGCTTCCCTGCCCACACTGCTGCAAAATTTGCACCCAATGACCATGACTGTCAGGGGTGGGACAGGGGGGCTGATGAGGGGCTGTTCTCTCAGGTCCTGGTCCCACCGACTGTCACCTCTCTCCCAGTGCCTTTGCTGCTCTTTGGTCACTAGCCCGGGCTTGTCTCTCTGCAAGCCACTGGAGCCAGAGAAGGGTGTAGGCTTCCTTTTCGCTCTGGCTCAGAAGCAGGCAGGAATCAGCAGTTTCCTCCTGACAAGGCCCCCGCTGGGCATTGGGAACCAGGCAGAACTCTGGAAGGGGGTTAACCCTTGCATTTCCTCTCCACCTCTCCTGATTGGTTGGAGACCATAAATTACAGAATAAAGAATAAAAAATTTTGGAGACTATCTAGTTCAAAATAAAGAATTTTAGAGACTATCTAGTTCAGCCTCCTCATTTAATATAAGTGAAATAACATGGGTGCCTGGGTGGTGCAGTCGGTTAAGCATCTGACTCTTGGTTATGACTCAGGTTGCAATCTCAGGGCCCTGATCTCGGGATTGTGAGATCGAGCCCTTCGTCGGGCTCCATGCTCAGTCAGGAGTCTGCCTGAGATTCTCTCGCCCTCCGCCCTTCTGGCCCCTGTGCACTCTCTCTCTCTGTCTCTCTAAAATAAATAAATAAACAAAAAACAAACAATTAAATAAATAAGTCTTTAAAAAAAATAAAAGTGAAATAAGAGCAAATAACTGGTTCTGGGTTATTATGATTAATATCAACAATGTTAGCTTCCATTTATTGAATGCTTATTATGTGTCAAGTATGGTGCTAAGCATTTTTATATACATTTTCTATTGGATCTCCCTAAGTCATAAAAGGAGGGTATCATTATCTCTGTTTTAAAGGTGAAACATTACAGCTTAGACCAACACATGGCTTGCCCAAAGTCACAGAGTTTTAAGTGGTAGAACTGATTTTAAGATACAAATCCGCTGGACTTCAAAGTCTACTGTCTTAACCACTATCTTACCATACCAAGCAAACGATGGTGTGAACAGAAGCATAGATGAGGCACGACCTGTTTTCTCACTTCAGGAAGTGGTTTTTGGTTCCACTAGCAGGCACCCTCAACTTAGGGTACTCAAAAGGCCATACGGGACCCTTGGTTTCAGATTTTTCCCCAGGCTGCAGATCCAGAGTCCACAACACTTTGCACAGAAATCTATCTTGGCACCTGTCACCCATCCTAATAGGTAACCCACAATGGTAAACCTAACTCGATGCTAATCTTTGCCATGTATTATCTCATCTGATCATCCCATGAGGTAGGCATTACGATCCCCGTTTCACAGATGAAAATGTAGAGACATTAAATTACTTTTGAAGCCAGGAACCAGCACAGATAGTATTTGGACTGTGATCTTTGTCTCTGAGGCCCAAACTCCTAGCCAATGTATTACATTACCAGTATCTGCCACTCTCTCCCTCTCCTTTTCTCTCTCTTTCCCACTAGATTATGACACATGTGAGAGTACTTATCACATCTTTTTATGTGTGCATCCCCAGTGCCTGGGATGGTGTTAGGCACTCAGAACATCTTCAATACTCTCTTGTTAAATGGATGGATGGATGGGTGGATGGAGGAGTGATGGATGGATAGAGGGAGGGATGAATGGATGGACGGATAGATGGATGGGTGATGAATGGATGGAGGGAGGGATGGATGATGGATGGACAGATGGATGGACAGATCATGGTGACCACTTAGATGGCAGCATCTTGGCCCTCTGTTGGGGCAGTGCTCATCACTGTTGTTCTTGTATCTGCTGTCCTTAGGTCTGGATATTGAGCTTCCCTTCCTCTCATCTTTCCTCTTTGCCCAGACTCTGGATTCTTTTTCCCTAGTTTTCAATCTACCAGTCCAGCTTGACTCCTTTCCCTCTCCTACGACTTACATATCTCCCTGACTACTTGACACCGGCACTTGGCTTCCCAGTGGTCTACAAAGCCCTCCACGTGCACAGTCTGGTTCCCGTCATCGCCCACCAGCCTCAATACTTACCATCCTTTCTCTCACATGCCCTGATCCCATGCCCTGATCCCACATGCTCCCTACCTCTTCACACACACCAAGCATGCCCTGAATTTTTCGCCCTTGCCGCTCCCTCTGCGGAATGTTTTCCCCAGATATCAACATGACTCACTTCCTTACCTTCCTCAGTCTTTGCTCAAATGCCACTTTTTCAATGAACCAATCTTCTTGGGTACGGCCCCTCCCTCTTCCCTGCTTTATTTTCCTCTACAGTAATTACTGCTGTCTGACAGCCTACACCTCTTATGTATTTCTTTGTCTCCCCTCACTCATGAAAGTGCCACGAAGGCAGGGCGCTTGGCTGGCTGGGTCACTGCGGAAGCTGGCAGGGCCTACAAGGGCACCCGCTATGCATTTTTGGAACAACTCAACGAATCAACAGACACATTCCAAGTGTTGGGTCTAGGTCAGGCTCTGTGTTCCTGGTTATAACCAGATAACGTGAACCTAAAACCCCTCTCATCTGAGTCCCTGGGTGGTGGGGAACAGGCTGTGAAAATGGAAGGCCACTGTCGGATCAAGAGGAGGGGGAGGGGAGCGTCTCCTTACCGCCTTGGTGCACTGGACGTCCTTCCCCAGCAGCCAGTTGAGCTCCAGGTTGCCCTCCCCCTGGTAGCAGGACTGCAGGCGCTCCTTGATCTGCAGGTTGATGGCCCGAATGGGGAAGGCACAGAGGGCAGAGTCGTCCGGCGGGTGGTAATACTGCTTCTGCCCTTTGGAGAAGACGGCGAAGAGCACGTCATCGTGGCTGCTGATGTTGAAGGCCTGGGCCAGGGAGTCCCCGGGTTTTGCGAGGTAAGCGGCCTGCAGGAGGCGGTACTCCACGCCCGCCCGCGTGCAACCGAAGGGCAGGGACACGTAGGAGTGGAACTTGGGGTCGTCCTGGCAGAGGCGCACGATGCGGGACGTGTAGAACAGGTCCCCCGCCGAGTTGATGGCCACGCCCTCGGGGGTCTCGGGCTGCACCGTCAGGAAGTAGACGAAGCCCCCGCTGGCGAAGCCATAGATGTAGAAGATGTCGAAGTGGGAGACCAGGGCCAGGGTGTCGGAGGGGATCTTGATGAGGGAGGAGACGAAGTCGCTGTGCAGCTCGTAGTCGAGCATGGCGGAGGACTCGGGGTCGCGGGGCAGCTTCCGGCTGGACAGGGTGGGGAAGTAATCCTGCTTGCCGTCCACGGCGGTGCCGATGAACAGCTTGCCGTCCTCGCCGTCCGAGCGCACGATCACGCCGTACATCGTGCCGGTCTTGTTGACGCTGGACAGGTAATGCTCCTTCTTGTGCGACGGCTCCACCAGGATGAACAGGTCGTCCAGCCGCAGCAGCTTGCACACCCCCTGGTAGAGGCTGCCGCAGGCCAGCAGGCGGTTCTCCGAGTAGTCGATGATGAGCAGCTTGTTGACGTTGTTGGTGAGGGTCAGCACCTCGCTGCAGGGCTGCACGATGAGGGGTGGGTAGCACGACTTGTTGTCCTCTTCCGGCCCCGTCTTGTGAGCCACCTGGATGGTCAGGTTGCCCGTCAGCTTGTACACCCGGTTGATGGCCCCCACGTACACTGCCCCCGTGCCTCGGTGCACCGTCAGGTGGTTAAAGGTCCAGTCCCGGTTCTCCGAGTGGAAGGTGCTGAACTGAGGCATGCCGGCAGCCCCGGGGGCCAGCAGCACCCAGACCACAGAGAGCAGGACCACCGACCAGCTGTCAACCTCTGCAGCCCGTGGCCAGGGCCTCCTCTGTTCCATTCTGAGTGGGGCGGGCAGGAGGACACTGAGCCTCTCAGTTCTCATCTACTCCACCTTCCTGGGCTGGCCCTCACATGGTTCTGGAAAACACAAGGCAGAGTGGTCAGAGGGGAAAAGAAATCCTGTGAAAGGGAAGAGGATGGCTTGACCCAGGGTCCCAATCCCGGCTAGCTCTGAGTCTCTTCCTTCTGTATTTTGGTTTTTCTATTTTTAATATACTTTCCCCCTCTTTGGGATGTTCAGGGAATCCTGTTATCTATTTTGGTCTCCAGCCTTGATGCTGTAAAATACTTTTTTTTTTTTTTTAACTTTACAAAGCATCTCTATTTCTGTCTTCTTAAGACATCGTTTTTTATCTCTCAGAGAGGTTAAAAGACTGTTTAAGTCCACCCAGCCAGTCGATCCGAGTGTCGGCACTAAAGCCAGTCTTCCCTACCCAGGTATCACGTCTGTCCTCTCCCGGTCGAGTGGAAATTTCTCCTGTTTTTGAAAAGCTTGTTTAGAAGGCCCTCTTCTAAGCTCTCCAGGTCAACTACTCCCAGAGCCTGATGTTGCCAATAAAATTCCTTCTTATTTCCGACTACCCAGCCCCTCGCACTGCTGCATTTCAGTGCCGTCTCATGCTCTGTCCTCCACAGGGAAGGAGAAGAGCTGTTCATCCTGAAAAACAGTGCCCCCCACTGCCCCTCAGACTCGTCCTCTCCAGAAACGAGAATTCCTGAGCGTGAGCTGTTGAAACTTGTTAGAAAAGTGAAATACGGGGAGCCTGACAGGACTGGGGTTCTCACGTGTGGCATTCAGGGGTCTGAACGGCCCTGGGGAGAAGGACGAATCCCGATCCCGGCTAGCTCTGAGTCCAACAGCCTGCTTTAGGACAAGGGGATGGCGTCACCACAGTTCCAGTGAGCAGGCGGCCAGGTCTGGCCGGAAGTGCTTCCACTTCGGCTTCTCTCCAGGTGAAGCACGGGAGGAACCGACCTCCTTGCTGAGGGGGGCTGGCTCGCTGAGTCCGTTCTGAGCCACCTGGGCAAGAGTTCTGGGCTTCAAACATGTGGGGAGAAGCAAAGGGAGACGAGTCGACGGTCGCTCTCATTCCAGCCACTGCGGGGGCCCCGTGACGGTTTAAGGATGCGTGAAGTCCATGCCTGTCCTGCCCGAAGTCCAGTCACTCTCCTGTCCTGTCTCCTCTGCTCCTTCCCCTCTGGCCCCCAGGTCTGAAAGCTTTTCTGTATTCTAAGGAAGCTGCCAGAAGGGCAAGGTGGGGCTCCTGTGGGAGCTTCCACACTCCTGGGCAGAGAGGATGGGAGAGTAGCGCTTGTTCCATCTCTGAGAGCACTGCCTCTGATTTCCAGGGACAGGGACAGTGGCAGAGGCGGCAGCGGCGGGAGGAGGCAGTGAGCTGTCTGGCCGAGAAATCTGCTCTCAACCTGGACAGACTGTCCAGCAACCTTCTCAGACAAGTCCAGACAGAACTCTGAAAAGGAGTGGAAACACCCAAACTAAAGATGGAGAATTTGCTCCAAGGCAGCTTAGGAGAGTCGTGTCTCCTTCAACTTCCCCCTCCTGCACGCCCCCAGCCCCCAAATCTGGCTGGAATGGGGTAGAATTAGAACAGGCGCCACCATGGAAATCCACAGTTTTGCTCTGTATCTTTAGAATCGCTCCTCCTCGAGGCCTTGACAGCTACCATGGAGCCAGAGGGAGGCCCCACCTGACCACCGTCCTCGAACCAGGCTCCACTGGGGTGTTCTGGGGTGACTCATGAGGCCCCAGGCTTCCTTGGAAAGAGGAAGGCAACAGCGGCATGAGGCCCAGGCTGACCTCAGCGACTCCGACACAGCCCTTCCGGCCCCACGCGCGCACCAGCAAAGCCTCCTGACAGACAGGGCTTTGGGCTTTCGGTTTAAAAAACCAGAGGTTATTTTTAGTGACGTCCTGGGGCCGCTAGCAGGACGTGAATTCCTCAAGAGGAGCTGTGGAAAGGAAATAACAGAAGCCTCACATTCTCCAGCTGGAGCGGGAATGACAAGAGACCATTCTGGCCGTGCCCCTGTCTCTGGGTAGGAAAGCTCCTCTGGCCACGCGGAGGGCAGACTCTCCCCTGAAGAGCTGTGAGGAAGGCCTTGGAAGTGTCTCCACCCTGCCCTTGGGGTTTGGTCTTTTAGAAAGTATGCCCTCAGACTCCCTGGCCCTGAGCTGAACATTACACTCCTGCCTTCGCCACAGCACACATGCCACATACATGCTTAGCCTGTGGCTGGAGGAAGAAGGTCCTGGTAGCAGGACCAAAGCACACGGTGTGAGGTTAAGATCAACCATCTCACCCCCCTGCCCACTCTCCTTCTGAGGCACAATTTGAATAGTGAGTGGCTTTTGTTAGGCACAATTTGGGGACAAGCTGGGCTCTGGGGCAAGTCAATCTCCCCTCCCCCTCCTCTTGAAAGAAGGTATCTTTCAGGTTGTCACAAGAGAGAATGAGATGATGTGGGGAACCTCTTAGCATGGCGCCTGGGACACAGTGAGTGCTCAGCTTGGGCCCACTGTTACTATGATCACCGAAACCTCCCCAGGAGACAGTGCTTCAGGAATCCTGCCAGAGCTCCTGAGCTCCCTTTTTACTCAGATTCTTCCTGTTCATGGGAATAAACATTGTGGGTAGACCATGAGGCCCAGGTCTCCCTGACTCAGTGAAGGTGCTCAATCTGGGAAGCCTAAGTCAGGGGAAAGGGAACAGATCCAGAGTGATTTTCTCTACCATACTACTGCACAAGTCCCAACGTTGCCTCTCGGCAGCCTGCAGGGAGACTGGTGGAAGTGTGTTTCCTTTAGTTTCTAGAGTTTGCCATTGAGACTGTGGTCCTGGTAAGGCTGGTTGGGCCAAGAGTTCTCACTAGACCACTATAGTGGCCTGCTTACTTCTTACTCCTTAATCAGCATCTACTCTGGGACCAATGGCTCCCGGGACCTTCTGCCCTTGTAGCAGCAGGTACTGGTGCACAGGAGTCAAGAGGAGTCATGGTCTACAGTGCAGGGGTGGCAAGGGAGGCTCATGGTCCACTTTGGGAATGTGGTTCTCACAAGGACAACGGACTTAACAGCCAAGTTGAGAGCCTCCGTCACTCTGTGCCAAGGTTGATATTACCATTCCAAAGCAGGGCCCAGCTGGCAAGGATCAGGTCTCCTATCTGAGTTCAGAGGAAAGTAGAACATTTGTGTCTCTGCTGAGAGGTGGTGTGCTCTAATGGTTAAATGCCTGAGCTCTGAACTTAGCTGCTTGGATTCAAACAGAGCTGACAGCTGTGTAAACTTGGTCAAGGTACTTAGCCATTCTGTGATGCTCTGTCCCCATCCATATAAAATGGGATTAGTAGTAGCACCTATCTCATAGGATTATGATGATGAAGTCAGTTAACACATATAACACACTTAGAATGATGTCCAGTCCATTTGAAATGTTCCAGAGACATTAGCCACTATTATTAATAATTTATTTGTCAATATTTCCAGCTCTTCATGAACTCCGCCATTCCACCATCTGTCTTAGAATGAATTTTCTAGCTTCGGTTTGGAAGAAGTCAGCAAACGCGTGCCTATGAACTTGGTATAACCAGCATTTCTTCCCGATACCAACTATCTAATGTCAACCTGGGAATTTTCCCTTAATGACGTCTCCTTTCTGTCATCTCTCTCTGTGGCTGTGTGTGAAGTCATTCTGTCACAGGCATTCTCAAGAGCCAAAACTTGCCTGTTCTTTCTTTTCCCCGTCCCCTGTCCCCATTCAGGACACGCTGCTCCAGGACATTCGCCCTCTCGGCCGAGCCTCTGAAGACGTTTCACTCAGAGCACTCCTGATACCAAGGAGAGGCCACCCCTGGCTCTCTGGGAAGCAAGTATCCCTAAATATTTTATTCGGAGGGCTTGATGACACTATCTCCCTGATCAGGATTCAGGAGGCAGGTGTTGGTGACAGCCCGTGGAAGTATCTAATACCTTCCAGATCAGCTGCTGTAGGTGTAGGTGGCAAACCAGGGAGGAAGTGACAATCAGGCACTCCCAGTTCAGCTCAGGGCAGGAGCCTCTCCTCCCTGCCTACCCGCTCTGATGCCTCTTCCCAGGAGATCTGGGTGACACGCCTCTGTGCTTTCACTTGGTCTCCCTTATTGCAAAAGGAGCCAATAGGAAGAAGAGTTAGAGTCGGGGTACCATTTTTGCTAAACTGAGTTGAAGTTCGTGATCATAGATCTCACACCCTTGGACCTTTCTGCAGCAACACCACCACCACCATCTCCATTCTATTGTCACTGTCCCCACCTTTGTCACCACCACTTGCACCGTCATCACCAGCATCCTCTTGCCTATGACATTCTTCATGACAATAATGGCAAAAGGTGCCTGTTACTACCATAGCACCAACTCGGGGGCTCTCACGGCCAGGATCCTGAGGAGCCAGATGGTGACAGAGTGAAGGTAAGTGTGGCCGTGAGGCTATGACGTCGGAGAGGGAGATAGCTGCTGCTCTGTCACCTCCTTCCTCACCCACCACGGGGGGAGGGCCGTCCTTTGTCCCAACTTGCCTTTCTAATGAGTAGAGCCTATAAAGCAGGAATCCGGGCCAACGCTAAAGGAGATTATAAGATCACTCCAACTCACTTCTTTTCTCTTTTCTTTCTCCCTCCCTTCTCTCTTCCTTCCTTCTTCCCTTCCTCCTTCCTCTCTTCCTTTCTTCCCACCTTCCTTCCTTCCTATAAAGAAACCACAGACCATGGAAAGAAAAAACCAATTGTCAAACGTGACCCAAAGTGAGTCACAGACAGGCTGGACCTTTTGATAGAAAGTCCCGTGCTTCCTCTGTAGGTGAAAGGGTCCCGGGAGTCAGTTACGTTCCGCCTCGAGACTGCCCCGTTTGGGGCAAAGAAGGTTCCTTTGATGGTGGCAGTCCCCGGATGGGCAGAAGGGAGCCCGCCACTCGGCCTGGGCAGGGAGTGACTATGCAGGGCAGACTTGAGGAGGTGAGGGATTCGGGGCCGAGGGGGATGCCAGTGGCTCCTTTCTGTGTCCTGAGAATGACCTCCTCTGACCTCCTCTAAGCCACACCCATTGTCACATGCGGGAATGGCACCCACGTTGTGACTCGGGGGCTGTGCTGTCCCAAGCCACATCTTTCTGGGGTGCAGACAACCTCACAGACAGGTCAGAGGCAATCTAAGCGACAGGAGGCCTCTTCTTCCCAAAGAGTTAGAACTGCAGCAGGAGAGACTAACGTTAGATATTAAGGGGGACATCCTGTCTAGAGAGGATTCCTGGGCTTCATGCCAAGGAGACTATGGGCTCTTCTAACAGTGAATTTTCCCAGCAGCTGTCTAGGAAGACGTTTACCCAGAGGCAAGGGATTGGTCCCAGTGACCTCAGAAGTCTCCTCTGGGTTTAAGATTTCTATGAACTAAAGTCTATGAGGATAAAATGTCTGCATGTGCGATTCTGGGGGCCTTGCTTGTCCCCTGTGGGCGGCACGATCCTGAAGGACCCGTCATCATGTCATCTGTGCAGTCGTACATGCAAACATGCCGAACGTCACTCTGTCGAACACGGACCTTGGAGGTAGTCCAGGCACGTTGGGTAGCACAAGGTGAGCGAGAGGGCGAACGCAAAGGCCCCGGGTAATGCCGACAGCTGAAAGGCCTCAATTAGAGTGAAAGGAGTTATCTGGTATTTAAATAATTATTAGATTGAAGGAATAATCATGGGTTTGAGCTGATTTTTTCCCCACTGTCACCCTGATGGCGTCTATAATATTATTATTCAAATGCCCATGATTCTCATTGAGGAGAGACCAGGATGGAGAGGATAGAGTGGGGGAGGGGGCAGCGAGCACGGAGGGGCTGGGAGGGAGGCTCATTTAATCTCCATGTGACAGGGCTGCAGGAGGTATGATTAGTCTTTTTCTTATTTCAGCTGTCACTCATGCACAGACACTGAAGATTGTTATTAGCGTATTTTATGCACGCGATTTAAAGGGAAAAGGGGTGGGGGCTGTGGGGAGAGGGAGAATTTCCTACAGAAAATAAAGGGACCAAAGGAACAATTTAGATGTCACTGCTGTACCAGCTGCGTTTGCTTCATTAATCGAATGTCATTTTTCCCCCAGACTCTGTGCTGTTATGTGAAGCTAAGTGACTACATCTGGCCCCAGAGCGAGAGGAAGAAGGTGAGGGGAGCCTGAGGGGGAAAACGGGCCTCTTGGCATCCATCCCTGAGGAGGTGGAATGGAGGATACTGGTTGATATGGTGGCCCTACGGTGTGTGTTGAGACAACTTCTGGTGACAGTTTTTAGCCACCTTCTCTCACTGTGAGCAGGGAGATGCCCCACCCGTATGTGCCTGGGATTCCCATCACAGGTGGGTGAGCAGAGCCCGTGGCCAAGCATTGGGGAGTAAGAGAAGGGAACGTGGGGGGCCCTAAGGGTTCCAATCAGCAGTGAAAGAGGAGCCCATGTTCTGGGCGGCAAGGCAGTGAGGGTCTGGGTGACCAGAGCTGTGTGTGGTTCTCTGCTCTGGATCCCACATGATGACATGACAGCCAAGGACTTGATCTCTCAGATGGCACAGTGGGCAGAAGCAGAGTGACCGGGCAAAGTGCAGAGGTTGGGTCCTGGCAAGAAAGGCAGAAAGGCAGGAGTTCAGAGTTCCATCATGACCCCCCCACCAGTTTGTGTGGTGAAGTCCTAACCCCCAGCGCCTCAGAATGCGACTGTATTTGAAGACGGTGACTTTACAGAGGTAATTAAATTAAAATGAGGCCATTAGGTTGGGCCCTAATCCAAATGACTGGTGTCCTAATAGAAAGGGGAAATTTGGACATAGAGGCCGACAGGCACAGAGGGAAGATCAAGCGGAGAGACAGAGAGAAGATAGCCATCGAGAGGCCAAGGAGAAAGGCCTGGAACAGACCCTTCCCTCATGGCCCTTGGAAGGAGCCAGCTTTCCAGACACCTCGACTTGCAGCCTCCAGAGCTGGGAAGTCAGCCTGCTGGTGGCACTTGGTTAGAGCAGCCCTAGGGAGCTAACCCAGCAAGGGCATGGAGAACATACTCCCCCATCTCCCATCGTGGTTCGGGGGGTTGTTCTTTTAAAGGAATTGGGCATGTAGGCAGGCCCGTGCAGGCACGCGTGTCTGCATACGCCAACACAGGGCCCAGGCAGTAGACATGTCAATCTCCATGTCTCCGTGGGAACTGACAGCAGCAAACATCCTCTTTCACCAGCGCCCAACTGAGGCCCAGAGACCTCAGTGGCGCTGCCTGTCACTGCTTTATCCCCGGGGGATCAGAGATGGCATTTGCTGCCTCTCGCTCATGGAGCTCTTCCTGCGAGTGGCTCCTGTCCTTTCTGCTGCACCTGCCCGGAGGAGTAGGGGAGTCACCTACAGGCCCCTAGAACCCGATGGGAAATTCTGTGCCTCCCTCCAGCTGACACCAGCTCCTCTCCCAGCTCTGTTATGGGACCACTGCCTTTTTTACCCCAGGTGACGGGTTTTCTGTTGCTTCCCGCAACCCGCCCCCACCAACCCCTGCTCTCCCAGTGGGCTCCGATGGGGCCCTGGAAACCACTCCAGCTCTCCCAGGGCCTTAGCAAAACATGCGGTGTTTGTCCTCTCCCCTCTCAGGCCATAAAAGCTTGGAGTTGTCTCCCTGAATTATGAAGGGTTCCAAAGACACGCACACACACACTCGAGGGGCGGTGGAGGGGAGGGGGCTAGGCTCCTTTCTGGGGCAGTGCCTGGGTTAGCTTCAGAAAGTCAAAACAAGATTCATTACCCTGGGGCCAGGAGCAGGGAGATACACCGCCTGACCCTGCAGACCTGCCCCATATGTCATGGGCCTGTCAGAAATCTCCCAGAATTCCCTTTATTATCTAAAGGTCGCCCCCCGGGCAGCGCTGAGAGAGCCCATGGTCTAAACTAAACTCCAAGAGCAATCAATTTCAAGCAGCTGCCCGCCCCGTCCCCCCTTCCCACTCCCCCTTCTGCAGGCTTTGCTCTCTTCAACCCCCTCTGGGGGATGGCCAAGGAGGAGCAAGCCTTGCCATGGCCACCTCACCCTTGGGGCAGAAAGAATTGCGGCAAGTTAGCGTGACTCTGGGCATCAGGCCCTGGGAGCAAGCCTGCCCTGGGCACTGCGTGGGGCCTTGAAAGGTCACTCGGCTTCTCCTGTGACTCTGAGCTGGCCCCTGCTTCAGCCATCTGAGAAGTGGGGTCACTGTTCTGGCATTTTGGGATGAAAGAACAGAAAAAGGAATTCTCAGGCTCCTTCCAAAGGCAGGCTAGGCATCAACGTGGGGAATATGGCTTTGCTAAACTGAGTTGGATTCGTGCTAAGAGCCTTCGTACTCCAAGGGCCACGAGTAGCATAAGTTAGCCACCGCCACTGCCATTTGTCTCCTATAGCAAAAAATTATAAAGAGGAGCTGCCATTCTTATAGTATTTATTAACCGGTTGCTAAGTGGCCCACTGTGCTAGATCCTTCTCACACGCAATGGAGAATTCTGTGATTACCCTGCAAGATGAGTGTCCTCCTCCCCATTTCACAGATGAAAAACCCAAATCTCGGCAAGACTGAATTGCTAGACCAGGGTCATTCCACTAGGAAGCAGGACCTCCTGATGGCCATGCTTTCTCTACTATTCCACTCTATCTACATATTCGGATGTTATTTTTCAACCAAACCCTCTCATCATTGATCTGGGAAAACTCAGCAGAATGTTAAGGAAGACCTGGCAAGTGCTTTATTTCAAAGGTCAAAATGTGAGACTCCCATTTACTTTGGTACTGAAGCAGGGCCGGGGGTGGCGGGAGGGTGTGGGTTGGGATGATTGTTACAAGGTGGATTCTGGGGCTGTTTTGTGGCAAGAGGTCTGCTAGTTTGCAGTCACCTTTCAGAGACATTCCAGATGACCTTTCCAAGGAGCCCAGAGACGTATCTCCTGCCTTCTCACCCCATCCTTACTGTACACGGGAGAGCCATGGGGCTCTGGGGGTGGAAATGGGGCAGGAGAGCAGGACACAGGGTAGAAAGTACCTGACTAAATTGTTAAATAAATTATGGTTACCACACAATGGCATATTATGCTGCCATTAACTGTAATGTTTTCAAAGAATAATGACACAGCTCCGATTCACAGAAGTGGGAGGGAAAGCAAGAGAAAAGAAGAGGAAGAAAGAACCCAAACAAAACACCAGGCATTCCTCTCAGCTCTCCGCCAGTGGCCTGGCCCAAAACCCCACTTACTTTCCTGGCAAGCTGCCCAGTCTTGCATCTCTTGAAGGAAACCTGCAATGGCCTTGGCCATTCCCTGGCACGTCCTCCTTCTCTTGGGGACCTTCCTGCCTCTCTGCTACCCTATGGCTCCCAGAGCCAGCCACTGACCACTGACATGCTCCAGAGACAAGGAGCACTCCCCACCACTGCAGCTACGTCCTCACGGCAGGGAAAGGAGCCACTGGGGCCAGATCAACGTGCATTTCTTAAACCTTGTCCTTTTCCAGAAGTCAGGCTTCCCAAAGTTCAAGAGTGGGTCTCCTTACCAGCAAGCCTGGTGTCATATCCCTGAGACATGTAAGACTGGCCCAGACTCTCCTCCAAGACGGACCCCAGTGAAAGCCACTGGCAGTGAAGATTTGGCCGCAGATACCCTACCTGGTGTGCCTTGTCCTGCATCACTTCCTGTGCTTCAAACTCCTTGTCTATTTGCCAGGCCCGTGGCCGGAGTGTGATAACCACCTATGGCAACTCCTTCTGCTGCCCAGATAGACTCAAGGCCGGACTGCCAAGTCCCCAAGTTCAAGTTCTTCCCAAGCTGGCTCTTCTTTCTACAGCTTCCCCTCCCCCTCTCCCAGAGTGACTCCCCTCCCAACGAACCGGTTCACGTGCTGAGTCCCCAGGACACCTTGCAGAGTTTTACCGCCACAGCCGCTCTCCCTGGAACACCTGTCTCCACAGTCTTCTTGGCCTATCCAAGCCCTGTGCATCCTTCAAAGCTTCAGGAAGCCTCGAGGACCTCCCCACCCCTCATCACCTCTCTTTCCTCCAAAGTAAGCCAGAAAGCATTGTTTTTAGCACATGCTGCATTGCTGTTGTTGGCTCTCTTGTTAGAGGACTATGTCCTACTCTCCATCGAATTAGAGGCTCTTAGGTAAGAGTTCAGGAATAACCCTTGGCTCTTTGGCATCCTGTGATGGGCAGCATGATGCCTCTCCCTCGGTTCTGTGCTGGGTCTGAGTCATGACAAGCAGGGGACAGGGGACACGGGGATGCCCATGTGCTTTTCTCAGCGACTAGTCTGCCCTCCAACATGGCATGAACCAACGCGCTTGGCTCCATGACTTGCCGTAACTGATGGAGGTAATGAAGAAGGGGATGAATAAATAGTTTGAGAAGGGCCCGGAATGTTGGTCATCTTGAACCCACTGGGGAAGGAGCCAATGTCACTGAGAGGTGGATGAAGTGGGGCAGAAGGATGAAGAATGGCGGGGGAGGCCCCAGCTCTGTCGGTGAAGGACGTGCAACAGACGGACCTCGTGCAGGAACGGTCTTAGCAAGAGAGCTCCAAAGACCCAAACTGCCCAAGTTCACAGATCACACAAAATGCGTATAATAAGTAGCCAGCTGACAGCAAGAGTGATCAGGAGCAGAGTGGGGTGGGGTGAGAATCTCCCTGGAAGGTTCCGGAACAGGGCTCTTCCAGAAGGGGGTCAAACTCATGGTGGTGCATGTGTGGCCAGGCAGCAGACACAGGGAAGACACTGTGGGCTTTGGGGACAGACCTGGCTCAGGTCTTGCTCAACCACTTCCTAGTTCCGTGACCTTGAACCTGTTATTTAACCATTTGGGCCCCCATCTTCCCAGCTGTGGAAGGACACTTCTCAGGGCTGTGGTGAGAATCAATGAGATAATGGATGTGGAAAGTATTCCGCAAACTCCACCGCTTTGAATAAACACCCGTGACGCTTGTTTCTGTTTTTGGAGAAACACTGCACAAGGACATCACCCCCTTGACAGCAACCGGCTGCCCTGTGTGTGCGGGTGACAAAGGCTGGAGGCTCTGTGTCAGCCAGGTGATGCAAGATTCTTAGGACGGGGAAGCCTCTGAGGTCCTGGCCTCTCAGGAGGAACTGGGTGCCACTGTCCCTTGTCACTTTTCTCCACAGTCCCTGAGCCCCACGCTTTCCAATTCGCCTCCCACTTCCTCTCGTCCCGAGGGTGATTTAAGGGCCACTTCTGCTGTTCTTGCTGACTCCCCCAGGTGCCCTTGGCAGGAAAGCAGGAGGGAAGGAGGAAAGCGGAAAGCTGGCCCTTGGGAGAGGAGGAGTAGGAGCCCGTGCCGAGGACAGTCCCCGGGCTGGAGCTCCGCATTCTCCAGACTCTTCCCATACTGGGTCTGGCCACCATGAGGGGTAAAGTCCCCCCCCCCCCCACCTGACCCCCCCCCCCCGCCCCGCCTCTCTTCCTCTCCAGTGCTCTTCTGAACTGACAGCCAGCCTCCGAATAAAAAGTTGTAACTCCTTTTTCAGAGGAAGCTTCTTAAGCAGGCTGTGCCCCACCCTGTGCCTTCCCACCTTCTGTTTCTATTCTTCTCTCTTTGTCTGAGACTCTGAGCTCCTGCAGAAAAAGATCCTGAGCTGCCAGGCAGCCTCTCTTAAGTAACAGGCATGTTCACACCCCTGCACACGGAGCAGGAGGAGTGCTCTGGAGCTGGATAAAAGGGACACATGTCGACCAGGAGGGATTGCCATTCTGGAAAGAGATCCGTCCACTGAAGGGGCTTGTCGGTGCCCAGATGCACAAGCGTGTGGTCCGCAGGACCCTTACTACCTGGAGTGGCATCAGCCCCTCGGGGAAACCTGTGTAGTCCCATCAGCTTGCAATATCTAGGACCCCAGCCCTCCTGGGAGGGAAAGTGAAGGACACAGTTATCAGAGAGGCTGACACAGGGGGAGAAGAATGTGCTGGAGGGAAAGCTGGTGGGGGGTGGGCGGGTGGGGGTGATGCAGGCTGGTGCAGCAGGAGAGGGGAGTTGGGGGGGGTGGGAGGGTGTGGGGCCTGGGGCGGGAGATGAAAAGAAATCCCTGAGTGAGACTCTGGCCCGGATGATGAATGGGGTGTGAGAGAAGAGCCTGGAAAAGGGTAAACAGCCAGGAGGGAAGCAGGAGGGAGGGTGGGTGGGAGAAAGAATGTTGGGGTCAAAGAGCAGAGAATGCTCTCTCGGAGTGATTGGTTCAAGATCCAACATGTTGCATGGCGGCATGGGTGTACATGTGCATGGAGACGGGCTCGGCCACGGCCTCCCCTCCCATGGCCCTGCCAAGGCGTGAGCAAGTCAGCTTCTCTGCCAGACCCATTCTGTGCCCTCTGCGAAACCTTTCTTCTGCTGTTTTGTTCTTAGAACCCAGGAACCATCCCCACCTTCCGCCCCATAATAGAAACTGCCATTGGCACAACGATACTAGAGCTCACTAAGAATGTCCCATGTGCTATGTCACTGGCGTACTCCTCCCACAGCCTGTGCGGGAGAGCTGCCGCAGGTGAGAAGACAGGTATACCTGAGATGGAATGTTCTAGCAAAGGTACCAAGTGTGGAAGTGAGACTTGGGGCTCATGTTAGCCCTGCTGCTCTGTTCCTGGAGTTGGAGGTGTCACCCCCTGAGATCTCCAAGGTGAGACTACTTGCTTCAGGGATCACTCACTGCCTCCAGCTGGGCAAGACTCCAGTCATACTCGGGAATGCCCTTTGGAATGGGGGTGGGGTATCAGGAGCTCAACTCAGAGTTGAGTTCTTGCCGACTCCCATGAAAGAGGGAAAGGTCTGGTGGGGAGCTTCTGGCCATCCACAGAAAACCATTCAGCTTCCATCCAGCCCTGGCTGGTGGGAAGGAGAAGGGCTGGAGGCAGCCCCCAGGGCTAGCGCCGGTGGTGGCTGATGGAGAGTCCAGAAGCAGGACTCTGTAAGGAGAGAGGCTGGGATACCAAAGTCCCCAGGGCCCTCTAACTGCTCTTACCTGTGGGGCAGAGAATTAGCTGCCAACTCCCCCTCTGAAGACCTACCCGCTCCCTCCACCCCCCACCGTCTCTGCAACCAGCCCGAGAGGGGAGCACCGCAGCCCCCACCTGCCACGGGACGTCTCTCCCACCCACCTTCACCCAGCTCTCTCCCCTGGTCCTGCTGATCTTCAATTCCCAGCCCTGGCAGATCACTGATTAATTCGGGGCTGTTTAATAACCCTTCCATTTCGATGAAACAAGCTGTCTTGTTTTCTTTATTTTTAACACCGACTTTCGTTTCTTTGCTAAGCATCATACTGTCATTTAAAATTCTCTGTCTCCAACCAAGCTGATAATAGACTGGAGTGAGCAGCTGCTTCCGTCCTGTTTATGACAATGATTGGAAGTTAGAGCTGTGCAAGCAGAGAGCTGACCAAGACTCCGTTCTGACGGGTCTGCCCCTGCTTGTAGACTCTGTGCTCACTTGAACGTGATGATGAGAATTCTGGCTCCAGGGGAGCCCAGGGCTTAGCCCAGCCTAGCCTTCCTGGCACCCTGCTCAGAGGGGAGTCATGGGGGTGGAGGGGGGAAGAACCGTCGCTATTTACTTCGGAATTAAGTCCAGCAGCTGCGGGTCATTCTCACGAGCCCGGGGCCAACGCGCCACTTCACTTCCAGCGGAGCCTTTTTCCTCAGCTGTATTTACCGAGCAGCAAACAGGGACTCCAGGTTATGGGACCCAGAAGTGGATGGGGATCTCAGCCATCACCCATCGTACCTTTCTGCTCCACAGAGGAATCCCTTCTTCAGGCCCGGTTGTCACCTTCCAACCTCTGTTTAAATTCCCCCAATGCAGCAGGGCTCATTCCCTCCCTGGAGGGCCCCTTCTGGGTCAGGCTAGTCCCTCTCTCTGCGGGCCGCTGCAGTACTTACACTGAACTTGTGCGAGCATCCTTCACGTGCATCCCCGGACTCCCTTGACATACCGTAAGCCTGTCACGAGCTGGACGGGGACGTGCCTTCCTCGCAGAACACTTGGCGCACGGTACATATTCGATAAATGCATGTTCAATCAAATTAAATCATGTTGCACCAACCTCAATCTCTGCAAATAACGCACCTTTCTTCTACCCGGGTGGGCTCCTGGAGAAGTGTCCGTCTTTCTCTACCTGGGCAAGTGTCCTGCCTCTTCCTGTCCTGAGGCTGTAAATGGTGGGCTTCCCAGGGGCCAGGACCCTGCTTTTCCCTCCAGGCCCTGTGGGACTCCACAGCTGGTGGAAGGCTCGGCCAAGAAAGCTGCGGGCATGCGGAGGGAGCCAATCAGGTGGCCTGGACCAGGTCCTCTGGATCCCAGTTCCCCTGCTCACCCCCTCCGCGTTGGCCCTGTGAGAAAGCTCACAGGTGCCAGGTGCACAAACTCTGGCTGGCCTGCCGCTCCCCGGCAGCCTCCCAGCCAGCCCCGTCTGCAGGCAGCTGCTCTGGCCATTGTCTCACCCTCTTCAAGTGCTGAATGCTGAGTCTATAGAGACCGAGACACAAACAGTGCCCACAGTGCCTCCAGGGGAGGGAGGGGCGGCCTGGCCTTGCCAGAGCCATTGACTGTGCAAATAGCAAGGCTTGCGGTGGATGGAGGAAAGCTGCTTGGAGCAATTGAAAAGAGGGGGGGCTTTTCTACACCACGCTGAGCAGCTCCACGGAGAGGCAGTCTGGGTGCCCTAGTGCCCGCGGACTGGCAGAGCGGGAGACGTCGGTTCTCAGGGAGTACTGCTTCACCCTGAGGTGCCTGCTGGCTCAAACCTGAGGGAGGAAGGGAGAGAGAGGGGCGCCTGGGTAGCTCAGTTGGTTCAGCGTCTGCCTTTGGCTCAGGTCATGAACTCGGGGTCCTGGGATCAGAGCTTCTGTGTGCTCATTCTCTCTCAATAAATAAAATCTTGAGAGAGAGAGAGAGAGAGAGAGATGGGGGAGGTCACTGGGCAGAGCTGCGAACTGGGAGACTGGAAGGCCACTGGCTAAGGGCTGGAGAGTGCTGGGCTCAGCTGGGGCAGACACACGTCCTTGCACATGGAGGGCTCTGCATGGCCACTTGCTGTGGGACTCTGGGCCGTCTACACACCTAGTTCGGACTCAGGTTTCACATCTATGATAGGAGCCTAGGTAAAAGCTGCTATCAAATCCTCAGAGATCATTTCCAGGTATTCTACATTTAACACCCATTTCTTTTGAAATTCAAGTTGTTTTCTCAAAAGTGATTTAGAAAAAAAAAAATCAAGGCACCCTGTCACTCTCATTTTTCCACAGCTGGCTCTTGGACAGGGCTGTCAGTGCCCAGGACTCGCTCCTTCCAGAACCGCCTTCTGGGGTTCTGTGCTTCCCACAAGGGACAAGGCTCCTTGTGCCTCAGCTGGATGGGAGGGCAGGGGGCTTCTTGGGCCGAGAGATGACAGCTGATGCATCTCACCAGCCATCCTCCTGTTGTGTCCAATGATCAGCGCTGGCCAAGGGTCTAACCCCGGAGGCCTATGGTCCAGCCTGGGCTCTGGGACCCAGCTCCTGCCAATGCCCTTCATGCTGAGTCTGCCTCACAAATACTCACGCTCTGAGAAGCACTCTCTCTGCAGGAGAGACACAAGCCTTCCCGCAGGCAGGCAGCCAGAGGGGCCCATGAGATCTGCCCCTTCTGCCGTGGGAGGCGGACTCCCAGAAACATGCCGGCTTACCAGTTCTAGAACAGTACAGTCATCTCGACCCTTAAAGCCAAAGCCACCAAAACCCTAAGGGTAGCACGTTCAGAATTCAAATTCCAGCCACACTGGTTAAATTTACCCATGAGCCATGCATGTGGCGTCAGTGACAGGATCACTACTGCCTTTCCTCTCGGTTTCCTGTCTCCACTGAGACTTTTACCTATTTTTCTATAGAAGAACCTTTAGCATACAGATTTCCCTTAAGTAAAATCTTATTTTCTCAGAAAGTTCCAAACAAATTCAGAGAGAGAGAGAGAATGAGAGAGGAGGAGGAAAATGTCCCTAGCCTGGCTTTATTCCTGCTCTAAAGTTTAGAATAGTTTTGCACATTTGCAACAATTGTCACTTTTCCAAATCCCCTGTTTTCCTATGCCTGCCTCCAGAAACAAAGGGCAGTGAGGGTCCTTGGGTAGTCATGCAAAGCTTTCATTTCCACTGTACAGATGGAGAAACTGAAGGATAAGGGGCAGGAGCCACCTCTCTCAGCCACTGCTCCCTCTTGCCCCCCTCCTGTGATCAGAAAGCAAATGGTGGATGACCCCCAGTGGGCAAGTGAGAAATCTTTTAGGAAGAGGAAGACTGACAAGTGTGACGGAAGGCCCTTTGTTCCTGGGCATTAGGACCTTATTCTGATACCAGACTCTTCCTGGCCATCTGTTCCAACACCCTTCTCGGGGGTTCCAAACCTCCTCCACAAGGGTGCCAGGTGTGGCTTCCCAGCGCCACAGGTAATTCACATCATTCCCACCGAGTGTCCCACAGCTGGGTCCTCTGGTGCAGGAAGCTGAAGGGCTCCACACCCTGGTGGTGGGGGGGGGTCCCTCAGAATGGGGTGATGGACTTGAACTGTGTTCCTTTCTGGATAAAACTCAGAGGACTATTTGCCTAAGAGAAACCCCGGCGGTATGGGTTTTCATTCCACAGAATGTCAAAGGACTTGGCAGGGAGGCCTAGGTGGCTGGGGTGAGGGTGCGAGGGCCAGTCTGACCTCCTCTTTCTGGGAACGCACCAGCATGGCGCGTGCAGAAAGCAGGTAGAGCTTGCTGGCTCAAGAGAGGGCTCTTGTGTCTGGGGACCGGGAAGGAATTGTCTTCCTGTCTGGCCTTGACCAAGGCTCCTGCTGAGGACAGTGGAGAAAATAAGTTCTCCTTCAGGTATCTCTGTTGCTCAGAAGAAAAAAAAAAAAAAAAAAAAAAGGATAAGCCTGGGGAGCAGTCACGGGAGGCCAGAGGTCAGAGGCCAACGTAATATTTACCCAGTCCAGCCGAGGCCTTTCGCTTTTATAAAGCAGGAAACCACTTCAAAGCAGCAACATCCCCTCTTGCCACTTCTGTCTGCTCTCTGGTCCCCCTGCCTTACAGGGAGCGCAGGGATTTTTTATCTCCTTTTCCTTTCCTCCTGAACTTTCCCTCTCTCCCTTAATGGGGGGAGCCTCCGCTCTACCTCCTGCTCAGAGAAGTTCCACAGTTTGTCCAGAGTTGCGGAGCAGTGACAAAGCCAGGGATTCCCAGACATTCTGAGCCCGTCTTGTCCCTAGATTTCTCGTTGGCCCTGACAGTGAGTGGCCGACTACTTTGGGACATGGGTGGGTGCTGGATTAGTTCCTTCTCTGAAGCCCGCATTCCACAGCCCGAGCTGAAAGCAGAAAATGAGGACTGGAAGAGGCCCCGGACCCTAGAGCCTAGTGGTTCCATGCATATGGGGGGAGGGATCATAACCTTCTTTCTTCATACACATACATACATGTATGTATCACATACACATACAGATCCACATATATTTACACATACATATGCATAGATTAAAGGCCTCTTGAAGCCCAAGCATTCCCCCTTGTTCCATCAGTCCCAAGGCAGGGTCTGCCCACCCCAGATCTTATGTGGCCATTTTAAGCTGCAGGGAGAGTATGGCCTTCCACTATAGGATTGGATAAAGTTTTTCCATTGAGTTGAGATCTTCCTCATTTTAACCTCCTTTCATTCATTCTTCCTGCCTTCTTTCTGGACAGAAATCTTAAAAAGAGATTGGTCCCTTCTTCAAGGTAAGAAACAGGGCAAAGGAGGCTGGTGGACTTGGCTCACCTGCCCAGCCAAAGGGGTAGGGATAAAATCTGATTTCTTTTTCTCTCGGGTCTGATCCACTTCATGAGTTCATTCAGGTAAGAGTGGGTGAGTTAAAAAGGAGGATTCTGGACACTGAAATGTGAACACAGATGAGTAATAACATTTCCTGATGAACCACGTGGGCATCTTGCAGCCAGGACCGGAAAGGGATACAATTTGCATAGAATGCAGAATGGAAAGCCCTCGGGAGTGTGGGCCATGGCGCTCTTGCTCTCGGATGTTGACTAACAGAGAACAAGGACATGGGGGTCTACTGAAAACCCCAGAGAACGAGGGGAATCAGGGGGGTAGTTCTGAGAAGCTGAGGAATGGGACAATGTGAGACAGTCGTTGCTGACAGTCAGCTGAAGTTGTCAGGCATGTGAGTCTCTCTCCTGGAAATCTCCACCTTCCACTGACCAGAGCCAAAGTTTCCAGGAGCTTCTGTGCCTTCACCTTCCCGGTCCCCTAGCTCACTGTTAACTCCATCCTGCCGTGTAATAAGGTTTTCTTGGAGGCTGCTTGGCTTAGGTAATACCCCCTTCCCCGAAGCTTACTATTTCTCGGAGGGAGCAGCTCTTACTTTTTCATCTTTGTTTTGGTGCGACTCCATTGCCAGCACAGCACAAGTAAGTGACTGAGTTCTATTTGTTTACATGAAAATGGATTCCAGTCTCTGCTTTTGGTGTCTTCCTATTTGGTTCAATGCAAGGGCAGGACGGGTGGCGTACTGATCCATATACCAAGGGTAAAGCTGGAGGGGATGTCCTGGGGTTCTCCCTCCTCCCCTCTTCCATCTCCTGAAAACCCAAGCAAGCCACTAAGGTGGGAAGGGACGGTGTTTAAAGACAGGAGGAGAAAGCCTGGGGTGAGCTCCTTGACCGCGTAGACAAGCACTGAAGGCACCTCTGTCCTCTCTCTCTCTCTCTGTGTCTCTCTCAGCTTCAGAGAGAATGTTGTTGTGGGGGGCACGGAGGAAAGAGGTTCATTCATGGGCTGCTCACGCTGAGCCCCAGGATCCCTCCCCCCCTTCCTTCTCAAAGACAAGTTGAACTTTCCGAGGGCAACTCCACTGCCTTTTATCTCTCACACTGAAAGGAATTTTAGCCAAGGAAAAGCAGGATTCAATTTTCATAACATGACACATTTATCCTGTTTTTCTTTTTTCTTTTCTCTTTCCTCCCTTCCTTCCCTCCGCTTGACCCCAGGTAAACAGGAGCTGAAGGGAAGCGGAGATGCGGCATCAGAGCCTGGTATCAGAGCTGAAAAGAAGCGGGTCTCTGGCCCCCTGCCCGTCCCCAGACATCGATCTTTTTCCAGACCCCTGTTAGACCATTATTATCTCCTAAGATGAGAAAAGCCTCTGGACTCTGTTCCCTCTCCAAACTGTCCTCTGCTGAAATGAAAGGGGGGAATTATGATTCAGAGAAAGGCTCCCACAGAGAATATGAAGATGAAGATGAAATCAGCGAGGCAACATTGACATGTGTTCGGTTCCTGAAAACTGTTTCTAAAAGAGTCACCTCAGGAGCAGTTTTGCCACCACCTGGGAAGATCTTAAAGATCCACATTTAGGGAGCTGGAAGGGGGTGGGAGGGGGAGGCATGTGAAGGCACCTTGGGCTTGGGCCAAGAACTTCCGCTGCTGATAAAGAAAGGCAAGAGCCTCTTGGCGGGCAGGCCAGCAGACTGCACTGCCTGCTAACTCGAGAGGGCAGCCCCTTCCCCAGGGCCCACCCCCAGATGCACCCTGTAGGGGCCGGCTGGGGAGCTCCCACTTAATGCCGCCGACGCCTTTCCCAGACGGCGGCCCGGAGGTCCCACTGGCAATAGGACCCTGCCAGTTGTAGTCTCTGGTTAGTGACAGCTGGGAGTTCCTAATATATCTACTTCTTTCTTCTAAAAAAAAAAAAAAAAAAAGGCAAAAAACCACTGTTTAGGGCCAAGCCTGGTTTTCAAGAGCCCCCTCTAGTGGAGATAACCTGCTACTTCAGCTTCCCACTGCAGCCCAGATGGAGCCTCGTCTTGCCTGGGAAGACTGAGCAGAGCTCCCTTCTGCCTACACTGTTTTTTCCCACTTGCTTTCGGTGTTTGCTCTCAGCTCTTTGTGCCCCTTTTACACTGTCGGTCTCTCCGTCCTTATCTTCCTTTGCCGTCACCCTGCTTCTCTGTGTGTCTGTGACTGTTTCTCCATCTGGACTCGGGCTTTCCCACATGTGCCTATGCTCCTGCACCTTGTTGGTCTGCCTGCTTGGTTCATCTGCTGGCTTTTTTTTTTTTTTTTTTTTAAACTTCTGAAGTTCCAGACGCCAGGTCTGATGAACTGGAAATGCTCTGACATGACCTGGGATCAAAGGACCCACTCTCAGAGAGCCTATATGGGGACTTGCCAGCCAGATCACAGAAGCACTAGGACAATCCACAGTTCTGGAGAAGGGAACTTGGACAGGAACTCTCCCCTCCTCTGTGCCCCAAGCAAACCTGGGCCATCTGGGTTGATACATATGTTTGAAACATTGTTGAACGTGAGCTTGGGGTCTTGAGTGGAACCAGCCTGCTTCCCTCAATCAATTCTCCCCACCAGCCCCCCTGCTTCCTGGTCACTGAGAGGCATGCTGGCATGAAACAGCGGGCAATGCCTGGGTGAAGGGACAGCTGGCGGGGGCTGGGGGAAAGGGGGTGCCCCTGCCAGGGAAGAGCGGGGAGGGTGCGTGGGGGCCAGGGCTGAGCCTCTGGCTGGAGCAAGGAGGAGAGACAGAAGTGTTTTGCTGAGCCGTCGGGGGTGGGGGTGGTTTGGGGGGGGGGGACCCGCAGGGAACACCTGCTGGGCTTCTGGGTTTCTGAGACAGGTCCTTTCCCCCCTAAGCGGGAGATCTGGCCAAGGCAGGGCGGGGGTGAGGGGTGTTAATGGTTAACCAACTGCAGGAGTAGGGAACTTCTGCCCTGCTCAGGCCTAAGCCCTCTCGGTTCAGCTCTCACCCTCCCCTCCTCCTCTTCCTTTACACTCTTGCCCGGTAGGGACCCTGGTCCCCAACAAAGAACTTTCTCGCCTCTATTTCTGCCCTCGAATTCCAGATGGAACAGTGTGGAGCTAGATAAAGAGGTCCCATATGCCCCAGTGCCAGGGAATGGGGGCCCGGAGAGCCGGAGGGCTAAGCCGAGGGGAAAAGGGGTGTCCCGTTCTTACCATCCATCCCTCCCAGGGAGCCTTGGGACCAGCCGTTTGACCCCAGGAAGAACTGCCTTTCTCTGTCTCCGCAGGGCTCACCTTTAGAAATGACCAAAAAAGAAGTGGACGCACACCCAGCCTTCATTTACTCTAATCAGGCATGAAATCTTTGTAACTAAGTGAAAAAACTGTTTCCCATAAGGGAATCGGTTCCATTCATCATTGTTGGAGCTGAGCATATGTGAAGGGGAGAAAGAGAATGTTCACATATAATGAATTGATAACAGACTGCCCCTGGGTGAGGGCGGTGTTGATAGGGGGGTGCAGAGGAGCGGTAAGGCGACAGCACCCCCAAGCCTGTTTCCACCAGTTTCCCTGCGGACAGTCCTGAATTATTTGTAGTTAACAGACTGTAACACAATGCTCTGGGCTCTTTACGATTGGGATGGCTGGTGGGGTGGGGGTAGGGGCTTTGGCTTGGCTTGGAACGCCTTACCTCTCCATTTGCCATGATGGACAGAAGTATATCGGGCCCCAGTCTGTGTGTGTGTGTGTGTGTGTGTGTGGAGACAGCTGTGTGGCAATGCGGAGAGACAGCTGGGGGGTGGGAGGGTACTTTGCTGCTGGGGACAGGAACCCACAACAAACGTCGTATCTTGGGGAGGCAGCTGTAGAAGAGGCGGCGGGTTAGAGACTATAAACCCCCAAACAGTGACAGCTCCAGCCACGTAAATATTCCATAGTACCTGAACGGGGCGGGGGGTGGAAGCTTCCGCTGCTGCCAGCTGGTGCCTTGTATATTTAACTGTGGCCCTGGTTCCCCTCCTGCTCCAGCGCCTTCTGGTATCACACCCGCGAAATAGAGATTACCGGAATCATCAGAAGTATTCACAAATGGGAAAGGGGCCTAGTGGAGAAGGAGCTGTTCTTTGAGGGTTTTCTTTTCCACCACCTTTTAAGGATAGACTCCAGTATACCTGATGGGGAACTCTTATCATACATTTACTACACCTGCAGCTTCTGATGGGCAAGCATGTGGGGGGAGGGAGGATGCTCCCCAGCTCTTTGGGGACAGGGATAGGTACTCAGGCCAGCTCTGAAAGGTAAGTCACCAACCTTGTAAGGGTATGGTTTCTTTGGGGGGTGGATGGACATCGTTTGATCATGTGGACTTGGGTTGGAAGGCCAACCAGTCCCTCTGCCCTGCTCCAGACTGTGGGGCATCCCGACCCTCCTGTCCTGCTAAAGAGAAGGGCCAGGAGGGGATTCTCCTGCCAGACTCATGACCCCTGGACAGAGGAGAACCTCTGGTACTTTTACTTTACCCCTATATCCCCACTGCACATCGTTCCAAATGTCATTTCCATTTAACTGCTTTGCAAGCCACTTTGCCCCGTTCTAATGCAATTTGCTGAGGACAGTGAGGGAGCAAGAGAGGGCAGCCTGCATTGCCCTCCCTTTATCAGTGGGTCCCTGAGAGGGAAAGCCTCTTCCAGGTGACACAGCAGGGCAAGTTCTGGGATGAGGAAGGGTCGGCCAGAAAGAGGGAAATGCCAGGTGGAAGAAGGAAAAGAAAAACCACCTCGCTAGGGTATCTTGACAGATTGGTCTCAGTTTCCTTGGTTCCCTACCCTCTCCCCTCATTCCACATGCCCCCCCTCCATTTCTACCTCCTGGGCCAAGGAGGAGAGATCACAGGTAATTAGTTCAAATGGTGCTGTGTGAGGAGAGGGGGGAAGTTAATGAATTCTCCTCTCTTGCTGGGAGGTCAGAAGGGAGAGGGCAGCTAGCAGCTCCAGGAGCTTTCTGGGGTGATTGCACAAAAGTTGTGCATTTCATTTAGGAATAGCTGAATTCCTCCAGCCAGAGCTATCTCTTCCAGGGCTCTGTCACTCTGTTGAAGGCCCCAGAACTCAGAGCCTGCCCAGAGGGAAGAATGAAGTTTCAAGGTCTGGGAAAGAAGCCCAACAAGACAGGAGCCTGTTTCTGCGTTGGGGAGGGCACGGCTGAACTTGACTCCTACTCTTAAAACATCCAGCCTGGCCCAGATACCCATCTTAGTTGGAGGCTCACAAACCTTGTCCACCGTCCTTGTGAATAGCAGGAAGAGAATGAATGGATCCCCACATTTTTGCGGGTTCCTCTGAGCTGCTAGAGCCCTAAACCACTGCCACAAGCTACAGCTGGCAGCCCCCCTCTCTCAAACTGGTCCTGTCCCTATGTCCCTTTCATAGACACTATTGGTATGTGACTGTCACCCTAGGCTCTTCCTTTCCTGTGGGAGACCTGACCAGATTCCACTGCCAGGTTCATGGGGCTCTCATTCCTAGACTCTTAAGGGACCTAGAACTCCCAAGCCCTTTATCCACCTCACCCCCTATAATCACTCAGAATTGAGTCTAAGCAGACAGCTCCTCCTAGGGCAAGGGTCATGCCAAACAGGTGGAAATTTGTCATGGACCTGGAATGTCAATTTCTGGTAACTCTCTCTGCTCATCTAGACCAGGATTAATATTTACAGAGACTACCTGTGGGATGGATTAAAAGAGCTAGAATGTTCTAAGATCCCCCCATCACTTGCGGGGTGGGGCAAGAAGGAACACATGGAGGGAAATATTTTCAAATGGTTTATTAGGAGCTTTTAGGACCCTGGGCAACCTCCTACTTCAGCCCCCAACGCTCTCGTGCTGCTCTAACCAAAGAACGGTGCCAATGGGTGCTCGACCACGAGGGAGCACAGAGAGGGTCATGGAGCACTTATCCCTACTCAGTGCCTTGGAATCGCTCCCTGAGCCTCAGGGACCCGGCGGATGATGCATTCCCCTTCCATTCCCAAGTCCCCTGATTTGAAGGAACAAGCAGCAGCCGCCAGGGACTGTGGCACCAGAGTGAACGCCTCCGAATCAAGAGCTGGCCACAGTGGCCTCTGGCTCCCTGACTCGTGCAGGCGAGGCCCGCTTTGGGAGCCAGCTCTCGGGACAGCCCCGCCGCCTCCGTGCTCCCCAAAGCCGCAGAGTGCCAGCAGGTGCGCGGCGGGGACGCGCCGCGGAGCGCCCTCCCTGCCAGGAGCCGGCGGCCGGCCGGGAACCCCCGGGCGGGAGGCGGCGGCTCTGAGTCCGCCTGCACCCGCGCGCACGCCGCGTTCCGGCCCGCGAAAGTGGCCGAGCCCGCGCGGGGAGTCGCGCGCCGCAGCCGAGCCCCCGGGCCCGGGGCCGGACCCCAACCAGGCGGGCGCTGTAGCAACGGCCGCGGCAGGGGCGCGCGCTCGGGGACAGGGCGGAGGGCGCGGGCTACTCGGAGCGCCCGGGCCCAGGCGCAGCTTACCCAGCTCGGCGACGTCGGTCTGTCTTTCCGCTCCCGGATGGTCCGCCTCGGCCGCCGGCTGCCGAGGGCGGCGCGCTGCCCCTCTCGCTGCCCGCAGCTCGCAATCACGGGGACGACCAAATCCACATGGAGTCCAAATTCATTAAAATCCACGTCCAGCCGCCAGCCACTTATCTGTATTCCTGAAGTGGCCCTTCGGTCTCCGGTCCGCGCGCCCCTCAGTCCCCCGTCGCCCCGCAGCAGCCCCGCCGCGCGCTGTCGCCGGCTCGCGGGGGGAACCCGGAGGCGCCGAGGGGGCGTGTGGGGGTGGCTGGCGGTGTCTCTCCTGGGGAAGCAGCAGAGCCTCGGCTGTCTTAGGATTTTTCCAGCGCGACTTTCCGGGCTCCTCTGACATCAGCAAGCCCGGCGCTTCCTTCCCTTCTAGCTCCCCGGTTCGGTCACAGTCCCATTTCCTCCGGGAACCTGGCTTTCTAGATCTATTTCGGGGCTGGCTCGGCTCGCTCCTGCGCCCGCGCTCCCCACCGCTCCCCAGCTCGCGGGGTCTGTCTCCCGATCGCTCGCCCTCCGGGCTGACAAATTCCCAGCAACTGCGCTCGGCCACCCTCCCGCTCCAGTCTGGCGCGGACGCCGCTGCGCCCGGCAGCTCCGGCTCCCGCGGTGGCGGCGGCGGCGGCGGCGGCGGCTGAGTCCTCAGCGCCGGCCTCCCTATATTACCATGCAGCTCATTATCATAGAGGCCGCGCGCGTTAACCCCCTCCCTGCCGGCCGCAGCCGCCCGGCCGGGGCCGCGCCCGCCGCTGGCACCGCCGCGCGCACTAGCCCCCTGCCCCCGCCCCCGCCCGTCCGGACTGCCTCCTCCGCGAGCGGTCAAGAAAGGAGAATCAGGTTTGGCATCGGGAGGCCTCTGGGCTGCCCTCTCTGAGCCCAGCTAGCCCGGACCCACCGGCCACCTTAAGTGGCCGAGGGGGCAACGACAATCTGCCAGGGCCTGGGGATTCGGGTGGAGGCCTTGTGAGCTCAGCTGGCGTAGCCCCCTGTGCGTAGAGCTCAGGACGCCCGCAGAGTGGGTAAGGGCAGTGGGGATGTGCTCCCCCCACCTCCCCCACCCCTGCCTTAGCATCACCTGTCACCGCGCCCATCCTGCACACCTCCATCTTCATCTTTAATTTGAGTGAGGGGTGAGTGGGGAGGAACGGACTTTGGCAGATGCGGTCGAGAACGGGGCCTCAGAATCGGTGGGAGCAAATTTCCTCTGCTCGTGAATTTCAAAAAGCCAACAAGCTGTCAAATGAGGTTTGAAGTTGTTATTATTATTTGTCTAATGCAAAGGTGAGCTTTGTTCTGAAGCTCAAGCTTCCAGCTCTATTAGGGATCCTGGGCACCTGCCAAGCGTGGGGGGACCCGAGGGGCGCTTTCCATATTCAGGCCCAGGGATCTGGCCTGGCAGGGCAATCAGAGGTGGAGGCAAAATAACTTATTTTAATAACCTAAGGTGAGAGGTTTCTGGATTCCGGATGGCAATGCCTCGGTTGCTTTTACGACCATTGATTCCGTGCCGTAGAGTCTCAGCATGTCCGCAGTGCCTGGACGCGGCTTTCCGAAAGAGGCCTGCAAGCTAGACCCCAGTGAGTTCGCAGGATCTGCGTAGTCGCTGCTCCAGATTAAAGCACAGGCGAGTTTACTCAACGTGTTCAAGTATTCGGATAAGCTCCATCTACTGCCCTCTGGTGGCCACGGTCCTCAGTGGTATAAACAGGAAAAAATAAAAAAAATTAAAAAATCACTCCGGGGAGCCCTGGAGGGAGTCCATGAAATTCTCTGAGCAGGAGCTTAAGAAAAGGGGTTGTGGTAGTTGGAAATTTAGACTCACCGGTGGTCTTCTACAATAGTCCATTCAACACAGTGTACAATATGTGTGTAGGAAAATCTAGGCTTTCCTTCATCTACAGAAATGAACTAATTCTTCAGAAGTTCTTTCATCATTGTAATTAGCTGAAATTTGTCTCCCTGTGACTTTCACTGGTTATTCCTGGTGGTGTCCTGTGGAGCCACATAGAATCTATCTAAGCTGTTTTCCCTGATCCATACCTGCTTTTTCTTTTGAACTACTTTAGCATTTATTGTTGGCACCCCTCCAGGCAATTATCATAAGTTACCCCATATTATTATTTATTTCTCTTTATAAGTAGGTCTTGTCTCCCCATCCAGACAGTCTTGTCTACCCTCTTATCTGAGTAGCCTGCATATAAACCACAATTTATTAAAGAATATGATTTGAAGAAGATGCTAGAATATTTTAGAACAACATTTCTCCCGTTTGGTCGATACATGGAACATCAGTCTGGCCAACTACACCCAAGACAGCCAGTGCTAGGGTTGAAAATATTCAACTGATAAAGCTTGAGGCTGAATATTAGGACTTTCTGGTTCTACATCAAATTCTGTGGGACCCTGGAAGGGGGTCACATCTCTTCCCCATGCCTCAATTTAATCACATCTTGGGAAGATTATAATACAATTTAAATAATTGTCTCATAACACCTCCCCCACCTGTGGTCCAGAAATAAATCCTAGAATGAGGAGCAAGACAGGATACAATGAAACAGACTCCTCCACCCATCCCATCCATCATCCGTAGCCTCCTCATGCTTTCCAAATGAAAGTAGGGAAAGAGAGAGCAAGAGAGAGAGAAGACACGTGGAAGAACACATTGTAGGCAGCATAACACAATATCACCAAGTTTCCACATTGTCACTGAACACGGTCTAAGATCTGAGTCCTGTGAGGTTTTGGGCGTCAGCATAACCACCGGGGAACACTAATTCAGTCCACTGAGCCATACCCTGGCTGAAGCACGCTTAACATTTCTGGACCTCAGTATGTCCATCTATGAGATGGGAATTTCTATCTCCAATCTTCACATAGTTGATGGAGTTAAAATAGATCTATGTAAAACCATTGGAAGAATTAATAGCATCATTAACATGGAAAGATTTGTTCATATTTTTAGTCCCAATAGGCTAGAATAAATATGGATCTTATTAGTTAAGTACATAATTATAACGATATATCTTGGGAATAAAAAAAGAACAACTCAAGTTCATGGTTTGTATTTAAATGTAACATCCTGTGAAATAATGACAATATACACAAGCTTTGGGTCTTTCGAGGTGCTCTGCTAAGTGCTTCCCTTCGATCACTGGGTATTCATTCATTCATTCATTCATTCCACAAATATTGTTTATTGACAATAAGTTTGTGAAATTTCTTTTTTAATGGAATTGTATACCTCATTATCTCTTCACCTACTTTTTAAAGAAATCATGCCAATAATTGTGTTAATAGGCTCCATACCCTTGGACCTGTCTTTGTGGAACTCAAGTTTCCTGGTGTCTCTCTGGCCTTTGATGTCTTCTTCCTCATCCCGTCCAGCTGGTGTCAAACCCATCACCCCTGGGGACTCACGGAGACTCTGCCAATGCCTTGAAATTCATCCTCATTTCCACAAGGACAGACGGTCCCAGCCCAGCACAGTTCTGAGCAAGTAATTGATATTTAATAAATACTTATCAAATGAATGAATAGATGGGTGGATGACTGGATGGCTGGATGGACGGGCATCTCTTTGTCTTATGCCAAATTCCCATCTTTGGAAAATCCTAATAAGTTCAGCAGGGTTCTCCTTCACCTCAACCTGCCTACCTTGGCCAGTGGCGGTGCTCCTGAAGCCTCACCCCTGCAAAGTCATCTGTGGCTCCTGCACCCTGTTTTCCCCACCCCCTGCCCGCCACTGCCTGTTCTTTGCTCGTCATCGGACGGGTGACTTGGGGAAAAAGATCAGACAGGTTGAAGAGGATGAGGCAATAGCATTCTAGAAACGGGGCTGGGGTTTTTCTGGGAGAAATGAGTAAGTATTTCTCCTGCAGAGAGCAAGTGTGGTTGAGCAGGGCTTCTCAGGCTCGAGAAAGCAAGCCTCAGACTTTGGGGAGATGAGGCCCAAAAGGGCAACCAGCTGATCCCCAGAGGGAGTCCTTTCTCTGCCACTGCAGCAGCTCCAACCCCGCAAATAGACGCCAGCGCAGTAGCCCCTCGGATCCCGGGAGGTATTTTTGGTGCTGGAAGCCGGCCATACTTTGGCAGGCTTTCAGCATTAAGTCTGCTGCCTTTCAGAGGGGGTTGGGGGTGGGGGGTACGTGGCAAGCCATCCGCATTTTGCATGGGAACGCTGCCTGTGAGTGTGTGTGTGCATATATTTAAGGTGCCTGGAGTGGGATGGGGGCTGGGCCTGGGAGGCAGCATGACCTGACTGCTGGGGACAGAGGTCAGGGCCTCCTGCTTGCCAGTGTCAACAGGGGACCTTTGGGGGAGTGCATGGCCTATAACCAGGCTTGCATTTAGCTCCCAAAGCTGCCGTCAACTCGAGCAGTCTCTACTCCAAATGCGTGTCATCTTCCAGTCGCCCTCACCCTGAGCCTTCAAGGCAGGGACACGTTCCCCTCGTGGGTGGGCCCCTCTGTCTCCCATGCCGTACTTCACCTTCACCCAGTGGACCCTGGTCACAGGCTCCTCTAACCCCGCATTGTTAGGAACAGAGGGATGGGTCTGACGGGCCAAACAGGAGTACGTGGGCCAAGTCCCATGCATGGAGGAGAGGCTGCTGGGATGCCAGACTGGTGAACCTCATGCCAGGCCGTGGGGACACGCGCCCAGGACACAGCCAGGGGACCCCTGCTCCGGGATTCTCAGGACCATTCATAAAGATGTCACCCCTCTCTTGCATCCCCTCTCATCCCTTCACAAATCCTGCTTTCCTGTGTACTTTAAACAGCAGCGAGCCTGTTAAGGCTCCAAATCAAACAAGGCAGGATTTCACTCCTTTCTCGCTAAACCTCCCACAAGCGGAGCTTAGTTCCCGTATACCTTGCCCTCTTTCCTGAAGCCCCCTCCCCTCCCCCATCCATCTAGTATGCGCCTCTGGGAGGACATTACTCTCTGTGAGGCCCAACCAACTGCAGCCTAAACCTACCTGAACAATGCCTTGGAACTATCCACAGGAATCCGAATGTGCAAAGTAAGGGGTCAGGCCGGGAGTCTGGACTGCTGGGCTGCGGGTGTGGAAGGTGAGGGCTGCGTGAAGTTCTCTGCTTGTGATTTTGGCTGCTGCTCTGTGCCTACATTGTGAGTCTGTGAAAGGGCCCTCCTTCCTTATTTTTTTAATAAGAGATTCCAGAAAAAAAAGAGGCATTATTTATTTGGTCCTGTAATCTCAGGCTAAGCTGCTCTGGGACTCAGTTTCCCCATCTCTGAAGTGGAAATGATATCCCTTGCCTTGCATATTCTGCTTCACAAGAATCAAATAAGATACTGGCTGTGACTCGGAGAGAATTATGCAAGCATATGGGGAGGTTGCCTTAAAATCTAGAAGCTCCTTCCAGAGCCAAACTTACTTCTCCGCTGCGGTTAACTACAGTTCATTCTCTTGTTCAGTTTTCCAGGGAAAGTAGCTGGGCTTAGAAATATCCTCCTGCTTATTGGGGCGCCTGGGTGGCTCAGTCAGTTAAGCACCCGGCTCCTGGTGTTGGCTCAGGTTATGATCTCAGGGTTGTGAGATCGAGCCCCGTGTCAGGTTGTGTGCTCAGTGTGGAGTCGGCTTGGGATTCTCACTCTCCCCCTGCCCCCGCTTGTGCTCTCTCATTCTCAAATAAATAAATAAATCTTACAGAAAGAGAAGGAAATACACTTCTGCTTATGAGGTGGCTGTGTTGTCTCTCTGTTACTCTGGGTCTCTTTCCCTACCATGCCTCCACTGGAAAGTGCTACAGAGCAAGAGAGATCCTGCCTCTGACCTTCTCCTATGGAATCATAAAGCACATGCACATTGGAGCAGGCAGCCCACGTCCTCCCACACCTGCCAGGCAGGCAGAGTGTCCAAGGCGCCTCAGTGAACCCTCCCTTAATTGTCTAGGACTGAGAATGGCATGGACCCTCCCCGCCTGAGGTATATCATGAAGATGTACTTTCGAGGTCCTTCCCCGCTCAGTAGCCCTCACTCGTCAGGAAGCCCCACATTGAGCTCCCTGGCTCCGATGGCCCAGGTTGATTCGGGGGACACTTGCTCTCCAAGCTTCAGCTGGAACTGGGTTTCCAGGCTTTGTGAGGATTCCGTCTGATGGCGGGCACACCCAGGGCCGTGGGGGTAAGACTGGATGGAGGTTCACCGTTCCTTCCTTTGGGATCAGAAACTTTCAGAACCAATAGGAAGCGATCATTTTGTCCAGGTTTCTTTCTTGAGGCAAAATGATACCTTCAGTTTCTTAAAATTATCCACAGAGAATGACCCCATCTCAGCCACAGTGGCAAGCAGATGACCTGTATGATACATAATCCTCGCCAATCTCAGCTTGCGGGTGAGTACCATCACCCCATTTTACAGATACAGAAACTGATGGCCAGAGAGTCAAGTCATTGGTCCTAAGGCCACCCAGGTAGCACGTGATGTGGTCAGAAATGGAACCAAGGTTGATCTAACATCCATTTTCTCCAGTCTTGTCTTCTGAGGAGGCAAAAGTGATGAGACCGTGGGAATCCGTACTCTAGATGCCAGGAAATGGGAGGTACTGGGTTTCATCCCTCTTAGCTCCCCACTGCCCCCCGGGAGCCCATGCAACGGAGTGGGGCAGGGCTCCTGCAGGTTCATCCTGAGTCAGGAAAAGCTTCAGCCCTACTTACGGTCATGAGTGTCATCTTCTCTTACAAAGGAGAGCATGTTGTAGTTGTTATCGTGATTATTATAAACAATCATACTAATGAGCTCAATTCTTCCCCATTTTGCAGGGCGTGTGTTTAACAATGAGAGCTGGCCTGGAGGAAAGAAGTTGCCAGCACAGGCACCTCTCTACTAGCTCCTGTCGCCTCTGCCCTGGACCACCGCCACATAGGTGGCCATGCCCGCCTCTCAAAATCATGGGATAATTGGGTGCAATGCGTGTGACCCCCACTCCTTCCAGAGAGCCCGCCAGTCCGTCTTTGTGGGAACCCACAGGGAGCAGGGTGAGCAAAACATTGGTGTCTGCCTTTGCCTTGATTGCATTTGTGCTCTACAAACCCCAACAGAATTGAACTTACATATCCTCCTAATTAGGGGAGAAAGAAAGACAAGAACGATAGCAGAAGAATTTCTTCTTGCCTCGAACTGCAAGCTCTTCTGGGACAGAAAATTACACTCTCCCTCTGTCTGCCCCCAGCCTTCGACTTCTCTTTCCTGACTGACAGGTGGAGTACCTAACACAGAGCCCAGGCCCTCCCAGGGACTGGAGCTGGTATGTGGTGGGAAGGACGAGGAGGGTCTGGTTGAAAAGCTAGACCCAGCCCCAGGGTCCTGTCTCTGGTTTGCCAAAAGGTAGAGGGGAGCAGCCGCTGAGGGCAGTTTGGAAGGCCTCAAGCCAGACCTGTGGGGGCTGGTCCAGGGCCCTGCAGGAGTGGGTGTAGGTGGGACCTCACCCAGGTCTGGCAGAGGGTCAAGTCCATTGCCCCATGCAAAAACAAAGAAACACATTGCTTAAGTAAATCAAATACCCAGCCATCCAGGTGCAGACCCCAGTGCCTGCTTCCATGCTGTAAATTTGGAGCAGTGTGGGAACTGAAAAGAAATAATCCAGACATGGCATGAGCCCTTGGCCAGCAGGAGACACTGCATTATCACCGACATCACGAAACAGTTAATAGGCACCAGAATAAAACTCTTTAGCCTTGCTTTCTGTCTTCTAAGTTTTGAATTCCTAGAAGGAAAGATCCACGCTTTTCCTTCAGTGTCAGTTTGTGAAATAGTCTTTTGCCGGATGTCCCAGGTAGAGTATGACGCGGGAAGGAGAGGACAAGAACCGTTCTCTGCATCCATCTTTCTCTTCTGACTTTCCTCCTTTTCCCCTCTGGGGTCAGAGCACCGGTTTTGCTTGTTTTTGTTCTCTGGAATGGCTTCTGTTTATTCAGAATCACAGTGTGAATGAAAAGACTGTGATTTGCACCAAAAAGCAGAGAGTGGGGCCCACTCTCTTGGGAGTTATGAGATCTGGGTTCTGAGCCTGCTTCTGCTCTTCCCTGGCCTTGCACGAGTACCGTCCCTCATTGGTCCCGGTCCCCCCATCTGTAAGAAGCAAGAATGAGGCTCCATGCTCTCCTCTCCTAGCCCTGCCTCACTACAGTCACTCCACCTCTGTTCCCGAAGGATGAAGGAAGGGCAGAGGATACAGGAAAGCCTCCTTGTAGTGGCGAAGACATCCCAGTGCCTAAAAAGTCAGCGAGAGTGCAATATAGGGACAGAGCTGAGAAATAGGGTTTTGCCTTTGAGTTGTCTCGAGTGGGATGATTACTCTCTCTGCCTTTCTTTGATAAACTCTTCTGTTCAGGGCTCTGGTGTTATGAATCTTTCTGAGTCACGGGTGACTCCAGCCCCTTCGATCCATTCAACCGAGGATATTTCCTGATGTTTCAAAGGCTTGAGAGCGTGGGATGGTTGGGTATTGTATATTCATTCACCTTCTCTCTCCTTCCCCCACTGGCCTGGAGCCCCAGCCTCTTGTTTTTCTCGTGGAATTCCCATTTTGCGTGGTTCTGCAAGGTCCCTGACAGCTGTAGGGTGAATCCCAGCCCAGGCTACTGCCCCCCTGGGTGAGGGAGCCACAGGTCCTGGCCTCCTGGAGAAGGTGAGAGTAGAAAGCCTTCCTTGGTCTCTCAGGGACATCACCCCCCCTGGTGGAACAACGGGGAACTTTCCTGGCTTCCATAGAGCTGGGCAGCCTGGCAGCCGCACCTCTTTCCTATGCAGTTTTCAGTGTGGCTAATAATTGTTAGCCTGTATTAATCACGACAATGGAAGAATTGCAGGCCATTATTTTGAAATGATGGGCTCCAGTCAATGACTACTTGTGACAGCAAAGGGGAAACATCAGCTCTAGGGAGGCCCCATGTAAATGGGGGGGGGGTTGAATGAAAGATCAGGAATAACAGAACGTGTATTTAGTTCCATTTTCCTCCCTAAAAGGGCCCTGTCATAGTAATTTCCCCTTTCGTGCACCATACCTTGCCATTATTTACAACATCTTCTTGGGAGAATAAAACAGCAGTGCCCCCCTCATCTCCCATCTCCTGCTTGCTCCTCCCTCTCCCTCCCCGCCCCCCATCAATTGTGTCTCTTTCTGGAGTTTGGCAAACACAGCGGCTTCCTCCTGCTGTGCTTTCAGTGGAGTTGAAATGAATGTGGCTCTAGTTATATTTTTCCCTTAATCATTCTTTTTCTTTTTTGCTGGAGAGCATTTTCACGAAGCACAATCACAGAGGAACAGAATGTCCTGATGTTTGGGTGAGCAGCGTGCATTTCTTTTCTTTTTTCTTCCCTTCAATAAAAATAACACCCATAACTATCATATCAGAGGATTTAGAGGCCATCTTTCAAGGTTTTTCAGAATCCTGCCCTACCCTTTGTGCACAGTCTATTTCTAACAACCCCTACCCACCCGCCCCAGGCATACTGGCTCTCCATCAGTCCCTTGAAATCGCTAAGCTCATTTTATTCCCTGAACTTCTGTCCATGGGATTCCTGCCTTCTGGAATGTGTCATCATCCCCCTTCACGTCCATCCGCCAGCCATCCAATGGCTCAGCAATTTCCAGGATCTTCTCCAGGCCCATCTCTTTTCTGCTATCTTGGCCAAGGGCACTTTATGCTCAGTGTATAAGAGTCTGTAATTGTTCCTACCCACTGCAAGCTTGGTAGAGAAAGGCCACTTAACAAATGCTTGCTGAGTTCCTGCCCTCATGGTATCTGCCTTTTTTTTTTTTAACCCACTTCAGAGATGTTAGAGATCACCTTCTCTTAGAGAAGTTAAGTAGTATGTAGATCACATGTCCGGGAAGTGGCAGAGAAGGTAGTAGAACTCAGATGTTCTAATTCCAAGTCCTGGGTCCCCTCTGCTCTGCTGTGCTGTGTTCGTGCTACAATCCACTCCGACCTCTTCTGTTACCAATCCGTACGTTTCACTTCAGCACTTGTCTCCTCTCATCAGATTGCAAATTGTTTATGGGCAAGGACCATACCTTACATTTCTCTTGTATCTTCCACTGGAAGTGAAAGTTCTTTATCATCTGTTAACCACTTCCCTCCAACTTGTCTTCAGTCTGCCAGAGCCAATGGAAGGTCTTGGTTCTGATGCTGGGATTTCCTGTGGACCCACACTGACGAACACCCATGATCCATGTTCCTCACCAAGGCTGACCGCAGGCGCTGTCCAGTTCTGCTCCACGGACCTGGGTGTCTTCCATACACGGAGCGAGATGGCACAGGAAATGTCAGGAGGTCAAAGGTCTCCTCCTTTGAGGCACTAGAGATGCCTTGGGTTTCCCTGTTATACCAGTGAGGACAGCCATCAACACCTCAAGAGCCCTGTTTAAACACAGTACCATCCTTTCTCCCCCCTTGACTGATGAGCTCAGAAAAGATCCTCAACGGAAGAATATGCCAAACTGTTTTGCAACTTTTATATTCACCTCATCCCAGGACCTGAGAATCACCTCTGTGCTTTGGATGAGTTTCAGACTCAAACTAACGCCCACTTCCCTTACTGTGGTAACATTTAACAGTTAACATTAATGTAATAATATTACAGAATTAATAATAATACATAATACATAATAATAATACATAATACATAATAAATAATACATAAAACAAACAATATTACATAAATAAGAATTAATGTAATAATATAATATAGCAAGTTTTCATGTACACGAGAAGCAGGTAGCTGTAACCTAAAAAGATTGGCAAGCTCAGTTGTCGTTGCTAAGAGCAGAGATTTTAGAGTGGGTTTGATTCCTGGCTCCCATACCGATGCCTCTTGGTCTCAGCAGAATGACTCAACTTCTTGCTAACTTCTGTCTCCCCCGGCCATAAAACAGGAAAAGAAGTTGGACATCAAAGTGTTGTGATGAGAGTCAACAGACAGTCGTGTAAACTGCAGGGTCTGGTGGAAGAAAACGTGTTATTTACAAGGGCCTTGCTCTGTGCCGCGCCTGTCTGTCATTCACTGGTGGTGGCCTTCGGGGTGGGGGGAGGGTCAGAGGGACTAGCCTCATTTTCCTCCTCTGCAAAGCAAGAAGCATTGTGTCCGTCCTGATGCTCTTTGGTCTTGCAAAGAAAGTCAGGAACTTGGGTAAAACCATCCCTGTTTTCCAAGGGAACACTGAGGTTTAGGAGATTAAGTGCTTTGCCCAAGGGGATGCGGCTGATAAATGGAGAAGCCAGGATCAAAACAAGGTCTCCTGAGTCTCGCCCCCCTGCATTGCTCAGGGAGATGCAGGGGCTGTCCTTCAAGTCTTTGGATGATTCTATTTCCTTTTAGCATATGCCATCTTTACTTTTGGCCATGGGTTCCCTGGAGAAAGGCATTGACGTTGCCTCAGAGCCATCCGGCTCAGGTAACTCAGTCAAGACCACACTGACCTTGAGACTGAGCCCACCCTGCTTTATGGCTCCTTCTCCCCCTCCCTCCACTGCCCTGGGAGATTTTGCTTCTAATGGCATTAGTGTGTGCTGTGGGCGGCATTGATTGGATTATCTTAATTATTTGGGAAGGAATGGCGCTCCTGAGTCAGGAATCCCACTGGACACTCCTGGGCATTGGGGTCTGGTTCCTGTCCCCCCAGAGCCATCACCAAGTATGCAGTTGTTTTCACTTTCATGGAGGAGGAGGAGGAAGGGAGTGGTTGTGCAGGAGAACTTCATCGTGTGACAAAATCGGTCCCTTCCCAGAGGGAAGGAGAGTCCAGTTGGCGCTCTCTCTACAGGGACCCATGGCTCTCACAGTTCCCTCCTCATTTGCAGCCATGCTTCCTTCCCTCTTATGATAGGACCATTTGGAAATCAGTCCAGAAAGATGTTGCCGTATTAACTCCCAACAAAGACACCCCCACAAAGTTAAGACTATAGCTGTTGCAGTGGAAAGAGACCCTCCAGGCGATTCAGTCTGACCCTCTGTGAGTTTCCTAAAGTTGTCAGAACCAGGGACCATGAGCTGAGTGACTTAGAACTATTTCTTCTCTCCCGGTGTTGGAGCTCCAAGTGGGAAGTCCAGGAGTCAGCCGGGCCTTGCTCCTTTGGAATGCTCTAGGGAAGAAGTCTTAGCTTTGTCCAGGTTCTGGCTGATGTCCTTGGAAGTCCTTAGTATGTAGCCGTATCATGCCAATGTCTGCTTCTGTGTTCACATAGCCATCTTCTCTCCACCCACGGGCATGCGTACAAGTGTGCACATGTATGTGCACAGTGACATCTTAGAAGGACGCCCCTCTTTGGATTTGTGCCCACCCTCGTCCAGGATGACCTTGTTTTAACTTGATTTCATCTGCAAAGAACTTACTTCCAAACAAAGTCTTGACCAAGTAGGTGGTCATTCTTTGAGTGCATCTAGTGATAAGGCATTTACCATCTTATAAATTTTGAGAGGCCTAGAATATATTACTAATACTCTTGGCACCTGTTACAGTTTTACAGTACTTTTAGCCTGAAAGATTCTTAAATTCTAGACTAAATTTTCCTTTTGAACCTTAATCCAGTGCAAGGAATGATTTCTCCAAAAGCCTTGGGCAGAAAGCTTTTCTCTACCACTGACTGACCTCTTTTCCAAAGGCAATAGGCGAGCTGCCGGGAGGATCCTATCCCACCTCACAGTTTTGTGTGCATCCCCAGTGAGAGAAAGAGACCCAGAATAATCACAATAAAATACTCATGATTAGCATCCCTATAGGACTCTTGCCTTCAAAGCCCTTCTGCCCCCTTCTCTGGCATACGTTCAAGTTCACCAGCATGCTTGTCCACCCCCTCTGGTTTCCTTCATCCCCCATAACCTCATTCTTGTGGACTGAATACATTTGTTGCCTTGCCTCACACTGTAGAAGCCAGAGAGGCCAGAGTGAGCCCTGGATGTACATTGAGACAGGCGATTGCGTCTGTGTGTGTGTGCGTGAGAGTGTGTGCGTGTGTGTGTGTGTGTGTGTGTGTGTGTTGGTGTGTGCATGCACTCCGTGATTGAAAAGAATCTGTTGGGTTTAATTGATGCATTCGATTACCATGATGACTCCCTCCCTGGAGCTTTCCAAAATAGCCAGATGTACCAAGTGGACCCCCTCCAGTTTTTGCCTTTGGTTCAGACTGCGAGCTGGGGACGGGGAATGGTGAGGATTATGGAGACGGGCACAATGGAAGAAATCCCTAAGCCTTGTTTCTGTAAGGCTCAGCCACCATCTCCTTCCACCAGGACACCAATTAGACTATCTCTGGCCTGGAGAGCCCTGGATAAAAGTGAAAAGGCAGATGTGGAGGAAACAAGTGTGCTGTTGCTTCTGGGAGGCCCCCTGCCCCTGGCCAACCCACCCACCCACGGCCTCTCTTCACTGCTAGGATGAGCAAGAAAAATCAAACGGGAGAGCTCATTTAAACTTATTGTAGGAGGAGGGGATTTTCTCAGCCCACTGGCCCCTTCCTCTCAGCTGATGCTGATTGTCACTCGCTAGACACCCGCCTGGCCATGGCTTTTGTCCCTGAAGCCCAGAGAAGTGGTATAGGGTCTGATTCCTGCCTTCTCCATAGTCGCAGACACATTATATTAACCCGCGTGGCTGTACTAGATGTCCGAGACTCTACGCAGCTCTGTTCATACCAGAAGACGTCCTCTGAGCTTGGACTGTTAGTGGGAATGAGCCAAGAATGGGTGGGGGTGTACAGACAGCCAGGGAGGGAAAAAGCCTGATGGCAAAAGCCTGGAAGGCAGGGAATTTGGATCCTTAATCCTAGCGCTGCCTTTAACTGCCCTTCTGATGCAGGCCACAGTCGTCTCACCTTAGGGATTGGACTTGATCCCTAAGATCCCGTCTGGCTCTCAAGTCCTGCCTGGGGACGGCTGCTCCCCGGAAGGGATGAGAAGCCCTGTGTCATCTCTGCCCTCGGGTAATCCTAGGATTGGTAAAGGGAAGCTGCTGTTTTGCTAATAGTGACAGAGCTCTGGGCCCGAAGATCACAAAGTCAGTTTCATCCTAGGAGTTGACAAACTGTGAGACCTTCAAATGTAATTAACCTTTCCATACAACCAGTTCTCTTTGAGAGGCACAAACCCATCCTCCATCCATCTTTAAGTTTTCTCTGGAGAAAATCATCAAGGTAGATGGCCTGGCTGGCTAAGTTTTCCTTTTGGCTTTACCAACGCAGAATCGCAACATCTCCAACAGCAGAGGGGAGGATCAGCCGAGAAGTGTCCCCTGCAAGGGCCTTGAATGTGCTCCAACAGGGCATTTACGCGGTGGCCGTTGGTCGACGGCTCTCAAGCTGGCTAAAAGCAGAATCATGGTTTGTTATTTAATCCACATTCTTGGTGATCACTTTTGGCGTTTCTGATTCAGTGGGTCTCGGATAGAACTTGGCAACCTGTACTTTTAAAAGTGTACTGAAAAAGTGGCATGGGTAATTTGGATGCTTATCCAGGGCTAATAAGCACTGATTTATGCATTCAATTCAACAGATTTTCATTGTGGCTCTGGCTGTATGGGATATAAAAGAAAAACGCATAAGGGCTGGTCTGGCCTTGGCTTTCTAGGAAATCCTAGCAACTTTTGCTACTGAGAGAGGCAGACATGAATGCTACAAACTGTAATTAGGTAAAACTTGGGAACCAACCAGTTAGAATTGAGACGTGAACAGTCAAGATGGAGGGTGGCCGTAAACAATCTGTGTGACCACATCAGTATATTGCCAGGCAGGATATATTTCTGGCTGTAATTGATTTGATGAGTACTCTATTTCCGGGTGGTATGGGCTCAGAAGAATGATATTGGGGTGGAATCTTGAAAAAAGAGGATACAGATATATCTTTGTATCTATTTAGATTAAAGTAATTACAGAAGGAGAAACCAAAAAAGGATAGATCATAAAAATAGCATGTGTACCTTTAGAAAGAGGGAGGGAATAGAGGAGGCCAGGATAGGCATGAGAATTCTTTGAATAAATCATGTTTTATAGATTTGTCTTTGGAGTTATGTAAATATTTTTACATAATCTTAAAACAAAATACAAAAAAAGCAATCCCTAAAAAATTTAGAAAGTAAAATGAAAGGAGGGGGAAAAAAAAAAGAACTTAAATGTATATCCAGTTGGAGCATAACCACACCAGGAAAGTATTTCAAGTAACTTAAAACAAGGGTGTATTTTTTATATCCCTAGTGGGACATGCTCTAAGTACAGAAAGAACTACAAAATGAAACAAAACCTGGAGCTATTTTTTGCAGCTGTGTTGGTGGTGGTGGTGTTCTATTGTTGTTCTGAGGCTGTAGGTTTTGTGAACCTGTACCGTTGTTATATGTGTATGTGTTGGCATATAAACAATTATATGAATGTTATTGAGAACAGGGATTTTTATTATGGGAGAAAGGACATACTGATGTGAAATTGTTGAGGAGAGGAAATACCTGTGGTTCTGCATCTGTCTTGGAAATATTATTATGACATCCCAGTATATATTATCTTTTAAAAAGTACATGTTTAGTGGCTCTCTGTATGGAAGAGACTTAAAAGAAATGAACAAATTCAGTAGCATGGAACAGCCCTCGTTCCCAGATTATGTTTTCTAAATACCATTTTCTCTTAAAAGGAAACAAGATTTCTTAGAGAAATGGCTGATGCCGATCCAGTGCAGGAAATATACAAGATGAGTCCCCTAAATCTTGTCATATCAGAAAACAAGCTACGTATGAAACACCACTGGTGTCCCCATGTCGGAAGGACTCAGGATCCTACTAGATTAGATTCTCACCAACCAGAGATGGGATAGCTTAGACATACCAGGATGGATAATAATTGCAAAGGGTTGAAATTCACAACAACCACATTCATATTATGAGTTCATAATGATATGTCTCTCGGTCATTGGAGGAACTATCTCATTATTTTTACATTGATAAGTAAAAGAAAAAAAATCAAGCATTTATCCTGTTTCTCATCTATGGTCGGTATTTCAGGTCTATCAACTAGACGAGGGGAAGTTTCTCTGTATAAAAGCATTGCAACCAACAAAGAAGGACACACAGAATTAGAATGTCACCATTTTATAGCCCCTAATTAGGGTTGCCAGATTTAGTGAATGAACATGCAGGACTCCCAGTTAAATATAAATTTCATTTGAACAACAAATAGTTGCTTAGTGTATATATATATATATATATATATATTTGGGATATACTTACACCAAACAATCGTTTGTTGTTTATCTGAAATTCAAATGTAGCTGGAAATCCTGTATTTTATTTGGCAACCTGACAATGAGTAAATAAATGTAGACAATGATCATTGATATTGCTAACATCACAACAAAAGGACCAGCCAGACACTGTGAACCTTCTCATAGAAATACATAGCACGGCCTGTGAAGTAATTTTGTCAAATTATTGAACCTGAATCAATCAAGCCTGCAGATCTAACTATCAATTTACAGGAAATACAGAGGGACAGAGGAACATGTTAAATGATATGCAATCAGCAAAATCCAAACTGTCAGAAACATTATACAGCAAATGGTCTAATCTCTAGACTAAAAAGTAACAAGGGGAAAATGGTCGAAAGAAAGAATTGAAGGGGAACCTATAAATTAAAAGAGACTTAAGAGACATATCAACCAATTGCAAAGTGTGGACCTTTTCTCGTATCATTTGCAACAGAAAGAAAGAGACGGAGACAGAAAGACATAGATAAGACCAAGATTGAGTTTGGTATTATAGCCTTATTTTTATATTTTGGGGGGAGTATGATAATGCCATTATGCTCATTAATTTTTCAGAAAGTCCCCCTTTTCAGAGATATGTACCGAAATAATTTAAGATGAAATAAGAATTTTTTCAAGACACTTGGGGGGAGAGATGGGGTGGGTGGCAAGTAGAGAGAGCAAGAATGACTACCTGTGGTCACTGTTGAAGCTAAGTGAGGCATCCATTATACTTCTTGATACATGAGGGCTCATTATCCCGATATTTATGCTTTTGTATATACATAGGATTATTTATTAAAAAAAGTATTTTTTTAAATGAAGGGAATCTCTGTTGGCTGATTCAGTGGGCAAGCAGGATCTAAGTACTTGACCTATATTAGTTCATTTTAATTTCACAAAGACCAAAAGAGGTAAGTTTTATCTTTATCTCTATTTTACAGATGAGGAATTGAGGCAGGGAAGGTCAGATAAGTTGTCCAAGGTCATGTAGGACTAAGTGGGGAGTCGAACTCCAAGCATTCTGAACCCATGAGCTTAACCACCAGTCATCCCCTAAACTGGCAAAGTGGTTTATGTGCCTTGGTATGTATTTAGCCCTTGGGGGGATGCGGCCCTGTGCTCTCCAGCATGTTGACCTGTGCTCTTGGCAGTGATGTCCCGTTGTTGGTGTGGATTGTGGTCTGTGGGCATTCTAGCTTGAGACTGGCCATTTGACTTAAACGGGCTTTAAGGTGGTGTCCCATTATGAGATTCTATTGTTCTTTTTTTTTTTTTTTAAGATTGTATTTATTTGGGAGAGAGAGAGCATGGGGAGAGACAGAGGAGAGGGAGAAGCAGACTCCCCACTGAGCAGGGAGCCCAACACAGGGTTCAATCCTAGGACCCTGAGATCATGATTGAGCTGAAAGCAGGTGCGTCCCAAGATTCTATGGTTCTAAGTAGTTTTCATCCCGGTGAAAGTGAGTCCTGAGTGCGATATGGCAATTCTTCACCTCTCAGAGCTATGGAAGCAACTAGGAGAGAAACCAGGAACCCAGGATGAGACCGCAGCAGGGGAGGGAACTCACCAAACCTGGAGTTCCTCAATAAGGGCCCATCTGTCCCTTACCTGGAACCTCCCCTACAGAAGGCACTGTGCCAATCATGTGCCCTCTGTTCTCCAGGTAAGCTCATTGGTCTAAATATTTGCAAAATGTGTTCTTCAGCCTCTGGGTATAAACATGGTTTCCTTTATAAATACCGGCTCCTCTCCCCAAGGAAATCATGCCTGCAAGTAGTCTGACTTCCAGGATTGCAAGTCCTCCAAGTTGGACCCAACCTTCCCCAAACTGTCATCTTGCTGAGAGCTGACATTCAAATATCTCCCCTTGAAGAATGGGACCACATTTCTTCTATACTCAGCTCTCCCCTTTCACTGAGTACCCGTAGCTCTTTTGCCTCATGAACCTGCTAGAGTAGAAGGATTTGGAGGTCACAGTCAAAGGAACTGGACATGTGGGCCACATAGCGGGTCTCTGAGCTTGTTACAGGTGCATTGGATTTATCAGTTTACAGGAAGGAAAGATGGGTTTATATGCAAGTTCCTCCCCCCCCAACCCCGATTGGGGACAGTCTCATGGATTGGCTGACACATATGTCCTATTTTTCAGAACTATCTTTGGAGCTGCCAAGAGTCAATTCCAGCTCTCTGTTTGGATAAGATGGAGGTTTCAAAGGAAAGTTTTCCTTGGCAAAACCTATGTCTTGGCTCAAACAATCCAATGATGAAAATACCCAAGACCAAAGGCAAGGCAGGGCTGCTTCCAATTACTGGGGTTGAGCTCGTTGGGAATAGGTCTCATGACATTCCTTGGATTAGGAGCAGACAGCATTTTCATCAGTAAGCCAGGGGAAAAAGAACGAGATCATTTCTCTGCTATTTGGTGGACTTTCCCAATTATGGAAAGGTAATTCAAGTCTTTGGTGATTTTGGAAGTCTTCCCATTGGAAAATTCCCGTGGATTTTTGGTGCTGGTGTTATTCTGGAGCATCAGGAGTCTGGAGAGTTCTGGAGAAAGTGAAGTCTGAGTCGTCCGAGGACTAGAGAAGAAATCTCGGACAAATGGCCCTTGCAGATGTGTTGCCTGGGACTTGCCCACATGCCTCAGTAGCGAGGTCCGGCTTCTCATGTGACTTGAACTCGTTATCAACAAAAGAAGAGCAGTCCGGGATGCCGGCAGAGCAAGTCAAAGATCTTTTCAAGGCCAAGAACCCAAAGAAGCTTGAGAAAAGTCAATAGAAAATGAACTCAGAAGGAAGAAGGGTGGGGAAGAATGAGAGATCTCTCTTTCTGGATGGCAAGCCCATACTTTTTTTTTTTTTTTTTTTTTTTTATTGGTTTGGCGGACAATCCTCAGCCACTGATAAGGAAGCTGATGCTGTCATTCTAGGCAACTCATTTCATGCAGGTCGGGGTGGGGGGGCTCTTGCCTTTTGATCCATAACACCACCCTGCACTCCTTTTGGAGCGTGACATTTGCTGAGGCATTTGGATGGAGATGAAATGAGGAAGCTTTGACTAAAATAAGTCATTTCCACTTCTTCAAGTTTTATGTCTTTTCTTAATTTGCAAACTTCTTCCTGTGGGTCAACATCTGCCCATGGATGGCCCCCTCTCCCTGCCCAGGCCCCCAGCGTCCTCAGAAAGATGGTCTAGACCTGTGGGTTTTCTCGTTATCATTTATGGGACCCTGGGCGGGCCTCAGCCATCTCAGTTAGAGAGAAGGGATGCAGTTCCTTAGTGCTTTTCCCAGTAGGTGAAACTATGCCTCATGAGCAAATGGATGGTCCTCTTGGATACAATCTGAGATCTACGTTCAATCGACGCAGTACATATTAGGACACAGTTCTCTGGGTCCCTTTGGAAATGGAAGTGTTCAGGTGAGCTGTCCTGACACTTTCACACAGGCCATGAGTGGCTTGACTCTCAGTTGATCACACTTCCTAGCTCTGCCCTCAGAGCAGTGGCCACTTACCAACATTTCCAGTAAAGCTCTCCTCACAGGTTCTGCCATCTAGATGAGAAAATGGATGGGGCCTTCTGCCTGCCCCTCTCCAGAGACCAGACTTCCATGCAGAGGGAGGTGTGGGAAGGCAGAGAATCAGCAACTTAGAGTTGCTGGAATCCATCCTACCAGGACAGTCCCATCCACAATACTCTCTCCCGTACCTTCCCCAGCCTTCCTCAGGCTTTCTGCAGTAGAAGAAAGTGTCTGTTAGGGATCAAACGCTAGCAGGGCTGAGAAACTCCTAGTTTAATTTCCTGAAGGAACACAAGAAACAGCAATATAGTGACAAAACACTCCTGAGAAAGATCTTTAAGGCTGAGGTCCTTTGGACACAGATGGGAGCAGGAGAAGGCAACAGGCCAGGCTCTTCTCACCGCTAGCGTGAAGAGCCCACCCATCCCGGCAGCACATTCCATTCCTTCCTCCCTCCAGACAAGGACTCAGAGGCCAAGGGCACCTTCCGTACCACTTTACCTTTCCCCTTATTCTTCTTCTCTAGGTTCCAGCTACGCAAACTGTAACCTTGATCAGGATGTCCTTGCCCCATATTGTAGACGACTTAGCAAAGTTGATCTTCCACATCTGGAATGTCCCTTCTGTACCATTTTGCCAAAGCTCGCCCTTCCCTGTTCTAAAATCTAGCTCTGTCACATCTCCTTCTGGAGCTCACCTCACTCCTGAACACCTGCACCGACCTTAGGGCTCAACCTGTCACAGCATCATAAAAAGTCAGAGCTCTGTGGCCTTAGAGATTACCCAACGGTCTCATGTTCCTTTGGGGAAACTAAAGCCCAAAGTGGGGAAGGAATTTGTGGGATTGTGAGATGAGAGAGTGGTACAGCCGTGGTTGTAAGTCAGACTTTGCACCTCCTGGGTGAGGACTCTTCTGTGTGAACTTGTCTTGCTTCTTTTTATCATGCACTTGAGCCACATCCCCATTAATCTCTAAACTTTCTGAGGACTTGTTGCCCCTCTTTTTCATGTTAGAGGCTTCGCTGTGGCTAAACCAATACCCGACAACGTTGGGCACATGACATACTACCTTATTTTATTCGGTCTTCATAGACACTCTCCAGCAGCAGCAGAGATCTAATTGATTCCGCAGAACACATGACGAAACTTCGATGCAGAGAATTGGATGGCTTATCTGAGGACATCTAGAGACGTCAGCTCACACAGGAGAACAGAAGACCCTGGTACCAAATAACAATGCAGAGGACGAAACTGATTGTTACCTAACAAGACCTGTAGCCAGGGGAACTCGCATGCTCAGAGAGGATGATGGGGTTCTCATGGTTCAGTGCTCTGTCTGCTATTTCCCTGTGGTTCTCTGCTTGCCGGATGCCTGATTCAGTTGTACTGTCTTAAAACGGGCAACGCTCGGAGGCATGGCTGGGTCAGGAAGAAGGGGCTTGCCATTAGCCCTGATTATTTAAGCAAACTCTAATTCTTCTTTCCCAGCACCCCAACTCTCCCCCAACCCTATACGCTTGCCGCGTGCAGAATGCCTGTGGGTTCCTAAGGGAATGCCGGGCTCCCAGACAGGGGGGCTTTCCGCCCCTCCCCCAATCCTCCCCATGTGGGCTGGGGGGAATGCAGTCACATCATTTGCATTTATCAGGGAGAATATACCGCCTTGTCTGTAGCCTTTAGTCTGACTGAATTGCTTTTCTGCTTCATGAGACACACAGCGCGCCAGCCCAGCGCTCCCCTCTCCTCTTTACTTCACCAGCATCGGCGTAACCCACTTTGCTCTCCATCGCATTTATCATATTGATCGTATAAGAAATAGATCATAAGCAGAATGAAATTACCGAATGCAATGATCTGGGGCATCCTATGGACCAGATCAATCTTGGGGCAGCCAGGAAAAAAAGTCCCTGGCTGTGACGTTTTCCAAAGTTGATTTTCATTGCAAATAGAAATTTCCATCAGCTGAGGTACCCTGCGGGGTCGGGGGTGGGGCGGTAGGGGGTGGCAAAATAGGGTCTTGATAAGCCTCATAAGGCTCATTCATCAGGAAGGAGACTTCCTTAGCTGCAACTCCCTTGAAATAGATGTTTGAGGCTCTAGTTGTAACAATATCCATTTTCTCCTACTTATTTCTCATTCTCCAAGTTGTTCTTCTTGTGTGTGTGTTTGGGGCAGGGCGCTGATACCGAAAAAAGGTAAGATTCTCACTTATTTAGAAGACTGTCAAGGACTCTTTCTAATCTCCTGTGAACGCCTGGAGTGAGCCTGGCTGGTCTTTGTCACCCTGGCCCCAGCCTGTGGGTGTGGAGTGTCTGTGGGAGGCTGGAGTTTTAACAGCACTGTTCGTAGGGGACAGTGTGGGACTTGTTTATTAAACGGCTTCTTGAAAACACAAGCTTGAAGCCCCCACTCCTCCCAGAACTGAGGCTCCAGACATGACCTCTGCCATAATAAGAACTTTTCTCCCTGTCTGGAGACAAGGCTGGTGAGTTCAGCTGAGACTGGAAATCCAAGTGAACAAGGTCTCTGGCAGCCTGCCACCCCCTCAGACTGAAGCAGAAACCCACAGTGGGAATGTGGTCCGAGGCCTGGGTCACCCCCTTCCCACTGTGAAATCCATCCCCAGACGCTGAGACTCAGTGCTATTGGCTTTGGCAACATTCGTCATGCCAATAAACTCATTGAAATTGAAGAAACCAGAGGGGAAAGGAGAGCAGAAAATAGAAGGGGGTGAGGACAGCGAGAGGGAGGAGGGTCTACAAAGAACAGCAGGGAAGGGGAGCTGCCCCCAAACCCTCCAGTGAGCTTAATGGGAGAGATGTCACGGATGCCGAATGGCTGAGTTCACGGAGAAGAGAAGGCACAGGCACGAGAAGACCCCCTCCCTACCCCCAAACCCACCTCTGTCTGCTCCCGATTCTGCTGAAGCTTCTATACTCATAGAAATGTCTCTGGAAAGCTTCCCGTGACACAAATGACTAAGGAAATGCCCATGTACACATACACACACACACTCCACCACCAATGGGATAATGAAGGAGAAAACACCATGAAATAGACCAGCCATGACCATGAGGGAAATATACCAGGCCCTTAGGACATGTTTAAACCAGGGGAGACCTGAACTGCGGAGCCGCTGGGCAGAGCCGGATTCCCGCTAGCACCACCGTCCCCCACCCCATAACTGCTCTGGAGCTGCGTTCTGCCCTGAATATAATTCTTCGAGTTTTCTAGAATTAGGGATGCTACCTAGAGTTTATCCAGGCCAGCTCAGCATTGTTTTTCCGGGATAGATGATTGCCTCTCCTAATTTTAAAAAAATTTTTGTTTAAAGATTTTACTTATTTATTTGAAAGACAGAGAGAGGGAGCGAGCACACAAGCAGGGGGAGCGGCAGACAGAGAGAGAGAGGGAAGCAGGTTCTCAGCTGAGCAGGGAGCCTGATGCGGGGTTCTATCCCAGGACCCTGGGATCATGACCTGAGCCACAGGTAGATGCTTAACTGACTGAGCCACTCAGGCACCCCTGCCTCTCCTCATGTTACGGGCCCCCAGAAATGGTGGCCGCCATGTTTCACAGCTTGTGTCATCAGAGAAGCCCTCTCATTAGCTGATACTTGGCTGTCTTCCTCATCTGCCATGACTGGGCACAAGTACCAGCACCAGAACCCCGGAGCCCCACCCGGATGCAATAAGGGAAACTGTCCGGCTGTTCGCTGGTGTCTCCTGACAAAGCAACTCCTACTTCCATCACCTCTTCCTCAGCCTGTCTGCTTCGGCGACTGTCTTGGCTTCCTGGCAGCCCTGCACTATTCCTACAGCTCCCCTTCTTGCCTCTCACTTCAGATGCTCCTCCACGGCTAGCAGAGAGCTAGCTTGTCTGTTCCGTAAGCCTGCCTAATTTTGCCACCTACCTGCCTCTCTGTTCTAGAGATCAAATTTGAGACAAAGCTCATCTGCTGGGTAAGGAGGGTGCTGAAGACCATCTGAGGAAATGGCTACTGATTATACATTAGCCAAAGTGAGGGCGGGAGAGAGAGCTATGACAGAGAGGAAGACCACCTCTAGCTATGACTGTGACGTCTGGTAATCCAAGAACACAGAAGGGAGTTGCCAAGAACTTCTTGGCTTATCGAAAGCTGGGTTGGGTTTGGTGGGATTCGATTTTCGAAAGTGGGTGCTCACGTAACTGAGGACTATGACTTGAATTTAGGAAGGGGCTGTTTACTCTTCAAAGAGAACTTATTTCATAACCACAGGTTATTCTATGGAATTTTTTTTTAAAGATTGATTTATTTATTTGACAGAGAGAGGTCACAAGTAGGCAAAGAGGCAGGGAGAGAGAGAGGGGGAAGCAGGCTCCCCGCTGAGCAGAGAGACTGATGTGGGGTTCAATTCCAGGACCCCGAGATCATGACCTGAGCCAAAGGCAGAGACTTAACCCACTGAGCCACCCAGGCGCCCCATTCTATGGATTTCTAATCAGCGGTCTCATTCATGTTGCTATGTGTCGTAAGATGGGTCAGAACCATGGGTTTCTCAGGGTAACCTCATCCTGGCTATGGACAAGCATGGGGAAGCAATGCCCTCTTGGCCGAACGTGGCCACACACACGTGGATACACACATGAAAATGACATCATGCAACTGAGGGAGGGAACTATCAGACAGGGACTCTGTGGCGAGTTGGAGAACCTGTGTCATGTGTAAGAGGACAGCTGTAGTGTTTGCTGGGTTTGAGCCAGCTGAGAAATTATGTGGGCTCTGAGACTAAATAATACAAAGGGACAGGGAGCAGGGTACAGGAATGCTCCCCAATGACTCTACGGGAACCTTTTTTTTATCAGCTAGGGCTTAATTTGAGACAAAAGACTGATGCTGTGAGCATAGGATTCCCGCCCTGTCCAGGGCCTGATGGATCCATTCCTTTAATGAAATGCACACAGTTTATTTTACCAACTCTAATTACGTGAAGAATGAGTGTCAGGTTTCTTTATCCTTCTGCCGGCCCTGAATCCAGGCCAACTTCACAAGACTTACGTGCACTGAGGCTAATGGAGCTTTTATTCCAATGAGTTGAGAGCCAACCCACCTTTGTAGAGAGAAGAATATTTAAAAAAAAAAAAAAAGAGTAAAGAAATACTTAATGTTCGTCTAGCGGATGAAAAATTTCACAAGATAAATTAAAGTGTTTTCTGGCTGAACGGAGAAACCAGGGCAGGATGGTGGAGATAATTTTCCCAGGACTCAAAATGATTTATCTTATCTCTGTGTTCTTTAGACAAGAGGTTCCATTTATTTAGTCATTTATTTTATTAGTTTTCTGAAGATATCCCCCCACCCCACCATGTCCCTACCACCAACACAAGGACTCAGCACTTGGCATAGGGAACATGGGATGGGGAGAGGAGCCTGAGATCCCGCCCGCCATTCATTCAGTCACTGATTCAATCGTGTCACATAACACTTCAACACTCGAGGCCGTGGGCTCAGATGGAAATGGTTCCTGTCCTCGCAAAACTAGCAACTGAATGGGGGATAGACTCATAATCAAGCAAATATCATTCTCTGTGATAAATGCGATGCTGTCTGACCCCTCTCTGCCACCCACACACCCCAATAACAGGCTTTGAGGAAACCTCAGGAAATCATCTTGTTTAGTAGCTCTTAAAAGGGGGGATTTTGTTTGCCAGGGGTCATTTGACGTTTTTGGTGGTCGCACTGGGAGAGCGGGGTGCTATTGGCATGCGGTGGATAGAGGTCAGGGGTGTCGTGCAATACAATGCTCAGAACAGTAACCCCCCTCCCCCTCTCCCCCTCCCCTTGCGGAAGAACTTTCCAGCCAAAATGTCAGTAGTGCCACTGTTGGCAAACCTGTGTCCTTCTGCCTCACACCCGTCCTGTGCTCGGACCAGGCTGAAAACCCTCCTGCTCCTCTCAAATATTCCTGTTTGTTCAGGCAAGATCTGTGCAGGTCTGAGAGATGGGATTTCCCTCTGCTCTGCTCTCGTCACTGGAGATAGACCTGCACTTGAAAAGTAGCATTAATGAGTAAACTTCACTTTATGGGAGGTAGTCGAAAGCTCTTTGGGAGAGCAGCTCAAGCACAGAGTGGAGATGAGAAAACAGGATCCTGCCTCCGTGCCTCCCATTGCTTTTTTCCTGGGGCTTTCTACCACACACAAAACTCCTCACTTGTAGAGCTCTTGGCAGTGGAAATAATTTGGGACTAGGTTGAGTCCTTAAATAGTTTCCCTTTTGCATGCCCCAACCATTATCCTGAATGTTTGTAAAAAGACTGCCAAGGCTTTTACTTCGGATCTTCATGTAACTGTATGTTACGTACCATGGAGTTATTTTTGAGCAATTAAGGCTCCCCATGCCAGATTTTCTCATCATCTACCAAAGGCATAAAGAGGGGGCCTTGTGTCTGGCTTTCCCAGAGAAGCAGATGGCACTTTGGGTACTGGCAGGAGACAGGTGTGAAATTTCAGGGGCCGGAGGGCTTGTCTGGCGTACTATGCAAATTTGGCTCCATTTTGCATCCCTCCCAGGAGCTACAACCAAATGGAGCCCACTCTTACATCCTGTGTGTGTGTGCGTGAGAGAGAGAGAGAGAGAGAGAGAGAGAGGTGGAGTAGGGAGAGGGAATTATGAGGCGAAGGTGTATGGATTTGTATGCTGGGACAAGCAAGACCATCTACGACATTTGCAGATGAGAATAAAGCAATTCTTAGGTAGTAAGGAAAGCCGTTGCTTTCTCCTGGTTTAAACTGTTTGAAAAAAGAGATGGATAAATCCCTCGGGGTAAGCTCTCTTGGAGGACAGTGTGTAATTTCCCTGTAACTTGATTAGCCTCCGAGTCTGCTCACCAAAGGCGACACTGGCCAGAGTTGTGTTACTTCCTGACGTGCAGAAATGAAGGCTCTTTTGCTTGCTTGCAGGAGGCCGAGACCTCGGAGTGACTAGCTTAGCTGTTAAGAGTCAGGAAGAGGCTGAGCTGAGCAGTGCTGATGAATTCTTCTTACACAAAGACCATAGGTTAGTCATAGTTGCAATTAGTGATTTCTGTTAATTGGCTTATCTGGACGTACATACTGTATCCCTCCTCAGTAAGGGCACTGTGTGAAGGTGACCACATGCTGAAGAATTTTCACGAACAGCTCCAATTTCGTATGCTTTTTTTTTCCTTATATTTTCCAAAGTACACTCATACTTGTCAAACCATATGTCCCATTTTTATGTTTTAAAAAATAGGTTCCCTGTAACTAGCAGATTATTTATTTTGCCATGGTAACACTCTCTAGTCCCTGATAACCCAGAAACCAGAAGGGAAAAAAGGCCTTACTTCTCTTTACTTCACAGATTCTGCCCTAGCTCTACACCAGCCTACCAATCCCAAGGTTTCAGGCTGGAGAATTTCAATGCAACTTGCTAGGTAATCAGTTGCATTCTTCAAAGAGCAAGACTGACCACACCACTATTCACTCTTGCCTCTAACGATTAGAGTTTACTTGCTTTTACTGGAATGCCATTCCGTGCCAAGGATGGGTCATTTGTGGCTTCCCACTAGCTAACACATGTTACCATTTGGGTTACACAAAGGCATATGCATGTCTCAGTGGAAACTCTTCCCCATGGCTTGGTTAATACCATAGATTTCTGATGAAAATCACTGCCTCTTACTGAGGAAGCAACACATTCTTCTTGGAGAACATGTGCCATGAATGAGAAGGAGATGTACCATATTTGCTTGGCCTGAGCCATCTGGGGACCTGAATACTGTTGGCAGAGGGTCTGTACAGACAGGCCTATTGGTTCCTCAACAAGAGCTGACGCAGCCGCATCAGTGTTCACGTGGGGTTCACGTGTCAGTGTTTCATGTCTAGTTGATTCCTTGGCATTGAAGCTCTTCAGAGACATCTGTACAAAGACCAAGTTCCAGGCACCCACAGAGAGTGTAGACCATAGAGACAGCAACGGCTTTCTCCATCTTTTAGGGATAGAATTAACACTGTCATCTGTATAGGCAAGTGGTAACTTCTGAGGTAATGACAGAGTCCTGGGAAAGTGAGGTGAGACATGATTAAATCACTTCACTTCTCAAAAGTGGTCAGTGGTCAGTGTTCCACCCTGCAGGGACCATCCACTGAAACTCCTTGGCTTGGCATGGATGGCCCCAAATTCTCTAGACCCCCACATATGCTGGTGACACTGCCTCCCACTATCCTCACTCACTTGCTCCCTGGGGAGTCATGTGGAAGTATTCCCCCACCGACATATCCCAAGAGCTATTCCCATGGAAAGCTGCCTCTCTCCACAATTCACTATTCAAGTTTCTGTGTTTAGATTTGATACCAAGACTGGGAGCAGGTCTGCCATGGGAGCAAATTTGAAAGTGAATATGAAAGAGTGTAAGATGGTGCTGGGAAGGAGGAAAGGTGCTATGGAGTGATTTCATCTAGGTTCTGTTCCAAGCACTTCATATTCAGGCTTTCATTTAATATCTTGAGTTCTTACCATTTCTGAGTGAGTTAGCATGCTTGGAGGACCAGCATCTTTCCCACTTCCAAAATGGGGATGACCCTGAACCCAGAGTCTTTGCTTTTTGGCTTTCTGGTTGACTTTTACTGTTCTTAGGAGAGCCTACGAGTCCTGTCTGAGTTCCTCCCTGGAATGGAGATCGTGAGAGGAACAGGGGTTCTGCCTGGACACCTAAGTAACCGGCCCCAGTACCACCCTTGCAGGCCCCCCTTAATTTGCACCAGCTCCACCAAGGATTTTCATTCTCCTCTGGGGGAAATTCACTTCTCCCTTCCCTTAATCCCCCAGCGTTTTTATTACTTGTCATAGCTTCTCCAATTTTTATATGGCTTCTATGTGATGTCCTCGATGAGAGCCCCATCAGGTAGAAGCCATGTCTCTTTAGGTTTGTATGTCCTGAATGTTGCTGGACACAGAGAAGACTCTAACACATTCGTTGAAATTGTTGAATTTAGCTGATTTGTACAAAGAGCTGAGAAAGTTCTAGGTCATGTCATTGTGACAGATCTTTGAGCTCTGTCCCAGGCGATGTGTGTGAGTGTGTGTGCGTGTGTGTGTGTGCGTGCATGCATAGGATAGAGGACCAGTCGGAAGAGGAATTTGTAACAAAGCTTTATGGAGATAAAACTGAAGATAACTAAGCCACTTTTCAGGGAGCTCGGGCATCTGCTTATAGAAAAACAATTCCAGATTGAAGCATAAGCTTTTTGTTGACTCAGTTGTTGCTTCCCTTCTAGGGGCCTCAGAGTCTTTCAGACCTACCACATCAAGGCCAAGACTAGAGACATTGCTGAAGGTCCTGCTGGCACCCCCTTCCCCTCTGTTCTCTTGACAGATCTTCTCTCCTCCATTCCTGTGTCTCTGTCCCTGTCAACTCGCCACTGAGTCGAGTTTCCCCCAAGACTCTTGGAGCAACAGTACTGAGGGTTGCTGGGACTTTCAATGCCAAAGTGGGCTGTGTGGCTCCGGAGGGGTCTGCTTGGCCGTGATAGGGCACGTGGGCCAGGGCAGTGGGGTGTGCACGTGGACTCTGAAGGATCCTCCTGCATCTCTTGGGCACAATGGTCATTCATTTGACGTCTCGAAAATTTTACATCTTTATTGAAAATGTTCCTATCAGGCACTGTGCTAAAATCTGGGATAACAGAGCCGAGACACAGTCCCTGTCCTGGAGGAGCCCTTAGGAGGAGACAAATGCACACGCAAATAAGTCTGGAGCAATATAATGAGCGCAATAGTCAAGGTATGGATCAGGAGCACAGAGGAGGAAGGGCGGCCAGACACAGAATGTTTGGTGTCAGAACTACGATACGTGCATTGCATGCCCCCCAAATCGGACAGCATTGCTATGCAGTTGGCACGAGAAGTCTGTAGGCAGCACGGAAAGAGCTCATCTGCAGAAGTCATCCCTGGGGAGCTGAAGAGCACTGAGGACTGCATGAGCAAATCACACAGCCGAGGTGGGAAGTCTGAGCCCTGGCCGTGTACTTGAGAGCCTGGGATCGAACTTAGACTCACCATGTCCCAGCTGTGAGCCTTGCACAACTTCCCTATCCTTTCGGAACTTCAGTTCCTGCTCACTAACATGCGGACAGGTATACCCTGCTCTGCAGTGTGGACGTGAGAGTAGAAGTCAGGTGTGGATGTAAATGTCCTCTGGAATCCACAGACTGATAGAGACGCAGGGTAGGTATCATTTTTCTACGGTGGCAAGGGAGGGTCAAGGCTAAAACTGTAAAGTGTGAGGCAGGTGGGTCCTGCAGCATGGGGAGGGGTGGGTTCCGTTGGGAGGAGTTTGTGATTAAGGCGGATGCTGGAGTCTCACAGAGGCAGTGGGCCTAGGGAGTGTCGCATAAATGCCTCAGCTTTGCCGTGGTCTGGAGCGCTCAGATTCTCCATGCCATCAAGCTTGGCAGTGCGGCTGTTGACAGCTTGAGAGTGACTGCCCCGCTTTGAGATTGAGTAGCTGTTGAAAACTAAAGTACAATTTGATTTTTGCTGTCAGATAGAGTTAGACCAGGAGAAATTTTCTGTAAAACACATGTGCCATTTTTTGGGGATGGTTTGTGATCATTGTGGCTTCAGGGTTTACATGTTTTGTGCCTGTCAGACTGATGTACAAATTCAAAGTTAGTTCTGACACTCGGAACACACAGAGGCATAATTGTGCGTCATACTCTTTACTGAACTTGCTTCCTGATGACACTGAGAGCTCGGTGATACCAATTTAAATGTGTTCAGGTATTCCTGATAACAGTGAATAAAGATACTTCCCAGAGCTGTTACTTGCTTATAGGTCCAATTTTCCCCTTGGAACCAAGCAGGGTGCATGTGGGGGCTGTTGCCAGGCAGAGGAACCCAATCTCCAAGCAGATCCAGGTGAACTGCAGGCAAGTAGAGAAGCAAACCCTGGGTTATTGTACCTGAAACCTACAAAGGGAAATCTGTCAGGAAGTAAAAAGGCAGGAGGGTGCATTTCAAGTTTGGGTGCAGAGTGCGAAATGAGCAAAGGAAAATAGGTGGGGGGGGACTAGGGAATCAGGCTGTGAGGAACACAGGAAGCGTGGGGAGCTTGCTCTCCTTCCAAGCCTGTGCACCTGCAGGGGTGGACCTGGTTGCTTGGAATATGGGTGGAGAGCGTATTTAAAATCGCTCCATCAGAAGTACATCCTTCCACTCAGCATTAATTCATCCAACATTTCTTGAGCATCTGTTATGCAGAAGGCATGCTCCTAGACATTCGGGATACAGCAGTGATAAAGGAACTAAAAAATTGCTACTGTCATAAGTTATCATTCTTGCGGGGTATGAAGATAAAGGAAAATAAACCATAAGCATAATAAACAACTAAATGTATTATCTTATTAAAGGACCAGTGCCATGGAAGAAGAAAAGACAGTGCAAGGTTGAGGGGGCTTGGGGAGAGTACGGGGCTGAGGACTGGATGGGGGCAGATGAACTTTGCATTAGGAAACTGGGGGGCGGGGGAAGCTCCTTGACAGGTGGTATTTGAACAATGATTTGATGTAGTAAGGGAGTGAGCCAAGGAGATTTCTGGGGAAATATTGTCAGGTCAGAAAGAATAGCCAGGGCTAAGAAGACTAAAATAGGAGATCTGGTAAGTAGATCATTTGGGCTGGACTGGAGTGAGTGGGGAATCCAGATAGCAAATCAGTAAGATATAAGGTCTGAGGGTGCCTGGGTAGCTCAATCGGTTAAATATCTGCTTTCAGCTCAGATCATGATCTCAGTCAGGGTCCTGGGATCTGCTCCCTGCTCAGAGGGGAGCCTGCTTCTCACTCTCCCTCTGCTGCTCCCCCTGCTTGTGCTCACTGTCTCCCTCTCAATCTCTTTGACAAATAAATAAATAAATAAAATCTTAAAAAAATGAGGACGGAGAGGCTGGGGAAGAGGGCACTTTTACAAGGCTTATAGGAAACCATAACAGGGATGATGGCTTTTATGTTGAGGTCAAGCATTGGCCAGTTTGAGCATCCTTTCTCAGGTACAAATGTCCCTAGGACAAATGCATGCCCAGGTGACTAACTGCTAATTATGAAAGCATTTGTCAAGGAATGTACATCTTTGTTGATAGGGTGGAACTAGAACTTTCAGGGCTTCCTCCCTGTGCTAAAATGATGAAGAGGAATGGAAACGTAACTCTATATGCATCTAGCTCATTGCATTCATATTTCTGGAATGAAAGAGTTGAGACCCTGTTTAGATTTCCTTTTATTATCGATGAGCGTAGGGCAGGATCCCTGTCGATGGAATGTTACTGGTGTTGTCCTCTTGTCTCTCTTCCCTTCTCTCCTCTCCACTTCAGGTAGGGAGCCACAGGAGCACTCTGGGAGGGGAGGGGTAAGAGAGTGGGAGCCCTGGAGGAAGGGACTGGCAACCAGCCTCTGCCAGTCCCAGGATCAGCGCAGGTCAGCACCACTTGTGTCTTCCTCTGCTGGAGATGATTCCTGCACAGGCAGAGGGAGTAGACAAAGACAAATAAAGACCTCGGGATCTCCTATTTGCTTCCAAGGAGTTGTGTTTGGTCGCCTGTCAGAAGATAATTTCCGAGGAGGGCTGGTCCAGGAGGACAGAAAATCAAACTTGGGTTGAAAGATCTGAAAGTCTGGAGGGGGGGGCAATTGAATCCCCCAACGTTATTGGCTGGACAACTCATTCTTGACCCAAGTCTGGAAAAATGTTTTTCTTTTCAAAGAATGTGTTAGAAGTCTCTTGCCTTGCTTATCTAATGTTGTTTTAAGGACAGAAAATGCCAACTGCGTGTGTGTCTTTAGGAAATTCCAGGAAACGAGATGGAATACTCCAAGTCAAACTTAATGCTTCCAAGTGGAGGCTAGGAGTTCTCCTGGGAAATCACCTTGTTCATCTCTCTCTGATTAGGTACGACTCAATCCCTCCCAGGCTGGGGTGGGGGGGCGTTGTGAGAGCTGTGTGTGTGTGTATGCATGCGTGCACGCAAGTACACACACACACGTGTGTATATATAATAGTCATTGACCAAACTTCCACAGTCTTCCTCACTGGGAAGATTTTCCTATATCCAAACAAAGCTTCTTTTGCTTATAACCCCTAGTAAGCACAGTTTCTAATGGAATAAATGCAAAGCAGTAGTTTCAACCTTCTTTCCGATGGGCCTGGCTTCATTATATGGAGTTGAGATAGACAACAGTCTACACACTATTATTCGAGACACCCCTGACCCCGTGTATTTCCTCTGTGACCTATTACAGTGCCCCAAATAGCATTACAAGCAATTCATTTCTTTGCTCATTGAAGCCTCGTTAAGAGACAGGCTATTAAAATGTAAATATCTCCCAGATAGAAAGCTTCAGGTAATGCCTTTTTGCTCTGTTATGACAGCTAGTTTGGGCTGATGAGATCTTTCAGGGAAGAAGTCTTTGAAATCCTACAGATCTGGTTGAGAATCGTGGCTCTGCCATTTAAGAACTGTGTGATCTTGGCAATTTCTTTAACATCTCTGTTTTCTCTTCTGAACAATGGGGGGAAAATAATACTAGTCTTCAGTTTTGCCTGAAGATGAAATGAAGATATGAGAAAAAACCATTTTACGCAGTGCTTGAAACATAATAAATATCAATAGATGAGTATTATTATGGTTAAGTGCTTTGGGGTAGAATCTAGGATAATTGTGGGCAGGATTATTGTGAGCAGCACAACAGCTCCCAAGGAAGAAAAGACCCCCCAGCCACCCAAACCTCCATTTTACTTCCGTGGCTAGCCCTCCCCAAGAACCCCCCCTCTGGAAGCTATATTCAGGGAAAATGATTGAGTAGAGAAGGAGGCATTCAAGTTTTTGTTGCCTCCAAGTCCCTTGACCACTGCTCCTTAATCATTTCCATTTTTCCTTTCTCCTTACTTTATCATGAATTTCTTTACCTACTACCCAGAGAACACTAAAGAGAGAAACTTGGCTTTTAGCACGAGGATCCCATCACGTGGACAGTGGGGCAACCAGATGCCATTCCGAGGGCTGCACCAGAGTGGGTGAGACTCGGGCATCATGGCCCTGGCACAGCCCAGGCACCATTGTGCCAAGGCTCACGCTGCGTGATCACGCTGCTTCCTCTTCTGAAGTCTGCTGCATCCACAGATTTAGGAACCAGCTTGATGGAAGAGAGTGGGCACTGGGGAGTTTTGGAGCATCAATCCGTGCATGCCATCTGTGGCTAGCTTTATATAGTGCAGGGGAAAGGGACAGATCAGAATGGAATGGTTGGCTTTGTTTGACTTCGATGGGAGGGAGGGGGCCAGGAAGAGTGGGGATGCTAAAATTGCCTGGGAGTGGGAGATGATAATCCTTTCTCCCCCACTTCTCTCCTCCACTGGGTTGGAACCAAAGTAACCTCTCGTTTCTCTGGAGAGGAAAGCAGAGGCAGTCACATCTGGCGATCTGATGGTCATAGGAGATAGAGATGCCGGCTTGAACTCGTGGATTCTGAGACAATATAAGAGATTGCTGTTATTGCTGGATAATAGGGAGAAAGATAAGAGGCAGGATGCTACTGCTGAGGGGTCATCAGGTCATCCTGTCTCCACAGGTATGAAACAGATCCAGAGAGCTGGAGAACACTTGGGCGGAGATCTCTCTTATTCATGTGCTGTGGGAAAACGGCTGCACTCTGCAGGGGTGATTTTCAAGGGGATACATTTACTCCATAGTCTTAGGCCCACCGAAACGAAATGAAAGTATTAATTTTCTGCCACACAGGAGATAACTACTCTCCCTTTTTGGTTAAGAGATAACCCAAGATAAAGGGTTCCAGGAACATGCTTGAGATCCAATGGACAGAACTGAGCATTACACCTATCCTTAAAACTCAGCTCTTACATCTCCTTTTCTAGTGGTTTCCTCCACCACTGGGAACAGTAATCACTGTCCCCTCTTCCTCAGGCCCTGCTGCATACTTCTGCCATTGTACAGGGTACTCTGATTTATGCTCGCTTCTGTATATGCCTTCCCTACCAGACCGTGAGATCTTTGAGGGCAATGTCTATCCTATTCATCATTGCATCTTCTGTGCCTAGCTCTGTGCCTGAGGGACGACAAGTGATCTCATCCTAAGCCTTCCTCAGGGTTGTGTGTTGCAGCTCCTGCTAAGGACATCTCAGTCTTTTGGGAACATGCTCTCTCTTTCAACAGATACGGAGTCAAATTGTTGCTGGTAAATGATCCAGTGAAATTTCTCTGGGGGATTTTTCTGAAGTTGGAGGGCTCTTCTGGTCTCTAGAAGATAGCCTACACCAGGATCCCGCACTGTGGGAAGTAGACCTGGACTAGAAAAATTCAAAGTGGAGTTTATTCTTAAAGGGGATCTGTTTATTCTGGCCACATTCCAAACCTAGTCTGAGGAGAAATGCCTCACATTAAAACTTGATGGAATGGGTTCCTCTCCTCTGTCACTGTTTCTAGAAAAGATGTTGCTGTTCTTTGAAAGACTGTTTTCCTCCTTTCCAGAAGGATTAGTGAATCTCTAAGTTCTGGCATGTATCTCTTGTTTTAGTAGCTTTCCAAAAAAGATAGTTATGCTCAAAGTGCAGCGCAACATCCACGTCTGTGAGGGTATTCCGTTTCTAGATCAGGACAGGTAAAGTCATGCTCTCCTTCCCCACACGTGCTCCTTCTGGGACTATCAACTTCTGGGTCTGATTGCAAGGAGACATGTGGTTCAACCCAGAAAGAGTAAATTCTATCAGTTTGCAATGACTTGTCTTTGGGCCTTTGACAGGAACTCGAGGCTCAGTCAGTATGGAATAAGAAGTTAGCATTCGTGTGAGGAGAACATGCTCCTATCTCAGGACCTTTACAGACTCCCCAGGCGATCTTGGGCAAGCCCCTTAACTTCGCCAGACCTCAATTTCCTTATGTACAAAGACTGCAAGAGCGAGTGCTCCAGCCACCTTACACTGCGGTTTGCGATTCAATTCACGTGCTTCCCGGGGGCGCCGGGGTGGCTCAGTCATTTAGGTGGCTGACTCTTGGTTCTGGCTCTGGTCATGATCTCAGGGTCCTGAGATCGAGCCGGCTATTGGGTTCCATGCTTAGCATGGAGTCTGCGTCTCTCCCTCCGCTCCCCTTCCCCCAGGGAATCTGCTCTCTCTTGAATAAATTAAACAAAAAATTAAAAATCTTAAAAAAAAATGTAGGTGCTTCCCCTGAGCCTGGTTAGTGCTCCAACAGAGAAGAGACAGTGTGCTACTCAGAAGGCAGTGTGCTACAGTAATCTGTACATGGGTTTGGATTCAATTGTTCAGCCATATTTTCGGATCCCCACTCCCCCCTACTTATTATTATGGAAACCAGTGACTTTCCCTATGCCTCATTTTCTTTGGCTATACAATGGGGTTAATGATATGTACGTCTAAGAACGGGTGTGTGGGTGAGTTGTGGCAGCACATGCCCTCCACAGTTTGTTTATTTCAAGTGCCACCACATTCGTGCCTGTCACTTGACCTTGATTCCACTAACTCCTTAGATTATAATTCATTCTGTTGGGCACAGACTATCCAGTTTTGGGTTTGGGGATACTTTATCAAAATCTGCAGAAATGAGTTCTTCCTGTACTCTCTTAGAAAGCACATTTCCTTGGGCTCACTATTATTCCATAAGTCTAAATTCATAGACTTTATAAATCACAGGGTTCTCAACTCAAATGCTGGCAGAGGCCAGGAGATAACATAAATGTGTGAGGTGGCCCATGGAGCAGACACTAGGAATAGTGGGCTCTGTAGTATTCTGCAGTCTCCATCTAAAGACTTTCAAATTAAAATTCAAAAAAATAAAAACAAGGGTGCCTGGGTGGCTCAGTGGGTTAAGCGACTGCCCTCAGCTCAGGTCATGGACCCGAAGTCCTGCGATCAAGTCCCACATCAGGCTCCCAGCTCCATGGGGAGGCTGCTTCTCCCTCTCACCTCCCCTCTCATGCTCTCTTACTCTGTCTCTCTCTCTCTCAAATAAATAAATAAAATCTTAAAAAAAAATAAAAACAACTAGAAAAATACCCTGTAAGACAAACAGCCTGATTTGGCTTGAAGAATGCAAGTTGGAGACCCGTATTGTATCACTCTTCATCACTAAGGTTAACCCAATTGTTGGAGGGGATACAGGGCAGTTGCTATTCCTGTATGTTGCTCACCGGCTCGCAATTTGGTATGACATCTCTTAAGACAGTTTGACGTCATTCTGTAATTAAACATTCACTTTCTCCATCACTTTGCAACTTTGATGCTGCATAAATACCCAAGAGATACTTCTGTCTATGGATACCAAGATAAATGTATAAGAATATTCACATCGACACTTTTCAGTAGCAAAAGTATAAACAACTCACGTACCCCCTGGCTGAGAAGTGGGGGAGGGAACTGTAGTAAAGTCGGTCAGATCTGGAATAAGAACTGGCAGGCAGGCGGAGGAAGCCACAGTTCTGGGCAAGAATATGGATGAAACTCAGAACTGTCATACTAAGTTTTTGAAAGGTAAGGCACATGCAGTGTGATGCCCATTTTATGTAGTTAAAGACTGAAACAAAAATGTGCCTTTTAGAAACACATATACAAGAAAGCAGATGGTTTCCCTTAGTGTGGGGTTCCGGGGTGTGGAATGGGGCGTGGTTGGAACCAGAGGAGACCACAGCAAGTTTTCGTGAAGGTTCTAATTTTTTGTGTTGTCTGTGGGCACAACACAATTTTATTACATTATTCAAAGATAAAACCAGGCAAGATAAAATGGACTTCATACCTTTTAGAATGGTGCCAGAAACAAATGAGTACTTTAATGTGAAAGTGCCTTGTAAACTCTAGCACGTACCATAAACATGAGGTGTTGTTATGATAAAGAGATCCCTAACACTGAGAGCTCCTGGCTGCATTCCTGAGGTATGATTATGGATTATACCTTGGGAGGAGGGTGTGTCTTTGGGCGATTTGCAATATTGGACTCACTTCTTCCAATTTCTTGCCATTTACTCCCCTTTCACTCACTTTGGTGAGTGTGCTCCCAGTGAACAGGCACAGACCCACAATCAACAAAAACAAAGGTCAGATTATAAAAGTAAATCTCATACATCATTGCACATGCCCCTTCCCTACACACACACACACACACACACACACACACACACACATTTATGCCACAATGTCACGTGCCTCTAACCCAACTAGGCTTCTGGATCCTCTGTAGTTTTGGATTATTGATGACATTCTATTTCTCTAACAAAGCAGATGATATCCACATTCTGAGTAACAATTGATCCTCCTCCCCTGTTTTTTTTTTTTTTTCTAGGTAGTAATTAAATAGCCAGGCAAATAGTTCTATATAATATTACTAAAGGAAAGGTGACTACTTTAGGGGAGAGAGAGACATCTCTTTACTATCTATTAGGCACCAACTATGTGCCAGACACTGTACAGGGGGCTGGAGATAAGGCATGAATATGGCCCGGCCTCAGCCCCAGGGGGAGCTCACAGGCCAGCTGGCAACGGGATTGCTCCACAGGTGGTGAAACACCCTGGCTAAGGGGTCTCTTCAGTGTCCTGCTGCAAAAGCACTGACAAAGGAGGCTTATCCAGCCTGGAGGTGAGGGAAGACATCCTGGAGGAGGTAATACCTGGCTATGAAGGAGCTGAAGTTAGGAAATTGAAAAGATGGACAGGCAGGGGCACCTGGGAGGCTCTGTTGGGTAAGCAGCCGACTCTTGATTTCTGCCCAGGTCATGATCTCAGAGTACTGGGATCGAGAATGTCCTTGGCTCCATACTCAGCAGGCTATCTGCTTGAGAATCTCTCTCTCCCTCTCCTTATCCCATGCCCCCTCATTAAATAAGTAAATAGATCTTTTTTTAAAAGAGAAAGAAAAGGATGGACAGGCAAGGAACAATACATTCAGCACATAGAAGAAAAGAGGAAAGAGAGCGTATGGCTACTGGGGGAAACTCTTGATGGATGGACTGGAGCTTGTGTGTGTTGGGGGGTTGGAAGGGATGAAGCCGGGGAAGAAGGCGAGAGCCAGTTAATGAAAGGTCTTATTACAAGCCTTTTGGATTTTATCCTAAAGTCAATGGGGAGTCATTTAAGGATTTAACCAGGGGAATGACATAAGCAGATTTAAGTTTTAGAAACATCACCCTGGCAACAGTATTGAATTTTAGGAGAAGGGATCAGAGGCAGCAAGACCGTTAGGAAATGGTTTCCCTATTCTTTTCAAAACATTGTTGCTCTTTTGGGTCAGGCCAGGGGGCTAACCCAAAGATCCTATGGGATGCCATCTTTTATTCTTTGCTTAAAATATCAGGTATGGGCTTCCAGAGTTGCTGGGAGTAGAACAGTGAAGTTCTATTTCAAGTCTTCCTACTGCTTTGCTATCTTGACAAGTTCTTCTCTGGACCACAGATTTCTCTTCCATTACATAAGGAAAGGCATTTGCAATGCTTCTTTCTTCTGGAAGGAATAAAATGGCAGTTTTTCCTGAAGGTGTCTGAATTTGTTAGAAAATGGAACCACCCACCACATGCCATTTATTATTCCTATTTTGGAGAAACATTCAACGTTGCACTAGGGAAGGAAGGGCTTCTGGGTATGCTTTTGTTCCCCAAGCCAGGTCACGAAGTTCTCTTCCTCCCTCTCCTGATGGCCTCTGCTCCTGGCACTGAGAACCTTGGTCCCCTGTGCTTTGTGAAGTCACGTCTCTTCTTTTTAATGAGACTAGTGGTTAATTAATGAATCATTGGCCTTACTAATAAAACAAGTTTGAGAAGAGATTATTCAGCTTTGTTATTCCCTGGAACATTGAGCAGGGGACAAGAGCTTGAATTGACTCTTTGGGCCACTTTCTGATGTTTGAAAAGAGCCCCTCCCTGTGACCTTTTGCCCAAATGCCTCATTTTTTGAGCTTGGCCTCATTTCAGTGGCTGTGGTATCCACAATGTCTCCGGGTCAAAGGGGACTCCATGGTCACATCCAAGACCACCAGCTGTGATGGTAACCATGGAAACCAGACACCACATGGTCCTTCCCCAAATGATGTTATGTGGCACCAACTCCCATCTCTCTGGACTAGTTTCGACCAAGTTTCCATGGAAGCAAAAGAAGAGACAAGTTGACTTGGGATCCTCCTGGTAGCCTAAGGATCCTTGTGTTGAATTCTTTGGAGCCCAAGTAATAAGGTGATTGGTACAGGAGGCTGGTTTTCAGAGAAAACACATCTAATAGTTATGGAGACATAACCATGGGCCAGGTGCTGTTCTGAGCAATTTGCGTCTATTAACACATTCAATCCTTATAACAACCCTGTTGTAATCCACACCTTACAAAGAGGGGATCGATGACTCGCCCAGGCTCCTCAGCCAGGACATGGAGGAGCTGGGGATAAGCTTCCTTCCCTTGCTGCATTCTTCACCACCACACGACACTGTCTCCTGTATAGATCCGCAGGCCCAAGGTTTTGAAATAACCTCCAGAGATCACTTGCTCCAGCCCCTATCTCTAGGCACTTGAAGTTCTATTATATGTTTCCTACGTACAAAGCAATGGAAGCCCAAGGGGTTAAGTAACTTGTCAAAACATGGAGATATTAAATGTTTGGAGGGAAGGGAGTCCTCCTCCACCCCCCACCCCCCGACACCCGCCGTTAAAGGGTCAGAGGAGCGCTGCCCCTTGCTGGTTCTTTCCCTTTCATTGCGTGCCAAGCAGAACACGCTCTCCCATTCCCTCTTCAGCAATGCTGCTTTTCCTCCCACCTAGCAGTCGGCTTCAGCCTCCAGTTCTCCCAGGCAGGTCACTCAGGCCCAGCTCTGTGTTTATATTCGTTTTAAAGAAAATTTTAGAGACCTACATACCCCTCTCTTTATGGTTATTTGCTTTGACAGGGGCCCGAAAGGGGACATTTCCCAGGATCCCCTCTGCCTCACGCCTGGTTCCCGTGAAGCAGCAGCCAGGCCTCCTCGCACCAGGGTCCTGCGGCAGGACCCTCTTGGACAAAGGACTGGAGGTGCTGGGCTCTGAGGGAACCCGGGTTCCTGAACACTGTTTCAGTCACATTTTTACCACCCACCCTTCTATTTTTTGCTGCAAATCAGAGACAATTAGACATCCAGGATCTAGATGTAGTTATTTTTTCTTTCTGTTAATTCAAGACAGGTAAGGAACATCCTTTCTCTCCAAAGACAATAGCAAGCCTGCCTCTGCTCTCCATGTCTTTCCCAATTTAACTCAGCTTTTCTACACACACACACACACACACACACACACACACAGTGTGTGTGTGCTCATCCTGATCTTATGACTCATTCTTCGTTGATGGGATAAGGTCAGTCTGCAATTGCTGGCAAGGCCATCTTCGAACTTTCTGTGCCCAACAGTTTGTGTCATTGTCTTCCTCCAAGGGCTACTCTCTCGTCAGAGCTACGCCAGAAGCTGAATGTGCCAGGAGACCTCAGGTCCAGGACAGGGGTCATCCAGGCTCTTGGCTCTCTCTCCTCCCTCCTGTGGTCCGCCTCTGCTCAAGGTCCTCCATAGGAGGAAAGAGCAGGAGAAACTCCAGACTGGTTGACTGTGCTTCACACATGGGGGCATCTCTGTTAGATGAAGCTGAACCCAGTTCACAAAAACAATCTTCAAGTACAGAAAAACGGTAATCCTAGGGCACTATGCATCCGCATACCCAATCCATTAGGGGGTCCTCTCAATTCTATCTCCAGAATAGCAACTGGATCCACCTGCCTTTTTCCAACCCCCCGGCCCCAACCTTGTTCCAAGTCACCTTCATTTGCTGTTTGGACAACTGCTGTCATCTTCTAGCTTCTCTTCTTGCCACCATCTGGAACCCCTACAATTCATGCTCTACCCTGTAGCAAAGCAATCTTTTTCATAAAGCAAATCAAATCCCTTCTCTGCTTCAAAAGCTTCAGTTGCTTTCACTTGCATCAAACCCTGTGCGATCTGGTCCTACTCCAGCTTCTCACACTCAGATCATCCCTCAGGCTCCTCCCATTATGTACCAACCACGGTGGCCTCCGGTTGGGTCCTTGCACAGGCCAAGCTTGCTCCTTTCTGTTTCAGAGGGCTTTGCACTTGCTCTTCCTTCTTCCTAGCATCGCTGTCCTCCTGCCTGTTACATGGATTCCTCTCCATCTCTTAGGTCTCAGGTCCAATGTCACCTCACAATAGAGATCTTCCCTGACAACCAGGTCTATCTTTAGTCCTATCTTGGGCCTCTACCTATCACACCATCCTGTGTGCGCCCTTCATAACATGTGTGCCCATCTAGAATTGTCTTGTTTAGCTATTGGTTTATGTATCGTTATCAGGTCTTTTGATTAGTTTCTAGAAATGAGCTTAAGAAAGGAAGGGCCAATGTTAATTTGTTTCCCTGCTGAACTGCTTAGGCTTGGAGCTTAGTAGGCATTCACTAAATGTTTGTTGAATGAATGAATGAATGAATCATTTCGACTCTGGACAAGTTAAAGGTCTCAAATTTTGGAGCATCTTTTATATGCTGGGTCATCCATTCTACAAGCCAAAAGGTTGCACACAGTCTTCTGCCCATGGAGACATGTGTGAGTGTCCGTGTGTGTGTGTGTGTGTATGTGTGTGTGTGTGAAGTTCTACAGGGTCTGGAGATGCACTTACTCCAGTGTCTGCTCCCAGGCATCTCACCACCTCCCTCACCTGTGGACTTGATTTCCTGCTTGATAACACTCTTTACAGGAAAAATGAATTTGTTTCTGACTCCAGCAATGAGCATGATTAATGTGTTCTCCTTTGAGTTCAGGACCTCAATTTAAATCCTTTCCTGTTCAGCTTGATCAGGAAAGGTTGCATTCTGGATCTGTGCTGAAACAAGTCCCTGCACTCACAAGGAGTCAATTATTTCTTAAGACTTGAGGTCTGCAAGCCGAATGGCGCATCCCCATGCAGTACTGGGTCTGAGTCCACGTAGGAGGAGGAGACCTTGAATTTGCTCTTCATTCCCATCGCCATGGACATCAAATAGATTTTTTTTTCCCCCTGTCACAACTTGTCCTTAGGTTGTGACTTTTTCTTCAGGCTGTTCCTTAGAGTTTCTTAGCACACATAGCTGGTTCAGATACTAAGTATCTGGGTCATAAACTACATGAAATTCAGGGAACTCACAGGTATGTCAGAGGACATTCCAGTGAAATGTGAGCTCAGAGATGGAGTTCAATCTACTAATTTGTACTCATGTTTTAGGCTGGAGTTAGGCTGCCTGCATTTAAATCTCAGATGTGTCCTTTTAGGAAAATTACATCTTTCTCTGAAACTTAGTTGCTTCCTCTGTAAAATGGGAATGATGATAATAATTACCTCATAAAGTGATCACTAAGATTAAATGAGATAATATGCTCAGAGAAAACTCTTAACATTTTTAGCTCTTATTACCATGGCAATGGAAGAGGAAATAGAAGGAATAGTCCCTCAAACTCAATTCATTAATGGGAGACATGACTGTTAGGGTATAAGGTCCCTGAGAGCAGAGATAGTCTGTCTAGTTATCTCCTCACCTCAGTTTCCACATCCGAGAAATGGGTATAAAAGCATTAACTACTTCAATAGCTTGTCCTCACATATAAGATATCCTGTAAATATGAATGCCTAGGGTTGGTACTTAACACAAATTAATCACTGAACGTTATCATCAGTAGTAACATTATTATCATGAGATCTTGTTTTTATTACTTTAATAGTTTAGATTTTCTAGAACTTAGCACAAGGCTTAGAATCTGGTCTGCTCTCAATAAATTTGTAACAAATGAGTCGATGAACCAGGAGAAGGCAAGCCTCATGACTGCCAGTTCCGTGGCCTTTCCTCCAGATCACCCAGCCTCAGGACTTCCAAAAAAACACCGCTACTCCCGTGATCGAGTTAGCTTAACTCAGGTTTAAAATATTAATTAGCCACCTGGACCTCCCAGGCATTTTCCCTGCAACTGTTGTGTGGCTCCAATCAAACCTTCGTCTTTGAGATAGACCATTGTCAGCTTGTGATGGTGGAGTACCTTGGTGGCTATCTACCTTGCCAGCTGCCTGCTATCTTCTGGCTTCTTCCAGGAAATCTTATTCGCTCTCCATTTGCTTTCGTGCATTTGATCAGCATGCTTGGTTAATTTTGATCCATAATTATTAAAACTCCTGTCTGCTTGTCTTTTATTTTTACCTACCCCTGGCTGATTCTGGAACCGCCTGGGCTCTGTGCTTCATCTCTCCCTTGGGTCCTGCTGGAAGGGGGTCGATGCTCTGTCTGGGCTATTCTAGGTAGCTCTGACCAGACTCTAGGCTTCCCAGCCACTCTCCAGAACCCTTGCTGTCACCTCTGCGTGCCCTTATTTCTTTAACTGTCTATCCACTGACGTCACAATTTCACTCTTGGGTATCACTCACTCTCCTGACCCAAGCCCCCACAAGCCTAAATACCTCTTTCCTCCCAAATTCACAATATGCCATGTGCACAGAAAAAGGCAATCCCCATCTGGCTCTGGGAAGTTTTTAGAGATTTTCACTTAAAATATTTAATTGCTTAAAATGCTATAATTCACAGCCACTTTGGAAAGGGGGAGAAATTTTGTATTTGGATCTTTGAGTCTCTCTTATCTTGCACTCTTGCTATTCCAAGTGTGCTCAGAAGACCAGCAACAATGACGTTGTCTGGGAGCTTGTTAGAATCACAGAATCTCGGGGCCCACATCCAGACTGAGTGAATTGGAACCTGCATTCTAACAAGACCTTGGCTGGGTCATCGTATGTGTGTTAAAGTTTGCAAAGTGCATCCACATTTCTCAAGCCTCAGTGTGAAAGAAATGCCCCAAGGTTCTTGTTAAAATGCAGATTGCTGGGTTCTACAACCAGAGAGTTGACTCAGTACGTCAGAGATGGCACCCAGAAACTTGCCTTTCATTGTACACCCTGCACGTGGCCTTGATCCAGCCGGAGACTACACTTTGAGAAAGGATGCCCCAGTCTGAAAGCATCCTATGTCTCAGGTCCAGCTTTTTTTTTTTTTTTTTTTTTTTAGAGAGATTTTATTTATTTGAGAGGCAGAGATCACAAGTAGGCAGAGAGACAGGCATAGAGAGGGGGGAAGCAGGATCCCTGCCAAGCAGAGAGCCCGATGCGGGGCTCGATCCTAGGACCCTGGGATCATGACCTGAGCTGAAGGCAGAGGCTTTAACACACTGAGCCACCCAGGCGCCCCTCAGGTCCAGCTTTTTGGATAGTGTGAGCAAGGAGTAGGCATTCAATTAAATCTTTATTGCATGGAGCTTAAATTCTCTAGTTTATCCTTGGTTTTTCTTTTTTATTCCTGTGTACTAAGAAAGGGGATCTGAAGGTGGTCATTTTGGTAGTCTGGCTGCTGGGTGAGTGGCTTATCCTATATATCTTGATTAATGCTCTAAACTACTGGGGCTGCCCTGAGATCTTTATTAAACACCTATTTTTGTACGGGCTCAGTATTTTGCTGCGTTCTCCTATTTCCTGCTAGATAGGTAATAATATCATAATATGATCAGCTCCTTACCTTTTTTTTTTTTTTTTCCCCCAAAAGCCTACATCAAAGCTTAGAGGTATGAAGGAGCTTCTGCTTCAGATTCCTGGGTGTGGAGACAGACTCACGCCTTTGTGTAATTCCCTCAGCGCCAGTGTGGGCTGGACCTGTAACTTCCCTGGAACTAACAGAATACAGCAAAAGGGTTGGGCTGACCCCCGGGTAATGACCAAGCCTATAACATGATGATATTTACATTCTATGAGACTCCATCTTGATATGGACTCGAGATGCTCTTTGCTGACCATGAATAAGTGGGCCGTGTTGCAGAAGGCCAGGCGGCGAGGCCTTGTGGGTGGCTGTTAGGAACGCCAGCACAAAACTGAGCAGAAGGGAAGCCCGCCAGAGCCACGTGAGCAGGGAAGCTGATTCTTCCTCAGCTGACTTCTGGGTAAGAACCCAACCCTGGCCAACACCATGACCGTTGACTTGGGAGACCTAAAATCAGGGACCCAGCTGAGTCATGCTTGCATTCCTGACCCGAAGAAGCTGTGAGACAATAGTGTGTGTTGTTTCAGCTTATACGTTCATGGTAATCAGTTCCATAGCCCTAGACAAGGGGCAATCTGGTCATGACTGCTAAGTTGACCTGCAAGAAGACACCTCAGTCGATTGGGTCAGCAGAAAATGGAGACCAGGAAGAGTGCAGGTGACAGGAAGAGTGTGGCCTATGCCTGGTTTTCGTCTCCATCATTTTCAGGAGCTGAGGGAGATTGCGGTGGTCTCCTCATAAAGCTTCCCTTCACTTCCCCAGGGTCTATTTTGTCTATCCTCCTACAATGCCTCAGTTTCCACCCCTAACGATACTCAAACGTGATGTTTCCACCTGGGTTCATAGAACCAAGGTGACAAGTGATGCATGACAACATTTAATTAGTACCCATAACCTGTTTAAAGACTGGGATAAAAACTGCTATATAAGTGAAAAGTGTTTTTTTTTTTTTCAATTAATTTTTTTCGCGTGGCACACATCATTTCTCTAAGCCTGTCAGATGTGTTAGCTTTCTTCTGAAATCTGCTGATTCAGGCTTTCTTGGAAAACCAAACAAAAGGAGATACACAGAGATGTAAATGCATTTCCCATCCACCAAATAAATAGAGTTTAGAGCAAAGAGGTTATCTTTCTTAACCCCGTGAAGATCGCACCAGATGCAATCTGCCCCTGGCTGGGGACGCCAGACCCTTGTTCGTGTGTTTGTGTAGGAGAGAAATCTTGATCAATAATTCATTCTGAAATGCTTCCTCTTTCTTGGTCCTCCCCTTGTGCCTCCTTTCAAGAACGCTCCAGTCACTGTGGTATGTATATTTAATTGGTTCCAAGACAAGACTTGTTCACCTTGAAAGCAAGTGGCTTTCAGAAGTGAAGGTCAGAGGATAGGGAACAGAGTAGGGTCTGTCTCTACCTCTGCATTCGATTTGGCAGAATGGAAAGGATGGTGGCTGCAGGCATGCCTCTCTGGTAGGGCCCCAGAGCTGTGACCTGGCTTGACAAAAAATGAATTTGGAATCTTCTTTTCAAGTGGAAAAGGTTAAGTGCTGCATAATGCCAGGCGGGAGACTTTGTCCTGAGAATTTTAGGCAGGAGATGCTTGCTGCTCCCCAGTCTTTTGTCATCGTGTCCCCCGCTGATGCAGAAGACTGTCTAAGCGGGTCCCCGCCTCCTCCCTGCACCTCCCTAGAGGGTTTTGCAATGAGGAGAGGATACAAGTTAAAATTCAAGTTCTCCAAAAGTGTTTTACGACTCCCATAGTCACCTTAGAACTCTGAGGTGGCGATTTATATGTTGCATTTTAATGATACACAAACACAAAGAGGGAAAAGATTTGGGGAAGAAGCTGTTGGAGAGAGTGGACCCCTGACCCCTGACATGTTCCTCCACATCCTCACCTGCCTGACACATGTTTTCCAGATGCATCTATCACCCACTTCTAGCCCAGGCTCTGACTGGGCCCCATCCCCGCAGGCAAAGTGAACTCTGTGTTCTGGCAACAACCCCAGCTACAAATGCGCCCAGAACTGCCATTTCTCACTTCCAGACTTGGCGTTTCAGTTGAAATAAAGCAAACATCACAGCGACACAAAGCAGCCATGCTTCCCAGGCTCAGGCCAATTCCTGCCTGTGTCTTTGTCGGAGTCCTTCAAGGCCTTGGTCCAGGCTGAGCCCTCTGCGTGGCGAGGCTCCTGTAGGGTAAGTATGTGGGACGAGGGCGATGTCAGGGAAAAAGAGAAAGCTTCGGGATGAGAACGTCCAGTGCAAAGTGTGGTCTACCAAGACAGTAGCGACATCTAGTTCACAAATGACACATCTCAGATAAGAAGGAAAGGCAAGATGTCATTGACTCTCCCTCTTTCCGATTAGAAAACTGAGTCTCGTTTCCCCACCTTTACGTGTTTCCTTCTATAATTTAAGAATCTGCACCACGAGACATTTTGCAAGTTTTCTCAAAGAGTAATCAAGCGAGTATTTAATGAGCATGATTTGCTTATTTCAAATTCTGTGAGGCGATTTATAAGAGAGAAGCCTGTGGTGTGGCACACTCCCTGGAATCCAGGTCCTGCCCCAAAGGCTGGGCATACTGGGGAGACAAGATTTACACCAGGGAAGTTAGGACAGAGTAAGACAGAATGGAATGTAAACCAGGAAGGTGCTATGGTTTCTCACTCTAATTATTTTAGAGGTTCAAGCTGGTGAAGAGTAAGTAAGACAGCTGGCCAAGTTAGGGAAGCTCTGTGGAGAAGATAGGATGGGAAGAACTACACAGGTAATCCTCAAACCACTCCCTGGGCTAGAGCTACAGGCTTACTTACTGGGGCTCTTCCTCTTCCATATTCTCCCTCCACATTTTGTCTTTGATGCTTTTGTTCTCTCCTTCCAAACACACTGGGGCTGTTAGCTGCAAGTAATCTGGGGCAAGACGCTCCTGTCTGAGCAGTTTTTCCCACCTTTTAAAAATGAGGACATCAATCGGTCTTCCAACTGCAACAGGATGCTGATCTCCAAAAGAGAACGAGGTCAAGAAAAAAGTGAAGAACGAGTGTAACTCTAGGAAGCATACTTCTCAACACAGAATGAATCCCCTTCCCTTCCCTCTCGTTTCTGTCCTCTCCCTCCCCACCCTCCTTCTCTGGATGGTAAGTAAAGCTTGGCTGTGCTCTGTAAGGCCGGGGGAGGTGTGGTGAGTCTAGGGTTACATAAAACAGGCCACAGAATATGTCTCTGTCACTGACTCGCAAGTGCCTGAATGATGCCCTCTGGTCTTGTTCCTTCTGGAGGCCAGATGACTCCGAGTACCCCAGCCTCAGAGCTTTGCCAGCCTGCCCTTTATTCTTGAAAATCAGCACCAGCCCCCCTTTTCTGCCTAGCTGCAGAATGTCAAGCCCCGCACCAGGTTGTCCTCTCCACATTTTTTTTAAAAGATTTTATTTATTTATTTGACAGAGAGAGATCACAAGTAGGCAGAGAGGCAGGCAGAGAGAGAGAGAGGGGAAGCAGGCTCCCCGCGGATCAGGGAGCCTGATGCGGGGCTTGATTCCAGGACCCCGGTATCATGACCTGAGCCGAAGGCAGAGGCTTTAACCCACTGAGCCACCCAGGTGCCCCTCTCTCCCCATTTTTGAGGGGAGGCTCATCTGAGGAATGTTTACATATTCCACAGGCCCGTCTTGGTTTGTCCGCCTCTGCACTACGTCTACCTGGATCTCAGCTGTGTGGGTCCTCTGTAGTGTCTTGTAATTGGTTTCTTTCCCCAGACTACTCTCTCTCAGGATGACATGTAGAGCAAACCTGAGGTTTGAGGGCAACAAAATGAAATTACAACTAAGAACAGAAAATTTGAGAAAAGGACACTAAGCAACTTGTCATCTATTGCTTCTAGCACAGGACTCTTATCCTGGTGCTCGGGAGGGCGTGGGGGCATTCTCTCTCTCTCTCTCTCCTCTCTGTAGTCCATGTTACTGGGGTCAAGGACTGGCCCCCCACATGAGTGCCTTTGTTCATATTCTCTATTGGGGTCCAGGTTTTTCAGACTTCTCTGAGGTTTCAAGGGGGAAACAAAAAAGAAATTGATTTCTCCATCACTGGCCCCCTGAAACACAGTACTGATTTCCAGAAATAAAAATCTACCCACGGTGAAGGCAGAGCTTGACTTTTATAGAAAGGATGAAGTTTTCCTTGTCCCAAGTATCTCCATTGGCTTCTTCTGTGTATATAACCAGAAATTTCAGAAGGTGTCCACTTCCTTTTTATAAAGAACTCTTAGACCCCAAATATGAATATGTAAATATCTAATTTTTATCGAATATGAATAATTTCTTACACAGTTGAAATATTCATTTCCTCTGCTTCTGGCCATCAATGATTCAGAAATATTGAGGTTCTTTAACAGAATACCCCTTCAGTGCATGGCCGTAAGTTGTTCTTAAAGGCTCTTTCTGGCTCTGAGAGCCTAGAAACTCCTGGTTTCTGTGAGGTTTTCCATCTGGAAGAGTCTCTCCTTTTGTCTGTTTTTGGGTGCATTTCTTTCCCTAGGGTGTGTAGGGAAGTGACAGAGGATACTTGCTTGGGAGTCACTATTGGTTTCTGTGCCCAGAGGCAGCCTAAATGAGAGACGGATGTCCAGGCTGCCATGGTGGCCATTGGTTCATGGTCACGGTGGTGGGGTGGGCAGACAGAGGCCTTGGGTATCCTCTTGGCCATCACTTGCCTGCTCTCATTGTCTTTACTTTTCACCTATTCTGGGAGCAGTCAATCTTAGCCTGTATTTGCAGCCCCAGCAGGGAGCCCATTTCCATCGAAGAGAGGACCCCTTTAATGAATCGAGCTCATTTGTGCAGGAGTGGTACAGCCATTGATTACAGGGCTGATTGGAGCTGTGACTTTCTTAGGATGAAAATTACTGAAACAGATTAAAGGCAAATGATGGGCAGCTTTGTCTTCTTGGGAAGGGGTAAGGGTGATTCTCCTTATATTCTGCCTCACCTAAGCTGATGCAAGTTTTGAAATATTCTTCAAGATGAATTAACTCCTTGAGATTGCTGTTGCTGCCATCCTATATGAGTTTTGGAGCAGAAAGGGACCTTGGTAGTCACTTGGTTCTAGTCCTTTATTTTATACACGAGGAAATGAAGTAAGAGGAGGACACTGACCTGACTGAGGTTACACAGGCCTCCTCCATGCTCTTCCTCCAGGCTACAGCAAATTGCTTTCCATGATACAGAAAAATCCAAAGTAGAAATAGACTGGGTCTGAGGAGAAATTAAAAATACTGGTGGATCTTCTAGCTGGTATGGTGGCCGCTCTGTACCAGGAGGATTATGGCACAAGAGGACAGATGGAGGAAAGAAGGTGGGTACTTTTTGGTAAGAGGGTTACTCTGGAGCTGTGGGGGGCACTCCTAACCTGGTTCCTCCTGCTCTTCCTTCCTGAAACTTTCCCCTTGCCCCCTTCATCCCACCATCCCGTGGTCCTCATTCACCTGCTCCCTTGTTCATTCTCTCCTTTGGCACACATTATGGGAGACCCTTTTCCTTTTCAAAGCATTTTGAAGACACCTGGGAGCCTTAGGAATTTTCTACATTTGCTCTGCACTACAATTTTTTCCCCACGAGATTGAAATATAGTGTAATGAAATAAACGAAAAGTAAATGTGAGCTCTCCAGTCATGTTCTATGGTAAACTTTCAGAGGACAAGGAGCTACGGGAGTTTGACTTGGTTTCCCTGATTTGGGCACTTCTGGGTCCTCAGAGGACATTTGGTAACTGACTGAATGAAGTATGTGGACATGAGATTGGCTGCTTAGAGGTCTCCCTTTGAGAACTCTACAATGATATTATTATTCTTGCTCCCATTACAAGGACTTTGAAACATTGCCTTCAAGTTTAATATACTTGTCCCTCCGTGCCTTTTACAATGACAGAAACTGTTTCAAATTGACAGTTTGGCTTTATGGCTTAGAGAACACTGTCACGTATATTACCTTTCCATGTTCATAAATATCCGATAAAGGAACGGCTACCATTTCAAATTCACAGATGAGGAAACCAAGGCTGAGAGAGGCTATGGGCCCACCAGAGGCACAAGGTTGACAAGTATCTGAGTGGAAAATAAATCCAGATTTATTTATTTTTATATTTATTTATTTATTTGAGAGAGAGAGAGAGTGTGTGCATACGCACGGGAGCACGAGTCGGGGGAGGGGCAGAGGGAGAGAGAATCCTCAAGCAGGCTCCCTGCTGAATGCAGAGCCTGGTGTGGGGCTTGAGCTCAGGACCCCGAGATCATGGCGTGAGTGGAAATCAAGAGTGGGAGGTTTAACCAACTGTGCCACCCAGGCCTCCCTAAATCCGGATCTTCTGACACAGAATCTTAAATCTTTTTCATTGCTCCACCCCGACTCTCTGTGACAAAGACTCATGTCTCAGGCTTGTGTTCCAACTTTATCCCGCAGAGCTCAGAAAGACTTTTGGCTGTTACCAAAGGTCAAATCAATTCCCCCTCAGAAAATGAAGATTTGCTACTGTTAAAATTACACTGAATTTAGTAAAGTCCCTGATGTCATTCTCTGGATGAGTTAGTTCTGAAAAAAAATAGTCTTTTGAATAATGGCAGCTCTGTGGTTAGAAAAATGTAACTTCCCAGCCATGTACATGATTTTTCATGGATATGAATATATGAAGTTGTGTGTGTGTACATGTGTGCTAGTTTGGGAACTCTCAGAAGCAGAGGCTAGGGACTTTAATAATGTACCATATTTCAGATCCTTATTTTCTATTAACCCATTTAATTCTCGCCTCACCACAGATGAGTTAGCCAAGACTCAAGGAGGCAGTGGGAGAACCTGGGTCTCCCCGCTGACCACCAGCCTACAGTGGACTCCTCTGTGATGTAACTGTCTAGCCTCGATTCCCCCTGGAGGGTGAGTGGGGAAAAGGGAAGGAAGGAGGACATTCTAAGAGCATCTCCCTGCTTGCACTGGATGTAGGCAGCGTTCCCCCGTTTGGCCAGGATGCCTGAGTTCTGTTTGCCTTCTGCTAATTGGGCGAGGGCTGGCGCAGAGCCTACGGTATGTGCAAGAGAGGAGTGAGCGGGAACAAGTTACCCTGATTCTGTTTATATTGGATAAAAGCTTCGATGCTTGAGAGTAATCTGTATCTCAGCTCTATTTACTTTGCAAATAGAATAAAAGCCTTATTGCTTGTGCATAAGAGAGATGGGTACTTGGGTGGAGGGAAGGGGAAGTAGGGATGGAGAAGGATTTTGGTGTTATATAGGCAGAAAGGTGCTAGACCCTGAGCCTTGCCATTTAGCCTTGCTTCTGTCACTATGTGTGACCTTGTGCAAACCACTTTCCTTCTCTGGGCTACAGTTTTACTGTCTGCAAAATTTTGGACTAAGACCAGGGCTCCCATATTGGCAGCCAGCTGGCAGAATTCAGCCTAGGGGCATTTTTTTTTTTTTAAAGCAAAGTGTTTTACAAAAACAATTTAGGCTGCTCTCACACTCTACAATTCATTGGCCTCCCTATATCTTGCTGGATTTATGCATAGATGTTACTTACCCATTAATATAGATATTCAAGGTAGAGACAATTGGACCACTTACTTTAAAAAAAAGAATCCCTAACATTATTTGGTTCTATTGATATAGTAAGCCTGTTTATAATAGAATCTTGATGACCTTGAACATAAGAAGAGGTATAGTGCCCTAGCTAAGTGTTAGGGATCCAGAGCCAGTCTGCCCGGGTTTAAATCCTTGCCTGTCACTTACTAGCACATTACTATTCTGATCTGCTGCCTCAATTTCCTCATCTGCATAATGGACATACTCCTGTGAGGATTCAATGAATCAATTTTTCTAAAGAGCTCAGAATACTGACAGGCACATTTTAAATGGTCAATAGTAGTTAGCTGTCACTGTGATTATTATTAGGCCTTTTTATGAAATATTTACACAATCTTGTCTTGAGTCACAAATAATCTTAAAATGTTTGACTAAAATTTCCAGGACCAAACTGAGTGTCTGCTATCATGAAATGTGCATATTACAAAACGTAATAGGGCCAGACATCGAGGACCATTTCAGAAGGACTCTCTAAACTAGTCATGTAAATAAATATAAAACCAATTGGCTCCCATAATTCTTTTTATCTACAAACTTTCATTTGCCAGCATCTCATTCGATCACCGAGACGCCGGGGAAGCCTGAGCTAGCATACAGAACTCTCTGAGGCCTGGCAGTTGCCTTCTTGAGCACTCCCTCCGTATTTCCGTGGAGGGCTGGAGCCCCCATTTCTCCCGGGCCGCCGGTTGTTGGTTCCGTCTTCATGGCTGGCCTGGCCTGACGTGGGGGGACTCTGAGAATACCGGTGTCACTCTCACTGAAGCAGCAGGTGGGGGAAGAATACTTAAAGAGAAAATTCATCAAACCTAGCAAGTAGCTCCCCATCCATTTTCCACATGGCATGAAATAATAGTAGATAAGATTAGAAAATGAAGGTAAAAATGACGTGCACGAGCTCTCTGTGTGCCATAGCCTCCCGCTCAGGGCTTCAGTAAGAAGCATGTTTATTTGAGTGGTCCTTTCTAAAGCTGAGACTCCTACCAGACATATTTATAACCCCGTTAATGTGGCCAGACACAGTGATGTGTGCCGGATCCGATGACTGAGCCACGGTTCTGGGAATACTTGCTTGGGGCCCTGGCTCCCTGAAGGCCAAGGCCGAATGAACAGTAGCCTTTTTTTGGAAGTTGGCAAGGAACAGGGGTGTGGGTGTGCGAAGGTAGCCTTAGTAGAAATTCTCTCTCTGACACCTTCGGTCCTTATGCAGAGGGATCTGACAGGGGGAGTCCTGGGCGCAGTGACAGGTAAGCAATTAGCCTCACAGAGAAGAGCCACTGTCAAGAAAAGGGAAAGAGGACAGGGAAGGGAGAAAGGGAGGTGAGAACTCCCAGGGAGCTGACTGCCGCTCTCAGCACAAATGGCCCCAGCCGGCCACGAGGACGCCTCAGCATTGTGTTCCGCTCGCAGGAAAGGCCACAGGCCGCCTGACGGCTGCTCTGATACTACAGACAGGAGCTCGATGGAGTGCGTGGAACAATGCCTTCCTCCGTGGGGGTCTGAGGCTCCTGGGCTTTCCCAGGCTGCAGGACCACCATGCCTCTCCCCGATGAGCTCTGCTTCTTGTCCTGCACCTTGGGTGACGGGCCGCTGGGACGAGGCCTCCTGCTCCTGCCATGTGTCTCCACCTAGTGGGACTTCTGGTTCTCCCCCTGGGGGGGATGTGACTGGCTTTTGGGATGGGACTGTTCTCTGTCCTGTGGCGGTGTCCTTCAAGTCACAGCAGGCTGAGCATCCCTCCCTCCCTCGCTCTGGTGCACTAACAGCCCCCACTCCCCAGGGACACTGAGTCAGGATGGAAAGGATGCAGACCACCCACAGAGTAGTATCTGTGGGGGTCTGCTGTAGGGGGTGCATCCCTCCCTCTCTCTTACCTGGGGGAGGGCAGTGTTTTTCTGCTTTGGTGAATCTGGCGGAAGAAACCGAACTCAGCCCTTGCCTTTCTCACTTTCCAGCCTGCCTGCCGGCAGAGACAGTGTGTCACGTTAGACCCTCCGCTGATGTCCAGCTGCCCCGGCGGTGGGCCGCTCAGCCTCTCACTGTGGCGGGAAGCTGTGGACTTCAGGCAGGGCGTGTTAGCAGACTCGGGACGGTCTGGTTTCCCACACGGCTTCCGAAAGATGTAGGCGGTATTTTGATCTCTCGCTGTTTTTGGAGACTTTTTTCTTCTAAATTGGAAAGCAGAAGCAAGGGATGTCACTTCCTGAGCACCCCTCAATGCATGTGCCTCTGGTTTCCCCATTTTCTGCCAGAGTCTGTTTTCATCACTGGTTCACGGGAGAACAGCCACCCTCACCCCAGCTGCCACTGAGGAGAGGATCATTAAAAGAGATGTCACGACTTGGGGAGTCTGAGTGTTACAGTTGGTTAAGGGTCTGAATCTTGATTTTGGCTCAGGTCATGATCTCGGGGGTGTGGATTCGAGGCCCACTTGGGGGTCCACACTGAGCAGGGGACCTGCTTGAGATTCTCTCTCTCCTCTCCTTCTATGCCAACCCCCCTTCTGTTCATGTTCTCTCTCTCTTTCTCTCTCTCTCTAAATAAATAAACACATAAAAATAAAATAAAAGAGTTATCAGGACGGTTCAGTGTTGGGTACAATGGAGAGGCTGGCCCTTTCTCCTATAGACAAGAGAACTCTGGCTATCCCTTCCCCCTCCCTGCCCCACCTCCCAGACCTAGGCCCTCCCCAGGCCCTCCCTGCCTCCACGATGGGTAGGAGGAGCAGCATGGGTTAGGACAGCTCAAAAAACTCACTTTCTAGATCTGTAGGTGAACTCAGGGGCAGACTCTTTATCTGGCAGACGACCCAGATCTGACAAAGTAAAAGGAAAGCCAGCCTCTTCCTGGGTCCTCAGTGAGTGTCCCTGTCCAGGACAGAGGACAGCTCCCATCACCCGCAGGCAGGACTGAGTGGGGGTTGGAGAGGGGCTGGGTGTTGTCCAGGCTAGGGCTCTAGAACATCTTTGTCCAGTCCGGGGTCAGGAGGGCCATGCCACTGGGGGTGTTCCCTTAGAAGTAGAGCCTGAGATGGGGATCCTTGTTCAAATGATTTTCTCCAGATTTATTGAGATATAATTGACATACAGTGCTGTGTAAGTTCACGGTATGCCAAGTGTTGACTTTATACACATATATTGTAATGTCATTACCACTGGGGTGTTACCTAACACCTCCATCCCATCACATAATTACCATCTCTTTTCTGTGGTGAGAACATTTAAGATCGAGTCTCTTAGCAACCTTCAAGTATATAGGTCCGTATTTTTACCTATAATCACAATGTCGTTCGCTGGGTCCTCAGAGCTCATTCATCTTCTAGGTGGCAGTTGGTATCTTTTGACCAACATCTCCCCTTTTCCTCTCACCGCCCCCATGCCTTTGTAACTACCATTTTTCTCTCAGTTTCCATGAGTTCAACGTCTTAAGATTTCACATGTAGGTAAGAACACGTAGTGTTTGACTTTCTCCATGTGTCTGGTTTCACTTCAGCATAACGCCTTCAAGGTCCATCCACGTTGTTGCAAATGGCAGAATCCCCTCTCTCTCATGGCAGAATAGTGTTCCATTGTGTGTGTGTGGGTATATATATATATCCCACATTTTGGGGGGATGCATGTTCGTGGGGGAAGGGGGGTGAGGGAAGTAGAATGGAGCAAAGGGAATGGCGAAGGAAGGGTATGTTCTTCTCTGGACACTCCAGCTCTGACCCCTCAGGGAGTCTTTGAAGTACAAATCACAGACAAAACATGACCCACTCGAGGCAAGGCTGCAGGCACAGGTGAAGGGTGGGAAGGGATAGCGTCTGCTCCATGGCAATGGTAGCAGTTTGAACAGCAGTGGCTCGGAGAGTGTCTTTTCACATCAGGCAGCCCAGGAAGAGGGCCAAAGGGTCCTTTTGGTGGCACTATAAACTGGATATCGTTATGACTCTCATCAAGAACAGCCAGGCGGGCGCACCTGGGTGGCTCAGTGGGATAAGCTTCTGCCTTCGGCTCAGGTCATGATCTCCGGGTCCTGGGATCGAGCCGTGCATCGGGCTCTCTGCTCAGCAGGGAGCCTGCTTCCCCCTCTCTCTTTGCCTCCCTCTCTGCCTACTTGTGATCTCTGTCTGTCAAATAAATAAATAAAATCTTTAAAAAAAAAAAAAAAGAACAGCCAGGCGTTTATGCCTGGGCCCCATATGCACACATACATAGCCCGTCAATATTTTCAAATTATATCTCTAAAAATCTCTTACAGCTGTCATTCAGACACTGCACTTGCCCTTAAATTGAAACTGCAGCATTCACAAGGTAACTTGATTGTTTTGTGTGTAATTTAAAGCCTGCAGGCTTTACCCACGGCAGGGGGGTCCAGTGACTCCTAGGAGGAATCTTTAAAGGTAAGATCTGCTTGGAGGTGCAAACCGCACAAGGTAGATCATCCCTAGAACTCTCACTAGTAGGAGCAGACCCCTCTTTTATGTTTGCCCGACCAGAGTAGATGCCAGGCCTAAGTGGTGTGAGGAACCCAGGAAACCATGTTTGCCGCGCGGGGTGCTTGCTGTTTTGTACATGTCCTCTGGGTACGCGGTCTAATCAGATTCAGTGAGTGGCCCAGATCCTCTGCGACCAATGGCATCTCCTAGAAGCATCCCATTCTAATTCTATCTTTCTCCAGTGGTCTTTTATTTGTTTTCTAGAGATAAGTTAATGGTAGTGGTATTTTCAGGACCAGACTGAATGAAAATGGAAGAGCACTATTCATTTTCCCAAACAATGTGCTCCCTACGTCACTTGGCCAGCTTCTGTCTTGCAAGTGTCCTCCTAGGGCCCCCAGAGCTCTTTCCATTCCATTTCTACCTTCAGTAGCTCTGGTGCCCCCTCATCCATCAGCAGCCTTATATAAAGGTTTCCCTTATCCTATCAAAGCTGGGCTGTCCTGTGTCCTAGTCCCTTAGGGTCTACTTTCTGCTAATGTGATGATATGTGACAATGTATTTGCATTCAAACAAGAAGAGCTCCCAAATAAAATGCTCCCTTAGCCTGGGCTCAGGACTCTTGCCTTGGTTAACATTCTGGGAAATGTGGCTGTGGAAAAGAGATATGCAAATGTAGTTGCTCTGCAAATGTAAATCGAATAAACATACATACAAACATAAATTTACATTGGGCAAACCATTGCCTAGAAGAAGCGGGGGAAAGAAGAAATAGATTTTTGTGAGCAGTGGGAGATGGAACTAGAACCCAGTGCCCAGAGGGAGATGTCTGAGGGGAGAACCTCCATAAGAATGGGGACAAGAAACCAGACTGAGAGACAGGATGTGAGGAGGCTTATTAGACAAACCAGAAAGATCCAGATTTATGGGCATGACGTGTATAAAGGGAAAGGCATGACTTCGGAATCAAAGAAAAATAGGTATGACATTTTCAGTCTGCTACACAGGAGCTGTGTGACCTTGGGCAAATTAATTTGTCTGAGGCTCAATGTTATCTTGTAGATAAAGATCTTGTGTAATAGGAGGATACTAATAACCACCCAATGGGCTATTAGGCGATTGGATGAGATGACATGTGAAACTGAAGAGTGGCTGACACATAGAAGGGACAAAATAAATGTTTTTATGTCCTCTCCGCCCCCACCCCCAATTAAGTTCAAGAATCACAGTGACCTTGGCTTTTTGTTGTTGGTGGTGGTAGTGGGTGTACTTTTTTTTTTTTTTTAAAGAGTTATAGAAATCTAGTTAGTAAAATGGTAGATGTGAGAACCAGGGAGAGACTGGTCAATCCTTGTACCATAACAGAGCACTGAGGGAAAAAAAAAAGAACTTCTGCCTGAATTGGGAACTGTTTTTAGAAATTGTCATTGAGATGTTACTCCTTAAGGGAGTTTGGTTGGATTGGGTAGGAAGAAGAGTGGACACTGGCCAAGCTGGTTTCTGAAGCTAAGAAAGACAGTGAGCTCCAGAGATGGGCTGCGTGAAGGTTGGAATCAGATTGTTTCCAATCTCCTCTTGGCAATGGACTGCTGTATGGCCTCAGACAAGCTGCCTAATGTAGCTCTCAGTTTGCTCATCTGTAAAATGAGGACAATTAGAGTCCCTACCCTGCAGGACTCTTATGAAGGACCCACGAGATAGTACGTGCCGTACTCATCATACAGTGGGGGGCACTTCCTAAGTGCTTAAACTATTAGCTATTGTTACTACTATTTGCAGTGTTCGTGGGCATCGATGAATCCTATGGAAATCTTCCCTTGACTGCTTCATCAGGCCGTAGAATAATTCATCCATTTCAATCTTCAGCTTGACTGTGGGGCTTGTTGAAGAATCACCGAAGAGAAGAAGTTCTCTACAGGAGGCTCTGGAGTGGGAACAGAAAGGAATCAGAATACACAGGTGGTAGGAAGGTAGACGACTAATAAATTTCATTTTGGACAGTCAATGTCTGTTTATCTATTTGTGCATTGACTCAACAAATATGATTGTGTACACATTATGCACGAGGTGCTGGGAATGGGGCAACAAAACAAGAAAACTATGATCCCAAGAGAGAAAGTAAGAGTAAAATTGTGGTCAGGACCATAAAAAGGCAGGAGGGAAAAATCAGCGTGATGTTAGAATAAAATAAAGGAAAAATCTTCCTATAGAAGTGATATGAAAGTATAGAGCTGAAGGATGAGGAGGAGTTAGTTGGGCAAAATTTGGGGGAGGAGGAGACATCATATATGAAGGCTTTGAGGCAGGGAACACCTTGGTGTGTTGGAGGGCTCAGTTAAGACCAACTTGCCTGGAGCTGGATGTGAAGGAAGGAGGATGATGTATGAAAACACAGCTGGTGAGGCAGGTGTGGGCCAGATACTCTCAAGTCCTGAAACAGAAGTTAAATAAGCTAATGAAAAGTCAATAGGTAAAGAAGATTCCCTCTGTTTAACTTTATTTACATGGCTAGATTTACTTCCGTCAATCTTATGAGTGTTGCCCACAAGGGTTCAGCCAGCTAGGTACCTGTAGGGAGGGGAGGATGGAGGTCTTCACCACAGATTCCCTAGCACACTCCAAACACTGAGCTCCACGGGTGATGTCAACAGATCAGCTGGTGGGAGATTCTTATTGTCAGGATTGGATGTGGATGGTCCCCTATGGCAAGTTGCAGTGTCCAGACATGGAACAGGGAGCAGAAAGAACTTGATCAGAGAATGTTCTCATATCTCTATTCAAAAAGATCTAAAACGATCCCAGAGAATATTTTAAACCCACACACACAAAAAATACATCATGGGATGTTTTCTTATCTCTATTCAAAAAAGATCTAAAACAATCCCAAAGAATATTTTAAACCCACGTAGAAAATACATCGACAGAGTAGCCAGCAATTGTTAAAAAGCTTCCTCTGTATCCGTAATTTGATTTGGAATGACCACCCCATAAGTGGCATGCAATTATTCAATAACAGCTTTATGAAACCATTAGCCATCATCTGTTTAACCACTTCTTTTGACAGATAGCAACAATCCCGATTTACTAAATATTTACCTACTATATCCCGGGCATGGTAATAACTGCTTTACATATATCCTTTTATTTAATCTTCATAACAGTCTTGCAAATTAATTATCATTAAGCCTTTTTATAGATTAAAAAACTAAGGACTAAAGTGATTGAGTAACTTAAGAAGAAATAGCTCATAAATAACAGAGCTGGGCTTAAACCCAGGTTGACCTGGTTCTCTGGGTCTTCCTACTGCACTGCCTCCCAGAGGAAGACCAGCAGACCAGGAGCTTGAGGCTCTTTGAGGAAGCAGAAACTTGAACCTAGGGCACATTAAAAAAAAAAAAATCAAAAGAGAGGTAAAATTAATTTTAATGGTATATTTTATTGGCCCAATATTTCTAAAATATCATTTCAATGTGTAATCAATATAAAAGTTACCAAAAGATATTTTACATTCATTTTTTATACTTACTTTCCAAATCCAATGTATGTTTGTGCATGTATGACACACAACACAATGGTCTACTCACATTTCAACTGCTTGGCACTAGGTAGGCTCTTGGGAAATTCTCTGTGGTTCCTACCCTTCAATCACAAAAACACTGAGAATATCTACTTGGAAGTCTTTTAATAATCCACATTAAATCCTGGAAATTTAATGTATACAATTTAAAATTTTATTTCCATTTTGCTTTGTTATGCATTATGCAGTCAGAAGGCAGCATATTTTTTCTTGCCTAATTATATTCCATAGATCATAGTTCAGAAGTGCATTTTCCTTTTCTGACTCATGGGCATAGGAAACCCTAAAGGCACCTGGATGACAGGGTGAACGGAGCCTGGGGAAACAGAGAGACACGTTATCCACTCATTGAATCAAGAGTTGATGGCACATTTACCAACAAGACCGAGGCAGATAATAACCACTCAGTTCTGTGTGCACCAAGAGAAGAATTAATTGGTTGTATGGATCTTATTAACAGAACAATTGGAAAGGAGCAGCTAATTTCTTTCTGAGGGAGAGCTGGTTCTAAGTGGAAGACAGAATGAATAGGGAAGTGTCATCTTTATGAGATGATTTGCTTCTTTCTTTCGAAATTATAGCAGAAGATCAGGGGGTTGGCTGAGTTTGGAGACTGAGCTTGAAAGGGTTACTTTTGTCTCTCTACCCAAACTTGCCCATCTGTTTCCCTTCACTCCCTTGTTCCTCTTCGGCTTCCCTCCCTTTGGAACCACCTCCACCTCATTTGTGAGCTGATTTCATGATGGAGCAGAAATGCCAATCAATCGTTTGGCCATCAGGAGGAGAACATCCCCAATCTACATTAGCCTGCTGGGCCGACTTCCAGAGCATCCTCTACGACACATGAATTATTACCGAAACATTACTGCTGTCAGCACATTCTGCTCTATACAACTTCCTATTATTATTTTTTTGGCGGACAACACTGAAATTTTAAACAGTTCAATCTCGCTTAAGTAATGTGAATTTGGTGGCTCAGGAAACAACTTTGTGCCTCCTCAGTGAGAATCCACCCACGTCCGTGGTTGGGCTGAGGCACCAGTAGGAGTGGGTCTAGCACAGATGGAGACCTGCAGACAACTTTGATTTGTTTTCCCCTTTCTGAGTTCATCCAGTTCCCAGCATCACTTCTCTTTCCCTTTCTTGTCAATGGCCAAATGAGGCTTCTGGGCTCCCGATGGTTGGGTAACAAAGTAGGAGGAGCAGAGGATCCATCAGCTTGGCTCCAGCAGGAGCATGGAGCATTGCTTAGGTCTTCTCTCAGCGAAGGACTTATGTGCTGAGCTGCATTGAGTATAGCTGGGCTGTCTCTGGAATTCATCTGGACTCTAGGCTATGATGGGGATCATAGATCGAGCTTGGGAACTCCTGAACAGAACTAGATGGTTTTTGTTTCTTTTAAAACTCTGTCACGAAATGGGTCATTTAGCATTCTGGAGTGTGTGTGTGTGTGTGTGTGTGTGTGTGTGTGTAGAGTGTGGGGAGCGTAGGGTCAGAGCTGATATTTGGGCGCTGACATCTGGCAGGAGAAGGCTGTCAGGTCAGGCGGGTCAACCAAAGTCAGGTTAGACCCAACCAAAGACAGAGCACGGTCAGCTGAGGGCCAAACCCATGCCTATGGAGAAGATACAAAAGGTATAGGAAAGAGAAAATGTTAAATCCCAGGCAAAATGTTAGAAACCAGTGGATATGCTAAAGCTCAGAGATGGAACCAAGAGGGAAATGGAAGGGTGGTGTCAGTAATAAGGACTGTGGTTGCTGAGGTAATTCTTGGCCTTGATTTGTGGCCCCTCATACCCTTGCTGTGTGGGCGAGAACAGGGACGGCTGATCTAGGCCATTCAGGAAGAAGGGGTGAGAATCACTTCCTGGGGCTGACTGGGGAGGCAGAAAGAGAGCTGATTCTTGCTCCTGGGGTTTGCATTCTCCTGATACCACCCAGAGGGCTGAGGGCTTTAACTGGAGACAGCTAACTCTGGGAACCATGGCCTTTCCTCTCAATTTCTCTTTGGAACCCCACATACCTAATAAGTTTAATCATGAGTGTGCTCAGAAAAAGACTTGGGTCCCAGAGTCATTCTCTGTAGGGTCCAGTGATTTCACAGGACAAACTTTATCTAGAAGTAGCCCCTGTTTCTAGCTCTCCCTTCATCAGGGAGGAAGATTCATCTAGCGAAAAGTCCTACTTTTGAGTTTAGGCCCCCTCCAGTTTCCAGTTCCTGAGCCAGTTTCAGGAATGCAGGCAGGACCTGTGCAAGTAGCTTTTGCTCAGCACTGTGTTGACTGTAGAGAGAATCCATTTCATGAGACCTTGGATTAAGAGGCTTAGCTATGCAAAGAGTCCTCATTTTCCATGGGCTCTCTTTCTCCTAAATGGACCTTGGATCGTATGATCTTAGAGGGACTTGGGGATTGAAGTCAGCCTTCAAATTATGGAGCTTCTCAAGCTCTTCCCAGGTGGATTTGTTCCCCAGGGAAGGACTCTATGGTCCCTGGGGCTTGCCTGAATCTAGCCTCATTCCCACTGGTCACCTCCAGGACTGTGATCAGGCAAAAAGTTTTTTTGAACTCAAATGGAACTTCTCCTCTGGTAGTTTTCATTGGGGATATTGGGGAAGGAGCATGGGGGTGGGGACTATTCTCTAGATCCACACCTACTTTAACCCTCAAGTCCAAGGCAAACCGTTGCAACTCATCACTTTTGACAATTGTTTCGATTCCAACTATGGGTATTCATGCTTTCAGTGCAAAAGCCTAAAAACATTCTTTGCCAGTTTATCTGGTTATTGCCTTGGTAATCCTAGAGTCTTCATGTTGTTCCCTGAGAAATGGAGCTTGAGGCAAAATTTATGGCAAATGCTTTATTGTGTGTAGGTGTGTAGGTAATCTGAGTGAAGCAAGATGGAGGCAAAAAGGAACCAGGACAGGGCAGGACAAAAATCAGATACCAGGCAGTGCACGGTCAAGCTGGCCAGAGTTCCAAGCAGGAAACATAGTTACCTGTGTCAACTAAGATCCTGGAAATTAAAAGTACATTTGCTTAAAATAATTTCCACTTTTGAATGCTCACCAAGAATGAAACACTGGTCCTTTACGTGTATTAACTCATTTGCTCTCCATGGAGGTGCGATTAGCAGCCTTGTTTCTTAGAGGAGGAAACAGATGTGCAGAGATGCTTGAAGGTAGTTGACATTTCTAAACCCAAGGAGTTTGGCTTTAGGGCTTATGCACTCAACCACTCCATCATACTGACTTTCGGAGCAATGAAGTGTTTTTATGCCTTAAATATTCCTTGGGTATTTATCAAAAACAGCAGCAGCTATGGCAAAGGGAGTCAGGATTCCTATCAATCTACTGAAGTTTTGTAGCAGAGATTTTTCAAAATTAACATGCTTAGCAACTAAGTCCTACCAGGAAGGTAGGTCTAAGTTTTGGCTTAGGCATGCATAGGTTAGAAGGTTCCATAAGTGATTCTCACCAGCCATGAGGATAGAGAACCATGTTTAGATCTTTCCACCTACATCTAAGGAAGTAGAGGTAAAATAGATATCCCTATCTGCTTTGTAATTTCTAGGAAGATTCTTCCTAGCCCTTTGGGCTAAATTTTACACTCCTTTTCTTAATTTTCTTTTTGGTAAGAGCCTTTTGGGGCTGCTGATAGTGTGCGTGTGTGTGTGTGTGTGTGCACGTGTGTGTCTTTCTGGCCTCCCTCTGTTTTGTTAACTACAATTCTGTTTGGATAAATAGATACTCCCTGGAATGTCTCAGGGAACATTAATTGGGTATGTTGGATTTGACAGAATATCACAAATATTTCTGTTCACATTGGATTTCATTATTCTCCTTAAAAATATACATGGATGTTAATACACACAAACTCCTCAAACCTTACTTGTATGAGAAGTTATTTGACAATGTTTCTAATATTTAATAAATGTTATCTAGACCCAGTGCTGTTCTCTAGTAACATATTACAAAGAATGTCTTAAATGGCATTAGTAATACATTCTTGACAGATGACTCCGTAACAAGCTGTTCCTAAAGCAGATTCATTATAACATAGAAATCATGTTAAAACAAGCAGATTTTATTCTCATCAAATGCACATACCAGAAAGAAAACCAGCTAATGATTGTGGATGCTGGTGTGTGTGTATGTATGCATGTGTGTGTGTGTGTGTGTGTGTGTGTATTTGTGTGTGCATGCTTGGGCCCAGAAGACATATAAACATTTTGTAGCTGTGGAAACCCTCCAAAAGAGGAGGGGGGAGGATCTTTGTAGATAAATCCAGCCACCTATCTGCTCACCCTTGGCAGCTAACCTCTTAAATCACTAAAACTTAGAACTAGAATAGATCCCATCATTTTATAGATGAGAAAACTAAGACCTACTTTTACCCTCCATCTTCTAACAGTTAGTCAGGCCTTGATGGTAAATCCTCAAGGTTGTTAGGAGAATTCTTTGAGGCTTGGGCTCTGCCACTCTGTCTGGTTTAGTAATATGTTTTGAAAATGCAGATTCTCCAATTCTTTGGACCCTGAATTTAATGTAGAGTTATATACTCTTGGGCAGTCTTGACACTGTCATCTGAGGAATCGGATTAATAGGAAAATTCTGTCCTCAGTTTCACAAAGGGGAAATTGTGAATTATAGAAACTATAGACAAGTGATCTTTGGCCCACTGTAGGGAAAACACGAAAGCACATTATTAAGCAGATGGTCTGTGATTACAGAAGAAATAAAGAGGTGATCACTGGAAACATCCACGATTTCCTAAAAGTAAGGCATGCCAAATAATCTTAGTTCCTTTTTTGACATCTTTATTAGACTGGCAGACAGGGGTGGTGATGGTAGAGTAGGTCATGTAGACAGAGAGAATAAGAATATAGTAAGGCTGGTGACAGAGTTTCTCCTGATGTCATCTGGGATGACCTCGAAAATCCAGGCTTTGTGTGGATCTGCAGTTGATAGATCAACACCATTCAAAAGAGAGTTGATCTCTAGAATGATAACCATAGGGAGGGAGGTCTCCAGGCAGCAACTTCAAGGGCTTTACCTACCCCTGTCATGTTCCAAGTATTTATCAATGACTTGGATAAAATATTGAGCACGGGCTTATCGAATTTGTGATGACACAAAGCAGAGGTCAACTAATATGACAAAGGATATAAATAAGTTTTAAAAGATCTTGATATCTGGAAAGATGGGTTGAGACTAACAGGATAAATCTGACAAAGATGAAAGCAGAGTCTGGGTTTTAGGTTTGAAAGAAGCTTAATTTCACAAACAGAGAATAAGGAGGAATGGGTCTGAGTGCAGTTCATCTAAGAAATATCTGGGAGGGCTTTGGCTGACCATAGACTTGACCAGGCTCTCTCTATATAATTTATATTTTTATAAATATACACTATATGAAATACATAGACACACATATAAAGCTTTATCTTACCATGTCATTTATTTATATGTAAATAATGAGAGGGTTTTTATCTACAGAGCAAACTGTCTTCCTCTCTCCCAGTTAGAGATCCTTTAGAGCACTGTGGTCTGTTCTGGGATCTATGCTTGGGAGGGACACTAACAGAAGAATGGAAACCAGAACACTCTGAACAGGGTCCAGACATCTTGTCAACAGAAGATTGATTGAGAAAGTTGGTGATGCATTTAGGAAGAGAACACTTTGGGAAGTAATAACACCTGGGTTTAGGCATGTGAGAGAGTCTCACAGAGAAGATGGATTGGATTATTCTGTTCCAGAGGGCAGAACTGAGGCCCAGGAAGGGTGATAGGAAGTGAATAGTGCCTCAGTGTAAAGAAGATTTAAAAGAATAGTGGTATCTATATGCAGATAAGGCCAACTTCTGAGTTAGCCAGCTCCTGGTTACTGACAGGCTTAAAAACAGAGGTTAGGTGACCACCGGAGGACCAGGATGCTTGAGAAGCTTCTAGTACAGAATGGGTGGGTGGGTCAGGGAATCTTCATGTTTGCTTTCAACTCCAGGATTACAATCCGGTCTCTGGGCTGGGCCACTTTTACTAATCTCTAAATGGTGTGGGGCCCTGATTGTCACATTGTCCCCTCTCTCCCTCCTGTAACTCTGTGGGAGCAGATCAAGAAAAGGAAAATAGGCTTAGGGAAGACTCGGGTTGTCAGAAACTTCTGTTTCTTCTAGGGTCTTGGTTCTGAGACCTACAGAAGGGAGCAGTGGCTCCAAGCAGCCCAGATGCCAGAGAAAATTCCTATACTTCAGATAAAAAGGAGGATGGCCAGTCCTTTGAAGTACATGTATCAAAGCTTTAATAAAAGCGAATAAAACTGCTATGTGCGGTTCATATCTCCTGAGAACATCAAGTCAAAGCCTCCCTGAGGAAAGAAACTGTTATATAACTCTTCTTATGATTTTCTTTTTTTCCAAACTCAATCTTTAATTAAAAGGCCACAATAACTATTTTGTATTAATTATAGAATATAATTAAATTTTAATTGATCTGCCCAAAATTTTTTAAAAAATTTGTTTGTGTACATGTGTGTGTATGTGTGTGGGCATGTTTTTTTTTTTTTTCCTTTCTTTTTTTACAACAATGAAGACACTGAATAGTGGCTAAAAATTGAACACAGGATAAGGCCACCTGAGTGAACCACCTGGACATGGACAGGTGGATGCAGGCCCTGGGCTCCTGGGAGTCCTTGTCGTCCCAAAGCTTCTGACAGTGTCCGTAGTGAATTCTTTCTTCTGTGAAAGGTTAAGATTTCCAGCATTATTTTACACAGACCGGGACAGGCCAGTTCTTGGAGGCCCCTCGTGTCCTGACCACTTGTCTCTGGAACAAAGGGGTGAAGGGTAAGAGGTATGACGGGTAGTCTGTATACCCAGGACGAGGGACAGGCAAATAATGTGGTACCCAGCACCCAGTCAACCAAGAGAGGCTTGTGGAAGGAGAGGAAGCCTAGGAAAATCAATGGGTTATGTGCTAGGTGTCATCATAGGAAGTGGGTATTATTATCCTCAATTCCCAGCTGAGGAATCCAAAGGAAAAAAAGTACATCTGATGGTTGCTCAATGTCACACAAATTTTAAATAGCAGGGCTGGGATTTGAACTCCAGCCAGGTTCTCCAGCCAGAGAGGTTCTTACTACACCACAGAGCCTCTAGGGGTATATATTTTCAGTCCACCAAGGGGCAGCCAATGGGACTGTTTCCACGTTGGGGTGGATTCACTCACCTGGGAAGATGTCTCAAACACCAAGCTGCCATCTGCCATTTCTGGTTACCTGAGGAGAGAAAGTGTGGTGTTCAGCCAGGCAAGCGAGCGCTTAAAGCCAGAGAGTGGTAAGAAGAGGGAGTTCGTAGAGACAGAAGAATGTTCTCACAGTAGCCCAGAGCTGTGGAGAAGCCTCAGGCAGAAGGGCAGCGTGGGGAGGGGGGAGCACATGGCAAGAAATGTCAGGAGTCTAAAAGCCATCTGGAGAGATGGAGACAGGGAGGACGGCTTCCTGGTCTAAACCACTTGACCAAACCTTCAGACGCAAGAAACCCTTTGCCCTGAGGAGCCAGATTTCTCTGCCAGCAACTTTCCTAAGTCAAGGAAGTAGGAGGAAGAAGAAGGATGGTCTGGGGAATGTAGAGCTGCATGAGGTGGATCCTGTTCTTTCCTAAAAGGAAAGAAGCCACTCTTGGTTCTATTTTTGGTTCATGGAGAAAATCTGAGCTTATCTCACTGGCTGCTTTCTGTGCCTGAGGGTACAATACTACTCTGTCCTTGGGATAAAGCCTGAATGCAGGTTCTGCTCCTGCACTGTCATGAGGTCCCGTCTTCAGGGCAGTGGGCGAAGGGGTTTTAGTGAGAAAATCCCAGGGAAGGTGATTCCTCATTAGTCCCTCTCGTCGCCCTTGGCTGGGATTGGAGCAAATACCCCAATCAGAGGCACATCTGGGTCCGGGAAGGGGGCCTGGGATCCTGTGTTTTCAGCAGTCTCTCAGGAGCTGCTGCTGTTTCTGGACCACATTTTGAATAGCAAGTTGTCAGTCCTGCCCAAAAGGAGCTCACATCTCAGGATCTCCCCTTCTGCACCATGAGGAAGCATGTCTGCCTCTCTGACCAAAACATACCACCGACAGGTTGAACCCCCTCTTCATGCCGATACTTTGAATCTTTCCAGTTCCCTGAGTGCTTGGAATCATCTGGGAAGGAGGGGACTATACAATTCTTGAGAATCTGGCAAACTGGCTGGTTCCTGAGTGTTCCCGCAGTCTTGGCCCCGTGCTGCTCCAAATGACTGATTAGAAGGACCGGGGCAAAACCTCCTGGTTTTCAGGACCAACCTGGGTGGAAATAATGATGAAAGGAAAGAGTTTAGGAAAAGTTTCCAAGTTGGGTCAGGTTTTGGCAACATATGCTCCTTCTGTGTGTTCTGTATTTTCTCCCATGTTGCGGCTGGGGAAACGGTGCACATCTTGTCTCCCGGGCTAGTCTCTGTGCTCAGCTGCAGGCTTGTCTGCCAGGGCTTCTCCTTGAGCAGATTTCATGGTCCAAGTGTGTAGTGGGTGCTTCTGCGTGAGGAGTTCCAACTAGCTCCAGGGCTGTCAGATAGGCCGTGAATGAAGAACCCATCTGCCCGGCGGTGGGGGATGGGGTGGGGGATGATTTCTGAGCTAATGTGGAGCAGAGGCTGAACCAGAAATGCAGGGCCTGCTCTGCAAGCTTCTTGAAAGGAAGGCGGCCTTCCTTTCCCTTGTTCTGCTCCTCACCCCCACGGTCTCAGGTCACGGACATTTTCTTTTTCGCCCTCAACCCCAAACTACATATATACTCTCACAGGTCTCAGTCAGATGCCTCCATCAGACCCCTCTCAGCATCTGGCTTATGTGTCCTTAGGTGTGACAGATTCTGCCAAGAAGAAATTCCTGTCTGCTTTCCTAGCACAGAAGGGTTTCTTGAATGATGCTCCTTCAACACGGGCTATGAGCACCCTGACAGCCTTCAAGGATATGGATGCACGGGGCGGGTACCCAGCAGTGGCCCCCTTCCCCTCCCGGGGCTCCTCCAGCTTTTTTTGACATTTGTTCTTTGCTTTGCATTCGGTAGCTCATCCTTAATGTCCTTGAACATCTAAACCTCAGTTTTAGGGGACAGCTGGGAGGAGGAATTTGAGACCCAGTAGAAGGCAGAAAGCACTAGAGGCAAGGGTCCTAGAGCAGACTTGGCCAGTTGTGAGGACTTAAGCGAGCAGATTGCTTGATTCTTTAAGATTTTGCTGCATTTCTTTAAATTTGAGCTGACTAGACTTGTTCATTTACTTAATATATACTAATTTAACATGTATTCTATATCCAGGTGCTGTAAAAGGCTCTGTAGCACATACAAAGGGGGGAAAAAACCACAACGTTTTAAAGCATCCACTTAAAATATGCCAAGTACCAGCAGCATTGACTTCATTTAGCAACCTGCTAGAAACGCAGACCCTTGAGTCCTCCCCCTCTGATTCCGATATGAATCAGAAATTGCATTTTAACAAGATCCCCCAGGTGATCCGTGCACCCATTAAAGTTAGAGAAGTACTGACTACACCGATAATGCCACATTTTCTGCTTTAGCACCCATCATTTCATGAGACACAATCCTCTCTTTAAGGTGCTCGTAATCAAGGACGAGAGAGAGAGAGTCTGACAAATCCCTACTCTACAATGTGGTGAATGTCTTTATAGAGATGGGAAGAAGATACTACGGAAATTCAGCGGAAGGAAGGATTGATTATGCCATTCACTCATTTATTCTAACAATACTTAACCACTTGCTACACGCCTTGTATTCTCCTGCCAGCAAGGAAGTGCAAATAATCGTACAACCATGTGTGGCTTCTTTCCTCTAAGGAAACAGCAGGATCCATTGTGTCTTACCTTGCTTTGTCCTGACCACCTCATTCAGCTTTCTATCTTTAAGGAGCTTACCTTCTAGTGGGGAAATACATGTGATGAACAATTTAAAATATATTATATATGTATATATATGTATATTATATATGTATATATGCATATCTATGTATGTATGTATATATATGTGTATATATATGTGTGTATGTATGTATATAATTCCAGATTGTGATGAGTTCTGTGAAGGATATAAATAGGATAATATGGTAGTGACTGGGGGTGGGAGAGAGGAAGATACTTTTGGGTGGGTCTAAATAAGCCTCTTTGAAGAGCAGAAATCCAAATGATGAGGAACCAATTATGGGACGATCTGACCTCTGGGGGTTGGAAGGACAGTAAATGAGAGGCTGGATGGAATGGACAGAACTGACCTCTTCTCAGTGCAACAGGAACCGGGGACAGCTTGGCTTGTGAAGGCATAGAGCTGTCTGGAGCCAGCTCACATAGGGCCATGTGGACCATGTGACTGAATTTTACTCTCAGTGCAATGATAATAATATGCATAGATATATACTTTAAACACTTCTGGCTGTTGTATGGAGTTGACTGTAGAAAGTAAGGCTGGAAACAGGGAGAGCAGGTAGGAGGACCTTGAAATACTGTGGGTGGTGATAATGGTGACTTGGACTAAGATGGTAGATGTGGAGATGGAGAACGGTGGATGGATTCAAGATAGGGTTGGGAGTAGCATGAAAAGTTTCTGGAAAAGATCTTTTAGCAGAGTTTAGGAGGTGATGAGATGGATTTTTAAAGAATAAATTGGGATTTACTGGACAGATATTCAAAGTTCTAGATTTAGAAGCCCAAAAGTCTGGAGGTATGTATGTCGGAAGCACAAGGTTGGCTTGTACTATTCTCACTGGACTAAAGGAACAAATAATACTCGAAAGCACATATTTCTAATGGCTATGTGACTCTTCCCCTTCACAATGGTAACCCTAACATGGGGTAATTTGCTGGGTTTCTGAGCAGGTATCTCCAAATTCCTCTACCAAATTCCGTATTACAAATGTCTGGCTCATCACTTGGGAGAGAAGAAAGGCTCCTCTCTTTTCTTCTAGTAGACCAGACATTGGTCCTGGATATGCTCATGTATACCTTCTCTGGAAGACATAATTTTGGTCTCCTGAGCAGTATGTTTTCAGCCCCAAACTCCAGAGCTGTCCCAGAAACCACTTTATCCAAGCGGGAAAATAAATGTGAATATCACTAACTCAGCAGCCTGGCAGCTGCAGACGATCCCATTATGTCAATCACCATCAGCAATTCCCTGTAACTGGTGGCTGTCATCCTCTTGGAGATTAATTGCTGGGAACCTGTTGTATGTATTAATAGATCATTTATTCAGATTGATCTTTCACCCATTGATCTTCAGTCTTTGCACATGACCAGGTCTTTTGTGATCTGACTTCTGGGGCCAATCTTTACTCTAAAAGACTCCCCTGGGATTTGCTTTCTAACAAATGTAGCCCCATGCAGGCTCCAGGACCACTGACCACATCTGCAGTCAGTCTTCTTCCACCTCCAGAGAGCCAAGGTATGCTGCTGCTTCCTACCCTCCATCATTTGATTTTTAATATCTTAAGTTCCAGATCTGCACTCAAAGCACTACTGTTGGGCTGTGATCTGAATTCTTCCCTGAATAGCTCTAGTATCTTATCCTTCAGAAATTTGAGCTTCTTTCTCATTCTGCTTTACCCATGCCAGTTTTCACTATTGGATCAGATACAGAACCTGAACTCACCCCAATCCTTCAACTGGCCAACTCTTACCCATCTGTGATGGGCTGGGTGGTGTGTCCCTGCCGAAATTCATATGTTGAAGCTCTAACCCCCAGGATCTCAGAATGTGGCCATATTTGGAGATAGGGTCTTTAAAGACATAATTCTGGTGAAATGAAGTCATACAGGTGGGACTTTTATCTAATATAACTGGTGTCCTGATAAGAAGAGGAGATTAGGACATAGACATATGTACACATGGAAGAAAGACCATCTGGGGATACAGCAAGGAGGCAGCCATCTGCAAGCCTAGGAGAGAGGCCACAGAATTAAACAAACCCCACTGACACCTTGATCTGGGACTTCCAGATCCAGACTGTGAAGAAATACATTTCTGTTGTTTAAGCTACCCAGTGAGTGGTATATTGTTAATGTAGCCCTAGCTGATGAATATGCCATCTTTCAAGTCTCACCATAAATAGCACCTTTTATGGCAGGATTTCCCCAATTCCTGGATTAGCTTAGGTCATCCTACTGTGTGATCCCATTTCTGTCTTTTCACTGCCCTAACATTCATTATGCCATGTTAAAATTATTTATTTAATTTTTCATTTTTAAGAGTCTATTAGCTCCACAAGGCCAGGGATAAGTTAATATTGTTCACTGATATGTTAAATATGGGAAATAATCTAATTACTATAAGAAATAAACCTCCAAATCTCAGTGACTTAGCACAAAAGTCTATTTTTTATTCATATCTCAGGCCAGCATGGGCAGAGGGTTCAGGGATGTAAATCTCCATTTGTGGCTACATCTTCCTTTGGGTCCCTGAAGATCTTCCAATTTAATAGGTGGATGTGGAATGAGAAACTGATCATTGGTGGGAGGAGTCTAAGAGTCACACCTGAAAGTGGAGTACCTCACTTCTGCTCACATTTCACTGGCCAGAACTTAAGTCACATGACCTCATTAACTGTAAAGGAGGATGGGAAATGTAAGAATTTCATGCCTAGGAAGCAAAGGAGAACATGGAAATTGATGAACACAACAATTTATTCCATAACTGCTATATTTCTAGCACCTGCCCTGGTGCCTGATTTATAGGTACTTAATAAATATTTTTACCAATTAAATCATTAATTGGTCACAAATTTAGCCTTAGGTGCAACTGGGATGGGATGGTTTAGAATTATAGACTCGACTCTACCTGAGGCCTATCATTAAACCAAATGACCTCATTTGTGCATACTTGAAAGATGAAATTTCCCAGTCTCAAAAATCCCTTTAAAAGTAACAATATGAAAAAAAGGCAGTTATTTCATTTCTAACATTTTAACAAAAACAGGCTGCTCAGTATGTGTTTTTGCTATCTTGCTACAGCTATTTGCCTCTAAGTTATTAGACTCTAACCTCCTGGAGAGCAACACATTAACCATCTGGGCAGGCAGCTTCAATCCCAGTGTCTGACACATCTTCAACTTTCTTTGAGCCAACATTTGTTGAGCATTTACTATATGCTATGCAAAATGCTTTCTATCTATTAACCCTTTAGATTGTTCCATGAAGTAGCAACAACAATTGTCTGTTTTTTATATATTGAAATCCAGTGTTCAGAGAGTTTATGAGAACTTGTCAAGCACCACAGAACTAGTGTGTAGTCAAAGTAAAATGAAGATCCTAGTACCTAAGATTTCAAAGCTTGCATTCTTAACCACTATTCCAAGCTGCCTTTCCTATGCATGCTCATTACACTGAAAGGAAGTTGGCCATGGGCATCAGAGCTAAGTTCTATGATCTTGTGAGGAAACAAAGGCTGTACTGTCTGTCCATATTCTTATTTTCAAGAGGGTATAGCTCGTCACTTCCTTGAAAGTAGGAAATGGTTGCCTTTGTAGTCCAAAGAACACCTAGCACAGAACCTTTTGCACAGAAGATCCTTGATGTCTGTCTCTATTCTCTACAAGGTTAATGGACCAGGACCCAAGGAAGGAAAGGACTGGTCAACCTGCCTCCATTGGTTGGTATATCCTTCCCCAAGCACCCACTCTCATACTGCCTTTACCTCCTGCTCAGCTGCTCTACCCAGAGCTCTCCTTGGAGGACGTTTTTTCTTTATCCATATGCAACAAAGAGGTGATGGTTCCTCGTATCCTCTGGGAGTGAAAGGCTTCTGTCCATCTCTGAGATTGGTGGTGGCAGAGGGAGAGAGCCAGAGGTTTCTGATGGCATTTCCTTCTTGAGGATAAGACAGAAAGGGAGAAAACTTTGTGGTAAGTTGAGTCCTTTCAGGAAATAATAGCTCTCCCTCCAGTCATCCTCTTTTATTCTTCTAAGCCCCATTGCATGAAGAGTCCCGGGTCCCTATTCTTCCAAGCTACAGAGTCCAGAGGTAGAAGAGCCTGGATTCTAATACTGCTGTTACAGTTCCCAGGAAGCAGAGGCTAAGGCCTATCCTGATCCTTGCTCAGCTCCTTCTCACTGTCTGCTTCAGAATGAAAACAATCCATTTAGATGTGGTTAAACGTCCCTCAGTTTTTAGTTCATTATTAATTTTTTTTGTATCTTTGAAAATGACATTTTTCCCAGGATATTTTGCCAGTGGGCTCTCCTGGCAAATAATACACTAAAAAGAAAATAAATAGTGTTCTTTTTGCATGCATTTGGCACAAGTGAAGATCCCCTCCTGTGTGAGCACTTGGTTGAATTATTTCTGCCTACTGGCTTTTGCGTCCCTACAACAAGCTACTCTGCACAGCTCAGTAGTGGATATGGGGAGGCGAGGCTCTATTGTTTCACAGATCCACATAACTCGCTCTTCTCCTTTGGGTGGATGGGATATAACTTACACAAGAAATTATAAGTGTGGTAGAGACATACGTAGATGATAATGATGATGATGATGATGATGAAGAAGGCAATGATGATTTTTGGTAGAGCAAGAAGACAGAGGATTTTCAGCACCTCTCCTATGTTTGTCTTTGGCTACTCAATGTGAAAAGAGAACTGCTCCTTATCATCCTCAACAAGTTTCCAGTGCTCCATGAATTCAAGTTCTATAGCTTGGCTCCTACAACTGGCAGGAGCCCATTGGGGATGACAAGTAAAGAGGGGGGGTTGAAGAAAGATATTCCCCAGTCACCCCCAAGTCCATTTCCACTTCAGGCTGAGGGCCAAAGGGAAGCTCTGTCTCTCCTGATTTGGTTTGAATTCAGGCCACCCATCCCAGATGAGCTGCATTCTGGGCCTTTTTCTGTCTGACGTCAAAAGGCTGAATGTGGACTTCAGGAAGGCTTAAGGGCTGTCTTGCCTGCTAACACTGATTTTAGGATATGCTAAACATAACATTCAATAGCTATTATTTCCACTGTCAGAGAAACAACTTGAGCCATCTATCTTCCTCCTCAGACTATATTACATTTCTCCCTACAAATGACAACGCATTATAATATCTTTTATTATAATATTACTTATTTATCACCAAAGGTTTTCCAGCATTAATGCTGAGGACCCTCATGCTTTATCTGCTTTTTGGTTTGTTTGTTATGGATGTCACACTTTATTTATCAAGATGGGCTCTCTTCAGGATTTGTGGAGATGGGTCTCCTCTGATTTACTCCTTACATAAACCTGGGCTTTTATCTCATTACATTTCTCAGCACACCGGGAGGACAGGATGGACAAGATGTTCTGCTTTCTTGCTTTGTCAAGGGATCCGGAAGAGCCGGAATTAGGATGGTGGCACTTGAGCCTTGGAAGAGAGCCTCTGGCAGCATGTATGGCAGCATCCCCCTTCTCAGCAGGCAGGGAGGCTACCTTGCCCAGCCCATTTCAGCGGGGCTCCACAGTAGGAGCTCCCAAAATTGTTCTTGGTAACCTATTCTAAAGTTTATCAGTTTTCCTATCCAAGAGTCTTCTTCCCCACCTCCAGTGAAACACACTCCCTTAAATTTAGTAAAAATGTGACATTCTCCTGAGATCTTTTTTCTCTGAGAAGGGTACTGGAAAGCCCAACATAGAAAATACTTCAAGTGGCATATACACTTGGAGGCAATTATTTGTTTTACAAAGAATAAAAAAAAAACATGCTTCCTTGAAGAATGATTCCTCTACTTCTCTTAAGTGACTGTGTATACATCATTAATGACTAGACAGAATCCCCCTCCTCCGCCGCAGTTGGGGGCAGGTGGATGTGCAGGCAGAGAAGATAAAATTAAAGTGCTTGCAAACTAATGTTTACTGAAATCCTGACAGAATTGCTGATATGGTCCTTGTAAAAAACAGAGATGTTTCTACATTGATACATTGATATAAAAACACCACTTTACATTCTAGTTTGTTAGAAAGAAATATGATTCCATCGTACTTGAGAATGAATGTTTGCCCTGCATTTCTCTCGAAATTTCTCTAGTGCTTAAAATCCATTGGAGACTGAGCCCAAGGTCAAAACTGGCCTTGAACAAATGGCTAAGTGAGGGACATAGGAGCTGTTGTGGTTTACCTTTATTTTTCTATCTACCTTTTCTATTAATGCTCCTTTCTCATTGTAAAATGAGACCTGTCCTATCCCCTCTTCCGTCTCCTAGGCAGCCCTTACCTAAACAACCCTACTTTTGTTGTACTGCTGCAAGTGTCTCAGCTTTGCAAGGTAAAAATCTGAGAGGTGGGTAGCTGGTTACAGCCTAGAGCCAAAATATTTATCAGGCTGGTTCACATTTTTAATAGCAGACTATTGGAAAGCTGAAGTATTATTATTCAAAGAATGCTACTGTTATGGCGCAAATTCCAACATCACTGAGAACACTCTGGGGAGGAACTTTGGACTAAGGCTGGAAGCATGGAGGACCCAAGGGAAGTACCTCAAATCACTCCAGGTGAGGGACTCAAATCCTCCCAACTAGGAGACCAGCTCAAAGTGTCTGGTTGGGCGATCCTTGCCCTTGCTCTCCATCCTGAGGATCTCCTTTCTTTGGCAACATGCCAAGCCCAGGCCCAAGGCAACAGTGCAACACTGGGATCACTTAGAGTAGAATGTTTAACATCCGCACAAGGCAAGAGTCCACGAACCTTAGCTGTTTCCCCTAGAACAGGAGATGAGTTGAAAGGCTTGTTCTGAGTGGGAGAAGGGCTCAGATGGCTCACAATTGCCATTCTTGCCCTTTGCTTGCCCACCTTCTTCCAAAGGGAAGAAAATGGTGTAGCAAAGAAGTCCTGTCTGATCATAGGGATTTTCAAAGCGACATCACACAGGGGTAGAGCAGGGTGGGGATGGGGTGGGTGTCACAGGACAGCTAGGCCGACTGGCAAGAACTCAGGCATTGTTGGAAACTCATTACTGATCCTCAGAGTCCTACGCTCTCCATTGAGCTCCTGAGCCAGTAGCCAGTCACTGGGAACTTGAGAAGGCTCTGGGAACTATTCACAAGGCGGAGGGACTCTTCCTAAAGCAGTGTAGACCTCTTTGTGAAATACAAGTGTAGATCGGGAAAGTGGAGAAAAGGTTGTTGAGACTTTACATTTTATTAGAAATGACTGCCTGTCTTATATCCCACCCTTCGGTGTTGTTTTCTGCAAATAAAAACACAAGACAAGGACAGTGAGTTGAAAACAAGGGCTACGTGTCCAGATGAGTGTGCTTTCCTTGAATGTCCTTCATCCCCTCCCACTTTCCGGTAGTGCCGCTGCTTTCCTTTCTCCTTCTTCCTGTTATAATAAATTCAGTTGGTTTGGGTAGATTTGTTACCTCGAACCAGCGGAGTCCCCTTTCCATTCCAGGAAGAAGGAGAACAGATGTAGCCATCTTGCTCTTAGAGGGCCCAGGGCCCAGAAAGTGTGAACTCCTTCTCCTTGTTTGCTACTGCTTTGGATCATTAATTAGAAATAATGCACTGTTGAGCACTGCCATCATTTTAATACAGTGTTTAGGACAACAAATATCATCATTTGTGGGCTAAGATTTGTGAAATTGTGCCATAACTCTATTTGCACATCATTTTCCATGAACACAAAGGCCTGTGGCCATGTTCTGTGAAACAATTTGTAAACTTTGTGCGGATGGAGAGAAAGATCCCCCTGAAAGCTCTATCCTCTCAGGATCCGAGTCTGCTATGGCTACAGCCCACTGATTTTTTTGGGATATTTTTGACTGCACAAGTTATTCTTCCCTGTTACCTTGGGTGATCCAGACTGACCCCTTCAACACCACACAACTGACTTCTAGGAGAATGAGGTTGACTTGGTGCAGGGGACATGATCACTCACCAAGTTTACTCTCTCAGTGTCATGGTTCTTAGGGAACCTGTTTGAGTAGCATGGGCCAAGGAAGAAAATAAGGAAGATGATGTCTCTACTCTGGTCCAAAGAGCTCCAGGTCCCATCTTCCTCCCTTCCCAAGGACCTGCTTTCCCTAACTAACCGATTGGGACTGGCATTGATTGAGGCCCACCTCTCCCTCAGCCCCCACTGGTTCAGTTTATACTTTCAATATTTTTCGCTTGGATTAATGGGAGAGCCCTCTAGCTGTTCCCCACCCGTCCCTCCAGTCTTAATCCCATAATTTAGACAAGTGACTCTTCTAAAATGTGAATCTGACCATGTTAGTTCTTTGCTCAAAATTCTCTTCACTTATTTCAGGATAAAATTCGAACTCATCTGCAAGTCAAAAAAAAGCTCATTATGGACTGTTTTTTCCAATCTTACCTCTTACCATCTTCCATACTGACCTACTTGCAGCAACGTTCCTTACCTGGGAATCTTTTCAAATGTACCCCCTTTTCCCTGGAATATTCTCCCTGAAACTGTTTTCCCTTATTTGGCTAACTTCTGGTTGTCTTTTAGGATTAGTTCATAGCTTCCCTTCATCTGGATGCCATTCATAATTGATTTCCATGGATCAGGTTTAAGATCAAGTGTTCTTGAGGTGTCCATAATCTTTGGGCTTGCTTCTGACATAGCAGTATTTCTGTGTGTGTGTGTGTGTGTGTGTGTGTGTGTTTTCTTTTTGCTTGCCTGTTTGCCTACAATAAATTCAATTTTTGAGGCAAGAACTATGGTTTAGTCATCTTTTCAAGTTTTGTATTTGATCAATAGATTCTTAGCAAATGTTGGATGATAAATGTCTGACCTATGTCAATATAATCTAATTGCTCACAAGTAAGCTATTTTCTTCCCTCCTTCTTTCCCTTCCTCCTTCCATCCTCTCTCCCTTTCTTCCTTCCCCCTTCTTCCTTCCCACCATCTCTCTTTCTTCCTTCCTCCTTCCTACCTCCCACTCTCTCTCCTTTCTCTTTCTCGTTCTCTATCTCTTCCTTCACTCCTTCCTTCCTTCCCTCCCTCCCTCCTTCTATTTCTCTTCTCTTCCCTTCCCCTTTCTTTCTTCCTTCTTCCTTTCCTTTCCTTCCCCTCTCTTCCTCCCTTCCTCTCCTCCTTTCTTATTTCTCTCTTAGTTTGGGATGTTTTTCCCTAGTGCTACATATGGTACTTAACTGGGCTTAGCAGGGGGTCATTTATTGGGTAGATAACACCTCTTCAGTCTCTCCCAGGTAACTCTTGAGAGATTTAGAGCTCTTCCCCAGCTCCCTTCCCTGATTTTTCTACTCTTATCACCAAACACACACACACACACACACACACACACACACCACACATGTATATGATTACCTTTATAGCTCATGTCATGGCCCAGATAGCCCCATTCTCTCTTGCATTCTCTAAGTATTCCAACAGAAAGTTGGTACATTCTCCTCTCCCTACCATCACAACATTAGAATCCTTTGTTTGTTTCCTGTACAGGAAGCAATGGTGCACATAGAAGGTAGAGGAGCTGTGGTGAACCCAAAGGTTCATCTACTAGGTGGAGTCTCGTAGGGAATCATTCTTTCCCCTCTCTGTTCCCCTTCCTTTTTAGGCTGGGGAATCCACAGTCGTTGGTTTTCATTAGTGTTATCCATTAGTATTTCCCAGACTCATGGCAGGATTTCACTTACTTGGCTAATAGAAGTGGAAGGGTCACTTTAAACAGAAGCTCCTAGAGTGGAGATGTGATTCACCACTCTCAGATGGTGGCTGCTCTGTCTTACAATGGGGACAATGATGAACAGAGCCCCTTGGCAAACTGTATTGGACACATACTAGTATTGAAAAATAAAGCTTGATATGAAAAGCTGCTGAGATTTGCAGGTTACTGGTTACCACAGCATAATCTGGTTTCCCTGGCTGATGCAGTCACTGAAATAAAAAATTTCTCTTTGCTAGAATTTTCCTTCTGGGAATTCCATCGAGAGAAGCAGTTCAACGTTATGAACGCTGACACTTCTGCAGCTCTAGCTCTCCCTGATCTAACCCCTGTGGGCGGAGAGCCATGATTTCTCATCCTGCCTGCTTTTCCATGGCACTCTCCTTAGGAAGACCACTGCCATAGCTTCACCACAGCAGACATCTCTTGCTTGATTTCTGTAACATCTTTCCCTTTTTCTTCCACAAAGATCAATCCTTTCTGTGTTTGGGGAGCTGCTCCTGCCTCACACCAACCTTCTGATTGTGATGGGCTGCCAGTCAGCATCAGGTACCCCTGACCATGGAAATGGGCACACTGATCTAGGCCTGACCATTTGTCATTTCACAAACAGTTGGCACAAAGGGTGAAATATGACCCAATTTGGTTTATTCAGAGAACTTTCCTGCTGTATTAAAGTGGGAAAGTAGAAGCACCTCTTTCCTTTGGGCTCTAAGATAGGAAGCCTTGAATGCAGATATGCTTCCTGCTGTATGGAGACAGGCCGTCTGCTCTTGGAAAGAGCATTGTCAACACATACAGAACCAGAGTCAAGAGCTTTGTATAGAGAGAAGCCTGTTGATTTTGTGAGCTAATCCCCCTTGTTCTGAAATTAATCTGTTTATCTGATAGTAATGGAGAGAATTCTTACTAATCTACCTGAAAATATTAAATCTTCTTTTCCTAAGTGATCTTATTTGCCCATTTCCCTTCCTTCCATGCACCAACAGTAAATATACAGGTTACCCCAGTTCCTTGGACGTGATCATCCTGGTGAGCAGGCACTCGGGCCCGAGAACCTCAGAGCAATGCAGCTATTCACATCACTTAGGAAGAGGTTGGATACAGAACCCCTCAACTCCCTGAAAACTGCTGCAAGGCTGCTACTAGAAATAAGTACAGAGGCCTCTGAGCAGAGGAAATAGAGTCCGTATAACTCACATTCAACCTCATGAATATTACTCTGTGGATCATCTATTCATGAAAACTCAGAGTTGATTTCTTCTTGTTATACTTACAAGTATAAGGCTTTGTCTATTTTCTCCTACCTTAGAATACAGGTGGTACATCAGAAAGGGTGAAAGAGGGGGCGCTTTGTGTCCTATTCACAGGAAGTGACATTTGCTAGCCAATTCATAGGGAAGTCAGAAAAACCATAAATGGCAAGCAAAATGCTTCAAGGTTGGGGCTGTCAAATGTCAGGACAAAGAATGTTTCATGCAAGTGGAGACCAGAGGACATCACTGTTAATCAGTGAACCACACATCCCTGCTTCTAGGCTTCGTGCAAAAACAGATGCTCCTAATGTGACCTTGAGTCAATATAATGTTCAATTACCTTTGGTATCCTTGGTTTATTAAGACAAGGGTCTGTATAATTCATTCCAAAAAACGCTGATATTACTAATTTTTTCAAACACTAGGCGTTCAAAGAGTTAAATCCCAGTTTTTTCTAGCAAATTCATTTATGTAGAACAGACTTTTCTCTGATGGTGCTGGGTCGATGAGGTGTACTGTATTGTTTATCAATATTCATAATTTGCATTATGGATATATTTGTTTTGTTCGTATGTACACTCTTTAGCATGAGATCACATTTGTGTTTGTAAACACTAAAACACAATACAAATGTTCTTTATCACCATGCTCCCTAGAAGCCCTGAAGGACACGGACACCCACTGGCTCTTCTCTAGGAATCCCTAGGGAATTCCCCATTCTCAAGGTTTTCTGTACATAAAGCTCTTCCGGAGAACTTGTTACAAATGTAAATTCCTATGGCCCATTCTCAGATATTCTGACTTAATGGCTCTGGGGCAGAACCGAAAAACCTCCACTTTAAGGAAGTGTTCCCTTCCCCCAGTGATGCTAACACAGGTAGTCCAAAGACTACCTTTCTATAAATATTGCTCTGTGATTCTCTAGAGCCTCCAACAACCCTCAGATGCTTCCCTTTTTCATGGTGGGCCTGAAGAGAAATTTTCCTTCCTGTGCTGTGTCTAAAGTCAGAACAAAGATTGGAATCCTTGAGCAGAACCTAAAAGTCATAAAATAAAATCGGATTTGGTTGAGGTGACTGATATAAGTTGGAGTAAAAAAATAAAGACTTCCTAAGTCAAGTTTTAGATGGTGGTATAATTAGAATTATTATCCATTATTTATGTGGCAGATGATGTTCACGAGATGCTTGATGACTCTATGTTAATAGGCAGTGTCTTTGCTGAAGGGGAATGTGACATTGCTCTAGCCTTGCTCTCTCCGCCTTCCCTCCCTCTCTCTCTCCTTCTGTTGAGCCCCGGCCAGTTCTAACAGCATTTCTGGTTTGGCACCTTGTAGGAAGTGGAGTACAGAACTCAGAGTTGTTGATTCAGACCCTGGTGACCATCTTTCTGGATTGTGCCCATTGTTTGACACAGTTAGGGGTACCGCCACCATTCCTTCAACACCCTCTGTGTGCTGGGCACCTGTCATCTATGACCTCATAAAATTCTCCCAACAGCCTTGCAAGTAGATGTTACCTCTTTAAGAATCAAGAGGCTAAGGTTCAAAGAGGTTAAATGATCAGCTCATGGCAACACAGACAATAAAGAGTGGAGCCAACTCCCGGGGCCTCTCCACTACTTGTTGGAGTATCAGAGCTCCCCAAGGGCCCTCCAGGGGAAGAGAGCATGCCAGGCCTCCTTTGTCTTCGTTGCTCATCTGGGTCTGTTTAGTGCTCTCATGATGGTCCATGATGATTCTTGCCTGCTCTTGTCAGGTTTAGTTAATCTTCTCTGGGTTCTTCTAGCATCAAGACCTGGACTACTTACTGAAGGAACTCTTTTGGTAGAGTGGGATTGATTTTAACATGAAGATTTCCAAGAACAAAAAGCACTTGGTACACACTATCCCAGGTCTGTGGATAAACCACATTAGCTTCATGACTGCCTTTGCTGTGACAAATGACATTTTTTTTTTTTTGACAAATGACTTTTTTTCTTCCTCCACCTGAACATAGGCTTTCAAGGAGGCCAGACCTGTCATGCGAGGTTTGTGTGTCCTAGGAGAAAGGGGAAATGCAAAGTTAAGCATAGTCTGTCAAAACAAGGGGCAATTGGGCTTGAAAATCCCTGCTCTTCAGGGGCAGTGATATCCTGGTTTAGTGTAATGAAAGTCCTCATACCCAGTGTCCTCTAACAATCTGACATTAATGGGGTTACTATAGCTGGGGTAAAGCATTTTATATGGAACCAGGTTTACATTATCCTACTCTTTAGAGATCTTGCTTGCAATGCTGTTCAAATCCTTTAATCCATAAATAGGATTCCAGACAGCGCTGGGCTGTCTTCCAAAACTGTAATCTTCCAGTATATGAATTATTACCAAAAGATTAGGGTGTTTCTAGTAATAACATTTCAAATAAATCAGCTTTCATGGAGGAACAACAAACTAATATTGGAAATAACAATATAAAGACATTTATATAGCCACTTGCTAGAATAACTTCCTTAACCAGGGGCTTCTTTTCTCATTTACATTCATTCTGTTTGAAAAGTCTTTTTTCATTTATCATCAGCTGCTGGCTTTAACCTTAAAGCATGCCACGTGTTCCCGTGTCCTGGGTCTTCTAAGTCCCTTCTTCGATGCCTCTGAAATCACCAGGTGTATTTATCCAGGGATGGGCAGAGGTGTTGACTATTGTCCCCAGAAACTCCAGATCCCTTTGACCTTTCTCTTTGGCTCCAGGCAATCGTGTAGGGGAAAGGTATTAGTAAATTTCAGGCTGGGTAATACTTTTTGTGGCTTCATAGCAAAGATCATGAATGAGACTGTGGAGTAGAAGAAAAGATTCTTTGCATGACCTTAGAGATTGAATGATACAAAGATCTCGGCTGAGATTTACCTTGAATGCATGGACAATGATGACAACACAAGGATGGTGATATGACGTGAGAACACTTGTTTTGTATCTGGATGAATTCTGGCTTCATCGTGCACCAGTCTTGGGCACCTTGGGACATTCTATTACCCCTTTGTTCCTCTGTATTGTCATCAATAAAATGGGGATACTTCCTACCCCAGGGGGCTGTGGAAAAGATTAAAGGAAGTACCAGTGGCACCATCAACACAACACAATTTTCTCTCCTTTTTCTTGTTCCTTTGAACCAACTGAGTTCATTCTAAGGTGGCTGATGGGAAGTAAGGAGACTCCCTCTTTTAGTGACAGATGGCTATTTGGAGACATGCCTCCAAGCTAGAAGTAGAAATTCCAGGTTCAACTCCCATTTCTGTGGCTAACCTGTTGTGACCTTGAGTGAGCTGTCACACTTTCAGATTCCCATTCCATTTTCTATTAGAAGAAAAGTATCTGGCTCCTCCCTACCTTGTAGAGTGAGGAAGTAGTAAAGCCAATGTACTTATATGAGGTCACATTTTAGGAGACATTTCATAGTCATAGAATTTAATGCTAGAAGAGGTTGTCTAGGAAAGGAGGGAATTAACATTCATTAAAAGTACTCACCATGTTCAAAATGCTTTATAGGCTTCACCATATTTAATCCCAACAACCCTGTTAGGGAGGTGGAGTTATGCCCACTTTATGGAGGTGGAAGCCGAGGTTCAGAGAGTCACTTTTAGGTAACCTACCCAAGCTCACATGGCTAAAATGTGGCAGAGGCAGAAATCAAACCCTGATCTGTAGGACTCAAGGCCATCGATGGTCTTTCATTTTATCATTTTTTTTTAATCACTTGTAATCCTCCTCTTACATTTGACAGAACTGGGACTCAAAAGACATTGAATCACTCATCCATGGACTTAGCTGGTTCATGAAATATCCAAGACTAGATCCCAGTTTTCCTGATTGCTATTCCTGAGAGCTGCCCCCTCCGAAAAGAATTGGTATAAATCCCCTAACCTAACCCTCTGTCTTACATTATTATTTCAAAAGTGTTTTGTTTTCACTTTGGATAGATTTTCAACAGACAGAGGCTCCTAACATTTTAGTTCTCAGGCTCCCTTCTTATATGAAAAGGTTAGAATAGTTGATTTCTTTGGTTCCTTCTAGCTCAAAAATTCTATTATTCCTATGACCCTCCATTCCCCATAGTAGTTAATGATCTGTAAAGACACACTTAAATGCACAGGTTTACTACCTTTTCGCTCTGCAAGCTAGAGGGAAGCTAGCTATTATTTTTCTTCTTCAAAAGGGAGATCTGAGACCCACATGGCTTGAGCAACTAACTCAAGGACATAGCTGATCACTGGTTGAACCAGGCTAAGAATGCTTGAGGGAGATCTGTGTTTTATTCACCTTTTAACCTCGATCCTTAGCAGAGGGCCTGGGCTACAGTACGTGCTCGGTTAGAGGAAAGCAGACACACGTTCATGCATTAATGGATGAATGAGTTGAACCCAGGTTTTGCAACTCCAGTGTGCACTGCATTTAGCAGCTTTGTCTTTCTCTCTCTCTCCTTTTTCCAAAACCTTTCGAAATGGGGGCAATTTGCCTCTCTGCTAAGGGCTTTCTTAAAACGGGGTAGACCTGTAGTGTGCATTTCAAATCAGGAGTGTAGCAGGTGTGAATACAGAGCAGGGAGGATGAACGAGTGGATTTGCACACATCACCCCACCTACTGTTGGTAGTGGTAGTTTGTTATTAATGGGCTGGGAAAGGGGACGCCTGGAGAAGAGATGTTTGCGAATTGTCTGCTCAGATTAAAGGACCTTTGAAATGGAAAGCATTAGCCCTCGGATTGAGCCATGCACTTTACATTTTGGACTTTTAAATAAAAAGGAAAAGAAAAGAGAGATAAAAAAAAAAAAACCCACAAAAACCCACCACCGTGTTTTTGGAAGCTTGTGTCATTTTTTGTTTCTTTTTCCAGCCCTCCGCTTAGCCGCCCCAAAAGGCAATGATGAATGGAGCCTACTACAAAGGGGAGCTGGGAGGCACACAGGGCTCGGTGCTGTTTCTGTCAGGGCTGCTCAAAGGGAAGGCAGCACCACACAGCGCGTCCCGCCTTTCCTCCCTAAACAAATGTTGTTTTTACTGAAGTGGTGACAGTCTGATTTAATTACAGGGAGAAAGGGAAAAGGAATGTCCATTCTGCTGGGTGGAGATGTGAGAACTAGAATTCACCAGTCCCCGGGCCCCTTGCTCAATGGCACTTTCTGCCTCAGTTTCCCCATCAGTCAAAACAGAACCCAAGCTTTCCTAGCTATTTTGGGGATGGGGTGTGTGTAGAAGGACTACTTTGTACAAATTAATTTGAAAGCAGCAAATGTGGGAAAGGTGGGAAAGAGGCACGGGAGGGACTATGAAGGCCAGTGGTGCCAACTTGGTGCTTTTGTTCGTGTGTCATTATGTGGTGGGGATGGGGGTGAGTGAATGTGAAGGCTGGGGCATAGTTCTCCTGGGGGAGTTTTAGGGATGTGCCCGATGCCAATTCCCATCCCTTTAGTCATAGCTGAGATGCATTTGCTGAGACGATATTGATATCTAACTTCCCGAGCAGACCTGCTGACTTATGGAAGACCTTCCTCAGATCCTGCTGCTGGGGCACCGACTTTGCCAAACAGGTCTTGCCTCTGGGAACTGAAGACAATGCATCTTCGCTGAAAGCCCTGGGTCCTTCCCTCCATGTGCAGGAGAGGGGTGGTTCCACTCATTAGCGGGCAGGCCTCGTTTTCAGGGGCTGGCTTGCTCTTCTGAAGCAACAATTGTCTCTTCTTCTGTTCAACTGTCAGCTCGTTCCCCACGGTGCCTCCGACTTCCAGCCTGAAAAGAGAGCCTTTTCCCGGCGGGGCAGGGAGGTGAGCCCTCTCCAAGGGAGCTCTGCCAGCGAGTGAGCAGACATCCTCCTGATACTGGAAAACGATCTTAGCTGGCCCCTGTGGAAATAAGGAGATGGGAAAATGAGAAATTGATAACTCTAATCTTCTAGTTTATCTATCTATCTACTCTTCTAGATTATTATTATTTCTAGATGCTGTTAGGTTGTACAAAGAGGTTCTGTGACACCTAAATGTGTCAGCCTTGGAGTTGCAACAATGGAACCCTATGAAGAATGCACCCAGGGTTAATTGGACCATGCATTTATTTTTGGAAATTAAGCAAAACCCCAAAGACAGCCTGTAGCATCACCTGGGGGAAGTGTTAGGACTAAAAGCCCAGATTTTTAGGTTCTAGTTTCAAGTCTAGAGCTAACAAATTAGCTTATGTGAATCCAACATGCTGCAAGGCTAATGGATGGTAATAAACGGCTTGACCAGGGGGTGAGCTTGGGTTATTCTGTGTCTGCTTGAAAACTGATCTGCTCATAGATATGATGCATTTTATGGAACCTAAAATTATGGTAACCTAAATTCGGGAAATTGTGAGGTTTCTCTGGACACATTTCTCACAGATGTAAAAGGTATTGGAGTTTGCTTTTTTGATTCTAGTTTATATTAAAACAGACTAGAAGGAGAGGAAGTAGAAGGAAAAATACTGTAATTCTGTACAAATTGGAGTTTCAGTGATTACTTTCAAACAATGAAAAAATGGTCTGTGGCACCCCCAACACCACTCACCCTTTCTCCTTACTCCCAGGGTGTTCTCTGTGTGAACTTTGTTTGGAAGTTTCCAGAAAGTACAGACTAGCTCCAGAATTGCTGTGACATCTGTCTTTGGGTGCTCTTGATGGAGGCAAGCAGAAATTCTGGCTTGGGAAAGATGGAAAGGTGAAAAGTTCATGAGCTATTCGAAGCTGAAAAAATAAAAAATCGCATATCCATTAGAGCAAAGAGAGGAGGGAATTTCTAAAATTGCTAATGGGACTAATTTACCTGTTTTCCCTTGAGAGGCAGGTTGATCCTATACTTCAGGATGTTATGGATCTCTTGCCTTTTCCTGCTGTCTTATGAATTTTTTGTCACGTGGCTTCTCTTTTCTCCTTTGTTTTATTCTTTGGAATCCCTTTTCCTCCACCCGGGCTTCTGGGTAACCAGCCCCACGATGCCAGGTGACTTGCTCCCCGTTCAGCATAATTGAGTCTTCACATTTGCTTGAATCTTGGGCCCCTTCGGAGCCAGCCAAGCCTGGTAATTAAAATGTCCCCTTCATCTTTAATTGCTTCATTTAACATCTAGTGCAATGGTTTAGGAGTGCTCGTGCGCTCTGCAGCGAGCGGGTGTGCCCTGGATAACTGGCAAGCAGCACCTCTTGCCCTTGGCTCAGACATATCAGTCTATTTTGGGGGCCGGGCACCTTCCAATCCCAGCCCTCCTTTGACCCACTGTGCTTTTCTCACTTGTTTAGGAAATGTATTTTTAATTTTCTCTGCATTCCCGGCTGTGAAGTGGGGCCAGTCCCTGCCCCAGCAGCCCTATACGGAGAGAGGATATGACATCTGTCAGCAAATCTTATCATCACACGGCCATGCATTCTTACCTGAGTCAGGTGCAGGGGGATGGGGAGAAGCTCCGGGCTGGGAAGGGCAAGATCAGATACAAAGTCTCAGCTCTACTGGTTCTAATTCTGCCAGCGTCTCACTGTGATTGGATAAGTCCCTTGATTGAACCCCCTCTGGCCCCACTTTTCTCTCCACACCAGGTGGTCACTGAGGGGACTAGTGACGCAAAGAAGGGAAGTGTGGTAATGTCTTATAGAAATGATGAAAAATTGAATTTGGTGCAGACACCACCTCGGATCATGAGAGTGACTAGGAGAGACCATCTCTCATCTGTATCCTCTAACTGTGACCCTGGGGGAGGGGTGATGACTGAACACCCCTAGACATCGGTTGTATGGCAGGAGGGGGGTGATGTTGGTTGCTGAGGAAACACTGTGGCGAGAAGTCTCCAGACCATATTCCCTACCTCCTTTTCTCTATATTGCTTTTCCCAAAGAAAGCATGCTTGGATAGCAGGGGTAGGTGTCTTCCTATTGGAGGGAATCTATGATGTCACTGGAGAAGGATGGGTCACAGTAGCTCTTGCTCATAATTTGAAGGATTGCTCATCGTAACAGGTTAAGGATACATTTGCTGAAACACTTTCACATGTTAAGGAAAGTCAAGCAAAGTGACCTTGAGTATCCTTTGGGAGCAGGAAAGTTATATTGATGATACTAAGCTCCTCCCTACTGAAAGTGAAGGATAAGGTCAATGTATTGCCATGTCCACCAGGATTTTTTTTTAATGAATTTAACAATGCTTTGAATCTAGTAACATCTATCTCTTAAGCATCGAAAAGTATTAAGGCTTCCTTTTGAACTGTGTGTGTGTGTGTGTGTGTGTGCATACACGTGTGTTGTTTCGCACTTGTTGGGTGGATGGCATAAGGGCAGAGGGGAATCCACCATATTTTATGTGAGGTGAGATGCCGTGAGAAGACAACACCAAGAACTTGACCTCTTGGATAGGCCTGGTTGTTTGGTGGAAAACTGACCTTTGGTGATTGCCAGATTCAGCAAATAAAAATACAGGATGTTGAGTTAAATTTGAATTTCAGATAAACAATGAATTTGTTTTAGTATATGCAGGTACAAAGCAATTTGGGGACACACATAATAAACAATCATTTGTTGTTTTTCCGAAATTCAAATTTAGTTGGACATCTTTCATTTTAAGTAGAAAATCTACTTGGAATGGGGTGGTAGATGATATCAGAGTCTCTTTGGATTGTGAAGGAAGCACACAACTCTTATTTTTCCTCCCAGATTTACAGTGCCTATAAGATCCAGACTTGAGGGTAGGAAGTTCAAGACCTTGTACCCAATTAAGTATTCTGAAAAATATTCTGCTGTATGTTTGAGAGCAATAGGTATGCTGAGAAAATCACCTGGCTGTTCAGCACAGGGTCTCAGAATTTTGTGTTTATTCAGGATCCATATTTCTTACCCTTTCATTTGAAAAACATTTATTGAGCACCTACTGTGATCCAGACATTGTGTTTAGTCCCCAGGTAACTACAATAGAAAGCCAATAGTAATACTGTGTTGTTGGACTGCTGAAGTTGTAAGGGAAAAAAACAGACACACTCAAGAGAGCTAAAAAAAAAAAAAAAAAAAAAAGGAAGAATGATTTTTTCTCTTTGATATTGCATGTTTATCTCAGATTTTCTCTAAATTTCTATTCTGTTCTCCTTTCCACCAGCCAGATTTTTCTACTTACTTATTTTTCCATATGGTCCCAAATGGCTACCCGGGTACCTAAAATTACATAGTCTTCCAGTGCCAAACCAACTTTAGTATTGGCAAGTATCTCTATGTATCTTAGCTTAAATCCTTGGAGAAAATTTCATTAACTAACTTGTCTTTTAGGTAGTAGTCATAAGATGTTCATCAGCTTATGGATTCATTATTTTTGTGTCAAGTGTCCTCCTATGGTTCAGTCAGCTATGGTCAGATCGGAGAGTGGGCAAGAAGCTCTGCAGAATTGTCTAGTACATTCCATTCCTTGCTTTCTCTTCTCACACATTTAGTTCCAGGCATATTTCTGCCTAAATAAATAACTTAAATAAATAACTATCTTTAAAGATTAGTAGTGAAGTGTGTAGGCTCTGGAGTCTGACTGAGTGTGAATCTTGGCTTCACCATTTTAGTTTTATTATGTTCTTAAGAAAGCTACTTAAACCTTTCTATTCTTGAGTGTCCTGACTGATAAAATGGGCATAAGGACAGCAATCACATCGTAGAGTTGCTGCCAGAAAATACATATAAAACACTGAAAAGGGATCAGAAGGTGAACGCTTAATGAATGGGAGCTATTACTAGAGGCATTGTCATACATATGGGTACACATCTGTGTCACCTCTTCCCATTAGAAGACAATGTGATGTCATGACCTGCTGTTGCATCCAGAGTCAATGTCAAAAGGGCCACTTTAATTTCCAATCTCTAGGTGATGTCCATTTGTCCCCTGGTTACATTCCAGTAGACCTAAATGGCGAATTTAATCAATACAAGCTTAGAAATTCAAAACCAGAAAATTAAGATAATAAAGAAGTAGAATTAATATAAATCATCATCATCATGATTCCTCTGCAAAATAAGAGGAAGAAGAATATCGTAGAACAAGCAGCCTTGCAACATGGGGTGCCCCTTCTGGTCTTCTAAGTACAATCGCAGGTGAGAAAACGTTGGCAGAGGTCTGAGTAGCCTCGGCCTCCTTTTAAGACTCATTCAGCTTATGCATGAAAATTTCAGCATCTGTTAAAATAGGACTGAGCATTTAAAACATAGCCTGACACCTTTAATGAAAAATAGCCCCTTGCCCATTGACACAGTCACAAAAAGCTTCTCTGTCCTACAAAAGTCAAATGCCATGTGACCCACACTAAACTGAAACTTTGAAACCTGAAGTTTCTGTCGCCACTGCATAGGAAGCATCAGCCTCTCTGTGTGGTACTCTGATTTCCAAATCAAGGTCTGGACTTACCTTAAGTTTCTCAATCGGTGTGTGAATTGTTGGGGTTTTCAGGGTGATGATTGCTCTCATCCCTTAAGCTCTCACTGAGTTTTGAATCAAATGAGAAGTAAAAAGTGGAAGAAAACATATGGGTCAAAATATAAGCTTTTGCTTGTGATACTGGAGTTGACAAGCTATGGTTTGTATCTATGGTCAGACTTACCTAAAAGCATTCTCAATAGTCTGCTAATGCCTAAAAGTAGAAGCAGAGAATCATGAGCCTCCAGGTCCATGGTTATAAGTTCATCAGACAACCCCCCACACAATTGGGAAACAGGAGTAGAACCAAGCGTGCTCTTTCTGTGCACAGTTTCAGAAACCCAGAAGGTGCTAAGTCAAGCAAGCCAAAGTTCCTTACTCCCATGTTACCCATTAGATGGTCAGTTCCATTTGCTTTGGAAAGAATCAATTAAATATGCAGAAAGAAGAGCTGAAGTAATTTTTGCCAAAACTTTAGAAATAATTGAACTTCCTATTTTTATGGAAAAAATAAAAACTTGGGGATGGGGAGAGGATGTTTGATTAACTTCTATGGCAGTGGAATGAATACATTGTCCAGGTGGGATTGCTGGGGATCTTATGCCTTCAAGACTTTGTGTTTGGTTTTATACTGATGGGAATGGTGCTTAATGCCCTACCTGAGGCAGGGGTGATGAACAGTCCCTAGGGCCCTGGGTAAGAAGATGGTAGAGTCAAGGCTGGATATCACAAAAAGGGAAGAGCACTCCCAAAGCTCTTCTGGGACTTCCCAAGTCCTCTTCATCATTGACGAAGGGGAATGACAACATAATACCTTCCAAATTGCTACTGTTTGATAGCAGACATAGTGGGGAGTAAACATAGCCACCTGGGTTTGGTCCAATATCCAACTGGTCAACTAGCTGTTAATTAGATCTTCTCTATGTTTAAGGGGTTCCCCTGCTAGACCTCAAGAAAATTTGGTTCCATGGGTACAGCACACACCCCCACACGTGCACACATACACACAGAGCATGCGTGTACTAGGGAACAGGGAGCAGACTTTTAATGCAGTGGGACTTCTGAGAGGAGAACAATGCTGGTTTTGTCAAAGCAAACCATCAGGGAAGGTTTAATGGGGGTGACAACATTACTTGATAGATTTTAAATAATCTAGAAAAGAGTATGAGCATTACAGGCTGGGAATGGGGACCATTTGGAGAGAGAGAGAGAGCGAGAGAGTGCAAAAACATACCTCGTTATTAGGGAAGAATGAACAAAATAGGTGTGTGTGTGTGTGTGTGTGTGTATGTGTGTGTGTGTCTGTGTGGTGTGAGGAGGGAGTAGTGGAAGAGGTATGTAAAGATACCAGAATGGAAATATACAAACTTTCCCCAGAGCTACAAAATAAAGGCTCTTTCGTGCCTTTCCTATCTGACCTGTCTTGGGTATCTGTAGTGCTGTGATCATATTTCCATACTTAGGGAGAACATACATTCCACAAATGCCTTTTCTTTACACACACAGACTCCATACTCATTGCCAACCACAGAAAATGCCGTATTAATTCGATTCAGGAGCACCTTTCATGATCCCATCTTTACCAAACCCCCACAACGGGCTCCATCTCCTCTTTTCTCCCTTTGATGTATCAGCCTCGAGGGACTTAGAAGGAAGCAGACCCCTCTGCAGGCCCAAGGGCCTCTTTTCCATTCCTCTGCCTCCTTCCCACTTAACACCTTCCTTGCCTTCCCCAAGTGACGGTTTCAGCTCCCTTCCCCCTGTGAGAAGCACGCCTGTGTGTCCTTATGTGGAGGAGAGATGTCTCTATGGCAGATGTTCAAGGAGGTGATCCACCCCATCTCTCCGCACCACCTTCTTCTGCCACGCGGGACAGCTGTGCTGCGGAGACATCTGCATGGGTCTCGGCAGAGTCTCTCTAGTTCAGGCTCTGCTCTTGAGAGGGGTGTTGATTAATGAGAAACTGGACTTTGTGGTAGTGACCCGAAGTGAAAATCAGGGGAAACAAGGGTGGGATGTGGCGGTTAAGGAGAGCGACAGGGGGGAAGTGGGATCTGAGCTGCATTTTGGAGATTGGGGGGGATTTTGGTTAGCTGTAGAAGGGGAGGAGGGGGTGCTTGATGGAAATTTTGATAGTGCTTGGGGCATTGATGGTATAATATCGGATGTCAGTAAAGGGTGGAAATATATTTCCCTGCCAAGTTCTTGGCTCAAATGCCTTGAGATTTAAGGGTATCTTAAATAGGTTTCTTTCTCCTGTTTCCCATTCTCTACTGGTTAGCCATATTACCAGTATCAGGCTATAAAGAGATTGCTTTCAGTAAAGAAAACTGTACCCCAATTCTAGTGCTTTCTGAAAGGGCTGCTGGTGATCAGACCCTTTCTCTCTCTTTTCCCTTCCCCAAGACGTTTCCCCCCACCTTTCCAGGTTAATGGAGTCTTGTGACAAAAGAGGGAAAGGGAACTGCTATGGAGTTGGGTACTGTGTATCTTCATCACCATCTGGGTGGGGGAAGGTGAGAGGTTGACTCAGTTCCTGGGACATGGATGGGGAAGGGCCCGTGGTTGGTGTGGTTTTAGGAGAGGGTGATGATAAATCAAGTGTATCATTTCCAATGTGTCACCAGTCAAAACCAGCTCTCAACAAGTCTGTGATAAATTTTTAGAAGAACTTTTTTTTTTTAAGATTTTATTTATTTATTTGACAGACAGAGATCACAGTAGGCAGAGAGAGAGGAGGAGGCAGGCTCCCCGCTGAGCAGAGAGCCCAATGTGGGGCTCGATCCCAGGACCCTGAGATCATGACCTCAGCTTTAACCCACTGAGCCACCCAGGTGCCCCTAGAAGAAAGTTTTAATGATGAAATGACCATCTTTGAAATTATTTAGCAAGCGATTGAGTAAAATTCCCTCACGAAAAATGTTTGGCCTCAAGTTCTTAAAAATGCCTCCACCTCTTTGTTCCCAAATGGACAGAAACACAAACAATCTCTAATCACACGGAACACAGCCCTCCTTCCCAGCCTATAATTATGGTGGGGACCCAGAGAGACACTCGTTAAGGACTCTGTCAACTTGTCCATTAAAAGAGCTGGAGATATGTGGGGGTTATGTGTGTTTTCTTTCATTTTTCTTGTTTTTTTTTTTTTTTTTTTTTTTTTTTTTTCCTTTCTTTCCCATTGAAAGAGTTCAGATCACAGCCATTTCCAGAGAGTCTGAAACTTTGGCATAGATTGTCAGCAGGAGAGCAAATCATTACCAACAACTTTACAACACTTAAGAACAAAATGAATACAGCTTTGATTTGGAGAGGACCAAACTGACTCCGTGACCTTAACTGTTTTCAAGGTCCCTGCTGACTTGGAGACTGGGTTCATGCTTGCTGCAGAATTGCCAGGGAAAACAGAGGCACCTGGCCTCTTCTTTTGAGGGGACAGAAAAACACACTCCAAGCTTTCATGCCTCTCTACGGAGCTAATTTACCCTCCACCCTCTTTCTTTACCATGCTCCTGTTTCTTTTACTGATTATCAACAGAGCTCAACTTGGGGGCAATGACAGGTTTTTAACTGAAGTGTTCCTCAATGCTAGAAAAATGGCACTCGGAATGCCAACGATTATTATTCAAAAGCATTTCTCCTTCTGTTCATTTCAATGAGAACTGTTTCTGTTCTAGACTGAAATGGGGATCTCAAGCACTTGAAGAACAAAAGGATGGAAAAATAGGGTGATCATGAAGCAGGCTGATCTGTGGTCATTCCTGGGCACATGTTGGCCAATCAGGAAGCAAAACCCAATGGTGAAAGTAAAACTCTGAAATTATTTTAACAAGTGAAAAATTAGCTAATGCATTATAATGAGACGAGAGCCAGATGGGATCTTGTGGCTTATGTGATGCTTGACTTTTTTCCTTCTCAAAAACTTCAAGTCACTCCATGTCATCTGAGTAGAATAGAAGCTCCTTATCCTGGTGGGATTCAAGACAATGAAAGCCATGGCCCCATCCTGCCTTTGTGGATGAATTTCCTCCTGCTTCCCTAGCTGTTCCTTGCCTGCCAGCTAGACTCCTGGAAAGGAATGGAAACTTACATACAAGCAGGACTGGAAAAGAGACAGCAAGTGATTTCAATTCATAGTAGTTGTAACTGACTGATATAATTTGTTGTTGTTAAAAACACTTTTTGATGAGGACTGTCACTCTGGATGACTAAAAAAGGATAGGGACACTGTCCTAGAGAAGGTGTGGGATCTGTGGATGACTGATGAATAAACCAGATCACTTGTAATTTAGCCTTGTGCCAGGTTGGAATTAGAGCTTCCTTAAATTAGGAGAAACTTCAAATTTACCCTGCCTGTTTTCCACATCCAGGCAGGTTCTGAATTCTTGAGTCAGGGCTGGACTGGATGCTATACAAGGCTGCATACCACGAACTACTGAGTGGAAGGTGTCTCTCACAGTCTATCTCCTGCTTTATTCATTTACTAGAAGTCCTTGATCTATATTTAAATGAAAATGCCTCAATTGTTTCTAACCTTAGCGAAAATTTTAAAAGCAGTATTTTTCCAGAAAGAGGTGAAAAAAAGAGAAACTCGAAGGCCATTACATGCCCAAGGGGAGAAAAGAAATAAAACCTTATTTTGCCTTGAGCCCCTCCCTGCTACACCCCACCCCCATCTCCCCATTTACCCCAACTCAGCTGTTTGTCTGTCTTGTAGCCCTCATTGGCTATGCTTCCATCCTTCTGTCAAGTCCCCACTCCAATTCAATTTCAAATTGAACTCCCTCCCACTTTCTCTTATTCTTGCCCAGAGGAGATGGAGAACAGCTGGTCACCATCTTCCGTATGATAACCCTTCATATGGTGTAATTTTATTTCCTTAAATTAATGACAGCGTGTTGGGTGTCTTCCATCCCAGACACATTTTAATAGATGTTTTTAACATACGGAGGGCCGAGGGAGAGAAAACAATGCCTCTGTCGTGTTTGGGCACATCCTAGATTTGAACGTGGCTAAGTCTCAACAAAGCTGGTATCTTCTGATTGGAGACACGATTGGGAGGAATTTACACCCGCCCCCACTCCCCAGCCCCCCTGAGCCCCTGTGAGAAGTCAGGATGACGGAACCCTGGGCGATGTGCCTTTGGGTGAGGTAGGATGGATTGTATAACTCCAAAACCTAGGTGTTCATTTGAGATCAATTATTTACTAACTTGATAACATTACTGCCATGACAGAGAAGCCCTGTAGTGAGAAAAATCATTCTCCACTTCCTACTTGACAGCATTTTCTTCTCACAAGGCAGGAAAAAATAGCATTTGGGTGGGTTTGAGCTCCTCACAGAGCTCTGCTCACAGTCGTGGCAGTACTGGGGAGTGGGATGGTATTCTTGGGGAAATGCAGGTGTTTCAAGGATCTTTTCAATTGTTCCCCAAGCTTGATATCTTGGAATTCTACCCCCCATTTCATCTCACTACATCAGTCATCAGACTTTGAATCTATCTGCCATGGACAGACTGAATGTTCATGTCCCCCACTCCTAAAATTCATATGTCAAAATCGAATTTCCCCCAAAGTGATGGTATTAGGACCCTGGGCCTTTGACAGCTGTTCAGGGCAAGAGGGTGGAGCACTCATGAATAGGATTAGTACCCTTCAGAGGAACTCCCAAAGGCTGTTTGAGGGCACAGCTAGAAGATGGCTGTCTATGAACCAGGATCTAGGTTCTCACCAGAGCCTAACCTTGCTGGCATCCTGACCTTGGATGTCCAGCTTCCAAAATGGTGAGAAATAAATTTCTGTTGTTTACAATCCACTTGGTCTATAGTTCCTTGTGGACCAGCCCAGAATGACTAACATTGCACCTTTCCAGAATTATCCATTTCTTCCCACTCCCACAGCTACAACCTTTCATCACTTTTTCATTAGTTTGCTTCTGTACTTCTAGTAGCTTCCTAAATGTTCTCCCCTCCTTTGAGATATTTTCATTTTCCCTCTTTTTCTCTTGCCCTCTTCTTCCATTCTCTTTTTTTCTTGCCTTCTGTCTCTTTTGCTTCTTTGTCTTTTGCTTAAAGCCAATTCTGGTCATGTCATTTCTCTGGCCAAAATGTGGGCTGTTGGGTTTGTATCGCTGGCCTGCCAGTGACTAGATTACTGATCTTGGGCAGGTTATCGAATCTCTCTTTGCCTTTATTTTCTCATCTGTATGATGAAGAGGTTGAAGATTGACCCTCTAAGGAAACTTAGAGCTCCAATTTTCTGCAAATAGCTTCCCTTGTATAATGTCTGCCTCCCGCAGCCTTTCAATTCTTCATGACCATATTAAAATATCACCTCTTTCCTTAAGACTTTTCTAATGGGTCAGTTTATGAATCCTCTCCCTTCTCTGAATTGCGACCTCATTTTTTTAGTGTATATCTTCCTAACTTTTTCCACTTTCAGTTTATATTATGTTCTATCTTCTTTTGGGGGAGACTCCATACTTTACCCTGTGTATTTATTTCTCCTTCCCATGCCTGGTTCCATGTCCTACTTGTAGCTGGCACTCAAAATATGATTGTTGATCTTTTTATGGATGTTTATTAGTAAGTTTGGGGTTTGGACCCCAGCAAAGGGAGGCAGAACCCATCAAGAGTGGGTTCACTGGTGTGTGCCAGAGGCTAAGTATAGGGCTATGAGGGGGTGAGACAGTGAGAAGTGGGAAGGGGGTTTCAAAGAGGGGGTCCCTCTGTACCAGACTAGTAGCTAGCACATATATGTGCCCAAAACATTTTGTGGAGTGAATGAGGAAAGCCGAGATACACAATGCCTAACATCTGTAATTCATTTGTCATTGTGCATTTCCAAACAATCTCGAGTTTCGCTGTCATACTTGATCATAAAATATCAAACAGGAACACGAACTAGGGCATATATTACATCACTACTTACAGATTTGGAAGTTGCATAAACTTGAACTAGGTGCTGGGTGCTGAGGCTCAAAAGAGGTCCTCTGTGAGCTCAGAGTCCTGAGAAGAAGGCAGACAGGAAGGGGCCATTACTATGGAGCATCAAATGGTAACACCTGTGGTAATGGGCGTGTACCAAAAGAGGAGAGTTCATGGACAGAGGAAGGATTCTAGAATGGGAAGGCTTAAAATAAGTCTTAAAAGATGATTGGAAGCATAAGCAAGAACTCAGGTACCCCCCTCTTCCTCCTAGTACTTTTTCTTTTTGGGTAGAGGAGTGCCCAAACTCAAAATTATTTTTGAGTTTACCCCCTGCCCCCAGCTGCAAAAACCGGTAGGTCTCTTCTTTGTGTTATGGGAAAAGGCCAGGGCCATAGGCTGAAGTATATAAATGCAGGTCACTTTTTCACCAACAACTCAGGGCAAAAGTGGGGAGACAGAAAGGTGCCTCGCAGGCCGCCCCCCTGCGCAGCCCCGCCTTGGGCGCTGCTGCTTTGGGAGACAGCCGTGATAGGCTGGGCTCCAGCTGGTGCATTTCTGTGTGCCCCGTCTGGGCGGCTGCCGTCAGGGCTGGGGAGACAAAGGGATGAATGGTCTGAGGTCTGGAAAGGTGGGAAAACGGAGGCAGGCAGAGGAGGGGCTGGGTGGCGGGGTGACTGACTAATTGCTTTGTTCGGTGGCGAGGCTTTTCAGCAGCAACAACAGCTCCTTGAAGGCCCCTTACTTAAGTGTTTACACATCATTAGCTCCTGTCATTAATGCCATCAGCTGCTTCCACCCGCTCATTGCTAGTCAGGGGCCAGGACAAGTCACAGACTGGCTCTTGTTTGCAGCTCGCTCTCTCTCTCTCTCTCTCTCTCTGCCTTCATCCCTAGCCAGGTCTTGCTCCTCTAAGCTCTCCTTTTCTGGCCATCGGCGCCCAACCTGTTCCTACATTTCATGGGGCCATCTGTTAGGGGGCTTGCTGATGGCTGTCCCTTGCCATTTGGGCTTGGCCTATTCCATGGAGGGAGGAACCGGGTCTGTGGCTCCTGCATTGGCCGTGGCCCTCTCGCTGGGGCTGAGGCCCAACCTGCCCTCTGACCCAGCTTCACATCTCGTTCGACTTAGTTCCCTGCTGTGTCCTGGCCTCAGAAGGATGCAGGAGGGGACTGATTTATCTAGGTACGTGGGAAGAGTACATCTGCCACTCTTCAGTCTGTATCGGGACTGCCACTGATCACACTGAGAGTCATTCCTTGCGAGCCGATAAGTGTCGGCGAATGAGCTCGTACCTGCATGTATATTTACTCCCCTAACAACCCCGGACAGGGAGTCACCTCCATTTTACAGAGGAGAAAACTGTCTCAGGGGGGCTAAGAAACTTAGCTCAGATTACATTAGCAGGACCCCAGCTCTTATGACTTCCAAGTTGTGTTCGGAGGTCCCTTTGTGTGGCCGATTAGTTTATTCCTTAACTGGCCCCGTGGAAGGCGCATAGGATGGCAAAATTTGAATCAAACAGAAGAACTTCCACTTTTGGCGCTTAAGAGGTGAGTGGCATTTGATAAATCACTTAACCTCCTTGGTTTTCAGTTTTCTTATCTATCCAACGGAGATGGAAAACTACCTCATTACCACTGTTGAGAGCATCAAATGAGATAATGTATGAAAGTGTCTGCAGAGGGTCTTCAAAGAGTGGTGACATTATCTAGACTGTCATTGCTAATAAGGATCACAACTGGGAAAAGCCACTGGGCTTCTAGGTAGTTGTTTTAGTTGAATTATTTTATGCTCTCTGCTCAATTCATGCTTATTTTTTGGTACTTGTGTATCAGTCAGAATAAAGTAGGTTAATTTATAGTAACAAATGGGCCCTAAATCTTACTGGCTTGTAAGAACAAAGGTTTCTTTCTCCCTTTATGCTATGTGCCCACATCTTGGGTTGACTAGGGGCTCTGACCTGTGGACATCTTTACTCCAGAACTCTGAAAAAAGCATTCCCTCTGAAAAAGTAGCTTTGCTGGTGCTGCCAGGGAGAAAACGACACAGTGAGTCTGAAAGTCCCTGCTTGGAAGTGACACCTGTCCTTTCTGCTCACACTTTGCTGGTCAAAGTAAGCCCCATGGTCACTGTAGAATTCAACAGTGCTGGTGGACCTCATCCTTTCTCTCTGGGAGGGACACTGAACAGAGCTGAAACCAGAAATTAGCAGAGTGAGACAGTCTCCAACCCCCTCCCTGCAAATGGGGCTGTAATTGATTTGGATAGTTTCAAAACGTACAGATTTTGGTTTTGTCTTATGCACTGCCCATATTTGCCCAGGAATGTTTAGGTTTCTTACTGTCAGCTTTGATGAGCTAATATATTGCCTAAAATAACAAAATACACTTAGACCTAGTAAAAACATTCTCAGTGCTGATGTTCCTGGGGGGAAAATAACTGCTTTTTCATATCAAAAAGTTTCCAACCCCAACCCCTTTTTATCTATTAGAATAATTGTTTTTGTAATTCAGTTTTTGATAATGTGCTACTTTTTAGGCATGTAACTGTTGTTTTATAGTGGAAAACACAGCATTTTTTTATTATTCAGAAATTTGAATTGGAATAGCTTTCGGTTGCCCCTTGTTCCAGAAAAAGGGAAGTTGAGGAGCATCAGAAGTCTGTCCCAGTAAATGTCATTTTCCCCATAGCACATCCCTTTGCCTCCTTCTCTAAGGTATCATTTATCCTGGTTTTGCTTTGCTTACAGTACTCATTTGTTTGTTTCTTTACTTATCAATCACAGTCTGCTACTAGATTGTCAGTTTCTGGAGGGTACCAACTGTTTCTTTCTCATCTGTGTCTCTTCTGGCTCCTGGTTTTGCTTTACATAAGGTCTCTTGAATTGAACTGGGCGGAGGCAAGAATTACCCTCAAACATAATACGAAACAATAGGCTATTTCCCTCTGCTCCTCAGGTAAAATGCTGTAAGAATGTTTTCTCCTTCATAGAAAATAGAGAAGGGTCTTGCTAGCTATTCCTAAGGGTTATACTTTTAATTGGCCTCAATTTGCTCTTCCTAAGCCCAGTGCCAACTATGCAAGCTGGACACTAAAATGTTTTTCCTTTATTCTCACTCCATCAAATATTTGCTCATGCAGCCCACATTAGGGACGGTCTGTGCTCTGTGGGGTGGGTGGCAGTTGGCAGTGGGAGAGTGAGAAGGAGAGAGGTTTGAGAGTCACAGGCAATTGCAAAACAAGAAAAGAATTGTATACCTTGCTATTTGGGGGGGAAAAAAAGATAAGATACATGAAGCCCTGATAGAGACTGCTATATTAAATTGAGAGGAAAAATTTCTTTGTCTGATTTTTCTGGCTGAGCCCTAGGGTCAACAGAACAGAGCACGGTGCTGGCTGGTAGCTGATTTAATATTCAACTTTTGCCTAAACACAAGAGCTAGAGACAAAGGCTACGTTAGTACTACATAGAATGATTGTTACCTCTCTCTGAATAGCAGGGTTTGAATAAGGAGAATTCTAGTTACTCAGATGATAATGAGTTTGGTACAGCTCACTTAAGAGTCACATCGATTTACCTTGTTTACCCAAGCAATGCTTCGAGTTCAACGCAGAATTCTAAGGACCAGGAGAACACACACCTGTCTTCTGGGGGCCCCACTTAGGAGCTTGCTCTCTTCCACTGTTTGGACTTTCTGGGTTCTCAAGGTATTCTGGGTCCTCCATGAATGTGTCCAGACGGGTATGCCCCATTTGCCAGATACCCCGCTTCTCCTGGCACCAGCCTTCGTGATGCTTCCCACTGTCGTGAACACATACGCACACTTTTTTATATTTTTGGGTGTCTGGGCTGGATGAAGTAGACAGACATTGCCGTTAAGCTTTCAGATAATCTAAAATTATTTTGGCAGCAAGAGACAGACAGGAGTGAAGAGAGGGGCACAGAAAGGAGGAGCTGGTTTGGCATCCTCTACCTTCCATTCACAGTGTTTTGTAATTTCACAAAGCCCTTGCACATTCATTTTATCACGATGGGATGGCAGAAAATAACTCTGCACTGTGATCCAGACACCTGAACTCCAGCCCTACTTCTGATTCTCTTAACTCATTTATTAAATATATTTTGAGTGCCTTCTGCACTTTGAAAAGCCCTGGGGGATACAAAAATGAAAAAGCCATCATCCTTGCCTTTGAAAGAGTCACCATTTAGTACAGAGGCATGTAAACACATATAAAAAAAAGTGATAAAAATACAACGTGATAATGTATGTCAAAGGCATCGTACATGGCTTTGGCTATGGACTCAACAAATGTGAACTCTTATTGACATTAGTGCTTTATCATTCTGAAGTCCTCACGGAAGTGTGTTCGTTGTGCTACAGGATCCCTAAGGAAAGTTTGTAACTGGGGTCTTAAGTGGGGGCGCAGAGGAGAGCTTTAGGGGAGAAATTGCTTTTGACCAGAATCTGAAAAGAGGGATAGGAGATCCATACCTGATCGAGCTTGGGATGGGAAGCTCGGTGGGGGTGGATGAGGGTACAGGAAGGTGGTCCCTATGGCAGGAACCATCTGCCCAGAGCAGGAATGCCAGGCAGAGGGGTGTGTGCCTGTATGTGTGTATGTGTGTGTGTTGGGGGGGGGCGTGGCTTGTCTAGAGTGTAGCAGGGGGGTTGAATGACAAGAAGTAAACAAAGGGCCTTGTACAATGGGTAAGGAATTTCGATCTTATCTTCCAGGTTATAGGAATGAAAAGCACTTCATATATTTCCACCAGATTTTCCATTTCAGAAAGCTAACTCTGTCCCTGGTTAATCACATGCCAATGCCTAAGGGATGAATATCTAGAGAGCTCAGTTTTCTCGCGTGCAATGGGCTTAATGACTGGGGACCCGCTCACCGAGTAGACATGTTGCATGCACCAAAATGACAAAGAAGGGAAAGGTCTCCTTTTTTAAGGCTTACTTTGGGCAGGACCTTTGCTTATACTACCCGCCTCTTCCTTTCTCCACAGCATGGCGGGTTCCTGTCTCCTTTGAACTTCTGCAAGCTGTCAGCCTCTTCTTCTGAGCTCTGCTTGTTAAATCTGCTCTCAGAAGAAACATTTTGAGTTGGCTTTCTATGACTGTGTTAGAAATTACCACAAACGTAGGGGCTTAAAACACCGAGTCCCTGCGGGCCTGGAGTCCAGACCCAGCTTAGATGGTCTCACTTTTCGGGATCTCACAAGACTGAAATCAAGGTGTCATCCAGGTCTCGTTCCTTTCTGTAGCTTGTCATCCTCTAGCTCACGAGGTTGTTGGCATACTTTAGTTCTTTGCAGTTGGAGGAGGGAGCTCCCTACTTTCTTGCTGGCCATCGGCCAGCTGCCTCTTCAACTACTAAAGGCTGTCTTCCATTTTTCTGCCACGTGGTATTCTCTCTAGCATAGGAGCTTGCTTCTTCAAGGCAAACAGAAGAGCATCTGCTGCAGCTTGGGATCTCTCTGACTTCTGTCTCCAGTCTCTTAATCCTTTTTGAAAGGGCTCACCTGGTTAGGTCAGGCCCACCCACACTCAAGGAGCAGGGATTGATTGTACAGGGCGTGCACACCAGGGGATGGAAATGTTGGGGGCCATTTTAGGAGTCTGCCTACACCCCCTCCCTGACTGCCCTGAACAAAAGTTCTTGACTTTCTTGAAATTCCAAAAGCTCCTGTGTGGTCTGTTACCATCCAGATCCTGTAAACACTCCATGGTACTCTGTTTCATATTATACTTGAGCCGTCGCCGGGCTAGTCTCTTCAACTTCCAGAGCCAGGAAGCTGCAGGTATGTATTTTTTGGTAACTATTCGTAACCCCCTTCACTGTTGTGGAGAAGCTTAAAAGGTGCTGGTATTTTTTTTTTATTATTATTTACTTTTTCATCTTGTCTCCAATGTTGCTGTACATATGTTCTTTATTGTCCTGCTAATAATATACTGAGCAATGACCTTGCAATGCAGAACTGTTCAAAGGCCTTGGGAGAACCCACTGGAATGCCATGCCACACGATATCTTTGTGGAGGCAGTCAGTGAAATCCCTGAAATTGGAAAGACTGAATTTTGGAGCCTTGAGGTGACTGGAGAAACAGACTTATTTGTGAACAGAAATAAATTCTCTGCCTAAAAAAAAAAAAAAAAAAAAGCATTCCCTTTCAGCTAGTGACTAGCAGAAACTTAACTAAAGCTCAGGTTTCCTCTGATAGGCAATCCTGCTCTACACGTAGCTCCTGTCTTTTCTTTTGGAGACTGAGTTTTAAAGGAGACCGACTTGGTAAGCCCCAAATCAACCTCCAAACATTTTGCCTCTTGGGATTCACCTTCCTAAGGAGGTATAGTGTGTTTGGAAAACAAACGTGTAGCAAATGCCATTTGAGGCAATCCATGTCCACCCAGCTAACCGAGCTTGACAGGTCCTCAGAGATGATAAAACATATGAACTACTTTCCACTCAGTAAGTAGAGCTTAGAGCTTTTCCTTTGTTCACACTACCTCTGGCTATCGCACAGCAAGATCGCTCAGTAACTTTTGATGTTGAGTTTGGAAAAAAAGAAAAAAAAGAAAGTCCTGTCCCTGTTTATTTTTTTCACATTTGTTATAATGGTAGATTGTCAAGATGGGGTCATTAAATATATGGGGGTGCATGGCCTCGTGCTGGTCAGATCCAAACTCAACCCACCCACATTGTATATACAGACTGGTGTTTGAAGTTGGAAACGGGCTGTGTCTACGCCGGGCAGACAGATGTATGGTGTATAGACAGTGTATACAATAGCTTGCATTTCAGTGTATACACTGAGCAATACACACGGGGTATGGTTGTTGGGGGAGTAAGGGGGCAGAAGGAGGCTCAGGGGCTCCAACTTTTCAGAGCCCCAGTGACTGGGCTTGCTTGGTGGGTAGAAATCCAACAAGTTTTCCCTGATTTAATAGTTTTATTGTCTCCCCGGGGCCACTTAGAAGAATCTAGACCATGGGGGATAGTTTGTCACCCATTTCCAGCTGGTCCTTGTCGGACTGCTTGTGTAGGTCAGAGCTGCAGACTCGGTGCCAGCCGGACATGGGCCTCCAAGTGCTAGGTAAACTCCAGGATGGGCTGGTTGCTATGGAGAGAGAGGATGGGACATAATGAAGACTTCATCAGGATGTATAGGAAATTGGAAACGAAATCAGTCCTGGAGACTGCCTCACCAAATCTCTCATGTTGCAAATGACAACACAACGGAGATTCAGATAAGCTAAAAACCGTTGACGGAGGGTCTAGCCCTCAGATGGTAGCTGAGACTAGACTGGCAGCCATATTCCCTGATTTCCCAGCTCCGACTGACGTTCCTCCGTGATCACGCTGCACTCACGGAAAAGATGGTAGGCCCTTCACTCTCACTCAGGCCTGGCACGCTCACTGAGCTGCTGCCAGATGTGGGGCTATGGGCTCAACAGGCTGAAAGGAACTAGCAGGGCAACACGCAAAAGACTTTTCTTGCTGCACATGGAGAAGCAACTTTCATGGGACAAAGGAAGTTTCTCCCACTCCCCGGTGTCCCCAGAAGTTCTGCTCCACGCCTTCATGTCAGACCCAGGTTGTTACTAAAATGCATCTGTCCCCAGAAGGGTGTCACCTTCATACTCATTTACCCTCAGGGTGTACGATTGCACGGGATCCTCTTCTGATAGATGAGGGGAAGGCAGGGGGTGCCTGCGCATTGGAGAGGGTGGGGAGGCACTGGAAAGAAGGTTGGTATGAGGATGGGGCTGGAGGACAAATTGCACGGCATCCTTGTTTTTCCAGGGTCTTTGCCTAAGAGTGAAAGCTGTACTATGGGGGTTTTCCTGGGCTCAGGGAGAGGGAAGGAAGGAGAATGGCTGTCACAATTTGCAGAAGTGGCCCCTTTGTCTATCCCTTCGATCGGGGCTGGTAGTGTGATGTGCCTGAGCCACTCAGATGTGGCAGAAGTGACATGGTGCTGGTTTTGAGGTCAAGCCAGGAAAAGCCTGGTGTTCTTCTTCCTTCTCCTTTCAGGTGCTTGTAATCGCTGTCGTGTGGACAAACCCAGGCTCACTTTCTGGAAGTTCAGAGACCACATGAAGCAGAGAAGAACCATGCCAGCTGCAACTTCTTAGACCTTTTAATGACTGCTAACTGTTATGAGATGGACTGTGTTTCCTGGAAATGTGTATGTTGGAGTCCTGACCCTCAGAATCTCAGAATGTGGCTAGATCTGGAGATAAGACTCTAAAGAGGTTACTAAATTACACTGAAGTCATTAGATTGTGCCTGAATCCAATGACTGGTGTCCTTAGTTGAAGAAGATTTGGACATGGACGTGTGTGCCCCCAAGGAAAACCATGTAAAGACTCAGGGAGAAGATGGCCATCTACAAGCCAAGGAGGGGGATCCTCAGGGGAAAAAAAAAATCAACCTTGCTGACATCTTGAGAGTGACTGTAAGCCTCCAGAATTGTGAGAAAATACCTTTCTCTTGTTTAAGGCACCCAGAGTTAGTAGTTTAAGGCAAATGAATAGACCAGCCTAGCAGTTCATCGCAAACTCATGTACCAGTTTCTTTAACATCAGCCAAACCTGGCTTGGGGCAGCTCAGGGTAGCAGAACCACTGAATGGATCCCAGCCCAGTTTACCCACCCATAGAACCGTGACATAAACAGGAGATTGTTCTTTTAAGTCTCTGGGTTTCATAGTGTTTTTTTCTTCTCACCCAGCAGTAGATAACGGATATAAAGGTTAAGATGTAGCAGAGGTCTTGCGGTAAAAGCATGTGTGCTGAGTTGGCCCACAAAGCTCAGAGCATCCCCCCACTGGTCCCTGTGCAGGGTGGGTGTACGGAAGCCTTTCCCAGAACGGAGTTTACTCGGGGGCACCCAGTGGCTCTGTCGGTTAAGTGTTTGCCTTTGGCTCAGGTCATGACTTTGGAGTCCTGGGATTGAATCCCACATTGGGCTCCTTGCTCAGTGGGGAGTCTGCTTTTTCCTCTCCCTTTCCCTCTGCTCCACCCACTGGCTCTGCTCTCTCTCTTTCTCTCTCTATCAAAAAAATAATCAGAAAAAAAAGGAAAAAGAAAGAACAGAGTTTACTCTGTACTGATTTACCACATCTGTCTTCTCATCCCAAAAACTGACACCATCGGCAAGAAGAGCTGAGTTGTTACCGTTGCTTTACGGTTCTCTACCCTTTCTAGGATGTGCCCACTGTCACTGGTAGAATGAGCTTACCCTGGGGAGTCACAACTCAGATAAGTTGTTAGGGAGTGACTGTCAGGAGCTGTGATCCAGCACTGTGAGGGGAGGAGTGACATGACGTTGTGGCAGGAAAGAAAGGTCATGCACATTGATACTATGGGCTTCCAGATTATATTTTGGGTCTAAAACTAAGGTGTCTTTTGAGCAAGTCTTCAAACTGATGTGTCCTCATGTATGCAATATAGATAATAATATGTATTTATTTTGTAATAATAAATAATAATATGTATTTATAGGGTTGGTATTACTTACAGTGGAGCAATTGCAAATAACCTAGATATCTGTACATAGTAGACTATCAGTAAATGTCAGTTTTCTTTTTGTTTGATTCTACCACCATTGAGAGATTCAGGTTCATTTATTCACTGGTGCTTCTTTAGTTGCTAACAGGTGCCAGACACCATTTTAGGCTCTAATAAGACAGTAGTGAGCCAGACAATGATAAGTCCCTGTTCTCATGGAGACTCCATCATATTGGGAGTTTGAAGGGGTAAAAATTCTCTCTTTCTCTCTTATCTATCCATCTATCTATCCATCTATCTTTCTATCATCTACTGATCAATTTTGGAGGGCTCAGAGGGTAGTGGGAGCTTTGCTCCCATTCCACTACCTTTAATAAGAATAGCCTTTTGTCTGTTTTAGAAATTGGGCTTCTGAGTAAGGTTTGGTTTGAAGAAAAGATTATCTAGTTGAAAAAAAAAAGAGAGAGAGTTTTGAAAAACACTCCACTATTTCATTTGCCATCAGGGAATTCTATGTTTTTCCTTACATAAATGATTTTCCAAGTTAACTCAAACTTACTACTTGAACTTGAAAATGTTACAAAAATATATAGTATATAAAAAGAAAATTTAAAAAGTATATGCACACTTCTCCTTTTAGCGTATGTTGAACATAATGCACACTTTTCTGGATGGTTCCAAATTCTCAGCCTCTCTGAAGCATTTGACAACACTGACATCCCACTCTTTGAAACTTTCCTAGGCGTTCACAACACTGTATCCTTCAGTTTTCTTCCTCCTTTTTGCACCATTTTTTTTTCTGTTTCCTTAACCTACTCTTGTTCCTCCTCCTACTCCTTAAATGTCACTGAAATTCTTCTTTTGTTTTTTTCGTTTTTTAACAAAATGATTCTATTCCTCTAGTCTCAACAGTCTTCTCCTTGCAGATGGCAGATGACCCCTCATTTCACATCTCCAAGTCCATTCTCTACAGAAAATAAAACATTTCAGCTTCTATGGGGCAGGCATGGCTACCCAGAGGTCCCAGAGACTGCACAAATACAAGTCCAAATCCTGATTCCTATAAGTCTTAAAAGCAGCTTCTATTCTTAGCTTCTGAGCCATGTCTGTTGGTCACTTATTTGAGAACCTGAATCCCTATCATCTAAATCTCCTTTTTCATCCCTAACTTCCATGGGTTTTAAGATCTGTTGATTGATTTCCATGATAAATACAACTATTTTTTCTATTTCTTTTTTCCCCAAGCAGAGCTCTAATTGCATTAGTTGCCTACTAGAAAATTCTATGGCTTCCCAGTGCATAAAAAATAAATTCCTAATTTCTATGAATATCATCTTCCCCAACCTGGCTCCAACTTGCCTTTCTACCTTACTCTCTATACATCTTTGACTTTGAAACTGTCTTGTACTTAAAATAGTTGGTTTGTTTATTTTTATCTTTATTGCCGCCTTTGTCCATTTGTCTATCTTTTGCCTCTTTCAAGGTACAATTTAGATTTATTTATTTATTTGTTTGTTTGTTAGAAGCCAGACACTGAGAGAAAGTATTCATACTACATGTATTTGGCAAAGAACTTCTTTGCATCCAGAAAACCCGTACAATTAAATAATAAGAAACTACAATCTCAATTAAAAAAATGGCTAAAAAATCTCATTCACAAAAGAATATATACAAATGGCCAGTAAGTATGTAAAAACATGCTCAACATCATTAAAACTGAAACACAAGGCAAACCATATCTTGAATAGAGTAGCTAAAATAAAAACTGATGACCCCAAGTGTTAGCGAGCCTGGGGAATAACTTGAACTCTAAGACATTTTCTAGTGGAAATGTAAAATTACACCATAACTTTGGAGAATAGTTTGAAAATTTCTCATTAAGTTAAATATACACTTAATATATGACCCAATAATTTCACTATGAGATATTTTATTCAAAATAAATGAAAACCTATGTTCTTACAAAAACTTGAATGTTCATAGCAACTTTACATATACTAGCCCCAAACCAGAAACAACTCCATGTCCATCAGATGATAACTGGTAAACCAACTGTAATATATTTTAAAAAATGGGATTCTAATAGGCACTAAAAAGGAATGAACTATAGATCTTTATCATAACATGGGTGAATCTTAAGATATTATGTTGAATGAAAGGAACCAGATATAAAAGACACACATGGTATGATTCCACTTATATAAAATTCTAAAACAGTCATAAATAATGTATAATGAGAGACACATGTGTGGTTGCATGGGTCTTTAAGAAACTGGTACTAACTTCAAAGGGACACAGAGGAACTTTCTGGGCCAAGGGATTATTCTGTATCATTTTGGGGATGCTAGTTACATAAGGATAGACATTTGTTACAACTCACTGAACTATACACTTAAAATGGGTACATTTTATTATATGTAAATTATACCTCAATACAATTTTATTATGAATAAGGAAAAAATCGTGTTTTTGATTCCTTTAGGTCTTAACTCAGATACTATTTACTTTATTTTAAATGAACTATGAAGTATGTTTTACATTTATTTTCCAGCTCAGATGAGACAAATGACTAACAGAATGAATGCTTAAGCCAGACTGACCAGATTTGAGGACCCTGACACTTAAAGACTCTGGGCAAATTATTTTATTTTTCTGCACTTTAGTTTTCTCATCTGCTAAATATAGGGATGACAATTGTATCTTTCTCATTAGACTGTTACAGGGTTAAATATATTAATATATAGAAAAGACTTACTACAATATTTGGTATAGAGTAAGCAATATATATGTCTTTTTATCTTTCTATGGAGTATCCATCTCAAAATATTTGTCACATTCTGACTTGAATTTGAGCTGTTCCTGCCATTTGATTGTAAGCCACTTGATGGCAAGGGGCATGTTTTCTTCTTGATGCCTTGCAAAGATTCTACCACTATATTTTGGGTAGTTGTTTGAAATGATTCCACTAGTAGAATGTGCCCAAATATAGAAAATAATACCAGAAGCTAATCTGTAACTGCGTGTCACTACATTTGAACATTTATCATTCAGTCTTCAAAACAACCTGGCAAGATAGGCACTAACGTTGATTCCATTTCATAAGTGAGGACACTAGGACCAGAGAGGTTAAATGACTTGCCCAAGGTCACACAACCAGGGAGGGAAGCTGGATTTTAATGCTCTCTCATGGCTTTGGAGTTTTATGGAAACTTTTGTTTCTATTCTAAGGAGACTGATATGAGTTTATTTCGTGTTTTCTTGGGTATGATTTTTATGTTCTTGTTTTTTCCTTCCTATTTTCTCTATTTCTTTTTATAATGTCACAGTTTCGCATCGTCTGTGTACCTGAGACTGGTAGAATACACCACTAGCTCCCCCTCCCCACCCCCTCCCCCACCGCATCCAATCACTTCCATTTTATGAAGGCCAAGAAATTATGTAATTTGCTTTGGTTGAATTTTATCTGAAACAAAAATAAACAGGTTTGAGGGAAGGCATAGGGAGTTTTCCTATAAATAAAATTTTGCAATTCTGGGGCAGGAAGTTTTCCATAATTTTTTTTTTAATTGAGATATAACAGAGTCATTGAACAAATCATAAGTGCATAGTCTCTTGAATTTTTACAAAGCAAATATCCAGGCAACTACCACTTAGATCAAGATATAGATAATTGCCAGTGGCCCAGAATCCTCTTTTGTTTTGGGCAGGGATTTATTTATTTTTTGACACCTATTATAGTTCAGAGTTCTTCTTTGCTTATGTCTGGGTTCTGGATGGTTGCATTCCTGAATAAAGCAAGTTAATATTATTCAATGATTTTAATAGTCTTATTTTTCCCACTATACTTTATACCCCTGCCATACACAGATAATGGACAGTGCTTTCAACCTCTCTTCATTCTGGGAAGCATGTTGCATGGCGGCAGGGGTAAGAAGGACGAGTGGGTAGGGGGGCTATGGGGCTGCTGAACTCAGTGCTCCCAGAATTGGCTCTTTTCTGCAGAAGCAAGTCTCTCAGAGTGACACTGCCCCAAGCTTCAGACTGCCCTGAGTCTGTGTGCAGACTCCTGTATTTCCCAAAGATGGCTTCAGGCCACACTCTTTCCCAGCCCCCAGAGTGTCCCTGAAAGCAGCTAGTCTTTCTGTGTGGGGATCACATCACCTGCTCCTGCTCTGTGACTGTGTCTCTTTCATGCTCGCTGTGTCCCTTTGATCTGCTGAAAATGTCCTTTTCTATACTTCTGATGAACATGAAATTAAACCTGGGGAGCAGAGCAGGGGAGGCTGGGGCTGGAGCAGGAATGTGTTGCCTGAGGCCCTGGCTGGGCTGTATTCCAGCGATTGAGAGACAGCTCTGGCCAATGGCCTTTGGAGAGGCAGCCCCAGAAAGGGACTGGCTGATGAGCTCTGCGAGAGCCCCAGCTCCCAGGGGTGCAGGGGCTGCCCATCAGGCTGCATTTTGAAGATTAGCAGCGGGACCTGGGAGCTGAGATGGAGGGGAGGAGTTGAGGGGGCTTTGGGGAGACTATTATCACCTGCTCTGCCTTCTGTAGATAATGCCACCCCCCCTTTTTTCATCTGGTGAGTCAGTGATGAGACAAACAGCCCTTGTCAGAGTCAGGTGTGTATTAGGTAAACCATCTCTATAAGGCAGATTGACTCAGAAGCCAACTGGAGAGATCTGGCCCCCTTATGGGTTCAAACCTCAACCCCTGATGATTAGCTCTTGAAGGAGAATCTTCACGAGGGAGGGAGCATAAGCCAAGTGCGAGGGGATCCTCAGGACATTGGCCCACATGTTTGGCATGTGCTGACTTTCTTCTTTAGCCTGATCTGGGCCCAAATGCCTTTCTGGGGCCCCTGCTCCCATAGGGACAAGACAGACCTTTGGCAAGCCTTCACTAAACCCTAGAAGAGATCAAGAGTGGGAAAGAAGTGGGAGAAATAGAAGATATATTTTAAATATCCTGGCCCACTTCTGTAATGGGTTCCCAATGCCAGCACATCCTGCTGTAACGGGCACATGTCCTACCCTCCAACACCTCAAGGCCTTGCAAACCTTAGATGGCCCTTTGCCCGGGATCCTGACACATTTCATCTTAGTCTGTACCTGCAGGGGTGGGGGGTTGTTTGTTGAAAATGAGAATGAAGCATCTGCCTTTTATTAACTGATAATATGTGCCTGTAAAATACTTCACATGCATTATTTAATTTCCTGGTTCCCAAAATCTTATGTTATGGGTATTCTGAAGCCCACTTTACAGGTGAAGAAACAAAGTCTCAAATGGATTAATGACCTAGCTCATGGCCATGTGAGCTAGTAAGTGGTGAAGTTAAGATTGAAATCCATGTCTCACAACGCACTACTCAAGACCTCCTTTAAACGCTGTCACACCTTCCTGGTCAAACCTGAGAGAAAACCAGCCTGCTGTCTTATGGGAATCTCTCCTTTGCTCCAGTTTCCAGGCTGAGCAACAGGACCCTTCTGGTCATTGCCCCAAGAGGGACCTGGACCTGGGTGACAGGTGTACAAATTTGCCCACAGGTGCCAGCATTGTAGCCCGATTACCCTGCATCATCCTTCTCCAGCATTCATAAAAGTACTCTACAAATTAAATAAAGAGGGGAGGGGTCAACACTTCACAGGCTGATTTCATGTTTTACAAAAGACTTCAGTAGAAGATTTTTTCATGGAGTAAACACAAGAGCGCATTTCAAGTACCCACTGATTTTCATACAGTCACTCAGGAACACAACTGCTCTGCATGAATAATCATGGTTTTGGTAAGAGCGGCCACCACTTACTGAACACCTACTATGTGTCTCATGAATTATTTACATATTTCATTTGTTCATCACGACTTAGCAAGAAGGCATGATCTTCCCCATTTCAGAATTGAAAGCATTGAGATACTCTCCATGTTTACAGACACTGCAGGCGGAGTGGAAGTACAAATTCTTCCTGCTGACTTTAGAGACGATGCCTCTTCCCATCCCAGATGGACATGGTAATAAGAACTTGTCTTAACAACCTCCCTCACCATCAGATCATTAGCACAAATAACCTTTCTTCTTTCTCTTCCGAATGGGGTACTAAATGTCAAATACTTGTCAATCGCTGATAAAATATCTTATTTGAACTCATTTTTCTCCTTTTGCTCATATTGAACTGTTCTCCAAAGTCACTGAGCCCCCTTCAAACCTTACTTCTTCAGTAGTCCCACTGTCGGGGTGCATCTTATCTACGACTCTTCCTAACCCCCCTCAGTATTCTTGGTCAAATCAATTCAATTGGCTCCACAAATATTCCTCGATGGCTTAGCTCCTTCCACTCCCTCAGAATATAATGAGGAGGGAGAAAGATTGTTCTAGGCCCTCAGGGATCTTATATTCAATTAGAGGTTGTCAGGAGTTAAATAAATAATTATACAAATTATTTATTGAATTAAAATTGTGATAAATGCTACCATGGAGAAATACAGTAAAAAAAAAAAAAGAATATAATCTCAATTCATTTAGTGCCTATAGAATACTTGGGACTATTCAATGTACTTTATAAATGCTAGCTTATTTGATTTTCTCAATAATCTTTTGGGAAAGGTCCTATCATTATCCCCACTTAGGGGATTAGTAAACCAAAGCACAGAGCAGAGGTAATGAGTTCGAGTCTCTTAGTTAGTGAATGGTGAAGACAGCACTTGGCTCTAAGAATTGTGGTTCCAGAGCCTGCATAATTATTATTTTTAAATTTATTTGAGAGAGAGAAAGAGAGATCACAAGCAGGGTGAGGGGCAGAGGGACATGGAGAAGCAGACTACCCAGTGAGCAGGGATCCCGGTGTGGGGCTTGATCTCAGGACCGTGAGATCATGACCTGAGCCAAAGGCAGACACCTAACTGACTGAGCCACCCAGGCACCTCCAGACCCGAGATTATTAATCACAAACTGTAAGAAATAGAGTATTGACTCCCGAAAATACTGTTTTAGTGGACACACTGTGGGGGGAGATGAGAGGGGGTGACAGGACAGGCCAGGGGGTGAGAGAGCCTATTTGTCAGAGTTAGGCCTCTGCCTGCACTCTTACCCTACCCCCCTCATCATTCTGGAAGCCCTGTTCTGCTGGTTGGCTCCTTCCACTTCCACTTTTCCAAAATGTTCCTCTTTTCTACTACAGTTTCCGAAGCCGATGTAAATTCTGTGTCTCCACTGATTAAAAAGCACACAGACCAAGAAATGGCAAAATGAACAAAAGGCAGAAGCAATGGCAGCTTGGTCCTTCTCAGCTGCAATTTCACGTTTGTCTTTCATGTTCTCTTCCTTCGTCTAGACCTTAAATGCTGGTGTTTCTTAGGTTCTCACATGGCATGAAAATTGCCTCTATCTCCAGGCTTGCCCCTGTTCCTTGGGTCTTGGTTCCTCACACACCTGTGTCCCCAGCCTGGACCTCCCGTGGGAGGCTCAGTCCTTGTACACCAGATCCCTCTGCCTGGATGCCTCTGGCAGGGCCCTCAAATCCATCAGGTCCCGAACAGACCAGATGACTTTCCCTCCCTCACACTGTTCTGTTTTGAATAAATCACTCCACTCTGGTCATTCGGCTTGAAGTATGGGACTCATCCTACCCTCTTCCTGCTCCTCTCCCGTATCACCACCTAAATAAATAGGAAATTCTGCCCACTCCACTTTCAGCCCAGCTTCTCTCTCCCTCCTCTTTCTGACACCCTAGTAGCCGCTTTCCCACATCCTCTTCTCTGGTCTTTGGCAACGGACCCCTAATTGACCTCCCTGCCTCCAGTTGGCTTTCCTTCCAACACACACTCTGCTGCTCCCAGTGCCATTTTTCTGAAGTGCAAACCATGGTGTTCCCTTGCTTGAAAGTCCAAGAAGAGTTGCGATGGACTGAGGGCACAATGCCTCAGTGTAGCTTACATGGCCTCTTAGGCCCTTGCTTCTACTTCCCTTCACCATGTTCCCCTCACTTCAGTCCAGCTCTCTGAAGTTTTCAGCACATGCTGGATTCTGTTATGCTCCTGGACCTTTCCACATGCTGCTTGCTCCTCCTGGTGAGTTTCTCCTCAATCTAAAGGCCGATTTCCTCCCTCATTTTAGCCTCTGTAGCATGTGATGTCTTGTATTTGTTTTTCAGCCTCCACTAGTTGCACTCATGAGGGGCAGTGTGTCTTCCTCTCCCTTTCTCTGGTGCCAGTGCCTCATGCAGTACTTGGCACAGGACAGCTGTTTGTCAAGTGTTTGTTGAGTGAATGAATGAACGCATAATTTTTCCGTGTTATAATGGGAGATGGTGACTTTTGTGTTGTTAACAATTCTGTCTAAGGTCAGTTGACTCATCGAGGAACTTTGGATTTGTATTAGCTTCCAGGTTGAGAGATGGGCCCTTAGAAGTAGTTTAAGGTTACTCTAAGATTTAGGACACTTATAGTGTGAAAGCATTTGAACATGGAACAGTGTTTACTGTTGAAGGTGTATCCATTCAGATTTCTCTCCTTGCCTAAAACTGTTCTTATGGAAGGCATTTTAAATCCTATTGAGATTTACTGAGTCCTCACTCTCTTTTGTGCTCATCTGTTAAGTGCCTTAAAAGGGCAATTGTGGTGTTATCCTGACAAAAGTTCACCAGTGAGATGTTCTCATTATCCCCAGTCAGCAGATAGCAAGTCTGAGTCCCAGGGTCACTAGCTAGTAGGGGGTGGAGTCAGGACTCAGACTCAGTCCCATCCACTGTGATTCACCTGTCACCTCCCCCTACTCTATATTATCTCAATTTTTTGAAACTGGTTGGGGAGCCAAAGTTTCATTTATTATAACATAGGCCAAGGGTTGGCAAACTTTTTCTCTAAAGGCCTAGATGGTAAATATGTGATTCTCTGCTGGGCATATTCTTTTTTGTTGGATGGGAGGGATATTCTTTTATTTTTAGAATCCTTTAAAAATGTAAAGACTGGTTTTAATGCATGGACCATAGAAACACAAGTCAAAGGACCATGGCCTCAGTAGGGTTTGCCTTCTGTCTACCTGCGCTTACCAAGTCAGGACACTTTTTTCCTCAGACCACGGAAACAACCCATGGAATTAAGTAGTATTTTAGCAAATCTTGTTATCTAGAGATCAAGTAGTATAATTCCACAGCAAACAGACTGACAGGCCCAGCCTCTTCCGCAGCTGCCTCCAAGGGTTTCATTAAATGCTGACCAGCCAGACCACTAATGTCAATTGTTTGCTCCGTGAACAGTTCTGTTTTATAGAATGTCAGGTACTGTTGGGAGCAAATATCTTAACTTTTCCATTCTGACCTCAACAATTTACATCAGGGCCCTCTCCCAAAAGTCTGTGGTAAAGCAGGGGAGGGGACTTAAGATCTCTGACTGTATGGTCTTAAATCTAAATCAATCAACAGACAAAGATTTTATTCCACACCTCCTCCCTAAGCTTCAGCGTTATATCTGGGAGGTACGGAAAAAAGCTTCCTCAAGGAATTTGAAATTCACAAAGGGAAGGGAAACCCAGTGGTCCTTGTTCTTTTGGGGGTGAGAGACCCCTTTCAGTATTGAGTATCAGGGTAGACCCTATCTTCCCTGATAGCGGCTGGGTAGAGAGACCCAGCGGCTAGTGTGGGGTTCATTTTCAAGATTTTTACTCTCCCAGAAGTCTAGGCACAGGCTCAGTTTAAAACCTCTTGCTTTAAACAATTGGAGAAAAACTAAATGCTTAAGTGTGTGGTATTGATTGAAGAATCGAAACTCTTCTGAGCCAGGCATGTCTCTGGAGGAATCTGTCCTCAGGCTGTCACCCACCTATTTCTGGGTCAACGCCATCACTCAGCCACCAGTAGGAAAGACTCATTTTCTTGGCGTTTCTGTCTGTGTTGTTCAGGGTGATGTGAGACCAAGTATGGAGCCCCAGAGGTTTGCTCCCCTCAATCCTCTGCTCCTTATCTCTGTGTGTCATGTTTTCTAGGCAGTGCCTTTAACAGGAGGGCATGGTTCCCTCATCAGCAGTTTCTTGAGAGTGTTTTACCACAAATGCAGGACAGCCCTCTGGGAAGAGGGAAGCACGAGCTGTCTCCTCAGACTCTAGCTCAATGAAGCCTGTGTTCAAAAGAAATTTTATTCTCCTTTCAAAATGGTGACCTTTGGGGTGCACCCGCCTGATGGGTACTGAGGGGCCAAGATGGCAAAACTGAGGGGTGGGGACAAGGGTCCTCTGGGGCCCCAGAGTGGGGACCTGAGGGTTGTCACTATTGATACCTGGCACCAAGAGAGTGGTACCAGAGGCGGCTCTGCTGAAATGGCCCTTCCCAACCCGGCATTTGGTTCTTGGTGTTTGTTCTCATGGCTGCTAGAGGGGTTTGGATGGTGTCCCCCAAATATCCAGGTGCACTTGGAACCTTAGAATGTTGGCTTCTTTGAAAATAGGATTTTGTAGATATGTTGGTTAAAGGATCTCAAGCGGAACTCATCTTGGCTTTCGGGTGGCCTCTAAATTCAATGGCGGGTGAACTTCTAAGAAGAAGAGCTCGCAGACCCCAGAGCAGGTGGCCCCGTGAAGACAGCGGCAGAGACCAGAGCGATGATGCCATAAGCCAAGGAGTGCCGGGAGCCACCGGAAGCTGGAGGACCCACGGAGGGTTTCCTCATTACAGCCAAGCACTCTGAGGGAATATATTTATGTGATGTTAAGCCACCTAGTCTGTGATGCTCAGTTACCCCAGCCCCAGGGAGCAAAGATGGCGGCTTTCTGATTCTGTGCAGAGCGGGTGAGCCCACCTCTTCCGGGAAGGAGACGCTGACTCCCCGCATGCGCAGGATGATGCTTGTAGAGAAAGGAGAGCCGTCCCAGAGCCTCGGATGTGAGGGACCTGCCGTTCTTGTTCTTGGATGTGCTAATTTATTGAAATATTCAGCGAACCACTTGACCTTTCTGGATGATGGTGTCTCTAGTCTGAAATGGAGCCAAATCTCTTCCCTACTTCTGCTTTTCCACCAGTTTCTAACACAATTTCAGAAATTCTAACTGATAACTTTATTGTCGCTACCGTCCAATCTTCCCCACCTCCCTTCTTTACTCCCTCAGTGTCTTCCCTCACAATTTCTTCTCCATCTGGTATCAGCCTCCCCACATCCATCATCCCAAACATTAAATCCACAATGAATTGAACGGTGATGTGTGAGACTCTACGTTAGTTGAGGTAGAGATCATTCATGCCCACTTCACAGCCGACTCCAACTACAGCATTTTCTAAGCCCTCATTTGTAATGCTGGCTCCACATTATCCGGTATAAAGGGATGGTTTAAGTTCAATGTAAATGCTAAGGGTAATATACTCATTTTGGTATTTTTAAATGGCAAAGAGCCATGTTTTTCTCCATGCGATTTTTCTCTCCAGCCCCTGCCCAAATGTCACTGAGTTTGGTTAAAATTGCAGATCTGTAGCATGTTATTGCAGTAGAAGTGAGCCTTTAGAGTTAAAGTAACTGGGTTTCACCCTCATTCCAGCATTGCTTCATGCGGCCTTGGGCACAATGAATGCCTGACATGCACCTGGTTTCACAGGCCACTGAGGAAAAGACACCCCACTTAGTGTTTAGACTATACTGTCTTCATCAGATAGATTGTAGCCACTGGATGTTAGCTCTCCTTGGTCCCTTTTCTATTTTTATTGGCTCACTTTTTGTTTCAAGATGGAAAACTGACCTATATTCAATGCAAAGCATTTCTTGGTATCTAGAAAGTATAGCTAAGACTTATAGAGTTCCTATCATGTGTCAGGCAATGTACTAAGCACTTATGTATGTTAACTCATAAGGAAGGTACTAGTCTTCTCATTAAGATGAAGAGACTGAGTTATGAAAAGTTTAGGTAACTTGCTCAGGTCTTCTCAGTTTTCCGGAGATAATGTCAGGACTTTATTCCAGGACATCTGGCTCTAGAATCTGACTTGAATCACTGTATACACCGCACTGAAGTTATTGAGGTCAACAGACAGTGAAACATATGGGCTTCCTGAGTGGCCCAGTTGGAACCTGGATCTGTTTCCTACAAATTTTAATCAGTGGCAGAATCTTAATAGTTGACCTCATGGAGGCCTCTGTATTAAGAATGGGTACAGGAGCACCTGGGTAGCTCAGGGGGTTAAGCATCTGCCTTTGACTCAGGTTGTGATCTCAGGGTCCTGGGATCCAGCCCTGCATTGGGCTCTCTGCTCAATGGAGAGTCTGCTTCTCCCTCTTCCTCTGCCCCTTACCCTGCTCTCTCTTTCTCTCTCTCTTAGATAAATAAATCTTTTTTAAAAAATGGGTATAAATGGCAAAAACTCAAAACAATTTACCAGTGGTCAAAATCCCCTTCCCTTGAGGACTATCCTAAGAGAAAAATAGGTAGTCAAGAACAATGGTTCCCCACAAGGGTTTTGGTAGCAGAACTGAGTTGGAAGCCACTCAGGAGTGCTAGGACTTGGGCTGGGTAGTTGTTGATCTCTCTCAGGCTGAGTTTCCTCTCTGGAACCTCCTCACAGAGAAACGGTAAGGATCCAGGGAGATGATGCAAAGTATGTCAACTGCCAGGCAAAAATAACAGCCAATAAATGCTGTTGTGTGGTCATGAAAACCGTGGACGCAGCGGTGTCAAATCCATTGTCAGGATATCCTGCGTGCCGTAGTCACTTGGGAAGTATAGAATTCCTTTAAAATCGGAATGAAATTACCAACATCTACAAATGAAAAGTTCTTTATTTTCCATAGATTAGAGTAGAATAAAGGCTATCTCTGCATGGATGCCACTGTGGGTTCTGGAGGACGGAGAGAGGAGTAGAGTTAATTAGTGAGAAGGGATTGTGCCCAACCTGGGTATATGCAGGGAAAAATGTCAGATGCCAAGTGTGAGGCAGTAGGAAAGAACCAGTGGAGGCCCTCACCACTCATCCCACCTGAGTGGTCAAGAATCTACCTGTGAGGTATGGTCCTGGAGAGAGCCAGAGATTATTCTAAATGCTGTAGGCTAAGCATTATCTTAAGAAAGAGTAAAAAATATATTTTACTCTTACTCGTACAACTTATTTTCAAGTATATGTGTGTGCGTGTTGTGTGTGGATTGTTGATATGTGTGCGTGTGTATGTGCTGTTGGGGTTAATAAAATAAAAAGTCATTTAAAGACTTCATTGAGGAGCACCTGGATGGCTCAATGGGTTAAGCCTTTGCCTTTGGCTCAGGTCATGATCTCAGGGTCCTAGGATTGAGCCCCGCATTGAGCTTTCTGCTCAGCAGGGAGCCTGCTTCCCTCTCTCTCTCTCTCTGTCTGCCTCTCTGCCTACTTGTGATCTCTCTCTCTGTCAAATAAATAAAATAAAATCTTAAAAGACTTCATTGAATTCGTAGTAACTCCTTGTTATGTATTCTTCAATCGGCAAATAGTCAAAATACCAATATATCAAAGTAATTTTTTATATTAGAAAGTGTGTACACACTACACTGTACACACTACACTGATGAAAGTGTGTAGCACAATGTCTTTGTGTTCAGCTGCTCAGCAACAGTTTCCGTCCTTGGTCTTGCAGTCATGGACACAGGTCTGGCTCTTGCCAGGAAAGGGTCATGTGCCAAGACTGCAGGTCAGGAGGTAGAAGAAACAGAACTTCAGATGGATCTAGACTGGGGTAAACTCTGAGGCCACAGGGACATGGGAGACATCCTTGATAACTGCATTGTTCCCCAGGAGATGGATTCAAATTCATGGTGAGGATATACAGATGGGCTTCTCCCTAGGAAAGAGCTAAACCAAGGTGCAGTGTTTCTGGTTTGTTGGGGTAGGGTTTGAGCTTCCCTGGGGCATGAGAAATGACATGAAAAGCCAAGGAGCAGAGAGGAGAGAACTCATCTGGTTTCCCTATAGTGGGGACAGAGAGAAGGCTGCAGCCCAGTGCCCATGGGGTCCCTAGCAGCAAATTCTGCCTGAGGCGCTGCTGACATCATTCATATGGGGAGTGAGCTCCTACAGATTTCCAGAGTGGGTTCTCTATTTCAGTAACTAATGGTGCAGTGTTGGTGGGAAGCACAAGCTTATTCCTCACAGCTGGGCACATCAAAGGCAGTCAGAAAAAAATAAAATGTACGATTTTCCCTCCCTCCCCACACCTTACTTGGGTGGTCATCCAGTCTCTGCATATGCATCTTTAGTGATATCCGTCCCTTTAGGGGTCAGGTCGGGTCACATTCCACTTAGGGGAAAGTAGACCTGTTTATTATTGAAGATGGGGTGTAGCAACTTATCCCAGATTCTCACATGACTACTTGGAAAGAGGTGAGGTTATGATGTTGAATTGCAAGTCTGAAATCCAAATTAGGAGCTGACTATCTTTGCAGAAATTTTTAGTAGCACATTTGAATACAAGTAAAATTGTTACATGGGCAGTAAGTGTGTGTATGTGTACGTAAGAGAGAGAGACAGAGACACAGAGAGAGAAGAGGCAGATGGATAGGCACAGATTAGAGAGGAGAGAAATTTTTTCTTTCTTTCTTTCTTTCTTTTTTTTTAAGATTTTATTTATTTAAAAGAGAGAGGAGTGGGGGAGCAGAGCAGAGGGAGAGGGAGAAGCATGTTCCCTGCTGAACAGGGAGTCCGATGCAGAGCTCAACCCCAGGATCCTGAGATCGTGACCCAAGCTGAAGGCAGACACTTAGCTGACTGAGCCACCCAGTCACTGCAGGAATTTTTTCATAAGTGTTGAGAAATATGGCATCCTTTCAGGAGGCAGGACCTAAAACACAAAAGTGTCCTTTCAACTCCACACATCTGGAATTCTCTGTCTTCTCTGAAGTTTATGATTGTTTCAGTTGCTAATCATCACGCAGGTGTGCTCTGCCAGGCCCCCAGCTAAGTGATTTCTATACAGAGCAGTGCCCACCCCTTGCAGTGGAGGAAGCATCTTCTCCATTTAAAGCGAGGAAAGCGAGGCTCAAATTCATTAAACGACTTTCTCAAGATCACAAATTCATCCGAAGCTGAGCAGAAGCTACGCTTTGTGAATCACCCCTGCACGCATCGCTCATTTCTATACTTCCCTGGACCCGAGCCTGCCTTTCACTAGTAGGATCTCCGAAGCTAGAATTAGAATCTTAGAATTACTATTCAAACCTTTCTCCCAAATTGTGCATAATGGGATCACAAATTTAGCTCCCAACTTCGCGCAGAGGTGCAAAAGAATAAAATATGAAATTTTACTTTCGTCTATAATTAACTTGTTCTTTCTTCTGCGCTTCCACTTAGTGCGAAAATAAATTAACTCCATGTCCGGTCTTATATAACCTTAGTCCCATTTTAAGTTAAATAATGCCTTCAGGTAATGTGTTAATTTCACTCTAGGAAAAAAAGAAGTCTGAGACTCATGGAGCGCTTCTCTTTCTTTGGAATTTGGGCATAAGGAGGTGGGGTGTGTGGGTTGGCATTGGCAGATATATTAGGACAAATAATTCCAGTTTCTATAACAAACAACCCTCCTCAAAAAAAAAAAAAATCTTTGCGGCTTAACACAAACAAGGTTTATCTCCCCTTCATGTAACATTTGATGTGGGAATGGCTTTCACCAAGTGGTGACTTTGATTCAGACTCCTTTTGTTTCTTTGTTTTGTTTTGTTTTTCCTTTAAAACATCCCTTTCTCTCCAATACATGACCTTAGTGCTTTTCTGGGAAGAGAGTGCATAAAGGGATTGTGCATGGGTGAACATTAATAGTGCTCACGTTCCATTTATCAGAACCTGGTCACAAGGTCTCCGCTGAACTGAATGGGGAGATGAGAAATGTAGTTTTCCTGTGTGCTCAATAGAGGACACAAGACCAGCAGGACCTAGACAGAGTTTGCTGCCATGAGGAGTTTCTCCCCTGCCCTGTGGCTAGTTCCTCCTGCTAATGCTGGCTGCCAGCTCCCCTCTCCCACCTAGTCACTGGGTACCTCGTCTACTTCTGATGCTAAAGTGGTGCCTGTTGTAACTCAGTGTCTTTTGTCTTGGCTCAGCCAACACCTCCAGTGGAGCTCCCTGCTGCGTTGATCTTGCCTTGGCTCCCGCTGGCCCTTACTACTGAGCCTCACACTATGTCTCTGGTCAGCTGGCTGGCCAGAAGTTCACAGCCAGCCGCTCTTGTGGGGTCATCCTGTATTATCATGGGGAGCCCAGTGAACCTCAACTTAGGAATCGACCTAAACTCATAGCTGCCCCGTGCCTGACCACACACCAGGAATGATCTCTGTGAAAGCCTGGGTTGGTAGGAGGCTGCCTGTTAGCTAAGATTCTTTCCAGAGTTCCAGAAGAACAAAAGGATGGATGCTTTCTCCCATTGGTGCTTCTGACCTCTTACCTAGTATACCTTCTTCTCTGTACCAGGTCCAGATTGGGGGAGCGGTGAGTCTGTGCTGTTCTCTGTGCCTGATCCTCCCCACCTTCCTCAGGATCGCTCAAGGGTGGGCTTTTCTTCCTTCTCCCTCTGCCTTAGCCCCTCCTCACAGAACGGGCCTTCGCACTTAGAAAAACACCAAAGACTGAGTCCGGGAGCTGATTGAGACCAGGTGTCCGAGTGTTAAAGAAGGAGATGAAGAGATTTGAGTAATCCTGTCGCAGGACAATGGCCTGGCTTGCTGGTTATTGCTGAGCGTCAACAATCTAGATTTTGACTTCCAGAATTGACTATTACCTCCGTTTTTTCCCTTTATATTCATTCTATAACAATTTCTAATCTCTCCCAGGCAGGCAGATGCCCAGGCTGGAGAGTAAAGGAATGTGTATTCAGACAAAAGAGAAGCCTCATTTAATTTAGAATGCATCTGTTTAATGAGGATCATCTCAGGATTATGGGCCAGGATGCCTTCATTTAACAAATTATTATCTTCTGAGCACTGTTCTAGGTAATGGGGATACTGCAGTAAACAAAGCAAACTGCCCTTGAGAAGCCTATATACCTGCGAAGTGGAGGGACACAGAGTCAGAGAATATATGTATTCTAGAATGCTAAGTAAGTGAGGGTCTATGTACATGACACGAAGCAGTGGTAACTGCTGGGGGAAAACACGGAGGGGAAGGGATGGACAGGGAAGACCTCACTGCGAAGGCAGCTTGTTTTGTTTTTAAAGATTTACTTATTTGAGAGAGAGAAAGAGAGAACGCATGAGCATGTATGTGTGGTGGGGCAAGGCAGAGAGAGAATCCCAAGCAGACTCCATGCTGAGCATAGAGCCCAATGTGGGGCTTGATCCCACAACCCTGAGATCATGACCTGAGCCAAAACTGAGAGTCAGAGGCTTAACTGACTGAGCCACCCAGGCAGGCACTCCCAGAAGGAAGCTCTCAAGTAAAGACCCGAAGAAGTTGAGACAGTGGGGCCTGTAGTTTTTGGAGAAAGAACGTGGCAGGCAGAGGGGACTATGGGAACAAAGGTATGAGGAGGCCAGTGAGGCCAGTGGAAAGCAAAGATATCAGGGGTAGTGGTAAGGGTGTGCAGATGATGTTGAGTCTTTATGCTTCGTGCTAAGTGAGACGAGGAGCCCCCAGGGGGTTCTGAGCGGAAGAGGGATTTGGTCTGACTTCCATGTTAACAGAACAGCTCTGGGCCAGTGTTAGCATGAGGGTTCGGGCCACAGTGGCTCATGCAGACACCTCTGCAGGAGATCCCAAGGGGGCAGGGAACGTGTTCCTGCATGCAGAGGTCCATAGAGGTTGGACAGGCTTCATCGTCAGGAGACTCTTCTCTCTTATTCAGTTCCTATAGGACCGAGGTTGCACTCTTGCCTCCAAGCTAAATCTGTGCCACCTGTTTTTATAAAGGTTAATTGGAACACAGCCACGCTTATTTTGCTGAATTATTGTCTGTGATTTTTTTCTGAGCTACAATAGCAGGGTTGAATAGCTGTGACAGAAACCGTATCATCCCTAAAGCCTAATATATTTACTAACTGGCCCTTTTAGGAAAATGTTTGGTGACCCCTGCTACAGGAAACAAATACTGGAAAACATCCAGGGAGGAAAATCAAAGACATATGAAATGTGGGAATAAAATATAGTGGAAACTAGAAGATGTCAAAACACGATGCAAATTCACTAGCACCAAAAATATGCCATAAAATGAAGAGGAAATAGGAATTAAATTGAAATCTAACTTCCTAGAAGTTGGGTGATTTGGAGATGTCAGAGGTGAAATTAGTTAAGGTGGTCACACTGGTAACAGCATTGGTGAAAGAGTTATCTGCCGTATACCTGCTGTCCCCACTAGAAAACTTAGTGGCTCACAAGCCAGGCTGAAAAATTCCATCATAGGTTAGACGGGATACATCTGCATTTGACCTGATTTGTTAATTGCCTTGCCTTTTTTTTTTTTTTCAAAGTGTCTCGCTTAAGTATATGCGGATTTAGTCTAAGAGATCAGCAACCCCTTTCCATTATCAGCTCCTGTATATTAATGTCAGATAATAGCTAGTAATAGCCTTAGTACTTTTAGAAGTGTGTTTAATTTTGCAAAAATAATGGGGGCTTTCTTCTTCTCCCACATCCCATTCCATGCTTCATTCCCTCTGCTGAACATCACCAGCTCAGCCCAAGGCAGCCGTGGGGCGCGGACATTTCTGGCTGATGTCGGACTGTCGGGCGCTGGGTGGACAGCTCCCAGCTCCCTTCCCACCTGTGCCCTCTGTGAAGCAGCTGCCTGGCCTCCTAAGTGACTGACTATAGCAGTTTAATCGGTTCCACTCAGTGCATGCATAGTCACCAAGACATTTTCCAAATTACTTATAATTAATGCTCTAGTCATTACAAATGAGTTGGTTCAGACCAACTCCAATTCCCTATTCAGCGGCCCAAGCAGGCGGCATAGTCAGAGCTGGGGTCACGGGTCCCACAGCCCCCCGAGAGGAGGGTGTCGTTGCCCAGAGTCATACCTGTTGCTGCAAATAAAGTCACGCTGATAAGTGGTGTTGGTGTGGATGGCAGTTATTTAAGTTGTGTTTTGCGACCTCCGGTGCAGGAGTATCGTTGGCCACTCATACAGCTCTGGCTCTTCCTGCTGGGTCAAGCGAGATTCATGCTTTCTCAGCCCCATCAGTGCATATACACAGGTACACACACGGAGGTGTGCAATCACACCGTAGGATATTTTTATACAATGTCAAAAAGGTGTGGTCTTTATTCAGTACCACGTGGAGAAAAAGATCCTTTGTATTTATAAATTCTTTCATCTTAGCCCAAAGCGCTATTCTAGATCAACTTCATCTCATTTCTCTGCTCCTCAGCCCATAAAGTCAGAGCGTTGAGGATGACCCCCCTCATGTGGCATGTGAAGAGATTTGGGATGGGGTGAATTAAATGATGTGTTGTCAGTCGGAACTTGCGGAGTTCGCATTAGAAAGTCTGGTTCCCTCCTCTCTGCCTTCTTCTTTTGCTTTCCTTCTCTTCTTCCCTTCTTCTTTCTCTTCCTCCCTTCTCTCCATGTTTCCATGCCTCCATCTCCCTCCCTTTTCTCTCTCATCAGTTGCTTGTAGGGAACCTGGAGGTACTTTCCTAGGTGCTGGCGATGAGGAACAGTCATCTCAGTGAAACAGGGAACACAGACATGGTCAACACATCAGAAAGATGCAGTGTTGGAAAGGAACAACAGATGTCTAAGTAAGGCATTGTGGAACTTTCTAGGTGGGAGGAGGCTAAATCCTCCTGGAGGATTAGTAGAAAATTTTCTCCGGAAGTAGTATCTGTGTTAAGGATGGAAGGAAGTATAGGAATTTTATAGATGAAAGAAAAGGTATAGGCAGAGGGTAGAGCTTTTGCAAAAACATAGCCTTGTGTAGGGTGGGACTGCAAGACTCTCAGCATTATGGAGGCACAGGGGGCTCCTTTCTGATCAGCCGCAAACCCTGACCACAGCTTGGCCCATTCCTGAGACCACAGGAACAGACACCAGGAGATATGTCATAAACATTGTCTGCAATAGATTAATCCTTCCTGTCTGTTGCCAGCCTTTGATAGCTGTTCCTCTTTCTTCAACAATGAAAAGAGCCATGTCAGTCTAATGACTGTCATATTACCTCCCATTAACTTCATTATTGGACACTAACTGTTTCTAGTAATAATTCATTCACTGGTAATGACTTGGTGTCTGATTCCTGGATAATTGCTGTCACAAATGCGATCAGACGGGTGCTCCGGGTTGTTTCTCCATCTGGGATTGAGGCACAGATCAACTGGGGGCTCAGAGCTCATAGGATCTTCCTCGATTTGACAGGGAGAAGTCACCTCATGAGTGACAAGACCAGAGATTACTCCTGGGGATTCTGGAAACCTGACATCGATTTTTTCTTTCCCTTGGGATTGTGGACCGCCACGGTGAGTCTGGGTATGTCTGTGCCCATGCACTTGGCCATTGCTTAGTGGAAACATCAGGCCCTTCTCTCACTTAAGAAATAGTAATTGAGGGTGCCTGGGTGGCTCAGTTGGTTAAGCAACTGCCTTCGGCTTGGGTCATGATCCTGGAGTCCGGGGATCGAGTCCTGCATCGGGCTCCCAGCTCCGCAGGGAGTCTGCTTCTCTCTCTGACCTTTTCCCATCTCATGTTCTCTCTCACTCTCTCTCTCTCTCTCAAATGAATAAATAAAATCTTCGGGGCGCCTGGGTGGCTCAGTGGGTTAGCCTCTGCCTTCAGCTCAGGTCATGATCAGGGTCCTGGGATCTAGTCCCACATCGGGCTTTCTACTAAGCAGGGAGCCTGCTTCCTCCTCTCTCTCTGCCTGCCTCTCTGTATACTTGTGATCTCTCTCTGTCAAATAAATAAATAAATAAAATCTTTTAAAAAATAAATAAATAAAATCTTAAAAAAAAAAGAAACAATAATTGATATCTGGCCAGAAGCTTCGGAGGATTAAATTTTTTAAGCCACGACATACAGAGGCCTTCACTGCAAATTACTCAAACTTCACTCAAATTGCCCACCTTTATTTGTGAACAGAGATACGGTACTTGTTTGGAAGACCAAGAAGGGAACTTCTGGGATAATGTGTGGTTGGTAGTAATGTTAGAAAGAGGAGTGAAATCTACTATAGAATTAATGGGCCAGGCTGTTTCAAAATATCAAAGAGCAGAGAGAAGGAACCAGAATGAAAACGAAGAAGAAAGGAAAATGAACAGATGTTCATGAGGGACCTCAGGCCAGCCTACTAAGCTGCTTTCCCACCAACACCATTGGGAGAGACCACTTCTATAGAAGTAAGGCTGACGATGTGAGGCCTGGCCAGGAGCAAGTCTAACTTTCTCCTTCCATGCAGAATTGCACCTTTGCTAGATCAGAGAGTAGTCTTGAAATTTCTTGGACAAATAGTTACCAAGTTGATTTTCCTGCGTAATATTCTTTGGCTTCAGATTCACATACCTGAGCTGATCAGCCTCCTCAATTCATGACACAATAGTAATATTACCCCATGATATCCTATTCCATAATTTTTGACTGCTCTGTTTCCTCTGTTCACGTTTTTAGCCCTCCTTCTGTAGGCACTGATTCTTGTGTGCATCATACATAACCTTGCTGGCTCTATTGGTTTTCTATTGTTGCCTTAACAAACGACCCCAAATATAGAAGCATTCAATGACACAAACTTTTTCTCTAATGGTTTCTGTAGGTCAGAATTCCAGCCACCTTGGCTGGGGTCTCTCTGTTAAGGGTTCTACAAGGTTGAAATCCAGGTGTGTGCTGGCCTCCGTTTTCATCAGGGGGCGAAGGGAGGGGGAATCTCCTTCCTAGCTCATTCACATTGTTGGCTGCATAGACATTCTTTGTGGGCATTGGTGAGAGTCATTCTTTGCATCTAGATGCCACTCCACTTCCTGGCTCATAACCCTCTCCATCTTAAAGCTAGCAACGATGTGTTCAATCTTCCTGTGCTTAGCATTTCTCTTATTAGAATCTCTCCAACTTCCTCTTCTTCTCTCCTCTCTGCTTTGCAGGGGAAGTTGATCCCACCTCCGCGTCCCCCCTTCAAAGGTACAGGATAATCTCCCTACTTTCAGGTCACGTGTTTAGAAAATTTACTTCCATCTGTAAAGTCCTCTTTGCCATATAAGATCATGTATTTACAGTTCTGGGGATTAGTGAGTGTCATCTTCTTGGAGGTCATAATTTTGCTTCCTATTATGACCCAACTTTCGTTTGCTTACTTACAAGAATAGCCTTAAAAAACTGTATCATTTGTATATATCAAAAAATTAAAGGAGCACCTGACTGGCTCAGTTGGTAAGTGTTTAAGTCGTGATTTTGGCTCAGGTCATGATCTTGGGGTCCTAAGATTGAGCCCCACATTGGGACTCACTCATGACTCACTCATGAAACCTCCTTAAGATTCTCTCTCTCTCTTCCTCTGCCTCTCCCCCTCCTCCCTCCCTCCGACCCTCTTTAAAAATAAAATAATAGTTTAAAAATTACGGAAATAATTTTGTGCTTTTAATCTTACTTTCCTTTACTTAAGATCACCTTTTTATTTTTTATTTTATTTTTTTATTTGTATATTTTATATATATTATATTTTATATATATAAAATGTTATTATAAATAAATAAAAAATAAAAATAAATAAAAGTATATATTTATATTTTATAAATAAAAATAAATAAAAATACATATAAAATATTTATATTATATATATTTTCTATTTATATATAAATAAATATATATTTTACAATATATAAAATAAATATATTTATTTTAATATATATACTTTTATATATTGTAATATATATAAATAAATATATAAATAAATAAACAAATACATATGTATAATATATAAATATATAATAAATATATAAATATATATTATATTATAAATAAAAATAAATATATAATAAATAATATATATATTTTTTATATATTTATTTTTATTTATAAGATCATCTTTTTAAATCTTTCCTGTTCATTATTTCTAACCCATATGTAGCATTCTTTCATAGACTTATATGAAATACACTACGTTTTATTTATTCATATTCATAACATGAACACTGCATAAACAGAGCTGCAGTGAATATTTGTGTCTGTATCTCGATATGGTCCCATGTGGAAATTCCTGCATGATGTTACATCCATGAATAGGATTTCCGGGTATCAGGTAAAGCACATCTAACTCCACGACATCCGGGTTTCCAGATTGCACTCTAGAAAGGATGTCCCAGTTTGATTTCCCATTAGCAAGTACATCAATGCCCATTTCCCCACATCCTTGCCAGTGGTTTCCTTGCCAATATGCAATCTTGGCCCTGTCACTTTCTTGCTATGTACACTTTGGTTAACATACTTAACATCTATTTCCCTCAGTTTCCTCCCTTGAAAACAGAATGACTTTAACTAGCATCTTCTTCATAAAAGTATTATGAAGGTTAAATGAGTTTTGCTCAGCGTAGGGCCTGGCACATAATAGGTGTTACTACTTTAGTTGATTTTCAAATATTTACAATATACGAGGCATAAAGTTGCAATGTTTTGGTTTTAATTTGCATTTTTTCATGATTAGGGGGGTAGAACATCACTTCATATACTTACTAGCTGTTCTGATTTTCCTTTCCCTTTTTGTGACTTGCCTATTGTATAGTGAATAACAGTTTCCAGTGTTTCATGGCCTGTGTTCATCCTCACAAATACCAAAGCCAAGTCCTCCATATGTCTAATATTTAAACTAGCTTACGTACTGGGAACTGTGCAGGAAGATTCTGCCCTTGGAAGAGAATCACTGACAAATAACAGTTCTTGTTCCACACCGGTGTATCTCATAAGCACCCCTACCATGCAATCGTGCTCTGCCTCAGTCTGGTCTTGTTCACTCTGCACCAAGAGTTAGCCTCACTGCTTACAGAATATCACTGTTGTGGCATCTGAGTGGCTCAGTCAGTTGAGTGTTAGACTCTTGATTTTGGCTCGGGTCATGATCTCAGGGTCGTGGGATTGAGCCACGTGTTGGGCTCCCCCCTCAGCAGAGTCTGCTTAAGATTCTCCCTCTCACTCTCTGTCTGCCCCTCCCCTGACTCCCTCTCTCTCTGTCTTTGTCTTTCTCCAATAAATAAATAAAATCTTAGTAAAAAAAAAAAAGAATATTACTGTCATTAGGGTTGTAGATTTGGTTCTGGTCTAATTTTATCCCATTTATGCTCAATCTGTGCCTCAGGGATAAGTCTGTGGCCTCACCATTGATTGGTCCCAAAAGGGAAAGCATCAGAGAGGTGAGAGTCTGACTCCCTGTTACTCCATCTCCACTGCTAGAAACACAATGGAAGGTCTGGACGAGCCACACAAGACATTATTGTACAGGGCAAGGACCATTATAAATGGGCTAGTCCACAAGCAAATTGACAAATGGAACTTTCTGATATGTATAGAAAACATGATTCATAACTTAAAAACAAAAGGAATTCAATTTACTGAAACATTCCATGGAGTTAGAAATTGGTGAATTCAAACACCATCAAAATAATGAAACAGTCTCACTTTGTAACTCAACTGGACTATTTTTCATTTCTTAATTTTTAACCTTATTAATTGTAAAGGTTGTTGATGTATTATTTCTGAAAGATTGCAAATAGTTTATAGTCTCTGTGTGGTTTCCGGCATACCCAAAGGGCACTATATTCTTACGGTTGTTCAGCATTCTCTTTTTGTAAAATTTTTCAAGTTCATGTTTATTGCTTTGGGAATCTTTAATTAAAAATGACCACATGGCTCAAGAGACAAACTCCCTGGAGGCGGGGCCCTGCAGATGAGAGCAAATGATATTAGAGTAGATGGCAGGATGTGGTCTGCTGGGATGGGAAGTTAGGTTCCATGGTTTGAAAGGATCAGGTTTAAGGAGATCCATTGTTTTCAAGAGTCAAGAGACCCCTGCTAGACCAACTGGTGTTTGGAAGCAAAGTTTTAGCTGATTTGGGATAATTGATAAAGAGGTTCTCTCCTAAAACTGTACAGACTTCCAAACCCATGGTGTATAAAAAGTCTCCCTTGTAGGCTGTGGTATTTGGGAAAAAATATTGGTATCCATTGATATTTGGACACACCTTTAAAAATAGTTATAGGTAATAACCAAGCACCATGGAGTGTGGATTTTTCCCTATCTTAGCCTCAAATGTCACAGTGACTTGTGAGAAAGTCGGTCTGTTTCACCCAGAGAGGAAACGCATGTGCCCAGAGCCCGCTGCAGGATTCTCCTGAAGACATCTACTTGTGAGCAGCTTGCTGGGCCAGTGAGTAGTCTCAGCTCTTAGCACATGCCCAGTTATCTGTGGAAGTGAGCCTTATATTCTACAGGATGGCTTTTCCAATTCAATCAGGCAACAACTTGAATTCAGGAGTCCTTTCCTGATGGAGAACACTTCATAATTTCTGCTCTGGTCAGGAATTTGTCTGACTCCTCTGTCTTGGAGGATTTCCTTATGTTTCCATTTTGCTCACATTTCCCAGGGACATTCTTCTAACCAAATGTACCAGAATATGGTAACAGGAAAATTTTGTCTTTATTTTCCATAAATCCAGCAACCTTAGAACAATAACTTCTTGAATGGAGTCCCTGCTATGACTCAGAAGACTCCAGTTAAAAGAGCTGTTGGTAGAAGGTCATCACCTAACAAAGGGAGTATCCATAAATCATAATTAAGAACAATATCTACTAATACTTACTAGAGATAACACATATTTTGAACATCATGCTAAGCCCTTTAAATGCATTATCTCACTTAATCCTCTCAAAGACCCTATGATGTCAATATTATGATCATTATTTCCACTTTGCAATGAGGGAAGTGAAATATGAAGACGATCACTAACTTGCCCCAGCTAATAATTAAAGGGCCTGGTATTAAGCCTGATTTTGTGTGATTCCAGAGCCCCAGCTATCAATCACCACTATATTAACTGCTGCCCCAGCTGAGAAAGTTTAGGTTTTGTCACCTATTACATACGCTGTGAAGGATGCAAGGGGGATTGCAAGTGTTTATAATGAGGGTCAAGACAGTGGTTCAGGCCATAAGTACTCAGTCTTTGGCAGAAGAGAAAGCTCTGTGGGCTGGAGTTGTCAGGGAAGTAATTATGTAGTAGGTGGGCGTGGAAAAATGGGAGAGGATTTGTCCAACACTTTAAAGAAGGGGATGATTTCTGGATAACAAGGTAAACTAAATAACCACACCCCCCCCCCAGAAATACTTAAAAAAAAAAAAAAAGACAATTGAGTCATATAATAGACTATCTTCTGACCAGTGCCTAGAATAATACTATGAAGTCCTATGACAACTTTTGCATTCTCAAGAAAAGCTGTTACATTATCTCTTATTCCAAGAGACAGGGAAAGATCTATATCTGAAAGACCTGCCCTGAAGACCTCATTCTAAAGCCTTGTGTAATGAAGCTAGTCAGATACCAAGGTTCTTATTACTTTTCAACCCTTGGGAAGATTCCAAAATGGCAGCTGTTTTGACAGATCCGTGATATTAATGGAATTTTGTCTAGAAGGGAATAATTTACTTAGGCATGCCAACTCAGAAGCAATGATCAAGAGGAACTTGGGCTGCTGATAGGAACATAGGTCTCCTCTTCTGAATGAAGAGGTGATATGACGGAAAGAAGAGCTTGCCTTTTGTTGGTTGTGTCCTCTGGTCCGTGGCATGGTCTTCTCCATCCTGAATTATTGGGTGACATAACATGCGCTCTAGCAGAACACATTATTATTATTCAGGAGCGAGTGACTTGAAATTGAAATGCTCACACGGTTGTGAACTCCAACAGCGTTAAAAATAAATCCCTTTATCTGTTCTACATTCCTGGGTTGGTATTCTTTTGCATTGGAGCCCCCTTTAAAAGATGTGTGGCCTGTGCGTTGAACAAGATCGAATGTGACTTTGCAAAAATAGAATGCCTGGTGTCTCCTCTTTCCCTCTCCACTCGACAATGCAAGATAAATTCACTCCACGGGAACCTTTTGTGGGCTGTACTGCTCAGGCAATTTGCAGTTTGCTGGGGGAAAGGCAGCTCACGCTACATTTATCACCCCCTGCCGCCGGCTACAATTCAACCCACTTCGAACCACTGAGCAGAGGTGCTGATGGGGGCTCTGGCATTAGAATTCCACATCATAATGGAAGTGCAGGGAAGCAAAAGACAAATGTATCTGGACCACTCCAGGTCTTCACTAAGGAAAGGATCAAAAGTATGACACTGGGTGATGGGGACCAAAGATGAGTGTTTTGCAATAATAAAAAATATGATTGCATTCTTCCTCCTCTTTTATAGTTTTCCTTCTGGTTATCCTCACTCAGATAGTGAGTTTTCTATTTTTATCAGAATCATCAACTCATATTGTGAGCAGTAGCCTCAATTTCACTCTATAGTCCCTGTACAACACAACATTGCCCAAACAAATAAAAAATACAAGGGCGTGACCCATCTTCTTTTTCTTCTTCTACTTCACCCAGGGGCTTGTTTTCTAAAACAACCAGGCAGGCAGACAAAATGAACAACAGAAAATGGGTATAGCTGACTGGTTGGGTGGGGTTAATGTGTTAGTCAGCATAGGTTAGGTTATGCTGCAGAAATGAGCAACTCCCAAATCTCTCCAAGCCAAAGTGTATTTCTCATGAAAGTCAAGGGAGGAGTCTACATTATGTGGCTACTCAGGGACCCAGGCTGATGGGGCACAAGTTTGTTGTGGCACCATCTAGAACACACAGGCTTGTCAATGGTTCTGGCAGAAGAAGAATCTGCTGGAGAGTCTCCCACTGGCAATGAAGTTCTTTGAAGCACATTCTTTCCAACCATAGTCTATTGTCCAGAACCTGTCACATGGTCTGCGAACTGCAAGCAGTTGAAGGAGGATAATGCTCTTGTGTGCCTAGAAGGAGGGGTGAATTGGTCATGGGTGAACCCTAGAAGTCTTTCCTGCTGTTTTATTATGTCTCTACTCTAGGTTGGATTAGTGAAGTAGAACTAAATGGAATGATGGTGTTTGTTTTAAAAACCTGATATACTTATCATTTCTTTTTATTTCCAGTTACAATGATGTTCATAAATGTTCAAACAGTCACAGGATTTTGGTACTAAAAGGACTAAAACAATCTCTTATTTGAAAGGATAGGAAGGATGAGGCTGGAGGGGTTATTACTTATCCATGGCCTCCCAATTGTCATCAAAGACAAGTTAATTTTCAGGCTAGTACTCTCTCTATATCAAGTTGCCTTCCCTTGTTGTAACCCTTGGGTGGCATCGGCGGTAGAGGGAGTGTGAACTCAGAAGGCAATGTGGTGCAAGTCTGAACAATAATGAAAGTGAGACATGATGAGACTCGGTGACAAAATGGACAGCATATGACTTTACTTGCAGTCTTACCACCCAATGTATTCATTGCTTTGTTTAGAACTGACATATTTTTACATTATTAACCCATTTTTTCTATCTGTTATTATTATTTTTGACTTGTTAATTATCACATTAATGATAAATTTTTCCTTTTAATTCATTTCAAGGTTCGCATTTGGTCCTAGGGCCCTGCCTTGATCCATGGCAACACATCCTAATGATTTTATGCCATGGCACACATAGAAAATATTAATATTGGAAAGTATGATGGAGAAAGCCGATGAGGCTGTTCAATCCTTGGGACAACTGCTTATGAGTTCTGGCTGCTTCAGGTCCCAGTCTGGCCACCTGAGGAGCTGAGGATCAGTACCTTCGCACACCAGTAACCCAGCCAGGATGCGTAGTTGGAGAAGTTTTGGCATTCAGAAAAGAGTGCTGAGCTGGACATAAGCTTATCTTTCACACTGGTTGGATTTGCAATCAGAATTTTATGTCTGTATTTATCTGTGCTGATGTGAAAGCGGTATTGGTTACAAGTGATTGTTAGAAGGAAAAAAAGTCACCTCACTTTGACCCCACTTGATTTGGGAAAATTTCTTGGAAGAATTAGATTTTTAGCAATGTTTAGGGAATGGCTACCCACACCAAGTTGGAATTCACAGACAAGCTTATAACCCTGGAGTGCTATTTGGGGCCATTCTGGAGGTATAATGAAGCCATTTTAAATAAGGGATATTTTCAGCATAAAATGCTTAACAGATCAAATGCCCCTAGGCTTCTGCTGGTTTCAGAGGAGGCAGAATGGGAAGCCACACTGATGAAACACGGCTAACAAGCAAATGTTCCCTTTTGGCTTGAGGTGAGCAGCTCATGGGGTGTAACTTAGGTGGGAACACTTTGGTGGTCAGCTTAGGTAATGAGCATCTGCTGGGAAGACCTTGGGAGCATTATTTGTGCCAGGGTCTGTGCAAAAATATTGCTTCCCTTTATGGTGTGGGGTTTGAAAGGAAAATGGCATCCTATTGGATAAAAAGGGTTTGATCACTGTCTAGCCTTATCTTTTTGGTCCTTTGTAACTCTTTTCTGTGTCACTGTTTGATATCTATCATTAGAATGCTGCCAGACAATTTTCTCCCACCCTTTCTACTACATGGAGGTCTCTTTGTTAAAAACAGGACACTAATGTTGTTTCAACTGGGAGTGTGTGTGTGTGTGTGTGTGTGTGTGTGTGTGTTTTGAGTATGGACATGTTTATGGAGCATGGACAGAAGGCTGGAATTTCGTCCTAAGGTATTCACTGACTCTCTGCCCAGCAACCCAAATGCTGTGGAATAGACAGAAGTAGGTCAGGACAGGAATTGTCCTATCTCAGCATATTATAAGGTGGGTGTGACAAGTGAGTGAGCTGTCAGTTCAGAGACGGAAGTAGGAAAAACCAGAGATGGGTAGGGTGACCGTACAATTTATCATCCATACTGTGACACTCAGGAAAATGAAAGCGGTTGCTATTAATAATTACACTGGGACAATGTGTGTAAATTAGGGCTGCCCTAGGCAATCTGAAATGAATAGTGAGTGTGGGGATAGGTTAAGTGTCAAAATGCCAGGAGAGAAGCAGCCATATAATAAAACCCCGTCTTTCCATTGGAATGGAGTCAAGAGCATCGCCAATGCTATATACTGGAATAACATAATGAAATTGCTAAAGACTGAATGAGTTCAGTGAGAGAATCAAGGTCTTCCATGGTTAATAGAGACTTAAAAGTAAGTAAGAGCTAACAAGAATTATGCTTGGAACGTGGGAGCTGCATGGACCTGAGTAATCCAGGGCAGTGGGTTGTTAACTCCTTTAGAAGGCCAACAACTGTCTCCCTTCCACTACAGAAATCTTTTCATCCAACTAAAAGGCAAAGTTCCTTATACTTGACATCTGTTGACAACAGGAGATCCACTTAAGAAAGAAGCAGTCTAGCACTGCCATGTATAAAGATGAAGTGCTAAGAGTACAGGGCATTTCTGGTAGAGAGCTGTCAGTAATGATGGGGATAGCCCACTCGGGAAACACCCTCTATATTTCTTTCCAATTTGTATTCTACACCCAAGACTAATATTGGATACAGTAAAGTGAAAAATAAAAGCCCAAGAATGTCTATAAAAGAGGTCTTCTTTTTCAAGATGACACATTTGAAAAGGCAAGAGTTTCTTGAGAATCCTATGAACACTGATCTTTTAAGGGAAAACACCTGACACTCAGCAGACCTCAGATTCATTCACTCATTCATTTAATTGAGTATCTACTATTTTATTAATTGAGTACCTACTAGTAGCTAGTTCCATACTTGAAACAAGGGATATGGATAGAAATGAAACATGGCCCCTGCTTTGGAGGAGCAGTCATGCTAGTACGAAAATCATGAAGAATTACACTATAATAGTAAAGTGCTGGTATAGGAAGGGATAAAGTATTAAGGAGAGTTAGACAAGTGACCATTTGGGATCAAGCTTGGAAGACGTGTTGGACATTGACAAGTATATCAGATAAAAAAATTCCAGCCAAGTGAGATAACAAAAGGAACCAAGATATAACAAGGACGTGGAGTGTTTTGGAAGGGGATACATGCTTAGCCTGCCTGAAAAGATGGAGTAGGGAAGACAAAAGTGAGTGGCAGAAAATTAAATCTGGGTTGTGTTGGGCTCCTGGATCTGTCAAAGTACAATGGTGACAACGGAGGAGACTCTAAAGACCTGAGAAGAGAAGGAAGAGTATGAGAAGCTATCAATCCAACAGAAAAAGAGAAAAACATGTAGGAGAAACATAGAGACATAGATACCCATGGAGAGAGGAGCAAAATTCTCAAAAGAACCATTACAAGGGCTAACAGGCACACTGTTTGACTTCCCTTAACTGCCTTTCTGAGCCTGGAAAATGTGGCTGAGACTCGTGGTTCTGGGGCCCCCGAGACTCAGCACAGATGTTAGGTTAATGACACCACAAAGCCTTCCCATAAAGGGACAGACCCAGCCCATATCTTGCCTCTAAGAAATATTTATGGGTAGACAAAGCAGAGTTGGGTTTTTTTTGTTTGTTTGTTTTTAAAATGCTACTCTTCAAAGCAAAGATGGGGACCCAGTGCATGGGGAGGGTGAACTGGGCTTTGTGGTTGGAAGCTCTGCCAGGAGAACAAGGCCCACCCTTTGGCAAGTTCTGCAGCCAGGAGGCTGTCAAGGAAAATGCTGGTGCTTTACTACAATGCCAAGCTACCTGCTGGCATGGATTAGCCTGAACAAAAGCCACATTTACGTGAAACAAATGTAGGTCCCTAGATCCTGGGCCACGTATTTAATAAGTGGCTCTTAGACCCACTGCGGTTCTGCTCACTCATTGTCCCACCAGGCTGGCTCCCAGACAATCCAGATACAGACAGGAACTTGGCTCCTAAGTTTAGCTCACCCCCATCATTATGGCAATGGAACATATAAACCCAGATCATCAAACAAACACCAGACACAAGGGTATATTTCTTATTTACTCATTTTGCAATTCTGCTTCTTTTGGGAAAATGAAGAATGTTGCCTTCATCCCAGTAGCATGTGACTGTGATGAAGGCCACTAGAAACAACAACTAGCTCTTTTAAGCCTGATGCAGGCTGGTGGGGGCTGAGAGGACAAGCAAGGAGGGTAGGGGGTATGAGACCAGAGCCCTGCAATTCTTATTTTTGTCCTTACTTCTCCATAAAGACACATCAGTTAAAAATGCGGTTCCTGTTGGTCACAGGTATATGACTCCTACCCAGAATCTTGTGGTCATTTATTATGGGGGTAGGGACAAAAGTGCCATTCATTTGCTCGATAACTATTTATTGAACAATGATCATGTGCCAGGGACTGCACCCAGTGCTCTGGAAACAGTGACAAAAAATATGGCTAGTGTCCCTCTAGGGATTTACATTCTGATGTAAGATATGAGCAATGAATGAATGAATAAGAAAAATAGTTATAGATTATAATACCTAACACTCTTACATAAAGCATAGTGGCCTTGTTCTAAGTCCTTATATATGCGTATTTGGCTGATCGCTTTTAAATTGTTCACATTGGACCATTCTTGACAGCCCCCTCCACCATGGCAATTTCATAGATTCAACCTAATATTAAGTCAATCTATACAACAACCCCAGGTATTATCATGACGATTTAATCAGTAGGAAGTACAGACAGGCAAGTAGGTTGCCCAAATTTGTGGAGTGAGTCTGTGACAGAATCAGATTCAAATGCAGGCAATTTGGCTTCAGGGTCCATGCTCTTAACTGTTACATTACCTGCATGCAAGTTGAGGGGGCAGGGAGTAAGTGCAAAAGGCCTTGTAGGATAGATGGTGGGGAAAGACCTCTCCAAGGAAGATTGCTGAGCTGACAGCTGAAGGGTAAGAATAATCTAGCCATGAAATGACCTTGTGAGATGCCACTATCATTTGTCAAACACTCCCAAACTTATAAGGGTACCTTCTAATTTTCTTATGCAGGATGTGTAGACCTAGACCACATCCCCCAAGGTATATCCTTCTTAGGGACTACCCTCACACATCCTTCCTTGCCACTGCCTGGAAGGAGAATTAACCAGGGAACTGGCCTTACTCATGAACCTGCCCTGCCGTTCTCTGTGAACTGAAGGATCCCTTCTCCCCTGAGCCTTCAAATCCATGTCACAAATCAGAAAAACCCCGGCAGTAGCATAGGTCCTGCAGGCCTCCTTCAGTTGTGTGTCTCTTGTGTACAAAAAAGTGTTCCTCAAATACTCACAAAACTGTGGGTATGAACTTGTCACCACAACCTCATGGACTGAGCTACTTCCAATGCCTGAACTCTTTTCCTGTGTATCCTTGACTCTATGACTTCCCTCGGCCTCAGTCAATAAGGCAAATGTCTCCTTTGACCTTCCCAAAGTGACCATAGGAGGGTTTCTGGGGCAAGGAAGTCTGCAGAACATTCATTTCTACTTCTCCACAGCTGGTCCTTTCTCTTTCTTCCTCTTAGCTGAGTTCTGAGATCCTGTCCTAGAACAAGGACTTAAAGTATCTCACCACATCTTATGGTGGTTTAGCACTGAGTCATATTCCTTGTTATTCTGGCTGAGGATATGGTGCCTAGTACTAATTCTGGCACTTCATTTTCCCTTTCCACCCACCCCTTCATCCATGGCACACCTGTTCTGTGAACGGCCCTTGACTTTATCTTGTGCCCAATTACAGTTCTGTGAACCATATTAGAAAACAATAATTCTATTTTGATCCCACTCCAAGCTTCTCTCCAGCCTTGTTTTTAATTTTACTGAGTTTTTATCGTGGCTGGGATGTCTTTGAATGGCTATCCTGTGGTTGGGAGCCTTTTTTCTATTGTGGATGGCCAGAGGAGACCATGTGCCCAAGCAGTATCATTTACCCTGGGCTTCTTTTCCACCCTTCACTTACTTGCTAGGATCTAAGGACTATTCAGATCCCTTCTTCCCTCCCTGATCATTGTTTGAATAAGCCAGAATTAAAGAAGTAAAGGAATGTCCAGGAGTGGTTAGAATTGGACTTCAAGTAAAGATGATTCTGGGTTGGTCATGGAGTAGCAAATTCACAGATACCATGGTGTCCCAAGAATAGAGAGATACGCGTTATGATGGCTCTGAGTACAGACCCTGGTGTCACAGGTCAACACAGGTATAAATCCTGAATCATTCACATAGGAACCATACAAATATAAACAAGTTTAAACTCTCTGTCCTTCAAATTAACTTCCAATAAAGTAGGCACAATTTCAGTACAAATTTAGTACTTATCAAGTAGTTATGAGATTTAAAAGATAATTTAAAAGATTTAAAAGACTTCTTTTTCTGGACAAAATAGAATAACATGGACTGGTTTTACCATCCTGTCTGAAACAACCAAAGGAGAAAAACAGACAGAATATGTGAAACACTGGTTTTGAGGCACTGGACCTCAGGCAACAAAGAACTATGATCCCTGAGAGGTGGGAAACAGATGAGGTAAGTGCTTCAGTTATACAAGCTTATGGCCTTGAGGAGTTTCTAGTTTGTGACACAGGCAGGGAAATCCAGGCAGAGCCTAGTGAACTTCCTAGAGTTGAAAAAACAGATAAAGAATCCAAAGAGTTCAAATTGGCCATGGTTTATAAGACAGAGAAGTGAAGAGGAGAGAATGACACAGAAAGAGAACCCCAGAGGTCTGCAGAGGGTCCCTCTTAAGTATTCAGTAGAGTGTTAATTAATACACGTGTGTTAGGAAAATACCTCTGGCCAAGAAATAGTCATCTAAAAGTATTAGAGGAGCATCTGGGTGGCTCAGTTGGTTAAGTGTCCAGCTCTTGATTTTGGCTCAGGGCATGATCTTGGGGTTATGGGATCGAGTCCCCACATGGGGCTTTATGCTCAGCACAGAGAATGCTTAAGAATCTCTCTTTCTCTCCCTTTGCCCCTCATCCTGCTTATGTTCTCTTTTGAAATAAACAAAGCCTTAAAAATGAATAAGTAAAAGTGTTAGAGAGAATAGTGTTGGGTGATCACACAATGCTGCAAATAGTGCTTATTTCTATTATCCAGACTGGAAAAACTCATAATTAATGAGGTATAGGATGCATACTCGGGGAGCTCTTGGCTCAGTAGTGGAAAATTATTAGTTTTAGATTGAACACAACCTGGTCTCACCTAACACATCTTAAAGATAAGACAGAAAAGGATCAAACTATTTTCAAGTAACTCAGTTCTGCTTAGAAACAAAGCTCAAGATATTTGTAGGAATTTAAAAAAATACAGCACCCAAATGAAATAAAGCTCACAGTGCTTGGAATCTAATACAAGACTATTAGGAATGCAAAGAAATAGGGATATATGACCCATAATGAGGAAAAGAAATCGATTAAAAATTATTAAGAACTGCATAGATGATAGAGTTAGGTAAGGACAATAAAACAATAATTCAACTGTATTTATATGTTCAAAAAGTTAAGTAGAAACATGGAAGGTATACAAAGCATCCAAAATGAACTTTGAACTTTTAGAAATAAAAACTACAATGTTTGATGTGAAAAATACACCAGATGGGATTAATAGGAGGTCACATATTGCAGAAGAACAGATTTTTAAACATTAAGACATAGCAAGTGAAATTACCAGAAGTGAAACACACAAGAAAAAAAGGAACTTAAAAATGGAAAAAGCTATGGGAAAACTCAAGCCTCCTGACACACATGTTATTGGAAATCCCTGAGGAAAAAGAAAGGGGAGTCAAAAACCTATTTGGAGACAGAATTGACAGTTGTTTTTCTAAACTTGATGAAAACTACGAAGTTACAGATCTCAGAAAATCAGCAAGGACAAGGTAGACTTGCACAAAGTTATCAACCATTGGACTGATTTACCTTTACAGAGCAATCTCACCCAATAACAGCAGAATATATATTATTTTTATTTGTTAGAACATGGTCAAGTTTTTCTTAGGGATGGAAGACTGCCCTTAAATGTCTGTCCTGTGGGTGGGGGCTTGGTTGCTATTGCCAGCTGTTAAGATAGACTATTCTGGTCCAGAAAACAAGTCTCAACAAGTTTAGAAGGATTCAAGTCTAAGAATATATGGGTTGTGATCACAATGGACTAAATGAGGAGTCAATAACAGAAAGATACCTGGAAAATCCCTCAAGATTTAGAAACTAAATAATGTACTTCTGAATAATTGGTCAAAGAAAATTATTGGTCAAAAATTGGTCAAAGGTAAAATCAGAAGAATTCTGAATTGGATAAAAAGAAATACATAATATATTAGAATTTGTGTGATGTTCTATAGCAGTATTTAGAGAAGAAATTATAGCACTAAACATCTATATTAAGAAAAAACAGACTAAGATCATATGATCTCACTTTCCATGTTAAAAAACTTGGAAAGGAAGGACAACTAAATCTAAAGCAAAAGAAACAAAATAATAAAGATCAGAAATCACCAAAAGCAGAAATCACCAAAATAGAAAACAGTCTGTCTAGAGGTTTTTCAGTTTTATCAATCTCCAAGAACCAATCCCATGCTCAGGAAGCAAAGAGAGAACACTATTTACCAATATCAGGAATGAGAGTTGGCCTCACTACAAATATTAGATGAATAATAAGGGAAACATTGTGAACAACTTTATTCCTATAATTTTTACATTTTAGATGAAATTAACAAATTTCTTGACTGGAACAAACTACTGATGCTCATCAAGAAGAAATAGATGTTCTGGATAGCCATCCAGCAAAAAACACATTATATCTATAAACATCTTTCTTCAAAGAAAACTGTAGACTCAGGTGGCCTGTCTGGTGAATTCTCCCCAACACTTAAGGAAGAAAAAACACTAATCAAGTGCTCCAGAAAATTGAAGAGGAGGAAATATTTCTCAACTCATTTTTTGAGGTTAGCATTACCTGGATACTAAAACTAGAAAAAGACATGACAGGTAAAACAACAACAATAGACAAACACACAAGGGAAAAACTATAGACTAATTTCTTTCAACAACATACATAAAGAAATTCTAAACAAATTTTCATCAAATCCAATTCAACAATATAAAAAAAGGAGAATAATATCTTGAGCAAGTGGGATTTATCCTAGGGAAGCAAAGGTTTATGTCATTTAAACATATGAATATCAATCAGTGTAATTCACTGTATTATCAAACTATTAAGAAAAACTATTATAACTATTATAAACTAAACTATATAAAAACTATTATAAAATAAACTATTATAACTATTAAACTATTATAAACTAAACTATATAAAAACTATTATAAACTAAACTATTATCAAACTATTAAGAAAAACAACATGACCATCTCAATAATTGCAAAAACATAATGTGACAAAATGTAACATCCAGTCCTTAAAAAACTCTCAGCAACTAGGAATTGAAAGGAATGTTTTCAACCTGATAAAGGCCATCTACAGAAAACCTACAGCTAACATCATTGTTAATAGTGAAAGACTTAATACTTTCCCTTTAAAATCAATAACAAGACAAACATGTATGCTTTCTCCTTTTCTATTTAACATTGGAGATTTGTCTAGCACAACTAGGTGAAGAAAAATAAAAATAAAAATCATGAGGATTGGAAAAGAGAAAGTCAAACTTTACTTGCAGATGACATACTTGTCTATGCAGAATTTTTTTTTTTCTATCTCTGCCAGTCATTTTGAATCTAATAATTTTTTGTTGTGTAGGACTGTCCTATGGGTTGTGGGATGTTTGGCAGTAATCTTGGCCTCCATCCACTAGATGACAGTTTCACTGCCCATGCCCGACTCCAATGCATGAAAACTCAAAATGTCTCCAGACATTGCTGCATGACTCTCAGGGGTAAATCCATCCTTACTTGAGAACCACTCATACAGCAAATCTGATGGAATTTATAAAAAAGCTATGAGAACTAATAAGTAAGTTTAGCAAGATTGCAAGCTATAAGGTCAATATATAAAAACCAGTTATATTTTCATAAAATAACAATGTATAAATGGAACTGAAATTAAACTACAGTACCATTTACAATTGTATTAAAAATATGAAATACTTAGTAGTGAATCTGATAAAAGATGTGAAAAACTCATACAATAAAACTATAAAATATTGTTGAGAGAAGTTAAAGACCTAAATAAATGAAGAGATATACTTTATCACATGTGGAAAAACACAACAGTGGTAAAATGTCAATGTCCTTAATTTGATTTATAGATTTGGTACAATCCCAGCAGGCTATTTTGATACAAGTTGTTAAGCTGATTTTAAAATTCACTAGATATGCAAAGAATCTAGACTTGCCAAAAACAACTGTAAAAAAGAACAAAGTTGGCTTGGGTGCCTGGGTGGCTCAGTTGTTAAGTGTCTGCCTTCAGCTCAGGTCATGATCCCAGGAATTGAACCCACATTGGGCTCCCTGCTCCGTGGGAACCCTGCTTCTCCCTGTCCCACTCCCTCTGCTTGTATTCCCTCTCTTGATATATCTCTCTCTGTCAAATAAATAAATAAAATCTTAAAAAAAAAAAAGAAAGAACAAAGTTGGAAGGCTAACATTACTTGATTTCAAGACTAGTAAAGCTATAATAATCAAGACACTGTGATATTAGTTTAAAGATAGACAAATATATCAATGGAAAATAAAAGAGAATCCATAGATAGACCCACACATATCTGGACAACTTACTTGACATAGGTAAAAATGCAATTCAGTAGTTTGTTAGAGAAAGGATAGTTGATAACAAATGATTCTGAACAATGGAATATCCATAGGAAAAAAAAAAGGAAAAGAAAAAGAAAAAAGAAAAAAATTAATCTATACCTTGCATATTATATAGAAAAGTTAACTCAAATGGATCACAGACTTAAATGTAAAACCTAAACTATATAACTTCTAAAAGAAAATGTAATATGAAATATTTGTAATCTTCAACTAGGCAAAAGTTTTAGAGATAATATGCCATAAGGATAAGCTATAAAAGAACATAATGATCAATTGGCCTTTATGAAAACTAAAACTTCTGCTTTTCAAAAGATTATGTTAAGAGATTAAAAGACAAATCACATTAGGAGAAAATATTTGCAAAGTGTATTATCTCATAAAGAATATATTCTTTATGAGATATGAGATATATCTTTATGAGATATTTTCTCATATGTATATATAAAATATATGCATATGTCTAGAATATGCATAGAACTGTTAAATCTCCATACTAAGACATCAACAAAATTAAAATTTTTGTTCTTCAAAGTATAATATCATGAAAGTGAAAAGACAACCCACAAGGAAATTTTTGTAAATTGTTTATTTAATAAGGGACTTGTATCTAGAATACATAAAGAACACGTACAACTCAATAATTAAAAAATAAATAACTCAGTTTAAAAATTGGCAAAGCATCTGATAGACATTTCTCCGGAGAAGATATACAAATGGTCAACAGGCACATGAAAAGATGCTAAACATCATCAGCCACCAGAGAAATGCAAATTGAAAACAATAATTGCCACTTAATAACGACTAACATGGTTGTAATAAAAGAGACAGATAATAGTAAGTGTCTTTGAAGATGTGGAGTCATCAGAAACCTCACACATTGCTGGTTGGAATGTAAAATGGTACAGATCATTAAAAAACAGTCTGTCAATTTCTAAAAAAGGGTTGAACATAGAATTACCATATGGTCTAACAATTTCTCTATCTGCGCGTGCGTGCGTGCACACACACACACCCACACACACATACACACACACACAACATAATTGTACTGGAAAAACCCAGCTCTCCTTCTTATGTCTCCTTTACTTTTACACAGAATACTTGACTTCTGAAACTTCTGGTCATCAAATGTGTGGGAGTTTTCCCCACAGCAACAAGCAATTCTCCATGACACTAGCTGGGTGTCCTACTATTTAATTAAATTCTGACGCTATCTACAGATCCCACAGGTTGAGAGCTCAGTCCCACAAAACTGTCCCCCACTTTAGGTGACAATCACAAGTATAGCCGACCTTGGAATAACACATTTTTAAACCACACAGGTCCTCTTGCACAGATTTTTTTCTTGGTTAAATACAGTACAATACTTTAATCATATTTTCTCTTATGATTATCTCAGTAAAATTTTTCTTTCCTCTAGCTTACTTTGTATATACCTATGTATAATGCCTATATATAATACCTATATCCTATAATACCTATATAATACCTATAACATAAAAAAATTTGTGTTGACCATTTATGTCATTGTTAAGGTTTCCAGTCAGCTGTAGGCTATTAGCAGTTAAGTTTATGGGGAGTCAAAAGTTATGTGCAAAGATAATAATTATTAATATTATACTATTATATTAAAAATGGAGGTGCCTGTGTGGTTCAATCAGTTAAGCTTCTGACTCTTGATCTCAGTTCAGGTTTTGGTCTCAGCATTGTGAGTTCAAGTCCCACATTGGGCTCCATGCCCAGCATGGAGCCTACTTAAAAAAAAAAGTTATATGTAGATTTTTGACTGTACAGGGGTTAGCACCCCCAACTCCCACATTATTCAAAGGTCAACTGTAGTAGGTCCCCAAGTTACTCACAATGTCTGTCCAACTTGGATATAAAACAGAGTTTTCTATGACCTCCTCCCCATTTAGATTTAATGTTTGCTAGAGTGGGTTACAGAACTCAGGGAAATGTTTATTTGTGTTTACCTATTTATTATAGGATATGATAAAATATACAGATGAACAGTCAGATGAAGAGATGCTTAGGGCAAGGTCTGGGAGGGTCCCGAGGACAGGAGCTTCTGACTCCATGGAGTGGGGGTTTTTTACCCTCCTGATTTGTGGATGTGTTCACCAAATCTGGAACTCACCAAATCCCATACTAATCCCAAACCCCAGGATTTCAGGGAGGCTTCCTCACATAGACATAATCAGTTACTAGTTTCATTTCTAGCCCTTCTCCCTACTCTGGAAAATGGGCTGGGAAGGGGATGGGGACTATTCCAAGTTTCTAATTATGTCTTGGGTTGTCTAGTGACTAGCCCCCATCCAGGAGCCCACTCAGAATCTCCTTATTAGAACAAAAGATGCTCCTCATGCTCTTAGCACTTAGGAATTTACAAGGGATTTAGGAGCTCTGTGTCAGTGATAAGGCTAAAGACCAAATATTAGAACCAGAGATGCTTCTAGCACTTTTATCATTTAGAAAATTACAAAGGTTTCAGAAGCTCTGTGCTAGGAACTGGGGGCAGAGACCAATATATGTATTTTCTGTGATTTCACAAAAGTTCACACAAAAGCTTGTATATAAATATTCAAAACAACAGTCTATTTAAGAGCCAAAAAATAAAAAAAGCCAAATATCCATCAATTGATAAATGAATAAGTAAAATGTGGCATAGCCATATAATAGAAAATTATTTGACAATAAAAATAAATAAAGTTCTGACACCCACTACTACATAGATGACCTTGAAAACAAGCTTTGTGAAAGAAACCAGCCACTCAAGGACATTTATTACAAGGCTTAATTTCTATGAAATAGCCAGAAAAGCCAAATCTGTAGAGACAGAAAGTAGATAAGTGGTTGGCAGGGGGGCAGGGTGGAGTAGAGGAAGAAGGAGGGGAGGTAGGGAGTGACTGCTAATGGGTCTGGGGTCTCGAGGTGTTGAAAATGCTGCCAGTTGATTATAGTAATATTTCAAAATCTGGGATTATACTAAAAACCACTGACTTGTACATGTTAAATGGGTGCATTGTTTGGTACATGAATTATATCTCAATAAACCTGTCATTTCAAAAAAGATAAACAATGAGGGAAGGGGATGGACCCTCCAAAAGGAAATGAGACTTTTTAGGGTGATGGGAATGCTCTGCATCTTGATCTTGGCAGTGGTTACTGGGACAGAGAAGTTTTTCAAACCTCATTGAAATGTATGTAAATGAATCCACAACAAAGCTGATCTTGTAAAAACTCAATAATAAGGACAAAACAAGCCCATTTTAAAAATGGGCAAAATATTTGAACACACACTCACCAAAGAAGATATACAGATGTAAAAAAGTATTTAAAAATATACTCAACATCATTAGTCATTCGGAAAATGGAAAGGAAAACCACAATGATACACTACTCACTACCTGTTAGAGTAACTAAAATTAAAATGATTGACTAAGTGTTGGCAAGGATGTGTTGGAACTGGGACTTTCGTACTGCTGCTGCTAATGTAACATGGTACAAACACCGGGTAAAAACACTTGGCAGTTTGTTGAACACTCAACATACATCTTCCACGTGATTGAGTTATTCCACTTCTAGGTGTTTACCCAACAGAAATGAAAACACATGTCCATACAAAAACTTGTACATTACATAAATATTTATAAGCAGTTTTATTTGTGGTAGTGCAAAACTGGAAACATTCCAAATGCTCATTAACAGGTGAATGGATAGACCAATTGTGCTCTATACTACCGAACAATATCATGGAATGAACTATGGAGTACATGGCACGTGATTCTGTTTATTTCAACACAGTAGGAAATGCAGACAAATCTATAGCAGCAGGAATCAGGTCACTGGTTGCTTGGGGATGGTGCTGGGAAGGGGCAGGAGTGAGATCACAGGGAAATTTTGGGGGGTGGTAAATGGATATGTTCACAATTTTGATTGTGGTAGTAACTTTATTGGTACATGCATATGTCAAACCTTATCAAATTATGTGCTTTAAATATGTACATTTTATTGTATGTCAACTATAGCTCAATAAAGCTGTAAAAACAAGGATAATCCATTTAAAATTTCTGGCTCTCAGTGAGAGTCTGTTTTCTCTAATTGCCCCTTGGCTCCACACACTGAAATTACAGGCAAGAGAAATACCCCACCCTGGCCTGGACAGGATTCCCTGTTGGAACCCAGCCCTGGTTTTCAGGGTTGCCCATGCCGTTCCCAAAAAATATTTGTTAGAAGAAAGAGGTCAGCAAAGACTTCTCTTTTTGCTTTCCAAGAAAAGTTGTTTTCTTTAGTCCATAACATTTCCTTGCTCACACTAAGCCTTCTTGGTGTCCTGACTTTAATAATTACTTCTTTATTTTGTGAATTTTCTTATGGCCACTAACACAAATCAAATCATCCAACCATACCAAATTAATTTTACCAATATTTTTTCAATGCTAAGCCTATGTAAGACATGTGACAAAGATGTGTAAGAAAGAGGCTATGTCTAAAAGGAAGTCCTAGCAGAGGAACGTTTGGGGGCTCACATGAGAACACTAGTGATTTATGGAGAGGCAGCGTGGGGATGGTGTATGGGGGACCTGCAGATAAACTGACATGGGGGTTACTGAGACAAGAACATCTTCTGAACCTCCCTCATTGAATTTTGTGGCCTCATCCTGACACCCCAGATTCCCTTTTTCTTCCACTGCCAAGAAGTTTGCACAAACCCATCAATGGGAGAAGGGAAGTGTTTCCTTGCTATTTGTCTTGCTTGCTGCATGTGTCTAGAGCAATGGAAAGCTTCTGAGCTATCTGATGACTTGGGGAGGTCTGGTATTTTCTATCTTTGCCTGTACCACTATCTGCCACTTCCAGAGATGCACTAGCCGAGCTTGTAGATCTGATTTATGGAGAACTCCTAAAGACAACTTTCAGCTGTGTATTTGTATGCAGCTCTCTGTATGGGCTACTCGACAGGCATTCCGATTTAGGGGGAGAAGCATATGCATCTCAGAAGGAAGCAGATGCTGCATAATCAAGAGTAATTTAGAAAGAAAAGAGAAGGTGAAAAAAGGACAGACCCCATATCTGACAACATCAGAAAGTTATGTGCCCCAACTGTCCCCCTTCTGAGGCTCCTGGGTGCTTTTTGGATCCCAAGCAACTGCACTGGGATCCACAGGCCCCATTCTAACAGCTCGATGTGCAAGGAGGAAAGCCTCCATAAGAGATGTGAGCTATGGGAGTCCTTGCACCACCAAGCCCAGCTGCTGCCATGGACGGGATCGCATTGTTGGCGGATGAGGCAGAAGGGCCTCCCAGCAAAATTTCCAGATCTACAGCCCAGAAGTGGACTTGGTGTGGCACAGTGTGAGAATCAAGATCTTCAGGGGTCTAAGACCTCAGACGGTCATTTGCAGTGAAGATCTGCTTTACTGCTTCCTGGTCACTGGAATGTTCTTTGTTCAACCACAGCCCCATCCAATCCATTGTAAAACAGAGATTCTAATAATAATGCCCATGTTCCCAGGTTGTTCTAAGAATTAAATGGAATTGTATGATGTGGGGAACTATAAGAGTATAGAGATACACATTTAGGTGATTTTACATGTGGGGCCCATGGTATTTGGCAGAAAAGAAAATCTGTGGCTGCCAAAGATGTTTCCTTGGACCAGAGCTTGCTGGTCAACTAGGGGTGGCCATCACAGTGGTGGTCACGCCCACAAAGAATGGGGCCTTCCTTTCAGATTGAAACCACAGCCTCCTGACAGCATGTCAGGGAAGGCTGCCTCTCCTTTCTACTTTGTCTTAGGAAAAATGAAATGTTTGTTGCTTCAGAAAGAAGGGCTTAACCTCAGGCAAAATAAAATAATTACAACTTCTAGGCCTTGGAATGACTTGTGTTCACTAGTTGTCTACAAAAATTGAGATCTTTGGGTACCATGGTCTCCTTAGTCAGGAGAGGGGGCAGTGCATAAAGTTAATGTCACTGGAGCACCACACTGCTCTTGTCGGGAGGTAGAAGGTTTTCCTTGAGTGCTGAAGAAAATGTCTCTTTGCAGTACTCTGATGGCCCTCTTAGTAGGTCACATACCTTTGTACACAAGCAAACAACAATTATTAAATTATTCTCTTCCCACTCCAAGAATCATGCCAAGATTCATTCCTTGAAATGTCTGTGGTAACTTGTAAACTGACATCTTCTCCAGCTTCCCTCAGAGTTTCTAACCCCGGGTGTGCTGACAGGTTGCCCCTGTCTCTCTTCCCGTGGTTACTGCTCACCGTTTCTGTTCCAGCCAGCCAGAGAAGCCACATGGCGCACCTTTTAGCCCCATCCACCATTGTTCATCCTCTTGCTTGTCTATGCAATGTGATATGGCATTTTCACCTCAGATGGGAGTGCTGTTTTTGGGTACTGCCTGAATAGTTGCCCTTTGTTTTTCCCTTTTATTGAAAATCCAGAGGATTAGAACCATTGGAAAGGTTAAGTGGTGAGAAGGGAGGGTTGCAGGCCTCTCCCTGTGATGGTGTTCATATTTTGTTTTAGTTTTGTTTTTAGTTTTAGTTTTGTTACTAAAAGAATGGACTTTAAAGTGTCTAAGTCAATACCTGGTACATACTAAGCATTCTGCACATGAGATAGTGAGAGGGAGTACCAGCAGGAAGGAGGGAGAAACAGACTCCCCGCTGAGCAGAGAGCCTGATGTGGGGCTCAATCCCAGGACCCTGAGGTCATGACCTGAGCCTAAGGTAGACACTTAACTGACTGAGCCACCCAGGTGCCACCATCATCATCATCCTTATAAAATACAGAACCATGACACATGTTTCATAATTTACAGAAATGATTTCATGGACTATCCTGTTTCATGTTCTAGAGTTTCCAAAATTCACCAATTTTGTGCTCCTGGAATATAGACTCCTACCATCCTTTCTAGATTCAGTGCTTAAGACATTCTGAGGAACACTCCTTGCACAGTGCCTGGCACATAGGAAGTATATAATATATGCTAATGGGCTTACTTCCTGCTTAGCTCTTGCCATGGAAATACTGCCCTTGGAAGCCTGAGCCCAGGCTCCATCAAGCAGCTCTGTTCTTGGGGTCCAGTAGAGCTCCTTCTCGCATCCACCCTGGGGCTTCCGATCTTTAGGCTCAAGCTCCTGGAGGAAGTGAGTTTAGTTTCCCCCCAAATAAGCAAAGGAATTGTTTCTTTCTCCTCTAATTCTTTCTCCTGCCTTCAGTCTAGGTGGTTATTGTTTTATCCCTCAGCTGGCTTTCTCTCTGCTTCATAAGCAGTTCATGCTAATGAGCTTTTGTTTTACAGATAATGATCATGAGAATAATAATCTCTCTCTCTCTCGTATCATATGCTTCATAGTTTTTAGATCACTTCCTCCACCATCCCCTCAAAGCAAATGGGTGGGCTGGCAAGAATGTACCATTTTCATTCCCATTTTACAGACTAGGGTGGGGGCACTCAGAGATAGATGCTCACACTTTTCTAAGGTTGCACATCTAGGAAGTGGCAGAACCAGATCTAGAATTCAAGGCCTTCCTGTCAGGTCCTTGGTGTTTTCAGTATGATCTCCTGTGGATGAGTGGCAGATGTGGACATGCAGAATTGGAAATGAGCAAGCCCCAGGATGAACAAAAGAAGTGACCATTGCAGCCATGCTGTAAGAAACAACCAGGTTACGTAAGGGAAAGTCAGCATTGTTGGTCTAGTGGGTAGAGTTAGGGTGTCTAGCAATGAGAATTTAAATAACCAAAAAGTGTAGCAAACCTCCAGTAAGAACTCCGTTAGTTGAATGAACAAAGAAATGAATACTATCAAAGAGAAGTATATTCCTTAGCTTCTTTCTGAGGATGCATACTTATTATCAATTCTCTCATTTTAGGAAGAGGGAATGCAACCTCTTAGAGCAGTGGTTCTCAAAAAAAGCATTTGTGAACTCAAGGGGACATTAGACAGCGTCTGGAGACAGTTTGGGTTGTCACTACCAGGGAGAGAGTGCTATGGGTATCCTGTAGGTAATGACAGGTCATGCTGCTAACCATCCTATATCTCATAGAACAGCCCCACACAGCAAAGAATCATCAAGCCCAAAATGTCAGTAGTGCCCGAGTTGAGAAACTCTGACCTTGAGGAATAAACATTTCCATATGTGCCCAATTTTTGGCAGAGAGACAATCTCGGCATGAAACTTTTTTTTTGGGTCTATGACTAGTGGGTAATGGAGTTCTTAAGGGAAAGAGAAGAACTTCAAGAATTGTATTTGATTCAAAACCAAACACTGGCTCAGCTCAATATTTGTTTCCTCTCTACAAAATTGACCATACCCTCCTATGTGGATAATAAAGTGATAAAAATAAGTGCCAAGTGATGTTTTATAGCAATATGCTCCCAAGAGTTGGACGAGTTAGAGCTGAAATATTGATAATTAATCTATCCAGATCTTGAGAATGGAGAGCCCTACTGGGAGTCCGAAAGGTCAAGAAAGAACTGATTTTAAAAAACAGTGTGAAAGGTTGAGAAATCCATGGAACATCAGGAGGAAGTCTTAGAGATTATGTAATACTGTTCCTTTTCCATGTGGGGAAACTGGAGTTGCAGAGTTTGCACTCATGATGATGATATGGTGGAGATGAGACTCAAGATTCGGAGTGATTGAGGTACAACAGTGTCCCCAAATTCACTTCTGTGTCACCGTAGTGTGTACAGGGCCAGGTCTGATGCGGGTATTTCCTTGGTTTGGTCGGGCATTTTTGGCTAGGACAGGAAGGAATCTGAGAAGTGCTATCTGTGAGATATAGGTCCTTTGGTACAATGTGAACAAAATGACACTAAACTCATACTCAAAATTTGCACATCATGTTGCACTTTCTGAAACTTTTTACATGGTCTTTTTCACATTTAGGCCTCTGAACACATAGTTGTTTTTGTCTGGATTGCTTCTTTTTCTTTTCCAAATCATCCTCTGGTTAGCAGCCCACCCCTCCTTCTGTAAATCTTTCCCCCACTCACTCCCTCTCCATATGTTCACTTGTGTGTGCACACACACACACACACACACCATATAGGACAGATCCTTCCATTCTGCATTTTATTTTTATGCTTTGGACAAGCTTCTGCAACACAAGAACCTGCATCATGTTGGATTTTGTAAAACCAATAAACAACACCCTCTTTAGTCCCCTATTGAATTCAGAATCAATTGAGAAATAAGGCACAGTTGTCAAACAGATGGAAATACAAATACAAACTTTATTGGTAAAATTTGCTAGAGAACATGGCTTAGGTCTATAGCCAAATGTGGTTCCTAACAATTTCTTCCAGCATTAAACTCACCCATCCACTCCTAGGCAGAACCACAAATGTGGGGGGCAGTGAGTGACGATGGAAAGCCTGGGGCTCCCACACTTTCTCTTTCTGTGGATTGGTAATGTTTTCCTTCTTGGGAACAAAATATTTTAGAGTTGACATCAAAATATACAGTCTGTCTCTTCTGTTAGACTGTGGGGAACTTGGGTGTGGGAACACTGTATAGTCTGTCTTTGTTTTCTTAACTCCAAGTTTGGTGCCTAGTTTGTTAAGTGAATGATGTTAGACATTCTTCATGTCTCTTTCTTCTGCTTCATTCCGTTCATTTCAAACAAAAGTTTGATGTTGCTGATTCCTCTCCTATCCCCAGCTAGGCTAAACCCGACCCCAAATGTTATGCCAATCAATATCACAATGCCCTAGTGAGGTAGTATTCCTCCCTCTTTTACAGAGGAGGGGAATGAAATTCCATGGTTGTTTAGTAACTTACTTATTGATCAAGTCAGCCAACAAGCAATGGTAAAGCCAAGGTCTATGTGTTGTCCTCCAGAGCCCACATGTGTTATGGGGTTCTCACTCACTAGCTCAGAGTTCAATTTTCTGTGTTCTCTTTCAAATTCTCAGCCTACCCCAAGGAAGCCAGACTTTGAATAGACTTAATTCTGAATCTAGTGAGTTTGTAGACTTGAGAGTTAACTGGACTTAGTGATCTAGCTACCATTAGACACTCTCCTGCTAAACCATAGTGGGATAACTTTACTCAGAGACCACTGAATTCTGGGTGCTCCTCCAGGTGGGGCCCATTTTCCCATCAAGAGGATCCCTCTTTCAAAGTCTTTACCCATCTAAGGCCTACCTTTATGTCAGACTTGTCCAAAAAAAGAAAAGAAAAAGAAAAAGAAAAGAAAAAAAAAAAGAAAAAGAAGAAGAAAAGAGAAACAGAGAAAGTAAGTTAGAAAGAAAGAGAAAAATAGCCCTGATGGACAAGTATGTCTGTGTCTCAAGGACATATTCCTTCTCAGTCAGTGTGTTCTGCCTACTTGGTCAGGACCTCATTGCCCTGTCCCATTAAATCCATAAGCTTGCCAAGATCTTTGACTCTATTTCTGGCTATTTCAGATGTTGCCCTGGAGGCAAGCTCTGGTACACGGCATCCCTAAACAAGTATCTGCCTATTCTCAGGGGCAGGGGGCTCAGGTGAAATCCCAGCCCACTCTTTTCTTTTTCTCCCATCACCTCCTAGCACCCAGGGGCAGAGCACCATGGTTTGAAGCTAGTACCCTCTTTTCTGAGGCAGTGAGGACAAGTAGATTGCATTAGTTATCCCCACTTTTGTAGATGAAGACATTGAGATCTAAGGAGGTTCAGATGCCTGCCTCAGGTCCCACAGGCCTGATGATCTGGGAAGGAAATGAGGACTTAGAAGACATTGGTCATTGTATCTCTACATACCCAGTTCTGTCTCTTTGCTATATAGCCAGACACTCCCTCCTGGTCTCTAGGCGCCCCCTCTTGCCTCTTCAATCAGGAGGACATAAAATGAGAGGGAAGAGAGAATAAAGAAAAGAAAAATCTTTCACATTTCAGCATAGCTCTAATCCAACATGACAAGGCCAAGTCCATCTTTTCATGGTGCCAATTACTTAAAGGGCATCGATGCCATGGCACCATTAAAGTAATAGCAAAGACAGATTGTAGGACATTGCGGATCAATGTGCTAAGTGTTGTTCAACTTGCTCAATGAAATAAAGCATTGGATCATTAACCTTACCAATGTCAATGTGTTGTCACTATCAAATTCAGCTAAATGAATGTCCATGGCCTTCATTAAAGAGTGCACTTTGAGGCAACTAATGTATTAATACCTTATTGGCAGATAATAAAAGGAGAGGCTTTCCAGGGCAGGGCAAAGAGTGTGGACAGAAGCTCAGAATATTTGGTGGAGAAGGGGTGGTGACGGATACAAATGCAGAGATGTGGACTGGGTCAGTAATTGAGAGGGAGGTAGAAGGATGAAAAAAGGAATGCACAGAGCTATATGAACACTTGTCTCCTTGACAGGCACGTCTGGAGTAAAAATTGATGGTGGACTGGAGATGAAAGCTGCAATTTTCCATTTTTTTCTTTGGGGATATCTATCTAGTTTACAAGGGGTTCGCTCAACATTTTTGACCTTAATCCTGCTGAGAACCCCAAAGAAATGAGAGAGTGTTTACAGAGAAAGCAGTGAGGGGTACAGTGTGCTCTAGAAGGCTGGCCTCAGAAACATCTGCTTCTTCCTCTTGTCACCCTAGCCCTCTGTCCCCGGGTGGTGAGAACCTGTGGAAGAACATTGGTTCATTGACCAAGGCTGGGTTCTTGGAGTGGAGGCAAGAGTTATGGATTAGAATTCAAAAGACTTGAGTTTTGCTTCTTTGTCCTGCTGCCATTGGCAAGAATTCCAATTCCTGAGTTCAGCCCTGCTAGATAATTGTTTCTCAGACATATTCCCTCCCGATCAGTGTGCCTATTTGCTCAGGACCTCAGCACTGATTTCAATCTCTGAATCTCAGTTTCCTCATTTGTAAACTGAAGGGTTGAGAGGGCTCTAGAGAGGTTTTTTCAGAGCCTTAAGCTCTGCGGGATGATGTAGAGGATACTGAGGGAGAACAAGTGCAGGCAGCAGCAGGAATCCGATCCATTCCCGTCATTTGCCCAAAGTAGTTTGACTTACATACATGTCTATTAGGCTTGTGCATAGTATTTCATTGGATAAATGGATCCCATTGTCAAACAAGGCAAGACAAACAAGCAAACAAACAAATTGGGAACAAAAACTTGGGACCATGTAATCCCCAACATTTAATAATTTTTAACACCAAAATGTACCAGTTGAAAAGTGATCAACACAGTCCATCACTTACTCTTTGTATCTAGCAACTGTCAATCTGGCAGATTATTTTTCTCCGCTAACAAGTGCTCTGATTATCTTGGCACGTGTAGAAATAACTTCATTGTGTCTCCACCGTGGGTACATGCATTAATGTCTCAAGACTGATAAAGCTCCTAGAGTTGGGTGAGAGTATTTGAAAGGGAGCCAAGTCCAGTGGATGGAAAGGGAATGAGTTTTCTGGGCTGGGGGGGTGGGGTGGGTGAGGGTGCAGATAAAAGTAGATAAGGAGGCAGAGATGTTGATGGAAGGAAGGGAGGAGGGATACTGTACTGGGCAACCAGCATGGTGGTAGCCAAATAGGATTTTGATTGTCCAGTAATTTCTGGGAACTATTTGCCCAGCTGTTCCAAGTTCTGCATTACTGGCCCAAGCTGGGTGATTTTTTTTTTTTTTTTTTTTTTGCCTCCGTTAGATGTACTAAGTGTCTCATCTATTATAAGTTTCTGCTGGGGGTGCCTGAGTTTTACTCTTACTCATTCTCCAAAGTGTCTGCAAATGTTTCCCAGAACCCATAAAAATTATACTTTATAACTTTTATATTTTATATAATATGAAAGTTTACATTTTCAATTCCTAATCATGGCTTTGCAAAGGATCCCCCGGTTGGGCCAACACTGCCAATAGTTAGCTACTCTGGGGTTCTCTCCTTGGTTATTTGTCCACGCGCGAGGATTTCCAAGTCAATCCCCACAAAAAAACGCTTGCACAGAAATCACCCAAATTAATACAATGGAGTTAAAAACATGTACTTCTAGTTATTTTCACGTGTCTTCTTAGAAAGCAAAGCAAATGTCCCTTGGGGCAGGAATGATTATTTTGAAGAAGATTCTTTCATCTGACTCTACTTATTGGAGAAAAGGGCCCTTATCTTTATTTTATGATTATTTTGTTATTGGTATTATTTACCTCTACCAGTGTTTCCCAAAGTTATCTCATGGTACGAATTCCTTGGGGTACTTGAAAAAAAATACATATTCTTGGGTTACTTCCCTAGATCTTAAATCAGTAGATATAGAAGGGTTGCCCAAGATTTTGTCAATAAAAATGGAATGAAGTGCTTTAATGATTTTTGTCATCACAGAAGTTTGGGAAACACTGAACAGTATAACTGAGTGCCCAGCCAGGGACTGGCACCAAGAGACCCCAGCAAACGTTGGCAAAGAATAAAGGACATTGAGGAAGCAGGATTAATGATGCAGGTCTAGCCTAACGGGGAAAAGAGGAACACCTGGGAAAAGCTGGCTCAAATCATCTGCTTTATGAGAGCCTAGTACTCTAATGGAGATTAAGTATATTTCAGACACTCATGATCCCCCCTGTCCCACCTCCCCACCCCCAACTACATCCTCAAACTAGCCTCATAGAGCCTGTATCTGGAGTCAGGAGATGGCCAATCGATTGAGCAGGCAGAAGTTAGACTCTCCCCTGGCCCCAAAATAGTGCTCTTCATAGAAACAAGGGGCAGATCCCAAGTAAGCATCCAGATTTCTGTCCTTTCTAGGCTCTTAGTGGAATCTATGCTCCCTTGCTGCCTCCTGCTCCCTTTCTGCTTTCCTGTGCAAGTGGGGTCCCATTCTTGTCCTCCCTTGGCTCACACGGATTTCCCCAGATGAATGTTTCTGTTTCTTGAAGGAGTAAGGCTCTCTGGGTTGTGCTGGGCTTGCCTGTTAGGAGACACTCCCAGAGGGACTCCCCTTCACTCTCCTATTTGTTTGTCCCAGATTGTTGACAGATTATCTGGCTTGAGCTTTTCGGCATATATGCCCCCTTGCCCTGTCTGGCTCTCTGAATCCATGGGATTTTGCATAATTTGATGATATCTGATTGAGTACAGTGTACTGGACAAGGGCCTAGGGAGCCAAGGGGGTATAATATACAGCCTTCCTAGCTTAGAATGTAGGGAGAAATACAAGACCAGAAAACCAGCGCTGGCTAAGCAATGTAAACAGTGCTAGTTTAAGATCAAGCACAGAATACTCCAGGAGGTCACAGAAGGGATCTATCTTACCTTAACGCTGAGCGCATCACGGAAGGTCTCTTACAGGAAGTGCTCCTGATCTATGTCTTGAAGAAGTCAGCCAGCCAAAGAAGGAAGCTGGATGGGAATTCTTGGAAGAGGAAGCAGCATACATAAAAGCACCTTTTTTTCTGGTAATTAGATTCCTTGTGTTATTCCTTGACTGCCCTGGTCTTGGACTGTATTACATTTAGGGAAAAGAGTTCTGGGATCAGGAGTCAGAAAACTATTTTAGTTATTTTCCTCTTTTCAATTGATCGTATGACCCTGGAAAAGTCACTTCTTTCCTCAGTGTCTCAGGATTTATCTCTATAGGGGGTTTGGAGAAAATAACCTTTACATCTTTTCTGGTGGTTCTACTCTGATTCTCCCCATAGTATATGTTTTGTCACTAAGCACAACAAATTGTTCTATTCTCCATATTGTATATGCACGTGTGTGTGTTTGTGGGTACCCACAGGCACTCATGCATGTACGGGTTGCTAAGCTCTATTTGCGTATAGCTGCCTTTGTTATAGAACCAAAGTAAATGTTCAGGGAGAAGTCATGCCTATATATATATATTTTTATTAGGACATAATACAGTACCTAACACACACACATGGGTACATGCATGCACGTGCAGGCACACACACACACATACACACACACACACACACACAGACTCATCCTCTTCTGAGCAGACCGCCCAAGACGGAGAAGGCGAGTGGAGGGTGGGTGAGGGAGAGCAGAACAGGGGGCTGTCACAGCCTGTGGCTTAAAAATGGCTTGAGTTGCAATTAAAAAAGGCAGAGGCCAAAGGTTACTCCCTGGCATTTCACTCAGGGTGGATAATTTTAGAGGGCGATGTGTCTCAGCTTGTTGAGCTATTTGGAGGGACTTGCAAGTGCTGGAGTCTGGCTAGCCCGGAAATAAAACTCAAAAGAGGCTGACGCATTCAAAGACGCTCCAGAGAAGGAACGCATTGGCAGATGTTAAATGGAAGAAAAACTCCGTTTGATTGACGCTGCTCCTGGATCCTTATTTCTTGATTAATAGTAGAGATTGGATAATTTTTAAATTATTAATTATTTCCAGAGCGCATCTATGATATCAGGTAGTCTTAGGCTGTTCTGTCACGGGGAAGGTTAAATACTCTCTGTACTTGATAATTACCTAAGCACCATGACTCCCTTACATGAATTCTGACCCAAATTCATTATGACTGGGTTGGGTTATTAAAGCTTGCGTGGAAAGAGGGAAAGCACCTTGTTGTTTGCAATGATGTCGCAGCGAGTAAAATACCCTGGTACACCGAGCTCATCCTGGACAGTCTGGAATAGATTCTCCTGCCAGTGAGTTAAATTTGCTCCCAGATTCACCTTTGTGTTTCCATTAGCCAGAGGTGCAAAAGGAAATGCAAATGAGCTCCTATCTAGGGTAATCTGAGGCCAGGGGGGTAGTCACCTGCAAAAGAAGGTGAAAGCAATTAAAGAAGGGATTGCCTCTCCAGAAGCTGCGGTTTCCCCCCCAAACCCTCTTCATGGTCCACTGCTGGCTGGTGTCTCAAGTGAGCACATCCGTTTGCTTTGTCCTTTTGGCAAAACTGTTTGCTGAATCAATGTCAGCTCAGCAGGGTGAGGCCAGAAACCTCTCATGCAGCCTTGGCCAAGACAAGAATTCATGGGAGCTGCAGAGGGGGACAAATAAAATGCAGTCACAAAGGTAAGCGTGGATCTTACCGAGCTGTCCTTGGCTGGGATTACAATGGATGATCACCGACAGTGTGCGGAAGGGAGGCAGACCAGGGAAGCTCACACAGGGCTGGGAGCTTTGAAAATTGGTAAGAGTTTTCCAGACGGCAGTTTGGCAAAACACGTTAATGACCTTAATAAGGTGTATATCTTTTGACGGGATATTTCTTTCTTTGGAAATGCATGAAGATATATGTCTAAAATTTAAAATATTATTAATAAACTACACGTTGAATCATGGAGGATTGATTAGGTTCTGTGTGGTTCATTTATATCATATGATACTTTGCATTTAAAAAGAAAATCAAACTGTATACCATATATTGATATTGGAAAATGATCCTGACTTATCTTTAAATTTTTTAAAAAGGAGGATGAAAAAAAGTAAATATATGAGAATTTTTCCCTTTTCTAATGTATGTGTGAATACACTACAAAAGTATGGAAACACAAGAAGCCATGATGTTACAGGGTGATTTTTGTTTCTTTGTTCTTTTTTTTCCCTTTTTTCAAGAGGTTACTGAGTTTTCTGACATCAGAACATGTCACCCTTGTCGTTAGAAAATACATGGCACACTTTACATCTGTCTTTTCAAGTTTTAAGCTTCAGGTTTACAGTGTCCATCAAATGCCTCAATAGTCTCCTAGAATGTCTATAAGAGTTAAACATAATCTAAATTGTTTAGAAAATATCCTGATCCTCTGAACAACAGCAACACTAGGGTTCTGACCATTCTGTTAGCAGATCCTGTTTTAGAAGTGGGTCAAAAATTGTTCAAGGGCTTTCACAGAAAAGGTAATCAGAGCTCATTTGGGGACCTTCAGAGGGGAGACGGCATGGTCGTCATTAGGAACTGAGGTTCTACTCCTTACTCACTCTGAGCGGGTTTGAGTTTCTTCTGCCATGGGAAAATCAGGGCCACATAATTTTCCAGATTTCCCCAGATCTAAAATTTTAGGATTCTACTGTTTAAATCTCCACCGACAGCTGCTGCTCAAAAGTCAGGAGTGGGTGAAAAGTCAGCTTCTCTTCAGTCAAATAAGATATTGTGGCAAGATAGAATTCTTCCAAAAGAGAGTTACAGTGTATTTATTTATTTAGTTTACTCAGAGATGTTTTCCTTCTACACGTAGAAAAATGACAAATTGAATGAAAACAATTTCGATTCCCTGAACCAAACCCTGTACTCTCCCCCTTATTTGGGTTTCAACTTAGACATCATATCTAAATAGAAAACAGACTTGGAGTATTTTCAGTATTATTGACTATTAAATCTACATTGTCTCTGAATTGAATCCTGGTCTCCTTTGTGATTATAGCAGACACTATAAGTTGCCTATCCAAATCCACATTTTCTGGAATGGTTGTGTGAGGATGTGATGTTGGAATTGCTGTAGTCCTATCACACCATGGACAGACAAACCATAGGGCAAATACCAATATGCTGGAAAAGAGGAAAAAAGAAATGAATCTGGAACCTTAAGTCTCTGAGTAGCTCTATGAACTAAACCTGGAAATGTCTGCCTATGGACTTCCTATTATATTGAGTAACAACACCTTTTTTTAAGTTGATTTTCTTATTTTTTGAAGCCTGAAGCATTTTAATTGGTCTCTGCCTTTCTAATTACTTCTGGCTTACGTGGGGAAAACAGTTATGGCCAAACATTTTAAAACACTGCATGATAAAAAACAATCAGGAATCACATCCTACCCTAGAGCAGCTGAAATTCAACAATATGGTACTGGTGCATGAACAGAAAAATACAAATCCAGATACAGATCCATAGGTATACGGGAGTTGAGTGAAAAGGGAACCTCATCATATAATCATTAAGAGTACATCCTTTGGCCCGTATGCACCCCAATGTTCATAGCAGCAATGTCCATAAGAGCCAAATTGTGGAAAGAGCCAAGATATCCTTTAACAGATGAATGGATAAAGAAGATGTGGTCCATATACACAATGGAGTATTTTGCCTCCATCAAAAAGGATGAATACCCAACTTTTGCATCAACATGGATGGGACTAGAGGAGGTTATGCTGAGTGCAATAAGTCAAACAGAGAAAGTCAATCATCATTTGGTTCACTTACTTATGGAGCATAAGGAATAACATGGAGGACATCAGGAGAAGGGAAGGAAAAATGAGGGGAGGAAATTGGTGGGCAGATGAACCATGAGAGACTATGGACTCCGAGAAACAAACTGAGAGTTTCAAAGGAGAGGGGGTGGGGAGATGGGTTGGCCCAGTGATGGATATTAAGGAGGGCATGTATTGGATGGAGCGCTGAGTATTATACGCAAACAGTGAATCGTGGAACACTACATCAAAAACTAATGATGTGCTGTGTGGTGACTAACATAACACAATAAAAATTTTTAAAAAAATTTAAAAAGTATACCCTCTGGAATTATACTGCCCAGATATGCATGCTGACCTCACCAATTATTAGCTACACAAACACAAGCTATGTAAATTTTCTAAACTTTGGTCACTTAGTCTATAGAACACAAATAATATCTATGACAATGGTGTCATTGCAAGGGTTAAATAAGATAATACACGGAAGAATCTTAGTACATCATAGAAAATGCTAAGTTTTCTGGCACTTGGTAGATCATAGAAGGTGTATTGGCACCACTTAAATGCCATTTCAAAATTCTCTTCATTTACCACTTAATCCAAGTTCATGCTGTCCAGAGGTAGACCGTAGATGCATATGGCTACATGTATTTAAATCTAAATTAATTAAAACCCAAAATTGGCCATTGAGTTTCTCCATTTCACTAGCCACATTTTAAGAGTCAACAGTCATATGAAGCTTGTGGCTACCATATGGGCAGTGCAGACAGAGACCTTTTCAATCCTTGCAGAAAGTGTTACTGGACAGCACTGTTCAAGAGCTTTCTGCAACAACCAGTTGCATGAATTGCAAACTTTGACCAGCCTCATGCAGAAGCAGTCAGACAACACTTTTGTCTCTGGCCCCCACCACTTTACTCATTTTCTGCTGTGGAACATTGCAATGAAAAGTGGAACAATGCAGTTAAAAATGGGTTCAGCATTCATACATGCTCAGCCTAGAATTGTAGGGGAGTAGATGTCCACGGGGCCACCCTTGACCCATGAGGAACAGGAATCAGGGGATAAATGCTCTCCTACACTTCCAGTGTATTTAGTAACAGTTCCAGAACATACTGTAGTAAACTTTCCGAGAAGGTCCAAGGGAATTAGGCAATAGTTACTCATAGGGTGGTTGACTTGAAAGCCCATGTATTGTATTGACTTTTTTTCCTGCCAGGTCTCAGTCATTCCCCATTAGGAACTGATGTTTCATGGGATCACGTATCTAAGTGCACACAGCTTTTGTCTCAAGTTCTTCATTCAGGGAACCAGAGCTAAAACAGAAATATACAATAAAATGTTAGCTAATATCCTTATTGCTAACTAGTAAGAGAAAGGGCAGAATCATTGGTAACTGGTATTTAAATATCAGCAGACCATTATGGAAATAAAAAAGATAAATTTACACCAAACACATAAAAACTCTTTGTGGATTAAAAATTTAAATACAAAACACTCCACCAAAAGTACAAAGTAATAGAAAAAAAATCAGAATGCTTTTCATAATCTTGGCCTAAGAAAAGCCCTCTAAACAGAGATTTCCAATAAGTAAGAAAAAAACATAGAGAGGAGTAAGTCAATTAAATTTTTATAGTTTGTATAGAGCAAAAGATACTATAAACAAAATAAAAACAAAACCCCAAGAATTTAACTACATTATAGACAACTGAATAGTGTTCCTAATGTAAAAATGCCTTCCAAATATTTATAAACCAGTAAGAAAACAAACAAACAAACACAGAAAGAACCCAGCGCTCTGTCACCTACGTGACATTTGTTCGTTGAATATATAACTCCATGGAATAATGGACAAAGTATAAAAAAATACACTGAATTAAAAAATCAAATGGATTATGAACACGCTATGTTCACTTTCACTAAAGATCAGAGAACTACCTATTAAACAAGACAAATTTTCTTCTTACCCATCAGATTGGCAGAAATATAAAGGATTGATGCTATCCGGTGTTAATCAAGGTGTGAAGGACAAGGACACTGCCATATACTGTTGGTGGGTGTAAAATTGATATAATCTTAGCAAGAACAATTTTACAGTGTCCATCAAAATTTAAGATGTACATATCCTTTGATCCAGAGATTACTTCAAGAAACCCAGCCTAAAAAAATTAAAAAAAAAATTTAAAAAGTAAGTGTGCAAGAGTGTTTGGGCTCTAAGTATTTTTATTACACTACTTTTTGTTATGTCAGAAGATTGAAGATGACCTTATATCCATCATTTGGGGCATGGTAAATTATAACACAAAAAAACCTCTGGGATAGCAGGTAGCCATTAAGAAAATGAAGTAGATCTAGATGTACGTTCATTTTATGGGTTGAATTATGTTCTCCCCAAAAGATATGTTAAAATTCTAACCCCCAGTAGTTCCCTTATTTGGAAGGAATCTTTCCAGAGATAATCAAGTTAAAATGGGGTCATCAAGTGTGGGCCCCATCCGGTAGGACTGGTGTCCTTATAAAAAGGGGAAATTTAGATACTGAGATAGGGACAGAGGGAGGGTGATGTAAAGACGCGCAGGGAGAAGACAGCCATTCAACCAGAGTAATATGTGTCTACAAGCCAAGGAATGACAAGGATTGTTGGCAGACGGCAGAAACCAAAAGGGGCATCAGAGAGAACCTGGCCCTGCCAATACCTTGATTTAGGACTCCTAGTCTCTAGCACTGTAAGAGAATACGTTTCAGTTGTTTAAGTTTCTCAGTTTTTGGTATTTTGTTACAGTGGCCCTAGGAAACGATGATCTATCATGAAGCAACATATCAAGTTGCAGACCAATAAACGTCATATAAATTTATTTTTTAAATAATGCTGTATTTATTTTCATATATTTATATGTACCTAGCAATCTTCTGGAAAGATATCCACAGGCTACTTAACAAGATTACCTCTGTGGAGGGGACTTGTTGGGTGAAGCCATTATGGGAATGATGTGCTTTTTATTTCACAAATTCTTTTTTTCTTTTTTAAAAGATTTTATCTATCTATTTATTTATTTGAGGGGGGGAGGGGAAAGAGAGCATGCATGGTGCTGGAGGGGCAAAGCGAAAGGGAGAAGCAAACTCCCTGCTGGACCCTAGGATCAGGACCTGAGCCAAAGGCAGACGCTTAACTGGCTGAGACACCCAGGCCTCCTTTGCTTCACAAATTCTTGTTTCATTTTTTTCTTCCCCATGAACACATTTTACATTTGTAATACCCTCCCCCTTGTAAAGATTCAAGTCCCTTACACAGCCAGGGGCTTTGTCTGCAGGTGAAGAGAAGAGACCAGAACTGGAAGAAGAGACGAGGACTCTGACACAGGGGGTGAAATATGGGGTTCCGCGGCTGGCCGCCTTGGTCTCTGAAATTTTCCAGAGAAAGCACTAGTTCCTAGTCAATATAATGGGCCGCTGACAGAATCCTGAATGCCTCGGAGCTACAGAGAAGAAGAAATCAAATCTTGGTATGAGGGGAGGAGACAGCCTCTTTTCCCTGGAGGTGGGAGGCCCCTCCCTTGGAAGTTTCTGGCTGGCAGTTTCCACCCTCCCAGGGACTCTGCACTGAGCACAGCTGTGAGAAGGCAGCTCAACTGTCAGTCTGAGCACTACTTTAAAGCGTGTTCCCAGGCTTATTTCTGAATATCTAGTGATATTCAGCAGGGCTTGGTGCTATGGGTGGGGACCACAAAGTCACAGGAAACCCCATCTCATCCCTCCGGCTTCTTTTCCTCAGCTCTGAGGGGCCTCTGAGGGGACCAGGCAGCGGGGAGCTGGCACAGTGTGAGGAAAGTAAGGCAGAAAGAGATACGGGAGTTTCTGGTGACAGACAGAAGGGGAGCACAGTCAGTGGGACCAGAAAAGCCAATCTGTGAAGTCAACCAAACTTCTCAGGTGTCTCGGCGACTCTGCTTTGGCTCCGGCTCCACTTCTCGCCCAGTCTCCTCACGCCTTGCTTCACAGCTCTTGGTAACTTCCTGTTTCCTTCCCTCTTCCTCTTAGACCAAGACAAGGTTTGATTGCACCAAGACAGTGAGGTAGGTAACCTTTCCCTTTGGCAGCAACAAAGACTGGAATTCAACTTTAGATGTTAAAGGAATAAATCTCTTAGGAGGTGAAGGAGGATTTTAAATGGCTGTAAGGGTCTCCCCAGCAGTCTCTAACATGATATACCTAGCCCACAGTTGGTGATGATGAAGTAGAAAATCCAGGTGATTTTACACACACCATACACACACACACACACACACACACTTAATCAATCCTTCCACAACTTTCTGAGGTAAATTATATTTGCTTCCCCGTTTTACACATGGAGAGCCTGGGTCAAAAAATTAAGTGTCTTGTCAAGGTGTGACAGGATTGGGGTTTGAACCCAGATGGTTCGGCTGTGGGTCTCAGTACTTAGCAGTCTTGCTCTGCCTCTCAGTGCTGTGATCCTGTGTGTCTGGAGCCCTGACCTCCTGAAATCACGAGTGAACCTTGCTGGTGGGTTTGCAGAGCCAAGTTATAGGATGTGAATCAGAGAGGCATTTGACATAGAATCAATCCTAACCAGCTGGCAGGAGAATCCATGGCAAAGGGATCATCACACTGTTGAAAATGCCTTTGTAATATGGTAGAGACACTCCTTGCTGGAGGGTAAGTGGAATCCCAAGAGCAGGTGGGATTGGATTAGGGCTCTGGGGACTAGGAGAACCATCTCTCTCCTTCCGCCCAGGGCTGTGATGAATGTGACATCCAGGAAGCCTCTCCTTGGTTTTATAGAGAATTCGCCCACCCACACACCCACTCCACCCCACTCATTCTCAGATTTGCACTTCATAGGCTGGGCCAGACAAAGCCCGTGACCTTCATTCCTATTTCCAGGACCTATTTGTCCTTGATGATTTCAGCCCAGGGTCTCTGGTTATCATAGCGTTCCAATGCATTTAATGCCTCCTAAAAGCTGGTGGATGGAAAACCATATTCAGCATGCCGTTTCGCAAGTTAAATATTTTTACAGATTGCAACCCAAAGGCAAGGAGATCAAACCGTGCAAGTTGCAAAGGAAAGCCGAACAAGGCGATCTGACTCTCAAAGCTGTTTTCCCGCATTAAACTATTTCATTGTCCTCTTGTCCTCTTCCCACCTTGCTCTCTTCTTGAATAAGAAACTTTGGCTCTCCAGGCAGCCTGAATGAGCTTTATGGATGAGATTGATATTTAAGACCCTGGCAAAGCCTGACCTTCGGCTCCTCACTAAGTTGCAAGGACAAACTGCAGTCCTGGGGACCCGAGATTTAATTCCCACCATTGTTTCTCTCTAGTCCATTATGCATGAGAAACACAGCTGGCTCGGCCCTGGGACCCCAGGGGTGCATCGGAATCAGAGACCCAGAGAATATGGGAGCTCAGAGGGCCTTGGCAATCACCTGGTGAGTCCAACCTCCTCATTTCACAGATGAGGAAGCTTTCTTCAGATATGTGTATCTTGCAGGCTTGGCTGCTCTGCTCTCGCTCATGCTCTCCAGGTCGACAGAGAGCGGCAGGGTCATGGGGTACTCACGCCAGCTAATTCTGCTAATTTGTGGGCAAAATATGGAAGTAGAAGGGTGTCAGTAGGCAAGGGAAGAGATTGCAGACCTAGATGTCAGCAATGGGGAATGTGGACAGAATACTTGCCACCGTGTGAGTGAAGGGGACAAGAGAAGTCTGCCTGGGAGCCATGTCCGTGAGAAGGTTCTCTATGGAGGCAGGAATGGAGAATCCTTCATCTGTTCTGCTTACCTCGTTCTTGTTTGGCAGAGGAATCTGAAGTTCTCCCCATTCTTCCCAACCCAATGAAGGGGTTCCTGCCTGTCAAGTGCTCTGATATCCCCCAACTAGCTGGGGCCATGACTGGGTTGGCTAGTAGTCACTGAGCACTCACCATGTGCTGGGAACCATTCGAAGAGCTCGGCGTGTATTCACTTACCGAATGCTCACCAAACTCCCATGAGGTAGGTGTGAATATTAACCCCACTTTATAGATGAGGAACCTGAAACAAGGAGAGATTAAATAACTTATCCTGGTTCACACAACAAAGTCACTGAAGTCCTTAGGAGGAAGAAATACTCCGGCATGAAGAGCATCTGAGTTAGGGCTAAATGTCCCTAGGGAGCGTGTGCTGGTGGTGAGGGGAGGTAAGTTTAACTGGAAGCAAAATACTCCCGTCATATACACACATACTCCAGTTGAGAGACATTGCATTCTAGTAGCAATGTGGGCTTTCGAGTCAGAGGTCTGTTGCTGGAGATTCTAATTCTTGCTAACTGTATGGTTTTGGGCAAGAAACATACTGTCTCGGAGCTTCCTTGTTCACACCCGTGACACAGACATAATGACAATGGTGACGACGAGGAGGGGGACAAAGAAGGCCCCTGGAGGAGCCATCGTTCAGGTAGAAGTTATGAAGGGTTGGATGCTGGTAGGTATTTCATCAATGGTAATCCTAGCTAGGACGTCAGCTCCTTTCCTCATGCCTCTTGTTTCCAGGTAGATGTATTTCCATTGGTGTAACCCTCCTGGCTTTTCTCTTCCTCGCTCACTGAGTAACGGAAGCACAAGCAAAGTGAAGTAACTTGCCCAAGGTCACTGAGCTAGTACGTGGGGAGCTAGGACTTAAACCCAGACAGTCTGGCTTCAGAGGCCACAGGCTTTGATGGTTCACCAAAGACCTCATGATATCAACCGTGTTTTCTCCCCTTGGCAGCAAGAAGGCTGAAACCAGCAACTATTTGGAAAAGGCAGCAGAGAGAATTGGACTCCGAGCTAATGACTCAAACCACTCTTTCTCTGATCTTATTTCAGATTCCTATTTCTTGTTAACTCTAGAAGTGGGAGGCACAGGAGACTGTCCACTCATCCCTCGTCTGCCCTGGAATCGTCTTGAACACCCATTTTCTTTGTGTGGCTATTAGTAGCACCCCACTTTCCCTCTCAAAAGTGCCCTCATTTGGGGCGATATTATATGGTTGTTACATGTAGAAAGCATGGGAAGTGGTTGGGCAAGAGAGAGGCACAAGTCACAGGCAAGTTTATCATCGCATTCTTTAGGGCAGAGAAAAAATGTTTGGCCACATTCTTTTTTGAGGGCTGAGTTAGCTGGCACCACAAGAAACTAAGACCACATGACTTCTTGGAATGTAGGCTTCCTGAGTTTTGCCTTGGCTATACTATTTTTGTTCTGGCTCTTGAATGAGTCTCACTAATGCATTCTGGGGGCCGTCAGAGCCCTAAATGACAGCTTAACAGCAGACAATCACACCAAGCCTCCTTCAACATGGTCAGGAGCAGCCCACAGGCAACCTGTTGTGGGTGACAGGGACAGGAAACCTGAGGCCAGCGATGACCTATACTGCCTGGGTCCTGGAGTTAAATTTACTGGCATAATTGCCAGATGTAATTTCCCTGCACCTCTTTCTGCTAAGTGCTCTTTAAGAGCAAAGCACTTAGTAAATTATAAGGAGGTACCAGCACAAAAGTGCTTACAAATAAGAATTATGGAAAATCAGAAGCCAAACGCACACAACAGCAATTTTTTTTCTTTAATCAGAAACAGAGTCAGAACCATACAAGAGGGGTGAAGTTTCCCAGGCAAGCGATAACATAAGCTGCTCATATATTTCAAGATCTAATCTATCATTTAAAAAATTATTTGATTACAGGGCAGTTTCATAAAAAAAATAGTCTGTGTTACAGTATTCTACTGGGTGGCCCCAAGGGAAGCTAGATAAAGAGTAATAATAGAACTAATGGGAATTACATTTATGGTACAAACCCGCCAGACTGAGCGAGCAAGAGGCCCAGCTGGGTAGATAGGGGAATTCAGCCACCAATTGGCCCATGACAACTGTGTTTGGTAGCTGTTTCTGCTGGTTTTCATTTCAGGAAAGGGAGTTAGTCACACGGTAGATGGCATCTGACCTCAGCCACAATGATGGCGGAAAGAAAAAAAGCCCAGGCTTTCTGGAATCTTGGGCAATACCGCAGGAAGACTTTGAGTTTCTTAGAAACAGAGCCTCAAGGAACCAGTCATCTATCAAAGCGATTGTGCTTTTGCCAGCTCCACATCAGTCACCTCCTAGGGGGAAGATCATTGAGCACAACTGGGCGGACATTTTTTCATGTCTCACCATCTCTGCTGGAATTTGTAGCACTGGGTTCATGAAAGGCTATGTCTTTGGGAAAATAGCAGATTGGGCATCTTTGAAAACCACAGATTACATATACAAACATGCCTAGGACAGTGTGCAGAATACAATGGGTAAAAAAAATGTCAGTCTCCATTTTTTATTTCCCACCATGTCTCTAGAATAGCAAGACAATGGATGATGTCTAGAGACAAGACTTGGTTGGGTTCTCCGGAGCTCAGTCCACCTCTGGCTCCAGGCAAGTTTACAGTTCACTCACAGCTTCAGAAGCTTACCTCATCTTAGAATGAAATTTCTTCAGCTCCTGTTGTTCTAGCATCATGCACATGTGGGTCTCTAGTTTCTGCTCCCAAGGCCATGGCCACCAGCTAGGGGTGAGCTGATTTCAGATGGAACTGACCTGAGAGCTCTTTGGCTCTTAGATAACAAGAGCTCCCTTCCTAAGAAAGAAAGAAAGAAAGAAAGAAAGAAAGAAAGAAAGAAAGAAAGAAAGAAAGAAAGAAAGAAAGAAAGGCTTTCTGCACTGGATATCTTTTTTTCCTGGTAAATCCAACGGGCAACCCTGAGGAAGGAAAGAGAGAATAAACTATGATCTTAATACCTACCAAGATTCCCTTCTTGCAAACAAGAACCCCCAAAAGGCAAGACTTGAATGCCAAGAAGTGTCTTTTTCTTTCCTGAGATTTTTCTCCCCCATTCATTGTGGAAGTCTCGGCTGGTGCTACATGTTTGCAGGAACCTAAGTCACAAGGAGACTCTCAGGTGCATAGCTGCGCAGGTATAGAATGTGTCCCTGATAACCCAGAAACAACAGGACCACTACTTCTACAGGGAAATGTCCTGCTAACCCCAACTACCAGTGAGCTGCCCCTTTCCTCTTCTCCATCCACTGGGAGAAATGCATGAAAAAGCCAGTGCTGCAGAGTCCATTATGAAGAGAATACTATTTGCCTACCATCCCTTCCTCCTACATCATCAAAATTGGTCAGTTTAATAATGCTTTATATCCTTTCCACATTGTCAGGTAAGATACATTGCAAATGTATATGGCTTAACAAATATATGGTAAATAAGCATTTTTCCTGTCCTTTCTATTGATAAAAGATTCTACAGAAAGTTGAAGGAGGAAAGAAAGCCACTTTGTAAAAATGATAGATACGGTATAAAACTCCATCGCTTAAACATCTAACTTGCTGAGTTTTAATGGGGTTGTCATCACCGGACTGTTAGATTAACTTATGAAAATCAAGAAAATGCCTTTTTGTTGCTTCATAAATCCTGATGAACAATAGTCCCACAACAGAAAACAAGCTCTGATTTTGGAATGATCACTTTCTGTGTATCGCCAGTAATGAAGTATGAAGGAGATCGAAGACTTATTGCTTACAGATATTAGCACAGACCCAGATGGCTCAATTTTTTTTTACCATAATAGATAATTCTTGAATTATGTGCCTAACAAAGACAAATTCTAGAACTAACGGAAGGCATTTATTATATTAACAAGTGTGTTTTCGATTCCTTCAAAACAGAATGTAATTTAATCTCGGCTTCAGAGACAGATTGGAAATGTTAAATGTCTGCTTTTCAGAAGTGATTTCTGTAGGGAGAAAAGTATTCACCATCAACTTGAGCTGTGTAACTGGGGGAAAGGATGTTTATCTTAACAGTGCAGAAAGGGAGAAGTTGTGGAATTTTTTTTCCCATTTTCTTTTTCATTTTTTAAATATAGAGCAGATTGTATATATCCTAGTCCTTCCCCAGGGCAACTTCTGCCTTGCTGAACGTAACATATTCTACTGTGAGAAAGAATAATTATCTGATAGTGATGGGGACCCTTCTTAGTGTTCCACACATATAAATGAAAACCTGAGACGTGCCCAGTGGGGTTCACAGTCCTATCTGTTTCTCTTGGGGCTCAGGTGGATGTGGCTGGAGTCAGGACCAGAGGTTTGTGCTTGGGGGGAAGATCCTAATTAATAATCAGCCTGTGAAGGATGGTTGAAGCTGTGGAAGGTTTGGAAACTATGCCATGTGACAAATCACAGCAGGAGACATAGTCTCATTGGAGGAGGGTAGAGGGAAGAAGGTGATTGAAGGTGTTTGCCCCACACGCAGGAGGCATGTGGCCCCAGAAGGTACACCTGGACCAGTGCCTACTTTTCACAAGAGAAAATACTGTCACTCCATCTAAGTAGTGTCCTAAATCACCTTCCAGAGAAGAGGGCATCTAGAGTGCTGCATTCCGTTAGAGGTTCAGGTACTCGTGTCTTGAGTGTGGAATGGGGAGGATGGGTTCAATGGAGATGTGAAAGACGGGGTGCCAAGAGGGTGAACCTTGAAGTAAAAGAGAATTTTAAGGAAGCCTCCATCTGAAAGGGCAGGACAAAAAGATGGAAATAGGACACGAGGCAGTGGGATGGAAAGAGGAGACCACAGGATGAAGCAAATGACTTCAAAAAGGAATCAAGAGACCGCTGGGGACCAATCCCGCGAGTGCTAGACTCAACTCAAGGCTTATTAAGGCACATCTCTAACCTCACCTGCAGCAGGAAGGGAGCAGTCAGTGAGTGGAGCCGGTCTGGATGAGAAAGAACTTGCTAATATTTAGAACTGCTGAGGGAGAGAATGAATGGTCTTGTAAAAAAGTGATGTCTCCATATCTGCTCCTATTCATGTGGAAGCCAGTTGCCTTTCTCTTTTCCAGGGCTATAGCACAGGGATGCCAGGCTTGGGTGGGGACACAGTAGGGATGATCGCTAAGGTCCTGTCAATCCCAAGTTGGCACAACATATCTTCCCTGCCTCCATCATTTATACAGCCAGCCTTTCTTTATTAAGTGCTTATCATGTGTTTGTCCAAGTGCTACGCTTTGGGGACAAGGAGGTCGACACCCAAGCATAGACCCCCACTGTCATGCATCTTCTTGGTTAGTGGGGCAGACAGAGAGTGAACAACATGTACATGTGTGCTGGTTTTTGTGAGGAACTGCAGAGGCCATGGAGTGTGTCACAGCTATGTCACCTGACAGGGTGAGAGCAGGCTGCCTAGAGGAGGTGATGTTTTAAGACTGACCTAAAATGTGAACAGGAGTTGGTTAGGGATAGGAAGGAGGAGAGGCTGGCAAGGAGAAGAGAGAGAAATACCCCGTGCAAAGAGAAGAGTGTGTCTGACATGCTGAGAAAGAACGAGAAGTCTCTCTCATGGGATAACCCTTCAGCTCGATGTCTGGACAAAGTAAACTGTGGTATGCAAGAAGAATCTTGAGAATTTATGTGCACTGCTTAATTAGTTATATTAAATTAAAAGTGTAGGTAGGGGAAACTGGAGAAGGAATGCACACATTTTGGCATAGATGAGAGTGATCTGGAAGGGATGAAAGGAATGGGGATTGTCTTTCGAAGGCAGAATTTGACTGACTGAAGTAGTGGAATTTGGGGCTGGCTGGAGGAGAATAAGCAGCTGGGGGGTGCTCCCGAGGGGGGTTAAGCTCTAGAGGGCCAAAGAGAATGAGCCCTTCTCTCTTCTCTTAGCCACTAGGATGCCAAGACAAGCTTTCCTTCCTTGAATTCATCTGCAAAACATAACTCTCTCCTGGGTATTTTTCTGTCATGAAAACCCCTTATTTGGGTCACCCTACCCTCAGGCTCTTCCATAGCCAGATTCAACAAAAAAAGTATATCGGGAATTTTAAGAGAGGAAGCCCCATGCATTTTACTTCCTCCCATTACTTTATGGCTTGCAAAGCATTTCACAGACATTTGAAGAGGGTTTGATGTTGTTCTATAAAGAGGACCTGAGATTTGGAGACACAAAATGATTTATCCAAGGTCACGGCTCCATTCCATGGCAGAATCATTACATTTCTGGTCTATCAATTCTTACTCTGGGATGCAGTTCCCATTGCTGGGGCATTAGGAACAAAGGGTTCTTTCCAAGAAGAGTCCCAGAAATTGAAATAAGTAGGGTAGGTGAAGAGACAGACCCACGGAGGCTCCTTTCCAGGGCAGCTGGATGCCCTTGGAGTGGGTACAAGGACTTTTCCTGCGTGAAGGGAAAGAAAAACCCTACACTAGAATTTGCTCTGCTATTCTTCTTCTTCATTTTCTTTCCCCCTTTTTCTTCATTGCATTGCTGTGGAGTTAAAACTGGCTGAGTCAGCACTGAATCATTTAGCAGGAAATGATGAAAACTGTCATTTTCCTCTGTCTGTACAGTAACACATGGCAGAGAGAGCCGAAGATGACGGAGGGGCCGTCTGACAGTGCCTCCGGCCTCAGATTGGATTGTGGGTGGGAAGAGCCCACGATCTAATCAGCAGTCATTCCCTGGGGTGGGTCGGGGATTGTGAATGTGAGGTTGTCCCTGCAGCAAGGACAGACCCACCGAAAGAGCCCGGTGAGGTGAGGAGGCAAAAAGACAATCTGCAGATCCCCTAGAAAATCTCGTACCAGGAAACAGACACCCTGGAGATGGACTGACCCAGGACCCTTCTGGTGCTCACAGTGGCTATGTGCAAGAGTGCCAGCCACGGGGCCTTTGAGAGGGAAGCGCTTCCCTTGGTCTCTAATAAGTAGCAGGTACTCTTGCTGAAATGCCTTCCCCATAACATCATTCAGGGGACAGGTGCCAGGTGTTTTCACAGTCTCCTCATTTTAAAATGCACTCAGGATTTGTCCTAAAGCAACATAGCTCCGTGCTGTTTACCACTCTATTTTACCCTTTGAGCCTCAGTTTCCTCTCCTGGAGACTAGAGATGTCAACATTATTGGGCTGAATAATGACATAATGAATGTGCTAGCACTTTGGGAAGTGCCCATCATTATATTATTCAGAATCCAGAGTCTCCTGGGCACTTTAGGGCCCCTATCTGAGCGCTTATCATAAACAAGCAAACACATACTCTCTCTCCCATCCTCATCCCCAGCTTAATGGGTTTAATGCAACTGTGGACATAACCACTGACCTATATGCTCCAGTTTGGAGGGGGGATTAATGGGAATGAGCCAGTCACCCAAATCCTGAATTATCTCTGCTCTCTTTTAAGCTAAGAGATTTTGGGGGCGCCTGGGTGGCTCAGTGGGTTAAAGCCTCTGCCTTCGGCTCAGGTCATGATCCCAGGGTCTTGGGATCGAGCCCCATATCGGGCTCTCTGCTCGGCAGGGAGCCTGCTTCCTCCTCTCTCTCTGCCTGCCTCTCTGCCTACTTGTGATCTCTGTCAAATAAATAAATAAAATTTAAAAAAAAAAAAAAAATAAGCTAAGAGATTTTGTAGTTATGTGCATCATTCGGTCTGCAAAAGAAAGGTAAGCAATATTTTTAACTATCCACATGTTTCTAAAAGTCCAGATTTTTGGCAACAGTCATACAGCAATTTAGAAATAATGTTCCAGAAGAGAGAGAAGAGAGAGGAATAGAAAGAGGGTTTGTTTTTGTTTTTGTTTTTGTTTTTCCTATTGAGCAAGCAGATGTACAGTCAGAGCGGCCCCTAAGAAAAGATGGGGTCTTGTTCAAGACCATGGCAGTGTTTATGGAAATACTGGGTGCTCAGTGGGTATTATGCATTTGAAAGATTTTGCTTGAGTGAAGCTACATTCACTCATGATTATTACTCCTGGGAAGTTCTGCTCATCCATTTTGTTGCGGGGTGGGGGGCATTTATTGTTTAACAAATATTTGTCCAATTTTGACTACTTAAAAAATGTTTTTATAAAAGATCACTTTGGCTTCTGAGCAAGGATTGAACTTTGAGGAAGAGGGTCGGATCTCCTAGGAGGCCACTGTTGGTGAATTCTGATGGTGATTTGAATCAGGGTGCTGGCAGTACAATATAATAGAGACATCTATTTGTCACTAACAAGTAGTTTAGCAGGACTTGACAATAGATGGGACATCCTGCATGTGTGTATGAAAGAGAGAGAGAGAGAGAGAAGAATCAAAGGTGGTCCCTTGGTTTTGGTGTTGACCAAATCGGGAGATGAATGTATCATTTATTTAGATGGCAGAGACCAGAGAGGAATGGGTTTTGGTGGAAAAAGCAGAATCGAGAACTCTGTCTGGACATGCTATCTGGAGACACCTGCAAGCCGTTCAGGTGGCGATAACAGGTACGCAGTTGGATGTCCAAGTTTGGAGCTCAGTTGGGAGAAGTCAAGGCTAGAGAATACAGATGTGGAAGTCATCTGCAATTTGCTATCTAAATCCAGGGAACTGGATGAGCTAACTTAGGGAATGAGTGTAGCTAGAGAAAGGATCCCAGACTCGACATTTAGAAGAGAGGCAGAGAAAGAGAAATCAGAAAAGGGTTTGAGTAGAAATGGCCAGCGATGTGGGAGGAAAACCAAAGAAATGTGCTGTGGTGGAAAAGGAGGTTGCTCTGAATAATTCCGAAGGTCCCGTTCAGGGCCAGCTCTGATTCTTGCTGCTCTTTGCATTACATCTTCTCTTCTTGATTGTGCAGGCTGATAAGTCCAGGCACTTGGACTTCTGCCCGCCTCTGGGAAGGGGCCCCAGGGCCGTAAAGAGTAACAAATTATCTGCTTATCACAGCTGACACCACCACCTTTTTACCCTATTATTTCTTGTGATTTTCTCTGACTTTGGGGAAACTGCCTGCAGTTTTTATCTGGATGTCCATGCTTCCCTCACAGCTTCCTGCCGTGGCCTTCCATCATCTCTGCCCAGTGAGTCTTTTTCTGCTCTGGTTTACCTGCTCATGGTCCTCAAGTTTCCGTTCTTTCCCACCGTTACTTGCGTTTTATCGGATTCCGCACCTGACCATGCATTTTGCTGTGATAGCGAGTTGTCTGGCTAATATTCATCTGGTGCAAGTATATTGTTCCTCATCAAGTTTCCCCCTTCTATTTCGATTTGGGGACCGTATCTGTAACATCACAAAATCTGTGTCTGCCAGTCCCCCCCATAATTGCAGAGATGAGACAGAATTCATTACCACCTAGGTTACCCTCACATGAGAATTTTGTTCAAATTACTTAGCCTTCAGATGACACTTCCCTTTCATTTTAAACATGTTCTCTCCCTCTCCCCACTCTCTCTCTCTGTCTCTTTCTCCGTGGCCCCTGCCCCCCGTCATGTCCTTGTTGAACTTACGCATTTCATTCCCATCCCACTGCTTGCTTCTCTGATTGGAAGACCACTTGTACTGATGCCTGGCATAGTGTAAATGTTTTATGTTTGTGATTTGTTCAGCAAGGTCTGTTCAGAATGAACACAGAATGCCAGCTAAAGTCCCTGTGTGTGAAGAACATCGTGTTCAGCCTTTACTCCCAAGGCAAATTATTTGCTTAAGTAAGGGTTTCTTCCTTGATTACAGCTCTTATTATTGAGATCGTGTCTGAATTTCCCAGGTGTGTGTTGAATTTTACAATCTTGCACTGTACTCTATGGAACGAGTCTCAGAAAATATATTTGCTCGTGCTCCCAGAGACAGAGTCCTTCCCTCAGCAAGTAGCCGTGGGAATAAAAGGCTCAACAGAAACACAGTATCTGGGCATACTAATGATTTTTCCTGTCTGAAGCCATTGGCTAGCTGTTAACTGTGATAGATACATCTATTAGGTGTCATACTCTGTTTTAGGAGATTGCCTCTCTTGATTTGCAAGATCTTAGAGGAGAAGAAAGCAAATGAGTGAAACTAGAATAAAGAATATTTGATTCGTTCATGTGAGCAATGTACATCGAGGACCGATGATGTGTCGAGCAGTGCGCTAAGTGGAAGGGACCCAAAGATGAAAGAGAAAAGTACAGTTAGTCTTTGAGGATCTCTGTGTACGGTAAGGGACAGAGACATGTAAATACACAATAAGAACATGCTGAGAAGCTCTCTCTGACAGAAACCTCTACAAAACACTAGGGGAGCCTTGGAGATGGAGTTACAAATTGCTGAGGAGTACTGGGGACAGTTTGACAAAGACTCTGAATGACTGTGAGCGTGTCAGACGGAGGAGGTGGGGCACTGCCCTCCAGGCGGAGGCAGTGATCAAGTCTGGGGGAACATGAAGCAGTGTTGTATGACCCAGGAGAAGGTGTGAGTGGGGGCCAAGGGAGTGAAGAGGCATCCTGGAAAGGTAGGATGGGGCTGAAGACATCAGAGCTCCTCCTTTGTCAAGGTCAGATCTCAGGTTCAGGGTGCCTTCTAATAAGACAAGGAGAAGATCATGGATCTTCCACAAGGGCAACAGCAAAATACAGTGCAGCCAAATAATTCTGCCACTCTTTATATAATAGCCTTCTGATTTTCCGTTCTTAGAAAATTTTACACCTAGTTTCGGGCTTTGATTTCCCTCCTGGCTTTACCTTTCCAGTTGGCCGCCACAGATTTGGAGACTGACCCTTGGGCTGGATTACTGACTTTGTGTCATAGCATCCCTGTTTCTACATAGGTGACTCCTTCCTTCTTTCCTACCTTCCTTCCTCCCTCCCTCCCTCCCTTTCTCTCTTTCTTTCTCTCCTGATCTACTCATGCCCTCTCTTGTATCCTTTCTTCTGTCAAAACCTTCTTTTCATCTTCAACACAGACATTTCTGCTTTGCCAAGCTGTGCAGTGACAAGGTGTGACAGTGCTAGTACCATTCTGGGCACAGAGGAGCAGATAAGACAAACAAAACCCTCTCTTAAAGGGGTCTATTGATATCTACGCATAAAAGGAAATGGGATGTGGTTCATTTAAACTCATCAAGGGTCTTGTTACTCTGGGATGAGGCTGGGTGGGAGGAGATGAGGTGGGAGCAGTAAGGACATCTGAGAGGCCAGGTACGTGACTTTCCCACTGGCAAACAGCAGAGAAGAGATAAAGCTTCTGGAGTACAGAAGCTTTTAAAAAATTACTGGATATGAATGATATTGGGAGATTAAGTGCAATCATTGCAAAAGCAGTGTGAAGGAGGAGCACGAGATAGGAAAATTACAGGTTTGGTGAATTACGAGGTTTAGTTTTTCCCTCAGTTATAACTTCCCTTCCTGCCACCCCCTCAGTTATAGCAAAAGCATCAAGAGCAGGTATGCAGAATGCAAGAAGAGGACCGGGAGAACGACAATCTTGCTTTCTCTATCTCTGGAACCCAAAGCAGTTTAGAAATGCTAAACCAGCAGTTTGCTCGCAAGAGACAGAAACCAACTGTGGGGTGAAATTGCCTCAGTGGGAAAATGGAGGCTAGAGTTGAGGAAATGGGGTCGTCAGGCTCTCAAATCACAGAGGGAGGGCATTAGCTTTCCCTCCATGGAAATCGGTTAGAGGAGGAGAGAAAACCGTCTGGAACAGTATAAATATACTCATGTTTATGCCCAGGGGATAGACTTATCTTTTTTTTCCTTTTACCAATTTTAACAAAAAATTTGATGGGAAAACATGATCAATATTTATTTTCACAGAGTTGCAATCAGAGAGTAGTTTGTATTCTGTTTTATCTTACTTCTTTATTTAGTTCGTACTCAACACTATAGCATTCGCATTTTTCACAATTCTACCTGGTCTTCACAGTTATGTTAATGGCTGCATAATATCTCAATATATTTCTGAATTGTTAGTTTACTAATCCATCTGGGATTCACTCTTTTATCCATTTCTGGCCAGTCATTTTCATGTTTTATGGTCTTCCTGAGTCCCTCTGTTCTATCCAAACTGGTCTGCCTTTCCTTTTTCAAATATCCATGCTGTTCCCTCTATAACTGCTCTCTCAATCAACAGCCGAATGCTCTTGAACTTGATTTCTGCTGCCCTGCAATGTTATGGTGGTAAAGGTTTGGTGTCAGGCCAGAAATCAGATTTCTAATTTTCATCAATTACTAGCTTGGGGATCTTGTGACGTGGACAAGTTACCTAATTTTGTGAGCCGTGATTTCTCCATCTGGAAAATGCCCTTGTCTGAAATATATATATATATAATTATGTTATATGTGTCTTATCTGTCTCTTGAAGGGCTGCCTGTGTATACATTTTATGTCTCTTATATGTATCTTGAAGGGTTGTATAAGGATTAAACACAATTATTTGTAAGGTGCTGGCTACAGAGTAGAAATCTGAAGATCATGATTTCTCACGTCCCCACGGCAAAATCATCCTCTGAACTCCCCGCCTGCTCTGCTACAGCTCTTACTACATGCTGACACTTATTCTGTGTTATCTTTTTCTGTGAATCACTTGTGTCTTCTTACATTCAACTGACAGCCCAGAGAAGGCAGGAATCTTATTTTATTTACCCCTGAATCCTCTACTGGTGCAGAAGTCTTTCTAAGATTCATGCTTGTGGGTCAATTCTGGAGCTCACGGCCGAATATCCAATGCCAAGGCTTATGCAGCAGCCTTACCATGTGATGGACGCAGGATGGGGGATGTTAGGGGCAGATATGGTGGAGAAGGAGGGGCTGTCTGTGCCTTTTTGAGCTCCTGAACACTCACCCCTCCGGCCAGTGGCTACCAGGTTCCAACATGGTGGCGACCCCCTGCCCCGCCTGGATCTGCAGCTCCAATGGGAGGAACGGCCTCTCGTGGAGATGCCATGGCTTCTGATACCAGGTAGCTGGGTCAGAAGCAGCATGGGCAGCCAGCATGAATATTCAGTGTGCATGTCGCACTTTGACAATTTTAGAGACCAGGTGCACCCAAGATGCACAGGCAGCTGAGAAAGGGAGAAGAGAGGGGAGGGGAGCCCCGTCCATGAGCAGACCCGATTTCTCCACTCCTCACCAAAACATTTGCCTTTTACAAGCACACAGATAAATCCCAGCAGAACAGTGAGTGCCAGGAGAGGGAAGCTGGTATTTGAAAGGCTTGCAGGATCAGCTAATTGGTCTCAAACCTAAATCATAAAAAGACCTGTAATTATGCTGTTCGGAATGAACACAGAAGGCTATTGGGTGTGTGGCGGTGGAGGGAAGGAGGGACACTGATGGGGGGAAGAGTCTGTTTTTTAAGTGAATTTATACTATTATAAGACCTGTCGCGGGTGAGTAATAAAAATGGCGATGCTAAGTTAAGCCTTGTGTTATCCTGTTTGCTCAGATGCTGCTTTATGCCAGCTGTAGCCAGCAGAAAGCACTTTTCAATTTATTTTTATGACTCTTCTCTAAAAGCATTCCATTAAAGGAATATTACCCTGTATGAAGTTTTGAGGCACCCATGGCAGTTTATTTGCTTGTTGTGCTGGAAAGGAATAAACAGTTAGCTGTGGTACCCATTATTTCGGCTTTGTCTTTCTCACACTCCACGAAGGGTCAAATGTGGATTTTGCCGTCTGCTTTTACACTGAGCGCCCTCCCCAATCGCGTCCGGAGGAATCTCGGCCACACTTGGGTCCAGCCTGGTTATCAGGACATCGGGGTCTCAGGTTTGCAGCTTGCTTGATTAATTTGCTCGGTCGAAGCAGGGCGAAGAAGCTTCTCCAACCGCGCTTCCTTTCTGGGGTGCGCTGAGCGAGGCAGGGAGATCATCTCCTAAGGTAGAGAGTCCTTCCAAACTTGATTATTCAGTGCCTTTGGCAACGTGGGCCACAGACGCTGTGATGTAGGCATACGGGGAGGTGCCTTTCTCTCTCACAAGTAAAATGGATCTAGAGGGAAGACGCAGCATCACGGCTGAGAATCATTCGGGTTTTGGAATAAGATTGCCACAGCTGGAAATCTAGCCCTGCCATAGAACATCTGTTACCTAACACAAGTCCCTAAACCTCTCTGCCTCTTCGTTCCCTAATCTATAAAATGGGGATGTAAGTTCTCACCCAACAGAGTTTTTGTGATAATAGATATAAATCATAAATGAATAGATGTATATAACAGATACATAATTAGACAAAAAAGTAAATAATCTAATGAGATAGCTGATGTAAAGTGCTTAAAGCAGGGCATGTCCCATAGTAAGAGCTGTCCGTATACATATTAATCATTTTGTTACTCACACTATTTCTGAGATCTCTGTGCCATCACAGGGGAGACCGGATTTCTGGCCCTGATTTCACTACTAACTTGCCGTATCACCTTAAACTCATCTCTTCTCTGTGATAATAATTCAACAATCCTTTTTCTCATTCATGGAGGGGTATGAAGCCTAGCAAAAAGCAAAAGTCATGAAATGTGAGTAGCCTTATGACTATTTATGGTGTTTTTATAACCTAGATGAATACGGTGCTAACTCAAGGTGTCAGCATGGTCCTTAATGTCAAAGCGTATTTGGGAGATCTATCGTTGGGACGTGAATTTCCTGAGATTGTGGATTTTTATTTAAGTAATAGAATCTTAGGGTTGGAGGTGATCTGAGAAGCCATGGACTTTTTATGTTTTAGGTGGGAATTCCTTCTACAGCAGCCATGATTTGTGGCTGGTCGCGGTCTGTGCTGTAATTGGCCCTATGGTGGTGGGTTCACTTTCCTGCAAGCCTGTCTTTTCCCCCTTTAAATGATAGAACATACTACTTAGCAGTAATCTGAACTCTTCCTCACTGTAACTTTGACCCAGTGATGTTGGCTCTGGGCTGTGACACCTCACAGAACAGCCAGTTCACAGGAAGTCTGATTCCTTTTCACAGGACAGCTTCTCAGACACGTGCGGGTGGGAGTTCTTCTTAGGTCTTCTCTGTTCCTGGCCAAGGCCCTCCCAGCATTCCTTATATGCCTTGATGCCCAGACCTTGCATCATCATGACTGTCTTTACTGGGTGGTGGGCACCTTGTTGCCGGCGTCCTTCAGAAAATGTTGCCCAGGAAACTGACCACAGAACTCTGATTGCTGTTAAGCCTCCTTGATGGTGAGGGCATTCTTCAATCAACAAGACCGAAGGTGGAGCTCACTTTTTTGATTGCTACACCACCGCGGTCAAGTCACTCGGGCTCTGAGATCACATCCCCCCCTTCTATTCACGGGAACGGTGAAACTTGCCCAATGTAGCCCTCTTAGGGTATGCGTGAGCCTCAAAGGTGACCAGGTACATGAAAACATTTACAATAACATCAAGAGAGATTTGGGGGTTTACACCTACTGCTATGGAGTGTAGGAAGTCTGCTACAACTCTCATTTCTCCTTAAGTATTGCTGTTAAACCTGCTGATGACTGTTATAACTACACAGATTCATTTTGTTAGCTTTTCTTGTCCTTTAGGTTTCTAGACATATTTCAGAATTTTGATTTGCTCACCTGTTTACTGGCCATCATTTGTATTGAATAATACAAATTCAGGAAGCATGGCTTCTACTGCTTTGCCTAAATGATAGATACAGATACTGAAATTTTTCCCTTTGCGGGAACTCCTGAGTCAGCCCCTTCCTACCAACAACATGCATGACCTCCTGCTACTAAAAGTATTTCTTTCACAGAAATGATTTCTCTTTTGTTTTCAAGATATTGGGATTAAGGACCGACCAATATAAGTATTGCCAACCTGGCTTTCTTTTGACAGCCATTTGCATGATGAATGTTTCTCCATCTCCATTCCCCCTTTCAATCTGCAGGTGTCTTTAGGTTTGAAAGGAGTCTCTTGTAGTCAGCATTTAGATGAGTCTTGTTTTTTGTTTTGCTTTTTTTTTTTTTTTTTTTCCTACCCATTCCATCCCCCTTGATGGGAGAGCCTTATCTTCCCGTGTAGATGACAGACTCCTGAGGACTGAGAATGAGGGGTATTTACAATTGTAGCCCCAAGGCAATGATCCCACCTTGCACATAGTAGGCAAATACTTGTAAGAAAAGAATATAGGGCTAAGGGCAGAGGTTTTGAAATCCTTCCACAAGGCTCCCAACTAATTACACACCATTAAGCTCTTGTTTATGTATTTTATTTGATTAATACCCGGTGATGTTATAATGATTATTGTCTTCTATTAAGTCCCAAACCAGAAGAGTTAACCTGAGACATTACCCTGCTTGCAAGCTAACAATTGAACCTGCCATGTAGGTGTGTGTAGGAGTATATTTATAATTTGTGTGTGGTGTGAGTGTGTGTGTGTATAAACGCACATACACCCTAACAGTGTATAAACACATACACCCCAGAATAAACACTACACATCTTTATTAGATGCTTATTTAGATGCTTTATAAGTTGTTGAGTATCTTAACACTGCTTTCCTCTGTCCCAATTATCCCTGGGATGATGTGACAAGAGCCTGATGTCACCTGTGCATGAAGGAGAGTTTGTACCTGTGATAGTGATTTATAATAAGAAATGATAATTGATCTTCATCCTATTTTTTGGCACAGAGCTCCTAAAAACCTTGGAATTTCTCAAGTGATGAGAGCTTTAATGTTGTCTCTTGTTATGTTAATGAGGTACATTTTGGAAAATTCCTAAAGAAGGGGATTAGTTGCCAGGAGAAACAACCCTGTGATTTGAAGGTTGGAATTTTCATCCCCCACCCCAAACCCCTGAGGTGGGGAGGGGAGGAGGGCTGGAGGTTGAAAACGAATCACCAATGGCTAAAGATTTAATCAATCAAGGCTACACAATGAAACCATCATAACCACTCCCCACCCCCAATGGAGTTCATTCAGTGAACTTCTAGTTTGGTGAACATATAAAAATTTGGGGAAACTTGTGCACTTGGAGAGAGTATGGAAGCTCACTTCATGGTGAAATTGGGTGCAGAACCCTTAGTACTATAGAAGATGAACCCTAAAATTATGAGATTTGGAGCTTATATAGGATATCTGGCACACCTATACTCACCCTAACCTTGAGAAAGAGACAGAGACACAGACACAGACAGAGACCGAGAGAGACAGAGAGAGATGGATCTTGCCTGAGGAGGAGAGAGGAAAGTCTTCTCAACACTTACCGGTTTAAGAGAATAGCCAAATAGCTCATCCGGATCTCTAAATCCCTGGAACAATACACTGTCTCTGACCGAATGTTTACTGTTCAATGATCCTTTTAACCCAGTTTGCAGTACTTTTCGCTTAGAAAGCCTGGACCATGCAAGAAGGTAAAAACACCCTTGGAGAGTTGTCTCCCAGTATCTTCTTCAAAGAGGCTCTGTTCAGCAGCCCTAGACTAAAAATGTCACCTTGCTCGAGTCTTTCGTGTCCCTGCTTGGGGACGGCCTTCAGACCTGCAGTTACATTGTTTTTTCTATGATAGAGGTTAATTTTTACGCTTGGAGGAAATCACCAGTAGTAATTTTTGAAGCCATCAAACAGTATTCTGTGTTAGATCAAGTTGCGTAATATAAAAATAAAGGTAAAAAATAAACTAATAACAATGTGTCAAAAATGATGATTGACTGTAAACTAAGACAACTTGTCTCAGGGGTTTACAAATTGTCAGTGAAGGTTACAAAAAAAGGAAATGGCAGCACTGGGGGCAAAATTGAGGAACTCTGATTTTTCTGCCATCCTGGTACTACTTCCGTTGTTTGATTTCCAGTGCGCTTGCCTGCCTGCCTGCCTTCCTTCTTTCCTTCCTTTGTCCCTCTCTCCCTCCCACCCTTCCTCCCTCCCTTCCTCTCTTCCTTCCTTCCTTCCTTCCTTCCTCCCTGCCTACCTACTTCTTTCCTTCCTTCCTTCCTCTCTCTCTTTACTTCCTTTCTTCCTCCCTCCCTTTCTCTCTTTCTTTCTTTCCAGATTTTTAAAATGTATTTATTGAGAGAGAGACCCTGTGTGTGAGCAGGGGGTGGGGCAGGGGGTAGGGGGAGAGGGAGAGAGAATCTCCAGCAGATTCCCCACTGAGCACAGAGCCTGACTTGTGGCTTGATCCCAGGACCCTGAGATCATGACTTGAGCTGAAATCAAGAGTCAGATGCTTAACCCACTGAGCCACCCAGGAGCCCCAACCAGTGTTCTTTTCTGAAAAAAATAAAAAAGAACATAAGTAATGTTACCACTTTGTAATACCATCTTGTAACATTTCCAAAGACTTGACCAACATTGTGTTTGGTAGGTATTGTGAAAGAAGCAAAAGAAACAGTATTAGAGGGCCCACAGGAATATTGTCGTCTAATTGGGAACATTACAGTATAATAAGGAAGATGAAAACAAATCCATGCATAAAATAGAAATGTGTAACAATGTAGAATAAAGGTTTGGAGGAAGTCAGTGTGAAGAAATTATCAGGTCTGGTTTTCTGTGTGTGTGTGTGTGTGTGTGTGTGTGTGTGTATTCATTTAAGTATAATTAACATAACGGCATTACACTTTAATAGGGAAAAAGGCATAACTGAAGTGTGGAAAGTGTCAGTGTCAAAAAAACCCGATTTAGGCACGTTTTCTTCTGCCGGGAGAAAGGAGGAAACCTTTCCCTTTGCCATGGACATGGATTTTTCTGAAGTCTCCAGATACGCTGGCATTCTAATTTACTCTGGATCTTCATTACCCCGCTCCAGAGCAAGCTATTGAGGTATTTGGGAACCTGTGAGGGCTTAACTGAAGGTTAAGAGAGAAAAACCCTAAGAGACCCTGAATTCTAGGAAACACACTGAGAGTTGCTGGAGGGGAAGGGGCTGGGGGGATGGAGTAACCGGGGAATGGGCATTGAGGGCACTGGAGGTCATGAACAACGGGTATTATATCAACCAATGAATCACTAAATTCTACCCCTGAAACTATTAATACACTACACATTAACTAAATTGAATTTAAATTAAAAAAAAATTTAAAAAACAGAGAAAAGCAGAGGTGAGGTTGTGAGAGCCTCATGGAAATATAGAGTGAGCCCTGAGAAAAGGCAAACAGGAAGGAAAATGTCATCAGAGAATGAAGGGGGTGATTTTCTTAGCCAGTAGGTGGTTCTTCTCCATTCAGATCCAAATAGAAGACTATTTACAGTAATTGGTGTCCAAAAAAAGTTAGGAAAGTGGGGAGCAAATAGTTTCTCCTCAGAACTTTCAATTCCTTCCTGCCCTGATTAGTTGTTGTTGTTTTTGTTGTTTTCCTCCAACCTGTCAGTCACTGTATTTTTAGCTTTTTATTTTTATGTGATTTTCCCCCTAAGCCCTGGCTCCCTTCTTCGATTACCAACTTTAGAAACAAGCTCACACAACTGGAAGAGGAGTCTGGAGATTCATCTCCTCTGGACTGTAAAGATGACAAATCTCTCTCAACTCTTTGGTTAGAAAATACAATTAAGTGGACTGGAGTGGGCTCTCTCCAAAGAAAATTGGCTGGATTGAGATGTGAGTATCCTAGAAGCTGAACCAATAAAAATCAATCATCTCCATTCCCTGGGGAAAAGGCACTAGGGGAAAAGTTTGCTTTGATATCTCTGTGCTGTGGACAAAATGTGTGTGATTCTTACCCAATCAATAGAAATTTCTAAAATGAAAGATTGAAGCGGTCAGGAGTTGTAACATCTCTGAGATGAGAAATGTGTTGAGAATTGTCTCCGCTAAATGTCAACCCTTCTCCCTCAGCCCCCATTTAAGTGTTTGCATAGCTTGTCCTTCTGCTCAAGCTAAGAAGACTTGAGGAATCTCTAAGTCTGCAGGAGACACTTAACAGGAAACACCACAGAGCTTAATGGGCTACAGGACCATTAAGGCAGGAAGGAAGCTGGATGGTGATGGGGGCCATTCCTTGCTTTTGTCTTTACCTAGAGGATTTTACCCTGTCCTGTGCTAAAATATTTCCAGAAAACAAGATTTCTTACTCCCTGAGACACTCAATGCCGGGATGAAGAATTCTCACCAGGAGAGAATTTGTCCTTATTTTTAGTTTTGCTATTTGATTCCTTAATTGCAATTATAGTTGCCTTGTCCTCTGTTGTCACGTTGGGACCAGAGATGGCTATGTGCTATACTGAAGCAGCATTTCTTAGGGGAATAAACTAATGAATTTGGTTTCAAATTCTTGAAATCATTTTGTTAGTCCGAGTCTCTTTGTTTTAATAAGGTGGGTTATAGCATAAAAAGCAGCAACCCCACACCCATAAGTTGTTTTCCAAATGCTGGCCTCTTTAAGAAGCTTAGTTGGACTGTCCTTTAAGTTGGGTGACTTGGATCTCTCCTACCTCCTCATGACACACACAGTGCAGAGTAGAAGAACCTACATTCAACAACCATCTTTAGATTTGGCCAGCCACTTAAAAAATTTTTTTTTATAAACTGCACATAATATAAAATTTATCATATTAGCCATTAATTTTTTTTCCATTATGTTAAAATACAGTAGTTATTTGCTGTTACTATTTTAACTATTTTAAATGTATAGTTCAGTAGCACTAAGTAGATGTTGTTGTGCAACCATTACCACCATCCATCTCCAGAACTTTTTCATTTTCCCAAACTCAAACCTTGTATGTATTAAATAATAATTTCAACTCCCTTTCCCCAGTCCCTGGAAGCCTGTTTTTCATCTCTGTGAATTTGACTACTCTAGATATCTCATCTAAATGGACACAAATTTGTTAAAAGCCCCAATTTTAATTCTTTGGGGTCCATACCCTGAAGTGGACTTCCTAGGTTGTATGGTAACTCTATACTTAATTTTTTGAGGCACTGCTATACTGTTTTGCACAGTGACTGCCCCGGTTTGCATTCCCACCAGTTGTACACAAGGACTGCAGTTTCTCCACATATTTCTGACTTTCTGGGTTTTGGATAATGGCCATCCTAATGGCCAACTAGTCTTTGATTTATGGGAATTCATAAAAGCCTATCATACCGTCTCCTCCCTGATCTTTCCCGGTTATTTCATAAAGAAATCATCTCTTCTTGGTTAGGCCATGAGGAATGGTCCCTAGTTTGTGTTTCCAGCCTCACACCCTCACATTGGTGTTATTAAGGAACAGTTCTTGGTGGTACTTTTGGGCGACAGAAATCGCTGCAATGATTACTTCCAACCCCACTTTCTGAATTGTATTTCAGTGTTTCTTTTGTGATGTTCTGTCACCATCCCAATGTGTTTAAAACTGAACTCATTTTTTTGGCACTGTCACTTCCTGCCTATGTGACTTTGGGCCAATGACTTAATCTGAACCTTGGTTTTCTTGATTGTAGAAGAGAATGATAATTGCCTAAAGCACAGGATATTTATGAAGACTAACTTATGTGTAGTCTGAAGAGTGTTTGATACAGTGATTGGTGCAGTAATATTTCAATGAATGGTGGCCATTACTGCTATTAATTTCCCTCCCAACTGGATATTTTTGTTTTTCTATTATTTTATTGATGGTATCAGTCTTCCCTAAGTAATCTAGCCTCCAAGGAAACATTTTATGCTACTCTATATCCTCTCCAAATGTTTTTATCAATCATCATTTTCAAGATTTCTTGTGTTATAATAACTTGTAATGGATTATGACCATAGCAAAAGTTTGCTGAATTCCTGAGACATTGACTTCAACCTCTTCCCACCTTCGTTTTTCCTGTACTTCACTAATAGATTCATTTTCATAATATAGCTTTTTCAATTGGTCATTCATATCTAAAAAAAAAAAAAACAAAACATTTATTGACTTCTTCTTACCTTTATGGCCTGAAATACATTCTAGCTCTCTAATCACAGCAGAGGTTTTTTGGTGAATTCCCAATTTTATAAAAAGGGTTCTGATCCCTCACCTCCCACCCCCATGTAGATGTAGTGAACTCAGAATTAATTTTCTTTCGTTCGATGTAGCCCATTCATTGCTTGGTTTCCTTAAGTCATCCTCTTCAGGGACTATCCTTCTTGCCCTTGCATCACCATATCAGTGACTCCCGGGCTCCAACCTTCATGCCCTACTCTTGTAAACTCCAGTAATCTTTTGAAGCTTAGTTCACCTATGGTTGTCATGTGGTTCACAGGCTTCCAGATCATTGCAGATAGTTTCTTGCCCCCAAAGAAGAAGAGAAAAGGCTTCCATCCCCTCCCTGGGCTGTCCTTTGTTTCCAAGTAAGTCTTAAAGCAGCAGAGTCTTATTCTCTTCCTAGAAAATCTCTAGTTTAATAACACAGCAGTAGAGAGATGTGGTGTAGCTTTCTGTTCAGAGCATGGTCTCTGCAGTCAGATAGATCTGGGTTCTAACCTTGGTTCTGCTACTTACTGACTGTGTGACTCTGGGTTGGTAACTGAAGCCTTGTGTTCCTTAGATTCTCTATCAGTAAAATAAGTACAAGAGATGAACTTCTTGGAGTTGTCAGAATATGGGAAATAGAACTTGTCTGTTTCTTGTTAAATTATTTTTGCACATAGGCCTCCAAACAATTATAAGCCCAATGGAAATAGCAAGAGAGTCATATTCCTTGATCCCTGAAGGACCCAGTGCAGTGCTAGATACTTGGATTTCATTCATTTAAAATACATGAGGGCCTACTAAGCACCATGCCCTATGCTAAAAGCTGAGGATGTGATGGCGAATGATAGGGAGAAATTTACATTTTGGTAGACACAGACTTAATAATTCTTAAATTTACAATTGACAAGGAGGCAGTCAAAACATGCCCAGTGGGTCTGGGGATTCAGGAAACTTTCAGGCCTAACCCACAGGGGGCGCATCTTGAAACATGACTTTTGCAAACTCACCCTGAGCCCTCAGCCTTACTTCTTTTTACAAATAGACTTGAAGATTCTCTAGTCTTATCATATTTGAAAAACTTTCCTCTCCAGCTTAATCATATTTCATCACTCATAAAATATATGTGAAAATCAATAACATTAGATCACTGTGTCTTAAGTCTTCAGAGTTTTCCCTGTCTTCCTAATGATGTAGTGAATTAGAAAATAATTAAAAATCATTTAGGTTGCAACCTCCCTTTCTCTCCCTCCACCCCACTCCCCCCACTTCTTGCAAGGAAGGGTAGGATTTATGTCTCTTCCTCCACCCTGAATGCTCTAGATAACTCAGGGACACCTTCTCAGATGGGAACATTGCCAGAATCAGCAGTATGCCCAGCATTGCCTGGATTCTCCAGGAGACAGTGCCTGGATGCACAATGACTAGCACTATGAATACACTTCCACCTTCGGGATCACTGCTGATTTTTCCTAACAGCAAGCAGCAACCACAAAAAAACCACAGATGACATTTTTATAGCAACTTACCACTTACAAAATGCTTGCACATCCATTATCTCATTTGATGCTCACAAAAGCCTTGTAACACAGATATTATTCCTATTCTGCTCAACATCAGCAAACCATGGCTCAAATTAAGCCAGGGACTTTTCCAAGGTCATTCTTCTAATGAGAGGGTGGACACAGGATGTAATCCTAAAGCCCTTCCCTTTGCCTTCTATCCTACCTTTTCTACAGAGAGAGGAGGACGGCAGAAGAAATGGAGGTGAGGGAAGGTTAAGGAAGGTGGGATAAGTTTTAGTCAAATTTGGCAGACCTGTTCCCATTTCAGGACATATTAGGAGAGTTTTACTGCATTATCCAGTCTTTTGTTCTATGTAAGCCATGTGCCAATATGAGAAGGTATCTTCAGCTAAGTAAAATTGACTTAAACAATAAGAAATTTATTAGTTCATGTATATATCTACATGTAAGATAAATTTCAGGAGCCTCTCTTGGCATCCCATTGACTCATATTAGGCAACATACATCTTCCTCAACAGCCATTGGCAACCAGTGGTGGAAGTCAAATAACCTTTGAACAGCTCAGACTTGTACCTGGAGCTAGACGTTGGGGTCAGCTTCCTTGTAAGCACTTGGTATGTGTTTGGGAAGAAGGTGGATTTTTATACTAAAAGTCCACCAAAATAGCCAACATAGAAGACTGAGTAATTATTGAATTCACCTACAGGAGCAGAGCTGTCCATCAGTATAGATCAATAATCCTCAACCTGAGCTGAACAAAGAAATCACCCAGGGAGATTTAAAAAAAAATACTGATGCCTGGGGTGCACCCCTAGAGATACTAATTTGATTGGTCTGCGGTAAGGCTGGCATTGGGATTTTTAAAAGCTGTCCAGGTGATTCTAATGTGAGGTCAAGGTTGAGAGCCATTCTTATAGATCTTTGCTATTCAAACTGTGTTTCGTGGGCCACCAACACTGGCATTTCTTGGGAGTTTGCAAGAAGTAGAGACTCTTGGGCTCCAGTCTAGACCTAGAGGATCAGAATTCACATATCAACAAGTCTCCCAAGATTACATGTGCAGTAAAGTGTGAAAAGTACTGGTATAGAGGATAATGCCCAAGACCTTGTTCCTGATGGATGTCTTTACTCTGGTTCTAAGTCCAGTTTGTGACTCTTTGTATAGTCATCTTATTGGTCAGCAGTCCCCAACTATCAGCTCCACTCCCTAGTTTTTCCCAAAGGGGATCCTGCAAATCAGTGATTATTAATGTTGTGTGTGATTCAGAATCACTTGAGAATTTTATTCTAAATTTACATACCTGATGCCCACTGTAGCACAGTGAAATAAAATCTCTGGGGATGGGTTCGAAGCATGTATATCTTGGGAAAAAGCCATCTTTGGATTCAGAGGGTTGTTGCAGTCTGGAATATGACAAAACATTGTTTTCCCAAAAAGAATATCAGAGAGAAATAGGTGGGTTGGAGATTTAATGATAATGTAACAAAGGATTCTAATTGAACTCATTTTTAGATGCTTGCTCTTCAATGTGCCTGTAGTCTTGACCACCAAAGGGCCCCAACAAGGGGAGAGATCAGAGGCCCCGGCCCCTCAAGGCTGATGAGAATTGGGGTCATGGGGATGATGGATGGGGTGCTGGTGCCATAGATAGTTGCTGCCTCAGCCCATCTCGCAGCTTCCCAGAGTAATAAATCCTAGAGGGGACACCAATACATTCCTGATAGCAGGGAGAAGTCACTCTTTAATGTGGGCCTGATAATGTCACTGAGCTCAGTCTTCTTAAATTTAAATGATTAGTAATGACCAGGCTTGCTCTTGTTTGATGCATCGCTTAACCTGGTAATCGGGAAATCTATTCCACTTGCCTACTTAGATTGATGATGTCACGTTACACTGAGGCGAGCTTTCTCCCCGTAATGGAGGAAGAGCATGTTAGGATGTATTGGCCTTAAGCATTCTGGCCTCAGTCTCCCGTCATGAATTTGATTAATATCACAGGCTCTATGGGCACATCTCAGAATTGCTGAATGTGGCATCTCTGGGAGGACTATGTTTAGAGAGCATTGAGATGTTACTAATGGAGTCTGCCATTGGACGATTCTATTCATTTCCTGATTTCCAGACTTAGAGCATCATTTTCTAAGAAAGAAAAATGTGTCAGTTTTGGTTGGGCCCTACTGATTAGGGGAAACAAAACAAAACAAAACAGGACTGATTCCCTAAAACAGAGTTGGCTACCTGTATGTACCTGTTGTACTAAATAAGGGAATCCCTAACTAGTGGGTGTGGATGTCTTATAAATTCTGGGCTACCTTCCAGTGAGGCTCAAAAGTGGTTATTACCATAGGATCCCCCATTACCTATCCAGTTTCCTATCCCATTGGGAGTATAAATGGCATTGTTCTTTTTTCCTCCCTTCTACCCCATTGAAAGATTCCACTGTTTCATACCATCTCATCTCTCTGGTAATTCTAAGGAATGTCAAAGGACTGTAAAATGACCTTTCTTCAAGAAAATTATGGAGATGCATTGTTAAGACACACCCATGGGAATCATTGGTTGACCTAAAGCCAAGTCTAGAGCAGGAAGATGGGGGCTGGGTGGAAGATAGAGTAACAAATAAGCATGAAAGGAGAGATAGATAAAAGTGCCCCAAAAGGGGAATGACAGAGTACCAGAAAAAATACTCTCAAAGATTTAAAAAAAAAAAAAAAAAGTGCCCATACTACCATAGTGGGCAGGGAGAGAAAAATGAAAATCAAAATAAAATTCCACTTAACAAACATAATTAACAATTATTTATTGATTCCATGCTATGTGTCCTCAGACACTGTACTAGATGCAGAGCTGAATAAGCCTTGGTCTTGCCCTCAAGAACTCTCACTCTACAAGGAGAAATATCCATCCAGTCAAGAGTGGCAGCTTGGTGACAGGTGCGACCATATGAGTAGGTACAGGATACATAGAAGAAGGAAAGGCTTCTTCAGGAAGGTAATATCTGAATTGCATTCTGGTCTATGGCCAGTTTTCTAAGTAGATGTATGAGCAGGGAATAAGGAGCCATTACACACCCACCTAAAGGAACGATTCTGTAAATAAATACTATCCCCTGAAGTACGTTTCTCAGAGTTGCCAGAGAAGCAAGTGGATGGCTACATTTCTCAGTCCAACTGATGTTTCCCTTCACACCTTGGACTTTGGGCTAGGATGTATCTTGTTATGCTGTTATGTTTATGTAGCCCTGGGAGCTCGTGCACACCTCACTGCCTGCTTTTCTATGAAGGTGTCGGTACTCGGTTCACATAGAGCTCTCTGACATGCAGGCTAACCCATACCCAGGGATTATTGTTTGGAATCTCTTACATATCCCTATTCCTCAAATCTGCAAGCGCCTGTGGGTAATCAGTCTAAAGTCCAAGGCAACCGGGGCCCCTCCAGGGATATGGGCTAAGATTATTTTCTCTGCCCAGAAACAGGCTATCTCTTGGGTCATTTGATCATCAACCCTTCCCTCTGCTTGACTCTCAAAGCTATTTGTGTACACATTGTGGATGTTACCAACTACTGATGCCATGGCTTCCCATCACTCTGTTTACAGCCTCTTCCTGGGGTGGGGAGGTCCTTCCCCCTGGAAGGGAAATGATTCGGGTCTTCTAGCGAGACAAAGGATTCTGAACTTAGGAATGGCAAAATTCTCTGAGCCAGGGCAACCCCGCTGAGATCTTGGCAATGTAGATTGAGGTGAACTCTGTGTCATGTAATAATGAAAACCACTGAAAAATACATGGACGGGAGAAACATATATTCTCAGGCTGGAAGAAGATTGAAGGGTTAGAACCCAGGAAAAATATCATTTTGGAGAAGAGTTTTCTTGGCTCCATAAATAAATCATTGACCAGACAGGGCCCCTCTCTTTCCCTTTCTTTGTTCTGAAGCCAGCAAATTGTCCTTGATTTGGAAAGAAAGTAGAAAAACCCTCACAGTGATGTCTGATTCGTGCTGCAGACAAATGAGGCAGCTGTTTTAACTTTTCATGAAGATGTTTATTAGGCTCCTTTACTGTTCTCATCTGATATTTCTTTGTGGCAGTTCATTTGTCCCCCTGTGTAAAGCATGGGACACGTCAGATCTAGCCATTCTTATTTTGAACACTCGATATGTATTTGCAGACTGACCCAGTGTTAACCAAAGACATGAGTGTCTCAGAAGTATTTGCCCCTATATTCCAGAGACTATGTGGTAGGAGAGCCCCTATGCAGATGGGTGGGGATTATGGTCTTCATTAGTGAAGTGAAGACCTTCATTTGTCTGAGATCTGTCATGCCCCACCACTGCCACCAAGACAAGCAGTGGCAGGGTCAGCTGAGACACGCTACTTCCTTTTTCATCCTCTCCCTTAGGGATTGCCATTGTTTGTCATCGGGAATGAAACTCTGTCTTTGGAGTATTGTGTAAATTGAAATATCGTTTGAGTCAACAAATGTTTATGATGCATTTTTAATACTGGGTAACAAATGTGTTTGTATGCCCCTTTGTCTCTATATATCTGGCTTATTATTAAATATTTATGGGAATTACTGGTTACATATTTTCCGAGCCACTGAAATACAGCTCATCACATTCACTAACACATTCGTATATTTCTCTTCCTTGAAGATCCTTACTGCAACCACATATTTCTGTCCCTATTGAGCGTCCAAGGAAAATAACTATTTCTTTATTTAAGATGCTAGGAAAGTTTCCTTCTGCCAGTTTCTGGCACTCCCTTTCTATCCTTTACCATGAGGTCAGTTGTTCAGGTGACTTACTGGTCCAGAGGCCAGCCAGTGTGTTCCTTGCCTTTGAAACTTCTGGGTCGTTTGAGATATAACTTTAAACAGTCTGTGTATGTGAGGGCATAAATTGTGCTTCATTATTATATTAATCTAGTAAAGAATATAGAGCCCAACAATCAGTCTTACATGGCAATTTTATAAATCTACCACAAACAAAAGCCCTGGAATTTATGTAATCTATTCTTCCATTTAAAAAAAAACAAAAAACAAAAAACAAAAACAAAAACAAAAAACTCCACACTTGTACTTGTGTATACTCATGCTGTCACTACCAAAGTACAATCTGCCAGGTCTATGCTAATGACATTCAGCATCATCCTACTTTGCAGCCAGCAAGATGGAAGAAGAAAATTCAACTCTTTCTGGGTATTGGTTACAATGCCAATGAGCTGTTTCTAATCAATTTTGATGAAAGTCCATCTGAGGGTCAAGAATGGGTGTTCCGGCCCATGTGTTTCAAGGAGTAGGACTTGAATGTGTCTGCTGTCTACCCCTCAGGACCCCAGGAGAATGAAGGACTGTCACAACCCGGGCTGCTGGAATGTGGTTGTGTAGATGGTGTACTCTGCAACTTCAAGAGGTGCCATATATATGATCTCTGTTGTAAATGGAGCCCCCTGGAGTTGTTTAATATATAACATAAATGGCCATTCGCAAGAGTTATAATCGGATGGCATATTGTCCACAGATAAATGTAAATGCTGTAGCTCATGCAGCTTTGGAACAGGTACTTCCCTCTCTGACTTCCAGTATCAGGGCACCTATCCAGTGTCACCTCCTGGTCTAGTAACATGCCCTGAATTGACAGGCTTTTGGCTATATCCATTCCATACATGTGTTTTTCTTGGCTCACAAAAAGTTTAATGCGTTCTAGCGGGAGAACAATTTGTCCTCATGGTGGGGGAGTGCTGCAACATTGCATCCACTTCTGGTTTCAGCTCATGTCATGATCTTGTGGTTGTGGGATTAAGCCCCGCATCAAGCTCTGTGTTCAGTGTGGAGTCTGCTTCAGGTTCTTTCTCCCTCTTGGTACCCCTCCCCACTTTTCCTCTCAAATGAATAAAATAAAGTCTTAAAAAATTAAAAAAGAAAAAACAACAACACACCAGTAAGCTAGTCACCAATACTTTAAAATTAGGAGACTTTATAGACACATACCAGCTTCCAGATTCCCTCCAACAATCCAACTGGGTAACATGTCACCTTCTAGTAGGGCAGCCAACCCCAGAGCTGCAAATCAGCCACCACATGGAGAGCAGCAATCTCAACCCCATCACGCCCTCTGTCTCACTGCTAGCCTGCTTCACTGACTTCCGCTAGGTTCCTGTGTCCTATCGGCATGTCAGTTTGTGAAACTTGAATGAAAGGTGTCCTCGGGGCTCCTGGGTGGCTCAGTCAGTTGATCTGCTAACTGTTGACTCCAGCTCAGGTCATGATCTCAGCGCCATGAGATTGAGCCCTGCACTGGGGCTCGGTGCTCAGCATGGAGTCTGCTTGAGATTCTCTCTCACTCCTTCTCTCTCTATCCTTCCCTCCACTTGCATACGTTCTCTCACTCTCAATCTAAATAAATAAATAAATAAATAAGTAAAAATATGAAGGAAGAAAGGAAGGAAAGAAGAAAAGAAAAGAATGAAGGAAGGAAGGAATGTGTCCTCAGCGTTCTAGCGGGGGAACAATTTGTCCTCATGGTGGGGGAGCGCTGCAACATTACTTTGAGCATCTCCCTCTGTCCTCTGGATTCCCATAATCCGTACTTGCAGCCGTACAAGCATGATGGTTACTGCTAACCGAATTGCAGAGAGCACAACTTCGGCCCTGGAAGAGCATGCCAGATGCCAGTGCACGTTAGCAGTCGCATCTCAGCACTGCGGCTGGTCTGCAGGACAGCCTTCCCTGTGGGTCTTCTCTTCCCCCAAGCTTCTATTATCATCAGGTTCCATTCTGGGCGGGGAGGGGTTTTCACCTCCAAATTGAGAGTGAGTGGCACCCCCATACCGAGAGAGTGGTACTCTGAGGATAAAAACCAACAACATAGTCCCTTCTGCTTTAATGAGTTTATCTTTGTTTCTCCTCTTCAGAAAATGAAATGCCCTTGCCCCAAATTCTCTCGGCATTGGCTTTACAGGGTTCCTCTCCCTGTGTTCTGGGCTCATTAAATCAAGTTTCCGTTGATAACCTTTGGCCAGACCCATCTTCAGGAAGACTCTAATGCATGTTAATGAGCCAGACTTTAAAGGCAGCAAAGATCTCCAGGCCCGTGGTCCCTTTCATGCCTCAGCAGCTTCTATGGCAAAAGGATGACACGACTTTTATCAAGGCTCTGGCTACATTCATATCTCATGACATAGATTTTTTTTTTAAAAGCAGAATTTCAAAGAGTCTTCTTTATCACAATATCTTTAGTCTTCCTTAACAGTTCATATGGATAGTTTCTCAGAAGCTGTATAATCAAAGTCATAAAGTCATTTGTACATTTATATAATTTTTTTTTATCTTCAGGGGCTCACAGAGTTGGAGAATTGCGTCCTTAAAAGCAATTGCTGATATAAAGACAGACTTCAAATCGGCCCTGACCTTTTGTTCAATAGCTCCTCCTGTTACAGAACACATTCAAATAGCTATTTAGATATCGGTGGGGAGAAAAATCCATTGATTTTCCTGGTTGGGGGGTGGTTGTTTCTGCAGAAAGGATAGGTGCTTAGTGGGCCTTTGGGCCTGGCTTTTCTCAGACAGTGTCTGATTGAGGTGCAGGCCCTCGTGTCTGCGGGGGGCCCAGCCTGCTGCCCAGCCCTTTTGGGGGACTCAGCTCCAGCTGAGGGGCTTGCTTGGAACAAAGTGTCCGTGGGTGTATGACTATGTCTGGGAGTGAGACGAGGACAATTGCAAGAGCTCATTAGACCTGGTGTTTGCTGGGAAATGGGGTCAGACAGTGCATGGCATGCAAGTTCCTGTTTCTCTTAGAATCAGAGAGTCCCGCTCCCAGGCTCCCACCTGTAAACATTCCACCCCATGTTTCCTCCCTCTGCCATTTACAGTGTGTAACTCTACGAACTGCTTGTTGGATTTTTCTTTTGTTTTAAGGATTTTTTTTTTAAATTTATTTGAGAGAGAGAGAGACAGAGTGAGAGAGCATGAGAGGGGTGGTCAGAGAGAGAAGCAGACTCCCCATGGAGCTGGGAGCCCGATGCGGGGCTCGATCCCAGGACACCGGAATCATGACCTGAGCCGAAGGCAGTTGCTTAACCGACTGAGCCACACAGGTGCCCCTGCTTGTTGGATTCTTGCTTGAATTTGGCACCATGACCTGAACTTTTACATACATTATTTCATGCCTTATACTCTGTGAGGCCGCATTATAGCTCGTAGAGCAAACAGAGGTTCTGAGTGGTGAGCAAGAAGCTTGGTTGGTCATCTTGGGATTGGCAGACCTGAGGCTTGTAACTGGGTCTTTCCTGAGTCCAGTCTTCTTTCCACCAGATCACGTCTTATCTGCAGGGAGAAGAACAGCTGTTCCCTTAACACCCGAGGCTTAGAGCCATGGGCAGCACGTGCTTTGGATTGTTGGAATTTCTTTTTTTTTTTTTTCCTTTTCTTTTCTTTTCTTTTTTTTTTTTAAAGAAGTTTCCATGCCCAGTGTGGAGCCCAATCAAGATCTGAGCTGAGATCAAGAGTCAAGACACTTAACAGACTGAGCCACCCCCATGCCCCACAGATAACTACTCTCTAGTCCACTTTTGCCGACAAATCTTTGCTGAATATCTAGCAGTTAACAATCTAAGAGTGTTTTCACAGTGTCTAGAACAGTGCCTGCTTTCTAGCTGACACTCAGTACTGTGCAGTCACTCCCACAGCAGCCTGGGTTTAGTTCAGACCCCAGCACCAAAGCTCACAGCTCCTTTGGCAACTTCAAACGAGCTCTAGATACTGATTGGCCCATGATTCTCTTTTTCTTTTTTGTTAGTTAATTCTCATTGGTTAGATAAGCCATTCTCTCATTTATTATATTGCAGGCTATGCTTTCTACATCTATTATTTCCCTACGGCTCATAAATCTAAGGAAAGCATTACTACCTTGATTTTGCAAGCAGAAAACTCAGAGTAAGCAGTGGTGCTGGAAATCAGACCCAGATGTGTCAATTCTAAAGACCCTTATTCCTTCTGAAGACCCTACCCCTTAATGACCAGCAGTTTTGCCAGGAATATGCTCTTTCCAGATTCTAGGATTTGCTACTGGGCTCAGAACCTTTCATGTACCTTAGACCCTGGGTTTAGATCACAGACTAGTGATCCCCTGGACTTTGCTGCACGTTAGGATCACCCAGGCAGGGGGAGTGTTAAAAAATCTTGATGCTAAGGTCATACCCTACCTTGGGTCGTTTGGGCTGCTACGACGAAAGGACCACAGACTGGGTGGTTTTAACAACACACATTTATTTCTCACAGTTCTTGGGGCTGGAAAGTCCCAGATCAAGGTGCTAGCAGGTGATGACCCTCCTGTTGCTTTGCAGGTGTCTTCCCCGGATATCTTCACATGGCAGGAAGCAGAGAGAGCAAGCAGCTTCTCTCCTGTCTCTTTTTATAAGGACCCATCCCATTCCATCATGAGGGCTCCACCTCATGACCTAGTCATCTCCCAAAGGTCCCACGTCCAATACCATCACACTGGGGATAAGGGTTTCAAAATAGGAGGACACAAATATTCTGTGCACAGCATCCCCTATATAGAGTCAATGTCTGAGGGTGCAAGCCAGAAATTAGTATTTTTTAAAAGATCCCCAGTTGTAGCAATCGTTAGGGACTACTGGCCAGCCCGTCAGGTTCCCAAGTCAGTTTGGACGGTTGTGGACCAGTGCACACATCTGCAAAGGCACCGGCTAGCAGGGACAGAAGGACCCGGGCTGAATCTAAGCGTCGTCTCTCCCGTTGCAGTAGGCAGCTGAGTTCATCCTGAGTTCCCAAGCAATGCCTGTCTGTCAGAGCTTTAGCACTCTGCTGGAAGGGACTCGAACTGTCAGGCAGAGCCCAGAGGTGTAAGCAACAGCTGTCTGCAGCTGTGTGGTGAGCGGGTCTTTGCTGCCACGGGGCCTCAGATAGGAAGAGGCATGTGCTTCCCACATCCTTCACAGCCATTTATCCGCCCTGGTCCTATCCATCCACTCCAAGTGCTCCTCTCCTGTCCTGACTGTCACCATATGGCCCCTGCTAATGATTTATACACCATAGCCTTCATTAGCTGATGGGAAAGATCTTCATGGTAATTTCCTTCCATCAACTCTCATTCCTCATAGGCTCCCAAATAATTTCACAAACTGTGGCCTTTTGGTTAAGTTGTTAATGAAGCAAACTGTAATTAACATTAGGGGTGTCCTTCATACACACTCTTAGAGAATGGCAAGATCTTAAAAAGCTCCATCATTAAATTAGTAAATTATTGTTGCAGCAGCCTATGTGTGCTCTAACTTTTGATTTAAAAATTATCTTAGCAGGTTGATATGTTGTGTTTATCTTCTGCTAATTGAACGCTACCTTGCATTTAATCATAGTAAATTGGCCTTCCCTCTAAATAGATCTAAGGGCTGTTAACACTTGTTAACTCTCAGCAGTTCTGAGAGTAATGGGGAAGGGTGGAGAGGCAAGAGCAAAGCTCTGGAGGGGGGCTGGGACCCAGCTGGGAGTCATTGGCCCTCACTGCTCTGGGTTCACTTCTTCAGCCTTTTGAGCTGCAGCTCCTTTTGGGTTTCAGAGATGGGACCAAATGGTCCAGTCTTTGGTGCTCGGTTGGATGCACCCAGAAAATCCAGAGGAAGGTGATAGTGGCTGCAAACACACAGAAATGAATCCTTCCTTGGAATAGAGAAATAAACACGAGGGTCCAGGGAGCAAGCCAGACATCTGAGTTGTCCTTGTAGGGTCTCGTCTGGGGCTGCCAGCTTGGAGGGCCTTCTGTCACTTAGGCAGTGAACAGGGAACTGATAGTTAAGCACCAGGCCAGTGGCTGCTAGAGTATGGCCAGGGGGAGATGGCTGATTATCTCTAAAATGGGAAATGGGACCAGAACAGTTTTCCAATGGGAGAGAAGTTAACATGAAAATGTTAGTCTCTACCACATCAACACAGGTTTGCTTTTTTTTTTTTTTTAATCTTTAATGCAATTGATGGTTGCCTTGGCTGGCTTCAGTCTTTCCCTATGACCACGTGGCCATTTCTGGTAGAATCTGTCCATTCCCTAGCCACGGCTGCTGGATACCTCCAACTGCTGCAGGTTTAGCTTGAATCAGCTGCTCCTGGGTCTGATCCTGGTCAACTCTCAACCACTTGCAACTTTTTGAAGAAATGGTCCCCTTTCCTTTGGCCTTCAGACATCAGCTAATCATCATCATAACAATAGCCATATTTATTCAGTGCTTATGGGTGATCAGGCATGTACTCTAAGCCTTACCCATATTTTCTCATTTAGGTCTGGCCACTAACCTAGCAGTTACGTACCATTATCACTGTAATTTGGCCAAAGTCACACAGAGAGTGAGTGGAACAACTGAACTCAGGCTGGCCGACTTAAAATAACCTATATTTAAGGACGATTTTACACTGACACTTTCTCCTGAAAGACACAATTCCTCCCTAGTCCGAACCTACCCTCTCTCCTGATGATTCTCCTTCCTTATTGTGGTCATCACTCTCCTCAAACACTTCCTGAGGACTTTTTTCCAAATAAAGGACACCAGGCTATATAACAGGGAGATGCGAACAGAAAAAAAAAAAAAAAATCACATAGCATAATCACGGAGCTCAGGAGGCTCATTGTTGAGAGAGACAAACGCACACAGACCAGGGTCAGGAGAGACAGAAAGCCAGAAACAGAGAGATACTCATGCAGAGAGGAATACGAGTACTACATTAAAAAAATTTAAAAGCCACACACATTGACCCCACCATTCCACTTCCAGGAATCTATCCTGAAGAAACACTGAGAACTGTGGCCTGGATTTTCTGTACAAAGATCATTTTCTAAGCATTATTTATAATAGTGAAAAACTGGGAACAATCTAAATGTTCTACAATGGGAGAAAGGTTAAACCAGTCTTTCCCAGACTTTGGTAGAAAACGAGCCCCACGAGATGCTTGTTTAAAAAAAAAGAGTCTGTTGCTAATAAATTAGGAAATTACTGCTTGCTGCATTCCCTTCTTGAAGAGTCAAAATCCACATTGTGACTTCTCCAAGACTTATAGAATCTTGGAAGAAAAGAAATTACTTTAATTTGATTTAACATATCAATAAATTCCTTATTAACATCCCACAGAATCACCCTTGGGAAATACTAGGTAAAATAAAGTTGGAATGCTTGCGTGTTGGAATATTACGCAGCTATTAACAATGATGTTTTCAAGGAATATCCTCTGATGCGGGTTTATGCCCATCATACACTAAGTGACAAAAATAGAATGCACAATTCTATGTCCTCTTATTTCAGTTTTTTTTTTAAGATTTTTTTATTTATTTGACAGATGGAGATCACAAGTAGGCAGAGAAGCCAGCAGAGAGAGAGAGGGGGAAGCAGGCTCCCTGCTGAGCAGAGAGCCTGATGCAAGGCTCGATCCCAGGACACTGGAATCATGACCTGAGCTGAAGGCAGAGGCTTTAACCCACTGAGCCACCCAGGCACCCCATCTTATTTCAGTTTTACAAGGTAACATATACAAAATGTAGATGGGGAAGAAAGAATATAAGGATCAACCAAAATGCTAACTGTGCTTATTTCCACTTGGTAGATTTAGGGATAAGTTTTCAATTTTACTGCCTTTTTGTATTTTCCAAATATTCTTTAATGAAAATACTTTATAATGAGAAAAATATTTGCTTTTAGAAAATTTTTTAAAGATTTTATTTATTTATTTGTGAGAGAGCAAGAGCAAGAGTGGGGGAGGGAGAGAGGGAGAAGCAGGCTCCCTGCTGATCAGGGAGCCTGAGGTGGGGCTCGATCTCAGGACCCCAGGATCAAGATCTGAGATGAAGGCAGATACTTAACAGAGTGGGCCACCCAGGCACCCTGTTTTCAGAAATCTATTGATGATAATTGGAAGAACTGCACCAGCATCTGTGCTCAGTGATCTCGCTGAGCTGATACAGATGGTTAAAATTAAAGGAGTTCAAAGGAGGGTAAGAGCCAAAGACATGTTTATCTATATTTTAGTCCAATCTTGCACATTTCTTCATGACTTTAATATAAGCCAAGCCAAGGCGCCATACTTCCCATTCTCTGTTATATTCTCTTCCCTCGCTGCCCGCACCCTTGTGCGACAGCCAACTCCTCCCTCTGCCCCAAGTTTCTCCTCCACTTCCCCAAGTTTCTGGTCCTATCCATGCTGCAAATCTCCCAGAAAACTCCAGTTCCTCTAACACCTTCAAAGACAGCCTCGTGCTTCTCTCCACCTGCTCCCCCTCCCCCAACCAGCTCTTTAGTTTCTTACCTATTTTACCTGTCTGTCATGTCCATGTACACAGCTTTCTCTCCTCATTCAATCAGAAAGCTCCAGGAGGGTAGGACCCACGTGCTGAGCTTTGTAGTAAACCCAAGAGCACAGAGGCTTGCATGCTGACTCTTTTGTAATAAAATGGTTCTCCCACTTTGAATTATCTGCAGTGCTTTCTAGAAATGGGGAGCTCCAGGCTCTTCCCCCAGAAATTACGATTCAGTGGGCAGGGAGAGGGGCAGAGCTGCAGCGCTGTTGGTGATGATCACAGGAGGAACTTCTGCAGTGTCTGAGTGCTATGCCAGAGGAGCATGGCTCTGTTTATTGGCAATGGAGGGAACAAGCTGATGCCATGGTGAGATGCCATCCTCAGAAAAATGGCAGAGTGGGTTCCAATGGGGAGAGACAGGGCGGTGGGCAACATGACCCACAGGCATGTGGCTTATGGTGTCAAGATACCCCAGGACTCCTTCAGCTCTGATTCTGCCTTGAGTGCTGAGGGACTCAGAGTCTAAATCCTGAATAGGCAGGAGATGGGGGCACTCCGGGATGTTCCCACCCCCTTCTCTGAGTAGGCAGGGACAGGCAAGGAGAGACACAGCTGGTCATGTTGAGTTTGGTTTTCTCCCTCTGTCTCTTCTTTGGGAGATCTGGCTTACTCGATAATTCCTGGGAAGAATTTGTCTGTTTCAAAAGAAAAAAAAAATCAGGTGATCATCTGGGAGTAAATACCCCATTTCACTCTGTCCCTACCCTTTGTTTCCCCAAGTCAATTGTGTACAACGTCCTGGACTCATTTGTGCATTTAGGACATGCAGACAGGATGGATATCTGGAAAGGTGAGGCTTCTCTGTGTCTCTCCCAGGATGTGAGTTGACTTCAAAGAGGAAGGGGAGAAACAGGGAGAGAAAGAGGTCAGAAAACAGAATGATTTGTTCTAGCTGAAGGCACTTAGGAAAGTGACCAGAAGACCATGGTTGCTCCAGAGGATGGCGATTTGTGGGAATCCAGTTGCATGAGCTGGGAAGAGAAATTCAAATGATGACAATTTGAAAAATGTCCACAGCATCCCTGTACCATGGAAGGAGTCTCTGGTTACTATTGTTAGGTAATATTTATCTGCTTTAAGGCTTTGATTAACTTTTGCAATCCTCACAGTATGTCTCTGAGTTGGGGAGTACATGTACCATTCCCACTGACAGTGAGGCTCAGTGATGGTCAGGCCAGTCCTCGGTGCACACTGCTAGGCCTCCCTGAGTGGAAATTAGAGGTGGGTGGTGGGTAGAAAATAACCCTTTAACCAGGATTCGATGATCTGCCTAGATACTAATTTATCTTTGGCGGGGACAGGAATCACGTGTCCCCGTCATGCCGGCATGGGGGTCGGTGCAGGCAGCCAGTGACGTACGCCAGGAGGTGAGTGAAAGAGCCTGGTGAATGAGTCCAAGTTCATCAGGCTTTTAGCAACTGAAGGTTGTTTGCATCAGCTTACCTGCTCAGGTCACGGAAGTGCGGGGTTTCCGTCACACTGCAATAAAATAGTGTTTGCATCCAGCCTGACTAAGCCAGCTCTGTTGTTCACCATCAGCCAGGAATTAGGGAAGACAAGCTCCAAACTGCAAAGGCTCAAAATGGCAAACTCCCCAGTCCTGCAGGAGGGGGGCTTTCTGCTCCCCACTCAGCCCTACCCTATGATGAGGGGAAAGGGAAGGAGAATGGAAGCTCTGGGGTAACCTGAGATCCCAGTGGGGTGCCCTAACCTGACTCTGCCGGAACTTGGATTCCTGCCTTCCAACCACGTAGTCCTCCTCTCTCCCCCGTTCCTTGAAAGCTGAGTTAAATAAGGTCCAAATCCTGTGGAAGACACAACGTGGGGCTCTGTCTCCCACAGAGCCCCAACCCAGGGAGGGGACAGGAGCGCTCACTGTCGCCACGAGTACTGGGATGCTCCGGGACTGCTGGAGACTCAGAGGAAGGAGCAGTTAGTCATGTGCAGGGGAGCTTAGAATCCAGGGAGCCCGCTGGGCTGGATTCTGAATGGCACAGAAAGCGATTGAGGAGAAGAGCGCTTCCTGCAGAAAGAACGGCACATAAGGAAGTGATGAGGTTTAAGGGAGCTGGACATATTCGAGAATAGCAACCAATTAGTTGCATCTGATTTTCTAAAATACGCTGCTGCCTATGTGAAATGCCCAGTTTTTCATCTGGGACCTGCTGGTCGCTTCGACCCCAGCAGCTGCTCCCACTGCTGTTGTTATGGGGCAAACTTAGAGCCAGGCTGCCCAAGGCCCTGGGGGCCACGGGGAGATTGGCCTTCGTGTGTGTGTTGGTGGGGGGTGGGGGGGACAAGTGATGTTTTCCCATAGGTTTCATGATTGCCTTTGGGAAGTCTCGGGATTGCATACGGTAATTCTCATGCTTGTGCAATGAGGCCCAGAATGGACTTTCAAGAAGAAGGCTGGCATGGGGAAGCCAACGGAGAGGCCAAATCTTCTGAAAGGGGTGATAAGAGCACGGGGGTGGGGCAGGGCATGGAGGAAACTTTAGGAAACTGAATCAACAGCACTCAGTGGCTGATTGGATGGTGGGTGAAGAAGAGAAGTCGAGGGCAGTTCTCAAATGCTTCAGAAGTTGTGGCTCTCATCACCCGAGACCTGGATGGAAACCCATCCAGTTCACGGAGAGAGACTTGCCCGAGCAAGTGGGGAAAAGGAACGGGAGCCAGGAACTCCTCGCGGGGCTGGCCTGTGAGCACCGCTGGCTGGACACTGTGTTTACATACACCAGCTCTTTGACACTCTCCAAACCACAGGTTCCAGCAGGACCACCCACGGGAGAGCTGAGCAAGCAACGGGAGGCAGGCTGAGTTAACAGGATGCAGAATCCCCAGGCAGAAGCTTGTTTATAGTGAAGCTTGGCTCTGGGCTGGATCCCAAGTGCCCTCCCATTTGACCTGTGCCCCTGCTCAGCTCCGACATCAGCCCCGAGTCACCCCTGACTTTCCCTCTCCCACCAGGGTGGGAGGAGGGAGTGTGGGGAAAGTTGGGGCTCATCATCTGCTGTCCTCATCTGCTGTAACCCCCCCCACAACAGCAGAGAATAAGAATGATTTTGCATATCAGACGACAACCTGGCCAGGGCCACCTAAATTACACTCCCTAGTGGACCCTGAGAGTCCGCTCAAGGGTGTGGCTTCATTAGGTGTGATGTTCAAATTGGTCTCTCTCTGAGTGAGTGTGACTGAGGGCCCAGACAGCATTGTTCTATGGGCCCTGGTAAAAGAAGAGAGGTTCCATCATTCATGAGGGAGCACAGGGACACAGGCTCAGCATGGCAGGCAGGTGCATGGATACATGTCCACACGAGCCAGGGAGAAGCTGGTTCATAGCAAGAGGGAGCAGATACTTGATTTTTAGAACCTATTTGGAAGAGGGGATCAGAGGTGGAGTTGAGAGTAGGAAGCCCTTGGAAGTTTTTGTGCCTGTGTATGAATTATAACAGAGCTCGGAGTTTGAAGGAACTTAGAGAATATCTGGTCTGATTTCTTCATTGCACAGAGGTCGCCGGTTATGAATTGGTAGAGCTAGAACACAAACCCAGGTGTTCTGACTCTAGTACCCTTAGACCTACAAGTCCACGGCTTCTTACCCAGGCTCAGGACGTGGAGTTGAGCCACAGTCTGGTTGATTTCATCAGAATCGTTGTCCAACCCAGATAACGGCCTTCTCATCCTTCAAAGAAAATGATTTTCCTTTAATAGCTAACTCTCACTTTTCCTGCCCTAGGAACCCAGCTTCTCTGCTGCAAATCTTTTGCATTATATTATAAGAGGACTAAGCCAAAATACAGAGAAGGAGAGTCTTTTTCTCTTAATAATTCATTCTTTCTCCCAATCAGGCAGTATTTCCCTGTTAAATGTCAGTCCCCAAACAGGACAGAACTGTCCACTTCCCAACTCTTTGAGAGGCAACACTCCAGAGGGGAGCCCTTTCCTCCTCAATTACCTGTTCCGAGCTCCTTTTCTCTGAGATAATGGTCGCTGTGGAAAGAAAGCAGGAAGTAGTAGCTGCTAAGATGTTAACAATGACCAATGATACCTTGATCCCGTCACTTTCAGAAATTTTAAACTAGTTTTTATTCAAAGATCAAAATAGGCTTATGACTTTTAACATTCTGAACATTAAAGTACCTTTTCTGTAAATTCTCTTGCATGGAAATTCCTACATTTCTCAAGGGAGAAAAAAAATCTTCTGAGCAAAGCTGGTGAGACCCATAGATTAGAGAGCTTGGTTCATCTTGCCCCTCTGGTGATCCTGGGAAAACAGTCAGGGGATCCTCCAAGGGGTCTTGGGAACTCAGTTTGAAAAACCTTTGCTGTAATTAGTTTCTCTGGCAATGGCATTTATTGACATTGAAAAGCAAGATTTCTAAAGAATGAATTGCTGATGGTAGAATTTCAGGTCTTGCCTCAGGCTGTTGTTGTGGGTGACAACGATGGAGCCTTTCCTTCCATGGGACACTCAGCTCATCAGTGGGGGGCCAAATGGAAAGAACCCCAATTCCCAATGTGGGAATCAGGATGGCAGGGTTCATACCTCTACCTCTCCACACACCCTCTCTGAGCTCTGTTTCAAGGTGTGTGAAACGGCCAAAAATCCCTTGCCCCTCTGCCACTTGTCACAGCGAAGACAGGTGAACTTCTTGGTATTCTAGTCCATGGCACAGAGCTATAACAAGAGACTCTCATTTTCTCTCTTGATCCTTTGAAGAATAAGAATTTAGGAGAGAAAGTTAATTTGGAGATGAAAAAAAATATGATGAATTAGACTTTGTATATAGCAAGTTCTTAAGAGGATTTTTGGGTCTAATTCTTAGATTTAGGAGCAAGATCATAGTTGGAGCAATAGAGACAGGAATCTTGATGTACTTATACATAAATGAATAAATGAATGTCTACCTGAATGAATGGAAGACTGAAACAGCATCAGATTTGGGGGCAAAATAATCATTACTTTTCTTGAGCTTAGAAAAACACTTTTTTTCGTGTACATTTGACTGATTTTCTTCTTGAAACCTTCCCTACCCCCTCCAGAGTGACTTGCTTCCCTTAGTAATCAAAAGAATAAGGGGATTTGCTCTGTTTCCGAAGACTCAGACTCCTAACACTGCTGTCATGCTAACCAAATCCTGGACCTAAGTCTTTCTCTGGTCAACTTTCTGAGTGGCTTGGTTCCCCTAGTCCTTGGGATTGTTTGCTATTGTCTATCTCTCTGAATTCAGGTTTGCCCGAGAGTGGTCTTTAAGCCACTGACATCAGAATCATCTAAAGAACTTGTTAGAAGTGTCCTGTCTAGAACATAATGATTTAAAAACTCTGTAGACGATGACAGAGAAGCAGCTTCTTCTTCTCCTTCTCCTTCCTCTTCCTTCTCCTCTTCTCCCCTCCTCCTCCTCCTCTTCTTCTTCCTCTCCTCCTCCTCCTTCCCCTCCTCCTCCTCTTCTTCTTCCTCTCCTCCTCCTCCTCCTTCTCCTCCTCCTTCTTCTTCTCCTCCTCCTCTCCCTTGCCCCCCTCCTCCCCGTCCCCTCCCCTCCTCCTTCTTCTTCTACTTCTTCTTCAAGAAGGAGAGAGAAAGAGAGAGCTGGACAGACACAGAGGGAGAATCTTAAGCAGGGTCCTTGCCCTTTGCAAAGCCAGACACAGGGCTGGGTCTCAGGACCCTGAGATGACCTGAGCTGAAATGAGGAGTCAGATGCTTAACTGACCGATTCACTCAGCTGCCCCAGGAATCTTCATTTCCAATTTGCACTCCATGTAATTCTTACACACATTAGAATTTAAGAATGATTATACAACTAGGACCTGAACTACTTATCCTTTTCTTAGATTGAAGACCTTTCCATTGTTCACTTGCTGACTCTTTGCCTACCTGACTGTTGTTTTGATCTCCATATGCAGCCTGATCCTGGCTGGTGGTTGCCACAGGACCACAAAAAGAGTGGCATCTACTGGACCATCCATCTTTCAGAAACCCACAGCTGGAGGCATCCTTCCCCCGGCCCCAGTTCCACCTCAGCTGGCTGGTTCTCCTAGGTTCTGTCCCTGTTCAGTTGGTCCATTTCCCATCCTGCTGATTCAGGCTTTTAAAAAACATACGATGACGGGGTGCCTGGGTGGCTCAGTTGATTAAGCATCTGACATGCTCAGGCCATGATCTCAGGGTCCTAGGACTGAGGCCCGAGTCAGGCTCCCCACTTAGTGGGGGTCTGATTCTCCCTCTGCCTCTCCCCCCACTTGTGTTCTGTCTCTCTCATATAAATAAATAAAATCTTTTACAAAAACCATAAGACTATAGTCGCCATGTGTTAAGTGACTATTATGTGTCATGATCTCATTTCTTTGCCCCAACTTCACTCAGTAGGTATTATTATTTTTGCTACATTTGGACACACCCTTGGAAAAGTTAACATATGATTTCTAATTTGCCACAAACATGTGATACAGTGATCTTTCTTGCCGTGGGCCCCCAGAGGGTCACATCTGAATCCTCTCTTTTCTTTCATATCCGGAAATCCAGACTAAAGTTGATTTTTGGTTAGCTCAATAAAAATGCTTTTGGAGAGTCCTTTGTAGACAAATAACTATAGCTGGTTTGGGCAAGAGAAAACCAGCCCAGATGTCTGTAAATTCTGAAGTGAGTGATGGACAATGGAGAGTCACACATCCGGAGGTGGAGAAAACCCAAGGAAGCAGGCAGACAGTTGGCAATGGAGAAGGGTCCTGAGTTATAGGGCTCTGAGCCTTGCCCCAGAATTCAGGAAGTCAGTCCTTGTTGATAGAAATAGGGGCCCCAAACAGTGCAGATTCTCAGTTCTGGAGGACCCTAATTAGTCACAAGTTACTCTGGATAAGGGCTCACACCCAAGGATATAGCTTCCAGAATAATAGTGCATGGTTATGGAGTCAGTAATCATATTTCAGGTTCAAGGATAGACTCAAACTGCTACTCAGGGCAGGAAAGGGGAGCTACAGTGCAAAGAGCTCTATCACTGCTTAAGTCCTTGGCATTTGCTGCTGGGGGTGTTTGAGGAAATGGGAGTAGCTCCAGCTACGGGGTGCATGAATAGGATTTCGAAGACTAGGACCCAGAATGCTAAGTCAGAGGCTCTGCAGGTGTAGCAAAGCAGGGTCCTTTGTGTTTTGGAAAAATCCACAGCAATTTCTTGACTTGCCTGGATTTAAAACCAAAATCAATTTGTATTAGATTAGTTGTATGTCAATGTAGGCTAGGCTTTCAGGCTCCACCAGTTTTAGGTAAATTGAATTGGCAATTCAGTATCCTTTTCAGGTCTGAGGGTCATGCAGCTGACTCCAGGAAAAACAAAAAACACAAACACTCTCCTGCCACCCTCCCCTCACACAGATCAGAAAAGCAGGACAGGGAGCTGAGGGCCATGCCTTCAGCGATAGGGACCAATAGCTCCTTCAGATAGTACCCTCTAGAGGGCATCTTGTCCAGCTTCCTGCTTCCAGAATGGACAGACTCCAGAGAGTGTTGGATTTAAACCGTGTTTACACCATTGATGCTGGTTCAGAAATTTCTTGATATTTTAATGAATGTTGCCCATTTCCAAGCACTGTCACTGTGTGGAGGAGTGTGCTGTGCACTCTTACAGATAGTGCTTCTTAGAAGCATCACTGTGTATGTGGTTAGGGGCACTGACATCACCACTACAGATGAGGAAAGCAAGGGTTAGAGAGGATCAATGTATTCCTCAAGGCTTCCCAGCTGGTAAGTGATGAGGCAGAATACCAGGACAGTTCGTTTGAGGCTAACCATTTACCCACCTCGCACTGAAATTGGGAGACTGAAGCCTGATCTCCTTTTGTGTCCCTTGCAGAGACTCTTGTTCCCCAAATCTATCTTTTCTTTTCTAATCTTGTCACCCCATTGTTGCAGAATTCTGGGTGGTTTTTGTTCGTTTGTTTGGTGTGTATGTGTTTTGCCAGAAAATAATGTATTTTACTTGGTTTAAGATTGCTTTAAACATGACAAGTAAGTATTTCCTAAACAGAATCTCTCTCTTAAAAGATTGCTGCATCCCATCCCCAAACCCAAAGAAAACCAGCTGAACGAACCGGAGGCCTTTGAACAGAAAGACCTCTACAGTGAGTAATGGTAAGGTTATATAACCTGGGATTTCTTCTCTTTCGTGCAACCCCAAAGGCATGGGGAGGCAGGAATTCAGTACCCAGTGGATCCAGAGACTTCTCCTCCCCATACATAACTGTCCATGAGCCCATCACCCATCCACAGGGACATCTCTGTCTCTGTCATCAATTACAATTTCACAGGCACCCACTGGGTGCTCCGCACAACAGAGAAGAAACGAATTGATTCTGCTGTCAACAATCACCCTGCAAACAGCCAAATGATTTTGATGTTCTTCAAACGTATTGTAATTAAAAAATTACATGCTGGGAGAAAAATTATAAGCATTTAATCAGAAGAGAGGGTCAAGCTGATGCAATTAGGGAGGGGAGATATGCCATCTTTTATCACCAGAGCCAGTCTCATCACTATCCTGTTGAAAGCAATTGGATTTGAGGCTAAGATGTTTCCATCAAGCTGCTTTTGAATTGAGAACATATAATTTCATTTTGTTTGTTCAGGAGGGTCTTTAACCTCATGTTACTCACTGAGGTCACTCTCCTTTTGCAATCCATTTACCTGGCCACAGATGTCATCTCACTGTGGATCTCAGGCCAGTTGTGGCCTAATATGTAAATGCACTTTAAAAAGTTAGCCCCCGTGAAAAAAAAATTACAAATGCCACGTAAGAGAAAGCCCCCAGATGGCAACCACTGAAGTATTTTCCAGAAAGGAAATCTGTTGGTAGTCGGAAGAGGTTTTAAGACAGTTCAATCATTCAGCGAATCAGAAAACCATCCAGGTCTTGCAGCCATGACTGAGAGACCATGGAAAACCCAAAAGAAGCAAATGTGATTTTCCATATTCACTCCTTTAGCAGATCATTGAGCTGGCTGTATGGTGACTAGTTGGGGGGACGGTCACAGGTGCTCAGCCCAAGCCCCTCTTCCAAGAGTCACTAAGATGGAAAAAAACAAAAAACAAAAAAACTTAGATTGTGGCTCTTGTTGGTGGAAGAGATAAGGCTTCTACACCCAGAAAGAGGAAGGCTGGGTGAGGGTAGGAGGATCACATTTTTATCACCTATGCCCTGGTGCAAAGAGGTGTCTTAGGTGACCCCTCTATCTGTACCAGCACAGGTAGCATGATAGCATGGAAAAAACCCTGGAATGGGAGTTAGGAGACTTGAGTTCTGATCATCAAAAATTGTCTGCATCCCCAGAATTTGCCAATATGTTATATATAATGATAATGCTTTAGTAATGGCAATCCCTATCTTTTTTTGATAATGCTTCATGACTTTAAAAATAAGCCTTATCAAAACTGTGTGAAGTGGTTAGGCATATGCTATTATATATACTTGTTCTAACTTAAAAGATGGGAAAGTGATAGGTATTATTTATCACCGTGAAAAAGGTAGGAAAAAAGAGGTTCAGAGTAGGAAGTGACTTACTCATAGTCACACTAGCAGATAGGAAGAGCTCAAATACAAATCAGACCTAACTGCTATTTTCAAAACTCTGATCTATTTTTAGAGGATGATACCTGCCCTAAATTACCCTGGTGAGGCTCAACTGCACTAATGCTCCTTGAACCTCTTTGAAGAATGTAAACTCACTGCACAGTGTTACATTTCTGCAGTCTCTGATGGATGTGCCAGTGTTCTACTTCCTGCATAGCTGGGTTCAGGAGGGACAAGGGACATTCATTCCTAGCTCCACAAGGCATCCTGTTGTCATTTCTGAAAGCAGATGTTGAACATGAGGCCTCATCTACAGATGAATGCAGAGAGAAAAAAATACAATAAAAATGATAAATAGATATTGGACAAAGACATAAAGTAAACACAGCAAGAAAGCAAATCACTGCTACCCTCTTCTTAACAGAGAGAAAATGCCAAACAACACCCAAAGAGGAGAGATTGGAAGGATGGAGATGGACACCAGAGATGGGGATGGAATGTCCGACAACACTCCAAAATCTCACAGCTGATATTAAACACGACAGTTAGAGAGGTGGGAGTTACATAGGTTTTTGTTGGATTGATTGATGAGGTGGAACTGTTGACAGATGAAAGCAGTCTCTCCTAGGATTACGTTCAACAACATAGAGAGGTCTGACCTTGGGACGAGGGAGCCTGTGAGGCTGGCTGTTTGCATATGTGTGTGTTCATGTGTGGGGATGTGGAAGGTGCTCCTCTATCCACTCTTTTATCTATCCAACTATTTACATCTCTTCATTCAGTCAGCATCATCTCTGTGTGCTGGGCATTGGGCTAAGTACTGGGGTTACAAAGATGAAAGACAGAGGTTCCTGCCCTCCAGAAGCTCATTGTGTAGTGAAGGAGAAAAAGAGGTAAACACACATACATGTGCTATAAGACAGATAAGGCAGGATGCTGTGGGTACTCAGATGAAGATCACCAAGGCCAGATTGGGAGGGAGTGGGGCAGGTGAGAGAAACGGGGTATGGAAATAGGAAAAGCTCCTGTGCAAGGTGCTGATTACACACCAGTTGCTTACAGCATCTAGAGGCTCACTTTCTGAATTACCCAAGAGTATAAATGGGGAGGTTTCTCCACCCCAGACTACACTGATGGCCACTTGCTATTTGAATATAAACTTCTCCCTACTCCTTGTCCCTACCAGGTAGAATTCTGCTTCACCAACAAATAAAAATTATCAAAAGTATTTTATCATTATGGACATTTTTCATAATCAAAATATTATTACAGCTTCCTCCAGGTGCTCTCCTCTACCATTGCCTGTTAGTTCAAAGATCTTCTTCCACGACTCAGGTATGTGAGGCATCTGGTCTACCTACTGTGAGCCAATCCACTCATCATAGCAGTGGCAGCAGCAGCAGCCACAGCTCCTCCCACTTATGATGCCTCTTCTAGTCTCAGGGGAGAAAAGAGAAACTTTTCTGTTTGGGTTATGGATCACCATGTTTGGCTTCTGATCAAAGCCATACTAAATCTGCAGGTACATTTCCTACCAAAATAGCTAAGGGCAGTTGGTTTTAGCTGTAGGATATCTGGGCTTACTCTTCTTTGCTCTGTAGTAACTCTTCTTTGCTCTGTAGTAACTCTTCTTTGTATCTTTTCTCAATCATGACTCCTTTTTCAGGAAAGATTTTATTTATTTATTTGAGAGAGAGAGAGCGAGAGCAAGAGAGAGCATGAGTATGGGGAGGAGCAGAGGGAGAGAGAGAAGCAGACTCCTTTCTGAGTAGGGAGCCTGATGTGGGACTCAATCCCAGGACCCCAAGAACATGACCAAAGCCAAAGGCTGATGCTTAACCAACATGAGCTATCAATCACGGCTCCTTTGGCACCTCCATCTCCTGTCTCTGACCTCAGGTTTCCTTATGGACTCTGCCTCTACACTTGGGATATCTTACGTCCTTTTAGCTTTCCTATCCCATTAGACTCATTATCTCATGAGACATTCATCCCAAATTCTTTGATACTTTGTTCTAACCTTTATTTTTCCCTCTATATCATTACTTCAATCAATGAAAAATTTTGCATCTTTCCAATTCTGCCCTTATGTAGCTTAGTAGAAGAACCCCTCTTCTCTCTGGCCCAGTGAGTTAACAACAAAATGGGTTAATGATCAGTTTGCCAGAAAGCAATTTGGCTAAAACCAGTCCCTTGCTAATCAATTTGTCTAGTTGGTCTAAAATTCAAGTCTTTTAAAAAGATTCTTTATGTTCCTTTTAAGGATCTCATTTTATAAAAAATATTTCTGCCACATACAGTAGTTTTTGAGGTAATTTAAACCAATTTTCCAAAAAGGTATTTCCAAGCTAATTTCATATTTTTGATAAGTACACATCATATTTGCATAATTTTGTGAATGGTAAAATTATTTTGAATCTTTGAGTAATGTTTTACACTTTGAGTGTTGATTTTAATTTTTAGGTATCAAAGGACTTTAGCTAGATATCCTAAGAACTTTAAATTTCAAAGTTCTTTTCTCACAATAAATATTTACCAAATTTGCACAAAACTGATTTTTCATAACTTTTGGTAACTAATAAGCATCTGATAAAGAACCCAGCCCTCCCTAATTTGCTATCATTTGTGGGGGAAGAGGACAGTTTTCTCTAGGTGCTCATTCTCATCCTAAGCTCATGTCACCAGATGTCCGGTCTGCCTCATGTTGTGTGGCAGACAAAGAGGAACAGACTGCAGGTCATGTGTGTTGGTCCATTTATGGAATTTCAGTTGGATGGACATAGACTAAAAGTACAGTTCATTTAGGGCCTTGAAAATCTGCTGACCTGTTGAATCTAGGTTGAGATTAAAAAAAAAAAGACAAAAACAAATTCTTTTCTAGGGGAATATTTTTGGATGTATTTTTACAGCAGGTGTACAAATTTCCAGAGCTAAATTGTCCTCCAAGTACATTTTAATGGGGCCATTTGTGTCCTACTTGTCACAAATCAGAGGAAACTTGACATTTGTTTTACTTAAAGCTCTCTTTCATTGTGTTGCTCCTTCAATTGATTCTCAATTTCCCCTAAAGCATTTTCCAGATTTAGCAGGTCCCCCGTGGCTGTGCACAGATAAGTCAACTTTCCACAGTCTTGTCTCTGTGAATAGGAAATCAAATATGAAGACTCAAAAAGAACTTCCAGTGCTGAGGACACAAGTTGGTCATAGAAATTAATCTTGCATTAAAACAATATTGAGTTAAAAAGCTTAAAGATATAGCTCAAGAAATTGGCACTATGATTCCAAGAGAGGTAAAGAGATGAAGAATACAAATAAGAGATAAAAAGAGAAATCATAGAGACAATTCAAAATCTGTGTAATAGAAATTTCATGGGGCAACTGGTTGACTTGGTAGATTGTTGGACTCTTGATCTTGGGCTTATGAATTTGAGCCTTACATTGAGGTCAGAGATTACTTTAAAAAATGGCTTCGGGGCACCTGGGTGGCTCAGTGGGTTAAGCTTCTGCCTTCAGCTCAGGTCATGATCTCAGGGTCCTGGAATCGAGCCGCGCATCGGGGTCTGCTCAGCAGAGAGCCTGCTTCCCCGCCCCTCTCTCTGCCTGCCTCTCTGCCTACTTGTGATCTCTCTCTGTCAAATAAATAAATAAAATCTTAAAAAAAATGGCTTCAACAAGTAAAAATAAATAAATGAAGTCAATCAATCAAACAAAAACCTATGTAACTCCCACCCTTTAAAAAGAAAGAAAGGAAGAAAGAAAGAAATTCCAGAAGTTAAGAATGGTGGAGATGTAATAGTTTAGGGGAAATTTGCAGACCTGAATAAATATGGAAGTCTGCAGATTGAGGAAGAATTCAGAAACCAAACAGGACAAATTAAACATTCTATATCTAGAGCCACTATAGGGGAATTTCAGATCATAAATGAAAAACTCTTAAAATCAACTAGAAAGAAAATCAGATTACCTACAAAGAAATTATAACAATATTGATAGTAATATCTTATCAACAATGAAATATGGCCAAAGACAATGAAATAGTCTCTTCAAAATGTTGATTATCTTATCAGATATAGAAAATCACCCAAATGTGTAATAAAAATCTAGCAAACTAAGAGTATAAGTGAACATTCCAACTTGACAAAAGTGTCAAGCAAGCATTATATTTAATGGTGATATTTTAGACACATTTTTGGGGGGAACTGGAATTCACAGATGACTGTTATTACTAGTGGTCCCGGCTGATATTGTAGGAAAAGAGAAGAAATAGAACTTAAAGAAGTAGAACAGGGTAAAACTATCAATCAATATTCACAAACAAGATGATTGTCTATATAGAACATGCACAAATTAATAGACAAAATTCTGTAATTCAGGTGAATATAAAGCAATAAAAGATCAGCTCATAAAAGTATGTCAAGAAAATATTAAAAATAAAATGCCACTCACAAGAGTAACAAAAATGATAAAGCATCAAGGAATTTATAATGAGCATTTAAGATTTGATGAAGAAAATAAAAATATATTAAAGGACACAGAGGAAGATCTGAAAAGATGCAAAAATCTTACATATTCTGGGCTGAGATGTGATAAAAATATTCTAAGGGTACTGATTATACTTAATTCATAAATTTAATTTTAATACAAATGCCAGCTGCCTTTTTTAAGGAATTGATCAAACTTGGAAATGTATGTAAGTGAGTTTCACATATAGCTAAGCCAACTTAGGAAAACAGCAAGAAGACGATTTTCCTTATAAGATATCTTGTGAGCACCTTACAAAGCCATGTCAACCGGAATGGTATGGCACTCCTGCAGGCTAAGCCTCTATCTGAGGATAGAGCCTCAGAGCCCACTTGACAGACAGCTGGGGGGCTATGAGGGTAGAGTTGTTGGTAAACCTAGCTCACATATGAAGAAAAATAATATTGATGCCTATTTAAAGATGTGTACAATGAGGACTTCCAGTCTGTTGAACATCTGATTCTTGGTTTGGGCTCAGGTCATGATCTGAGGGTTGTGAGATGGAGACCCCTGTCGGGCTCCAAGCTGAGCATGGAGTTTGCTTGAAATTCTTTTTCTCTCTCCATCTCCCTCTGCCCCTCTCTCCGCTATAAAATAAACAAATAAACCTTAAAAAAAAAAAGAAATATACCAAATTGGTGAGAATGACACACATAAATGGATTAAATCCTTCTGTTACAGATAGATTTTCAGAGATAAAAAAATCCAGGCATATACCACTTATAAGAGACAGAGCAAATACTCATGAGACAGAAAAACTGAAAGCAAAGGAGGAAAAAGAGAAATATTGGGTAAAATGTTTATCAAAGGAAAGCTGGTGTAACAATTCTGTAAATAGCTTTATTAAGATGTAGTTGTCCTATAGTAAATGGTACATATTCAAAGTGTATAATTGGATAGATTTTAACATATGCATATACCCATTAGACTGTCGCCATAATCAGATAATGAACCCCCAAAAGTTTCCATGTGTCCCATTGTAATGTCTCCCTTCAGCCCCTCCGTCCCCTGGCAACAATCAATCCACTTTCTGTCACTTACAGATCAGTCTGTATTTTTTCAGAACTTTCTGTAAAATACATTTGCTGTCATTCTTTCTTTTTTTTAATGGCTGCTTTCACTCAGTGTAATTATTTTTGAGATTTATCCACCGTTGTTAAAATTGATAGTTCGTTCATTTTTATTGCTGAATAGTATTCCAGCACAATTTGTTTAGTAATTCTGTCGATGGATATTTGGGTTGTTTCCAGGTTTTCCAGTTAAAAAATAAAGCTACTGTACAGGTTTTTGTGCAGACATATACTTTTTGTTCTTTTGGGTAAATGCTTCTGAATGGAATGGCTGGAACACAGGTGAATGTTTAACATTGTAAGAAACGGAGAAACTATTTTCTAAAATGCTTGTCATTTTGCCATTTACATTCCCAACAGCAGGGACTGACTGTTTAAGCTCCTCCTTATCCTTGCCAACACTTGGGACAACCAATTATTTAATTTTAGTTATTCTAATAAGTTGGTAGTGGTATCTTGTTGTGGTTTTAATTTGCATTTCCCCAAGGACTAATGAGGTTGAACATCTTTTCATGTGCTTATTTGCCATCTATGTGTTTTCTTTGGTAAAGTGCCTCTCTGTTCAAATCTTTTGTTGTACTTTTAAAAATCAAGTTATTTTGTTATTACTGAGTTTTGGGAGCTCTTATGTAACTTGGATACAGGTCCTTCATGCTTTGCAAATATTTTCCTTCTACTCTGTGGCTTATCTTTTCATTCCTTTTTTTTTTTTTTTTAAGATTTTGTTTATTTATTTGACAGAGAGTGAGAAAGCAGAAGCAGGGGTAGCAGCAGGGAGAGGGAGAAGCCGGTTCCTGCTGAGCAGGGAGCCCTATGCAGGGCTCGATCCCATGACCCTGGGACCATGACCCGACCTGAAGGCACCCCTTGTCTTTTTATTCTTAATGGTGTTTTTTTCAGAACAGATTTTCAAATATTTGATGAAGATCAGTTCATCAGGTATCACTTCTTTTACAGATGCTTTTGGCATCCTATTCAGTACATTTTTGCCTAACTCAATTTTTCTGTTTTCTTCTAGAAGTTTTATAGTTTTAGCTTCCACTTGGAGCTCAATTTTTGTACCTAGTGCAAGATACAGATCAAAGTTTGTTTTTGCTTTGCATATGGATATTTAATTCTTTGAACACCATTTCATGAAAAGACTGTTCTCTGACCACTGAATTGCCTTTGCACCTTTGTCAAAATTACTTGTTGATTTAAGTGTGGATCTATATCTGAACTCTATTCTGTTCCATTGATCTATCTATCTTGACAGCAGTGCAAAATTACTAATCATTTCTGCTATTTCTAATCTGCCATTAATCTCATACAACGTATTTTCCATTTCACAAATTGTAGTTTTCATCTATAGTCATTCAGTGTGTATCTTTTATATATCTTCCATGGTTCTACTTTACTTTTTGAACATGTGGAATACAATTATGATTGCTACAACGTCTTGTCTGCTAATTCTAAACATTACAAAATGTTCTCAGTTGCTTTGCTTTGACTCATTCTTCCCGTCAGTTAGGTTATTTATTTATTTATTTATTTTTACTTCTCAGGCCTTGTGATTTCTTTTTTCTTGGATGCCAAATATAAATTTTACCTTGAGTCCTAGCTATTTTTGCACTCCTGTGATTTTTGCCTTGAACTTTGTTCTTGAATACAGTTAAGTTACCTTGAAACAGTTTAGTCCTTTTGGAATTCACTTTCAATCTTTGTTAGGAAGGAGCAGTGATTATTCTCCACCACTGAGGAAAAATACTTCATGTTACTGTACCTGAAGACCCATAATTATGAAATTTTCTGGTCTGGCTGGTAGAAAACGGAACTATTCCCCGTCCTTTTGACTTTTGGTCACTGTTCCTTCCAGTCCTTTCTGGGTGGATCTTTCCCCAGCCTCAGGTACCGCGTGCCTCTCCTGTTCAGTGTCCAGGAGTACGCCTGGGAGATGTGTGGAGTTCTTTCTTCGTGCAACTCTTCAGTATTCTGTTCTGTGAACTCCAGCCACCTTGTTCTCCCCTGACTTGTGGCTCTATTGCTTTTACCCAGAAAGTCTGTCAAACTCCCTGGGATCTTCCTACATCACATCCTGGAAATTCTCAAGTCAGTAAGTGGACCAATTTCTCACTTCATTTGTTTCCCATCTATCAGGGATCGCTATTCTCCATTGCCTGCTGTGTAGTGGTTTGAAAATTATTGCTTCGCTTTTTTTGTTTGTTTTGTGTTGTTGTTTTTTTTTTCAAGAAGGATGATTTGTGTTTTTTGTTTTTTTTTTTTTCAAGGATGGTAAAATCCAGTCATTGTTACCTCAACTTGATGGGAAGCAGAAGTCTTGATAGAATAATATTAATAAGAGAAAAAAATGGACTCTATTAAAAATAAATATGATTTCAAATAAGTAAGTTCTTCACAAAAAATAAATATGAAATTCAGAATATCAAGGAATTGCTGTCATAGAGCACAAATTCCACAATGCAATAGATCTAAAAATTATTAACAAAAAAATAGCCTCACATAAACCCCTAAAATATTGGTACATGATCTGGGAATTTGGGGAAAGTGACAGATGTTTGAGGATGACAGGATTAAAATTGAGAAGATACACAAAATTGTATAAATTCAATATTAAAACCATATAGGAAAATAGACACAGCATTTAGCAGGCTTTTCATAAAAGAAGAAACCTCATTGACCAATAAACGTGAAAATGTGCTGAGTTTCACATTAATTAGAAGCATGCAAATTAGATCAACAATGACTCTGCGGTGTGTCTAGCACATGTGACACCTGAAACATATGATTTTTTATCATCCATTCCTCTATGCAACATAATCATTTTCAGTGACAGTCATGAAATGAAGCTCTCTGTGATGGTGAAGGCACTACATATTTCAAAATAGATATAGATATTGATTCTCTGTCCCTTATTTGTTTCATTTTTTCATTGTTCTTTGTTGAGCTTCACTAGGCCAATGTCATTTTATGTTAGTTCTCCACTTCAGATTTCTTTGCGAAATACAGAGTAATCATGAACAAATACTGTGATTATTTCTAGTTCGTCCATGTTCCCACCAGACAAAACAAAAAAACAAAAAACCACAACTATTTATTCTGTGCTTTTATATCTACCTAATAGTTTGAACTTTGATCCTTCGATGATAATCTGATAGAATATTTAATGTACATAACTGTCCAATAAGTTATGATTAAACTTACTTTTCCTCCTAATTCATGTTCTGGTTTTAAACAGTTACTTATGTAATTTTTATGTTAGTTCCCCACTTCAGATTTCTTTGCGAAATACAGAGTAATCATGAACAAATACTGTGATTACTTCTAGTTCGTCCATGTTCCCACCAGACAAAAACAAAAAAACAAAAAACCACAACTATTTATTCTGCACTTTTATATCTACCTAATAGTTTGAACTTTGATCCTTTGATGATAATCTGATAGAATGTTTAATGTACATAACTGTCCAATAAGTTATGATTAAACTTACTTTTCCTTCTAATTCATGTTCTGGTTTTAAACAGTTACTTAAAATTAGTGAATTTCAATCTTAATGATACCGTTCAGACTCAGGAAGACATTTCATGCTTTACACTGTTTTATTGTGTTAAATATTAAACACAAATAAATACTCCAAGAGATCATATAGAATAACAAAACAGAAATTACTCTTATTCTCTTTCTTTGCTTTTTCTATCACTGCACTCTCCTTGTTTATTCCAAATCTACTGTTTAAACATGAGACTATGTACTGCCACAGGGGTTGGAGAGATGGTTTGTGCAGAAGCCAGTGCAAACATTCAGGCTATCATAAACCTACTCTTGAAAGGAACGTGTGTTTCTGAATCCATGTGTATTTAGGATGAACTGCATAATTGACAGTTCTCCAATTTAACTCTCACATAAAATATAATGTGTATTAAAAGACAAAAAGTAAAAATGTGCTCATTTAGAGTTTACATGGTTTGTTATTAAATTTAAACAATAACTGTCATAAGGTAGGTTTCCTCGCCTGGAGAAATACCATGGATATTTGTAGAAGACTTAAAAAAGATCCAAAGCTGATGCCTTGCAAGTCTATGGATATGGAGTTAGGTAGGTGGCTTGTCTCAGAAGGGCAGTCCCATAGCTAGAAGTGACAGGCATAGCTGGGTCAACTGGGCAGTGGTGTTGGCAAGCGACAATGACCGTGGCTTTGGTAACAGAATGGATGAGGCCTCTCTGGGAGACAGAGCTCTAAAGTAATTATTACATCTGAAAGCCATTTAGGCATCTACTAATATGACATCTCCAGATGGGGGAGACCAGTGTTCTGGTCTAAAGGACACATATTTTAAGTGGATTAAGAAATGAAATGGTATTAATTAGGAAGGTATAATTAACCTGAGGATCTTTGCTGTGGCAGGATATTGTTGGGGGGAAGAGCTTAAAGAAACTCAGAGCATATTAAGCGTATGGCTGAAAAAACCAGGCAGCCCCATCTCCATGGGAGTATTGCCCTGTGAATGAATTTGGTTTGTGAGGGGCATGAAGCATCGTGGAGGCTGTGTCCAAGGCAGGCTCATGCTTTTTCAGATGACAACTTTTTAAAGCACCACCTATGTAGGCATAGGAAATGGCTATTTCTTTGCTTTACGATATTTGGAAATAATCCTCTCCAATTAGATACTGCACACAGAGGCCGAGTAATCTCTGTGTGAGCACCAGACACAGAAGTCTGCTGGAATTCTACCACTGGGATGTGGAGGAAACAGAGTAAGTGGAGACCCTTCCCTGGGAGTTTGGGGGCCACCAAGTTCTAGGCATAGGGCAGGAAAGAGATGACAAAGCCAGATGAATTGGCTCATGTAAAGAGAACATGGAAGAGAGCTCCTGGGCAGAAGCAGAGTGAGAAATATTGGAAGCAAGAGCAAGGAAATGGCCACCAGGAAGAAGACAGGAATATGGGAAGCTGTTGGACACCTGAGTCTGGGAGTGTGGACACAGCTGAGTTCAGTGACTTCCTTTTCGATATAAAAATCCCTGAGTTGAGATGCAACTGGCCAAATAGGATTCTGGAGAAGGTGGTGGCCAATGGGGAGGAGCACAAACAGGTAGACAGAAGGAGGCCAGTGTCCCAGGGCCTGGGTAGCTTCTTCCTCTGTTGACTGCACTGTGGGCTCTCCTCCACCACTTTCATTTCATTGTACTCATCATCACCTGACCTGTTACTTTTATCTCCTTATTTCTCTAACAAAGTGGGCAGGAATTTTTTTGTTGGTCAATTCTGTTTACTGTTATATCCCTAAAACTTAAAAGGATAGCACTCGACATTTGTTGAAAGGATAAATGAACATATATCGTACTGAGTGGAGATATCCCATAGCTATGCTGGGGAGAGGCTAGCCTACCAATGAATCAAACACTTAACACTGACAAAATTCTTGCCATTCTAATTCAGTATATTTGTGGTACGGATTCCATCCATTTTCTTACAGAGGAAGTCGGGAATTGCATAGAAGCAGGTCTGGAGAACTAGACTGGCACCCACAATCCGTTCATTCTCCTTGGAGATATCTCCCCAGAATGAAAAGTTGATTTAATTCCTAACAATGCTTCTTTTTCTTTTTGGTCTTCTGATAGGTCAATACCCTTGGAGAATAGATTCTATGACAAAACAAATTATTAGATGGTTGTAGGGAGATCAATGAGAAGATCCCAACTACAAATCTTATCTTCATTTACTGGGCTGTAATTCACTGCATTATTAGGGAGTATGTTCTCAAATATGCAGTAAATTACAGCCCAGTAAATGAAGATAAGATTTGTAGTTGAGACCTTCTCATTGGTATTCCCGCAACCATCTAACAATGGCAATATCTCCCTCCAATATGGTTCACTCTTACCTTCTTTCCTTCTTACTCCTCCCTTCTCTCTTTCTTACCCTTGGTTAACAATGGACCTGGCTATAGCCTAGGATGCTGTGTCTCTGAGGTTACCCCATTCTTGTTCTGAGACAAACAACTAGACCAGGTCAGTCCAGATAAAATGAAAAAGGATATTATGTAAATTGCAGGGGTATATTTTATAGAAATTTAAGAAAACCTAAAGAAAAGCTCGGAGTTGTTTGTATTTCACATGGCAGTTTTGAGTACTTTGTTGTTTCGTTTCTGTCTCCATATTCCTAACAAAAGAATCTCAAATTAAGCAGTAAATAATCAAAATAAAACATAAAGAGTTTATGAAGTGGTGGAGAGGCCATATTATAAGCATGAGATGTACTAGGACAGCAATCTTTGTATCCGTTTTGAAGCAGCAGCTTCCTCTAGGAGGAGATGGCATGAGTTTGACTTTATTTCTTTGACTTTGAACCTTAGTTTCTTTATCCCCTTGACTGGCTGTATGGTGCATACAACAGTAGTGCAATACTTTGAATCAATAAGACACAAACCCAAGTCTCAGCTCTGCCCATTCAAGAGCTGTGTGACCTCAGGTAAATTTTAAGGGCTCTCTGGGCTTCCATTTTCTTATTGGTTAATTTCAGATATTAGACCAATTGGTAAGGTCATGGAAATAATTGTGTTCTATTTTCTTGGAAGGAAATTAGATGTTAACTTAAAGGCAGTGAGACACAGAGGGTAAAAAGGGGGGTTGTGGTCAAAATCTGGATTCATAATCTGACTCTACCTCTTTCTAGCTAGGTCATCTTTATGCCTGAACGGGGATGGTAATAATATCTAAGTCACATGATAATTGTGGGAACCGAATGAGATCAAGAGCCTAGCACAGAACTCACCATAATGAAGGAGCTAAATGAATGGACGAGGGCCAGAACATCAAGGAGAAGGGAGCTGTGTCTGCACAGACCTCTTGGACAGAGTGACCACACTGGGATCGTGGCTCCCACTTCAGGGACTGGCTGACACTGACCTGGTTCAGACCATGCACCCTGCTCGCCTTGGCAGGTGATGTGCACTCCCAAGAGACCCTTCTGAGACCTCTGGTTAGGGACTGTCCAGAGTCAGCAAGAGGCAACTCTCTGGAACATTGAACATCAGAATCAATTTTTAAATAATTATTCAGTGTAGAAGAAAGCGCTTGGGTGAGAAAGTTGGTAGGAAAAGGGAGGTAAAGGAGGAAAGTGGGGGACCCAGGATGAGAATCTTTGAGATGACATTGAATAAAGAAGAATGGAATTCAGAGAAGTAAATTTCTATCAAAAGCCGTTCTAGAAACATGATATGAATTGGCAATGTCTTGTTTTGTTTCTTGTTCAATCTGAGAAGTTGATCAGATCACTGCTTCTGTCTAATCAAAAGCAAGATGTACACCTGAGAAAAATGAACAGCCTGCTGGTGAGTGAAATGTTTTAAAATGGGGGTTTGATTTTGATTAGTTTGCCTGGCAGTGCTACCTTCAGAGGGAGCACGACTTAACGTCTGCCTTTTCCCTACAATGGCCAAGGCTCCCCTCGGCTACCCGGGCATGATTAATATTTGAGGTCAGAGTCTGGCCTGTAGAATTCTAACCCAATTTCACATTAGCATTTTTAAGACTTCCAGGCAAATGAATACTTATGTGCACGCAGGGGTTAGATATGCACACCAGTGCTTCAGAAATGAAAGCAAAGCAATATGGAAGGATTGATGTTTGTAACCTCAAAGTCAAGGGAATTCAAAGCTAAGCCCCAAAGAGCCGTGGTGAGTCACCAGGGCTGCACGGGATTAAGATACATGAGATAGCCCCTCACCCAGGAATACGTAATGGCACTTTCAGCCTAAGAACCTGGGCACAATGTATGTTGGAACCAGATGATCCCAGCTGACTCTCTCCAAGCACGCCAACAAATAGATGTACTCATCCAAGCAGAGACTTGTTCTGGAAGGAGCAGGTAGCTGGACTCCGAGAGTTGCCAGAGGAGACTATTTCACAACCTCATAATTCAAAATATTGGCAAGCATAGACAGTGATGTTTTCCTTCTCTTTCCTAGAAATGCTATGCTTTTCTTTAAGGATTCATTAATTTTGATGGGTGAAGTAATGGTACATGGTTGCTTTCTAAAATGTTATTTTTTAGAGAAGCAAAGTGAAGTAGTTACAGATTAAATGGTATACTAAGATTTGCTTTAAAATACTCCAGTTGGAGGAAAAACAAAAGGGAAGACTTCCACTTCCAGGAAGACAGAGTAGAAGGGGTGGGGCCCAGAGATAAGTGGTATGACTATGACAAGATAACATAAGGGATGCTGGTGATGATAGGGTGATAGAGTGTTCTATGTCTTGACTGAATCAGTGTCCACATCCTGGTTGTGATACTGCACTGTAAGACTGCAACATTGTACCATGCAGAGAAAATTTGTAGAAGGTACACAAGATCCCTCTTTATTCTTTTGTTTGTTTGTTTTTGGTTGAATTATAATTGACATACAATATTGTATTAATTTCAGATGGGCAAGATAGTGATTTTTAATACATTATGAAATCATCGCTGACGGGCCTTGTTCTATCACCATATAGTTATTACAATATTATTGACTATATTTCCTATGCTGTAGATTCGTTTTACATTTATTTTATTACTGGAAGCTTGTACCTCTTAATCTCTAATCTCTCTCTCTTTTTTAAATTTTATTTATTTATTTGACAGAGATCACAAGTAGGCAGACAGGGAGAGAGGGGGAAGCAGGCTCCCTGCCGAGCAGAGAGCCCAATGCGGGGCTCTATCCCAGGACCTGGGATCATGACCCAAGCCAAAGGCAAAGGCTTTAACCCACTGAGCCACCCAGACGCCCCTCCCTCAGCTATTTCACCCCCCTCCCAAACACCTCCCCTCTGGCTACCACCAGCATGTTCTCTATCTATGCATCTGTTTCTGTTTTGTTTTGTTTATTCATTTTAGATTCCACATATAAGTTAAATCATACAGTATCTGTCTTTCTCTGACATACTTCACTCAGCATAATACCCTCTAGTTTCATCCATGTTGTTGCAAATGACAAAATTTCTTTCTTATGGCTGTGTAGTATTCCATTGTATATGTCTACCACATCTTCTTTATCCATTCATTTATTGATGGTCTCTTAAGTTGATACTATATCTTGACTACTACAAAAAATATTGCAGTGAACGTGGTGGTACATATATCTTTTTGAATTTGCGTTTTTGTTTTCTTTGGATAAATACCCAGAAGTGAGATTGCTGGATCATATGATAGTCCTATTTTTAATTTTCCTGAGAAAACTCCATAGAGTTTTCCATTATGGCTGTGCCAATTTACATGCCTGCCAACACTGTACAAGATTTCCATTTTCTCCACATCCTTGTCAATGCTTGTTTTTGCTTGTCTTTTGATAACATCCATTCTGACAGGTATGAGGTGGTATCTCATTGTGGTTTTGATTTGCATTTCCTTGATGATATTAATGACATTGAACATCTTTTCATGTGTTGTTGGCTATATGTAAGTCTTCCATGGAAAAATGTCTATTCGGGCCCTCTGCACAATTTTTAATCACATTGTTTGGGGTTTTTGTTTGTTTGTTTGTTAGGAAGTTTTATGAATTATTTATAAATTTTGTATATAACCCCTTACCAGGGGTTGCAAGTCTCTTCTCCCATTCAGTTGGTTGCATTTTTTGTTTTGTTGATGTTTTCCTTTACTGTGTAGAGCTTTTCATTTTGGCATTGTCCCATTCATTCATTTTTGTTTCTGTTGCCTTTACCTGAGGAGACGTTAAAAACAATATTGCTTTGACGATTGTCAGAGAGATGACTGCCTGTGTTTTCTTCTAGGAGTTATACTGTTTCAGGTCTTATATTTAAGTCTTTAATCCATTTAGAGTTTATTTTCTGTGTGGTGTAAGAAAATGGTCCAGTGTCATTCTCATGCATGCTCTCCAGTTTTCCCAACACCATTTATTTATGACAATACTATTTTTACCACTTAATAGATTTGTCTTTTCTCCATCGTTGTGTTCTTCCCTCCTTTGTCATAAATTGATTGACCATCTAAGCATGGATTTACTTCTGAGATTCCAATTCTGTTCCATTGATCTATGTGTCCTCTTTTATGCCAGTACCACACTGTTTTGATTATGATAGTTTTGTAGCATAGTTTGAAATCAGGGAGAATGATACCTCCAGCTTTGTTCTTTCTCAAGAGTGCTTTGGCTATTCAGGGTGTTTTATGCTTCCATAGAAATTTTAGGATTACTTTGTCTTGTTCTGTGAAAAATGCTATTGGCATTTTGATAAGGATTACATTGAGTTTACAGATTGCTTTGGGTAGTATTGACATTTTAACAATATTAATTCTTCCAACTCATGAGCACAGTATTTCTTTCCATTTACTTTGTGCTGTCTTCAATTTCTCATCCACATCTTAGAGTTTGCAGAATATAGGTCATTCACCTCCTTGGTTAAATGTATTCCTAGGCATTTCATGCTTTCTTTTTTAAACAAAACCTCTATTAATCAGAACTTCAGATCACACATGGCAATCAATTAGAGCTGTTTAGGGTATAAACAGGAATTGATCTGCTACAAGTTCTTCACAAGTGTTTTGCACTGTACATACATATGTACTTTTCAAAGAATTCAAAAGCCATTAAGATGTTCTCAACTCTTATCTGATAGCTGGAGGGCCATTGACTGGATGTGATCATCAGAAGTGAGCTGGGCCTGCAGCAGGGTGCATTTTGATTTGAAAAGAAAAAAAAAGTGCCTCCAACTGAAGGTTATGAATCCTGGAAACAGTGTTTGGGGAAGGCTGAGCAGGCTTCATCATCATAATTATGAAAGTGCCACAATATACCAGACATTTCACGTAGTCTGTCATTTAAGGCTCACAAAAAAATAAAGATTTTCATATTCTTTACTTTGAGATCAGGAAATTGAGGCTAAAATTAAATGCTTTGCACAAGATAGCAAAATAAGGGCCAGAATTATGATCCAAACTGAAGTCCAAGTCCAGAACTATGTACCCGCCACCCACCATGCTATATTGCCTCTCATCTAAATTTTGTTTTCCAGGAGATTTAGGAAAGGGCTGCCAGGAGGCTGGAGACACATAAGGTAAACACTTTTTATCATATCGAGCTGTGAATTTGTAATCCCTTCTGGATTATGATGTGGGTGTCTTTGTTGGAAGAAAGTGTCCAGACAAGAGCTGATAGTTGCATCTTACAAACAAAAGGCCAGAGAAGGGGAACCTAGGAAGATGAAGAGCAGATAAAGCAGGAGCACATCTGAGTGTATTTGAGCAGCAAGCAGAAGAACCCAAAGGGGGCCAATGGTCCAGACGAACTCTGATCCAGGAGGAGCAGTGAGGGGTCGAAGTTTGGCTACACGCAGTATGAAGGATACAATGGACTTGATCTTATAGCCTCATTGGTTTTTCTAGTATTTAGTGGTAAACAACTCTGACCACCTCTCCTGGACTGTTTAGAATGGGTTGCCCGACTAAGAGTTCTTGTATTCCTCACACAGGACCAGGCTTTTTGATAGAACTCAGTGCTACAGCCCTGGTCCTAATCTCAGTCTTGCTGATTAACAGCTCATTTAAGTGAGAATTGAGAGGTAAGTAATCACTCCATGTTACAACTTAGGATATGGAAAACTGACAGAAACTCAAGGCATCTGCTGAAAAGCCTAAGACATTACCACCCACTACAGCAGTGGCTTCCTAACCGGTGACGAGCTGACTGTCATAAGACCAACTCTTTATAGGGGTTAAGTCAAATCTCCCTTTCTGCCTTCAGCCTCTCTGTTTTTTTTTTTTTTTTAAAGATTTTATTTATTCATTTGACAGAGATCACAAGTAGGCAGAGAGGCAGGCAGAGAGAGAGGAAGGGAAAAAGGCTCCCTGCTGAGCAGAGAGCCTGATTCCGGGGGCTCGATTCCAGGACTCTGGGATTGTGCCCTGAGCTGAAGGCAGAGGCCTTAACCCACTGAGCCAACCAGGTGCCCCAGCCTCTCTGTTTTCAAAAGACAACCAATTAAAAAGGAAGCACAAACTCAAAAAGGACCATCAAGTTATATATATAATTTAAAACTACAAAACATCTAGAGGGAACATCAGAGAAATCTTTGTGACATTGGGTTAAACAAAGATTCCTTAGACATGACATCAAAAGCATGATCTATTAAATGAAAAAATTGATAAATTGGATCTTGCAAAAATTGAAAATTTTTGTTCTTCAAGAGACACTGTTCAAGGAATGCAAAGAAAAGCCACAGAGTAGGAGAAAATATTTGTAAAACACAAAATTCAGAACATATCAAAGGTCTCCAGACTCAATAAGAAGACAAACTGCCCAATTTAAAAAAAAATGGGTATGAGAGATGGAGAGGAGAAGTGAGTTGGGGGAAATTAGAGGGGGAGACAAACCATGAGAAACTGTGGACTCTGAGAAACAAACTGAAGGTTTTGGAGGGGAGGGGAGTGGGAGGTTGGGTGAGCCTGGTGGTGGGTATTAAGGAGGGCACGTATTGCATGGAGCACTGGGTGTGGTGCCTAAACAATGAATCTTGGAACACTGAAAAAAGTTTAAATTAAATTTAAAAAATAGGTAAAAGAATTTTTTAAAATTTTTTACTTCTTTTCAGCGTAACAGTATTCATTGTTTTTGCACCACACCCAGTGCTCCATGCAATCCGTGCCCTCTCTAATACCCACCACCTGGTTCCCCCAACCTCCCACCCCCCACCCCTTCAAAACCCTCAGATTGTTTTTCAGAGTTGAGGGAAATTGGAAGGGGAGGTGAACCATGAGAGACTATGGGTAAAAGATTTTAAAAGAAACTTCAGCAACAATTGGCACAGATGGCAAATCAGCAAATAAGATGCTTACTATCATTAGTTGTTAGAGAAAATGCAATTTAAAAACCAAGTTGAGCTATCGCTCCATAACTATAGAATGACTGAAATATAAAAGGAGGGAGCCTGACAATTTTAAGTGCCAGTCAGGACACAGAGCAACTGGAACTCACATGCACGCTGGTGGGCATGCAGACTGACACAGTTATTGTGGAAAACAGTTTCACAGGTTGTTATAAAAGTAAACATATACTTACCACCTGACTCAGCAATCCCCTTTTTAGGTACTACTTAAAAACAAATAAGTAAATAAGCAAACAAACATATTAATCTTATTAACCTTAAAGCAACAACCTCTAAATGATCCATCTTCTCTATGAGGCAAATACCATTTTTTTTTCCTTTATAGCTTTTGGCCTTTTTGGTGTTCTACCCCTCCCAGTTATCATGTGAGGAGGGCACCCAGAAAGGAGAGAATTCTTAGTGTTGCTGTTGGAGGAGGTCAACAAGATGGGGAAACAGCCATCTACACCACGGGGAAGGTATAGGCTTAGCAGAAATGGGAGGCTATAATGGATGGTAAATGGAAAACAGGTGCATTTGCTTTGGAGCTAGAGAAGGAAGTGGTCTCAGGTCTAAAGAACCATAGCCTGAGGATAATTAAGTCTGTTAGCACGGAAACCTGCATGGGAATGTGTACCGCAACTTAATCATATTCACCTCCAACTTCAAATAAGCCAAACATCCTTCAACTGGTGAATAAACCATGGTATGTGTATACAGGGGGCTAGAGCCATGAAATGGGCTAATCTTTGGCATAAAAAAAAAAAGGACGGAACTACCAAGGCATGCAACAACACCGGGGAATCTCCCAAATGCATTACGCTAAAAGAAAGAAGTCAAATTAGAAAGCTTCATACCATGTAATCCGAATTACATGATATTGTGGAAAAGGGAAACCCGTAAGGACAGGAAACAGATCAGTGGTTGGTGGGCCTGAGATGGATGGAGGGTAGGCGTTGATGGCAAATGGGTGTAGTGGATTTTTTTGTTGTTGTTATAGAAATTTTCTTAATCTTGATCATGGTGGTGGTGACACAACGGTCAAACGATACAGTATTACACCAAAAAGTGAATTATACCGTGATAAGAGCAGAAGACAAGAAGCAGGAAGGAGAGCAGCAGGAGCATGAGTGGCAGCAGGAAGCCAAGTAGGCCTCTGAGCAAAAGGAGGACAATTATTACGGGTTAGCGTTGCAGCAATCTGAGAGGTGACTGAGCCAGCATTCCCTCCATGTAGGAGGCAGGCTCCTCGTTCTCACCAGGATTTCCTTTTGCCTCACTCCCCAAGTCTTAATACACTTAGGTTGTCAATAAAGGGACTTTCAGAGACAATGCAGGTGGAAGCCAGCAACGAATTCCAGGCATTCCTGCTTTGCACCTGCATTAATGGCAGGTCATGGAGGGGAGAGCCACAGCTTCCCTGACATTTGCTTTATAGATAGAACTGGGGTCCCTGTGTTGGCAAGAGTGAGAACTAAATGTCCATGAGCCTGGCCTAATAGATTTTCTATAACTAAATGATCCATTCTTTATGTGAGACAAATCCCACTTCTTTTTCTTTTATAGCTTTTGACTTTTTTTCTTTAAAGGACACTTGGTGTTCTATCAGTCCCAGTTACCAGGTAAGGAGGGCGCCCAGAAAGGAGGTAATTCTCAGTGTTGTTGTTAGAGTTGGTGAACAAGATGGGAAACAGCCATCTATAGCACTGAGAAGATAGAGGCTTCACAGAAATGGGAGGCAATAGTGACTGGTAAACAGAAAACAGGTGCATTTGCTTTTGAATTTGAGGTGGTTTCAGGTCTAGAGAACCATGGCCTGAGGATTGTAAGCTTGGTAAAGTATTCTGAAGTGAAATTCCTGGATACCCCTGCCAGTTGGGCCATTTGGCATCCTTGAGGGTAAAAATCACACTTCCAAAGAGACAGCACAGAGCTCCAAGTTGGGTGTGGGCAGTCAGAAAGGTCTGAGTTCAAGCCCTGGTCTCACTGTTTTCATGCTGTGTGACGAGCTGTGCCCTGGTGCCTTCATGGTTTGTTGGGGATACAATGAAATGTACCTTCTGGAGCTGTACATTCTCAAGGGAAAATCCATGAGTGTAAAGATTTCAGCACAGCACCAGGCCCATGGCCAGGTTCAACAGTCATTTCAAGTATTTGTTATGCCTAATTTTGTCCTGGTTGTGTCCATTCTGCGCACAAAATGTCGGGCTACAGAATGATACAGGCAAAACAGATCTTGTGTGCTGCTGACCTGATCACCTTCCATGGCAGCCTTCTCTCTTGTCTCTTTCTCTGCCACTAGCATGTTTAGGATGTAGCCTAGCTGTGTGCATCTTTGGAAAACACAATCAGCATTCAAAGTACCAGAGTGTAAGTGATCTGCTGGTTTTGTTTCTGAGCCTGGGCTATGAAAGAAGATGTATAATGTTCTTCTAGTTTCTCAAACCAGACTGCCCCAAGAGCCTTTTCTAAAGACAAGGGTGACTAGCTCTTCAGAGTCTTCTGAGATGTCAGAGTGAAAAGGAGTACAATGAGATGCACACTGAGATTTTTTTTTTTTTCTTGGAGAACCTCAGTTCCCAAACTCCATACCCAGGCACCCTGGGGGACTGCAGTAAACTCACAGAGATACCACAGTCTATTTCTAATTTTCTAGGGAAATACAGTGCTGCTCGGTATCCATCAGATACTGTAAAATATTAGCTTGTGTACAGTCACAACATTGGATTGTGCAACCTCCCTTTCATAGTTTTACAAAACTAGATTATTGGCAGTTGCTGGGGAAAAAAACAAGTACCATGCCAAGGATCGAGGTGAAGCGGGAAACGAGGCAGATGGGGTCCCATGTGCTTTTACAGTTGAGAATCCGTGCGGTGTCCATCGGGCACCTACGTTCCCTTAGTAACTGATTGTTATTTTCCCAGAATAAAGTAAAAATGTTCTTTTTCTTTCAATTTAGGTTGTTTTTTTTTTTTTTTTTTTAATAGCTACTAATGGCTAGGACATAAATACTCATTAAGTTCTTTGGACCTAACCACGCAATAAATAGATCTGTTAGGTATTGCTTTTGGCCTCTGGATACTGTGAAAAACTGACCAAGAACTTTGAGGGTGTCATGAATGAAAAAAAATGGAACACCTATGCTGTAAGAATCGTTGGCGGATGGCTGTACCTGGCCCAGTGCCTGGGGATAGCTAAGAATGAGTAAGCTCAAGAAGTTAGAGGTGGAAGAGATCTTTAAATCATCAGGATTAGCATCGTCATTGGGAAGTAGGCACCCTGAGACATTGGGGTGACTTGCCCAATCATATTTTTTTATGTCTGGATTGCAGGGGGAGGTGAAGGGAGGAGCAGGTTTGTGTGAAGGGGGTGGTCACGGAGAGGTACAGTCTCTAAGGGATCAAACAGCTGTCTCTGCAAGAAAAGGTTACATTGGCCCCCGAAAACCACCTACCCTCTCCTCTCCTCCACCAAGAGTAGCTTGAGAAAGCTTAAAGGTGCCTCAATCCAGGTACTCCTTAATTCTTTGCAGACAGAGAAAGGCAACAGCTAGATTCTGGCACATGGAGGCTACATTGCTGTGTTCCAGCATCTGAATCCTGCCTTGTTTGTTCCTCAAGGGTAGGCTGGGACATCCATATCACAAAAAAAAATCACCTCTATCTAAATTAAATCTCCCCCCGGTCTCCAAAAGGCAGGGCTGGGATCCGTGAGGGGAGTGGTTAGGGCTTTGTGTTCTCGCGTGCTTAGCATTAAGTCGCCATCAACGTGAGGAGCGCATCCCTCAACAGAGGGGTCGGGGTCTGCTTGCAAAAGGGAAGGTGGGGAGGGGATGTGTGGAGAGAAAGGCAAGGATTCAGAGCCCGGGGGTCCAGGTGGGGAGGCTCTGTGATTTACCTAAATGCTCCAAGATGGGCTACATGTCAGATAGTACAAACTCAATTATATCTGAAGAGATTCTAGAGGTCAGCCGAGCTCGGCTGGTTATCTGTTTGCAAGATACAACGCAACATCCTGATAAATTGCTAATGAAAGGGAGCCATGTAGAGCTTTGCTTGACTACCTAGAGACAGGTCCGTGGAAGAGAAGCATTTAGGGAAAATCAGGGTTTGAAGAAGGCAGCCTGGTGTAGCAGAAATGGTGCTGGATTCGGAGTTTGGCATTCCGGAGCTGACTCCTGCCTGGCTCCTAATTAGCTGTGTGGCCTCTGGTAACTCATTTTGCTTTTTGAGATATCAGCTCACCGTCCACACATGCACAGGGCTGCTGAGGAGCCAGGGTGATATAATAAACGTGACCATTTATCCAGTGCTTTCTAAATGCTCAGAGCTGTTTTAAGCACTGTGTATATTTCACTGCGTTTAACCCTCACAGCCCCTGTCTAAGGGAGAGATTCATATAAAATATAATCTATAATCCAAAGTATTGACGAGGGGGCTGGGGTCAGGTTGTTGGAGCTCGTGGGTCATCGTTTAGTGGGTGAGTTTGAAGGATGGGCTTCTATAGACCACAGCAGAGTCAGGAGCCTTCATTTTTCAGATGTGATCTTGAAGAGCTGGGGTAGGGCCCACAGATTTGCAGGTTTAGTAAGAGTCTGGGCCATTTTGATGTAGATGGTCCATGGACTTTAACGTGAAAGTGACTTCCCTAAGCCACAGTGCCCTCCTTCTGCTCCAAGAAACTATAAAGCGACATGTCTCCATGAGGACAGGTGTTGACAGGGTAGCACGTTGGATATCAGAGAGCGTCAAATGCACATTGTGAGAGGAGCATCAGGGAACACATGTTTTTCTGGGCTCCCAGGTGCTGGCCGAAGCCCCATCCTGTCACCCTGGAAGCCTGCAAAGTCTGAGGAAAGTCCAAAACGGGAGGCAGTGGTTGGGTCATTTGGAGCAGGAAGGTAGATAGGAGGACAGTATTGGGTGAAGATCTGGTCCACTATCCCTAACCCCACTACCTGTCATCAATTTTACCATCTTACAAATGTGCAGCATTCTAGAACTTCTGCTTGTGACATTCTTTCACAAAACCTTTAAAAAATACATCTAATTTTGTTACTGAAAAACCCAGTTGGCTGCTTGTCACTCAAAAAGCCAACACTCAAGGGGTGCTTGGGTGGCTCAGTCAGTTAAACCTTGGACTCTTGGTTTCAGCTCAGGTCATGATCTCATGGGTCGTGAGATCGAGCCTTGTGTCAGTGGGGGAGTCTTCTTGAAGTTTCTCTTCCTCTGGCCCTCCCCCAACTTGCTCGCTCACTCTCTCTCTCTCTTTCTAATAAATAAATAAATCCAATACTCAAGAGATGACTTTTTGATTGGAAAGGAATATGAGATATATTCAGGAGCCCAGCCACCTGCGGAAAAGGCAGACTCTTGTCTGAAACCCAACTCCAAGGTTTGTGCCTGGCCCAAAGATTTTTAAAGGAGCTTTAGGGCAGTTAATCAGTAAAAGGGGAGCACTGTGGTCTGTAATACTTCTTGACTGTGTGCAGACTCAATTGTGCCAGGCAGAGGTAGCACAGGGCTCAGAGGCTGTGTATTGGTGCCCTGGGGGAGGTTGCGTGGGAGGGTTTGGTTCACAGTCTTTCCAGGAAACAATGCACGAACTATCAACATACAAAGAAAGGTTTAGTTACTCAATCACACAGGATAAAGGTACTTGCCAAAACTTTAAGACTACTGAGTTGGCCAGAGGGGCCAACCCAGGGGTTTTAATTTCTCAAAATTGATGAATGGGAAATAGACTGGAAGCTCGATAGCCTTTTATTAACTCAAATGATCTTTTCAGTACCTGTGGCTGTTCACCAGTGACCCAGGGGTCACCCAGCACCACTATAGGCACAAGGGGACAACAGAAGGAATAAAGACGGCGTCCTTGTTATTGAACAGTTTCGTTTCATTGGATGACAAGAGCAACACAACTGGAGGATGACAGGGAATGGTATGGCTGACCTAAACAGGATTAAGAAGAAGCTCAGCTATAACCTTGCATAACAGGGCGTATGTCTGTGTTTCTGATTTAGAAACAAGACACAATCAATGGTGCAAGCTGCACCATTTCCAAAGGCAACAGTTTCTTAGGCCAGATGTGATCTGCCCTCCTCTGCCTGTGATCCTTCCATGGTACCCCTTGCTCTTAGGATAAAGTTGAGAACCCACCCCTTTTTTCCAGCCTCATCTCCTGCCACGCTTCCCTTCCCCGTGCTTTTGCTCCCCTGGAGTATTTAGTCCTCCCACTGTCCTGCTAAGTCAGAAACCGTGAGAGTAGGGCTCTCCTCAGTGGTGCTGGAGCTGGCTAGGATGAGCTCCTGAGAAGGGGATTGTGCATCTCTTCCCAATTTCCATGCAGCTTGAAATAGACTATTTTAGGAGTATTTACACCACAGAAATTGGCAAATGCAATTTGCAATTCACATCTTTTCTTCCAAAGCTAGCAAGTTTGTTAAATACTTACCAGGATAGCATTTGACGCAGAAATCCATGTTTTAACAAGCCCTCCCAGGGACTCTAATTACTTCTGATTTTCCCTCCCCAATGCTAAAGAAATCCACAATTCAGATTTGTTCCCATTTCTTGAGCGCGAGCTCAGATGGCTCCAGGGACTCTTTGTTCCTGGTTGTGACAAAAGTGCGGGCCAGGGAACAGCTGTTCCTCCTGCAGGGATCCCATCTTCCCCAAGCAGAGAGAGCAGACTGAAGGGGAGAGAGGTGACTTTAGAAAGGCTATTTTGGTCCCCACACCCAGCATTGTTGAAAAGAGCCCTGATGTGCAAACAAAGATTTCATGGCTGTGACTCTCAGCAGGATAAAAACAGCCCCATTCTGTCTGCATAGCAAATTGAGGCCTTTTTTTTTTTTTTTTTGACAGTATTCGGAACCACTCTGGATGACAGTGATTTACTGAAATAGCCAAATCCAGATTTTTGCTTGTATCGGCACAGATCAGGTCTCACACGGGCATGTGGTCCCTCAGGATACCTGGGGCAGATCACTCACAGGCATTAAGGCAGGGAAGAGGAGAACAGAAGTAATCAAAGTTGCTCTGAGCAGTTGAAGCTCCCACTACTGTAGGGGATGAGGGTTAGGGGTGAAAAGGGGTCTGTTTTTTAAAGGAAGTCATGTTTCACCTGCTTAATTGGATGTATTATCCACTGAACCAGGTATATCAGCTAATGAACCGGATTGTTCCCCTAATGAGTCAAGCAGATCACCTGCTGAAAACATTTCCAAGACTAATTCATTCATCAGCTGTGATCATCTTCTGAAGGCAGGGGGTTTCACCTCAGCCTTGGTTCCTGTCCCAACAAAGGCTTACAGGTTTTGCGGCCAGTCTAGATCAAAAACTGAGAACATACATTATGGAGGACAAGGATGAAGAATTTGGTTGATTATCGGTAAAAGAACTTCTTACTCACTTGCTTCCATTAATAATAATTTGTTGTCAAGTGATAGAAAAGGATATCATTTCACTGGTTTTATGATGTAATACTTGGCACTTAGTTGATCCTTGATAAAGGTTTGTTAAATAAATGAATAGGAGAGATGGATAGATGGATGGATGGATGGATGGATAGATGAATGGTTGGATGGATGGATGAATGAGCAAACAAATGGACATTTTACAAATATGGGCTTGTGATTTTACTCTTTTTTAAAAGATTTTCTTTCTTTCTTTCATCCTTCCTTCCTTCCTTCCTTCCTTCCTTTCTTTTATGGGGGAGGAGGGGTAAAGAGGGAGAGAGAATTCCTAGCAGACTCCCCCCTGACCTGGGATTCAATCCCACGACGCTGAGATCATGACCTGAGTCAAAACCAAGAGTTGGATGCTCAACCATCTGAGATACCCAGGCACCCCAGATTTTACTTTTCTTGCAAGTCTGACTTAGATTTGGTCTCAAGGCCAACGCTACTCAGCCTTTCTTAAAGAACTGCAGATATTTGCTGCTGACTTCCTTACCTATAAGGAGTCAGTATGGTTATTGCTCTTTCTAACACCTTCAGTAACTACTGTTGACTTATCAGCCTTCAGTATGGTTATTGCTCTTTCTAACACCTTCAGAAACTACTGTTGACTTATCAGCCTGAGTATTTGGAATGCACAAGGCATGGGCTTTCCATTTTTTAATCTCAAGGACAGAGAGATGAAAGTTCCCCAGGGTTTTGACTTTCCTGCTACCAAACTTGAGTGGGAGAAGGTGATTTTGTCCATTCTGTTATATGTGCCATCCAGGCCACATTCTATCCAATTCTGAAAAAAAGGTCCGTAGTGCACCTCCCCATCTCCAGAGATAGATTGGGCTTCCATGATACTCCCTGATATGCCTACAGTATTTTCCTATTGCATAGCAAGTTGGGAGATCAGGGTCCATACTAAGAACATACTCTATGCTCTTCACATAAATTAGCTCATTTATTCATCTCAACAATCTTGTGAAGTAAGGATTATTAACCCATTTTACAAAGGAGGTAATGTGTTCAGGGAGGGGTTAAGTAATTTGTCCAAGATCACATAGTTCAATAATGGTAGAGCTGGGATTTGAACATAGTCTGGGTTCATGTTCTTTCCACCTATGTAAATTGCTCTTTGGCCCCTGAGAATTCCAGTTATAGCAAAAAAAAAAAAAATAATAATAATAATATACATAGGTATGTATGTAGGAATGTGAGAAAGAACTTGAATACTTTTTTAAGCATCAGAAAAGAAGTATTACTGCTGTGCAATAGGAGAGAGGAGGTTGTTATGGATTTGTCTACAAATTATACCAGTTCCCCAGTGCATGGGCACCAGCTGACTGGTGGAGCACTCAACCCACTGTTGAGTTTTTTCCTTGTTTTGTATTAACTGTGAGTTGTTTTCCCAGTTACCTGAGATGGTTGAAGATCTCATTACAATTACTACTGCTAGAGGCTAATACTGAATATTCACCTATATCAAGAACTCTGCTTCAACTTTCTTCTGATTAGTATTTTCATTGTTTATCTGTTACTATCCTTTTATTTTTCACCTTTATATATCTTTTTTTTAATTGAACTATAGTTGACATATAATTTTCTGTTAGTTTCAGGTATATATCATAGTGATTTAACAATTCTGTACTTCACGAAATGCTCACCATGATAACTGTAGTCACCATCTGTCACCATGCAAAATTATTCAGTGTTATTGGTTATATTTCTTATGTTGTACGTTTCATCCCTGTGTCTTATTTATTTTATAACTAGAATTTTGGACCTTAGCTTATCTTTATCTTTGTATTTGCTGCAGGTATCTTATAAGTAGTATGTATTTGGATCTTTTCTTTTTATCTAGTCTGACAATTTCTGCCTTTTGGTGAAGGTTTTAGACCTTTCATCATCAATGAAAATATTGATATGATCATATTTAAATATGCAATCCTGCTAGTCATCCTCTATCTGTGCATCTGTTACTTATTACTTTCCCCTCTTTTTCTGCTGATTTTGAATTAAGTATTTATTATAATTCCATTTTATTTCCACTCTTGGCTTTTTAGGTTTATCTGTTTAAAAAATGTTTTTAGTGGTTGCTTAGGGTTTATAATGTATCCTTAGCTTATTACAGTCAATCTTTTTTTTAATCACAGTCAATCTTGAAATAGTATTGTACCTTTCACATATAGTGTAAGAGCCTTTCAGTCAACTTTTTCTCTCTCCAATCTCTTATCCTAATGTTCTCACACTTCTATATATGTTATAACCCACGAAAAAACTTTATTTTTGCCTTCAATTACCAATTTTCTTTTAAAGTGATTAAAATAAGAAAAACACAGTCTCTTATCTTTACCTTTATTATTATTATTATTATTTTACCATTTCCAGAGCTCTTTACTAATTTTTGCAGATCCAAATTTTCCCCTTGATAAAGAAAACAAACCGATGGTTGCCAGTGGTGGTCAGAGGCAGAGGCAGGATTGAGGGATGGGCAAAAAGGATGAAGGGGAGTGGGAGGCTTTCTAGTTAGGGAATGTTTAAGTCACCAGGATAAAAGGCACAGCATAGGCAATATAGCTGATGGTAGTAGCATTGTGTGGTAGCAGATGGTAGCTGAACTTGGGGTGAGCACAGCATAACATAGAGACTTGTCAAATCACTGTGTTATACATGGAAACTAGTATATCAACTGTACTTTAATTTAAAAAAATCCCTTTGGATAATGATCTTTCTGTGGAAGAGCTTCTGTTAGCACCTCTGGTAGTGTAGTGCTACTTTCACTGCATTCTCTCTGTTTTTGTTGGCCTCAAAAACCTACTTAGCATTCATCTGAAAGATGTTTTGGCTGGGTATACAATTCTCTACTGATTATTTTGGTTACCTGTGCCATTAATTACTAGATAGAATAATATAACAATTTTTAGTTATGATTATGGATTTTTCTATTTCTATTTACCTCTGTCAATTTTGGGGTTCATGTGTTTTTACGATTTGTTATTAGGTGCATAACATTTAAGATTGTTCTGTCATGACCCTGTATATACTTGAAATTTGGTGACTAGATCTTAAAAGTTCTCATCGCAAGAAAAAAAAAGTTCTAACTATATAATGTAATGAATGTTAATTAAATTTATTGTGGTAAGGATTTATAGTATATGTATGTCAAATCATTATCCTATTTAACTTAATCTTATATCTCAATAAATCTGCAAACAAACTTGAAAAAAGAACTCCATAAATTGACCCTGTCATCTTTGGGAAATATTTTTCTTTGTCTCTAGTAATTCTCTTTGAAAATTCTGATATTAATATGGCCACACCAGCTCTCCTATGCTTAGTGTTTACATAGAGTATTTGCTTCCTTTTTTTTTTTTAATTTATTTATTATTTGAGAGAGAGAGAAAGAGCAAGTGAGTGAGTGAGCAGGGGGAGGGGCAGAGGGAGCTGAAGAGAAAGAACCTCAAGCACACTCCCCACTGAGTGTGGAGCCCATTGCGGGGCCTGATTTCTACTGCTGCCTAAAAATATTACCACACACTTAGTGACTGAAAACAAAGCACATTGGTTATTCACAGTTCTGTGGGTCAAGAGTCTGAACATGGCTTAGATGAGTTCTCTGCAAAGTTACAATAACTGGGTTCTCACCTGAAGACTTGACTGAAGAAGGATCCACTTTGAAGCTCATGATATTGGTGGAACTCAGTTACTGTTATCCTGTTGGACTAAGGGACTCAATTTGGGGCTGGTAGCTGACTACAGACCGCTGTCAGTTCCTAGCTGATTGCTGGCTGAAAGCTACCCTCAGTCCTTATCACAAATGGCTTATATTTTCCCCATGTTTTATTTTCAACCCATGACTTTATGTTAAAGTGTGCTATCAATAAATAGCATGTGTTTTACTTTTTATTATCCGATCTGGCAATCTATACCTTCTAATTGGGGAGTCTAGTACACTTTAATTTAATAAAGTTATTGATACATTTGTATTTGAGTCTTACGTGTTTTTAAAATTTGTCCCATGTGTGTTTTGTTACTCATTTTTTTTTGTATTCCACCTGCTTTCTTGGTGAATAAGGTGATTTTTAAAGTAATCTATTCTGTCTCCTCTACTGGCATACCTCATTTTATCGGGCTTCATTTAATCACACTTCACAAATATTGCGTTTCTTACAGATTGAAGGTTTGTGGCAACCCGGCATTGAGCAAGTCTATTAGCACCATTTTTCCAACAGCTTTTGCTCACTTTGTTTGTTTGTGTCACATTTTGGTAATTCTCACAATATTTCAAACTTTGTCATTATTATTATTATTATATTTGTTGTGGTGATCTGTGATCAGTCATTATGATCACTGAAAGTTCAGATGATGGTTAGAACTTTTTAGCAATAAAGTGTTTTTTAATTAAGGTGTGTATATTTTTCTTAGACACAATGCTATTCCATACTTAATAGACTACAGTATAATGTGAATGTAACTTTCATATGCACTGGGGAACCAGAAAAGTCATTTGATGCTCTCTACTTTGATATTTTCTTTTTTGCAATGGTCTGGAACAGAACGTGCAGTATCTTCAAGGTATGCCTGTATTAAGTTTTTTATGATGCCCCTTTGTATTATTTGTGTATGTATATGTGGTTTCACAAGTGATTACAACATGTAATTTTAATGTATCCAAAATATTCTACTTTTAAAAATATTCTACTACTTGTTAAACATTTAAAAACTTTGGAACAATATGCTTCCAATTACCAACTCTCTGCCTTTGGGGCTGTTTTTGTGATATATTTTACTTTTACATAGATTAAAATCCCCCAAATATATTGCTATAATTTTTACTTTGAACATCTAACTATATGATTTACTGTCATATTCACCATTTCTAGTGTTCCTTATTTCTTCCTGCAGAATAAGGTTTTTATCTGGTGTCATTTCCTTTCAGCTTGAAGAGCTTTATTTATTATGTCTCATCATGCACATCTGCTGAAGCAAATTAAGCATTTGTTTGGAGGAACTTGTCTTTATTTTACCTATATTTTTGAAGGATATTTTCTCTGGGTATGGAACTCTAGGTTTGTTTTGTTTTGTCTTGTCTTTCAGTGCTCTAGAAATATTATTCCATTGTCTTCTGACCTGCATGATTTCAGATGAGAGAGCACCTGTGATTCTTATTTTTATTTCTAATGTAATGAGTCTTTTTCATTTCCTGTCTGCTTTCAAAAATGTCTCTAAATGTGGTTTTCTTTGTACTTATTCTGATTATGTTTTCTGAACTCATAACTATGAACTCATAACTATGGGTTTTTTTCTTTCATCCATTTCTTTTGCTTCTTTCTTCTTCTCTCTTTTTCCTGGGGTTCCAATTTTAGAAATGTTAGTTTACTTAATAATGTATCACATAGCTGAGAGCCTCTGTTCATTAAACAAAAAACAACAACAAAAAAAACCTTTTTTTTTTTTTTCTGTTTAGGTTTGCCTTTAATTTTTATTCACCTGACATCAGGTTCATTGATTCTTTTCTTTGGTCTTTTTGTTGATAACCCACTGAAAGAAAGAATTCTTCTTTTCATCCACTATATTTTTCATTACTAGCATTTCTACTTGGGCTTTTTTTTTTCATAGAAAATAGAAATGCCTCTGCTGAATTTCCCTCTCTATATTCTTATGTTGTCCACAAAATTGTGTAGCATATTAATCATAATTATTTTAAAGCTCCTTTCCTAATTTTAATATATGATCATCTCTGTGACATTTTTAAAAAGATTATTTATTTATTTATTTGACAGAGGGAGAGAGATCACAAGTAGGCAGAGCAGGCAGAGAGAGGGGTGAAGCAAGCTTCCTGCTGAGCAGAAAGCCCGATGCAGGGCTCAATTCCAGGACTCTGAGATCATGACCTGTGCCAAAGGCAGAGGCTTAACCCACTGAGCCACCCAGGTGCCCCCCTGTGACTGTTTCTATTGACTCTTTATTCTCTAGATAATAATTCATATATTTTGCTTTCTAAATAGCCCATAAAGTTTTTTTTTTAATTTAGAAGGAATTTAAAACTTATGGAAGGATCCAATGATAGTGTAGAAAATTGCAAGATACCCTTCCTCCAGATTCCCCTAATGTTAATATGTTATATAACCACACAGTACAATCATCAAAACTAAGAAATTAACATTAATACAATACTATTCATTGTACTATAATTTTTATTCAGATTTCCCTAGTTTTTCTACATATGCCCTTTTCCTGTTCCAGGATCCAATATAGATAACACATTGCATTTATTTGTCATGTTTTCTAGTCTCTTCCAATCTGTGAAATTTCCTAAGTCTTTCCTTGTCTTTCACAGCCTTGACATTTTGTCTCATGGCTTTTGAATGACTCTCAGACATCATGGATAAAAATACAGCAGAAACTGAAGTAAATAATGCTTACTCCAGAAATAGGACATCCTCTTTTTCTCTGTCAGCCTTCTGGTTTGTGAGTTTGAGTTGATCTAGTTTGTTGTTGAGTTGAATCAGGGCTGGACTGTGGTTTATCACAGGCTTAAACTGATTTGAAGGCAGGGTTAGAATCTTACCTTTACCAGGGACTGAGGTCTGAATTCCTAGAGGGTTTGTCTCAATTCTCCTGCTCTTTAGGTTTTAACAGTTTACACATGTTTATATTTCAAGACATTGACAGCTGTCTTATTCTTACCCCCAATATTCTGTGTGAGCACTTAAGGAAAGTCAGTGGAAAAGTTCGTGAGTGGATTTAGACTTTATTTCTAGGGCCCCTACAGGTTCTAACCATCATTCCTATCTCATTTTAACCCTTAGAAATTCTTTAAAATTTTAGCTGTTTTCTTCTTACACATATCTATGATGGCTTTCTCCTTATGCCACTATTTTATAATGATAAAAATATCATTTTGGGGTGCCTGGGTGGCACAGTTGGTTAAGCATCAGATTCTTGGTTTCCACTCAGGTTGTGAGCTCAGGATCAAATCCCATGTCTGGCTCTGCACTCAACATGGAGTCTGCTTGAATTTCTCTCTCCCTCTTCCTTTGCCCCTGTCCCCTAAAATAAATAAATAATCTCTTAAAAATATCATTTATATGAGTCTCTTCTTTCCTAGGAGGGCCATGAGATTTTCTGAATTTTAGTTTATTAGCTTTTTGTGTTCATCTTTGGCTCTTTGATTGGCTTAAGAATTATGATATTGTAGGTTATTCATCTTGTTCTTAGTGTTAGAATGCTAGCAACATGTTCTTATGATTTTCTATGACTTTTATAGAAGTTGAAGTCAGATTTTGTTCTTTTAAGGTTCTGAATTTTTTAACACAGAATTATCTAGAATATATCTTGATTGAAGCATTGGAAGTTTGCACTTTCTGGTCATCTATACCTCTAACTCCCTTATCCATAAATATAATTTCTTTTTTACATCATGTCAACAAAAATCCATTCTTTTACTGGCTTCCAGAATAAATCAGCTCACTTCGCATTTTTAGTAGGATTTAACTGATATTTTAAGTGGTCATTGGGAAGAGGTTATTTTATAGAACTTTGTCCTGCTGTCATCTTTCCTTCTCCATTCTCCTTTTTGTTTTTCTCTATCCTTCACCTTCTCCCTCCTGACCTCACTATTGAGATACCCTTATTTTCTTTCTTTATTAGGCTAAGCATTCAATCTTAACTTACATTTCCATACTTGTATCATAAGGAGTTTGGTAAAACAATATATTTTCCATGTAATAAAATATATATCCTCTTACTTAAGGAAAGAGTTGGGTTTATAATTGCAAACTCTTCTTCCTATAATGTTATGAAAGGAATGGATGTCTGTGTGTTATAAGATTGGATTATATGACTCCTAAAACTCCTTCAAGTCTGGGGGGCATAGAGAAACATACAGGTAGAGGAAGAAAAGAGAGAGTTGAAAATGAAAGCAATGTTTTCTGCATGTCTACTACAAATTCCAGGATAATAATACTAGTAACATTCCTGAATGTTATTTAATGTTTGTTATTTCTCAGGTACTCTGCTTAGCACTTCTATGAATTATGTAATTTCATCCTACCTTTGATGTCCTATTATCATCCCATCTTATAGATGAGGAAATCAAGTCTTGGGAAGGTGAGGCTCCTCACTCAAAATCCCCTGTCTGGTGATTAGCAGGGTGTGGAGCAGGAACTGAACCCCAGCTGGGCTCACTCAAGAGCCTAAGGGCTTAATCACTCTTAAAATGCCAAGCACTTTTTATATACTTCCACAATTCTCATAACCTTAGAAGGTAGGTAATTTTACCTCTGCATTTTACAACTAGGAAAGCTCAGAGAGGGTAAGAACTGATTTGCCCTTGGTCACACATCCAGCAAATAGCAGAGAGCCAGGGTAAGACTGACTGTGTGTAGCCCTTATGGTTCTTTCTTCAGACAGTGCCCTTGGCATCTAGCTGGGTGGGTTTATGTAACAGGTGGTGACACCACCTAGCCAGAAGGCCAAGCAGTTTACCAAGAAATTGTACCATGAGGGCAAAGATCAGAGGTTCTGGGCCAGAACCCACCTCTGTGGCTTCCTTATCTCTGTAATTATAATTCCCTTCAAAGCAGCAGCCTCTTTCCTTTACCTCAAAGCTGGCTGGCAGTTCTCACCCCCTTGGGACTCCCTTGGGACAGACCGTTGGCTGACAGTGGCCTTGGACAGCAGTTGCAAGGAGCAGGAGACTCAGGAGTATTGGACAAAGTCAATACCAGGCATGTTTGGGCTAATGTATCCCTGAACCAGACCCGAAACTGTGGAATCAGTGGCTGAATCTGCAGTGATGGTAGGTGGATAAACAGATGTACCTTGACTGAAGTTAGCGCAACATCTGGTGAACCTGGCCCATTGCTTCGTAATTAATCTTAGTGTTGAATCTAATGACAGGATGGGATTGAGAAATTGGGCAATTTGATTGGACACATTTTGATAGTTTAATTTTCAATAACACATGGTCAGAGCTTGTTCGCATAATTACTAAATAGATTAATATGCCAATATCTCTGACCAGCTGGAAGGGAGAGATTTAGGCCTTCAAAGATCTCTGATGGGGCTTTAAATTAAAGCTGACATTCTGGAGAGAATGGGGATGCAGGCGTCTCGAGAATATGAAGTCAATTCAGGGCTAGCAGTGAAGGCCTTAGAAACAGCAATTTAATCATTATCCTTAAAAATAAGCTTTTCATGAGTTGCTGCCTATGGCATCCCAATTTGTCTGCAGACACTCTATACCATAAGTTACAGGACCTTTGGGAGACCCGTCAGCCCTCTCTAAGGTGTTTGAAATCACTACCACCATGCTCATGATAGAGGTTAAGAAAAAGTATTCAAATGAGTCAACAGGTGCCGCAGAACATGGCCTAGTACCAACTGTCCCCTGAGCCTTGTGGCCTCTTCTTTCAGCCTGAGTGTTTCAGACAATCTAGTTGCAGTTATCTGTAAAGAACAGAAAGGAGGAAGTGAAATGACCCCACACCGCTGATCTTCAGTCCAGGATCCTACAGCACACAGGAGCCAAGAAGCTGATACTATTTCTCTTTGTGGAAAGAAGAGGGCAAAGATTTGTCAGTAAAAGAGGACAGGATCAGAGCCAGTGCAGGCTCGTGAGACAGGAAACAAGCAAGTACACTCTGCAGCTAGAGGGCCCGAGCTCATGAACCACAGGATTAAGTTACTTAACAAAGAGGAGCCTCCATTTTCCCATCTGTAAAATGGAGCATTTGTTGTGCTGGTACTGGAGGTAAGGCCCATAACAGCAAGTGACACACAGTCAGGCTTAACAAATGTTAGGCAGGTTAAAGAGACCTGATCCCAGAGGATTTCTACGGACTATTTCCAGTTGCGGAACTCAGGATGCGTGGTAGGGAGAGCAACATATTTTTGTGGGGAGGTGGAATGGGTAGTAAGTGTCTGGGGGTAGGGATTCATTTCAGAGAAAGCAAGGAGATTAGTGCCCATTTTCCCTGGTCCAGAGTCATGTCATTAACCCTCAAGTCCCTCTACTTTGAGTTGAGTCAGTGCATCTGACAAGGGCAAGGGGAGACCGCAGAGCTTCTGAGAACAGAGGCTGGGTCTGACTCACTTAACTGGTGAGGGTGACACAGCATGATATCAGTGACTTTTGTTTGTGTGAATCAATCTTCCAAGCTGACCACCCCTCTCTAATTTTATTCCAGCTTTCTTTTCATTGGAAGGAAGAACCACTCTAGCCATTGCCTAATGAGTGGCCATCAGGTATTTAGAAAAATTGACTGAGCATCCCTGTGGGCCATGATCTGGAGGCCTCGTCCTTCCCCTGCTCCCTGCAGCCTGGGCGTGAGCGCCCCAGCCCCAGGAAAGGCTGCCTGGGTGGCCCCCGCTTCCATCAGAGGAAAGAGTGAGCATGTCCCAGAGCATGTGGTCTCCTTGGGGTCCATAAGAAGGCTGGAGGCGGTCCTCCCGAACCCAAGTCAAGTGGACCATAGAAGGTAGGGCTATTTCTTTCTCCCTCTGCCCTTTTCTTGTTGACTTTTAGGGCTACAGCTGCTCGGCACCGTGAGTGTTGTGGACACTTGAAAAAGCTTTTGGGGAAAATGCCCAAAAAAAAAAAAAAAAAAGTAGAAACATCAGAAGGAGAAGGAATCGAGCTACACACCAGCCCCGACTCCTCCTGCAGCCTCCCTCCTGCCTTCCTGCCCCCTCCCACTGGCCGCCCCCCTTCTTTCGCTTTCTCACATATGCTTCAGAAATCAGAGACTGTCATCAAGGCCATTAGCAACGTCTATTCTGGGGATGTTCAGTACAAAGCTGAGACGTGGTATTTACTGCTGACTGACAAGTGAAACGTTTTAGCTGTCGCTGGGTGGGGACGCAGCAGAGAGGCTGAAGAAAGTCTGCCCCTGTTCTTCCATTTGTTAATTTAGGGGGGAAAAAAAAACTTTTAAGTGAATTTGGTGCCGGGGGAAAGGGTTGTGATTGGCAGCCCCTGGGGGTCCCCCTTGAAAGCCAGAGCACTGAAGGGGGGCTCTCTCTCAACCACCACCTAATTGTCTGTCGGTTCTTTCATGTCTGCCTCACCTGTTCAAGCCCTCAGAGGCCCTATGATAACAGCAGTGATGTCTGCGAGGATGATATCCCTCGAGTCTGCCTCCGAGGAGGGCCAGCTGCATGGGTTAGCCACCCCTGGGGTAAGGACTTATTTTGTGAATTTCCATCTAGCTATGAGAAGAGGGCAAAGTCATTTTCTTCCCTTGGCAGGAAATTCGATCCCATTCAACAAACACGTATTGATTTATTGAGCACCTACTGTGTGAGAGTCTGTCTCCCAGGCTGAGTCAATGAAAGGCTCGTGTGGAGCCAAGGAGACATGGCCCAAGGCCGAGAAGATGCGTGGGAAGGAGGAAAGGGGAGCGATGTGTTGAGCCGCTGTGTAGGGTAGGGCTGGATTTGGGAGTCAAGAGAGCCCTGCATCTGGATGCCAGCTTTGCCACTTACCAGGCGCATATCGTGTGGCACGTTATTTCCTCTCAGCCCGGGTCTCCTCTCCTAGGAAGTGGGCTTAGTAATAGCTCCTGGGTCGAGGTAATAGAAGGAAAGCATCAGCAAAGAGCCAGCGCTCGGCAAATGGAGGGCTGTTACTGTGTGTCGGGTGCCAGCTAACCCCAGCAAGTTGGCTAGGAAATCCAGCCTTCTGCTCCGAGATGTGTCCCTCGCACGCAGCTTTTGTCGGTCTCTAAGTGCACATGGGGTGAGGGACCCCTGTCTGAGGTCCACCTCCGCCGCTCCATGAAATATTCAGAGTGCCTGTGATCTGCTGACAGAGTCATTAGCTCCGCCTCTCGTTCCTCCGCCACGGAGAGGAGGCGATTCATTAATATTTATTCATCTTGCTTTGCTTTGTTTTTCTTTAAAAAAAAAAACAAAACAAAACTCATTTCAGGATTTATAGGATCATTTTGTAGAATGCATAACTCACGCTCCGTGTGTCGGGGCAGGCTGCATTGCCTCAAGCTAAATCCTTCCGGGGCGGAGGGGGTCAGGGTTTACCCAGGTCCAGCCGGGCTCTGTTTGATCAGACCCCCCGGGCAGAGGCGTTTAGGGGAGTGTTTGACCCCTCTGCACGGTGAGCCTCCAGGTTCTCTCACTGTGACTGGGAACAACCAACCGCTCCCCACCCCTGTCTTCGTCCAAAGCTGCTTCCCAACTGTTGGAGTCCCCTTTTCGGGGACAACAGGCCCTTCGCTCAGACAAGGCGTGCACAGCCTCCTCTGGCCCTGCTTCCTTCCAGGAGCGCACACATTTGTGCCAGACCTGGAGAAGCTGGACCTGCAGGGACCAGTTCCCGTTTCCCTCCATCTGCAAACAGCATCCACGCAGCCAGATGGGCCAGTGTGTGAGGAGACTGGGTTCCAGCCTCAACGAGAGAGCTTTCCTCTCTCCTTCAGGCCATGCAGAGCATCAGGACCTCTGAGTCCGATGTGGACCCCTCTGCAAGGCCAGCCTCCTGGTGCACAGACCGGTTCACATCCAGAAGCACCCCCGTGTCCCTGCCCAGGCAGCATCCCACCGCCCCCCTTTCCTGGCTGGCATTCTGTCTTCCCAAAGCACTGCCTGCCTCTGTTGTTGATGCTACCACACAGACAGCATCCTGTCTGGCTCTGATGTTCTGCGCTGCACCTTAAGTTAGAGGAGAGAGAGTCGGAGCCAAGGAAGGGAGAGCACATCCAGTGTCCACGGGACAGGTGCGCCTCAGCCGACTCTGGCACACCCCTGGGCGCTGACGGGTGCCGGGGCTGGCACAGAGCCTGGTGAGGTTCGTCTGAGGGTCTGCTAACGTGAAGTCTGTCAGTACGCACTAAAGGACGGAGGGGGATTTGGTGTCTCTACAGCAATTATGGGGGTGGGGGTGCTTGCAGGATATTGCCGATGAAAATAAAACCTGAAAATGTGCCCCTGACATGTGACTGCTTTATTCTCTGCTCTCAGATAGGAAAGGGAGACAGTTTGCTCTGTGTTTTATTCAGGTTTTTTGAAAAGGAAGGCAAACTGACAGACAGGCAGAGACAGATACAACGAGACGCAGAAGGAGACTTGAAGCTCAGGAAGAGAAAAAGATTACAAATAGGCAATGATCCCAGAGGCTGCAGAAGCTCTTTTTTTTTTTTTTTTGCCTTGTCGTAGGGAGTCTGCAGTCTAGCACATCCACTAGAGGGTGGGGGTGGGAAATGGGGCTGGCTGTAGCTGGACCAGTGTCCCAGGGCACAGCTCCCTTTCTTTAACCAATAGAGTTACTGGACCTGGCAGGAAAGATCCCGAAGTCCAGTGCTGCTGTGACTGGTGCTCTGAAGCTGTTCCCCTGGGACCCAGGCAGGGGACCCAGCAGGGGAGCTGGCCCGGAGCCAGGTCACAATGCAAATGGCGCTGCTCTTCACCCCAGCTGGTGTTCTTTAAACTGGCTGGCTCTCAAGGAGCGGGGACCCCATTCCTGTTTTAAATAATCCAAGCCATCAGCAAATCCCGATTAAGTATTTTCCACTCTTTGTCAAGGACCCTGTAAGCAACAGGGAAGTATTAAGCTTTGTTTCTTACTTTAAGGGCATTATATGGTCAGTAGTCACATCAGTACACCAGCCAGTGTTTAAATAAGATGACAAATGTGGCAGAAGTTGAGAGAAGCAGGTAAGAGGAAGGCTGGAGTGTGCAAGAAAGTCTTCCTAAGGGAGAGTAGGGCTTGCTTGGGGCCTTGACGGGTAGAAAGAATTTAGAGGAGCAAGAGGGGCACCTGGGTGGCTCGGTGGGTTAAGCGCCTGCCTTCGGCTCAAGTCATGATCCCGGGGTCCTGGGATTGAGCTCCACATGGGGCTCCCTGCTCAATGGGGTGTTTGCCTTGCCTTCTGCCCCTCCCCCTGCTCATGCTCTCTCTCTCTCACTCTCTTTTTCTCTCTCCCAAATAAATGAATAAATAAATAAAATCTTGAAAAAAGAGAGAATTCAGAGGACCAAGACACCACAAAGGAAAGGAGCAACCTGTGATGAGGTTGTATTTTCGGGAATAATTCATGAGGCAGGAAGACCAGGCTGCCTGAAGGCTGTGGGAGTGGTGGGGGTTATACCGTAGGGGGAAACCAATGCTGAGAGGTAACATGGCAGACATCAGTGCACACCTGCGGAGAGGCCCAGCTGGCAAGTGGCACTGTGAGGGAGACAGGATCCTACAGGTCAATGAGCTTTAACCGTCTTTCTGAGGCTAGCTATTCGTGTCTGTATTTTTAAGGCTCTGAGTAGTCCTGCAATAAAGAAATCCTTTCAGTTAATTTAATCTAGAATTTTTCAAATGTAGGTTGCTATAGGTATACATATATATTCACACATATATTTTATGGATATATATGTGTGTGTGTGTGTGTGTGTGTGTGTGTATGTATGTGTGTGTGTGTATATATATATTTATTATCTTTCACCAAGCCTCAGAACTAGTGTTCTATGACTCACACAGGAAACACAAGCAAGAAAGCCAGCGTCTTGGGCTTTGAGGTCAGGTCATCTCTGTCTCCACCTTGGCTCTTATTCACTATGACAACAGTCCCACAGATGGTCATGGGGTAGAATGTAGAGTAAGACAGAGGTCTTGCTAGAGTCAGCACCGACGAGAGGCTGGCAGCTCCATGTCGCTGAGGGCTGCCAAGACGGGTAGGGCGGCTTCAACTTGAAAAGGTAGAAAAGAAGAGTCTTAACTAGGGGTCCACACAATGAAGCAGCTGTTGACAGATGTGTCTGGAAGGAGTGGCAGGAGGGGTGGGGGTCTGGGAGAGAAAGCTCCTTAAGGTTGGTCCTCGTTTCTAAAAGCGTCTCCTTCCCTGGCACACGTTCTACTCCTTTGCAGCAGGGGTCCCAGCCAAACAGGCCAGCTGGGGGACTCGATGCTACAGGTAGAGGTTGTGGGATGAAGCAAGCCTGCGTGCTGGTTTTTCTGAAGTGGAAGCAGGAGGGGCCGAGGGCCTGGTGGGCAATTGTGTTGTAGGCTGAGCCTGACAACGTGGGGCTGGGGATGCGCGCCTCCTCTTCCGTGACTCGGACATGGGGAGAGCCCCAACTCCCCAGGGACTGATGCGTGAAGATCCAGCCCAGGCAGGCACTGTCTGGACCCTCACACGCATCAGCACATCATCAGCTTGGGGAACGACTGACAGGGACTAAAGGGCAGGCATGTCTGCGTATCTCGTCATGCCCTGCCATGCCTCCCCCCGCCTTTCTCCTTCCAGCACCTTCCCCATTCAGGGGGCTGCACACAAAACTAGTCTTATTCACCAGGTACTGCAGCCACCAGCGAGGCAGAGGTGGGTGGGTCTTTTCCCTGGAGCTCATGCATATTCTCTCTTTCTCTCTCTGCTTTTATCTTATTGACTTTCAAATTCAAAAACAACAAACACTTACTGAGCACTTGCTTTAGACCAGTCACTTTGCCAGATGCTCTATTTTATTTATTTAATAAATGCTTATGTAGCATTTACAGTATGTCAAAAACTATTCTCAAAACTTTTCAAATATAAACTCAATCCTCCTTACAATGCTTGAAGTGTTACTATTATTATTTCCACTTTACACTTGCAGAATGGAAGTGCACTTCCCAAGCTAGGCAGGATGGGTAAGTGGAGGCAGACACAAGAGGCCAGCTTAGGAGTCAGGATGCTGAGATTTCCTGATAGGCACTGAGAACTCCTATCAGAGCTCTGGTTGGGACAGCTCTCCATACCTTGCTAGATGAGCCTGGAGGAGAGAACCTGGGAGCCTATTTTTTTGCTCAAACTTTAATATGCGTGTTGATCTCCTGACTCCATTAAATGCAAATTCTGATGGTAGGTCTGGAGTGGGGCCCGAGCTTGTGCATTTCCAACAAGCTCACAGATGCTGTTGGTGTCACTGATCTGGGGACCACATTGACCCTGTCTCCTGGGGCCTATTGTCTGAGTTTCAGGCATGTGTTTGTGGTAAGTGGTTGTGGTTTATAGAGATCTCGATTGGTGTGAGCTCCTACTAATTCCGGAAGGGTGGGGAGAAAGGGCCAGGATTCTGTCTGAGAAGAAGCAAAAGGCTTTCCTCTGCCAATTTTCCAGGACACCTTTGGCCTTGCGCTCCATTCAAAGCCTCCATGCCCTGCCAGGCTCACCTTACACTCCCCTGCTCCGAGCCCTCTCTGACCAGGTCAAGGCCCCGAGCATCTCTCTCCATAGCAACACTTGGCTTGTTATCTCTCACCATCTATCCTCCCTGACAATTGCCTTAGATTGGTTCCTTAATGGCCTTCTCTACGCATGTGCTCCGCCTCCAACTAACCAGCTCCTTATCCACATTGCCTGATATCTGGGATGCCCTCCAACATGTTAAGTCAATGAATTAATGAATGAAGCCAGACCTCTTTTAAAACTTTTTTTTCTACCGACACTCCCTGGGAGGGATGTTTAACAAAAGGTCCAGGTGTTCCGTAAACATTTCCTGTCTGCTTCGCGTTTTGGAGGTCTTTCTCAGCAGCCCAAATTTTGGGGAAAGAAAGCAGAGAGGGCTGGCTGGAGGAAGCTTCATGGGCCACAGAGACCAATGAAGCAGGCTTGGGAATTTGCTCCATTAATCACGAGGCTGAAAAGTCTGAAGCCGACAGCCAGGCAGCAGTCCTCGGCCCAGACCAGGGCAGGCAGCTTGCACTCCCCATGGCTTCTCACAGGTCATATTTCAGCCTCAACAAATTCCATAATCTCCTGCTCACATCCCCCCCTTTTTTTTTTCCTAGCCTGTGATTTCAGATCCCAACAGCATTCATCAAATCCATGAAAATGTCCCCCTCCTGTCCCCTGAGGGGGAGGCTCCACTGGGGGAAACTGGGGATCTAATAAGCTTTCTTGCCATCTAATCAGTTGCCTGCGGCAAACACCAGCCGCCCTGGGCTCCCAGATAGCTGGTGATAGATGCTGGCCGCCACCACTGAGCTGCTCTGCTCGCAGCAGAGCTGGTGCTCGGAATGCAGCGGGCAAAGTGCATTCTGTTTGCTCGCTTTCCCCGGGCAGCTTTTCTCCAGGACTCCCAGGGCTTAGGTAGCTCCAGCTCTATACCCCTGGAAGAAACCCAGACCTTCTTCTATTTCATTTTGTTTTCAAAGACACCACCATTTTGGGGTGTAGGCTGTCTTCAACCCTCTCCTTTTCCCTGCTGTCCATTTGTCTTTCCCCAAGAGTAGAGGCCAGGGTGTCCGCAGGAATGGGGGACTTTCTGAGTGTTTGTCAGACTTTCAGTTCCAGTGTTGGCCCCAATGCAATGGACATTGGGAAAATCTGGGGTCCCGTGATCCTGAAGCAAAGGTTTGGAAAATGGTTGCTGCTTCCTGGGCTGATGTTTCATTGCACGAAATGCTCAAGTCCCTATTCGGAAGCAGAATCAATGGGGCTAGAGTCCTTGACCTTCATTTTGACCTCGCAGACCCCTGCCCCACTACCCTGAGCTCCGCAGTTGGCCAGCCTCTCCACTGCTGGCTCACGGGGGATCTTTTTCTGCTGGTACTTCTGAGTTCATGTATGGCTGTTGAACAGTCCCCTTGCATTTATCTCCTTCCAGATTTCCAGCTTGGTGAAGGCTCAGATGAAGAGTTTCAGAGAACAGATGGGCGGTTGTCATTACACGTTACTGATACACAGAACTGCTTCAGCCTCATGCGTGCCAGTGTGTTCAACCTCACTCGTAATTCTTCCTCTGTTCCCCAGCCCGAGCCAGGAGCTCAGCCAGTTTTGGCAAGGAGTGAAAGTATGAGCTTTCTAGGGGCATTTATATAAAACATGCTAGGATTGATGATGAACTAGGGAACAAAACCTTTCTTCTTTGATTGGGGGAGAAAATACTGTTTTTCTCCAATTCCCTTGCAAGATCTAAAATCAGAAATCAAAAATATGCTCGCCTAACTTGGGTGTCGCTGCAGTTGGTTAATGTGGGAACTTTCTGGAGATGGGCTTCTTTGTCTGGTCTCAGAGCTCCCCGGTGGAGTGTACTTGGTGCATGTTCTAGTAACCCCCACAAGGTCCCAGCCCTGTACCAGGACAGAAAGCCTCTGGCATCTTACATTTTGCCTTCATTCATCTGGGAGAGGAACACACTCACTGACCAGAGATGAGAAGGGGCTAGTCAACGACTAGTTAGTAGAAAAACTGGGAACTGAACTCATGTCTTGGTTAATGTTTTTTCAGGGAAGGACACAGATTCCATGTTGTACACTAAGGAATTTTTAATTTTTTTCTAGAGGAAAGGTAATAAGGGTGGCTTCTTAATAAAATTTTATATGAAGACTCAGAATTTTCCTTTAAGCCTGGCATAGTTTAATAATGTCACATTAGGAGATAACATCGACTATCTCCTGGACAAACTAATACTTTCTGCAAAAAATTCACTTTGCGTCTCTTCAAATGGTCTGAAGAGAGGGAGGGAAAAACCATTTTTCTTGAACTCTCTTCCTAAATGAAACTTGGTTCTGAGGCTTTCGAAACCTTGACCGAAATAGTGAAGCTGGAAAACCTCATTTGAAAGTTGGTCCAGGGTCTGAATTTGTTCTTTTCCTGTCCTGTGAGAAGTGGACACCTGCATACACTTTTCACACAGTGTTCCAGGAAATCCTGTGTGTGGTACGGAACTTTGAAACCCAAGCACCAGTCTGTCATGGAGAAGACTGCCATGGGGAGGGGCGTTTGTTGCAAGGGGCTGACCCGTCCTCTGTGACCTGGTAAGAAGTCTGTCTGTGTGGTGAGCTGCGCCTCAGATCTTCACACTCTTTCCACGGAAGGAACGTTTCTTTCCAAGGCGTGTGTTTGAACTGAGCTATGCCCACAGACCATGGCTTGTTCTGTAGATGTGTGAGTCCTTGTTTGAAGTGACGCTCACAGGAGATGGAGAAGCCAGGCCCCGGAAACGACGGGAAGGAGCTGCGGGCATACTCTTCACCTCATGCTGGAGAAAAGACCAACCAGAGGAAACCATCAGGAATCAGAAAACAGCCTGCATGCTTTTGGCATTTGCCCACCATAGCATGGCAGGCAACTGAACCAAGCAAACTTTAAGAAACACCCAGAGTGGAAAGTAGCAGGGGGAAGGGATAAAAGGCTATTATAGATTCTCAGGCCTTAGGTGAGGAAAGCCTGGGATGGTCAGGACTCACCATGAGGGACAAGGACCAGGGAAGGATGGCGTGGATTTGGTGGCCGACAGCATCTCGGGATTAAGCATAAGTACTGACGGACACTATCTCCAAGAGTTGGAGCCTGCTTGATCTATACAGCTAACTAACCAAAGGCATTTGGAGAAGGGGAGTCATCGGAGATCTGCCTCTGCTCTCAGAGGGGATAGAAACTCTCACCCCAACAACACGACTAGCCACCCCAGTAGATGTCCGCCCCCTTCCACAAAAGGTAGGTCTTAACTGATGTGCTGCCACAGGACCCTTATGTATTTTACTGTAGGTTCACCTAAAAAAAAAAAATGTGTTTTGTAAAGTAGCCAGGCAGAGACTGGTGTAGGGAGAAAGTCTGCAGTGAGAAGATGAGAGCTGCCCGATGCACTGCCACAAACAAGAGAAAGGAAGAGACGGACTTCTCTTTATGGAGCAGACATCTTCTTGATAAATTTACATAAATTGATTTTTTTAAAGTTGGAAACCTTTCTCCCCATTATTCTTATTTTCCCCTCAAATCAATGAATGCATCTCAGTTTGATTTTCTATAATCAGTGGCTTGCCATAAGCATCTCTATCCTGCAGTTTAAAACCTGTAAACATTGTAGTGCCCCCCCGGGGGAAAGGGTGCTTGGAGGTGTGCTTCGATAAGGTACATGGTCAGCACTTACTACATCTTTTTACAGGTTTCCATTTTCATGGAAACAAGTCTTCCGAAAGGGAGCTATTCTTAAAGTCAAGGATTGGATCCTTCTGGAAGCCCCCATTCAGTGCCGGGCGCAGGTGGATGGCGGGGCGAGGCTTTGTCTCCATAGCTTCTTGACAATAATGGGCCTTCCTCACCGGATGTTCAACAGCCCCTGGGAACAATGAACTCACACACCATCAGCCAGCATCAGAAGCCACTCCATTCTTTTGACCTTGCCTTTCAAAAGCTGATCCTTATTAACCATCAGGATGAGGTTGGGAGTAGCTGAGACAGCCCTCAGCAGCAGGGTGACCCCTGAGTTGTGTCGGCTCCGAGATGATATAACCCCAGAGCTTCAGGGCGGTAAGGGTGGTGATTTAACAAATCATATGTTTAAACAATGTGACGGCACACTGCTGTTTGAGGGGTCTTTGAAGCACATTTCTAAATAATGGGGGAACTAATGAACACCTCTCACAAGTGTGTTTAAATGACACATGCATTAGGATGGGGAGGGGGCTCTGATACGCCTGCCTAATGAACATATTTTCCTGGTCTTTCATCTGCTTTCACTTCATGCTTCAAAAATGGTCACAGACCTCTGGGCACTTTGTAAACAGAAGGAACATGGCAGCCAATGGCCCATCCCTGGCCTTCCAGAGGGGCTCAAGCTGAGACCCTAACACAGAGAGAAGGTTGGGTGGCCCAGAGCCTTCCTGTTCCCAAATCTCAGCCCTCACCTGCCATCTGAAGCATGGCTCCCTCCACAGGGGAAGTGACAGAGGAAGCTGCTCCCGGGTGGTGACACCTTGTCACACATTCGATACCCAGATGAGAGTTGCAGAGAAATATTTGCTGGCAGAGGGTGGGGCACAGGGTTGGCAAGTGTTGATTTAATGCAGCACATTCAGTGGGAGCGAGTCCACAGGTTATGGGCAAATTGCAGGCTGTGACTATGGTGGGAAGTCTCTCTCTGCCACATCCCTGCCTTCATCTTACGACTCCCTGTAGGCGAGTGGTTCCCCTACATCTCTAGGTTGCTGGGATTCTCGACCCATGCTTCCACTGGTCCCTCAACTAGCAAGTCTACTCCACTCTTCCCACAGTTCCTACATGTCTTCTCCTCTGCCCTGAAGTCACCTCGTCCAGGAAGGACCATGTTGTGACTCTCGTTGGCCTTAGGCCATGTTCCCTCTGTGGACCCTTCTCCCAGTAACTAACTAAATAAATAAATAGAAGTGTATTTTACAACTGCATTGGATTAGAGGCTGAATTTATTGTTATATATTCATTATAATTCTATAATGATATTCATCCCTTTTTTTTCTGATTTTAAGAGAACTTAAAATTTAAAAATGGTCATGGGTTCCAAGAAGGGTCATGACCCCGGGGCATGACTCCTGGCCCCAGTGGCTAAGTCGGCCGTGCATCTAAGAGGCCTTTCCTCCCTCCTGCACCAGTTAGGGAGACCTTCTGGGTTGTTCCCATAAACATCCCCTCCTTCTGCACATACCACACAACTAAACGGGGAGCTTCCTAAGGAGAGGGGAGTGGGCTTTACTCAGTGTGGGTTCCTGTGCCTTACCCAGGACCTACCCCACAGGCTGCCACTCCATTCTTCATGAGCAGGGTAGTTGAGGAAGACCGAGCTTGTGAGATGGTGTCCGGAGGGTGTAGCCACAGCCAACAAGGCAGCACACATGGAGCTTATGGGGCGAGTGGGCAGGATGGTTTTATGGCTTTGCCTTGCTGGCTCTACATTTGCAGAGGGCCTGGCCTGCCTCTGCCCATGGTCCCTCTGTGGATCCAGCAAGAGGAAAGGCTCAGCAGATGTGGGGCCAGTGCCCTGAAGGAGAGGGCCTTTCAGGACACGGCAAAGCAGCCCTGCCCACGAGGAGGGCTCTGTGTGCCCCCAGAAAATGCAGAAACAAAATCAACACTATAAATAAACTTGAACAATTTTGTAAGGAAGGTTTGGGGTCAGTTTGGCTGGAGGGAAAAATTTAATTACAAAGCTCCTCTGTCTCAGCTGCCTGAGGCTAAAAATCGGACCAGGAAGACTGGGAGACTGGAGCGTGGATAAGAAGCAGGAACCAAGAGCTGAAGACATGCATGGGAAGGCCTGCGGAGGACTGAGGTTAAAATGAGGCACTTTAGATGAATGCTTTGGATATCTACGTTTCTGTTCCGAGTGGCCCCAGACCTGAAGCGAATGATGATACGTGTTGCATTTCAGATTTCCTCCTATAAAAAATAAAAGCCCAATAGAAGATTGTGTTAACAACCCACAAGAATATCATTTGGTATAAAAGAAAAAGAAGTTTAAGGTACGGTCCCTACCATCAAATAGCTTGGAATCTAAACCAGCAAGACAGCTCATGGGTGAATCTGTTGTCAGAAACCAGAGTTGGAAATCAGGTAGACTTGGTAAAGGGCAAAAGACAGGTGCCAAGAGAAGGGAGGGAAACCAGGCTCTTCTGTAGAAGTGGGCTGCAGTGCCTGAACATTTTTCTCCAACTGACCTCCTCCAAGGGTGCAAGACTAAGACAGTCTAAGGAATGATTTCTAAATCTTGATCTCCAGGCCTTCTCATTTCTAAGCCCCCACATCCATTTTAATCAACCTGGGGGATATGCATTTCAAAAGAGCCTTCAGATTCTATCCCCTGATTCTGACCCTACTATTCCCCTCCCTCTCCCACTGGTGTCCCTATAACTATTAATGGCACCATCACTGTTCCATCAGAATCAAAGCTTCTGAATCTTCCAAGACTCTCTTCTTTCCCTTGTGCTCTGGTTAATTGGAACTGTGGTCCTCAAGAATTCTTTCTTCAGTGTCACTTGGGTCAGATTCTGTCTTAACTCCCTCAATTTCATCTCATGTCACCTTCTTCTGGACCATTAAAACATTCTAATGGTTTCCTCTTAGAATTATTTCAACAGCCATGCTGGCATCAGAGTAATGTTATCTGCTATGTCTTGCCCCAATATCTCCAGCAGCTTTTCACTGTCTCCCAAAAGACTTCACTCAGCCATTCCAGAAAAGTGCTTAAGAAGAAAGGGCTTTGTTGTCACACAGACATAGTTTGAACCCCAGTTCTATCATTTATTACCTGTGTGACATTCACGGAGTCAACCCATTCTAACGCTGATCATTAAAAAAGGAATAATAATTGTATCTACATCATGGCGTTGTTGAAAAGGTAATTTATACAAAGCGCTTAGCACAGGGCCTGGCACAAGTAAGTGTTGAATAAGGGAGCTATTATTACTAGAAATTATGATTTTTTTTCTTTGCTTCTTATCCATCTGACTATATCTTTCTTAAAAAAAAAAAAATAGCTGACATTAATTCCTCTCTGCTTACCTATGTGCCCACAGGTGAGATTCCTCACTTGCTTGTTGCAGAGTGAGCTCTGAAATGTATTCTGTCACCAAGGCCTGGTATCCAGGATAGTTGTATCACTGGTCCAGAGCCAGCCCTCTGTTTCCTGAGCCATGGGTTCAGGCTTCTTCTTCAGCCCTAGTTAGTTCTGATCCTTTCTTCTACGCTGGGCCCTCTTCTGGCACTCCGTCAGATGGACTGCACTTGAAACCCCTCTCATTCTTGTCAATCCGCTATAGCTCTATCATGGGCCCAGAGTTCTGTCTGCTCCCAAAAGGAAGGACCATCCGGACAAGATACAATGCCATCTGTCAAATTCTGAGTGTGAGGCAGCATCTAATGGGGTGTTTAAGGTCATGGTTGTGGAAACCAGATAAACCTCAGTTCCATTTTTTTTTTTAAGATTTTATTTATTTATTTGACAGACAGAGATCACAAATAGGCAGAGAGGCAGGCAAAGAGAGAAGGGGAAGCAGGTTCCCTGCTGAGCAGAGAGCCTGATGTGGGGCTTGATCCCAGGACCCTGGGATCATGACCTGAGCCGAAGGCAGAGGCTTTAACCCACTGAGCCACCCAGGTGCCCCTCTCAGTTCCATTTCTCATTCCAGTGTGACCCTGGACAATTTACCTAACCTCTTACTTCCTCATCTGTAAAATGGAAATGGTTATATTGTCTTATCTTGTATCCTCTTTGCCACAACGTGAAATATACAGGAAGTTTATTTAAGAATCTGACCCCAGATAGAAGGAACACAAGACACACAGAGTGAAAGCAGGGAGGAGGGGACAGGCAGGGTGATACAAGGAGTTATGGAGTTGAATACTGAGCAAGAGATGGGTGCTTAACCCCACTGGGTTTTCCAAGAGGGAAATGACATGAAAATGAGAACAAAAGGAGAAGCACATATCCATCATTTCCTGTTACCCTTTGGTCAAGGGACCTCCCACTGGGTCTTACTAGCTGGCACTTCCAGACTAGACATGTGAGTGCCAAGTTGGAAATGAGAGAAGCTCTGGGGCAGGGAGTGGGGGTGCATGGAGAGGCAGAGATGCGGTGCTATCAGGATGTGCCTGAGCAAAGCTGGTGGAAGCTCTTGGGCCATGGCCCTGCCGAAGAGGCGGAAGTAAGAGGTAGAGCCTAGAGATGCTGCGAGAGAGACAGAGAGAGACATGGAAGGAAGGAGAGGGGTTTCAAGTGTAGTGCATCTGATAGACAGTCAGGGGAGGATCCCGTGTAGAAGAAAGGAATATATAACACTGTATATAAAATTTACATATATTATAGTAAATAATTATTAATATATAAAAATTATATATAGTTATATATTATGTATACATAATATATGTTTATTTTTATATATTTATATTTATCATTATAGTATATATTTATTATATATGATTATGTATTTTATATATATATGTATAAAATTATGAACACATCCTGACTGAGAAACCTCCCCAGTGCTTTACATCAAATTAGAATAAAATGCAAAGTCCCTGACCTTGGCCACCATGGCTCTGCATGATCTGGACCTGGGCTGCCCAGGAGACTTCATTTCCTACATTCTTACCTTGGTTCATCCCTCTCCAGCAACACCCTGAAGACTGGGCCACATACCACCATGCACACGAAAAAGTAAAACACCCTAAGCTTGTTTTGGCCTCAGGACCTTTGCATTTTTGGATTGCCTTGGCTTAGAACATTCTCTCCTCAGATGTTTGCACGGCTTCCCCCTCCCCCTGTTCAAAGTTTGGCTCAAATATCAAGGCGTTCCCTGACCACTGCCCTTAGCACTGTGGTCACACTGTCTCTTCACCATGCCCCTCATCTCGTTTACTACTCCTGATATTATAAGCTCCTTATGTGTTCATTATCTATATCCCCTTTTAGAATATAAGCTCTGTCTGTGAAGGAAAGAACTTTGTTCATTTTGTTCACAGCATTCTCTATTTCCAAGGCCCAGACAATGTGTGCTGGCATTGTAAGTGCTCGATGAACATTTGTTACTGAGATGAAGAAATGAATGAGCGAAGCAGAGACAGTACCACCACCGCATTCCCCTTTGGATATGGGCACATGAACAAATGACTGGTCTCATGGCCCAGCTCCACAGATACTTGCACTCCATCCCTCACTCCAGACTCTGTCCTGACAGACTGCCTCCCCTTCTCTGCTGCCCTGTGCTCCTGAAGAACTACAGAATCTTTCAGCGGATTTGGTTGAATTGTAACAGGTGTCACAGAAGAGAAGCCACTTTCCGTCTTTCTGTGTCACACGTACAGGTCTTCCTTCAGAGACAAGGTTAATTTGAAACAATACATTCCTTCATGCTGCTGGGCAAAAATGACTATTATTCAATTTGGATATGAAAATATGTAATAACCTAAGCAGAACCAAATGGCGTTACAGATGTCCTGATGTTCTGTGATGCTCACGTGCGCTCCAGTGGCTGGACAAGCATTGGTACGTGTGCATGTGCTCATGCGGACACACCTGCTCAGCTCTCCTCAACCTCAGCTGTGCTCACCCCCTACCTACCACTTTGTCCTTGTCCTCTATTGTTTGTCAATATACAAGAGTTTTTAGTTTTTGTTTAAAGATCTTGTTATCTGTCTATTTATTTAGAGAGCAGAGGGAGGGGCAGAGGAAGAGGGAGAGAGAATCTCAGGCAGACGCCATGCTGAGCACAGAGCCCAACACAGGCTCAATCTCATGCCTGAGATCATGACTTGAGCCAAAATCAAGAGTTGGAAGCATGACCGACTAAGCCACCCAAGTACCTCAGTATAATAGAGCTTTTTAAGCAAACACTCCATGAGCTATTGGATTATTGATATGATACTGGATTCATGGAGGGGTCCAGTTCTTAGAGAATTGATATGAACTCTTGACCCACCAGAGGCAAAATTCATTCCAAGGTCATTCTTCCCCTTTCGGCTCAGGTACTGAGTGGACGCTATAGTTTAAATGTTTGTGTCCTCCCCTCTGCCCAAATTGTATGGTGAAATCCTAACCACCAAAGATGATGGTGTTAGGAGGTGGGCCTTTGGGAGATAACTAGGTCATGAAGGCTTCACCATCTGGAATGACATTGGTGCCCTTCTAAAGAGGCTTCAGAGAGATCCCCATCCTCGCCAACCATTTGAATACACTGCCAGAAGGCACTGGGTATGACTTCAGAAGAGGGCCTTCACCCAACCATGCTGGTGTCTTATCTTAGATTTCCCAGCTCTAGAACTGTGAGAAATAAATTTTTGTTGTATATAAGCTACCCCACCAATGGTCATATTGTTGTAGTCACTCAAAAGGACTAGGACAAGAAGGTTTCTTCCCATTCCATTGGCCAACTACTCCCAAATCCCATCTATTCTGAGCCATGGATGTGTGGATCCAACAAGAAAGTTCTACTTATTTTTAATATTTAAAGTATAGAACTCTGAGGAATGTGTTATAATTTTCTGTATTTCTACACTCTCCCCAATCCAATTTGCAGCAGAGGACTTGTCTATTCTTTTAGTTTGATGGTGGTGGAGGTGGTAAGAGGTGGAGGGGGTGATGGAAATGAAGACGGAGCTAGAGGTGATGGTGGAGGTGAAGGTGATGTTAGTGGTTGTAGAGGTGGTAGAAGTGGACGTGGTGATTTTGTCATTCAAGGGATGGAAGTGGCAGCATTTCAAAATGGAAACACCAAAAATGGCCTCCTGCCTGGTCTGAGGAATAGCATATTACTCATCGAAAACTGGCTGCCCCTTTCACTTATTTTTTAAAGATCTTATTTATTTATTTGGAAGAGAAAGAATAAGCACAGGGACAGGGCAAGGGCGGAGAGAGAGGCAGAAGCAGACTCCACTGAGCAGGGAGCCAGACACAGGGCTCCATCCCAGGACCCCAGGATCGTGACCTGAGCTGAAGGCAGACACTTAACCAACTGGACCACCCAGGCAGCTGCCTTTTTTTTATAGCAACTAGAAATTTCTTAAATATCAAAATTTTATTTTCAATGACCAATCCATTTCTCCACCCTATCACTGGCCTACTCTTTCACTCTAGGATGTTATATTTTAAAAAGTACTATTTGAAAATGCGACCTTTTGATAAGCAATTGTATCTTAACAAGGCTTATATTTTCTGTTTATATTATAAGCAGTGTGGTGTTATTTTAGATGGTTTAAAGAAATAGAAGGTCCAAAAGAAGGAAATAAATCTAAAAATACCCAGAACTACTCAGGATCACCATCATTTACATGTTGTTACATTTTTTTTCCCATTGGCCCATCTGTCCTTTCCTCCCTCCCTCCTTCTTTTTTCTCATCATCTTTCATCTTTATACTATAGCATAGAAATATTTATATGAAAAAGTGTGTGTATATATATATGTATATTTATATAACATAACACAAGTGTATGTAGTGAGATTTTCTCAGGTCATTAAAAACTTCTTCAAAAATGTTTTTAAGGTGGGAGTGATATTACCTCACAAGGCTATCCCATAATGTATTTATAAGGTTGACTACTGAGATTATTTCCAATTTCTTTCTCTTACTGAAAGGTCAGTGTTCCCAGAGCCATCTGAGTGTCCTACTCATGGCAGCAACACACATTTCTTGAGCTGGTTTCATGCATCCAGTAATGAATCTGTGATCAGTGGGGGGTGCAACTAGAAAGCAGAATCTGCCTTTGGGGACTTTTTTGCCAGTTCCGGAGAGATATTGAAATGAAGTCACATTTATAAACTAACCTATCATCAAGCAAGAATTACTGTGCCGTGGAGCCATCTTATAAAGCTGGCACCTGGGGAAGGATCAAGATCAAACTTAGTGGCTAACTTGGGCATCGAGGAGGGATTTTAGGGATCACCATTTATCCCACAAATCTCCAGGTCTGGCACAAGCCAAGGGATGATAGACTGCAGCAGAGGATGTGTACAGGAAGGTATAATTTTCAGTTAACTTTGAAGGGCAATCAGGGACACAGTGAGCAGAGAGGAAGGGAAGAACATTGCAGAGCGGGGGAATGACACGCAAAGGTTATGAAAGAAAATCCTGAGTCCACCTGGAGAAGCCACTGAGCTCAGTGGCAGGGGAGGGTGGAGGGGAGCCATGAGGATTGAGGAAGGGGACCCGGGAGGGGCGAGGAGCGGGGAGGGGACCCGGAGACTCAGGAGGCCCTGGAGATGGGGGATGGTGTGATGCCAACATTGCCTAAGGAGGATTTTCCTGGCAGCTGTGCTGAATGAATTGGAGTCGGCAGACCCTGGAGACAGGGACATCTGAGTGGAAGGTGCTGAATTAAATCAGGCATGAGCTGACAGGGCTGGAGGTAGAGAGGTAACGGTAAAACTAAAACAGAAAAGGAAGGCAAGAGAAACATTGGAGCAGAAGAGAAGGCTCAGGGTAGAAAGGATCGATGAGGTAATGGGAAGTGAAAGAAAGAAAACTTAAAATGGGCTCCACTGGGTTGGGCTCTGGGGCCAGAGCCCTCATGTTTGGAGAGATGAGAAGGCTCATTTGTTTTCCTCTGCTTTCTGCTGCTCAGACTCCTCCAGTATCTTTAGACCACCATGACCCTATGAGGGAGAAGGCAGAATGGCCACACAAGACGGCATGAGGGGCTGGGGAAAGAAATCTCCTGGGGTCTGCCCCATCTTGACCATCCTCAGGCACACGTGCTGATTCTGACCTGCCTGTCTTCTCTTCTGAGAACAGAAAGTTGGAACTCAGGATTTTGTTGTTGTTGACTCTGACTGCTCATGTTGCTGACCTTAACTTATTTTGGTCTACTGGGCCCTGGAATCACGTCTGATTTCTTCCATTGCTCTACAGGATGCCTGGAGCTCCTGAAACCAGGACTATGGTTGGGGTGGGCCCCGTCTGACCACAGCACTTCCGGAGGAAGGGCTCAGACCTGGTCCTCCCAAAGCCCATAGGTGGGTCTGCTGCTGCCACTGCTGATTTTAGTATGATGATGTCTAACTTTATTGAGATGAGTTCACATTACTGGCTCAGATGTATTAATTTTCCTCTTCAGTATTAGTATTTACTGTTTCCATTTTCCTGGAAGGAAACAGTGACTTAGAAGAGTGATATGTGTTTACCCAACATCTCCCAACTGGTAAGTGTTCGACCTGGGATTTAATAGTAAATCTGTCTGGTCACAAGGTCTCTGTGGCTACTTCTTTCGTTCTCTTTCTCCTCCTCCTTCTTCTAAATTACATTGCAAGGCTTTTTAAAGTTGACTGAGTATATACGGGAAAAAGCACCAGGGACCAACCGAATGTCAGCAACTTAGCTAAGCAGCTGGAACCGGTCCCTCTTGCAAGTTCTGTTCTTCCCATTCCTAAGGCCTGGATTTGAGAGGCACTATGAAAACAGGTGGGAAACTCTGGAATCTATCTCTCCCCGTTTCTCTGTGTCAGAACCAGGACTCAGACATTGATCTTCAACTCGAAAGGCTTAGCTTTTTCTGTAATGGCTTTCTCGGTTCCGTCTGTTGTTCAGCTAATCGCTTCAGGACGTCTTGGCAAACTCCTGTCCTGTCACCATCCGCAGTATTTCATCAGCTTCTCCTCTGATATGCAAAATTGAGATAACTTAGACTCTTTGAAGCATGATGTCTAGAATCAGAATGGTTTCATAGAATGCCAAAGCAGGAGGTGAGTCCTGAGAAGGAGACTGACACTAGAAGCTTTCCCTCAGGTCTCCATTATTAATGAAATGTGTGTTGTCATGGTGATAGAAGAGCAAATGGAATTGGGAGAAGACTTGAGAAAATATTGTAACACTGGGAGCTATAAAATTTTTGTGACAGTGTGTCTCTTGTGATAAGCTTGGGACATCACATCCCTCTCTCCCATGACATGTCTCAGATGTTAGGAGGTCAAGGTAATATCTTAAGATTGTTTGAGCCAGATGGGTCTTTGTCTCCTCTCAGTTAGATTGGACCCTAAGAGGCTAGAGTGAGGGCAAAGGATTCTGATACTTGTTATTGGCAAGACCCAAAATCTATACACATATCTAGAAAACCCAAATAAGCACACTGAAGAATCCTCGGTCAGGCGTCTGTATCAATGCATCCTTTCTTTCTGCAATTTTATGCAATAAACCCTTCCATCCCCTTCCATCATCCCATCTACCTCCTACAGAGAAGTTAAAAAATATATATATGCATATATATATACACACATATGTATGTGTGTGTGTATATATATATATATATATATATATATATAATAGTATGTACAGATCATGAGATCTAGTTGGGTGATGACCATATGTCCTGGTTTGCCAGAAAAGGCCTGGTTTATATCTATTGTGATGGTATAATTGTTGAATGACTCCTTGCAGCAAAACAAGTGTCCTGATTTGAATGATATTTGGTTACTGTAGATTAAGCTGACATTACAGCAGGAAGGCTTGGTACATCAGCTTTAAAACAAGGGTACTGTTGAGTACACAAGACCCCATCATCAAGCCTATGTGTGGCACTGGTCCAAAATGAAGCCAAGTGACCAATAAGAGAGAACCTGATGGCTCTAACTCTGTGTGACTCCAGAACCCAGGAAGGCACAAGTACCTGCAGGATTGAATAAAATTGTAAAAGATGGTTATGGTTCTAGGGGGTGAGAAGTGAGAAGGAAGGCATTCCCGGTAGTAAAAAAAAAAAAAAAAAAAAAAAAAGCCTAGGTAAATGCATGGTGGTTAGAACATTTGGAAAAATTAGGGTCCAATTTTACTCTAGAATGGGTTCTAGATTAAGAAGTACTAGGGGTGGACTTTAGAAGTGTCTATGATGGCTGGAATATGGAGGACCTGGAATGGAAGGTAAGAACTTGAAACTTATTTTAGTACCTGGCAAAAAACCAGTGAAGGTATTTTAAGGACGGCAAAGACGAGAGTTGCATCTTTGGAGGATTAATCACAAGAAGAAGATACAGACAGTATATTCCAGTTGACTTTTGAAAGTTGTTCCTTGACTAAAGACATAATAAGAACAAGAAATAGCTTTAAATGTTTTCATGATTAAATGTTTTCATGATTAAATAGAAAGTCAATAAAAAAGAATAAATAAAGCAGTGAACTCAGCAGATTAGAAACAAACCTAATTAAGGGGAAAAGTGAAAGATAAAAGGAGAAATCAACAAATCATCAATAAGATGAATAGTAAATTTATAAACATATTTAAGAAACAGTGCTTCAAGAAAAACAAATTTTAAAAATCTTTTGACATTTCAAAGTAAGAAATAAAAAGTACAAGTACACAAAATTTGCAATGAGAAGAGGGATATAAATGATCAGTATAATAAAGGGCATTAAAAAATTCATAAGCCAAACTATGCTTATCAATAGTAATAAATTTGAAATTCTTAATTAAATCAATGATATGCTGGACAAAGTATATACACTAAATTTGGCTTTTTTTTTTTTTAAAGAAAACCTAATAACTTGCCTTAAGAATCACTCTTTTCCCACAAAAATCAGTTGTAGTTTATTTTATAGTTGTCTTTTTTCAAATTTTCAAGCAACAATTTCCAGAGAGTACGATTGATTAATCTGCCTAGAAAAAAATAAAAATCTTCTAATTCCTTTTAAGAAGCAAGCATTATTAACATGATGCTAAAACTTGACACAGTGCCACCCCCACAAAACAAGACAAAACAGAGCAGAACACTGGCAGGACAATCTGAGTTATAAATATTGATGCTGAAATCCAAAACAAAAGATCAGCAAATCACATTCATAAGTATATTAAAAGAACTATGGTATCATATAAAAAAGTACAGTTTATCCCAAGATTGCAACACAATAGATATGACAAGTAAGGGCTTAGCCTTAATAGAACTCATTTGAATTCATAAGAAAGCTCCTAAAATCCCAATAGAAAAATGGGCAGGATATGAATGGACAACTCACATAAAAAATAAAAATGGCTAATAAGCATATGAAAAAGTATTAACCCTGTTAGTTATCAAAGAAATGTAAATGAGGCATCACTTTTTGTAAATCAAATTAGCAAAGCTTAAAAATAAATAATAGTAACATGAATGCCAATAAACATATGAAAATATGCTCAACCTCATTAAATCAGGAAAATGCAAATTAAAACCACAATGAAATGCCATTTTACACCCACTAGCTTGGCAAAAATGGAAAACTCTGGCAATACTCAGGGTTTGGGAGGATGTTCAGCAATTAGGAACTCTGCAGTTCTGATAGGGTTAGACAACTTGAAAAACAATGTAATATTACCTAGAAATTGTGAAGGGATGCCCACCATTTGATGTATTGTCACCCTGGGGTTATTGCCCTCATGTGATGATTGTCAAATGTTTTCACTTGCACACCTCTAAGAGAATTCTGAAAAACTGTGCACTGCTGATGCAATTTTAAATTGGCATCTACAGTATTCATTGGAGATTTTAATGCAGGTAACACATATAATTTCCTGTGTACTAACTTTAAATAAAAACAAACAGGAGCACCTGGCTGGCTCAGTCAGTAGAGCGCGCAACTCTCGATCCCAGGGTCGTGAATTCGAGTCCCACGTTGGGTGTAAGAATTACTTAAAAAAAAAAAAAATCAAGGTCAAGTTCTTAAATGGTTCAACATTTCTTTTACTCTTTAGACCTATATTTTTTATTCCACGTCTCCCTAAATAATTTTATCTAAATTTAACAATTGTTTTCGTCTGAAAAGCTTTAATTGATTATCCTGCCATATATCTTTAGAGAAAATATATATGCATAAATTGGGTTTTTCAAAGATATTCTGTAAGACCATGAGGTTCTAAGTATTGAAAATTTCTTCCGGATTGAGTTATCATTACGGTTATTAGTAGGACAAAATTGATCACAACAATATGAATAAAGCTTTGTTAGATAATTAGTAATAACGAAAACTAAAATGTTATTAAAAATTTTTTTTAATTTTTATTATTTATTTATTTATGTAAGAGAGAGCACGTGAGAGAGAGCACAAGCAGGAGGGGCGGAGGAAGAAGCAGGCTCCCCGCTGAGAAAGCCAGGTGCCCCTGAGACACCCAGGTGCATGAAAACAGTTTTTTTTTTTTTAATTGAAACTTTTTTTTTTCCAATTGGTTTCGTATCTCTAAGGATAAGTATTATTTGTGGCTAAAATGAGCCCTTATTCTTGTAAATAAATAGAGGAGTGGAAGTTTTGTTGAGTAGTGTCACTCAATTCTTTGAATTCATTCCCAGCTATATACTAAATCTCACCTAGTGATTTATGATTGATGATTTTATCGTCGGAAATTATTTTCAATAATCTAGCAGTTGAAAGATCACTTCTGTAGACAACAAGGACTGGGATGCATCCGACTTGCGAAATGATTTGTTACCACTCATTAAAGTCATTCGCTTTCTCAACATGATCATAAAAATTTAAAATGTCTCTTTGTTTATCCTTCTGTGATTTTCTTATACTCCAGTTTAATGCACTGTAATAGGAATCTTGATGAGTGAGAGGTATGTTTTTCTTTTGTAAAGTGGGGAAAGAGCTATCAAATATGAGAAGTTAGCAGGTATTGGTTAAAGGAAAATGTATGAACAGAAAATGTGGTTTGTAAATTGGTTCCCTGAAAGCGATCTTGTGCCTTTGGAAAGCCCCAGGTCTCCACAGGGCCACACACACTCCGGGTTGTAAATCATGATCCAGGAGCAAGTCTTACTCAAGAACCTTCACGGCAGCTTTGTCCGAAAACAGACCCAAACTAGAAACAACCCTAATATCCATCAACAGGAGAAAGGATAAGCCACGATGCATTTATGAAATACTTGGTAGCAGTGAAATAAATGAGTAGAAAACAAGAAATTGCTGAAAAATGCATACAGCATCATGTTTGCAAAGTTCAAGGTCAAGCTGAATTAAGTTGTGTAGCATTCAAGTTATATGCATATATAGTAAAACTATAAGGAAGTAACTGACAGAAAATTCAATGTCATGTTGACTTCTTGTAGGTAGAAGGCTGGGGGTGTGTAGGAGGCAAGCACGTAGGGAGCTTTAACACTCGGTTATATTCTCTTAAGTTGTGAGGCAGGTCTAACATGTTTTTTTTCTTTTTTCTTTCTTTCTTTTTTTTTTTTTTTTAAGATTAAAGAGAGATTGAACACAAGCAGTGGGAGTGGCAGCAGAGCAGGCAGAAGGAAAAGCAGGCTCCCCACTGAGAAAGGAGCCCCTTACAGGACTCAGTTCCAGGATCCTGGGATCATGACCCGAGCTGAAGGCAAACACTTAACTAACTAAGCCACCCAGGCATCCCAGGTTTAACATGTTTCTTCATGCTTTAAAGTTTTCATGAATTATATTTAAATTGTATGCACATTTGATACCTGCAAATAACAGTATATTCCGTTGTATGTATGATATAGTTTAAAATTTTAAATGAAAGAAGTGTGTACAGCATTCCATGTTTGAGATGGGTTTAGTAAAGCCTATATATAATTTTCTTTCTTTCTTTCTTTCTTTCTTTCTTTCTTTCTTTCTTTCTTTCTTTTCTTTTCTTTTCTTTTCTTTTCTTTCTTGGCACTGCTTCTTCTGGGACTAAGATGAGTACCATGTTTCTGGAAAGCGATTAGGACTATTTATAAAGTCTTAAACTGTTCATACTTGGTGATTCAATAATACTACTTGTAAGACTATGTCTTAAAAATCATTAGAAATGTTATCAAAGATTAATATTAAGGGTATTTATCACCATATTTTTTGTAATGGAGAAAAATTGGAAATAATATAAGTGGGCAATAAGAGGAGGGAGTTTTGATATATTGTAGCAAAGCAATATGATAGATCATTCAGCAGTTAAATTATATTTTAAAATAGTATTTAATTATCAGCATAGCCAAAACAGCTCATGATTTATTAAGGGAATAAAACTAGAAAGCTGTATGTACGTTATGATTCTAATTATTATTGTGCATGTGAATGTTTAGTTGGTAGGCTTTTATATTATACTATAGTGGAGCCCAAGAAATGTCACTTTTCTTTATCCTGCTAAGTCTGCTGCATCACCTCCTACCTCGCTGAGAGGAAATCCATTTCAGCTGGATCCCCCATCTGTCCTTCTCTAGCAGGTCACCTCCCCGGCCACCAAGGCTGACTCACCTGGAGCCTGGGAGGCTATGAATCCTGCATGTATGGAAGAGGGCCTATGGTCACCATTGATCATGAATGGATCTAAAATAACTTGCCTTGTCTACCGCCATCCAAATTCTACCCAATTCCCAGGCGTCTATGTCCCTGCCCCTCCTCTGGGAACCTGTACTTACCTTGTCTAGCCCTTGTGACTCCTCTCGCTGCTCTCATCTGCTGCCCTCATCTGCTGCCTTACTGCCCCCATGGCACATAATTTTATAGTTACACCAGTACTTTTAAAAAAGATTTACTTATTTACTTATTTGAGAAAGAGAGATGGGGGAGCAGAGGGGGAGGGAGAGAGAATCTTTAAGCAATCTCGCCCTGAGCAGGGACCTGGACTCAGGGCTCTATCCCCGGACACTGAGATCCCAACATGAGCTGAAACCAAGACTCAGACCCTCAGCCAACTCTGCCACCTGGGCGCCCCCACCAAGTTATACTAGTGCTTAAAACCACTTTCATTTTATCTGCACTAATAGACTATTTTTAAAAATTATTTTTACTCTTACTGCTACCAAAGTCCTGAGTATAGGGCTGGAAACCCAGGTGGTAACTACCTAGTGGTTAATTGATTAATTGATCATTATCAGAAGTTAAACCCTAGCTTTCATGTGACTTTCGGTATTAGATCTAAAACCCAGACTCTGAAACCCCAGCTTTTCCTTTTCCCTCTAAAATAGCACCATCTTTTCCAAGTGTTTGGCTAAAGACAGTTCAGGTTCTGAGAAGGAAAAATAAAAAGGCAGGGGGAGTCAGGTCCTTTGATGTGCTTGCTACACAGAGAACTAAAGAAAAATGCAAATGTTCTCTTCAACTAAGAGAAGCTTATCAATATTAAGAAGTACATGGAAGAGAAGAAAGAGGGAAGAAAAAACATATAACACTTAACAAGAGGATAATTTAGCTTGTTGGCAAGCACTTAGGAGTCTGGTTCATGAAAAATTACTCACACAATGGCATTGCAGGTTTTTCTGGGCTTTTGTGTGTGAATCATGGTATTGATTTCATGCAAATAATCACATTTGGTTGGGTGTTAGACAGTAAAAGGGTGGGGTGTGGAGGGAGGGGTAGTTGAGGGAAAAATCAAAGCGGGTGGGGAAAGAGATGCCTGTTGCTCTTCCAGCCCTTGCTACAATGACCAGCGCTGGATGGCACACACACTGCTAATTAAAAGATGGGAGCAGCTTCCTTCTGCTTCCTTCCCTCCAGGGTTGCTCTGGCTAGCCACTTGCCAAATAGAGCCTTTTATTCTCCTGTTTTGGTTGGGACTGCATCATTGGAAGGGAGAAGAAAGGAAGATTGTGGAGGTACCTTAGGGATGAGAATAAACTAGACTTCCATTGAAAAGACAACTGATGTCTGCAGCAGCGGCGGAACGCGACTGGGACTTACTTGGCTGAGGACAGTCCACTAATGTGTCTGCCAGTTGGCCCATTGTGGTGCCTTTCCAAAAGTGATGAAGTTTGTCTTTTATTTTATTTATTTTTCTTAGACAGAATTAGTTTGCTTGGTTTTTCTCTGGTAGATAACAGAGAGAAACATCCAGGGGAGTTCAGGTTGGGATACTGCGGTGACGATGGCAAAAATAATTAAGAATTATTGGGTGTTCTCTCTTTGCTGCTCACTTTCTAGGCACTTTCACATTTTTATTTGCTTAATCTCCAAACCAATCCTATGATCTGGGGAGTTATTGATGAAGAAATGTTAATATTCTGCTTTTATGAAACACGGAGGCCCCAGAGCTCACTTCCTTTCATATATGTCTGTTGGGTCCAGAAGGGGTCCATGACTAATCTTGGGTGAGATGGCAAGAAATAGTCATAATGGTAAAGACTGCAACAGGAATAGAGTTGAAAAGCAACTGAAGATGGTACCCAAGGAGATATGAAGGACAGCGGGAGAAAAACATTGCATCCAGAAGTCATGGGCCGTGAGTCTCAGATCCCATCTATGCAATGGTCTATTCAGTGGCTGCTCAGACCACCCAGCACAGCAGTGGATGAAGCCCCGCAGAGGTGGAGCTCTGGGAGCCCATTGTGGGCCCCAACGCTGAGCACCCGGCCCAGGGCCAGATGCTGTGTCCCCACTCTCCAAGCTAACCACTTACCCTGAATAATGCTAATAAAATGCAGTGGATGGAATGAAATGTTTCAGCCCTGGGGGGGATGAGTCTGGGGCTAGGTCTCTAGTTAGCTCAGGGGGAGAAAAACAAAATATAACGGAGGAGTCATTTATCTCAAGTCTGGTGATTGTCAGTGCAGGGAGGGTGGGGAACCCTGTTTGTCTGAGCTGGGATTGTGGCTCAGAATAGAGAAATGATTCTTTCTCTTTACCCTGCTGCATGGATACACAGCAACTAGCTCTTCTAATTCATTTTGGGGGTAGATTGTCAAAATCAGGGATAAACTCTTTTCTCATTTTACACATGTTTGCCAGTGCTATCCCTCCCACTAGGCCCCTCAGAAAGTCTTTTCCTTATGATTTTTTAATGGTCAGTGTCTTGAAGCTAGACTAACTGCATGACTAACCTGGGCAGTTAGTCTGAATCTCATGGCCACGCTATGTGGCTGGGAAGAAGGAAATGGTTTGATGAAGTCGCTGCAGAGTTCCTTTGGGCTTTGTACAAATTGCTCTAATATGAGAAGTCACCACTCTGCTTCCCGGTGTCATTAAGGAGCCCCATGTGAAGGAACGATATTAGTTTTCACTTAGAGAGCGAAGGCCACCAACAACGGGAGAGAAGAAAACTGAAATGTGGTTAATGGGCCAATTTGGTGACCCATTTGGGAGCCCAGACATTTTGCCTCCTGCCAAGCTCTCTTGAATTTGTATGACAGACCAAGAAGAGACTTGCAGGGCTTGATGGGAAAAATAAATCAATGCATTTTTTTCATTCTATTAAGGAGAAAAAGAAAAAAGGGTAGTTTTGGTTTCTGCCTTTCAAAACCAATTTCTCCACCTCATAAGCATGAGAATTACATGGCACTGTCTTTTGTTCACAAAGTTGGAAACTGTCCAGGCAAGGATAGGTCAAGCTTTATGTAAGAAAATTTGAACCAATAATTAGGCTTTCACTTCAACGATGTCTGTTGTGTTAAAAACTTAACAAAAATTAATTATATGTTAAGTCCGACCCCACTTCATTTTACAGATCTAACACACCTGAATCCTTCTTAAGTCTGCCAAGAAAGGACCATTTTTTTATGTTATAGGAAATCCTATAGCATGACTTGGCTTTCTGTCTGTTTTGTGTTTTCTTTCTAAGTTGAGGTTACAATGTAATTTGACTATATTTTAATGTCTATTGGAGTCAGTTTCTTTTTACCATGGGTAATGAATGAAGGTAGTAGATCTGACAGGGAGGCAGAGGACATGAAAAGAGAGGAATTCTACTCAGAGCCATATTTCCTTTCATTATATGAGAGTAGGAAAAACCACTTACTAACCAACATTTTTTTCTTCAGTCGTCTGACCTTGGACTCTCTTCCCCCTTTCCAGAGTACTCAGTCTTATCAGATCCTAAGTGGGGAATTATCTCCTGGAAGGTTGCTTTACTGTGGCAGCAACCATTCTCCTTTCTTCTGACAACAGAAACCTAATTTACTTGAGAAAAACCCCTTCCTCATCCTTAGCTCCTGTCCTTTGAGTGATGGCTTCAGGAGTAGGCAAGTGACCAAGGTTAGTTTGGTCAGAGCATCACACGCCCTCATCTCATCAACGGACTCGGGGATGGAGGTGTGAACCAGCCCAGCCAATCAGTACAATCGTCATTTTGTTGGCCATGATGAAGAGTGTAAGGATGGGCACACACACCTAGGCTAGTTCAACAAAAATTAACTCCAGGATAATCAGCTGAAAGGGAATTTCCTTTCAGATAGGTCATACTCCTGGAATTGATGGGGGCCATTCACAGAGGAGCCCTGCCTAAGAGTGAAGCCACCTTGAAGGAGAGCAGAGTTCAGAGTTAATAGGTCAGACTTGAGCCCCTAGTCCAGCCATACCAGGGACCAATTTTGCCTCTGGACCTTCCAGAGATGTTAACCAGTAAATATGGCTAGGTAAATTTCCTAAGTCTGTTGAGTTGAGTTTTTGCCATGTGCATTTATCAATCCTACGACCTCTTCCAAAACATGATCAGTCCATTCAACAAGTATTTATTTTTCTCTCTTGTTGCACTTGACTATTTGGAAATTTTAACAAGGATTGTTTTGTTAAGTCATTCAATACACATTCAGGGAAATACGGGAGGAGACAATCAAAATATATACGGAAAAAACCACCTAAAGGTATTAGTAAGTGTCCCGATAATGTGCTTAGGAAACTCCAACTCAAAGCCTACTGAAGAGTATGAATGATCTGGGAAAGCTCTGTGTGGATTGTAGATCTGAATTTGACATATAAGGAAGTAGGAGAGTTGGATTGGTAGGGAGTCAGAGAAGAGCACTCACTTGAAGGGAACAGCTTTGGTGGATACCTGAGAAGTAGAATGGTGTGGTGAGTGATTGTATGGTCATGAGTATGACTGGAGAGAGAAAGAAGAAATTTAGGTCTAGAAAAAAGGAAGTCTTGAATGTGGCTGTGACCCAGTCACTGATGAGAATGCTGAGGGCTCGTGATATTTTGCAGAACCTTCTGTTAGTAAAGCAGACACTGGAGAGGAAGGTGGGAGAAAACAGGGCAGAGGAGGAAACAAGGAATGTGTTGCATGAATCTAGGGATGTGTTGACAAGGACGTGTTGGCTGAGGGATGAGTGAGCAAAAGAGAATGTGAGCCTTCCCAGCAAACCTGATCACCCTTGGAGACCGACCAGAAATGCTGGAAGCGGGCAATAAAATGACAATGTCAATGGTTTAATACTTATGGGATGTGAGAAATGAAGGTTGAAAATCTGTCCAAAAGGAAAACACATCAGGCATGATTTGAGATGAAATCTGGGGGCAAATTTCAGTTAAAAATTCCTGTAGGTGGCTCAGAAAATAGAAGTAATCTGCAGGTGAAAGGTAAGGCTTAAAATTAGAATGGAGACCTGAGGATCTTTGTTTTGATGTCTTTGGCCAAAATCCTCAGAAGGGAAGATTCTCTGAGGACATGATGATAAGCAGAGAGGAACCCCGGGTGAGTCTTGAGTCTCAGGGGTGCACGCAGGCAGGCCCAAGAGGGACAAAGGAAGTGGTAACCAGCTTTGAGTGTCAGGGAAGGAAGATTAAGTATTGCAGAATTTCTAAAAGTTGCAGTGAAGGCTTTGTGGAGATAAAGCAGACTGTAATTACACACCAAGGGGACGTATGCAAGTGAAAGAAACAGGGCAAGGGAGAGGTGCTAACTTACTGTGGAAAGCGCTTTCCTTGGGCAAAGGGCCACACATACGGGCAGGAGGGAATTTACATAGGCAGGAAAGGAAACCCAAATCAGTTTGATCGTACAGAGCATGGCACTTAAAATACATCTCCCCCAATGAGCTTATATATATGTATCCGCACACTTAGAATTTTATAGTTTGTAGACACGTATAGACACAGACACGAATGCATTAGGAGGGTGTCGGAATAGTCTGTGTGGTGAACAGAGGGAAAGGGAGGCTGTAAAACAATCCAGACAGAATTATTCTGCGTAAATGACAGCATGTGTGGCTGGTTGCCATTGGCAGCACAAAGTGTGTTGCAAACCAAATCAAGTTTTTGTTTCAGTTTTCTTTTCCCTGATCTCACAAGAAACACAGTGAGGAACCTGCAATCCCTATTCAAACACACCCCCGAGACACCCACAGAGACTTCGAAGGAGCAGCTGAGTTTGTGTGAACTTCGACCCTCATAGTTCGCACGGTGGTTTCTGAGGTGGGCGAGCAAATGCATAGAAGCGGATCCCCTCTATTGGTGGAGGAATGACTTCACAACATTGCAGAATGATGAAAACATCTAGACACACATCCCTATCCACAGCCTACTCAAACACACATGGAGACAGTCAAGTTTAATAAGATCCAGACTGATTTGACTTTAGAAATATATCTGTGCTTTTAAAATAATCCATGCTGGCTTCAGTTCAACCCTTCAAATAGTAAGGAAAGTCAGCCCATCTTCCGTAATATGTATTTGTTTTGCATCCCTGAAATAGAGTCCTCCAGTCTCCTACAATAGACGGGTCTGTGAAGCTCAAGTTATTAGGTTCAGTTTCCTGAACCTTGGAAAAAAACGATCTGGGTCGAAAGGGGTTGAGTTGCTTATCTCCTCCAGTGGGGCCTGTCTCACGAAGGCCAGCTCAAGGGAGACGTGTCTTTCCATTGATTTAGGTAATTCCCCCAGCCAAAACCAGAGTAGATATGATTCGGAGAGCCTGGGATATGCTAAGAGGACTTTTGGATTTCATCCCATGCTTTAAAAGAATCTTAATGCTTCTTGTGCCCTCTTCCTGCCAAGTCCCAACTAAATAACAATGGACCTTAAGAAATAAGCCAGAAGAAGAAAAAACAGATAAGGGAGACATGTGACCAAAAGGAGAAAGAGAGGAAGGGAAGGAACAGAGGAACAGGAATAAGGAAAGAAAAACGGAAGGGAGGGTGGATGGGTAGGAAGTCGGGAAGGTAGGAGGTTTCATGAGAGAGTCAGAGGGAACCCGAGAGCCTGAGACATAGGGTCATCAGGGAATGGAGAGAAGAGGTTGTCTGAAGTAGCTCATCTGAACAAAATCAGACTTCCCACAAGCAACCACTTGGGTGGCTCAATCCATCATTCACATCTTGGGCTCCCATGATCAATGGGAAAGTCAGTCATTTGGCCATCCATGTAACATCGGAATCATTATGAACCAAACACCAGAGGCCAGCGTATTGAATTCCTCTGACTGTTTGGACCAGAGGTAAGGAATGCTGAACACACAGGCTTCATCGATGGCCCTTTGGGGACTGTGTACTTGGTTTTGGATGGCGTGATTTTTATTCTGCCTAAAAAAGTCCTAAGACAAATCACGGTCTTCAGAGATGGCTTTCATCTAGTCATTCCCTGGCTGAAGAAAGCAACCATGATGACTTCCCATGGCTCAAAAAGTCAGCCCCAGAACCCACATCTTGACATCACAGCTCTCCTTAATCTGTCCCCAGTGACTTCCTAATTGCCAAATCCGATAAGCAGTTCTCAGGTTTTCTTTCTCTGACATTTGGTGCTGTCAGTCAGTCTCTCTGGAACTTTGCTTCCCTTGGCTTTAGGAGATCACACGCTGCCTGTCCTTTTCTTGATAGAAACCAACCGTCCTGGTGTGCCCAGAACTGAACGGTCTTTGGCACTCAGGACTTTCTGTGCTAAGATGAGAAAGTGCCAGACACACTAGTACAGGTTGGTCACCCGGACACACCTCACAAATCTTCCCTGCCCCAGCCCCCAACATGGGCTCCTCTGTGCTGCCCATCCTTTGGAAGCACAGTTCTAACCTCCCCTCAGACAACACATTTTCTGGTGTTTCCTGTTCACTGGGCGTTTAACTCTTTCTCTGCTCTGAGATGCAAGAAGTACCTCAGATTCAACAGGTCCCTCTTGGAGGCCCTGTCCATTCATGTATGCTCTTCTCCCAATGCCGCTCTCCATCGTCCTGCGGCCTTTCATGTCTAACTTTAGTGTGGCCTGTTCCATATGGGTTTTCCTGATTTCTCAAGCCACTTCTGGTTTCTTTTTACTTCAACTTCCTTTCATGGAGACAACACTCTAATCACACCGCATCCTAATATGTTACCTAATTTTGTACATAGATCATACAAGTCTTTGAAAGTAGGGTGTGAGAGACAAATAGAACTGAGTTTTGAGGCCCAGATCGACCAGTGATTCCCTAACACTTACTGAGCAGGTACCATGGAGGGCCAATATTTCAACTGCTTTACGTTGTGTTTCATTTAGACCTTTACAACGTTATGAGGAATCCTGTTATAGATGAACATGACTCCAAAATATAAAATAATTGTCTGTGGAGATGCGGGGGACAGGGTCACACCTGAGCTGTGTGAACCCAAAACCATGCTCTCAGCTACTAACTCTTGTTGGGTTTCAGTGAAGGCAAGCTTATATATGCGGTGACTGTTTCCCAGAAAAACTCTTAATACTCTAAAGTTTATACTACTAGTGACCAAATCGTTCCATAAATACTCTTCTGATTCCCTCATAATCGGCCCAGAATGTCTGAACCAAAGCCCCAAGAGACCCCAGACCCATTAGAGCTTGATGCTAATGTATCCTTTGGCACTCTTGCCCTCTACCACACCCCTATTGTCTCCTGCCTTGGCCTCAGACCATCATAACCACCCCCCACCCCAAGTAAATATTTTATCTTTCACAAGCAGCTGGAAGGAGAGAGGTGCACTAGCAGCAGGCTGGGTCAATCCTGTTTAAATATTGATCACAAACATCGTTAAAATAAAAGTCTATCGACTCAGCCGGTGACTTTGCAGCTTCAACACTTTGCAGAATGCAATTTGCCATGTGCGGCGACTCTAAGCAACTTGCTTGAGTTATGATGTTAATAAGTGAGGCTCCTCCTTCGGGAAAGCTCTGGTGTCCTGAAAGCAGCTGCAGAAAGGAACCGGCCCTTTGGTCGGATGCAATTACACAGACCTTCCCTGAGCCTCTTCATCGCTGAAAGGCCAGTGTTCTGGATGCTCCCGCTTTCCCTTTGGAAGCTAACGTGCTGTGCTTCCAGGAGTTGGCAGTGTGTGTCTGTTGTGGCCTTGAAAACATAGGGTGAAAGTGATGGGATGGGGAGTAAGAGAATTTGGCAAAACTGGGTTGAGTCCATTCCTCTGCAGCGGTTTCCAGACTTGAGTATCTTCCAAATCAGCTGGAGGACTTGTGAAAAGGCAGATGGATGGGGCCGCCTCTGGGGTTCTGACTCAGTAACACTAGGGTGGGACACGGTCTGCTCCGAATGCCCTTAGGCTACAAACGAGGCAACCAAGACTGCAGAGGAAGAAAAGACTCATGTCCCTATCTCCCAGAGCAGCTACTACATCTGAGGGATGAGTGACCACTCCTGGTAGACATGGTGATGGTGGGCAGAGCTACCTTTTAGGGGAAAACCCATCTAGTTATCACTTGTGGGAAAATCTGTATATTCCCACTTAATGGATGGAAGAAAGGGCATTCAGCACTTGAGTTTCTGAAGGCTTTTTCAAGTGGCTCTGGCTGTAGAAATTCACTCAATTTCAAGAATATGTATGTCCAGGGGTTCCTGGGTGGCTCACTCAGTTAAGTGTTTGTGTCTTGGTTTAAGCTTAGGTCATGATCTTGGGCTCCTGGAATTGAGCCCCACATTGGGCACCCCACTCAGTAGGGAGTCTGCTTGTCTTCCTCTTTTCCTGCGTCTCCCCCTCCTCCTGTGCACATGCTCTCTCTCTCAAATAAACAAAATAAATGTTTAAAAAGAAAAAAAGTGTATGATCACACTGCCTATGACTGACCTCCAGATAGATAGAGACTATGGTAAAAGAGGGTTACCCAAAAGAAGAGTGAAGAGGGATTGGCAGGCCCAGGCATAGCCTAGGAAACAAAAGGTTGTCAGACATGGAGCACATAGCCATATTCGATAGAAATTGGACATTGGAGAGATTCTAACAAATAGAAAATGACAAGTCAGTCTGCTTTTCAAATCGTCCTATGTGGAAATGTAGGTAATTGGGATGATTGGTTAGGAGTGGAGAAAGGGCTAAGGACAGAACCCCAGTAATTCCACAGAAGCCAGCCAAGAGGCGAATTCTGTTGATCTATGTCCTTTTTCTGCTCTGGTCTGCTTCTCCTTCCTTCATGGCAAGCCCAGGGATCCTGAGTAAGCACATTCAGATAGTGACCTTCTGGGTTCCTATGGGGAAAATGAAGTAAAATCTCATGCCTGACAGTCTTCCCTCTAAGAGGGAACATGAAGGCAATAGAAGGGTCATCATTAACTGGTTTAACCCTGATACGGTCACAACGGTCCTGTTTTCTGACCCTGTGGTGCCAACCGTCTCCTCGCTGTGACTGAGGTGACAGAGAAGAGCGAGGAGAATTTGAGCTTTCTGTGCGTTTGTTCTGGGAAGCAGAGCGGGCTACCTGTGAGGCGCTCGCCGCCATATGAGAGAGAGGAATGAGTCGGGCAAGTGGATTTCCATCGTCGGGTTTGGATGGGGGTCTTCCTATAAATACGACGCTAAAGCAAGTGTGTGTGCTTCTCCCTGTCCAGCCTAGATGGTCCATTTTGTTCCTTTCCAACGTTCCCTGTTGCATGGCTAACTCTCTCTGCTGGGGATTTTTCAGGAGTCCCGCGGGGTGGTGATGCGTCCTTCCGTGGCTTCTGTCACCGCAGCGCGTACAGGACCAGGCACTTCAGACTGAACTCCGAAGATAAACGGAGTGGAGGCCTCAGGAGGTCTGAAGGAGATAAACATTCCCAAATGCGCTTTCAGAGTTCAAGGCCCTTATTTAAAACAGCTGACAGGCTGAACTCAGCCAGCTTTGACTGGAAATTCCCTCCCACTTGAATGCCAAGTTTATGTTGCTGCTCTATTACCCCTAAAGAGTGAATAAATAATAATTAAAAGACTAAATCTCTTCTAGGGAGACAAAAACATGCTGAAGAGAATCTTGAGAAAGCATTTAATCTGGAGGGGGATGGGTCTGAATTGTCTTGTTTTTCAAACACACCAAGCAAATTCTTACCTAAGGGCCTTTACACTTACTTTTTTATGGAATATTTTCTTCCCTCAGAAATCCATGTATCTATTTCTCCCTTCCTCCATTAAACTTTCTGTTCAAATGTCAGTGCCCCAGAAAGTTTTCCTATACTATCTTTCCTAAAGCAGCATCCCGTAGTTACTTTCTCCTGTTCTATTACCCATTCTATTTTCCTCATAGTACCTAATATTCCATTTCTGTTTTCATGTTTTTTTATTCTTTCTGGACTGTCTCTTAGGGGTATGTAAGCTCCATAGAAAAGGGGTTTGCTTGTCTTTTTCTACCCTATACCCTGAGGGCCTCATCGTGATTTGCATAGGGCTGGTGCTCCTTAAAGATTTGTTGAATGAATGAACTCTAGAGCTATTGGGGTCAGCTATCCTCTCAGAAGCCTCCAGAGAAGACCCTGCCTTTCTAGCCTGTAAAGTGCCCTACAGATGTTTATTAGTGGTAATGTATTCATCTCTAGTTTTATACCCTTTATTGAAAAGTATTCACCTTTAACTTAAAATCTTTCACTGCAATTTAGTTTCTTTTTTTTCTTAAGGGAAACTTCAAGTGGAAGTTAGCTGCCTCCTTCAAAGAAAATCAAAGCAAACTCTCATTTAATGACAACTGGCGTATTTGGTAGCATGCTTCTCAGGATGAGGGATGGCCAGGGGAGCCATGTTTCCCCTAACATTCCCGGAATTACAAATCATGGAAATGTTCTAATTCCATTTGTATATAACTGATGATCCTATTTACTCAGAATTTCTCAGGGAGGATTTCATGTGCGCTCCTCAGCAGCCCTAAAAGCGGGACCATTACTATCCTTATTTACTGAGGCAGACTGGGAGGGCTTAAGCCAGCTATCCAAGGTCCCAGACACTTGGCAACTGGGAAACAACCGGTTAGTAGAAAGAAATAGGCTTCAAACTCAGATAGTCAGGCCCTGAGTCCAGTGTGCTTTCTTTCCACACTGCCTCTGCTCGAGAACGTGATTTCCCGGGAAGGTGAAATTAGCTTTCCATTTCCTACCTGGGCACCCTCTAATGGATACCTATGCATTTTTCTAGCTGCCCTTGGGAAGAGAAACCAAGTCAACATTTTGCCTCCTCACACTAGCTTCTGCATCTGAGTTCCAACAGTCCAGAAGGAAGCAAGCATCCAGAAATCAATCAGAGTCCATTTACAGACTATGCTTGTTAATAGTCTAACAACAAACAGTAAATCCTCCTTTCAGCCTCGACTCACCATGCTGGCCCCACAGGGTCATTTCCTGCAGGTGAGGCAGGGAGCAGTGTTGCTGAGAAAGCCCAGCCCAGACTCGGAGGACCCAAGGGCAACAAGGATGCCTTCCTGCCAAGGGCGCCCTTCCAGCCCAGTGTGCTTCCTGCGGGTAGAACGAATTAACCAGGAGAGGAGCCCGGGCTCCATCCTGGCCCTGCTGGGTATGAGGCTGCGGTGCTGTAATTGCCTGACTCAGGGCTTGTGGCCAAGGAGGAGGTCAGGTGCCCGGGGCCTTCTTTAGCTAAAAAGCATAGTTATCGCAGGCAGCTGCTGCTTTCCTGGTGGGTGATATTCCTTTTAGGAAACGGTTTATCAGGTGGTACCCCAAACAATCAGCATGGTGCTGTTATTCCACTTCTGGTCTCCAGTATTAATCAGGAAGGGGACTTGGGTGATGGCTCAAGCCCCAGAAGGGACTTGCGGGGGTCCACGAGGGGGGCAGACTAATTTACGGAGGAGACCGTGGGCTTCTGAAGGCAAAATCGAGAAAGTGGAAAGGAAGTAAACACCAAGTCTTTTGAATGAGAATCATTAAGTTAAGTCCTTGTGAAGACCTGTGATGTGTCCAGGAAAATGTGCCATACACTGTGGGGGAGGCAAATAAGATGAAGCATGGCCCCCAGCCTCAGGGAGCTTGCAACTAGGTGGGGAGAGAAACTAAAATATGTACCATATATAAACAAAATAGAATGGAACTGAACACTGAATTGCATTAGTGATAAATGTCAAAGTGACATTTGATAAGTGGAAATTTGGCATATCTAGCAAGTGCCAAAATGAGTCAGTGAATGGTCAGAGAAGAAATGCTTCATGGCAAGATGTGGCCTGCCCTGTTTACCTTAAATTATGGATGTAGGGGGACTAGGAGCTGGCAAATGGAGAGCCTCCAGGAGACAGGAAGACACAAGCAGAAGACAAACAGAATCCAACCCAGTGATGACATCAATACATAGCACTATGACTTCTCATAGTTTACGATGCACTTTTATGTAGTTAGCCTTCATAAATTTACAATAGGCTGATCTTATTAGAGAAGAAGTCTAAGGCTTAGGGAATTTAGAAAAAGAGACTAAATATTACTCAGTCAATAGGTATCAGAGCTGGGGGGAAAAATCCAGTTCCATGCCTTTTCCTTTAATAATCCAGAAGACTTTCAAACCTTTATTGATGACAGCCCAGAGCAAGAAATACATTTGACATCATGACTTAGTACATACAAGATATTGCTTCACAAAATAGTGCTTGCCTTTACCAAGGAATGTTTCCTGATCTATCCTATTCTAGGCAATCAGATAGTTTTGGTTACATGAAGACCACCACAAAACCTAATGGCATAAACCAAGAATCATGTATTTTGCTCATGATTTTGTTGGGTGATTTTTCTAGACCAGTAGAAATCAACTAGGACATGTGACCATGTCTGGAGATATTTTTGCTTTTTTAATTGGGGTAGTGATGCTACTGGCATCTAGTCAGTAGAGGTTGGGCATGCCACTAAGCATATATGCTTAGCATACAGTCTGCCCCCAAGAATTATCGGACCCCAATGTCAATAATGCCAAAATTGCATAAACCTATTCTTGACTGGACTGGGTTCAGCTGACCTTTGCTGGGCTTGCTCATGAATCAGTGGTCAGCTGGTGGGTCAGTTGTGGGGCGTAGGAGAGGCTGGTTGGGTCGGGATGGGCTTCAGTCACATAACTGATAGGCTTCAGTCACATATATGGTGGCAGTCCAGGGTACAGGTGATTGAGCTGTCTTTCTTCTTCCACAAGCTTGTCCAGGTTCATCCACATAATGATGGCCTCAGAGTTTTCAACAACTGCAAGAAAGGGCAAGTTCCAATGCCCAAGCATTTGGAAGTCCTTGCCTGCGTCATGCTTGTCATTGTTCCATTGGTCAGTGAATCACATGGAGGCAAGAAGAAATTGAGGGCCATGACTCTAGCAATTTGCCACAATTTCATTAAAAGAAAATGCTGGTCATGACCTACTTACTGATCATAAGTTATCTTATCTTACAAATGGATCACTACCCACAGACTGAGATATCCTACTTTATATTAGACCCTTGACAAGTTATCTAATGGGATTTTTCTTTTTTTTCAATTTTCAGAATATTGGACAATGTCATATGCATAGTAGGTGTCCATTATTTATTTTATGAATGGCTTTAGAAATTAGAGGTGCTGGTAAAGAAACTTGCCCAACTCTGTAAAAGAAAGTTGGCTGATTAAAGTGGATCAAGGGGCTGTCACCTCTAAAATGCCAAGCAGGGTAACATCATTAATGCAGCTAGCAGGATGGAGACTGAAGCTACCAGATTCTTAACAGGTTGACTTCTCTGGATTTGTAGGCTCTCTCATAACTACCTTCCCAACTAGTTGCTTCATTCATTATTGATTAGGTTAAAATCTCTAGGCCTTCCCTACCTAATAAGGAAACGTGATACATATGATACACATTAAAAAAAAGGATATTTTATACTACAGTGATTAAAGATGGGAGAAAAAAAATCATCGACACTCAAGAAGCTGTGAGTCTGTTAACTTTCTAAAAAAAAAAAAAGTTTTACTTCTTTTGGAGAAAACATGAAACCATATGGGCATGAATCAATGAACACTTTTTACTAAAAGTCCGGAAAAGTTGGCTTTGAGCTCATGGAATTAAGTGAGCTGAACTTTGCTGCCATTGAGAAGTCAAGAGATTCTTAAAAGTTGAGAGATGGGGAAAGAAGTCTGCTGTATTCTAGTCAAGCTGCAACCTGCCTTGTATTGTAGGACAAGTCATGATTCCTCCCTAGGCCTTAGTTTCTTCCTCTCTAAAGTGAAGTAGTGGGATACAAGGGGCATGAAGTCCCCTTCTATTGGGCAGTTCTGAGAGTGTGTACATCATCTGTGTTTCTTGTGGCTGGGAAGAATTCCACCTGTCTCTCCCCTTCCATCATTCTTTCAGACACTGGACACTGTTCTGCTTTGAACAGAGTGAATTCTTGATGTCAATCACAGGGTAACAGAATGGGAGTCTTCCTGCCTGTCCGCTGCAGGAAATTGCAGGCAGAAAATCCAGATCTTTACACCAGATCTCCCACCATACAACATCTGACAGGGAAGGCCTCTCACTTCCCTTCTGGTTCCCACATGTCACAGAACCTGTTGCTGCATGATTCAATCCCCCATTCCCATTAAAGTTAACCATCCCCTTGAAAATGAATGCACAGTTAACAGAGTGATAAGTTGATGCTTAAACTTTAAGCAGATTGCTTCCAGCTAATCTCAGTTAAGTGGCAGACGAAATCATAGGCACTCTCAGCACTCTGTAAGCCCCAGTGCCCAAGAAAATGAGTGGGCTCCTAAGGGAAAATCTTTGCAATGTTTCTTTTTCTGGAAGCTAAAATAGAGTGAGTCCGGGGTGGGGCTAGGGAAGAAGGAGAATAGCAAGAGTGTTCAAAGTTAGCTGTGTGTCCTCAGGAATATCACTTAACCACTCTGAGAGTCAATCTCCCTACCAGTAAAATGGGGATAATGAGACCCTTGTTTCAGGGTTCTTGTTCATTAACAAGGAGTAGATAGCGGGGAGTAAAACGATTTACCCAATCCCTGCACATCTGAGGTTTTCAGTAATAAGGGAGGGAGTGGTGGGATTTGCCAGTGGAAAACTAAGAGGAGACTCCCTCCCACCGCACCCGCCCCTCCCGGGTTGCTGGTGAAGATCTTTTTAACAGAGAAGACCCAGAAGCTTGTTTTTACCTTGGGGGAAGTGAGGGGAGAGGGCAGAATTGTTAACTTTCCAAAGATACTTTTCAAATATATAAATTCTCATCTTTTTGTGCCTAAGACAGAAAAACTTTCATTCCCCCCACCCTTGGATCAACAAAACAGAGCAGTACTTTCTTGTCCCTGGCATGAGGGCACACAGTGCTTTAGAAGAAAGAAGAAGCTATTCACAAAGAGGAAGGGAGGAGGGAAAACAAACCGACCTTGAGATGAATGAAGGGATCAAGTGAGCTCCCAACAACGTAGTCAGTCTCCTTCTTTTCTCTCAGCTTCAGTTGTACCAATACTGACATTTCCTGTGAGTGAGGATGTCTGCATATTTATTGAACAAACAATTACATTCCCAGAACCGGATCAGCAGGATCCACGGACCCAGTGATGGGAAGGGCAGTGGCTGCCTGTCCTCAAAGAGCTTCCAGGCTAGAAAGGAAGACTTATCCAACGTCCACAAAGGAATGATCCCAGCTGGCTAATCTGGGACAACAGGGAAGATGACAGGTGTAGTGACAGACTGGAGATTAAAGGACAAGCAGGGATATCTAGGTAAAGAGAGTGGAATGAGGAAGTTTTCTAGGTAGATGTACATCATGGAGAATGCCCTGGAGAGCAGAGTTGGGGACACATTAGGAGTAAGCTTCCAGTTAGAGAATAGCTCTGGTTTCCAAATTGTCTGCCAAGGCACCCCACAGTAATGTAACAAACTCACTGGCATGTTGCTGGATATTTCAAAAAAAAATTGTTTTTGAAGATTTATTTATTTGTGAGAGAGATAGAGAGGAAAGAAGGGGAAGGGGTAGAGAGAGAGAATCTCAAGCAGAAACTCCATTGAGTGCAGAGTCCAGTTGGGGCTGGATCTCATGACCTTAAGAACATGACTAGAGCCGAAACCAAGAGTTGGATGCTTAACAAACTCAGACACCCAGGCGCCCCTGTAGATTTCAAATTTTTAAGTAAGACTTAACTTAAGTAAGTTAACTTAACTTAACTTAACTTAACTTAACTTAACTAAGTAAGACTTAACTTAAGTAAGACTTTTATAGTAAGACTCAACATCTCTCAGATACCATACAAATTATCAGCTCAGGCTAGCTCATGCTTCGCCATTAGATTGCACTACATGTCCCTTAATGTCATTGCATCTTTTTAAAAAATTATTGTGGTAACAAAACTACCATTTTAACCATTTTTATGAGTACAGTTCAGTGGAATTAAGTATATTTATATTTCTGGGCAGACATCTCTGCTCTCATCTTGTGAACTTTCTCATCATCCCAAGCTGAAACTGTATTATTATAGAAGATGGAATCAAATGGAGTCACTTACATTATGGGGTCTTAAATTGCAGCTGGGAGACCATAGAGGAGGCAGGCTTCATGCACTTCCTCACTGAGCGGAACCATGACATTCTGAATGGGAAATACCCCAAGGACTTCACAAGAATACCTACAACTCACTATGGGAACAGACGTTTGTTTTGCGATCGCTTTAGCAACAGATTATATTTAGCCAAGTTTTGTTTTCTGCCACCAACACCAATCAAAATTCTTTGTAAACTATGTATACAAGCATTCCCTTTTTGTCTTTAAAAATCCCTGATTTTTGCTTCCTAGTGGAACACTATTTGGGTTGTTGCCCAAATCTGTAGACACCCCCCATTACAATTCTTTGATTCCAAACAAATGCTTTTGCTTCATTATCGCCTCCTGACAATTCTAGGTTGACTATATCTGTTAAACAACAACTCCCATTCTCCCCTCCTTTCAGCCCCTGCTAACTACCATTCTGCCTTCTGTCTCCATGAATTTGGCTACTCTAGGTACCTCACGTAAGCAGAATTATGCAAGAGCTGTGCTTTCTTGCCTGGTTTATTTAGTACAATGTCTTTAAGGTTCATCCCTGTAGCAGCAGGTGTCAGAATTCCCTTCCTTCTTAATGGTGAAACATCCCATTAGATGTATAGACCACGTTTTGTTTATCTATTCATCTGTAGATAGAACCACGACTTGGCTCCTCCTTCTGGCTATTGTGACTCTTGTTGCTATGAACATTGGTGTACAAGTGTCTGTTCAAATCCCTGCTTTCAATCCTTTCAAGGATATTCCCAGAAATGGAATTGTTGGATCATGTGATTCTATACATAACTTGTTGAAGAGCCACCATATCATTTTTTGTGGCAGCTGTGCCATTTTACATTCCTACCAGCAATGCCCTGTGACACCGTTGTGAAGTTGTGTTTATAGTAGCAGCTATGAGAATAAGCAAGTATTACATTAAAACCAGTGTGGAACAGGAAATAAGAGTGATTGTATTTAATCTGACTCCAAGGTCGAGAGTTCTGCACATGTCCCATTTGTCAGCAATTGTGGTTATTTGAGAATAAAATGCAATTTTTTTCTTTCAATTAATGTGCATTATTTTTTTAAATGGCTACTATCTTGTTAGGACATAATATTGTTATATATTTAATGTAACTTGAGCTAGGTATGTATCTAAGCTAATTATTTAATAATAAATGAAACAGTTGTTTCCTTTGGCTTAGGGACACACACAAAATCAATTACTGAGACTAAGAATGGCCATGAACCGAGAAAGTCTAGAAACCTCTGAGCCAGAGGGGGAGTGAGAGGAAGAGAGTCTTAGAAACTCTGGGGCTGTCTCCACTCTCTTCTCAGTGGTTTAGGTCAAGGTGCCTCTAATACCCAAATCTTCCAAAATAGAAGGAGCTTCTTTCCCACTTCAAACACTACAAAGTCCAATGATGCCTGTAAGGCCCTGAGCTGTTTCTTCGAATTGGGGTTCAGTGACTGAGTGTGTTTGTTTTTGGTGAGTGGGTTGTATATGTGAGTAATGATTATTAAATTAGTTAATAGTACAGAGAAGTACATCTTAAAATATATATAATCTCTGGGCTCCTTCTGTGTTAGAAACGCCAGCTCTAACTATCTCAACAGCTCAGACTTGATCGGATGTAACAGTTGTCTCTCCAAAATGAAGGTCGAATTACACTAATAAAAACATATTTCAGAAGTCACTTTCTCTTAGATGTCCCTCGCTCTCCCAGCAGAAATGGTTCTTCACTGCACATGGTCCTCTAGTTTTGCTCTTACACCTTTCAACTAAAACACTTGTTCTGCAGTATTTTGTTATTTGCCTGTGCCTCCTTACTTTTGCTCTAGAAAATGAACCCCTGAGGACAGAGACTTTAAGTTATTTATCACTGAGGTCCTAATTCCTGCAAGTATTAGTTTAATTATCTGGGGGGGGGCGGAAAGAAACAGTAAAAATGTTAGTAACTTTAGCCCTAGGAATTCCACTGTTGTAATTTATCACGAAGAATTATAAGTAAATATATAAGTGTTATGGACAAAGATGTTCTTAGCAGTGTTATTTCTAATCCGAAGAACAAATTTGTACTTAAATTTAAGTGTTCAACAATAGGGAAATGTTTAATTAAACCATCACACATCTGTTTGATGATCAGGGAGCCATTAAAAATTATGTTTGCAAATAGTTTATAAAAACAACAAAATGCTTGTGTCAGTATATATTCAAGTTTTTAAAAGTAGGATTCAAAATTGTCATTATAATACGGTCTCAATTTTGAAAAACAGAAACTGATGCATTAGGTGGGGAAAAATCCTTGGGAGAAAAATAGATTAGGACTATTTTAACAACTTGTCTGTATATAATTAATACTTTTCTTCCTTCTACTCTTGTTAGGTTTTCCATGACTTGTCGAAACATGCGACTTACTTTATGATACTCTCCTCTCTGGGAATACGTTTCTGTTTTCTTTGTATTTGTGGTCAATTCTCTTGATTCAGCTCAAATCCTAGTTCTCGCATCCTGTCTTTTCCATCTACTTCTCTGACCTCTTACAGCTTTCGCACAATCAAAGTTTGAGCTAAAAAGTATGCTATTCTTTTGATTTCTCTCTAGTATCGCACAGTCAGTAGAAATGGAAAGAAAGCAGTTTGAATCTGGAGGCAGTATTCCCCAATGTGAATGTTCATCAGGCCACTTCCTCCCTGAGTGACCCGGTGAAAGTTACCTATTCTTTTAGTGCCTCCTTTTCATTATCCTTATATAGAACCTCATCGTGTACTCTTACAGTTAGAGATCATGTCCTTGTTGCCCATGATATCCTAAGGCTTTGCTATATAAAAAGTTAAAAATGTAAATTTCAGTTAATTGCATGTGACTTACCTCGGGAACATCATCACATTGGCTATAGACATATTCATAGACCTGAACTACATTGCCCTGAAGTAGATCAGTAGTAATTACAACTAGCTGTGCTTGATATTGCTTTAAATTTTAAAGGTCGTTATGTTTTATTTACCTATTATAATTCATATAACTCCAGGATGACTCTCATTTGTTCATTTCCTGGACTAGCTTATTATTGAATTTACATTCTGTGATAGTCATTATTCTAGATTCCAGGTTTATAAGTGGTACCCTTATTTGCTTTCAAGGAACTTTAATTTAGTGATCATGGTAGTGGTGAGCACAGACAAGGTGATGTGTAGTTGCCATGCAGTGCGATAAGATAGTAGAACTATGTATCAGACACATGAGAAGCACACAGGCAAGACAGTTTTTAAAAGAAGCAAGAAAACAGCAAAACCTTTCCAGAGGAAGAAGTGATGCTTGAGCTGAGTCTCAGAATGACGAGGGATTATCGAAGCGAATTGGGTTTGAAAATGCCATTCAAGGAAAAGAAAACAGCAGGTTCAAAGGGTTGGCATTTCTTTCCCTCTGACACTTATTTTGGGGAGACAACTGTTATTTCTGGTCGAGTAAGAGCTGTTGAGATATTTAATGGTAGTGCTACTGACCCAGAAGAAGGAGGCTCAGAGATGTATACCTTTAAGATCGATTCTCATTGTGAAACTGAAGGTTATTCAAAATGTCTGGAGCATAAATTACAATCTAAATCTACTGAAAATGTGAAGGCATTCATGAATGCCATATTGAGGCTTGAAGCTGGAAAGCAGAGCATAGGTCCTGTGCATAGAGTCCTGAGTTTGAGGAAGTGAACATGGACATCCTTTCTGCTATGGCCTGAGTCTGAGGAGGTAATCATGGATATACATTCTGCTATGGCCTGAGTCTGAGGAGGTAAACTTGAGAAAACACACTAAGGGACCTAAAGCTGGAGGGGTAACCATGTGTACCATGCTATGGGGACCTGAATCCATCCTCACAAGGAGAACAAGCTTGAGAAAGGCCTTAAAAGCCAAATGCCATTATTGGATTAATTTCTTTGAAAGAAGAGATTGGAGGAAGGGAATTTTATTCTTAGAAGGTGTTGCAGGAATCCAGGAAGACCCAAGTAAAGGTGGATGTGGCACAGAGACAGTGGGAAACTTAATCTGAGAAACTTAGAGTCAAGGTCAGCAGAATGACAATGGATTGAGCGTGGGTGGTTAAAAAGAAAGACATGCAAGTTGTCCTGAATATGTGGCTTCAGAAAGTTAGTGAATGGTGGTGATATCACTAGACAGAAAGGCAGGAGGATTTGTCTGTTTTAGAAGGAAAAATAAAAGCATGATTTTGAATTTGATCTGTGCTTGAGTCACTGTAGAGTATCCAGGCAGAGACTCATAGATAGTAGACAGCTGGATATTTGGAGTTTGGAGCTCAGGAAAGATAATCTAAGACATACTTCAGATAGAAGATGATAAAATAAGGCTTTAGAAGTAGAAGTAGAAAACAGAAATCATCCACTATAGAAAAAAATAGAGGAAGTGAAAATTCTAGTAATTATTGAGGTTGAACATTTAATGTCATTTGGAGCTTCCTGGAAGTCTGGGCAAAATGGAAGCTGATATTCTGTCCACGTTGTGTTTCTGTTTGTCAGAGCTTGTGGAAAAAGTGAGTCTGCCCAATGCAATACATCAGGAAATTTGGGGAAATGGCATAGTGCTAATGACACTCCCTACAAAGAAAGGCTGGAGAATGCGATTTGAGGACTGCATTCACACTGCCGCCCTGAAAACATTTTCCACTAGAGAACAAATACTTGACCCTGTCAGAAGTCATAGAGAAACGCATCAATATGTTGTTTAAATATTTGTAAGAATTAGGTATCTTAGGGAAAAAAAAGCAATTTCTTTAAAAAGAAATTCGAATAACCCTTGTGATTCTCAAAGACTGATTGCTTAAAGCTGACTGGAGTTTTATCCGGATCCCTCTGAGCAGCCACTGAGCCCTGACTATTGTGTTCTTCTCCCCATTTGCAGACAGCCCTTCGTGCCAGATGCTGGACACCATAATCACATGTGAAGTCGAGACCCCTGGCCCATACCTCCACCATGGCTTGGTTGGATATATTTTTTGGAAGGGATTATAATATCTCAACCACCGCCAATGTCTGCCATTCCCTTTATCCTCCTCTGGGTGGGGATGTGTTTCTCCCCAGTGAAGACAACTTGTCTTTAGAGTTGCCTGGTCATCAGGAAAGTTAGCCAATTTTATTATGACCTTATTAAATAGAGCTCAGCTTTATGTCACCTGTGTCTTCAGTTGCAGTGACATGTCAGGACCTTGCAAAAGTGGGTGTATGAGACTGTGGGTTCTTTAGAGGAGAGATGGTGGATTCAGTTCCCCAGCTGCTATAGTAAAGCACCTTAAACTAGGAGCCTTGAATGACAACACTGTATTGTCTCACAGTGCTGGAGGCCAGAAATCCCAGACCTAGGTGTGGGCAGGGTTGGGTCCTCCTCCTCCTCTTCCTCCCCCTGCCCATCCTCCTCCCCTATACCCCCCTTCTTCTTCTTTTAAGATTGATTGGTTGATTGATTGACTGATTTGACAAGTGAGAGCAAGCCAACAAGCACAAATGGGGGGGGGGGTGGCGGGCAGAGGGAGAGGGAGAAGCAGGCTGAGCAGGGAGCCAGATGTGGGGCTCGATTCCAGAACTCCAGGATCATGACCTGAGCGGAAGACAGACACTTGACTGACTGAGCCACTCAGGTTCCCTGGGTTGTTCCTTCTGAGGGCCATGAGGAGAATCTGGTCTGTGGCTCTCCCTTAGCTTCTAGTGGTTTGCTCACACTCTTTGGTTTGTAGCTCGATCTCTGCCTCCGTCTTCCACAGCTGGTTACCAAGGGCCCACCTCTTCCTGAGCCCAGATTTCCCCCTCTTATAAGGAACCAGTCATACTGGATTAGGGCTCACCTTCAGGACCTCATTTATAACTCAATTATTTTTTTAAAGGCCCCTCTTTCCAAACAAGGACACATTTGAAGTGCTGGGAGGTAGAGATTCAACACATCTTTGTGTCAGGACACAGTTCAACCTATTTCACGTTCTTAGGAAGTGTGGGCTTCTCACATTTGGCTTTTCTTATGTGTTAGCCTTGCCTGTGGAGCAACACATTCAGGGCCCCTTCCTCTTGCTTCCAGGGTAACCCGACCCTTTGCTCTTCTGCACATGGCTACCATTCCTGCCACAGCCGAGAACAGTATGAATAATTTCTTATATTTCTTCAGGGAAACATTCCCCAAAGTGTGCTCTGCAACTTTAGTCATACAAGATACTCTGCAATAAAAGATTCCACAGTCGATTTAGTATTGGAAAGATATTCACAAATCCCACAATTAAAACAACCGCCACAACCCTTTAACTTTATTGTTGTTTTTTTGACTCGAGAATCTCACTAACATCCCATGGAATTAATGTTCTACAGAGAACATTATGGGAAATGCTAGTTTAATGTTTTACCATTTACAAAACATATTCATAGTTATTATCTCATTTGGTTCTCAAAACAGGCTCTGGTGGAGGCAGAGTGGTTATTAGGGTTTACTATGGAAAAGCCACCGTTTGTAGAGGTCCAATCACTGGCCAGGACTGGGTGGCCAGAAGCAGTGGTGAGAACATTCTCGAGTCTCTGCCTCTTGAGTCTCAGCCCAGTGTTTCTTTTTCTTTTTTTTTTTTTTTTTCTTTTTTTTTTTTTTTTGCCTGGCAGTCAATTTCTCAAGAGTAAGCAGCCTGTTACATAATCTCTCCCTGTCTCTTTCTTTGCTACCACCCTTGAATTCAAGGCAATTCTGTGACCTTTTCTGAGAGGTAGCACATCTATCTCTGGGTGAGGGGAAGAAGGGCAAAGCAGACAATAGGGAGCAAACCCACATCCAGAACATCCCCCTTCATGTTGCCTACCTCCTCCTCTCCCTCACTTTTGTTTTGTAGTTAGCAGTGGGTACACTCTTTTCCTCTCTTTTACCCCTGCCCTTTGGGGAGAACTTCCGTAGGCTTTGTGTATAACCTGGCTTCAACCTCACCACACATTCTTCCTAGTCCAATGTCCTCTTTCCCTCTCCGCACCCTCCTCCCTCCCACATCTTTAAGTGACCCTACTTCATCGGTTCCTGAGATGCTAGTGACACTCAGAACATCCCTTTCATCTCTTAGATGTTGTCTGTTGCCATAGAAATTTGTCTGAAGGGAGTCTTCGGGTTGCTGGAACATGCCTTGTGGGGATCACAAAAGCTTTCAGACACTGTTGGGGCCAGCTGGTCCCTGTGCCATTATCACCTGAGCTATGAATGGGAAATAGTCCAGGGCTCCACCACCTTGCCCACAACCCGCTGCCCAAAGACAGCGCGAGGGACAGTCACTCCATGCGTAAGGAGGAAGTTTCATTCAATTTAAAGAACATCTATGGACACTCTATTACTTGAGGTGCTAGGGGGACAATTCCCAAGCACACGGGGAGTGAAAATAGAGCTTATGTGACAGACTGGGGTGATCTGACTATGATCTTACATGGCGAGTTTTTTGATGTAATAACCTCAGTGTCATCCCTGGGGTGGAGTCAGCAGTAAGCTATCCTGGGAAGGGATAAGGAACTGGGATGATTTCATGTGGCAAGACTCCCAGCTGGTGGCTCATCCCCGGGGGTGTAGCAAGTGCTGCAAAAATCAGTCTCCAAAGGCATCTGTGAAGCCCAATGGAGCCATCAGAAGGGTGTCCAGCCATGTGGGCATGCGGGGCAGGACACCTATAGACAGGGAGCAAGGTCCAGGGTCTGGGCGGCTGTTCCCAGGGTAGCCATCTGCTACAGGGACCCCTCCAGCCACTGTCTGGGGTCCCTGTGAAAGGGCTGAAGGTCATTAGGGAAGGTAGACACACTGCACTAAGGAAACATTTCACCTGTGTTTCTCCTCCTATTTCCTCCTGTTTCCCCTGTTCTGCCTTGTTTCTGGCAGTTGGTGTATTACTTTCCTTCTATATTACCCTCTAGGGCAGTTCTTCCGACCTCAACAGTACTGCTGTTTTGGACTGGGTCATTCTTCACTGGGGGAGCTGGTGTGTACATCTGAGGGTGCTTACTGGCAACTCTGGCTTTCATGTACCACGTACCAGGAGCAGGCCCCCCGATCGTGTCCAACAAAAACCATCTTCAGATATTGCCAGATATTCTCTGTGAGGAAAAATCACCTCCTCCACCCACACTCCAAGTTGAGAACCACGATGTGAGGGGCTTTAGAAGGAAGTAGCGACCAGAGCAAAGTCCCAAGCCAAAAGCCTAGGGTTGCAGCCTGCACCCCAGTCGTGACTGGGAAATGAAGAGTCAGAAAGGAGTCTTAGGACTTTTGCAGCTGAGTCACAAACATAGAAGCCATTCACTCGCGATCAGTGGGATACTTGCTTGGGGCTCAGTGGGCACGTGGGGCTCGTAGGGCTCGGTTGCTCTGGGCACATTAAGTACGGAGCCTATTGACAAGATGAATTCAAGATTTGGCCAGTTGTAGGGTACAGAATCCTTGAACTTGGTCAGAATGATTTGAGACAGAGGGGTGCACTTAGGTCCCTATTACCTCCAGCAGAATGAACCCAAGGAAAATAATCACAAGTACTACGGGACGGGGATGATAAATATTTATATGAAACTATGCACCACACACTGTTCTAATAACTTTGTCCTTTTCGTTCTCTCATTTAGACAGACGTCCAGTTCATTTCCTGACCTCCTTCGGGTCTCTGTTTAAATGTTAGCATATCAGAGCAGCTTTCCCTGGTCATTTTATGTAAAACAGCAAGTGTCTTTCCTATTACTCTTAATCCCTTTTACCCTGTGTGCTGGTTCCTCAGCGTGCCTATTGCCATCTGACATATTGCATATTTGCTTTTTAATTACCTATCTCCTCAATCATGAAAGTGAGCTCTATAAGGACGCTATCTTTTTTCCACTTCTGTGCAACACTAGTAATGTCATTTGAGGGACTATTATGGGCTGAATTGTATTCTCCTCAAAATTTATATGCTGAAGCCCTACCCTCTAGTACTTTGGAATATGACTGTATTTGGAGACAGGGCCTTTAAAGAAGTAATTAAGTTAGAATGAGGCCATTAGGGGGAGGCATAATCCAATAGGATTATGGTGTCCTTATAAGAGGAGAAAATTTGGACACACCAGGAATGTGCACACTCAGATAAGTGTGTCCGTGTGAGGACACAGCCAGATGGTGCCATGTCCACTACAAGGAGAGAAGCCTCAGAAGAAACCAGACCAGCCAGCACCTTGATCTTGAACTTCTAGCCTCCAGAAATACATTTCTGTCGTTCAAACCATTAACTTTGTATTTTATTATGAAGCTTTAGCAAATTCATATAGGGGCCCAGCAAATGAAAATGCAAGCACTTTATTAAAAAAGCAGAAAAAAGGTGCTGTGCAAGGTACTTAGATATAAAGCCTTTTTCTTTTTTTCCGATCTCTCCAGGACTGTCATGGTGGTTTTTATTGGCGCTGTAAAGTCGCACTCCATCAGGCCTGGGCATAGTGGCTGAGCCAGTGCAGACCCTCACAGCTGCCCACAGGACCACCCAGTGACTCGAGGCAGTTGAGGTCCACGGACTGCCAGGTTCCAGCTGCTGGACTGAGACACTGTGCTGCACAGAGGAGGAAAAGTCGAGCCAGGGAGCTCCCTTTCCCACAGGCCCACTACTCCAACCCATGATGGATGGGCAACCCCTAACGGTATTGTAACATTTGTGCTGGAATGCTCTAGTTCCCTGGCTGGGCTGGGGGTGGGTGAAGGCCGCCTGCCAACTTACACGTTGGCACCCCTCGAGCAGAGAGGGAATGGTCACTGTCACACTCTGAGCCAAGATGCTACAGGGCAGGCGTACCTCACTCTTTCCAGGTATGTGTTCAGACCGCCACCGGGAGCAGACAGCAGCACTGGTTGCTGGATGGGAACTGGGAAGAGGAGGCCAGGTGGGGTCAGAGCCTCGGGGAGCAGGTGAGCAGGTGGTCATCATCTGCTCTGGGGAGAGAGGCCCGCATCTGCTGCTGAGGTTCTCAGCCCTCATTTATGTTCCATTGTTCTATAAGACTTCACTTACAAAATGCAAATTCAAAACTACAGGGACTGAGAATTTTAAGTGAGCAACCCCTGAACACTGAACCCCACGTGTGAGGGTTTTCTTAGCACAGGACTCCATGCACCGGCACAGGCGGTCTCCCCATGAAGCCAGCCCTGCTGCTATGTCCCCAGAGCCTGGAACACTCCCTCGTGCATAGTGGTTGAATCATTATATCATTCAATACATGATCATGTATTAATCATGATAACCACGATCGTCTTTAATTATGAATATATTTATATCATTCGATCTTCACGAACAGTCCTAAGAGGTAGTTTCCTTCCACTGAACAGATGAGGATATGGAGCCATGCTCGGGTCAGGAGTTTACTCGGCAATGAGAAGCTGACCTTGGAGGTGGCATCGTGGAGCAGGGCGAGAGCCACTGCTGGGACCTGGTACTTCCGCCGGGCGTGGGGGGAGGACATGCTCCGACAGTAGCTCAAAGAATGGGTTTTGTAGTAAGACCGACCTGGGTCTGAGGCCTGGCACTGGCACTTCTTCGCTGTGGGATTTATGTAATTCTCTTTCCTAATCTGAGCCTCAGTTTACTCACTTGTCACATGAGAATAATAAAATCTACCTTGTGGAATTGTTCTAAAAGTTCAATAATGCAGTGTTTCACAGCACACTTGGCACCTGGTAAACAATCAACCAATGATGGTTAACATTATTATTATTATCACTATTATTATTATTATTATTATTATTGGAAGTAGCACAGCACTTTCTAACGACTGCACAGTCAGGCTGCCTGCATTCCAGTCCCAGCTGGATGAACCTTGAGAAAGCTGCTTCTCCACACCCCAGCTTCTTCATCTGTAACAACACAGATAAAAATAGTCCCTCTCCTACAGGGTTATTTTGAAGATGAAAGGAACTGATGTTTACAAAACCCTTAGAACAATACCAACTGCACAAATACATACTCTCTCCGTGTTTGTTTAATAAATAAATATCAGTCTATGGGACAGCGCTACCAACTCCCTCTTTTATGTTTATTCCTTAAAACTCCTATCTTGAAACTCAGGGTTTGCTAGGCTGGGGGTGGCCCAAGTCCTGTGCATTCACTTGAGGCTGTTACTCTCTTCAAAGCAGTGGGACGTGCACTGAACTTGGGGCGGACTGACCCCCTCCATCACACTTGCCTTCCTTACCTTCTCTTTCTCTCTCCTCTTCTCCCGGGCTGGCTGTCCCCAGCGGGGTGGTGGTGGGGGAACGGGGGTGGCGGCCCGGGGGGGGGGGCGGGGGGGATTGAGCTCGAGTCTTTCCCAGACATTTTCCATTTCTAATTTTCTACTTATCTAACCTCTTTCTAAAAATCTCCTAAACATGAGTGTGACTACTTGATTTTCTCAGCTTCCATTTCGTGGTGGACAAAGAGTGCTTCTGGTTCCAGGAGCGTTTCACTCCTGATCTGACCCCATAGGATAGAGTAAAACAAACAGATGGGCTCATTCTCCTGGGATTCGGTGGCTGGGTTTCCCTGTAGAATTGCGGGCCTCCCCCTTGCTGGCTGCCTTCACTCTGAAAGGTCATTGATAACATTGTCCTCAGTTCCAAAGATCTATTTCCCATTTCCTTGCCAATCTTCCCTGCAGCCCACCTCTCGCTGACTCCATCTCTCTGTGTGGGTAATCCCTCCTAAGCACCGTCCCCTTGGGGTCCCTTCACCCCCCAAATCCCATGGATCCCTCCTCCAATTCTAATGCGGGGAGGATGCTGAGCAGTGGGTACCCCGAGAGTGAGGCCAGGTTGAAGACTTTATCTGCTCCTTGCAGCTGCATCTTTTGTGACTTGCATTCTTCCGCTCGTCAATACTGTTTCCCATTAAATTAAATAGCTTATTGACTGGTGTGCCACATGGCAATGGGGTTGATGGGATTCGCAGAGACTCCTCACTCCTCCCGCCCTCCCCCCACAATCACAGGTCACTGCTCAGTAAATCAGTGGGTAATGGAGTTTGAACTCTCAGAATCAGCTCTGTGTACCCTTTTTATTTGTTTTTAATTTGTATCAATGGTAATTCTGTCTGTTTCCATTTATGTGATGGTACAGGCTGCAGAGCTGAGGAAGTACCCTTTTTTACCCCATTAGCCACAGAGGGGGCATATCCTTTCTCACTTTCTTTAGGGCAAACCTGCCCCAGTGGGCAGGGAATGTTTACCTTGCCGGAATGTTCCGCCTTTGTCCGGGCTAACCACGGCGCCTCCCATCTCCACCAGTCCAGGCCTGAGCACTGAATTCATTTTCCTCCATCTGTATCCCCTCTACTTCTTCATTCAGACACACTATAAAATGAACAGAAGATGGAAGTGTCTGGAAGAGGGAGAAACTTGCACCCCATGAGCTCCAGGGTCGTAGGGCTGGGGAGCTCCTTTCTGCCTTGCTGGCTAAGTAGTTTGCATATCGCTCCCGCTGGCAGCTAACTAAGTCAGCATCTCTAGTGCGGTCACTTTATTTGTCCGCAGGTGAATGCCATTTACAGCTTATTAGTGTCAGGACAAGACTATAAAGTAGATCTAGTTTGCTGGAGTGCCCTTTAACTTCCTTCGGTCATCCACTTTTCTCCCCTCTGGCCCTGTAAGAAATACAGAAATACAGGAAGAAAATTAAAAAGCACTTTAAAAAATGGTTGAAATAAGATGGAGAATGTAAATCCACCAAGATTTCCCAAGACGGGGGGCGGTGGGGGTGCGCGGGGCACCATGTCTGAGAACAGTTCAGGGCTACAGAAGGTAAACTGGCTGGACAGGGCTGCTCCCAGGAGGGAAGCAGAGGAAGGATCACACACATTGATTCTAAAGGAAGTAGAAAAAAGGGCGTGAAGGTGTCAGCAGAGAGGTAGAGAAAGTAGAGGAAGAGCCATTCTGTGGCTCTGTGACCTCACCCCTCCACCCCCTCTATGATCTCACAAACCCTCAAAGAAAGTAAAAAGAAAAAAAAAAGAAAAAAGAAAATGAAGAGGATGACTTTGACCTCCTACTGAGAGACAAAATCGAGAGTGGCGGCCCTAAAAGCAGAGGGCTAGGGGGAGGAATCAGACCTTACAAGAGAAGGGTTCACCCAAAGCTTTGACGAGCCTGGAGCCCCAGCTGGCACAGGGATGACCCAGCCGGTGTACAGAGAGTGGGTTTGTGCTCCCATACGAGCCCGGGTGTGCTCCGGGCTCTGCGGCTCCCCTGTCTTGGGATGATCTGCTCTAAGCCCTTGCCGGCCAGCACCACCTCTGTGTCATTGGGCTCCTTCTTTTCTTCCTCCTGTCTTAGCCATGAGAGCTTCACAATCTGTCTTATCCCCTGAGTCCTAGAAGCTGGCTCTTAAAGTCCATGCTGTGTGTGGGGGCAGTGGGAAATCTTTGAACCTTGCTCTCAGTTTTGCTGTGAACCTAAAACTGTTCTAAAAAAAAATTGTCTTAAAAAAAAATGTCTAGGGGTGCCTGGCTGGCTCAGTCGGTTAAGCATCTGGCTCAGGTCATGATTTTAGGTTCATGAGATCAATCCCAGGGTCAGGCTCCGTGCTGAGAGTAGAGCCTGCTTAAGATTTTCTCTCTCCCTCTTCCTCTCACCCTCCTTCCCTGCTCGCATGCTCGCTCTCTCTCTCTCAAAAAAAAAAAAAAAAAAAAAAAAAGTCTATGCTATCCTAACTCAGGACAGACTTTTCGTTGTTGGACTTTAAAATTCAAACTCTCTCCTGATCCAAACTTCTCAGCGTTCTGGGACTTCTCACTGTTTCGTGGTCTAAAAGGCACCTTCTGTAGAATTAATTGGCTGGTTCCTAGTCACTAAGACTCCACTAATCATGACATTTAATTATTTAATTACATTGTGTTCTTTTGATTCCCAAGTTATTGGTTCTTCCCATCACTAGTCAGTTTATAAAAATGGACTCAAGGGGCCGGACTCCTACGAGGTATCCATCTCCTGGATCCCATACCAATCAGACTGCTGATTTGATGGTGGGAATTTGGAATTGAGCTCAGGGTAGATGGAGAGAGAATTTGGGATGGAAGCTCCTTCCCATTAAGGAAGATCTCAGAGGAAGAGAAGTAATACGTGGGGAGTGCTTACTAAATGCTAGGTAGTCACGTGTGTTACTTTATTTACTCCTCACAGAAGCCTGTGAGGCTGACTGGAGGAAAAACTCCCTTTCCTCATCTGTAAAATGGGGATAATCAGTTTTACAGTATTGGGTACTTTTGAAGAGCAAATAAAATACAGCGTATGTGGTAAGAGTCTGTAAACCTCATACATTTTACAAATGTTAGTCAATCCTTCAAATCCAACCCTGCAGGCAAGCAGTAATTTCAGGTACAATTTTCCATCTCTGCATAATTTGCTGCCTCCCTCAGACCTAAACTACTCAGCTCTGTAGCCAGAGTGAGAATTTGATTACATCTCATCGCTTTGCTCTTAGGCACCAACATTTCTTTTGTACATTAAAGAAGGCAGTAATAAGGTGGGAGTTTCTCTCTTAGAGCAGGGCCTGGGGTCTAACTTAGCTTCTGAAGGGAACAGTCTCCCGAGTCCTTGGACGGGCTGACTGGATGACCCTCAGGTAGAATGAGTCTTTCCTCTAGCTGATGAGGTCGGTCGTGTTGGAAGTGGCGCAGGTTTGGCCATTTGATGCTCTCATATCCGACTCCTGGAAGCCTCTAGCTGCTTAATGGATTCATTTAAGTGATAATATGAGCCGATCGTATGTCAGGTTGTTAAAATGGCGATAACATATTGCACTAGGAGAGTGTTATCCACGGTAACTGCATCATAATGGTTAGGGAATGTCGACAGAACTACACATGATACTCCCATAAACACCGAATGCATTCAGAGCGACTAGGCTATTCATTCCAAGTGTGCCCAAGGCAAGAGGTAACACTTCATCTTCTAGACCCTCGTTTCCCAAATGCTGCAAAAGGAGACACATGCAGACAAGTGTTGACACGTCAAAGTCAAACAGATGCGCATGCTTCTCTGATCCATAACCAGCCTGGAAGCCCACTTACCCCGCCTCGAGGGAGCATGAGAATTTGCAAAATGTTCTCCCCCAAGGAACAGCATGAACAGAGGGAACAGAGAAAGGAAGGTGTTGGGGCATGAAGCGTGTGAGGGCTGCAGCGTCCCTGGGTCCGGGTTCTATGACACTCTCCTAGAGAATTTAAAGTGGGTGGTGGGCTGCAGGAGAGACCATGAAAATATGTTCGCTGGCCCACCTGCCCCTCCCTGCACTCTCTAAGACCACATTGGAAAAAAAAAAAAATGTTAGGTCAGTAAAATTTATCTTTGTCCCTTTCCCTCCAGCCCAAATTTCAGTTCCCTTCTGTATTCTGGTGTTAACTCCCCAGTACTGGACTCTAAGCCCTTCTGCTCTGATATTCCAGTCTTCAAGTATTATCCCTCCCTAGGCATTGACTACAAGAGCAGAAGGGCTTCTCCGAAAATGCAGATGTAACTTTCAGCTTCCAACTTCCAACTAGCAGCATGCATGGTTACCATCCAGTCAATGCTTACCACGAGCCAAGCAACGTATTTACATCATCTATCAATCTCGGCAACTTCAGCAAAGCGGGGTTTACAATTCCCATTTTCGAAATGAAGTAGCCATACCTCAGTTAAATCAGGAGCAAGAAGGGGCGGCACTAGCATTTAAATACAGCTCTGGGGCTGGTTGGCCTGGCAAATTGCCTGACATCTCTGAGACTGTTCCCTTTTTCGTTAAGTTCAAAAATGGTGTCCCTCCCTCACCAGGCTATTACGGAGGCCACTTGAGACCATCTATATGAACGCCCTTTGTAAACCGTAAACCATACACGCGTATTCATAAGCACCCTCTGCCAAGTGAAAAGCCTTGAGTCTGAAGATAACAAGACTTGGGTTCGAGTGTTTTATTGGATCGTGTCCTTCAGGAAATCACTTTCTATCTTTACAGTCTGAAGGTCTGGCCTTCCTGTAAAATGGGTTGTGAGCGCCGCCATTTTGTACTGTCCACCTACTATGTGTCCTGCCGTGCGCTGGGGCCAGAAGCTTCCGCTCTGCCGTAGCTCATAGTCTGAAGGGGCAAGTAGACTGTGTAAACAAATAGCTATAATATAAGGTGCTAAATGCTCTAATCGAGGTAAGTGCAAAGCGTTCTGGGAGCATCAATGAGGCCAAGCACCGCATCTTCAACAATCTGGTTACAAGGAAACAGATGGATAGTGCTCTATCAGAACTAATAGAATGAAAGATACTGCAAAGGCAATATGTGCCCCAGTGCTCGGGAAACGAAAGCGCTGAACACTTGGAGGGGGGTGTTTATGATTTAGCCAAAGGAAAGAATTGCTATCTAAGGAATTCCTGTGCCAGCAGAGACAGATTTTTAGGGGAAAATCTTCCCAGTGGCTCTGCCATGAGACATTGGGAGGGTGTTTGGTCCCTGTTCCAGAGCAAGCCAGCCTGAGTCTTTCCTGCTTCTAGCACAGCCCTTGATGATAAAGGGCAGAGCATTGTGACCTGAAATGCTTGTAGGCCTGAGGCTTTCCCATCACCTGGAGCAGGGAGCCCCAGGGAATCCCCCAGGGCTGGAAGGAAGGGCCTTATGCCTTTCGAAAGTGATGACACAGGGAGCTCTGAAATCCTGATCCCCTACATCCTTAGGGACCTGGAAGGAGAGGGGATTTCTGGCAGCTCCTGGAACACTGCAGCTCTCCAGGCTTGCCTGGCTGTGATTTGGGGGTTAAGGCTGTTGTTTTTCACTGCTTACTAAGGGAAATCCTAGCAAAAGAGCAGCGCATTCCTCTGTTAAAACAAAACAAACGTTTGTCATAAAGACCACATATGGTGTGCCTCCATTTATGGGAAGTATCCGGAAGAAGCAAAGCCGGAAGGAAAGAGAATAGATGAATAGTTGCCTAGGGCCTGGGCAGTGAACCTGGTGGGTAGTGGGAGAGGATGGGGTATGGCTGCTAATGGGTTTAGGGCTTCTTTCTGGGGTGATAAAAGTGTTCTAAAATTGACTGGGGTGATGGCTGCCAACTCCGTAAATAGGCTGAAAGCTATTTGAACTATTGGTGAATCATATCTCAATAAAGCTGTTAACAGAAACACTGCAATGCCAAGGTTTCATCCCAGAAGGCACAGAAAGTCGCCTTTTGCTGGTGAGAGAATGCTTTGCCAAGTGATGGGCTCCGACCCCTCCCGGTTTGGGTACCCATTTGGGGTTCTGTCATTCTCTTCCAGCTGCCATCTCCAGAGAAAACTGACGCTTACCCGGACAGAGCCTTGCTGGCTGACTCACGGCTCCTCTGCCTAAGGTCTAATCTGCCCCAGCCAAAGCGAGAGATCTTTCTTTATAAGGCAGTTAAAATAGTTATAACTAAGTTAAAACCACTACTATCATGGAGTGGGGGGATGGGGAGTTATTGTTTAAGGGGGACAGAGTTTCTGTTTTGCAAGATGAAAAGAGTTCTGGAGATGGACGGTGGTGATGGTCACACCTCATACCACTGAAATGTACACATGACAGAGGTCAAAAGGGAGAATTGTATGTTATGTACATTTTAACACAATTAGGAAAAAAAAGACTATTATCACATAATCGAGGTATTCTCTGAAATGTTATCAGAAGTAAAAGAATCACAGAAAGGAGAATTTCTTGCAGGGAGCGGAGGGCCAGGGTAAGGGAAGGGGAGAAACTGATCATAGCTTAGTTAATTTTACAATGTCGCCTTTTGGGGGAATCTTGAAGCCCCCGACATGAAAAGGGTGCTTCCTCCTTTCTGGTCTCCTTGAGCCAGGAGAAAAGTTCTGTGTCATGTTGCACTGTCTAATCAGAGTTGATAGAACCTTCCACACAAGGTGCTTTTGAAGGATGTATTCACAAACCCCATCACAGAGAAAAAGGAAGTTATCGTTGTAGTTCTTCCCCATGTCACTCTCCAGACAGATCACACGCTGCTCTCAGCTGACCAAGTGTTTGTTTTTTTCATTCTCAAATTAAAATTATGCTTTCCTCCCACTCCAAATTCCTTCAGTGTGCCCAAGTTCACCCACCCAGTTGCCCAGGCCGGAAACCTCAAGGCGGTCTCTAACATCTCCACTGCCTCCTGACCAATCATCAAAGGCCTCTTAACTCTATGTTCAAGGGACCTCGTCAGTGTGTCTGCTCGTTTCCTTCCATTCTGCCTCCACCCTAGCTCTCACCATGGCTGTCACTCATCTACACTCCTACAAAACTTGTTAGGTGGTCTCCCTACTTGTGTCCCTGGGTCCCAAACCTCCCTCCATTCTTCAAGCAACAGCCAGAGTGATCCTTTTAGAGATTAAATCAGATTATGTTCCTCCCATGCGAGTCGGAACAAACAAACTCCTGCCAGGGGGCTGCGGAGTTCTGCACTATCCCCACCCTCCTCCTTCTGCCCTTCACACCACCTTCTTCCTCTCTTATCATTCTACGGGTCTTTTTCAGTTCTTTAAAAGTCCAAGCTCTTTTTCTTGCTTCGTTCCTAGTCATCCTTCCATTCTCAGCTTAAATATCACTTATGCAGAGAGACCATTAATTAATGCATTTACTGCTGGTTCATTCACTCAATGAATACAAATCTAGCACTTGTTCCATGGTGAGGCAGCCTACTCATCTTTGAGCTTCTCTCCCTGTATAGTTCAGGTCTCCTGGTATCTTCTCTATATTCTCTCCTGGCCCCTTATTCTATTTCTTCTTCATACTTAACACGATTTTTTTATAATACATTTATTGTTTACTTAAAAAAAAATAAAAAGCACTTAGAAAGCACTAAGGTCTTTGAGGGGAAACTAGTTAGTGCCCCTCTGTATCGTTCCCACAAATAGCGACTCAAGAAATATTTGCTGAACGAAGAAACCTTTAAATAGAGGGTTCCCCCCCTTCTGATAGCATGTGGCACGTGGACAGTTTATTGCTTCTTTTCTCTTCCCGACTTATTTCTCATCATAAAATAACATGCTGAGGGTGGCTAAGTGGGAGACAGGTTCACTGAACTCCTAATGAGAATCAGCGCTGGTTCGTAAGTGACAATATCAATGACTAACATTCATAGCGTGTTTCACATTGAACAACATATTTTCCACATGCATTCCTTTCTTCAATTTAATAAAGACTATCCAGCTTTTGGCTGCCCTATAAAAAGAAATAAAATATTTAAGGACAACAAAGATTAGTTAGACTTTAGCATATTGGAAGTCCATTAGTAAAAGATGGGTGAGTTAGAAAAAAGAGAAAACCTTTCAACAAATGGTTGCTCCTTTCAAATTCTGAGGGCACTTTGGGGGTTTATAGAAACAAAGGTCCATCTTTTAAGTCTGTCGTATCTGTGCCCTGGCAGAACTTGGGGCTGTTTATTACGTGAATTAAGTCCCATGGTGCAGTATATCCGGTATTATGAATTCCACCCAGTTTCCCAAGCGCATGAGGAGTCCTCCCAAAGGCTCAAGGACGAAGAAGCAGCTCTGCATGGAGAAGTTGGAGTCCATGAATCTTTGTTGTTGTTCGTACGGAGAGGGAGTTTTCTTTGAACTGAGTGCCCCACGCCTATAGCAGCCAAGTGTGGGGATGACTTAAGTTGACTTATCCTCTCCCTTCTTTCCTCCCTCCCTTCCTCCCTCTTTGTTCTAAAAGTCTTGTCTTTTTACTAATACTGTATGTGAAGTGGGCCTCTCCACGTGCAAGGATCCATGATACCCACTAGCAGAGGTCACAGGAAGTTGACCAGGGCATCTGGACAAATGATAATGCACAAGTTTATGTAGAAGATACCCCAAATGCATATCCCTTTACAGCTTGGTAACTGTTTCGCTCTACAGAATAAAGGTCCAAAGGTCTTTAACTCTGTAAGTTCTAATCAGTTTATCTTTATCAATGTGGCATGGCATTTTCAAGGATTCTGTCTGGCACTTTCAATCATCGTCTCCTTTTGTTATTGATTCTCTGGTGTCATGATCAGCAAAAGGCCAGCTTGAAGGGTAGAGGCCCCTGGGAGGCAGAGGACACTAAAGTGACAGAAAAGATAGATCTATCACCTTGAATGTACTCCAGCCCAGCCAATCATGGAGTTGGTCAGGGTCAGATCTGTATAATGCTTGGATAAGAGATCAAGTTGGAATAGCAAGCTGGAGACTGAAAGACCAGATGTTACAGGAGAGACAGCACTGGAACCCATCTACCAGCTGGAGCCATGAGTTTTGGCAAGTTACTCACCTCCTCCCCTGGAAACTGAATGGTTTGGTCTGACAGTCTCTAGAGGCCCTTTTGCTCTAATATTCTATCTTCCTAAATTTTATTTTCTCATTCTGCAATGCCTCAAAAAGTGAGGACATAGTCAATGATGTCAAAGGTTGAAGAGGGATAGGATAAAATAAAGAAGAAAAGGTGTTTGCTGATTTTGGCACTTGGCGAATGGGGTGGTTGGGATGGAAGAACACACTGAGTTGAGGACTGAATGGAAAGAAGTAGAAGTAGATTATAAAGGAAGAAAAAGGCAGTACCCAGAGCTAAAGATGAGTCTGATGAAATTAGGGGTAAGAGAAACAATAAAAATATGAAAATACCTCATCATAGAATATGCAAAAGCCATTGAAGTAGTCATATGCTATTCAGCTTATAGGATACTTCTCAGTTCTCAGAAAAATATCCACTAGTCTTGGATGAAACATGGCATTTCCAAGGGATTCCAGTTTTGTTTTAGGATGACCTGGCAAGAAGACAATGCTCATAGAAGCAGAGGAGAGTGACTTGTCTTCAACACAAGGGTGATAAGATCTTTCTTCTTATTCACCAAAGTTCTAGAATTCAAGATATAGAAACCTGCTGGACATTGAAGATGTGAACAGATGTAGGGGAAAAAGCACGGGATTAGAATGTGACACACCTGAATTTCCAACCGCAGCCATGGGGACAGTGTTGGACAGGTACCTATGGGCACCCTGGGAAGTCTCATGATTTAGCCCCTCTTCGATCTAAAATTTTAAAAACTGTGCCCAACACATATTTGGTTGATGAAGGGGAGGGCAGAGAAGGAAGATTGCCAGAGCCCATGGCTCAACTACGACCCCACTTACAACCCTCAACCAGCAAAACAAAAGCTGGCATTTACTCAGAGTTTGGCTTTTTAAAAGGTGGTTTACCAGGTTCCCTAGAGGTCTTGCCTTTTCTCTCAACTGGGTTTCAAAGTCTTCTGTTCCAGGAGTTTCCTTGAAGATAAATACCTATGTGTATATGTATGTGTATGTGTAATTTTACTTGAGAGTGAAAAAAATATATACGGTTGATTCTCATTATTTGCAGCTTTTATGCCCCATGAAGTTGCCATGAATACGAATTAGTGATTACAGAACCATCGCTCCTAGGGGAGATGCAGGGTTCAGTTCCTGTGAGCCTCTGGTCACGACAGCTTCATCCCTGGTCAACACATAACCTTTATTATGTGCATTTTTGTTTAAAGGCAACTTATTTACTATGTTGTTGATTTGTTCATATTGAACTCACAGCCAACAGCGCTATAACTCATGCCTGAGTGAAGCTTATCTACAGAACATACGTATTTTCTCCAGAAGGCACAGGACAGCCTTCTTGTGCTTAGAAACACTAGCACTTCAGCATTGTGCTTGGGGCCATTTTACACAGTGAAATCGTCAACAAAAAGCACAAACATAAAAAACGTGGCACTAAACAGACCATGAAAAGAACACTTGTTTACAGTATGAGAGCTGAAATGAGAAGGGAGAGATCACCTCATTCAGCCTTATCTGAGAATGTGCACTTTGGGCAACTCTAATTTTTCATCACTCTATACATGTCCTCCGCTAACTATAAAAGTTCTGCGAGGATGAATTCTGAGTTACTAATATACCTTCACTAGTAGGTGACTTCTCAAATACAGAATCCGTGAATACTGAGGATGAACCGTGTTTGTATGTGTGTATATATTGATGCTGGACAGTTTCCCTCCTCTCTTTAAGCCAAACTATAACATAAGATGAATAATACTTCCTCATAGTGTTGTTGTGAGGATTAAAAGAAATAATGCATGGGATGAATCCGTAGAACACACAGTACACTCCCTCAAACACCGAGGAGCAAAGTTCTTACTCTTTCCCATTCACTTCCCTTTCTCTCCACTTGGAATCCTCATTGTTTTTGTTTTTTGTTTTTACCAGACTGTCCATAGCGAGTACCTTTAACTGTTAATCTGTTATTAAAATTATCTTGGAAAACCATTGGGTTGGTTTTCAATCATCATAGCTAATATGTGTCCTACTGCAAATACTTCCTTCGGTTTCTCAGATTTTCTATCTCACATTTTGCATTATGTTCTTGAAGGTGAAATCCATGTCTAGTAAAACAGCCCCTTTGTATCCGGACCAGCTGCATCTGAAATTTGAATGCCTTTGCTTTCTCTCCTGTTTTTATATTTTGTTTTGTTTCTTTTCTCTGCCTGATCAATACCTTCCCATCTGAAGAAGCAAAACATTCTCTCTCTTCTGTTCCCCTTGTTGCTGATTCTGACTCAAGGGGATTGGGGTGGGTGTGGGGGAAAGAGAGTCAGAGTCTATATTTAACCACAAAGATAATTCCTTCTCCTTGACACGTCCAGCGGCGCCAGAGAGAATTTGACATTTGAGGGGACCGAGTAGCAAGAGTAATTCTTATTTATCAGGCTCTTGGAACAGAAGGGATTGGAGCAGCAAGTGAACTGCAGGGATGAGAACGGGTCAGGGATTTGGGGGTGGGGATCTAGTACAGGTAAAGAGGGAGAAATTATCCATCAACACTGGTGGAAGGACAGACAGCGAGACTCCTGAAGCTGCTTTTTCAAATGCTGCACTAAAACACCTCCAAGAGGATAGCACAGCTTTGGAGTGGGGCAGGTGGCCAAGATGCGGAGAGTCATGGTTGTGCCAGCTGCTTAAATGCCTTGCACCCTCTAACATTGCTTCTCAAACTTCAGTGTACACTCGACCCACTCTGGATCTTGTTAAAATGCAGATTCTAGTTCAGTAGGTCTGGGGTTGTTCCCAAGAGTTTGCATTTCTAACAAGTTTCTGAATGAGGCAGATGCTGCTGGTCTGTAGGCCACCCTTTGAGTAGCAAGGCTCTAATGAGGTCTTTTAGGAGAGCACAGGCAAAGGATAACAAAGGAAGATGATTGGACAGCTATTTCCTCTTCTCCCCTGTCAGTGGCCCTGTCCATTTTGAAGACTACATTCATTTTGTAGTTACTTGCCTACTGGCCTTCCCCATCGATGCTCAAAGTGTGTGGAGATCAGGGACTGAGTTTTGTTGATCTTTGCATATAAGGCTTTGCCTAGAATAGGCACTTCATGAATATGAAAGTTGTACTTAAGAACATCCCTCTTTCTCCATGAAGCTTTCCAGATCATTCTAGCCCTACAGTACTTATTATCTGCATCATTCATTTAGCAATTAATCTTCTATAGTCTTATGACAGTTTTTGTATTGTTGTACTGGACTGTTACATATCTTTTGAATTGTTATTTATTTTTTAGTCCCCCTATGTATTGAATCTGCAGCTAGATTGTAAATAAATTCCTGGAGTTGAGGGACTGTATTTTCATTTATTCATCAATCACTTGGTTTTTACCTACCTTGTGTAAGACTAGGGTCTTGATACACAAATATAAATAAGGTGGGGTCACTAACGGACAGAGGAGTGTAATGGGAAAGTCTCAGTCCTCAGAGCCAGAAAGAACTAGGTTTGAATCCCAGATCTGCTCTTTTCTAACTGTGACTGCAGGCAAAATACTTAACGTACCCTAACCTTGACCTTTTCCACTATAAAATGGGTTAAAACTACCAATCTTATAGAATTTTGATGATTTTGACTGAAATGATATATATACAGGCCATGTGATCAATACTTGGTGGGCACTCAGAAAAAAAAAAAAAAAATTCCTTGCTCTTCCAGAAGTTTCCACAAGGAGTTTAGAGAAAACTATAAATGCAGAAATAGTCAAAGCACCAGAGGGATTACATTAGTGGAAACTTTCTTTGTAATTTCCCAGGTTCTAGCAGGGAAGGCCTTAATAAAGAGGTTGTTGTTTGATGAAGGCAATAATACAGCTTCTGCAACAAAAGCATTTGAGAGACATAGATGAATTTTAATCCAGTTTATTAATTTCAATGCAACTTACTTTTATGGACTCTTCCTATGATCAGACCACAGACTAGGGTTTTATGAAGTTACAAGGATCTGTTAGAGCTAGTCCTTGTTTTATGGGGCTCTTAGGATGAGCTCTGTTTACAGACGAGTCTGTAATTAAAGAACTTATGACATGAGCAAGATCTACAAGTAGTACAAATGAAAAATAAGCCGAGGAGAGTGAAGAACTATCCATTTTGTTGGTGGTGGTGGGAAGGAGAAGGAGGGGGCATGTGATCAAAAGAAGGACCTGAGTGGTAGTCCAGATGATGACAGACAGAGTCAGGTAGCTTGGGAGGAAGTTAGCATTGGCAGAAGGTGGCACAGAGGTGTTCTGGTTGCAGTGATAGAGCAGGATATGTGACAACAGTGCCAAAGGAGCCTTGTTTGCTCTGGCACCCTCACGTGGAGGACAGCCTCTCTCTCGGTCCAGGTGAGGAGCATGAAGCAGAGTCTAGGGTATGACAGCCTCTTACAGAGATCAGGCAGTGTGGATGATCTGCTTCCTCTGTCCATCAGCCTAGAAATTTCATTGCATTGAGAGTCTACTCCATTTTGAAATAACTGGAAGGAAGAAGAGGAGGAGAACAAAAGTGCACAAAGTTCATTCTGCCTTCTGAAGTCGATTATTGCCCTTGTTGTCTCTTTAGACCAAGGCCAAATACTTCTTCCACTCAAGTTTGATGTCTTTCCAAAAAAGTACCAGAAATGTGAATTGAGGAGCTATGGTCTCTAGGTTGAGCCCATCCAGGTAGGAATTTCTGGCTGTGGCTTCTCTAGGGAGGCAATGAGTCCAGAGAGGTTCACAGCACAAGTTTGTCTGAGCCATTGCTGTGCTCGATTCTTAGTCTCTAACTAAACCCTGGTTCTTTAATATGGCTCCAGGGATCCACTAGAGTAAACTTGGGCCTGACACATGGTCAGTGTCCCTGCTATGCCTCAGGATATTATCCAGAAGTGGTACATGACATTTGAAGGTACCAGGTTACATCAGCCCCAACTTTAATGAGGCTACTTCTCTTGGAGAAGAGCAGTCTTTGCAGAATATTCTTCAATCCAGAAAACCCCCTTGAAAAGATCTTACTTAATCCAGCCTAAATGAGAAATACTTTTCAGAGCCATGTGGGCTTCTCCAAACATACCTAGACACTCACAGATTTCAGGCACGCTTCTATCAGCCAGCAAACAATCATGGGTCATCAAACCATAAATCAGCAGTTAATGAAATTTCATCTGGTATAGTTTTGGCATAGTTTTTAATTTGCCTTGATCTCCTCCTACTTCTTTGATCTTCCAGCACCTTCTGCTTAGAGGGTACAGCAGCGAGCACCCACCCCTAGTCCTAGGTGACCTGCGAGGAAGGAAGGACTCAGGACTCTACCTTCACACTCAAACACAATCTTCTACTGGATGGCAGAGTCTGCAAAGAGGAAAAGATATGTGTGTTTAGAGGCTGAGGAGAGGAAGAAGTAGGCTGAGAACAGACTGGATCTTCTCAAGATAACTCAGCACAGAAGGAACATGTCTTGCAACTCATGTGATGTCTGCCTCCAGAGAAGTCTGGGTGAGTGGTTAGAAACATAAAATTTAGAGCTGGGAAGCCTTCTGATTAAAATGGGCAGCCCAGTGACCTGAGTATGGCATGAACTGAAAAATTCATCTCCAGAACCAGGCCTATTAAAGACCAAGGATGGAAATTAACCTCACTTAGCACAATGATTAAGATGCTGTCAATTGAGCCCTTTCCCACTAGTGCTGAAAACTTACTGATTTTTCTTTTCTTTAATTGGATTAAAATGAAGGAAACCCCAGACCTCAGGGGAAAGAAAGCCAAGCAGAAACCACACTCTCCAGGGCCCCTGACGCTGACAGCTGTGTCGTTTCCAGTGTGAGAGGGCTGTATGGGCCTTTGATGCCCTCAGCCCGATGGGTATCCGACTCTCAGGACTGGAAGCCGAAATGGACTTGCTTCAAACCCTAGTGAGCACCGAAGCCAGGAAGAGAAATTAGGGTGTCCTGCAGCCTACAGGTAGTTTTATTCTCTCAATAAGAGACTTAATACATTACGTTTGAAGATATTAGGAGCCTCTGACTAGTGATGAGCACCTGGCCACTTCTGCATTCTCACTGGATTCAGGCCTTCACATACAGTGCTCCTTTGTTCTTCGAGAAGGCCTGTATCTTGCTTTCCACTAGCCTTGGATGGGTATGGATGGTTAAATAAAGTGAACAATGAATGCCCTGGGGTGATAGTCCTGAAAAGGAACCCCCCCACACACCGGGCCAACACAAGCCTATATAGTATCTTTAGGTGAATCAGAAAAAGTGCCCGTGTGGATGAACATAGTCACCTGTCCATACTGTTTGACGACCAGATTTGTGCAAAGAAAAGAGTGACCCTTCATGGGAGTGAAGGTGGGTCAGGGGAATCAGACACAACCCTGAAGGTACAGGGCTCGGTAAGCACAAGGCAGGTTGGATTGCCATCCTTCCTGGCCTCTGATGGGTGTCCCGGGGGAGGGCACAACTGCATCACCCTAGGTGGTAGCCCGGGTGACCACCCAGGAAGCAAAGAAGCAGAATGGGACACCGCAAGGCATCAGGGCCACAAGCTGGAGAGGAGTGTAGACCATGTAGACTGACTTCCCAGAGTCTATAGGACTTTGCTGACTCTGGGCTTGGCGAAACTGGGCTTTGAAACTAAAGCGGATTTGAGGTTACAGATAAAGAAGGGGGGGTCCAGGGAAAGAAATGATTTGTCTGTCAGCTATGTCCTGATCAGCATGGACTCAACTTTATCTGGGGGCTGACACCTCCAGCCTTCCCCACAGTACCCAGGGCTATGGATTCTGAAAAGGCAACTCTAAAATCCCTCCATCCTTTACCACGGATGGAATGCACACCCCCCTCTCACAGACAGGTGATCATGTTCACCCCAGGACTGTGTCACATGCTCTACATGTGCGGGTATGTGCTTCTTTTATGTCTGTCTCAGTCCTCAGCCATGAGGACAGGAAAGGTTTGGGAGGAGACTGTGGGAAGACAAATTATTTCACCAATGACTTAAACAACTGAGCAGAGTTTCAGAGCCTAACAATGGTCACAGTGCAAGAAAAAAATCTGTTGGGTGTGATCTGAAAATGATACTATATATATATATATATATATATATATATATATCTATATCTATATCTACTTTAACCAGAGAGACAAATGCTTCTCTCTCTCTCTGTCTCTGTCTGTCTCTCAAATGATGATCCTATTATAGGAATAGAAACTAATTGTTTTCTTCTTCCTAAGTATTTTTCCTTCTATTTTCCCTAAGCATATTTCCTCTTCTTTAATACCCCAAAAAAAGCATCACCATGTGAAAAAGTTTCAGCCAGCACCATCAGGAGCCTTTCCTGGGGTCGGCCAGATGCTTCTAACAGACCACATACTTGCGAGCACCTGTTAAAAATTTAAAGCTGTTGTTCATCCCCCTTCAACCCACCCATCTGCACAACTCCCTTCTTCTCTGGGAATATACAGTTGGAGTCCCTCCTGAACCTTCCTCAGTGCCTTTTTTTAAACATCTAAGACAAGTTTAATTTTCTTTAGGACATGTTAATCAAAATTTAAATACATTTACATATTTTTATTTAAATTCAAGTTGTTTAACCTATTGTGTAGTATTGGTTTCAGGGGTAGAATTTAGTGATTCATCACTTACATATGACACCCAGTGCTCATCACAAGTGCCCCTCTTAATGCCCATCACCTATTTATCCTACCCCCTCCCTTCTCCCCTCCAACAGCCCTCAGTTTGTTCACCATAGTTAAGAGTCTCTTATGGTTTGCTTCCGTCTATGTTTTTGTCTTATTTTATTTTTCCTTCCCTTCCCCATGTTCATCTATTTTGTTTCTTAAATTCCACATATGAGTGAAATCATGTGAGATTTGTCTTTTTCAGACTGACTTACTTCGCTTAGCGTAAGACCCTCTAGTTTCATCCACATCATTGCAAATGGCAAGATTTCATTCTTGTTTATGGCTGAGTAATACTCCGTTGAATATATATACCACATCTTCTTTATCCATTCATTGGCCGATGGACATTTGGGCTCTTTCCATAACTTGGCTATTGTAGATAATGCTGCTATAAACATCGGGGTGCATGTGCCCCTTCAAATCAGCATCTTTAATCCTTTGAATAAGCATCTAATAGTGCAACTGCTGATTCATAAGGGAGTTCTATTTTTAACTTTTTGATGATCCTTCATACTGTTTTCCAGAGTGTCTGCCCCAGTTTGCATTCCCATCAACAGTGTAAGAGGGTTCCCATTTTTCTCATCCTCACCAATGTCTGTTGTTTCCTGTATTGTTAATTTTAGCCATTCTGACAGACGTGAGGTGGTATCTCATCATGGTTTTGATTGTATTTCCCTGATAATGAGTGATGTTCAGCATATTCTCATGAGTCTGTAAGCCACCTGGATGTCTTCTTTGGAAAAGGGTCTATTCATGTCTTCTGCTCATTCCTTAACTGGATTATTTGTTTTTTGGGTGTTGAATTTGAGAATTTCTTTATAGATTTTGGATACTAACCCTTTATCCAATAGGTCATTTGCAAATATCTTCACCCATTCCGTCAGTGGCCTTAGAGTTGTATAGCTGTTTCCTTTGCTGTACAGAAGTTTTTATCTTGATGAGTCCCAATAGTTCAATTTTGCTTTTATTTTCCTTGCCTCTGGAGATGTGTCCAGCAAAAAGTTGCTGTGGCCAAGGTCACAGAGGTTGCTGCCAGTGTTCTCCCCCAGGATTTTGATGGTTTCCTATCTCACATTTAGGTCTTTTTGAGCAGAGCCAGCCTATGTCATTGCCTACGATGAGTTTTCTTTGTATTCTTTCTGTCCCTGCATGTCTGACACAAGCTCAGTCAGGGCCCTTCTCCAGCTCTGGCAATGACCCCTTAGCTAATGTGGGGATCAGCAAATTATAGCACCTGGGCTAAGGCCGGCCTGGTACCTCTTCCTTCCTTCCTTCCCTCCTTCCTCTTCCTTCCTCTCTTTGTCTCTTTCTTTCTTTACTTTCTCCCTTCTTCCCTCCCTCCCTCTTTCCTCTCTTCCTCCCTCCCTACCTTTCTTTTCTTTTCTTTTCTTTTCTTTTCTTTCCTTTCTTCCTTTCTTTCCTTCTTTCATTTTCTTTCTTTCTCTCCAGAGATCTAAGTATAGCTTTTACATTTTAAAGTAGTTGAATAAAAGCCAAAAGAAGAATAGTATTTCATGACACATAAAAATTATATAAAGTTCAAATTTCACTGGCAGACTGAGGCAATTGTAACAGAGATGGCATGGCCAACAAAACCCAGATCATTTATTCTCTGGTCCTTTCTAGAGAAAGTTTGAGCTACTGAGTTCTGGGTCATGGAAGAACAACACCAGGCCTGATTTGTAGGTTAGGCCAGCCCTCAGGAAACAATGAACCAGGAATAAGAATCCCACTGGAGGGGTACCTGGGTGGCTCAGTCAATTAAGCATCTGACTCTTGGTTTTCAGGTCATGATCCCAGAGTCCTGGGATTGAGCCCTGCATCGGGCTCCCTGCTCAGCTCAGCAGGTAGTCTGCTTGAGGATTCTTTCCCTCCCCTTCTGCCCCTTCCAATACTCACATGTTCACTATCTCTCTCCCTCAAATACAATAAATTAATCTCAGGGGTGTCTGGGTGCTTCAGTCGGTTAAGTGTCTGCCTTCAGCTCAGGTCATGGTCCCAGGGTCCTGGAATCGAGCCCCACATTGGGCTCCCTGCTCAGCAGAGAGCCTGCTTTTCTGCTTTTGCCTGCCTCTCTGCCTACTTGTGCTCTCTCTCTCTGTCAAATAAATAAGTAAAATCTTTAAATATAAATAAATAAATAAATATTAAAATAAAAAATAAAGAGTCCCACTGAAGCCTGGAGTAGGGGATCAGGATTGAAACAGCAGAGGGATTTCTGTACATAGGTTTTAGAAATGCAGGGTTGATAAGCACATGACACGTGCACCCCCTCCCCCCAATCCAGGGTCTTTGACTCATGGGACTGTGGCTGCCTCTCACATCTTCTCTGTTAGGTCAGGTTGTGAAAGGGGCTTCCACAATGGCAATGTGGTGTGTCTGGATAGAAGACTCTGTTACTGATCAGTTCATTCCTGATCACTGCGAAATACGCAGGATCCATGTGCTCTTCCAATGAAATCAAACACACAAGGAAAAGAGTTAATCATTATAAGGGCACCGCCCTCCCTCCTTATGTCTGCCTCTGTCTGACCCAAATGCAACCTCCTCTCTGACTGGACACTCCAGAGGAAATGAGCTTTAGGAAGCTGGATGAGGTTCAGTCATTTGCATATTCAAATACAGTCCAAGTGATGCAGACATACATCAAAGACGGAGAACTCTTTTCCTTAGAGGTGTCATTGGTCCAGAGGTGTCAGAAACTTCCAGAGGAAACATACCCCTGCCCCTTTTCCTCCTCCATAACTGTCCTTCAGTTCTATTTCATTAGTTCGTAAGTGTGTGCATTGAGAGCCTACTAGAAGCCCGGCCAGGTGCTAGGTCACTTGGGCACCGAAGCGGCTAATCCACTGCTTCTGCTTCCAAGAGCCTACAGTCTGTGTGGGGATGCGTGGGGACCAGGGACTAGGGCGTACCTGCACAACCTCACCCGGTTACTCTCTCGCGGGGCCACGCAGCCTGTGCTGTGGTCGGAAGCCAGATCGCAGTTGCCTCCGGTGTGTGACTCAAAAAAGAGGGCATGTGCCTACTTTTTCACTGGGGGACTCTGAATTTCCATGTCGCTGAGCCACCACTCTGCCACTTTCCCGCAGTCGTCCACCTCTCCTATGGCCGGGCTCATAGGGATGCGTGTAATTCTAGGGAAGACGCCCGTTCTCCCCCCAAACAGGAAGACTCTTCTCTGCCTCCCCCTGCTCCTCATCCCAGGGGCTGCGGGGAACAATGAAGCCTGCACGCAGCTGTCCATTCGGCCGATGATGCATGAGGCTGGGAGCCCGGCGCTGGCGCGCTCTTCCACCCACGACTGTATTGGCCCCGCGGCGCTCAGCTGGGAGATAATAAAAAAAAACTTTCTTCTTTTCTTTTCTCTTTTTGTTATCAGCAAACGGAGCAGATCTGCTGCCGGCGTGACACAGAGAGCGATGAGATGTGGACTGACAAGGTGCCTGAATATATATTTTTCAGAACTATGACGATTTTTTTTTTCCAGCAGAGTCGGTATTCTGACCACTGTCCCACGTTGACACTTTTATTATCTGCAGCTCAATTTCATGGAGCAGATTTGGTTTTCTTTTCCAATCCTAAGATTCTTTCAAAACAAATCATCCTCACTCTCTGGTGGTACCTTTGTTTTTGTTCCTCTTCCTGGGAGGACGTTTCTGGAGGACAGAATGCATGCAGCTCCGTGTGGAATAAAATCATTCATTTTTTTTTTTTTTTCCCAAGGAGCCTCTTCTTTCAACCCCCCTTGGTTCAAAAAATAAAAATAAAAATAAAAAAAATAAAAAAACGAGCCTTTCTTTTTTATTATGAGAGTAACAAAAAAAAAAGATAATATTTATCGAATGTAACTCTGTAATGGGCCCCTTCTGTTTGACTTTCTACACATAACAGCTTTTATTTCTCACAACACCCCTACGAGGAGAACGCCAATATTATCCCCATACAACAGAGCAACAGACGCAGGCACAAAGGGTCTAGGGAGTAACTTGGCCAAGATCAGAAGTTCATAAATGGCAGTTGGGATTCAGACTCAGGTGCTCTGGCTACAAAGCCTGGGTTCATAAGCCCCACATGACACTCATGCCCCAGACACAGAACTTGAGTTTGAATATCCCGTTTTCACATCGCATCCCTCCACTCCCTGGAGACTGAAGGCGTCTAACACGGAAGAGGACAGAAGTGAGGCTGTGGCAATGGCCTCCTGATGTTTTGCTTTTCTCGCAACTAGTGAGGGAGGAAATTATTTTTGAGCATGGGGATGAGGCCACACCACACAGCTCAGGATAAAAGTACTGATGCTCTCTCCCAGAAGACCCAGGGATCCTTCCTGCTTGGGTTTTATTTAGGGGGAGGGAGGTTTGTTAGAATTACAACCCCACTGCCTGCCATCTATCTAATTAAGATGAAAACGTGACTTTGATAAACTCTGCAAGTGGCTTCATTGGCTATACATACTTGGTACGTACTTGGTGATGGCTTATCGAGAGAAACAGGAAGCTTTTATCAACACAAAGATATTCAACCTCATTAGGTCTGTGGCTGTGACCCATTCATTACGAGCTCTCACCTGGAATTAAAAACTGTGAATTATCAAAGGGAGGGTGAGGATGAAGATACAGGCTAGAACCTGGGAGATTCTATTAAATAGTCAAGAATATTTCATCTGTTTCTCCACGGAGGACTTCCCCTTCCCTCACCTCCCCCTCCTGGCTTCCCTTACTCACATTCTATCAAGTTATAGCCTGGAAATTACTTACCTGTCTCTGTTACACAAGCTTATTAAAGGTCGTGCTGAGCTGCTTGGCACTAGCTACCCCATCATCAGTTGCGGAGTTTGGACAATGGTTAATCACAGAAGCAAGGAAGGAAGAGGAGTAAAACCACCTACATGACAAACCTCGAATGCTACCTCCTTCCACCTAAATCACTGAGCCTCATTTATCCCACTCAGCCATTCATTTATTCGCCAAACATTTATTCAGTTCAACAAACATACATTAAACATCTAATGTAGGCTGGGCCTTGTGCTGGGCATACAAAGTGGATAAGAATTGGTCCCTACTCTCAACATGCTCACAGTTGAGTTGAGCTGACGAGCAATAAGATAAGGGCTGTAATTCCATGTGGTCAGGGGCCTATAGAACACTTTGGGAGCTCCTGGAGGGAAGGTGAAAGTGTCAATAGGAGGTCCTAGGTAGAAAGAATTGTCTGTGCAAAGGCTTCCAAAAATGAGAGAAAACAAACATATAGGGACAATAATTCCCTATTCTTTGCTATTTCAAGTGCCCATTTTATTCTAGTATCTGGCAGCCCAATGCTTCATGAGCCCTTTCCCAGGTCCTAGGGACGAATTTTGATTTGTTTAAGACAATCGCATTCTCCATTGCCAGTGATCAGTCAAGACATGGACAAGGGGGGCTGTTCTAGCCAATCATGAGAAGTCTGCTGTGGCTTCTGGGGATGTTTTTCGCATTTGTAAAAAGACTTGCAGGCAGTGACAAGCCCCTTTACTCTTTGAACTTTATTGCATGAGGAGATGATGCTAAAAGCTTCTCGAGCTATGTTTCAGGTATGAGAGGGGATTCCAAGAAAATTGCAGAGAAGCTGACACAAAACGCTGACATCATTGAGCTGCTAAATTAGCCAACTCTGGAACCATTTATTTGATATAAGAGATAATAAGTGTCCTTATTATTAGACAAATTTTAATTGATTTTTCTGTTACTTGCACCCTCCAGAACCCTACTTGATGGAGCAGGTGTGAGAAATCACTGCATATACCCCCGCACCCACCCACACACTCTTACTTCCCTGCCTTTGCTGTTGCAGTTCCTGGCACCATAGACCAACTCTGCATGCTGAAATCCTACACACTCTATGAGACATGTCACCTCCCTCCACTCAAACCACTATGACTCTCTCCCTCCTCTCTGACTTCATACACATTTTAGAAGGCAATGAATCATCACATTCTTCTTGCTTCATAATTATTTCTGTGCTGATCTGAGGCCTACTGCTAGGTTGGAAGTTCTCCGAGGATAGAGACTATGTCTTATACTTTTTTGCAAACCCCAAAGTGCTTCTCTGGTGTCTGACCTCTACTGAGGATTAATTAATTAATTAATTAATTAATGGGATAGAATGGGGTGTCTGGGGAGAAGGGAGATATAAGCAAAGGGAAAGCTGTAGTATGGTGAAATATGAAGTTAAAGGGAGACCCATTAAAGGAAAAAAAACAAAGGCCTGGGAACCATATCAGAGCACAGGGAATTGTCATGTTTAGAAAGCCATGTTGTGTGGCATCTTAGGTGAGAGCTGTGAAAGGGTTCCTGGACCCAATTTCAGTGTATACGTGTGTGTGTGTGTGTGTGTGTGTGTGTGTGCACGCGTGCACACACGCACACACACTTGTGTGGAGGCTTCCCCATACCAACAAGCAATTCTCCACACCAACCGGATGTCCTACAATTCAACTCAACTCTGATATTATCTACCCAGAGATAGCATCAGATTCCATTGGTTAAAGGTTCAGTCCCTCAAGACTGTATGAGCACTCACTCCCCCACTTCATTTCGGATGCCTTCTGCAAGCCCAGGTTGTCACTTGAGCTTCTGACCAACTGGCTATAAATCAGAGGTTCCCAGGACCTCCTACTCAGGTTCAGTAATTGGCTAGAGCACCTCACAGGACTCAGAGAAATAATTTACCCCCTAGATCAGCTGTTTATTATAAAAGGCTGTTAACTCAGGAACAGCCTGATGGAAGAAAACCACAGGGCAAGTTATGTGGGAGAGGCACGGGGCTTCCACACTTTCAAAGCATGCCATTCTTCCCAAATCTTCATGTGTTCACCAACCTAGAAGCCCTCCACACCCCATCTTTTGGGGTTTTTACAAAGGCTTCATTCAATAGGCTTGATTGATTAACTCATTGGCCATTGGTGATTGATCCATTGGTGATTGATCCAACCTCTAGCCCCTCTCCCTTCCCTAGAAATCAAGGTGTGGGACTAAAAGTTCCAACCCTTTATTGACGATTGCTTCTCTGGCAACTGACCCCATCCTTAGCTGCTTTGCAGAAGTCACCTTCTTTAACATAAACTTGGTTGTGGTGGATAGGAGCTTTTTATGAATAACAAGACAACTAGTTCACCTTTATGTCTATGGGATGGTTTCAGGAACTGAGGACAAGAGACTAAATATCATAACAAAGGGTGATCCTGCTGCTCTTGTCCTTCAGGAAAGTCCAAGAGAAGCTGTAATCCAGGAACTGTGGCTGAGGACCAAATATCTCTGAGAAGTATATTTTGGTCATCTGAATAACTGCACATATTTCTTATAAATCACAGTACTGCAGGCTGACGGCACCATGTTGGGTTGGAGTTGCCAGCTGAGGATGAGAGACTCTGAAGCTAAAAAGTAACAAGCACAGAGATAAATTTAAACATATAAACTTATAGATCGTCTCTAATAATGACTTTGCATCTTAATAATGCAGGAAAGAGTATCTGACTTTGAAATCAGGGAAGGTTGCCTTGATGCGTACCTAAGGGGTGAGATGGCAGGCAGATAGAACCATCAGTCATTGCCAGGTTCGGCTCAGCGGGCCTTGGGGGCTATGATGTCACCTTGCAACAGCTGCCCAGACTTCAGAACAGCTCCTCTCCTGGTCGATGCTACGTGGCTTTGGAAAGCCAAGAATGTGTGGGAGCTGCAAAGAAAGTGGTGAAATATATTTGCAACTGAGCAAATTTCAGAACTTCTTGTGACATTCAAGGGTGCAGGGGAGTGGGCCAGACATGACACAAGGGTAGGTGTGGAAGATGCTACTTCTAAGATCTGAGCTGGACGTGAAAAAAATGAGAAAGTGAGAGGTTTGAGTTTTATTTTGGGTGGTGAAATGAAAAGGCAAAACTTCGTATTTCAGAGCTTGAAATGTAAGAGAGGCATTGTGGTGTCGAGTACTGAGAAACTTTTGTCTAGTGAATTGTTTCGTTCTAGGTGACAAAAGAGCTCATGTACATCCTTTTTTTTTATATCTGCCATTGTCTCCTTTGTTTTCCTTCTTTCTTTCCTCCCTTTCTCCTCTCTTCCTTCCCGAACATATGGCTTCTACATCCGTGAGGCAGTACAGTGACCTCGAGTGGAAGGATTAGTGGCCCCGTCAATTGATATCTGCATCTACTTACAAGAAAGTGGAGATGGTTTGTGTGAGAGCCAGCTTGGAATTGTGGAAATAGGCTAGGGGGTGTCCATTTCTTAGGTGAAAACTCAAATTTGGCCTCTCAAAATATGGATTATTTATGCTGGCACTTTCCATGATGTATTTAGCTCCTTATGGCATATTTCTGTGTCTTTGCTGGACTGATGGACATGCAGATAGACAGACCTAATGGGAGACCACAAGAAATGATTGCTAAGTAAAATGTGCCATAGAGAAAATAACAACCTTGTGCTCTCCTGAAAAGAACTGGGTAACACCCCTTCCCACTTTATAAAGACCATAGGACGAGAAGTCAAGATCTAGTCTAACTACTCACATGCAATCCTATGCTAAGCATGTCACTTCCGCCTGGGTTTCATCTTCTTTACCTGAGAAGTGAAGGCATTGGACTGAAAGATCCCTCAAATCCCTTGCAGACATTTTACTCTGTATTTCTGTGATTCCTGACTATGCACTCCTAGGCTTGCAAGGCAAGAATGACTACAGGTAACATTAAAGTCCTTCCAGACATGCGTGTTTCATCCAGGGAACGTGGGCCCATGGTGACTCATGGAGAGTTCAAGGGCTCTAGGTAATTCTGGAACATGGAGAAGGGCTCTGCTGCTCCTTGACCCAAGCTGAGGTGAAGCTCAGTGTGAATTTTTTATAAAGGGAAATGGTTTGTCTGATAAGCATATATCCAGTTCAGTGATGTTGAGTGACCTTAACTTTCTGCCAATACCTTACAGCCATTTGGAAATCCCATAGGTCAAATATGACTCACACATCAAAATATTTCATGATCCTTAGGCTGCAAAATTGTTTTGCTACATTTAGAAAACTGGCCCTTGCCCTTACAAAACCCTCTCCCTTTGGCTACTTTTGCCTGTGTAACTGCATCCAAGGGATCCCAACTTCACGTTCCCATTCAAACTCTTCTCTTTCCCATTCTCTGGCATACCTCACTCCTTGTTTTCCTCAAATGCTCAGCGTCTTGTGTTCCGTGGAGATGAATCTGAGTGGAGTTCCACTCACTGGATCATCTAGTGGTCATCCAGCCTTCTGTCTGATTGCATAGTGTTCTAGGTTTGGGACCAACGCTGCTTTGTGACTACAACTTACTAAGTTTTATATAAAACACACATACATAAAACATACATTTTATATAAAACAAACGTCAAACAATTCACATTGGGCTTAATTTAACCCACAGCTAAAAAACCACTAGTTGCCTTGAACCTGAACCATGAACCCGGCTCCATGATGTATTCAGTACGCCCCCTTTCCTCTGCCTTCGCCATCTGGGACAGTTCTCTCCTCTCCCTCAGAGCCCAGAAACCACAAATAACCATCGCCATCCTGGCATGGGAAGTGACAACAGCTTCTCTGGGGCCACCTTGTTTGAACACAAAACTTGTCATATTCAACTATGGTAGTTGTCCAAAGGTCAAAAAGACCAATGATGAACAAACTGGCAACTCCCGTCCCTCTGTAGCCCACTCTACAATTTGCAAAGTACTTTCACTTGGGTTTTTTCTGGGAGGCGTCACTCCCGTCCTGTGAGGATAGACACTTACTATCTTCTTTGTGGGGGGAGGAAACTCAGGCCGAAAGAGTTAAACTTCTTTTTCAAGCGTTCCTAGTTATTGAATGGTGAATTCCGAATTTAAGCCCATAGTTGCCTACTGGAGTGTTTGTGGCATTTCCATGGTATGGAAATGATGTCCAGAATAAAGAAATGTGGGCTTTAGGAGAGACTGATAACATTTTTACCTGGATTTATTGGACTAAATGTTAATATTTCTTAGAGATCAGTGATCCTAAGAAGTCTACTAGAATTGATAACTACAGACTACAATGTATCATAAGCTTTCCTTTATTTATTCATTTATTCAACAAGAACTTTGAAAATCCATGTTGACTTCAAGGTTTCATGCTCGTTGTTATTGCGAGCGCATTGTGCGAGCGTGACCACACACACACACACACACACACACACACTCCTACACATCCATGTATGGAACCAGACGTGTGCTACTGTTTTCTCTCCATCCCTGGGGTCCTCTGTTACAGCCAAGGCCTCTGAACATCGGTCTTCACAAAACCTTTCCCAGTTACTGCTCTGCCAAGAGCTCTGAAGAAGTAGCTTGAAAGGGCACCTGGGTGGCTCAGTGGGTTAAACTTCTGCCTTCGGCTCAGGTCATGATCCCAGAGTCCTGGGATCGAGCCCCACATCGGGCTCTCTGCTCAGCAGGGAGCCTGCTTCCTCCTCTCTCTCTGCCTGCCTCTCTGCCTACTTGTGACCTCTCTCTCTCTCTCTCTGTCAAATAAATAAAACATATCTTAAAAAAAAAAAGAAGTAGCTTGAAAGTCCTTCAAGACTCCTGAGTAAGGTCAATTCAGAAGAGGCTCTGGGAGTGGGTGGTACCACCATCTCCTTAAGATCCCCTCATGTTGTCCGCACTGTCCCTGGGAGCACCACTCTCAGCTGTCATTATCTACAAATAAGGGCAATTTTTTCCCCCTCTAACTCTTTCATAGATTGCAAGGCTGTCTTTGAGGCTGCAGTGCTAGCTGGTGGATAAAGGTACAAACTAGACTCTCAAGTTGCTGGTCAGCACCATGCCTTGGGTTGAGGTGGAACAAGAGCAGGTGGCCAGGGAACTGGAACACTAGGGAGGAGAGGGATGGGGACGGGGGTGGGGGTGGGGGGTGGGGAGAACAGTGCTGTCTGGTCCTGCTTTATGCAGGGAAATTCAAAGACAAGGCCATTGTGTTTGTTCAGTAGCTTTGCTTTGGTTTTGTTCTGTTCCCAAATGTCTGATTACATGTGGGCAAGGGGCTTGCATCATTCTTTGGGTTGTGTCTTCTCTGTGCTTTCAACAGCACCCATCTACAAAGAAGTAAGGAATAGTTTGTGTTTGTTTTTGTGTTAAAAAAAAAAAAGAGAGAGATTCTTTTCTTTCTTTTCTGGTTCACTGCAGCTAGGAAACAGCCCTCACGAAGAAGGATTTTTAAAGAAATGCCACATAATTCAAGGATAGGTCAGGCTACTTAGCTCTGCCCCTATCAACTTTATGATCTGGATTTCTTTTCAGTGCATCTTGTTCACATCCAAAGAGAGTCACCTCAAACCTGAGTTCTAGAAAAACCATAGATTCTGATAAACACTTATGAGGCAGGCTGCTGCCCAGCACCACTGCGATTTATTGATTGATTATAATGGGTAGAAAGTTGGGTTATTTACAGCAGGCTTTCCTGAGCTTTCATTGATGCTGCTAATTCTTGGCAGCCAGAAGGGAGAACTGGCAGGTTTGGTAATCCAAAGAGAGGCACTATGAAGATCTCTCCTCCAAATAGCACCAAAGAGGCAAATGATTTGTGATACTCAGAAGCACTTGTGAATATTCAACTAGTTCAGGATTTAGGTTGAGGTTATTTTGAGAACAAATCACCATAGAAGAAAGTTTCAAAGGGAGAGAAAGTTGGAAATGAGGAAAGGAATTGCTCCCCAGTGTTTGCCGATGTCCTGGGCGAGGCTGTGTCTCTGGAACCCTGAGAGAGCAGAAAGGCATGGCATTTGATGGCGAGTTTAGGTCAATTAAGGCAGAAGACAATCTGTAATTTTCAGGTTGCATAAGATTTACTAGACACTGTCTATTTGATATCATTCACTGGATGGAATTTTAAACTTAAAAAGTAAAGAAATCAATTATTTCTTAAAATATTTTATTTATGTATTTGACACAGAGAGTATGAGGGAGAGAAAGAGAGAGAGAGAGCAAGCACAAGCAGGGGAAATGGCAGGCAGGGGAGAAGCAGGCTTCCCACTGAACAGAGAGCCTGATGCAGGGCTCCATCCCAGGACCCTGGGATCATAACCTGAGCCAAAGGCAGCCATTCAATTGACTGAGCTACCCAAGTGCCCCAAAGAAATCAATTATTAACAAAGAATCTGTCCTATTGGGAGTTGTATCCATTCATGCTGACATATTGTAAGTGAAAACTGTCAGATGTTGGATTAAAACACCTACTGGTGAAGTTTGGGATTGCATCTCATTATGGACTTTTTTCTTTCCTGGAGTCAATATGTTCATTCAATATTTATTAAGCAGCTATTATGTGCCTAGACACCATTCTAAGCACTGAGGATACACTGGTAAATAGTGTTTGACATATTGCCTATTCTAATGGCAAGCAAATCAATTAAGGAGAGACAAATAAGATTATTTCAGATAGTGGTAAATGTTACAAAAATTAAAAACTTGGTAATATAATGGAAAAAAACAGCTGTGGGGTCAAGTGTGAGACTTCTTTACCTAGGATAGTTCAGGAAGACCTGAGATTTGAACTGAGACATTTGAATTGAGACCAGAGTAAGAAAAGGTAAACCATACAGGAATCTAGAGGAACATTTCAGGAAGAAGGGGCATCGATTACAAAGGCCCTTAGATAGGAACCCATATTATGTGTTTGAGAAACAGAGAGGTGGTTGGTGGAACTGAGGAGGAGGGAGCATTAGGTATAAGAAAAGTTCACATCAGAATTAGGACTTTGGGAAACAAGTAGGTGATTTCAAGCAAGTGGAAAGATACTATTTCAAAACCATCCCTCAGGCTGAGATGTGGACCTTATAAGCAAAGTAGACCAGTCAGGAGGCTGGATAGCCAGATAAGCAGAGAGGTGAGGGGCATCTCATACAGAGCCAGAGCTGTGGGTGGAAGAGGTCACTTCTGAGACAGGTAAGAGGATGATTTTAAGGACTTCTAAATTATAGAACTACAGTAGTTGTTCTCACTTATTTTTGAATTGGGGAATTAATATTCCAATTAAGTGCTGTACTAACAGTGAATGCTTAGCATTAAACTCAGCTGTGTCATCAATACTTCTCGCAAACTGATCTCCAATTCTTCCTAACATTAGGTTTGTTTTATTAATAGCACTGTGATTAAGAGTTTAAACTCAAAAATCAAATGGGCCTGTTTTCAAATTTTGGTTCTTTCCTGAGGTGTTTGACAAGTCACTAAGTTTCCTGATTTTCATTTTTATTAACTGAAAAGGGGAGTGATAAAAGTACCAGCATCACAATTGTTGTGGGGCTGAACTGAGATAATGAATGCAGAAAGTCTGGTGCAGGCACATTGCATATTCTTAATGTATATTAATGAATATTCTTAATACTTCTTCTAGGTAGAGAGAGAGAGATGCCTTACTCTTAGAGTCAAATTTCTAAGACAGGCACGTGCCTTGCCTAACTTATATATTCATACAGCAATCGCGAAATTTTCAAGAATGTAGTTTTTAATTTTTCCTCATTTTTAGTTAAGTACAATTGACATAGTAAACTGTACATATTTAAAAGTGATAATTTTTTTTATAATTTGTTTCTATATAAGTATCTACTTATGAAGCTATCACCACAATCAAGATAATGCACATATTTTCTATCCCCAACAGTTTCTTCACGTTTTCTTGTGCTGCCTCCCACCCCTCCCTGCACACCCCCCAACCCCCGTCCCAGGGAAGCACTAATCTGCTTCTGTCACTGGGTTTGCATTTTCTGTAATTTTATATAAATGGAATAACAAATTTTGTATTTTAGTCATTCTAGCTCCTTTTCACTCAACACAATTATTTTGAGATTCGCCCATGATATTTAGGTGTCGATAATCCCCAACAAAACTTGCTTATCCGTAGCTGTTGATGGACATTGAGGTTGTTTCTACTTTTTGACTATTACAAATAAAGCTCCTCTGAGCATTCTGTGCAAGTCTTTGTGGGGACAAATGCTTTCATTGCTCTTGGAGAGCAGACGTAGAAGCATCTAGCTGGATCTTATGGTCCATAGATGATTGACTGTTCAGTAACCGTCAAACTCTTTCCCAAAGTGGTCGTATCATTTTATACTCCCACAACAGCACTGGGAGTTTCCTGTTGTTCCAGAACTTGGTAGGGTCAGTCTTCTAAATTTTAGCCATTCTAACAGGTACATGTAATGGCTTCCCATTGTGCTTTTAATTTCCAGTTTTGTAATGACTAGAGATATTAAGCATCTTTTCATACATTTAGTTCTTCCTCTTCTGAACTCTTGAAATAATTAGTTGATTCTAAATTTCACTAGCTATTATATGCTATTATAAGTAAATAAAGAAGTAGATAAGTGATAGGTAGGTAGATAGATGGATAGATAGGACAGATTTGAGTTCCTATTATGTGCCAGGTATGATTCTAGGTTATAAGAATAGAGCATTGAATAAAACAAACCCCCTACCCTCATGGAGTTTCCATTCAGGCAAGACAGGCAATAAACAATGGCATGTCCTATTAGGTGTGTGTAGATGAGATGAAGAAGAAGAAAGCAGCATGATGTACTGGTAGTGAGGGGCTGGGGTAAAGATGGAACATTTTAAGAGGACCTCAGGTTGTGACTTTCACCACTCCACTGCACGGCCAGGTCCTTGAGGGCTCTTCACAGCACTGCCTCTCTGCAGTATTTCATACTGTGGATTATGCTCAATGCATGTTTGTTAATTAATTATTCTTATTTCAATGCCTTCTTCCACAATGGCAGGGACCATCCCATCTGTCTGTTCCATTCACCACTGAATTTCCCTCACATAGCTCAGGGCCAATAACACAGTAGGCATGTGTTTAATAAATATTAATTAGACCAATGAATGGAGGAAGGAAAAACACAAGCTACATAGGCAGAAAGTGATACACAGAGACGACTCAGCACCAGCATGGAGGCAGGAATCCGGATTTATAGCCACAGTCAGCCGAGGCTGCTTCCGCCAGCTCCCTCCTCTGGTCAGACCCCTGTGCCATGGTTCTTTCCCTCCCGTCTTCCTCTCCCAGACTTTCCTTCCCATCTGTTTGGCACTGATGGGATGCGGGTCCTCATCTCCACCATAGGATTGCCTGGCTCCAGATAAAAATCAATGACCCTGAATCCCTCCTCATGTGGTGTTACTATCCCATTTACCACATTCTGCATAATTAGTGATATCAGAATGGTCCTCCTTCTCCATCCCGAGAGTTTCTTGAGAATAGGTGGAAGACAGTCGTATCAACCTGTGAACCTCTTGGCCCCATTTCAGTATTAGTATTAGGTACAGAAGATCTCTGTAAATATTTATTGTATTAAATTGAATCCTGAGTCCCGCTAAATGATTCAAGATGTCAGTGGAATATCCTTCACCACTCCAGATGGCAGAGGACAAAAAAACATAGCCTGGGCTCCTGAAGCATGAGTGGTTAAAGTTAGACTTAAGGATTTTTTTTTTTTTGTCATCTAAGGTTGTTAAAATTAACCCACACCCATAATTCTATACTTGGCAGTTTTTGAAAAGGGAAAATTTTGACCTGAAATAGTTTTGAATCGATCCAAAGAAGAGACAGAGACATGCATGAGATGACCTTTAAAAGTTGTTTGAAATGGGGGCGCCCAGGTCGCTCAGTCAGTTCAGTGTCAGACTCGGTTTCAGCTCAGGTCATGATCTCTGGGTCTGGGGTCAAACCCCGCATCAGGCTCTGTGCTCAGTGTGGAGTCTGCTTCAGATTTTTTCTCCATCCCCTTCTCGCCCTCCCTCCTTGCTCTCTCTCTCACTCTCTCTCTCTCTCTCAAACAAATCAATACAATCTTCAAAAAAGATGTTGTTTGAAATGTGTTCAAATGGGCCACTAGGTCTTATTTGTAGGCGACGTCTGCCATGAACGAGTTCCAATCCCACGGAGCCACCTGGGGCATTAGAGTCCACTGAGGCCCCTGCTGAGAACCGCAGACCCTGTCTCCTGGTCCCAAAGTGTGTAGCTGCTGCAGAGCTCAGGAATGGTGACCTCTGGCATGGCAGGGAGGAGACAGCTCGGCAGTCTGCCAACCAGAACTCCCTGGAGGGTCCCGAGGAAAACCACCACCCAAGGCACGTTGCCGCCATCACAACCTGTGCGGTGCAGTGTGGAGGAGGTTTATGGTGGCCTTGCCCCGAGCTGTAAAGTTTATTCCTGCACATTAGCCGATCCATTGTCCCCTGCCCTGCTGTCTCTTTCATCTTCTTTAGGTAGGGCTGTCAGGATCCCCTTTCAAAAGTAGACCTCATCAGGGTAAGACAGCTGCATTGGTGGGGGTAGGGAGTGCTCTATCAGCCCTTGAATAAAGGCACTAGTATGACGCCCACTGAACCCTGGTAGGTCCCAGCATTAGTCATTCCCTGCTGTGCTGTGAGAATCTAAATAATCTGAGCATGACTGCCCATGCACTGACTTTGAGGCTGCTATGAACCAGGAAGTAGGATAAAGCATCTTCTCATTGGACGACAAGTGGGGGAAAGGGCGATTGTGTCTCTGTTCATAGTGTTACTTCTAGTAGCACTTGTGTTCCTTCCCAAGTCATGACCCCTGGATCCATGAGGGAATATTTTAATGCAATGAGGGAATAAGATAGAGAAAACAAGATGATGGCAATATTCTTAATCCATAAAACGGGGACAATAATGTCATCTTCTTCATGGCTTTTTGGGAGATTGAAAGGAAAAGGTCCACCTAGAGAGCTCAACACAGAGACTGGCACCAGGGAAGTGAGCTGTAAATGTCACATTGAATCATTATCTACCATAACCATTAGATCCAAAATTCTGGGAAGTCAGTTGGGCATGTAGACAGGGAGGGGGGATGCAAGACTAGAAGTCAAAATAAGACAAGTGAGAACCCGATTCTTGCTGAGAAGCAGTGTAAAGTAGCAGAGAAAGTGCCAACGTGGAGTGCTAGACAAGCCTGCTATGCCAGGGGAATGAAAGGTATGTCAGGAGTGCCCTGCGGAGGGGGTACACAACCCATGGTGATTCTTTTCTCTTTCTTCCTTCTTTTTACCTCCCTGACTTGTTTCTCAACAGGAAATTCTTTCTGTCCAAAAGTATTTCATGATTCATTCATAACGAATTCCACTATTAGAGATTCTTTTTGCAATCGTGACCATCTGGGTGTCCCATCTCAGTTGTGCTGCTTATGAAGCATGTGGCTTTGGGTTTATGACATAACCATATGGTGTCTCAGATTCCTCTCCTAATGGAATGAGGTGTTCGCACCTGTACCAGAGGGTTGTTAGGATAATCAGGTGAGATAATGCATGCAGAGGATGTAGCATACAGTGGCATTCAATAAATGGTATTGTTGGTAAGTGTCCATAAACGTGCTCAGGTATAAGATTGACGGCTGAAGCAATTATACTGGCTGGAATTTGTGCGATTTTTACTAACAAAGAAGAAAAATGCATTGCTTCATCCAAAATGTTGACAAGTGAGCTATAAAAGGAGGAAGATGTGCACATCCCAGAGGAGGAGGGCTGGGGAGGGCATTCAGCTTCTCTGTCTCTATTCCCGAAAATCTCTTTCATTGCCTCTTTTGATGAAATGAAAAACAATCCTACCAACTGACTGAAGAATATGACCGCTTCTCTGGCTTGTTTGTTGCTTCTCACTGAACTCTTGGGAGACATTACACCTGACTCTCCCATACGTGGTCCTCCTTTTGGGTTAGTAGGCTCTTCTCTCCACAACCACACATAGGTGTAGCTTGTGGCAGGAGTTTATGACTTCTGAAATGTTCTAACCTCAGGCCTTATCTGACTGGTATTTACCACAATGCCTCTATTTTATAGATTAAAAATCTTGAAGCTCACAGCTTAGAAAATCAGTAGGTTAAAGCTGTAATGAGAAAATAACACAGAAAGATAGCGAATTTGGGGCTGTTTTCAAACTGCAGTGGATTTTGGGTGTTGTGAGGGTTTTGCTTATTTTTGTTTTGTTTTGTTTTTTGTTTTTGAGTCATGAAAGCTGTTTGTATTTATTGTTCTAAGACAAACAATGCATTTGATATAAAAGTAGCTGGGGACCAGCACTGGTGTGGAATGCATATGGTAACCACCAACACCCACTGAACCTGTATCATACTGAAAAGTAATTATAATTGCAGAAACTATTTTTATTGTGCTCCTACTAAATGCAAGGTTTTAATCACTTAGTCTCTTAGAAGTAAAAGTTGCTGGTACTCTGGCCTTCATTGATGCAGACCGAGAAGGCTTCTTATAATTGGAATGAAGGCAAACAGTTCGGTCTGAGGAACAGTGATTAAATCCAGTTTGCTCCTATAGAAACCCAAGGGCAATCTTGTCACTCTGCTTTGACTCCAGTCTTTCCATTTATGCCTCAGAATGTTCTGTTTTTCTTCTCTGTAGTCTGTCTTTACATTTGCCCATGTCCCTGCCCAGTTGGCTAGCTCTATTGACTGTGCTGTATTCTACACCTTGCCTGTCCCCTCTTGGCTGACCTGACATGCTGAAGTCTGCACTTGGCTTTCTTCCCTGGATTCATGATACCCATGTGTCCTTTCTGCTTTACTAACTGCTCCCCTGTTTCTGACCTCACCAGTGCTTCAGGTCCATCCATCCTTCTTGTCTGGCTCTGGTTCCTGGCCCTTCCTGAACAACCCAGCTATGCTGCTGGGACAGCCCAGTGCTGCCTGTGCTAATTTCCTTATGCTCCTGTCTGAGCAGCTCCAAGTTTTTGTCCCCTTTTTGTGCCCTCACATTACCCATAAAATATGACCACAAGAGAGGCAGACAGTATAACAAGAGTATGATCTGCATTTTGTAGACAGTTAGATGATATTCCAAAATGATGAGGCACCTAGGTCAATCAAACCAAGATCAGTTTCAAGACAGTGTCCATAGGGTGCCTGGGTGGCTCAGTGGGTTAATCCTCTGCCTTCAGCTCAGGTCATGATCTCACAGTCCTGGGATCGAGCCCTGCATCGGGCTCTCTGCTCAGCAGGGAGGCTGCTTCCCCGCCCCCACTGCCAGCCTCTCTGCGTACTTGTGATCTCTGTCTGTCAAATAAATAAATAAAATCTTTAAAAAAAAAAGACAGTGTCTACTTGCCTAACATTCATTCCTGTCTTTCTTGTCTGCCAAGATTCTCAAGATTTGGGAGGATGATCCTGCTGGAACATAGGCAGTGAGCTGCAAAGCAGAGAAAACCACCTGTCAACTTTCTGCCCACTTGTGGACCCTATGACATGACCTGGAAGGGAAAAAAGCAATTCTGTTCTGTTCTAGGTAATGGAGACCATCATGGGGAAAGTCAGCATATCAGTTTCCTAGTATTGAAGTAACAAAGTACCACAGGCTGAGGGGCTTAAGAGAACTGAAATTTGTTGTCTCACAGTTCTAGAGGCTAACAGTCTAAAATCAAGGTGTCAGCAGGTTCGCATTCCCTTAGAGACCTATAGGGGAATCCTTCCTTGCCTCTTCTAGCTTCTGGTCTTACTTGCAATGTTTGGCATTCCTTAGCTTGTAGATTCATCACTGCTCTTCTGTCTTCAGCTGGTGTTCTCCCTTGGTCTCTGTCTTCACCTGGCTCTTTTCTTACAGGGACATCAATCATATTGGGTTAGGGGCCCCCTCTATTCTACTACGACCTCATCTGAACTAATCACCTCTGCAGTGACCTTACGTTCAGTCATTAGGGTTGAAGATGTTCAAGATGTCTTTTTTCGGGAGAGGGGAATCCAATCAATAAAAAAACAACTTATGTTAGAATAAGTTGAATTCCTTGTCAGGAGAAAGGAAGGTCATCCAAAAGACATGGGGACCACAGCACATGGAAAGACACATTCTCTATAAATATGTTTATGAGATTTGCATCGAGAAGCAGATGTTCTGCCTTCTGGGTTTCCTCCTTACAAGGCAGGAGAGGTCTACCATCATCAGCTTCCTCCTGAGGTCCTGGTAGGAAGACTGATGATAACAAGATCCCTGAGCATGTGCCGTCAAGTTGGATGTGCAGGCATTTCATTTGCTCCTTTGCTCCTGGGCAAAACCCTGCATTCAAGCTTTTCTTGATGTCTCACTCACTGGTATACTCTAAGTTTCCAAGATCTAGAAGCCAAGGCTTGGGTTCAATTCTTAGGCCTCCTGCTATCTCAAAATATAATTTGAAACATGGCAAAGACTCATAGAACCTGAGAGTTGAAAAGGAGTTTGAGGTAATGTCATCTTTCTTCTCCCTCAGAGCAGGAAATACTTTTATTACTTTCTTGAAAGTGGTGGTCTAGCTACTCTTTGAACATTTCAAAGACACAGAAGCCACTACATTATAGAGCATCCCATTTCCTTGTAGGTGAGCTTTAATTATTAGAAAGTTCTTGCTTAACCTGAGTCAAACTCTAACTCCTGATTTCAACCACCCTTTGATTAATCTAACTTTTAGCTTCCAGAGTATGCTTTTCAAAGAATGTTCCATTTGGCTCTGGGATTTCTGGGGAGTCCCCCAATCTCTCTCTGTGATGAGAGGAAAAAGCTGTCTCTCTCTCTCTCTGGGAACATTCCTGCTTCAATTTGAGCATCTCTTTCTCCCCCTTTTCCTGCTCATTTCCTTTACATTTCAGTGTTATATTTTTCCTTGTCAGAGGTTTCTATGCAAAAGGAAAAAATAATGTGTAAGATTATTTTGTTCACTTAGGAACTGGTTCTTCAAGTGTTTGAAAGTAGCCATCATTTCCACATGCTAATCCCTTCTTCCCTTCAGAATAAATTTCCCTGGCTCCTTCTACAGGAACTAGACTTTGACTTCCCAATCTGCTAAAGAACGTGCTCATCTGGACCATCTGTTCTCAGTATTATAAACAGTGAGGACGCTTCAACATGAAGGTAGTGCTGAAAATTATATAATGAATGTTCTCATTTGTTTGTGGTTCTCAAATGAAGGGCATGCCCTCTTCAGGTCACTTCTGGTCTAAAAAGTTCTTGTATGTGGAATCCCAACTGCCTAAGACGTGATTGCAGAAAAGCATTTCCTGCTTATGAAGGTTTTCCTTAATTTGATCCTTACCCCATCTCACCCATCACTGGGTTGCAGGAGTGGTCTTTTCTACTGATCTCTACTATGCATCTTTACTGTCATCAGCCTAATGCAGAAACACATTACGTTCATGCTGAAATCCATGAGTGTAACACACCTTACCCTTCAAGTTGTCCTCATTCTACCTTGCAGGTTTCAGGCCTTGAAGGGAAGGACTCTGTAACCACACACACTAGCACAATGCTTGCCTTTATGGGAGCAGGTAACGTGTGCTGAATGAATGAAGGACGCATTCTTCTCCATTCCCTCATTTGTGTCATTCTTGGCTTCTAGTCCATCTTCCCCATCCAGATGGGATCATAAGTAACCTGAGGGGAGATCTGATCCTCTCTACAGTGCTGAACTAGGAGAGCTCTCAGACATGTTGAGCACTGGAGAGTAACAGAATAAGTACCGTTGAGTGATGATCTGACCGTGAGCAGATCAAACAGAGCCATGCCAGTCAGGGATCCATGTGTATGGATGTGCGCTGATTTATCTATTCATTTTTTTTAGACAAAGGTTTGACTCACCATGGTTTCTTGATGCAGCTTCCACCAGCTCAGTCCCTCCCTTCATCCATGCTCAGGTCATGGAAATACTTCACGTAGATGCGACCACGTGCACATTCTTTATGAGCTCTGGTGACTTGGGTTGCACCTTGAAATTGCGAAAGTGAAAGTTTATCTAATGATTTTTAATTAATTTTAATTACTTACATTTTGAATCGTGGCTTAGTATTCTGAATTCCAGACCCTCAGATCACTCTGGGATGCCTGCCAATTTCCTCATTACACACTGGCTCCCCTAACACTATTTGATAATGAAAGACTTTAAAGCAACCCCCAAAATATTCAATATGTAATGGGGAGCCCCTGGGAGACAAGGGTGGGTTATAGCATGGAGTATAGGTAATAGAGCTCACTGTACCTGAATTTATGAAAAGAGATTTTCAGCCAGGGAGCATCCTACTTTTAGCAATGAGGCAGAATTCTTTCTCCATTTGATCTTGCCCATCACATCAGTACCTGAACCCTAATGTAACCTGACACAGTGCTTGTAATGGTTAGATGATAGAAACAATAGCCCCAAAGGAATTATATAGTATTTCCCTCCAAAGGCTTGTAAAGTTAATTTTTTAAAGATTTGTTGGACATAGAAGAGAAAGAAAAGTGGGAGGCACGTGTTCTCTAACAGGAAGCATTTGGGCAAGATACAAGAAAGCACTTTTTGGTTTTAGATGGTGACACACACATACACACACACACACTGGCATAGGCTTCCAAGCAAGGCTGAAAACTCTCTTGGAACAGAGGCCACAACAGTGAGGAAAGCATGTGGTCTTTGACACAAGACCAGTCAGGTTCCAAACACTGAAACTTTTCAGCTGTGGGAATCTGGCAGGTCATTTGGCTCCCAAAAATTCAGTTTTCACTTCAACAACCATTCTTGTTTCACCGGTCAGGGTGACTATTTTATATACTATTTGGCACATATTGGATGCTCAAAAATATTAGTCTTCTCTGTGTTGGTTTGTTCTGGCTGCTGTAACAAGAATGTCATAGACAGAGTGGTTTACAAGCATCAGAAATTCATTTCTCCCTGTTCTCAAGGCCGGGAAATCCAAGATCATGGTACCAGCTTGTTCAGTGTCTGGTGAGAGCTTGCTTCCTAGGTCATAGATGGCTGTCTTCTCCCTATGTCCTCACGAGGCAGGAGGAGTGAAGGAACTCACTGGGGACTTTTTTATAGAGGCACTAATCACATTCATGAGGGTTCCACTTTTATGGTCTCATCACCTCCCCAATCTGCGCACCACCCCCCAGCAAATACTACCATGTTGGGGATTAGGTTTCAACATATGAATGTTGGGGGGACACAAACATTCCATCTCTAACCCCCTCATCCCTTTATCTTATTTAAAAAATAGGGGCATCAAAATACCATCCAGTTTTTTCAAAGAAATGGAAAAAATAATCCTAAAATTTATATGGAACCAGAAAAGACCTCAAATAGCCAAAAGAATATTGAAAATGAAAGCCAAAGTTGGTGGCATCACAATTCCAGACTTCAAGCTCTATTACAAAGCTGTCATCATCAAAACAGCATGGTACTGACACAAAAACAGACACATAGATCAATGGAAGAGAATAGAGAGCCCAGAAATAGACCCTCAACTCTATGGTCAACTAATCTTCGACAAAGCAGGAAAGAATGTCCAATGGAAAAAAGACAGCCTCTTCAATAAATGGTGTTGGGAAAATTGGACAGCCACATGCAGAAAAAATGAAATTGGACCATTTCCTTACACCACACACGAAAATAGACTCAAAATGGTTGTAGGACCTCAATGTGAGAAAGGAATCCATCAAAATCCTTGAGGAGAACACAGGCAGCAGCCTCTTTGACCTCAGCCGCAGCAACTTCTTCCTAGGAACATTGCCAAAGACAAGGGAAGCAAGGGCAAAGATGAACTATTGGGATTTCATCAAGATCAAAACTTTTGCACAGCAAAGGAAACAGTTAACAAACCCAAAAGACAACTGACAGAATGGGAGAAGATATTTGCAAACAACATATCAGATAAATGGCTAGTGTCCAAAATCTATAAAGAACTTAGCAAACTCAACACCCAAAGAACAAATAATCCAATCAAGAAATGGGCAGAAGACATGAACAGACATTTCTGCAAAGAAGACATCCAGATGGCCAACAGACACATGAAAAAGTGCTCCATATCACTTGGCATCAGGGAAATACAAATCAAAACCACAATGAGATATCACTTCACACCAGTCAGAATGGCTAAAATTAACAAGTCAGGAAATGACAGATGCTGGCAAGGATGCGGAGAAAGGAGAACCCTCCTACACTGTTGGTGGGAAAGCAAGATGGTGCAACCACTCTGGAAAACAGCATGGAGGTTCCTCAAAATGTTGAAAATAGAACTACCCTACAACCCAGCAATTGCACTGCTGGGTATTTACCCTAAAGATACAAACGTAGTGATCCGAAGGGGCACATGCACCCAAATGTTTATAGCAGCAATGTCTACAATAGCCAAACTATGGAAAGAACCTAGATGTCCATCAACAGACAAATGGATCAAGAAGATGTGGTATATATACACAATGGAATACTATGCAGCCATCAAAAGAAATGAAATCTTGCCATTTGCGACAACATGGATGGAACCAGAGGGTATCATGCTTAGCGAAATAAGTCAATTGGAAAAAGACAACTATCATATGATCTCCCTGATATGAGGAAGTGGAGATGCAACATGGGAGGTTAAGGGGGTAGGAGAAGAATAAATGAAACAAGATGGGATTGGGAGGGAGACAAACCATAAGTGACTCTTAATCTCACAAAACACACTGTGGGTTGCTGGGGGGAGGGGGGGTTAGGAGAAGGGGGTAGGGGTTATGGACATTGGGGAGGGTATATGCTATGGTAAGTACTGTGAAGTGTGTAAACCTGGCGATTCACATACCTGTACCCCTGGGGATAAAAATATATTATATGTTTATAAAAAATTTTAAAAAATAGAGGCAACTTTTGCTTGTTTGAGATTGGACAGGGCAGCTTTCCTTGGAGGCTGGAGAGCATAAAATGATTCCTGAGGTTCTTTTTAGCCCTGAAATGTTATAGGGTGATGTGATAAACTAACAGGTATCATTTCTGTCTCCCCTTTGACATTGGCTACAGAGGAAAGCAGTAGAGGAAAGCGTTCTATCTATTGCAACAGGTTAGACCCATAGATGATAACTGAAAGTCCTGGTTTCCTACAGATTCTTTAAATAGGAGTGGATGTTCCTGGTGCTGGTGCTGGCGACTAGCCTGACCCAGGAGCCAATTCCTGGACTCATCAGGCTCATGCAAGATGCGCAGACTCAGACCATGCAACTTCCAGCTATTGCTGGGATCCTCAGCCTACTGTCAGTGCTCAAATGGGAGAGGGGGCCAGATTCCGCCATTGTGTGAGAGATATGGCTCCCCAAGATCTAGCTGCTCATGCTTATTTAAAGGATTTAGTAACACTACTTTTTGAGGCAGCAGCTAAATTTTACTCCAGATCCAGATGTTTATCAAGGTTATTTATTGGTCATCATCTAAGATATTTCCATTTCTCTCTCTTTCTCTACTCACTTTTTCTTAACTGACTGCTTTTCCCACTTTTCATATATATGTGTATGTGTATCATACATATGTATATATATATATATATTCTCCCCCCTCCTCGGTTAACAACTGGGATTTGCAATTTGAAGTCTCTGTCAGGAGTTTTGAAGTGGAAATTAGTTTAGGCGATTTGAAATTAGTATCAAGGGAAAGAAATTTTAAGAATTATATGAGTTCACCGAAGTCAAGGATATTTGATGTTAGCAGTGCTCTTTTCCTGGACCAACTCCTTTTGAATAGATTGAAGTAGGTCTGATGGATGCCCCCACCCAGGGATGTTGGAAGTGAAGGGGAAATTGGCAGAGGTGAGTCAAGTGGGAAGTTGCCTATCTCTTTTCTGTCCACAGTCTGTGCATAATTTATAGCATGGAGATTATATACAATCTCTTATTCATGAGCTTTTAAACAGACTGGTTATTACTGTTGGCCCATTGAAAGGAGATTACTTGTACATTCTCCCCTCAGTTGCCCAGAAAGGACACAATGAGAGGCACAGATATTCTCAGATCCCTGAAAAGGCAAACCATCAGTTCCTCCAAAGTCCTTAACGTTGAACCCTTGCTAAGCTGCCGCATATCCACTTTTGAAAAGACCTTTTTTTGCCAAAATGGGCTCCATAGTCCACAGACGTTATGTAAGTGTCAGTCCTAGAGTAAGGAGGGCTGAGGGAGGAAGGCGTGAAGAGAGGGAGAGAAAATATACTGGCTCGGAGGAAAGATAAATTTGAAGGAATGAAATCTATCTATTTTCTCCCTCTTGGCAATTGGGATTAAACAGAACTATCAGTGGGGTTGGGAAGGCAGACAGGGCGCTAAGTTTCAATTCTCTTCTTCCCTCTTCCCTCTTCCCACCATATCTCCTACGTCCTCATACATATCAGAAGATGATGCAAGTGTCTCCAATCATTGAGATGAATTCTCACTGGTGTTTGAAATAAGGGCTCAGTCTTAGTGCGTGTGCTTAGGTTTGTTGTGCCACTACAGCAGATGAGGAAGGAAGCTCAGACGGGAGGGTGGTCAAAGCAAGAGGACCAGCCTGGGTGGCGGGAACTGCCACCTGAGGTGGGTTCATTGTCATCTTGCAAGGGCTTGCAGAGGAGGCCATGGAGGCTGACCTCTCTTCTCTTCCCAATTGTTCGGAAAGTCAGGCAATCCTTGGGCAGCCTGCATCAAATTCACGCCCATGTCATCCTGCCCAAAGGCCTGGCCCTGAAGTATTTGGTGTTCAGTGCTCAAGAGTAAGAGCCAGGAGGGTCTGGTTTAGCCCATTCACGTGGGCCTTTCATTTCTGACACCCATTTCATGCTTCTTTCACTAAAGTTTGGGAGCCAGCCGAAGCCAGTTCACAACACCTTAGAGAAGAGAACTGTGCTTCTCTGAAATTGAGAACAGGGATTTTCATAGCTTTGGCCCCCCTGAGCTCCTGGGTGGCCACGTGCGACCCACATGCTGAGCTTTGGCTCTCCGTCAGTGTCTGCGAATTAGCTGTGTGTGGATTAGCAACATCTCTCTCTAGACCCAGGGGTTCTCTTTGTTTGTTCATCCACTGAATTTGTTCTCTCTTTACCTTTTGTTCTTTTTTTTTTTTAATTTAAGTTAAAAAAAAAAAAAAGAATTTTAAATGAGTAAGGCAGTGAGATGCCGGAGCTGTGGCTTCTATGCCTTCTGGAGTAAGGATGGGATTCAAACACGTTTCAGAGGCTCTATTCAGGAGGCTCCCCGGGAACCTCACCAGGAGAGACAGCAATAGAAACCGGGAGATCACAGGGGAAGCCACTACAGAGCTGTGTTCAGAGAATCCCCACCACATCCCTTTCTTCCCTTCCTATCCAGCTCCCTGTGGGGCTGGAGGAGCTCCTATGAAGAGCCTTGCACTTGAATGAAAAGCCAAGAAAGCGATACAATGGCAAGTGTGGCGGAGACCCCAGCAAATGGGGTGCGGCGCTGCGCTAATGAAGTGATGAAGACAGCAAATTGGGCTGCCCTGGTGCCTTTGGGAACAGGGTCTGCGTTCCAGCCCTCCCGCTCCCGGCGACTCCACCATCAGCCCCTGCTCCAGGGTGGGTCTGAGCTCTGCCAGGAGGGATCAGTCCTGGTTCATGGTCTCCTAGGCTGACAGACACTCTCGTCCGAGGCTCCACTCTTGCACAGCAGAGAGGGGTGATGTGTGGAAATAGCACTGAATTTAGAATCGGGAACCCCAGAGTCTAGTCCTTGCTCACCTTATTTCTGGTTGTAGCCTGGTTTGTAGTTCCCTCTGCGAAATGGGTTAACAGGACTTCTTATGTCACAGGACTGTTGAATGCAAGTGACACTAATGGATATGTTTTCTAAATTGTAGTGGCCCTAATTATTCCATGGTGACTATTCCTAACTAAGCTGAAAGCTTTCAGAAAAAGGCAGGTTAAAAGGGCTGAGAAAAGGAGAGAAGGGAGTCAATTAATAATGTGACAAAGTCCTTTTTCTTATTGTGAGTATCAACCAGCCACAATTGCACATCGTTTCTTAAAAGTAAATCCTTGTTCTTTCTCGTCTCCTCACCTTTCTGTTCTCACTCTTGTCTTCTATTATTATTCTACCCAGCATGTGAAAGGAAGATGAACTCACAAGGGAAGAATCGCTTGGTTGTGATATGGTGGGGTAGCAGGGGCTCCGCGTGGGTATGGGTTAAATGGAAGGTCTACATCAAGTGGCCCAGAAAGAAGTCTGGGCTGGATGAAGCCCCCAGGCACTCTCCTGCATGCTGATAATCTGTTTGTCCTCATCGGAGAGGTGGCCTGCCTCTCAGGGACTCTCAAGTCTCTCCTCTGACCCCTGGCTTTACAGGCTCAAACTTGGCAAATGGACTTAACTGATGGAGTTTCTGCAGTTCTCTGAACACTCAGAGCTCTCAGAGAAACAGAGAAATTCCATCTCTCACAGCTTTTTGCTCATAGTGGTTATATCTCCTTCTCCCCAGAAGCTCCACTCCAAGTCTCATCACAACGTGTCTACCCCTAGGCTAATGAATCCATCTTTCCTTCTGCTTGTTCTCGACTCTATTTGGTGGTGTTGATACCGTTAACCTTGTCAGAGTGGTTCAACAGGAAAGTCTTGTGTTTCTTTCCTTCACAGACTCTGAGAGTCTTTATTTCTCTCCGAAGGCATTAACTTTCTCAGTCTCAGAGGTGTCCACCCTCTCATTTACAGAATAATCTAAGAAAATCCAGCCACAGCTAATGTGAGAAGAGACCATCAGGATTTTCAACAGTCCCCGGATGTCCAACCCCAGTTTCTTCACACACAAAAGGTGGGATGAAATGACAGCGACAGCCCTGCCATTCTGCTGCAGTCTGGCATTCTCAGATTAATGGAGATGGCTCAGTATAGTAGCATTTCTGATGAGGAAAGGATGGTAAGGAGAAAAGCTGATACCTTTCCTGGGCTGGACCAGCATCTTGGGGAGGAAGAAGAGGTGTGCTAATTTAAATAGGACCCTTCAGTGAGAGGCCAACCCTGACTCAGACTAAATGCATCAAACTGACCACTTAGGTTCTTAAACCATGAAACTGGAGTTACCATTCCATGGCTGCCATCATCAGCTCTGGAACCATACTTCTGTTACCTCCTATGATTAAAACATGACTTCAGCCTTGTTCCCAAGACCAGAGCACAGTCTCATGCCCTTACTTTAGTGACATGTTTCTATATTGTTCCATAAAGCTACAATCTCTTTTGGTAACTATACTGGGTTGAATAGTATCTCTCCTTGCCCCCCACTCCCCTAGTCCCAAATTTGTGTCCACCCAGAACCTTGGACCTTATCTGGAAATAGGGTCACTGCAGATATAATAAGTAAACAAAATGAAGTCATACTGGATTAGATTTGACCCTAATCCAGTGAGTTCTGCCTGCATAAGAAGAGAAAACAGAGACACAGATACACACAGGGAGAACGTTATGTGATCATGGAGGCAGAGATTGGAGTAATATAGCCATAAACCAAGCAACACCAAGAATTGTCAGCAACCACCAGAAGCTAGGAGAGAGACATGGAACAGATTTTCTCTCAGAGCTTCCAGAAGGAACCAATCCTGCTAATAACCAGATTTCAGGCTTCCAACCTTCTGAATGGTGAAATACTGAATCTCTATACTTTCAAGTCACCCAGTTCATGGTACTTGGTTATGGCAGCTTTAGAAAAGTCATGTAGAAACCTACTCCATGGTTGCCCTTCCTCTTATCAATTCCCCTTCCACTCTGCAGCCACCAGGACAGGAGTGCTGATTCCCAAACCCACCCCATGACAGCAACCTTCCTACTAGCTCTGGCAATGTGACCAAAGCCTTCCAGCTCTCACCCCTCACCATCTGTCTTCCCTGCTGATAAGAAATTACCTGCCTGGAGCTCATTCTAATGCCTGCCCAGAACACTCCACTGTTACGTCCTGTGACAGGTAGTCAAAACCTTCTTGCTCTCCTCACTGACACCATTTGATAGTCTGGACTCCCACCTGCCGTCTGGATATGCCCTCTGGCCACCACCAGCCATCCCCCTGGCTGCGGCTGGGTCTATCTTCACAATGATTACCGCACCCCCCCTGTGTTGAGAAGGGTCTCTTCTAGGTCTGATTCCAGTCGATTCTACCCCATTTCTGTTAGTTAACATTTTGTGCCTGGCTATGCTACCAGGTGAGGCAGGAAAGTTGGGGTTTGAATCCTCTGAACCCTTGTCCCTCCTTCAGAAAGCATTGTTTGACTCCTGCTTCCACCTGCCTTCCATTCTATTTACCATGCAGTAAGCAGAGCCCTTCTATCTGCTGGGCACTTGGCACCATTTAGATTCTCCAATGTGCTGGCAAAAGATTCTGTCTTTCTATGAGGAGCTTCTTTTGTTCTCTCATCCTTTGACTTTCTTTTTTCTTCCTTTTTCTTTCTTCTGAAACAAAACAAAGGAATTTTAAATGAGCCAATTCTCTGCTTGCAAAAGTGGTCTTATCCATATCTTGGTAAGTAATTAGTAGCATCAGAATCTTGACTGAGCACATTTTTTTTTCCTGCTTCCCATTTCACCCCTTAACCCACACAGCCTAAAAGCTATAATCTCCAAAATCAGAGCAAAAAGGCACTTCAGCTGTTTTTTCAATGCACAGAAAATGAGAGAAAAAGACACACACGTACACCCTGATCACAGTTAGGAGGAATAGATGCCACGGGCAGCCACAAGAAGCCTGTCTGGGTGAGCACCATAGAAATCTGCAAAGGAGAGATGCAGGAGACCCACTCAGGCTATCTGTGACACTGTCAGCAAGGAAGGGAAATACCTAACTTTGGAGATGTGCCACCAGGAGGAACATGGAGTATTTATGGAGCATTCCTCTTGTATTTAGAGGTGTGTCAGATCACAACGTCGTAGAGCTGGAGGACCTCTCACCTGAAACATGAGAAGGTCGAGCCCAGAGAGACATGGAACAGATTTTGCCTCTTTAAGCCACAAGCTATCAAATATGGCCACTCACATCTAGAAATACTTTCAATGCTGAATCAGAGTCTGTGAATTCCTGGAGTGAAAAAGAAGAAGAAGGAGAAGGAGAACAAGAAGAAGAACAAGAAGAAGCAGAAGGAGGAGATGAAGAAGTTCATGAGGTTGCTTTTTTGTTAATATCAATAGGTGGGTCTTAAGGATTTCTGGTCATTTTGATCACTTACTAACTGCGTTTCAGGTTTTCTAGTGATACGTTGCATTTGCAAAGTCTGCCCTACCCACAGGCCTAGAGGGTCATAAGATGGACCCTTCATCTCTCCTTTGTCCTTCTTTGTCTTATATTTATAAGATAATGTTTATTTATACATTTATACTCAGGTAATGTTTATTTATACACTACATATAATAAAGGGAGATTTGTTGATGATTTAGGGTTGCCAGAAACCATGCTATCTATGATCTTTGCATGATTTAGGAGAAAGTGCAAATTGCCCCCCTATCTCCTTGGATCCTTCGCTGTTTACCAATTGTGTGCAAACAATTTCAGGTATGCTTCTGATTCCACAAAGCAGATGCCGAGTCCTTGTCAAATAGCTACCGTCAGGCTTCAGAACCTTTTTTTCTTGCAGAGGACCAGAAGTTCTTGGGAATTTATATCTCTTAGGGGGCAGCCCTTAATAACTGATGAGTTTGAGGAGATAGGCAATGCATGTGAATTCTAGCTCAGGAGGACTCTTGGTTTGCAACTGTCGGCAGTGTTCCCTTGTGGGACTGAGCTATGGAAGTTTGCTTACTATCAAAGTTTCTTAACTCATTTTGCTTCCTAGGTTCCACTTTCCTGCTTTCCTACTGGTTTTGCCTGGGAGCACCATGCAGTAAGTCACTTGCACACAAATTATCATCTCAGGGTCTATTTTTAGGGACAAGAACCTAAAACACAGGATTTTCTTATTTCAAGCTCCCAGTGGACCCATGAGGCAAGTTTCCAGAGATAAAACAAATGAATCTCAGAGTGATAGAGCCAGATTTCTTGTCCAGTGTCCCTAACAGTGGGGTTAGCCCTCCAGTGTTCCTACTTCCCTGGTTCAGGCCCTGGGTGTGGTGACCAATCTTGCAAACCATGTTTTGCCTGGATATCTGAGGCCAAGATCATCTGTTAAGCTTTTGACAGGTATTGCCAGCCTGTCCACTAGGGAATCCACTAACTTTTTGCTCACTTCTCTGTTTTCCGAGTTTCCTGACTCTGTACACTTTCTCAAATCACATACAACCATCCCCTATGACCCCGATGAATGATTAAGACTCCAAATGGATATAGATAACCTATGTAATCTTCAAAATCTTGAATCCACATACACGTGGCCCCTAGAGGGAGAGACTAATGCCCTTGGTACTCCAAGTGTGGTCCATGGACCAATGGCATTGGTGTCACCTGGCAGCCTGTTAGAATTGTGGAATCTCAGGCACCACGCCAGACCCTACTGAAACAGAATCTGCATTTTAACAACATCCCTTGAGAGATCTGAATGCCTTGAATATTAAAGCTTCACTCCAAGAAGCCAGTGATTTGGATTCTAGACCAGTCTCCTAGCTCACCACCCTCTCTGGCATAAACTCCCTGCATCAATTTGGCCAGAACCATGCTGTTTGCGTCTATTCATTTGATTTGTTAATCTCTCTCATAGCTAAGGAATCCAGTTTCTCCTCTTACATCCATTTCCTTCGAAATCAATTTGAAATGATTTTTCCTGGACAAAAATGGACTTTCACCTTGGGTGGGAACATAATAGCTATTTACCTAAAAGACAGATAAGTTACCTCTACTCTTACTACAGAGGATACAGCTTATAGGAGAAACCAAAGTAATAGGCTTAAGATAAGTTTGGCTTCCAGCTTGAATGAAAAATACCTAGTGCCTTGACTAGAGGGATGTATTCTGAGGAAAAAGCCAAAATCATGTGTCCTTCAATGTCAAATCATTTGTGAAAGGCAGCTCGTTGATATTCATCTGCATGGAGGAGAGGCGGAGATTGCTGCATTCAGCTCTTCTCTGTGAGAGCTCTGAAGAGGCACCTGGTTGGAAACACAAACCTTCTCTGTGGGAAAGAGAGAAATTGGTGGGAAAACAGAAGGAAGTCATGAGGCGGTTGCTCCGGAGGTTTATTTTGTAATCTTTATAGACAGTTTTATTAAAAAGCCTTCCAGCCATAATAGGGCTGTGAGTGAAGTTTGTCTAGCAAAGAAATAATTTGGTGGATTGCTGGTTCAGTGTGCTGGGCATGAGCTATTGCAACTGTGAGGGTATCTGAAGGCATGGGGATTACTCCAGGTCTTCCTCATGGAAAAATACCAATGGCTATGGTTTCTTCTCATGGTCTGCAGCTCCTTTGAAGACTATGGGAGATTCAGTATGACTGTCGCTGTCTTGGTTTCCTTGCTACTCATTCAGTGTTTCCTTCATTCCCAGGACATCCTTTTTCATTCTTCCTTCTTTGACCTCAAGCTGGTGAAAGGAAGAGATTCCCAGTGTATATCAAAGATTTTTTTTTTTAATTTTTAAAAAATCATGAGCAGGTAGGTTGACTAGCTTTTCCTATACATTGTATATCTGGAGTCTATTGTCTAGAACAGGACTCAGCAGAGTATCTGAAGGACAAGAAAGTAAACAATTTAGAAACCATAGGGTCTCTGTTGTAACTACTCATCTCTCCTATGAAAAACAGAAAGTAGCCATTGAAAAGATAGAAATGAATAAGTAGCTGTGTTCCAATGAACCTTTCTTTACAAAAATAGGTGGAGGACGAACTACACCTGAGCTAGTCTAGTGAGACACCATGATTCTTTCCATCACCATGCCCATCCTGGTCGGGGCCACCCTATTCCTTGGGAGTGAGATAGTCGTTTTCTTTTCCTTTCATACTCGCCACCAGCTAATCCATTCTCCTCAGGGTAGAGTGAACTTTAAAACATAGGTTAGAACGTGTTTGTTAAGACCCTCTGGTATGTTTCCCTTTCACAAAACTGTGTTCTGCCATCCGCTCAGACATCCTCCATTCCCTACCATCATCTCTTTTGTCTATACAATCCACGTCTCTGTCACATTGCCTTTCTTTCAGTTCCTCAGACACCCCAACCTCTTTTCCACCTTAGGGATTCCCAAATGTGGTGTTCTGTCTGAAATGCTGTTCTCCTCACACTGCCTGGATAACCTTGCTCTTCCTCTAGGTTCTAGAGTTGATATCATGTCCCCAGACTAACCCCAAATTTAAGAAAGTCCTCCTTGTTATCCTCTCTTTTTTTCTTTTTCCAAGACACTTTGTATAATCTGTAATTATCAGTGCACTTACTTGTTCACTGCAAGTCTCCACAGGCAAGAGTGAACTCTGGGATGGCAGAGACAATGTGTTGAGCACCATGTCCTCGGTGCCTGCACCAGAGTCTACACAGGGTAGGAACAGACTCTAGATTTTTAACAAAAAGATAATGTGGTGAATGTGTAAATTAAATGATCGTGTGTGGTTATAAAGAGTTCCTCTGGGTGGAACAGAACAGGTTGCAAGGACGACGCCAGGACAATCCCACGTGTTCTGAGGAAAAGAATGGGCCAGCAGGAAGAGCCAGGTGAAGACTTAGACAGAACCTGTGTAAGAACAAAGGAGTTAGCAAGAAGCAAGTGTAATTGAGCAAATGGAAGACGCTTGAAGACAGAAACCAGATTCTCTATTTTTGTGCCAGCACAAGACAGGAATGGGGCATGTCTAAAGTCAGAATATAAATCCAGCAATGGAAAAAGAAGATCGTTTCCTCAGTGACTGTGACCATCAACTGCTAGGTGTTTCTAGATTCCCCTGTAATGAGTGTTTTATCTGCCCATCTAGAGGATGACCATCTCAAGGGAGCTTTACGTCATGTTCATTTTTACGTCTTCCATATTATGGAATAGGGCTCTGCATGTGGAAAGTCCTCAGCAAAACATTTTTGGTCGAATGAGTAACCTCACATGACTTACTCTGCTATGAACACTAGCCCTACTCTTGTTTTAGAACAAATGCTCTTATGCAGTGGCCCTCAAAGTAGCAAAAGCAGGCACAAAGCCCTGGAATTTTCCCATAAGCTGAGAGTCCAACTGGAATCTAGGTATAGATTTGAAAGTGGAGAACCTCCAAGATTTCAGAAACAGAAAGGGATTGAATTCACCTCAGTGTCTTCCCCACACTGCCTCCTTTGGAGAGGGAGGGGAGGATGTCACAATAGATGAGGTGAGGCCCAGAGACCAAGAGACAGACAGAGACCAAGGCGGGGTGGGGGGGAAGGGGCAAAGAAACAACATATTCCAATTCCCTGAGCTGTCAATCCTACACCTTTCACCCCACATCAAATTCTCTTCCAATTCTTCCTCTTAAATTGCAATCCAAAACACACTGCAGATGTGATATCATTTTCTCTGATAACTGGACCCTCTGAGTTAATGACTTTCCTTCCTTCCAGCAGGGAAACAATTTCGTTTTGCTTAATGTAATAATCTATTGTAGTCCCCTCCGTTCACCGCTATGACCTGAGCCCGGGTTTCCAAGGAGCTCAGCCTCTCCCACCCAGCCGCACCGGGAGAATTGTTTTTGGTACTATTCTACTTTGTGAATCGTGGAGCCATGGTTGGCCCCAGTTCAGCTGGTGACCTCTGGTGACAACATCCAGGAGATGCCAGGAGACAACACCAGACAGTACAAAAACGATCACATGTGCCTGGGAAGGCAACAGAACCACCTCATGCGGCAGTGTGGCCCACCAGAGGTCCCTGGAGGGAGTCTCAGAGGCCAGAATCTGGGAGACGTGAGCAGCCCGGATCTGCCACCTGCCTCTCCCTGAGTTACAGGTGGACTCTGGGGCCCACTTTCCCTTCAGTGATTGGACTTGCCGTGATGGGCCCTGGCAGTGCGGACGCTACGTGAGTGGAGGCCTTGGAGCTGAGTGGGGAGAAGCAGCTCAGAGAGAGAGCGGGAGCTCCTGTGCCAAAACCTTCCCGAAACCAGAGACAGGCTTCACGGCTCCCCGACTGCTGACTCAGACGAAGGCGCTATGCCTTCTCCAACAGAGCTGACGAATGGGAGGGAGGCTAATTTGGTGCTGTTTGTTTCTCATTTCCAAGCCCTCATTAAAATAATCTGCTCTGATTGTCTAGGGAAGTTATTTTTCGCGCCTCCTTTCCCTTCACTGTATCAGTGCCGTTTCAGAGGCAGCAGATTTCCGGGCGGAGGGGTCCAGACAGCTCTGTGCAGACTCCGGGCTGGGGACAGGGGGGAGGCAGTGGGGGCTCACAGATCTCTGGGAACAGAGCCAGATCTCTTGGCAGCCGGTAAGGTGGGAATCCTAGACCCTCCACTGTCCGCTGGACTGGGTCCCTGAAAAGCATTCGACTCCTGGCATTGAGGGAGTCCACCTCCCTTGAAAATTCCTTTGATCAGAGAGTAAAAATGAAGGGAAATCTCAGTTCTGAGTAGTATAATTGGAAGAGGATTCTCTAGGGAGAGAATGGAAAAAGCCCAAAATAGATTTCAGAATTTTGATTCTCTTGGACACCCACACGTGACATGGTTTTAGCACACACTGAGATGACTTAAAAAAAAAAAAAAAAGCTGTTCATTTAATCATTGTTTGCTGAGCACTTATTATGTGATAACCAGTGCAGATGGTGATGGGGATACAGAGATGAGTAGTAGAATATGGGCCTATCTCCTTGTCCGTGTCTAATTGCTTTCTCTCTCATCTGCTTCTAGGAACTCAGGATGTTTTACTCTACAAATCAGCTTCCACTACCACCCGGAGTCCTTCACATCCTCCTAGTGCATCTAAGACTTTCCCTCTAGGCTTTATCTTGACTCATGCCTCTGGCCCTCTTCACCTCCCAGCAACTTGGATAGAAATTTGTTAGCTCAGATTTTGCTGTTCCAAATCACATCTCTGATGCTTGCCTCTTAGCTACTGCCCAGCCAGGCCAGCCTCACTCCCACACTCCTTGAGTGGGGCCATTAAACACCAGCTCTGGAGGGGATTAGATTCAGGTGGGGGCACAGAACTCCTACGCATGCAAGGGTCATTGAAACTGACGGGACAGCCCATGGCCCAACAGAGGGCCTGCTCCTGTCCTTCACCACTCTGAGCCACAGCTTTATTCCCAACCATCCAATCCTACCTGAAGATGCAAAACCAGTGAGGTTCTCTCGCCCCAGCCAGATGGCCCAGACCACAGCAGCGGCCTCCTTTGCTGGCTTTTATCGAGACCTAGTAACACACTTTGTCTCTGGGTCCTATTTTAGGGCAAGAATAATTTTACTGCTGTTTATTATAATTCATGATGATGATGATTGTTAAACTATCTTTTATTACTATAAACTGCCACCTACTATGTGCCAAGTAGTATTCTAGGCAGTGAAACACAAAAGTCAATAAGACACAGTCACTGCCTTCAAAGAATCTACTCAAAAAAAAAAAAAAAAAAAAGAAAAGAAAAAGAAAAAGAAAACAAAAGAAAAGAAAAGGAAAGCTCCTTTAATTTTTGACTGTACCCAAAGAGTTTTTATACATGTAGGGTAGAGATTAATAAAAATGTCTTCTTTCCCCAACATCTTTAATCTTTATTCTGTTGTCTACATTGCACTGATGTGCCCCTCGCTTTCCCCCTTCCCAGCCCCCACCTGCTCCCTCTTATCCCAAAGCAGAAATGCCTCTTGCATTCAAGTGTATTTGCATGGTCTTCAGGCACTTCATGTTTCCACAATCAACATATTTTAAAGTCTTGGGAAAGGTTTTTAATTGGCTGAAATGCTGATTGCCATAACAACTGGCTAATGAACCATCTGGTAGCACATGTAATATTTATTTATGAATTAAACTGCCATGCACTATAAAGTCTAGTTTCTTCTCAAGGACAGCATGGGGGCCACCTTTGGAGAATGCACGTTCTCTGGAGGGGTTCACTTAATGGGTCTCCAAAAATGGAAGAGGGATGCAAAAGGGGGAAATGACTCTTGGTACCAGGACAGGCATGTTTTCATGTCAAGTGGAAAACCCAGCAATCATACAAAATGGGCAGGAAGACGCAGCAGGGAGGGGACAGTATGGGGCTCCAGAGCCTGCGAGCTTACTCTTCCTATTACTCTGCACTTTCAGAGTATAAAAAACTCTCAACAGGAATTTGTTCCTCCTGAATTTCAGCAACTATGCCAGTCTCTAGTTGGGGTTATCAGGCCAGAAACTGGAGACGCTGAAAATATGGGAAGTGGTAATAGTCATATAGAGTAAGAATTGAGGAGCTGATCTTAAAGTTTCTATTTTGAAGCGGGTACCTGTCACTATGACTTTCTAATCTAGGGTCTTATTTTAGGGAGAAACACTCTGAGTATCTGATTAGAGTGGTGTACCTTTCCTAGAAAAATAAAGGTACACACACATATTCATGCAAAATGTAATTATCCCTACCCACTTGCCTAGACTCCAATTCCAGGATTTGAAAATGCCAGGTTCAGACTCCTGGGTCTTCCCTATGAGTGTTTTCAATATCCACAGGCAATCAAATGATAAGGCCAGAACTTTTTTTTTTTTTTCCCCATACCCATTAGATGACATATCAATCCAAGAGGAAGGGAGCAAGCAGGAGTCCAGCACCATGACTCACCAGGTCAGAGGAAACATTCAGTAAATATTAGCGTTGAAGGTTGAGCAGGTCCAATAGATAGTAACTTTTTTTCTTCACCTGATTTTTAAACCAATTAAAGGACAGACTGGAGGCAGGAAAATGGAAACCAAAGGTGAGTTTTCAAAATTTATTATTATAGCGTTGTTGGAATATGTGACTTAGGTTTCCTACGATTGAACTCCAGAATCATAGACTTATCTTCTAGACACAGAATATTCTGGAGACTGGCCTTTTCCATAGACGAGACCCCTGGAATGCACACTCTTATAGGAAGGTGGATTCCAAAGCGGAGGGATGGAGAAGGGGGCTGAAGAGTGTTAGGCGAGAGGACATCACTTCCAAGAAAGAACATCAGGAATGGAAAGCAAGTGTTGTCTTGCAGCCAATCGCTTTTCTCCCAATTTCCCTACCCTTTCAGGGGAAATCCAAGGCAGTTTCTCCTTGCAAAGGTTCAGGACTTAGAAGCTGGGAAGCCGTAGGTGTGTCAGGAGCGTGGAATTTGGAGGCAGACAGACCTGCACTCAGACCCTCACTCTACCCCTCATTAGCACTGTGACCTTGAACAGTGAATTCCTCCCAGCCTTGGTGTCTTCATGGGCAAAATCTTGTGCAGATAAAATCTGTAAATATTTTTGTATCAGGAAGGGACTAAAATGGTCATTTATCTTCTGTCCCTAGTGAAGGTCAAAGAGGGAGGAAATGGATTTTAAAAACAAAGCTTTTGGAAAAGGGGAAGGAGGGCAGAAGAGCCAAAACAATGTTGGGAGGAACTGAACTGTTCCCAGGATCAGGGCATGAGGGGAATTTTGCAGCTTTGAGGTTCGGGAGCTGACCCTAACGATTCTTAGTACAAGACATTAGGAGAATGACTGAGGTTTGTGCGCGCGCGCGCGCACACACACACACACACACACACACACACACACACCCCACAACAGAAGTCAGTGCACTGGGGAAATGTAATCAAACCACATGGACCATCAAGGTCTCTCTCCCTTTTGTGCTGAGGCGGTTTCTGACGGTGTGTGGCTTTTGGAGTTTGTTTGTTCACTGGTTTCTCGTTGTGTTTGCTCTAGGCAACACTTGAAAGAGTATAAACAAAAAGGGGAGAAAAAAGTCCCTACTCTGTGGGCTGCCTTGCAATGACCCAACAGGCCTCCACCAAACCAGACAGCAAAAGGTTCTGATCTCTTCAGGCTCTTCTTTCTCCCTAGCTTCTCCCCTCCCTCCCTCCCTCTCTCTATTCCTTCTTTCCTTCCTTCCTTCTCTTACTTTCTGTCCTTCACATTCTCTTCTTGTCTTTATGTCTTCTTCTCTTTTCTTCTCTACACACGTGCAACACACCCCATACGCCCAAGTAAAACTGAACAAGAAGAAACATACAAATTAGATGTCCTCTGGCTGTCCCAGGGGGCCAGCCTCTTACCCTGTGTATTCTTCCCTCTTTGCTGTCAGCAAAAATCTCTTCCTCAGCCCCCCGCCGAATCACACACCTCGTCTGGTAACTACTGGCAGAGGCACTAAAAACATGTAATTTCTTAAAGATAGTCCTGGGTATTTGGTATATGTACCAATCAGCAGAGAGAACCTCCTCTATGATTTCAAGGGGATGAGGCCTCAGTTTGATGGATATCAGATATATTTTTAGTTTGCAGTGGGGGAAGGGTAATGTAGGGGGAACCAGGAAAGAATGGAGAAAGCCCAACCCTATTTCATTAACTCCCCATGAATATGCAAAAGAGGACTAATTGCCCTCTTCAAAAACTAATCATTCTGAATTTTACAAGCTGAATTATAAAAACTGACACACACTTATTTTTCTCTTTTATTATATTTGTAAGCATTACTCCTTCTGCAAAGAAAATCAAATCCTATTTTTATCAGGTGCTGTCATCTCCCGTTTTCTCGCTCCCGACCCCGGTTCTCCCCTCCCCTTTTGCTGAATGCTGCAGCATTGCCATGTGTATTAATTGCCCTGTGAAATGCACTTGAAGTCATTAGAATTCCCCATTCAAAACTATTATCTTGTACCATTATGCCTTTGCATTATATTTATTTAAATGTGCCTCTTCTGAATTAGCTCATTTTTAACAGCTAGCCATGCCTGAAATATTGTTCCCATCCAAGCTGCTCTCATATCATTTTTCTCTCCTCTGTGGAAGAGACGTGCGCACTCCAGCCTCCCGTCCTCACAGGGGCAGCTTTGTTAGAAGGCAAAGGCCGCTTTTGTGTAACAAGCTTCCTTGAGAAGGGATCCCAGGCTGAGGCTGTTTCCTCCATGTGGAAGCCCGGGGGGTCTGGATTAGGTAGGTACAGCTCCTCCCGAGAGCAAGTTGTTTGCTACCTGTTGTACCTGCTCGTCATCTCTTTTCCGGGCACTGACAGAAGAGAGAAAGAAGTCAAACCCAAGTCTCTAGTGGCTTATTTGCTCTTGGGCTCTGAACAGTCCAATGGTGATGCCCGTTGTCACGGGCAACATCCCAGGAGTCCTGCACTATTCACGTGGCCATCCTGCCCCCGGGGCAGAGAGATGGATCAGATCGCTGCTCAAATTCTCTCCCAGACCTGAGTGCCTCAGGGCTGCTAAGAAAGTTCTGATACCACTTCTTTGAACTTTCTCTACTAAGACTAAATTGATGTCTCCATTTATCCAACTGTCCCTTCACTTGTCCACTAGAGAACTGACTTCCAATGCCATGTTGTTTCCTATCAGACCAATTAAAAAAAAAAAAAAAAAGAGAGAGAGAGAGAGAGAGAGAGATAAACTTTTGGTCTCACATTAACCCTTAAGGTCCCCTACTTTACTCTGTCCTCCTCGATAGTGGAGACCACACCAGACTTGCTGAGTCCTGAGGAGAAAAAGAAGTGACTGGGACTCAGGAAGTGCAAGGAATTGACTGAGCTTCCCCCATGAGAAAGCACTCAGCATACCTTGTGGCTCTTCCTATCCAGCTTCCTTCCCTTGTCAGGATGCATCCTACACAACCACAGCTTCTTCCTTGAGGGGAAGGAAGGTCCCTCCCAACCTTCAATGAAGAACGTCTGGACATCCATGCCAGAGTGCTTCCAAGGGAGACCCTGGTGCTGTAGGGTCTGCACTCCTCTCCCGCTTGCATCTTGGAGACCTTCCCGCCCATCCCCTGAGAACACAGCGACTGTAGGGATGACATTTTCCCTCATAAATATATTTTTCTCTAGCAAGTAACAGCCAGAAAACACAAACACATCCCTCGCTTGCTATTTCAGCCCACAAGTCAAGACCTCCATTAACAATGCTTTCTTTCTCAAACAACCAACCCACACAAGATTGCTTCTCTTCCAGAGAATGCCCAGGGATTGCACAAGTGGCTAAGGGCCACTGTCCTTGAATGTCCAAGTACCAGGAGATGTGGGGCGTGATGAATGTCAGACTAGGCTAAGATAGGGGTTGATGGAGGAGATGGGTAAGAATGAGACACACCCCCGTACCTGTGAGGCATTGGCCCCTCTGTAGAGGGTGAGGCACTGAGCAAGGAGATGGGATAGAATACTTTTTTCTTTTACTTGTCAAATAATTTTTTTCATTCTACTGTCAGATGACCCTATTCATTAATTCATTTTCTCCCTGAAGACTACTGAATATTTAAAACAGGGACCCAAGATATGCCCAGTGATTTCATAGTGGGGTTATATCCGGCTTAATTTCCTCTTACAAGGACTCTTCTGACACAACCAGCAGCCTTTTCCGTATTCCAGGATGGCCCCATCGTTCACTGCCACATGGACACAGCAGCCCGCTCCCCCTGCCACTTCTTGTCAAGCCCCCTTCTCCCCCAACATTCCTGCTGGCGAAGACCAATTTGTCCGTGTGTTGAGGGGGAATTTGGAGCTGAGTTGCTGGTGGAAGGACCTTTCTCCTAACTCAAAAATTCTGCTGTAGAATTCCCTTCAAACACTGGCCCAAACCTTGGGCAAGGGATGGGGTGTACGACTGGGGTGAGGAACTTGTCTAAGTCTCTGGGTCTCTAGGTGTTTTCCTGGGGTTGGGAGACAGGTGATTTCAAGTGGGAGGGTTCATGGTGCGCACAGCTGGGGTTCCAGCCAGGAGCCTGATTAATCTCTCACTAGTCGAGTGCTTTTGTTGAAGAAACCTAAATTATGACTGATCATCTCATCTTTAAAACAGAGATGATTGTATCCAAATGCACGGGGCTGACCTGAGAATTAAATGTGCTAATATTTGTAAAATTGTTTTTTACAAACTCTAAGTGGCAGGCCTTTTACTCGGGCTGACTGGAGGCAGATGTCTTGACAGAAAATCTCTGGAGGTTGCTCCCAATATAAACATTCTATGATTCTTCTAGCCATTTAGTAAGACTTGAGATAAATGGCCGCAGCTGCTCTCTCCTGAGCCACCAGCCTTTTCTCGATGTTAGCTGCTGATCACCCCAGAGGCCGCTAGGTGGCACCTCCCTTTAAAATCTCTCCCCACTTTCCCCTAGTGAACTGGATCTTTTCAGAAGCAAAAAGCATCTTTGAGGGATTTAGTCAACTCTAGAGGAGGGATTTTGGAGTCAGTCCTGTCCCCTTCATGGTGACAGAAGACCCTTGCAAGGGTCACGTGGACTCTTGAATTTAAGAAAGATGCATACATTAAATACACCACACTGTCTTCCTTGTTACCGGTTACCTGTCTGTAGTAGTAACGAGAACGTGAAGTGGATTTGCAGACCTGTCCTTTGTAGTCCGCCCAGAAAAAAACTGTTGAGCCATTCTGTGAGGTCCTGGAGGGAAAGCTCCTTGGGAAAGAGAGCGATGTGAGGGACAGTGCCTGCAAAGCCCCCTTCTTGTTCCATCACTGGGATGCGTCTAAACTCACTGCAGGCGCCCTCTGTCACAGAAAGCTCCTTCTCCAATCCCCTCACTGTGTGCTGGAGGCTGAGTCCAGAACAAACAATTTAGTGAAAGGACCATTGAGCTCCAGGGGTCTTCACTCAACGTTAGACAAAGGAGACTTCCAGAGGCTATAGAAACACTGGGCAGGGAACAGAATACTGACCGTCTGGTCAGGTGGTCCGCACACCAGCCACACGGTCTTGTTCTCTCTGCATCTGTTTCCTTGTCTGTCATATCAAGGATCTGAGTAAGGGGACTTTTTGATATCCCCTTCAGAGACCCAAATTCTCTGAGCTCACGTAGTTATGTAGGTGGGTCACGTATCGAATATGTAACCAGGACAGTCATCTGCTTGTTGCCTCCTTAGGGTGTTGGACAAGGACGCTTGTCTTGAGAAGCCTGCATCCATTTCTGTATCAAACTATGCTCTTCCCAAGCAGTTCAGATACAGCCGCTGCTTTCTTCTCCTAGCCCCTTAAGAATGGTTCAGTGGGTTTTCTGGACAGAGTACAATGGACAGTGATGAAAATCCACTCAAGTTCTTATTATTACTGAAAGGTAATTAGGAACAAGCAGTAAGAGGTAGTGTGTTTAATATAGATGTGCTTCTCAAATCCAAATTCAATCTATCCTCTCCCTTCCCTTAGCCCCCATACAGACACCAGCATATGGCTCTGTGCTCTGTGATTACTTAGCAAATGCAACTGACTGACTGACATCATGTAGAGAAAAAAAGAATTCATCTAGATAAAAATTCTGAAACACTGACGTTTGGCCTAAGACTAATAACGAGAATAATACTAGCTAATATTTATTGAACATTAGAAGCTGAGCAAAATAAGGACAGAGATTTCTATCTGCTTGCTAATTGCTCTATCCCAGAGACTCAGATAATCTCTAGGACAGTAGAAAACACTCAATAAATTTTTGCTTAATAAATAAATAAATGAATGAATGCTTACCATAAATTTGGTTTTACAGATTCTCTTGAGAAGTGTTACTATTACTCTCATTCACGTTAGGGAGGAGGGAACCAAACCTAAGAAAATGCAAATAATTTGCCAAGTTCTCACGACTAAGCATGGGCAGCACTGGGATTCATACAAGCTTGTCTGGTTCCAAATCTACTTTAACCATAGGGCTACATACTCTCTAAAAACACTATTATTTCCTTTAATAACTAATCTGAGGCAAGAGTATGTATTGCTCTTTTATGATCCATTAATAGATTTTCTTTTAGCAAGAGAAAAAAAGCAGAAAAAGATGCTCTCCTGGCTCCCCAAACGTACATAGAGAAGAGGTCAAAACTTACATTTCTCTGAAAATGAAGGCTCAGCACCAGTCAATTTGCAAGTTTGTACACTAGGTGGCGAAAAAAAGATTAGCACACGTCCTATTAAGGACATGTAGTAGGATTAAGCACAGATTAAGTGCTTTGTATGTGTTGGTTGAAGGATGGAGTAGAGAACACTGGAAATACACATAAGAGAAAGAACTTTGGCCTGCAAGAAGGGGATTGAAAAAGGACCATGAACATAAGGACCATGTGATTAGTTTCCTCCCCATCATTCCTGTATTTGTTCTACAGACATCCATTGGACACCTAATTCATGTCATCCACTCTCCTCAATGCTGAGGACCCAGCAATGAACAAGACAAGGTCCCTGCCTTCTTACAAAGCTTGGGTGCTACTGGGATACCATGGATTCCAAACATATTTGTTTGGATTGATTCTAAGCATCTTTCTCTCAGCCCTGCTAACTAAGATTGAGGGAATCCTACTGGAGGGTTTGCAAGGATCTTCCCAAGTCCAAAAACAAACAAAAAAGCATGAATTGAGTTCTCGCTTCTTAATTATTTCCAGTACATTAAAAGAATTGTCATAAATTATATTCTACCTTTGTCTTTTGTTTTTTTTTTTCCTAATCCTTCATTGGTTTGAGAAAATAGGCTATTTGAAGCACAAATGCTCAAACCAAATTGGATATCCTAAGACTATCTTTTATTACAGTTAACTTGCACAAAAGGAGAGTAATCATATGCTCATTGCCAACGCTTGTCAAGAAACTATAAACTTGATGTTGAAAGAGACCTTAGAGATGATGGATTTTAACTCTTCTATTTTACAAATGAGTCTACTGAAGCCCAGAGAAGGAATGGGACTGCTTTCTCAAGGTCAGAGAGACAATTTAAGTAATAGCCCTAGACCTTATGTCTTCTATTACCTAATCCAGGTTGACACTATTGCAAGGCTTTCGATGGAGAAGCAAAGACGATGAAGAAACTTTAGGGGAAGAGAGCAATATAGGTTATCTCAAGTACACTGGGTGCTAACTGTATGACTGGCCACAGCTTAAGCTGATTTTTTTTTTTCATGAGAACAGTCGGTATGCTCAAGGCATCCTTTCCCAGAGGTCTCTGCTTCATATTTAGCAGAATGGCAAGAATCAAATGTCAGTTGGTAGTCCCTGGCCTCCCTACCACATGCCTAGAACTGTAGCGCCCCCTTCAGGAAGCTCTCAAAGCCTTTAGCCTCTCCACACTTGGACTAAATTTATGTCAAAAGCCCACAATCTAGTCATACTCCTTCTTCACGCTTGCGAAGATACTAGGCTGTCTCTTAGATCAAATCCAGGCTTCAGACTCTGACATTGAAGGACTGACCCAACGTAAATAGCCGTGGTTTACTGACTTTACGTCCTGTGCCACACCCCTGCCTTACATTTCCATATGGCTTCTCATTTGCCCCCAAGTCCAAGGAGTTTGGTGTGATACCTATGAATGCTGTTTGCCAAGCATATTCCTGTCTTCTTCTTACAGTGAACACACTGTAAGACTGGACTTTTCCAAACCCCTTGCCGTAAAGCATGCTTGATTTGAGAGGAAGAGCAAACACATGATTCACAGGGTACCCCTGTCCCTTTGTCCCAGGATGGGCATGAAGTCTGAGAGGGAAAGAAACCTTTTTGAAACTACAGAGACACAGAGGATTATTTGTTAGAGCAGCATGACCTAGTCTGTCCTGACTTGTGCAGTTGTTCTTATTAGTCTCATTTTACGAAGCTGGACACCGAGCCTCGGCCAGGTATTGTAATTTGCATCTAATAATCAGTAGAGTAAGGATTCAACTTAAAGCCCTAACATCTGATTCCAAAGCTAGGGATCTTTCTACTACAAAAAGGTGTCTATCTAGCCAGCCTGGACCTCAGAATTGGCTTCTCTGCTTTCAATTTCTTAAGTGTCTGATATTGGTTATTAAATTTTTATTGTTTGTCTTTCCTATATACCACTTGGATCTTGTTTTTCACTAACTCAAAAACCTCCAGGACTCTGTATCCCCTCTACAATACATGGAAGAAAAAACATGCAGTAAGAAATCAGGTCTTTCCTTTCAAACAACTGCTTGCTGCTGCTTCCACTGTGCAAGATTCTGACATCACATATATGTTGTATTAATCCAGAGAAGCCAACAAAAAGGGGTAGGACAGGACTAGAGATCACCTTCTGGCTCTAGGGATCCTGTAGATGAACCAGAACTTTGGGAATCGTTTTTACTTTCTGTGTACAAACTCACCCTTCAAAATGTATCTGGAGAAATCATTTCTATCTCATTGTAAGCTACATCCATTCTCGAACTTTCTCAGACACCTTAATCACTATGCTTCTCTCCTTTATTTCCCACAAGAATAGGGATGGCCCGGCTCTCACCTGCAAAGGAATTCCAAAAAAAAAAAGAAAAAAAAGAAAATAACCCAGATCGAATCCATTTGGAAAAATTCAACCACTTCACCACCTACCCTAGGTTGAGTTCTGATTTCCCATGGCACCTACATGCTCTCTTGAAATATTTCTCAGCATTGATATTTACAGAAAAATAATAAACATAATCCACATTGGCGCACATATTGATCCCCAGATTTCACTGACATTTACGAATAAATGATGGATTGCCTTTTTTGTGAGCCTGGCTGAGCTGACCTACGTGGCCTGTACATAATTTACTTTTGATTAAAGGAGTGCTTCAACATCGAGATTCTGTTTGGGAACGCTGGGCAAGATCGATACGTTTATGACACAAACTTTCAAACAATGTACTCTGAGCTAGCAAGAAGTCTCTGCCGTCAACTCACCTCAGACTAAGTGGGGGGAGGGGGTTGAAAGGAGATGAAAGGCCTAGAATTCCTGAGAGTTAAGTACAGGACACCATGGAGAGTCTGAAAACAGTGGTTTTGCTCTTTGTAGCTTTGGTCTTATACTGTTGTCAAGCAAGTCTGCTATAGGGGATTTTGAAGGCCCAAGATCTTTCCCAAACATCACTAGAGGAATGAGGGGGAAGAGTTATGGCAGTTGATTACAAAGAGCAAAACTTCTGAGAGGCTGGACATCTTCTTATCCAATGTTGTGTATCTTTCTGCCCACCCTGGAGAGGCAGAACTTACCTCAAAGACAATGTCATTTATTTTCAAACATTTGAAGCTGAATGTTTTCAATGTGTTCTCTAGTTTGCCATACTCCACACCAGCCCTTATTGCCTCAAATTGGGCCTGTTTTATTAGGTTTTGCTCCTGTGTCTTCCCTGAAGGCATTTTGTGTTATCATTCTTATGTTATATTGCTTTGGTGATGGTTTTTCTGAATGTCCTGGTCCAAGAAGATATCTTTATTCTCTTCATGATTATATCACTGATACTATGAAATGATGATAATAATAATGATAATAGCTAGCATACATGGAACATGTACTATCTTAATCTGTTCTGGCTGCTGTAACAAAGTACCGTGGCCAGGGTGGCTTATAAACAACAGAACTTTATTTCCTACAGTTCTAGATACTGGGAAGTCCAAAATCATGGCAGCAGGAAATTTGGTATCTGACAAAGTTCCTCTTCAGGTTAAGACTGCTGACTTTTAGCTCTGTCTTCACTTGGTGGAAGGAATTAAAGATCTCCTTTATAAGAACCCTAATCCCATTTAGGAGGGCTCTACCCTCATGACTTAAGCACCTTCCAAAACCCCACTTCCCAATTGCATCACTTTGAGCATTAGGTTTTCAACATGTGAATTTGGAGGTGGTGGGGGAGACAAACATTCATATCATAGCATATCCCTGCCTCTCAGTGCTCACAAGTCTCTGAGGGAGGTAGTGTCAGTACCTCCATTTTCACAACGAGAAAATGAAGACATTGAGAGGTTCCATCACTTGCTCAAGATGGCATGGCTGGTGACTGGCACCGTGTTCAAACAAGACGTGTCTCACCCCTAGGCTTTCTGCTCAACCATTTTGTCTGCTGCCTCTTCCCTAGTTCCAGAATAAGCTCCATAAAGACAGGAGCTATATGCGCCATATCGCTATAGCCCCAGTGCCTACATGTTGTAAATACACACTTGGTAAGTGGGTGTTGCTATAGCTGAAGTTGAAAGGAGCCCTGGCCCAGCAAGTATAATTGCATAAGGATGGACCTGGCTAAGTGGGGTAATGGGAACAATGGGTGGGAGAAGCCTAAACCCCAGCCCACACTCTATACTCACCAAATCGAGCATCCTAGCTGTTGGCTACATCAACCTGGAAGAAGGAACACATTTTTCTAATTTGTACAATGATGTCATATGGGTTAATGGTGGCCTTCATGGAGCTTCAGGTAATTCAGACAATTGGGATCCTTAGGGGGAGCCCACAGCCAGTGACTAGAGGGATCGAGGTCAACACTTGGCATTCCAGGGTGGACAATGGAAGTGAAAGAAAAAGCTGAGTAGTAATAGACACTTAGTCACAAAGGAATTGCTGTATGCCTAGAGCCAATAGAGGTTTTCTGTCCCATTTTTCCATTCATATTCCCCACATTTTTTTCATTCTTCCTTGTGTTCTCCAGAGTAGAGCCTATACCGAAATCTTTCGTCTCCTCTTGAGCCTCCTCTTTCTTTTTTGCCTCCAACAGATATTTATCATGCATCTGCTATGCCCCAGGAACCTCACTAGAACTGGGCATAGAATATTCCAAAGATAGATCTGGTCCCTGCCTTTGTGAAGCTTGCAATCTAGCGGGTGAGGGAAGAACACAGGATGGCCATTGAGCAATTCATTATAATACAAATATGCTTTTCAGAATAACAATCAGTAATAGTCATGATTTATTGAGGGATTAGGGCACATCAAGAATTCTGGTGAGCACCTTTAATGTGTTATCTCATTAGCCTTTACAAAACACTACTATGCATTATCTCCTTTCTTTAAGGGCTTTACCCCGGAAATATCATCCTAAATAAGATGATGAGAGGTAGTTCAAACTTTTTCTTCCTATCAAATGCACCACTCATAATCCCTTGGTTATTTCATGTATTGCTCTGTATTTGCTTGAATTTTAGTGCCAACATTATCTCATCTATCTATCTCCAAAGATAAGCCGGAGAAATTCAGCTTCCAAGACACTTTAATGTCCTGAAGTCAGAGCTTTTTATATTTCATAGCTCTGCATAGCTTTTGCCAGCTTTCCCCTTTGATGTGCGAGTCACTGATTACCCTTCCCCTTGGTGCTGAACTCCATCCCCACCCCACCCCTCACTGTGTATGACTTATGCAGGACTTACTCCGTAAGAAATAATCCGAGTCCTTACCTCTAAAGCAGAGCCATCCTTCTTTGGCATTCTGTACCTAATGTTGAAGATATAGCTGTCATTAAAGTAGAATTTAGACTTCCATTAGTATGGTTTATGACTGTCTTTCTTGCAACTTCCATATTGAAATATCATTCCTTTGGGCTGAGCCACAGAATGGCGACTAGTGGATGCTGTATTCAAGTATAGCATGTCAACATAACACATAAACCATTGTTGTTTACATGTTATGGAGACTGCACTGTTTTATGGGCCATCTTAGTAGAAGAACTGGTGTGGGATCACTCTCCTGTATGACAGGGTGGCAGACTTGCACCTGAATGAGGTCCCATGGTACGAAAAGAATTAGAAGGTTAATATTTACAGAATGCATAACACATACTAGACATTGTGCTAGAGACTTTATCTATGTTATAGTCTTTATTCCTCCCCACAAAAACTTGAGAGATGATATTATGATTGCTATTTTTATTTATTTATTTATTTGACAGACAGAGATCACAAGTAGGCAGAGAGGCAGGCAGAGAGAGAGGGAGAAGCAGTCTCCCTGCTGAGCAGCCTGATGCAGGGCTTGATTCCAGGACCCTGAAATCATGACCTGAGCCGAAGGCAGAGGCTTTAACCCACCGAGCCACCCAGGCGCCCATGATTGCTATTTTTAAAGTTTGAAAATTGAGTCCCAGTGAGGTTAAGCCATATTTCCAAGATGATTTAGTTAACTAGTAAGAGAGCCAGGATTCAGAATTAGGCCTAAAAAAGCACTGAAGCACTCACACTTCCATTCCCATACCATCCTGCATTGATTTCTAGAAGACACCAGGAGAGATTGGGGCTGGTGACCTGTGGGCCTAATTGGCTACATCTGTGGTTTTTAAAGTGTGGGGGGCCAGTCCATTAGCATCACCAGAGGACTTGGTAGAAATATATTCTTGAGTCCCATCCCAGACCACCTAAAGCAGATAATCCAGAAGATAGGGCCCAGAAATACAATTTATCAACTCTTCCAGGTAAGCTAAAGCTTGAGAACCACTGGCCTACCTCATTCTTTGAACCTTACTGGGTATTAGTCGCCATATTTTGCCTATCAAGTGAGAAGTTAAGAAAATTCCTTTGGAAGCAGGTGAGAAGATGCCAGCTGGCTGAGAAATTCTTGACATTTGTCCTGGTAAAGGAGAGGTATTGAAGTAGACCATACTTGTGGGGTACAGAGTGGTGGGACCTAGGAATGATTAGAGTCCACCATCAAGAGCATTAGCAGTTTTCTTAGAAAAAGGGGCATAGGACTGAGGAAAGCTAGTCAGAATGTTGTGGGATTTCCAGACTCAGAAAAGTGATTATACATCATCCCCCAGTTTTTTTCCTTAAACATTTTTCTTTTAAATGCCAACCTCATCTTTCCACTAAAGAGAATCAAGAGAAAAAGTTTTGTCTACATTTTGGCTGATAAGGACAAGGGACTTTGTGGGGGTGGCTGGCAAGAAGGTGGTTGACAAAATCATAAGGAACACCTAGGATCCTACTTTTCACATGAGTCTTCTTCCCAGTAGTTTTTCTTTCTTTAATTTGTGTCTGTGTGCTGATGTGTGTGCGTGTGTTTTTTATGATGAGGTTGGGGAAGTGGCTGTTGTTTGTGTTTATATTTTATTTTCCTAATGGTACCTATTCCTTAGAGGCTGATCTGGGGCTGAAACATGAAGATCATTGACAGGACAAGAATGAAGGCACAGGTAAGACAAACTTAAGGAATTTAGGGAGCCTGGTCTTACAGTAAACCCATCTATGGAACAGCACTACTTCATATTTAACAAAGAGACATCTGATTAAAATCATATCAAATATAGCCTTGAATTTAGAATCTCTCTCTCTCTCTCCCCCAAGGTCCCTCCCTATCTCTAAAGCCTTGGAGGGAGTTTAAGGGAGTGTATAATATCATAGAGGTCAGTCAGTCTGTCTCTGAGCTGTGCCCTGTAGAACTTTTTAACTGAATTATCCTTTTAAAGATACAACTGAGATCCTATTAGTTCTTACTCAGAATTCTTCAATAGTTCCACTACCTGCAGAGTAAAGTCCAAAATGTTCAACATGAGACACACTGCACACCCAGAATAACCTGATCCTTGATACTACCTTATGCCTCAAGTGCACCAGAGGACTACCCTGGCTGTTCCCTACAAAGTCTGGACTCTTTCATGCATCCTGGGCTTTACTCTGCTGTTCCCTGGATGGATGTTCTGCCGGTCTTTCCTCTTCTGTCTACTGAAATACTGCTCATTTGTTGAGATCTGTCTGAATGCTGCCTCCAGAGTGTGGCTCCTTCACTGATCATCCCAGGCAGAAGGAAGGGCTCTGACTTGCTCTCCCACAGCATCACTCCCTTCGCTCCCAGTTTCAGCCCCCAATAGATGTTAGGCAGGCAGGCCATTAAACTTGTCTGATACTCAAGTTTGCTCAATTTCCATTCTTTCTAGCTCCGTATGCTGAGCAGATTAAATGAGATAGTACTATAACATGCTGAACACAGAGCACTTAAACCTTCCTTCCTCTCCCTTTCCTGTTCCTTTATAGTACTTTTCTACTCTGGCCATGAGCTTAATTCACTCTTAGCCTGGCTATCATGTCTTTAAAGTGGAAAGGTCCTGAATGGCAGAGGTCATCTTCTTCAGCATCACTTTCCCAGGATGCATTGCCCTGTGCCCTGCATTTAGACTGTACTGCTGAGCTGCCTCCCGGATTTTTATTCACATGCTCTCCAGATCCACCTGACACCAACCGACGGTGACTCTCTTTGCCCGTTTGCTGATTTACTAAATTACTCCAATATAATTTCCCCAGTGATGATGGGGTAGAGTTGAGGGACCACCCTGTGGTCCACTGTGTCATCGTTCACAATCTCTGCCCCTCTCCATAGTGTACATTACACATCTCCGTCTTTGCCACGCCTCCCTGCTTTATTGACAGGCTCAGCCTATGACTTGCTTTGGAAAGAGGATTGCAAGTGGCTACGAAATACACCCGTCTAAGCAGAGGTGTTAAGTACTCTTGAATAATTGGTCTGGAGGCTTCTACCATAATAGCAGCATCTCCCAGAAAGTGGACACTCCAACCTGGCTTCTGAACGAGAAGGTGGGTGAAGCTGAGACCAGCTGCCTCATGGAGACTCACAACCCTCACGAAACATGGAAATGAAAGAAACGCTGCTGCTCTAAGCCTCTTCAAAATGGGAATTGATGCAGCAGCAAAAGCTACGTAGCCCACACCTCCAAATTCCCATCTGCAGGGTTGGCTCTGGGCCCAGGCATTCAGACTTCCTAGGCTCTTGCTCCTGAACTACCCTCTCTCTGAGATTTGCTTTTATAAAGCTCCAAACCTAAATGGCATCATGTACTGTAACTAAATGTGACCATAAAGAGGGAAAAGTTATAATGTTGTTTCAGAAAATTGTTGTTCTCATTACCTACCTTATTGCCATATGTTCTAATCTAAAGCACTACGACATGGGGAATTATGGTGACACAAAGATGAAGCTATGTTCTGGCTAACGATACCCCCCAAATATTTATTCTAGTTCCCTCCCCAGCGGTACCCACATGCATAATTGATGTCAGCTTCCTCAATTAGAAGTCCAGGGCATAAAGAAAATGAGGACGAGGCCGTTTGCATTTCTGAAGCCTGACAAGGAAAGATTAAAATCTTTTATGAGTTCTCCCTTATCATCCGTGGAATGTGGCACTCCTATATTTCATTTTCTCAGGAAAAAATAGTGTTTGCATTATTTGGAGAAAATCATTAAGAATGCAACTAGTCAGCAGCCGTGGTGGGCCCTGTTACATTACCATTTCTGAGTTATGTTTTGTACTTGGCTTTTTCCACAAACTCTTTTTTTTTTTTTTCCAGATTATGGGTAAGGAAAAGGATAAAATGCAGCTGCTGTAGCACTACCTGTGCACTGGACATGGTACCTCGGAGAAGCACACCTCGCAAAGCAGAGATCCTTGGGAGATGGGAACTGGGGCCTCCAGGGATGGGAATCCTGGCCAGCAAAGCCGGCCCTGAATTGCAGCCAAATTCCATCCTCCCTCACTGCTAATGTGGGCAAACTCTCAGAGCAGAGAAGTCATGCCAGACTGGCTTTTCACATGATTTCGTCCTATAATGTCAAGAGAACTACTGCATTTTGGTGACATCTGTGTGGCGGCGCTGGAGAATAAGGATTAGGGCCCATACACTGAAGAGAAAGACCCCTGGCATTGCAGCCACACAGAACTGGCTTCAGACCCCAGTTCTTCCACCATTGGCTGAGTAACCTAAAAAACCTATACTCTCTTTCTGAGCCTCAGTTCTTCATGCATAAAAGGGGACGATGATTGAAAAACAAACAAACAAACAAACAAACAAAGACAACAGGTTGTGTAGACAAGTGAGTGTAAATAACTTACTAGGAACAAAAGACATTCAGCAAACGTTGTTTACTGAATTACTTTATAACCGTACTTTATAATGAAAAGGTTTTGCTTTGTTGTCATTGTTGTTTTTAGACAAGAGAAAAGCACTCTGTTATGCCAGAGCATATAATTACGAATTTACCTGCTTTCTCTTTCAGTAGTGACTTCCCAGAAGGCAGGAACTCTGTTGCTTTGTACGACTGCAACCCCAGTGCCCAGTGAGCAGTGTCTGGGATACAGCAGTCACAGAGTTAAATGATTGGTGAAGGAATGAATGAATGAGTGAAATTTCCCAATATACATTCTTAGATAGTGTTGGACTCGAAGTGTGAAACCAGGTGGGTCTGATGGCAAAGTTTATGCTATTTCCACTCTATAGCTTGCACCTCGTAGCTGAATCCCAGTAAATATTAATGCCAGTGAACGGATGGATGGAGGATCATAAGTCGCTGGGCTTCTCCTCTGCACCCTGGAAACCCAGTATCAAGTCTTATCCTCTCTCTCTCCAGGGTCACCAGAGACAATGAAGGCACTTGCAGCCAGAGTTTGGCTGCTGATTTGGATTTTAGTGCAAGATGCTGAAGGACATCCAGCATCTTGCACCAAGTTGGTATCTGTTGGGCTGATAGGAGCAAACTCAGTTTACGGCAGGTAAGGTCAGCATCTGAAACTGTTAAAGGAAGGCATGGGGTGGAGAAGTCATCCATTTGCAGACCTACGATAGATATTTTAAATATCCTGTTAAAGCATGGTCAGTTTTAGTAGTTCTAAGTCAGAGAAAGTGTATCGCAGAGTTTCTGCAGTGTCTGCTGGCCAGACCCCATTCACCCTGGAAATAATTTATACGCATAAACGGAGCTGATGGTGCCAAGCATTGGCATGTCTGGTTTATGTGCTCCAGTAGTGAGGACCTCAATACATTTTTAATTAAAAAACAATTGATAGGGTTGAAGCTATAAATCTCTTCTTGCTGAAGGGAAAACTTACCAAGAGTTTCAGTTTTGTGGAAGGGAGGTAGAAAATATTTTTGGCCAATGAACAATTTTTTAAAAAATTTCTTTATCACTTTGTGACTGTTCCTAGACTTTATGATTGTTTTCTCTAAAGGTAATACTGTTAACTTACTGCCAAGGCTGGCCCTATGTGGTTCAGCACCAAGTGGTTTCAAATGAGAAGTTAACTCACTATGTTAGAAGCCTACTTAGAACATTATGGAAGGGAAGGAAAGCTCATGTGGGAATCTCAAGATGGGGATCCTCTCTCTTCAGTCACTGTAATCACTCATGTCCTCCCTTTATTAGAATTACATAGTCACACCTTGGCCATGTCACGTGGAAGTAATGTCCACTAGAATGGATGGAGTATATTTCTTTGACACACTGATTTTGGAGTTCAGCCTATGTGATTTGATTTAGCTGATAGCATGTGGGTGGAAGTTAAATAAAGCATTTCAGTTCTGAGCTGAGTTCTCAAGCAGCAGCACATTTTTCTGCCTGCCTTCCTATACTGCAATGCTCCACTATAAGAAGAACATGCCCCTGGCACCTGTTGATCCAAGGGTGAGAGATGTGTATAATAGACCTTGACCCAGCCAGAAGCTTGTAGCCAAACCCAACAGAGCCTTGTCAAGATCAGCCCAGCCACAACTGAGTTTTAGAGTGGTTTGTTACACAGCAAAACCCAACTAATATTCCAATAACCAATAACCAGTTAATCCCAACCAAGGCCTCAGTTTTCTCCCATGCAAAAATATAAGGGTTAAGCCAAATGTTCTCTAAGTTCTCTTCAATGTCTCTCCAAATTCTAGAACTTAGTGCCCATAATTGGTAACATGAAATCCTAGAAAAACCTCCCTTAAGTGAATGCTATTGGTTGCTAAGGAGAACTGAACCAGAAAATGTGTTTTTGTTTATTGTTATTTGTTCTTCTTCTAAGAGCAGGTTAAATTAAATGTGAAAATACAAATGCTCTGATTTATAGCTTATGATAATTGTCTACTTTGTTAACTCACAATCTGAACCAATGTATCTTCTATGTTGGTTGTTAATTCCTCCTCAGTGAATTGCTGTACTTAAAAGAAATACTTCTTTATACAACAGAAATTCATGAACAACATATAAAATGCTTGTGCTTAAAAGAACACATAAGTTTGGTTAAAATAAAAGTCATTCCAGCTTATGAAGACAGTGATAATTTTTAATTTGAGTTTCTATTGACAATTAGGAAATATTCTAAACAATTATACACATTATATTATTTAATTCCTTAACAGTTTTTTAGAGATGGTATTATTTTCATAGACAAGGTAACTGAATCCCCAACATTTAAATGTCTTTTCTCAACTTACTGTCTTGTAAAAATTAAAGGCAGAGATTTGAATGTACATTTGTCTGAGTCCAGACCTGAAGCCTGGGTTTCAGAGTCCTGTTCAGAAACCTTAGCCCACTGTCAGATGCAAAACAGTTATTTCTGTGAGATAGCTGTATCTTTTATTGTAATAGCTTATACTGGTTAACTTCTAACTATATACTAGCTTTGAAACTTCTGAACATCTTTTCATATACATGTAATGGGTAAGTTTCACATCACAAACTCCAGTGTGGAAAAAATGGAACCGTCTTTGAACTGTTAACTTGTACATCAAGTCTGATTTCCACCTAATTAGAACCCCCCCACCATCTGGAGATTTTTGTATGATCCCACAAAATTAGAATGAAATATTTTAGGTATACATTCAGCCATATTAAGAATTCATCCCCTAGTTTCCTTTCTAACTGAGCACCATCTAATATTTGGAAGAGAGGCAGGATCTATGAACATTCAAGGGGGTGATAAAATAAGAATGAGGGAGAAACATCACATTAGCTACTCACTGCCCTCCATCCTCTGCTGGCTCAGGATACTTCTCTATATTTGGTCATTAGTGTTGAGTCCCAGGGAATCAATGGCTTCTGTCCATGGTCCTGCAGTGATCCCTCATTATCAGAACTCACAGGCACCTCTCTGTTCTAATCCCATCAGGCCACTTCCAATCTACCAGGTCTTCCTCAAGCATTCAGTCCTTTCCTGGGAGCTCAGAAAATTCCACAGGTTCCATTTGGATGCTTCCAAATAAATCTGGAAGGCTTTTTCAGATTCAGCTTTGTTGGACATGTCACACCACCTTTCTGTTTTAGGACTGTTGCACCGTGGGGCATGTGGCCATTCTCCCATGATTCCTCAGATTTACCAGAATAATGAAGTCTAACTCTACTCTAGTCTGAGACCCCCTGGTCTTTCAGAGCATGGCCAGCTGGGGAGCTGGAAGAACACTGAGCCCCTTGTCAACTATCATCTAATATCTCAGCATGTCTCCCACTACCACCCCAGTCCTTGTCTCCTTGTCTACAACCTCCTCATCCACCCCACACAACTTCTATCTTTATATTCTCTCCGTGATTGGATAAAATGCTCTTCTGTTCTTTTTCTAGTCACTTGCTTATGGTATGCACTTTATGCCGTGGTTCCTTCAGGGCTTTACCTCTGATGCTTAAAAGGGCCTGGCTCTTGCAGTGCAACTACTATAATTTTAAAAATCCATTTAGAAACTCAAAAAGTCCAGGACCTACTGTTATTTTCCTTTTCTCTTTATATTACTGCTCTAATCATCTTAATCTTCCCCGAAGCAAAGGGTGCCACTGACTTAATAGAGGGAGAGTCCCAGAGTGCATTGTGGAAGTGAGGTGGGCATAGGGGGTAGGGAGACTCTTGGGTAATAGCTCAAAAGAGTCATAGGCTATAAAGGGATGCAGATGATAGTGAAAGCCATAAACATTCAATTTCTGAGGCTTCTCATTCATTTGTTCAATAAATATTTGTTAAATGCTACTACATGCTGTCCTAGCAACTACATAAAGAACAATAAGCAAGGCAGACAAGGCTGGTGCTTTCATAGAGCTCTTGCACTCTAGTTGGGGGAGATAATGAACATGCAAACAACTGTTAGGGTAATTAACATAGAGTAATAACTACTGTAAGAAAAGAGCGGATTGTTGATAAATAGAGAGTGGGGCAAAAGCAGAAGCAGTTCCTTTAGTTGGCTTGGATAAGGAGAATCAATGCTAGAGTTGAAACCTGAATGATGACAAGGAATCAGCAATGCAAAGATCTGGGTCCAAACACTCCAGGGAGAAAGTGCAGAAAGTGCACGAGCCTCTAGTTGGGAAGAGTGGGATCAGGAAGAAAATCAGAAACATGTCTGGACCATCGTGAATGAGAAGAGGAGGTGGTGGTGAGTATAAGAGGGAATCAGAGGTTGGATAATCATCTTGCTAGCTACAGTGAAGAGTTTGAATTTTATTCTAAGAATAAGACAGGTAGTCATTTTAAGACCATACGCACATGGACAACATGATCCAATTTACTTTCTTTTTAAGATTTATTTAGGGGTGCCTGGGTGTCTCAGTCGTTAAGCGTCTGCCTTCAGCTCAGGTCATAATCCCAGGGTCCTGAGATCGAGCCCCACGTTGGGTTCCCTGCTCGGTGGAGAACCTTCTTCTCCCTCCCCTGCTTACCCTGCTCGTGTTCTCTTGCTCATTGTCTCTGTCAAGTAATAAATAAAACCTTTTTAAAAAATTATTTATTTGAGAGAGAGAGACAGTGAGGTGAAGGGCAGAGGGAGAGAGAGAAACTCAAGCTGACTCCACAGTGAACATGGAGCCCCAGGCAGGGCTAAACCTCACGACCCAGAGACCCAGAGATCAGACCTGAGCTGAAACCAAGAGTTTGGATGCTTTAACTGACCGCACCACTGAGGTACCCCCAATTTACTTTTTTAAAACGTTGTATTGACTGGTTAGGAAATAGACTATGGAGAAGCAGGAGGGGAAGCAAGGTAACAGCACTAAGGCTTATTCATGACAAAAGCCACATTCAGGGCTAGCTCTCCACCCTAACAAGGTGCCCTATTTCATCGGCTACAAGGGAAGCCTTCAGTTTCTCCTCACTCACCTTCTGAGGAATGGTCACTGGGATGTAGCTACCTGAACTTCAGCTTTTTCTGTTCCTCTTGTATATCCAACTGGAACCCTTAGAAGGAAATCCAGGGAGTGTGTGCTCTGTAGACACTGGTTGGAGACTGCCATAAATTGAATTCTTTTATCTAATTTAAACCGAAGCTTTCCAAAGTTGATGGCAGGCAGGGTGGGGGGTGGTGGGCTGATGGTCATCTGGAGAGGACTCTTCTCTCCTTGCTTCGTTGTTTCCCCTCCAGCACTTATCTTAGTGCTAGGTACAGCTCAGGGAATCAAAAAATATTTGTTGATACAGGGATTGATTGATCCTGAAGACTTGAGTACATTTGTAAATATCCTGTGAGGCTCTTGCATCCCATTGGAGGAGAGCATCTCATGTTTTATTCAGTTCTTTCACAACATGCAAATGCGCAGGTGTCCTGATGGCATATAGATAACATCATTACACATACACACTCACACTTACACACCAAAGAAATGACTGCTCACATAGAAGACACAATTAGAGGAAGATTGTGTTGGAGAAATCTATTGGGGTTTAATGCAAGAATGATTGGATGTGTTCCTCGATACTGGTGGCCTCCTTCTGCGGGGCAGCCTTCCCTGCAGGCTCCACAAAACAAGAAATATTTAAGTTAGACAGCTTGATTTAGAGCAATAAAGACTAGAGAGCAACCAGGATATTTTTGAGTTTTAGCTCTACAATTCTTAGCTATATCATTGTAAGCAAGCCACTTAAGCAAACCAAACTTCACCTCCAGGTCTGTAAAAGTGAAATAAAAATATTTGCTTTGAATAGCCCTTAAGATTGGAATGAAGCATCACCATCATGTACATGGAAATAAGTTGCAAACTGTGAAGTGAAATGTGTGAGTGAGTTACAAGCTAGTTTCACCATGGCCGCAGTCACAGTCTTACAGCCCAACCCTGCAGAGCTGGAAAAAAATAAGTCCATGTTTTTAAAACTGTGGAATCAGATCACTGGGTCCATTTCAAATTGCTATAAAAAGCATATAATTAACTTTCAGTATTTTACATTCCTTGACTATTCAGCAACAGCTGTTTCCATAGTTCTTCTGAGGTATTTGCGTTTTCCTCCTATTTTATGCCCCTTTTTTTCAATAATTAGATGTCCTCATCTCTCTCATTGAAGAATATGTTGATGCTTTTTGATACTATTTATGAAGATGTAAGAAGTCACTTTTGTTCCTTATTCACATTTTCCTATTTCTTATGTATATTATTTGATCTTTATTTATTCCAGGGCTTTAAAATATCAAGATTGTGTGTAGGTGCCCCAGGCCCATAGAACAAGATATAATGTTTTTAAAAGGTTGTTTCTTTTTATTTTGAGAATTAAAGGCATGAAATAAAAAAATGTATAAATCCTTTCATAATCATGACCATATTACAAAAGTGAGACTTTTTGACATAAAATATTGAATAAACTGAGCTTACAGAAAATGACTTCTTTTGATTGTTAACTTTGTTTGAATTAATATTTTGAACTGTATTTTTATATAAATAGGACTTTCCACATGATTTAATGTTTAAAAGATAAAAAAGAGAATATGGTCAGGGCGCCTGGGTGGCTCAGTGGGTTAAAGCCTCTGCCTTCAGATCAGGTCATGATCTCAGGGTCCTGGGATCGAGCCCCGCATCGGGCTCTCTGCTCAGCAGGGAGCCTGCTTCCTCCTTTCTCTCTCTGCCTGCCTCTCTGCCTACTTGTGATCTCTGTCTGTCAAATAAATAAATAAAATCTTAAAAAAAGAGAGAGAGAATATGGTCAAATTTTTCTCCACTTTGATTCCATAGCCGCTTAGCCCCGTTTCCCACAGGCAATTATTATCTTGTGAAGACTTCTGGAGATTTTATGTACAGCCGAATGTGTGTGTGTGTATGTTTGTGTGTTCTAGCTCTTTACTACAGAAATGGTAGTAGGCTGAATATACTATCCTTCCCTTCTCTTTTTTAACATAATAAATTTTAGAGATTTCTCCTTATCAGCCCATAGAGTTCCTTGTTCTTCTTTATGGCTATATAATATCCCATCATATGGATATCCCATAATTTATTTAACCAATTTCCTACTGATAGATATTTAAGGTGTGACCACCCACTCACTCCAGAAAACAATCATCGGTGCTTAATCTTGTATAGTTACCATTTTTATTCATTTGAAAGTTTATATTTGGAATAAATGTCTAGCAGTGCAATTACTGAGTCTCAAGGTATGTTCATTATTGCCAAAAATGTGGGTCCAATTTATACTCTTCCACAAAGGCTAAGAGTCTGTCTCCCCACACTCTTAGCCAGATAGCAGGTTATGAAGCTTTTGTATGTCTGGCTATATGATAAGTGAGAAAAAATCTCTCTTTGTAGTCTTATTTCCAAGTCTCTCTCTTTTTTGAAGATTTATTTATTTATTTGAGAGAGAGAGAAAGCACATGAATAGGGGGAGGAACAGAGGGAGGAGAGAGAATTGTCAAACAGACTCCCTGCCAAGTGAGGAGCCAATGTGGGGCTTGATCCCAAGACCCTGAGATCATGACCTGAGCTGAAATCAAGAGTCAGATGCCAACTCAGCCACTCAGGGGCCTCTCCACGTCTCTTAATGTGAGTGAAGTTGAGTGTCTTTTCACATGCTCAATAGCCATATTTTTATTTTCTTTCATGTGAACTGTGAATTCATATGTTTTATCCATTTTTTTTTCTTTTGGGATGTTGGGTTTTTTATTATTGATTTATATTAACTCTTTATATATTAGAGAAATTGGCTTTCTGTCTGTGGTAAGTTTTGAAAGTATTTTTTTTTCAAACTTTATCATAAAATTTTTTATTGCATATGGTGCTTTTGCCATAAATATATATTTGTTTTCTAATTTACTGTAGTTTAATACGTCAGTCTTTCCTTTGAGTTCCTGAGATTTGCAATGTGATTAGAAAGGCCTTTAGCATGCTGAGATTACAAAACAAACTTTCTTTGGTTTCTTTTAGTACTTCTATTGCTTTGTTTTTCACCCTTAAGTCTTTGATCTGTTTTCAATTTATCCCATTATAAGACTTGAAGCATGAATCCAACTTAATTTTTTTCCATAAAGTGACCCAGTTTCCCCAAAAAATTTATTGAATAATTCATCTTTTCTTACTGATATGAAATGTAAATTTATCATATACTAAAGTTGCCTACATCGCCAGACCTATTTCTAGATTTCCAATTCTTTCTCATTGACTGCCAGTTTATTCATGTGCCAGAACCAAAATTTTAATGTTTACAACCTGACAAGTTTGTTTAATATCTGGTAATGCCAGTCATTCTCTCTCCTTTTTATTCATTTCCATTTTTTCCTTTTCTTCATTCTTCTTTCCACTTGAGTTTCAGAATCAGCTTGTCTGCTTCCAAAAACAGATTTTTTTTTAACTTAAAAAAAATTGGGATTATGTTAACTATATGTATCTCTAAGGAATAATTGATAGTCTGGTGTTGCTGAGTTCTTTCATCTCAAAACCACAATATACCTATCACTTTGTGCAAACTGTCACATATCCTCAGTAGCATATCTTGCACACTGCATGTGTGCACATGTACACATATTTTTTATTAAATTTACTACCAGGCGTTTTGTATTTTTAAAACTACTTGCTAACTGTATCTTTTCTTCTATTGGAGCTTTAGCTAGCTGTTTTTAACCTAAGAAAGCTATTGATTTCCTTCCTTTCATCTCACTGAATTCCCGTTTGTAATAGGTTTTATTATATCATATGCAATTAATAAAAATTTTACAAATTCCTTTTTATGTTGTATGCCTCTACTTTCTGCCTCTCCCAGGATGGCGTTTGCTAGTACTTCCAGATGATAGTGAAGAGCAGTGTGACGTAGGACACCACTACACCACTATTCTTGGCTCTGGTGCTTTCTGGTGTTTCTTATTAAGCATGATGCTGGTTTTGCAGCCAAACTATGTTTTTTTACATTAAAGAAATTCCTCTTATTCCTATTTCATGAACTCTTCCTTTCATTTTTTCCCCTTTTTTGAAAAGCAAATCTAGGATATAAAGTGCCTTTTTACAGTACCTATGGAGAAACCCATCTGATATTCTCCTTTATGTCATAAAAATGATGAAATGTATTTTCAAAGAACCACCTTTCTTTTCCTGGAATAAATCTTGTTTTGTCAGAGTCGCTTATTTTTTTTATCTACTTAGGATCCTTACATTAATATTGATACATAGGATTCAGCTATAGTTTTATTTTCCTGTGCCATCCTTATCAGGCGTTGGTGTAAACTTCATAAAAAGATTATCCTCAATGTTGGGAAGTCTTCCTTCCCACCACCCCACCACCCTGCCTGTGCTCAGGAATGATTTCAGTAAGATTCATTTTGTTCTTTAGACTTAGTGGAATTTTAAAAACTGGATTTTATGCCTTTGGTGTACTAACTCATGTGTACTAACTGGTCTGTTTAATGTTTCTAGTATGTTTTCTAGTATAAACTTCATTTTACCTGTTTTCCATTTTACTTGTATAAAATTGGGCTCCGTGATTTCTTTTAATTTCCTTTATATCTTCAGTGCTATGTCTTATCATTTCTTATTTTGCCTATTTGGGTTTCTTCCCTTTTTTTTTTTTTGTTTAGATTAGCCAACAGCTTCAATGTTTTATTTTATTGCAAAATCACTTTTTGAATTTATTCATTCCCCTTCCAATTTCAACTCCCTTGCCATGATCATTTTCCCCCACCATTTCTTGATTGGTGTCTGCTAGGTCACGGTCCAACTCCTATCCTCCTGAGTTCTTGTACCTGGGTGTGCTCCTGTTTCATAGAAATCCTTGCTTTAAGTTTGGTTGTTCGTTTTTGTTTTTTTTTATTTGGGCAAAATATTGGACCAGATTTTCAGGTCTTCCTTTCAGATTATTCATCTTTGAAGGAGGTAGGTTTTTGTTTGTTTGTTTGTTTTTGTTTTTTCTCCAAACCAAAGATTTGCTGGAGGTTTATGTTGAGAGAAGTCAGGGCCATGTCTGAGGTTAACCAGAGTTCTCCTCTTGACTAGAGCCTTATATGTGAGTTCTTGATCCTTGATTTTTCTGCAGCCAAAGAATAAACAAAGATGTATGGATTTCCACAGTTCAAGGTCAGATCCTCAGCAAACAGCTAAGAAAAGCTGACTGGTCTCTGTGGCTCCTTGCACGGCGAGGCTCCGCTCCCCCCATCCCCCCACTCCTCCCACCCCCTCACCCCCGGCAAGTCAGGAGCCTCATGCCTCTCAGACTGCGCTGTTCACTCTTACGATGCATCACCTGTGACTCTGAGACCTGAGCCCTCCTCGTCCCCTTTCGGCGTCCTCGCCTTTCCACCCTGGCCAGATCCCCTCTGCTTTGGGCAGCACTCGCAATCACTTCAAGGTTTTGACTTCAGCAGTTATCTTGTTCCATCGGAAATCACATGTGTGCATTTATTTCCCATTTTTGTTGCCTTGGGAGAATTTCTGGGAATAAAAAGAGAGTGTGCTGACTTACACGTTACTGTTCACACTGGAAGCAACTTTTTGAATACCTTACACTTTATATTACATTATTCTCTTTACATTCAATTTTTTTAAAAGATTTTATTTATTTATTCGACAGACAAAGATCACAAGTAGGCAGAGAGGCAGGCAGAGATAGGAGGGAGTAGGCTCCCTGCGGAGCAGAGAGCCCGATGCGGGGCTTGATCCCAGTACCCTGGGATCATGACCTGAGCTGAAAGCAGAGGCTTTAACCCACTGAGCCACCCAGGCGCCCCTACATTCAATTTTTTAAAAATTACTGATAACTACTTTTAATGAAAACTAACAAGTCAATATGCATAAATAGTTTAAACTCCAGATCTATATCCTTTATTAGTATTAGGTATCTAGCCCAACACTTGACATGTAACCCCTCAATATAGAGGTGTTGAAGTAATGAATGTGTGCTACAAGGTACATTCAACAATTCTTCCAATCCAGGGATTGGACACTGATGCAAATACAGCCTATAAACGTGCTGTTTGGCCAGAACATACTTGCTAGGCAGGACGAGCACGTGGCAGTTTGTTCTCGTCCTCCCTACCCTCTGTTTGCTGTTCTGCCAGGCTGCTTTACACACTCACTTTATCTCCTTGACCTCTAAAGATATTTGACATTGGGACCTCTGCAAATATTTAATTAATTATGTCATATCACATTATCTGGACATTCTAATTTTTTAAAAAACTGTTATGACACACACACACACGCGCGTGCACGCGCGCACACACACAGAGAAAATCTAGAGATTTGCAAAGTTAGAGCTGGTCTGGAGTGAGAATCAGAATTGTGCTTGAGAGGTTGGTTAACCACCCCCCCCAGGGGAAGACAGCACTTCGGTAATTAGAGGCTTCCGCCTTCTGAACTAAATATTGCCCCTTGTGTAGCATGCAGAAGAAATAACCAGTACCAAGTGGTACCCAAGGGCTGTCAATATCTAGTTACAGTTTCTCATCTTTCTGGCATGATCTTGTCCAGAGATCCAAGAGCACAGGCAGAGAAGGAACTCCATATGTCCCTGGAGGGACCCATGTTCCTGACCAGTGATCCATGCCTCTTCTTTCTCTAGGAAGCTCAACCCAATGGCTTGGACAGTATTTAAGGGCATGAAGTTTTCCTTAAGGGTTTAGATCCTCAGTGAAATTTCCTTTGAAGTAGCTCCCAAGAGAAAATTTTCTGAAACAAGGTGAAGCCTCCTTGCAGCCCTGGCCAATGAACTCATATTTACCCTATTCTAGGTGATTCCATCCCAGAAACCGGCAGTATAACCTGTCAACCCAGTGGATTCAGAGAGGTGGGAAGAACAGGAGAGAGGATCCAGGATGGTTATCTGATTCTGTCACCTGGATCTTTGTATTCTCTGAGATCTAAGCAAGATGCTTAGATGCAATCATCTAAGCAAGATGCATGAAGTTGAATCTCAATCCCCACACCCTTGATTCTGATCCTACGAGAGTCATTTTCCAGTCTCCTTCAGCAAATATGAGACAAAAATGATCCACTGAGGCTGGAGTAAAGATATGCCCTAGGAAAATCCTCCTCAGAGAAAATCCTCCTCATAAAGGCCAACAAGTCTCTAGCCCTAGCTTTTCTCTTCTTGAGCATTGTTCATTCTTTTAGCTCCTATGGAGTAAAAATCCATAGAAATAAATGGAGAAATCCATGAAAAAACTGAAGGTTCTTAAAATCATCTGTTCCAATCTCATTTTACAGAGGAAATAGCAGAGCTCCAGTGAAGAGATGTACCCAGAAATCACCAAGCTTATCAACTACTCTTCCCAAAGTAGTACACTGCTTGACTTTACCAATCCTATCCACTTCTACAGTGCACTTTTCATAGTGCCAGACATGATTAGAAAGAGAGAAAAATAAGACAAGTCCCTGCTTTTAAGAACTTTAGGGTAGGGATGCCTGGATGGCTCACTCGGTTAAGCATCTGCCCTCAGCTCAGGTCATGATTCCAGAGTGTGGGATCAAGTCCCACATTGGGCTCCTTGCTCAGCAGGGAGCCTGCTTCTCCCTTTGCTGCTCCCCGTGCTTGTGCTCTCTCTCTCTCTCTCTGAGAAATAAATAAATAAAATCTTTTAAAAAATTAACTTTAGGGTAGTGCAAAAATTAGATAATTTCAATTTAATGTTTAAGTATTATAAGTGATGCAAAATTTAGGGATATATTTTCTCTCTAGAATAGTGTATTCTTTTCAAATTTTTAAAAAAATTTATTTCTTTAAAAAGAAAGAGAGTGAGTGAGGGGAGGGACAGAGGGAGAGAGAGAATCTCAAGCAGACTCTACGCTGAGTGAGGAGTCTGACGTGGGGCTTGATCCCATGACCTGAGATGAAATCAAGAGCTGGATGCTTTACCAGCTGAGTCACCCAGGAGCCCCTAGAATAGTGTAGTATTAATCTTTTTATCACAAATAGACAAAGAACACTCAGATGACTTTATTCGTATTGCCATGCTCACCATACACTGACAAGATATACACGGTAATGATGCTATCTGGGCTCCTGACGGTGCTCTTCAGGAGTGCGAGCAATTCTGGGTCCCCGGTTTCTCGTGGCTCCCTGGAGCCCATAGCCACATGTTTTCAAGGACCCCCGCGTGACTGCACAACACGGAGCCAAGGGAAGAGTTTTGACTCCTTGGGCAGAGCCAAGGGTCCATGGTGCTGTCCAAACACAGCTAATGTTTGCCTTCTAGGAACATACAGGACACAAATTTCCCAGTCTGTGTACAGAAACAAATTGAGAAAAAAAAAAATAACAACAATGAGGATTTAAATCGAGACCTTTCACACAGCAATTTGTCAGCCATTCATTGTTCTGTCCTTCCAAACATGGCCTTTTTGGACGTTCTCTCAGCATAGTCCATGAGCGATGCATCCAGGTCATCTGCTTCCCCGGGAAGGAAAACAATCTTCACTGGATGCTGAAAGGAAAAATTAACCCTTTCCCTGTTGGAGATTTTTACAAGCTTCCTCAAACAAGAAAGCAGTGCACATAACAGACTATCCACAGAAGTGGGACACTGAGTTCCACTACAGCTGCCAAGGTGATTGTGACCGGGGTCCTAAAAAAAGAAATCGGTGCTCCCGCTGAACCGTAGAAAGACATACTTACTGGAGGAAAGGGTATGAGGAAAGAAACAAAGACATAAAAGAGAATGGTAGGTGGGGGCCATGAACCAACAACTTGATTCTAAAGATGGGGAAAGTGAGACATAAATCCTATTCAGGATATGCCGAGAGCAGAGGCCAGTGAGGAGCAAGGTGGATGCACACCCCAGAACGTCTGATGTCCCAGCCTGTCGTGCTTCTCCGTGGCACACTGTGTCTGATTTCACACGTCTAAAAGCTGAAGCATTGGGCTTCGGAGCATTGGCCAACAAACAGGGGAGAAGGACACTCATAAGCAGGTACCTGCAATGATTTTGTATTTTTTGCAATACTCTACCATTGTCGAAAACCCTTGTTACAAAAAGCCAGCTTTTTTTTTTTTTTTTGGCAAGTTTGATTAGAGCAAAAGAAAGTGCTGAATTTCCAATATGCAAATGAAATTAAAGGCCACCCAGGGATGAAGGCGCCCTACAGGAATGCTTTATTGATGCCCGCAAATTTACCCAAATAACAACCACTTTAAAAAAAAAATAAATAAATTGAGTTACAATCCCCTTTGTTCTTCCCCTTAGGAGTCACATGTTTTTCACCTCTAATTTCATATCATTGTCAGAGTGGTGCACTGTGCATTATTTATGGATGGAATATCAAATGAAGGCAGCTACACTAAGAAACTAGAATTAGATTAATCACAAAGTGTGTGGGTATTAGCCATTTGCCCTTTAAGTGCTTACTTTTGGTGGGTGTAAACAGGGAGTAGAATTTAATTTTCTTGGCTAGTATTAGCAGAAAATATATAAAATATTCTATGTCTTTTCTACCCCTACAGTGTTTGTGTAATAATAACCTCCCCAAGGAAATCTAAAATAGTGTGGGCTTCTGGGACATATACTGACATTAGGGAGATTGTATTTTTCAAGGACAGGAAATTAGGTGGTTTAGAACAGTTCTTCTAGGTCAGCAGTGTGGTCCTACCTTAACTGGGTGAGACTAAAAATTTCTAAACAACTAACAGACTTATTAAGCCCCCTTACATGCTATCTAGATGTGCTAAAGCCATTTCCATGTAAATTTAAAATTTTAATCCAGTTAAGATCCTTTAACTCCAGTGGTGGCCGAGATCATGGCTTTGGGTCTCCCAAACCCTTCCTTGCTCAAAATGAGAGGTTGTAACATTTAATCAAGGACATTGGCTTTGTCCATGAAGTTGAAAGAAGATCAACAAAAGATTAAACCCAGAATTCCTATGGGATTTAAGGGAAAACATAAAATGTCAACAGCTCTGACACATCACTCCTCATCCCTTTTCCCCACATGTCTGTCACTCTCTGGAAAGTCTGGGCAAGTTCTGCAGGACAAAGGGGCGTCAAGGAAGCAGTCAGCAACACTGTTGTGAGTACACAGTTTGGAATCAAGCAGACTTTGTGTTTGACACCAGGCTTGACCCTCACAGGCCTCAAAAGCTTGAAAATGCCTCAGTGTTATCATCTGTAAAATAGTGAGAGATTGCCTACCTCCCAGTTTCCTTGAAAGGATTAAACAATACTTCAACCTCTGGATACATAGCAACTATTTAATTACAAGGTTTTCTTACAAAGCGTAAGGACACAAAATAGCTCAAACTTTTAGAGCGTCTTTATGTGCCTTGGCTTTGCTAAGTGTCTTCCGTGTCATAACACAGTGACCTTCTGACCATCTAGAGCCAATCTGTGGCAGGGCCAAGATTCCAGCCCACGTGACCCAGCCCCTGAACGTCAGCACTTAACCATGAAGCTCTGCAATGGACTCTCCACTGAGTAGCTACCCAAGAGCAATGACCCAGAACATTCCTTGTCTCCATTTACCCATTAAAGAATGTGAACTGAATAAAGGCAAGCTTGTCCCAAAGCTCCTGAGCTTCTGGTATGCTTCCAGACATAACTGTGTGGGCATAATGTGGTTAACAAAAGTCCTCACACCTCCCTGTAGGGCCCATTCCCAAACTGGCAGATACTTGTGGGGTTCTAACAAGCATCTTTAAAAAAAGAAAGAGCTAAACCTGAAGTCACCATCTGTGTCTGAACAATTTCTAATCCAAAGAGGAAGTGCTCGTGACTAAATGAAAATGCAATGATAGTTAATAAGTGTTGGTTCATTTGAAGCTAATGTGAAATCGGTCCAGTAAGACTAAAGTGTACAAGTATTAGGTGAATAAACCCACCCAAATATCTACCACTATCAAGATGACAGTCTCTGAAACTCAATTTCCCCTGATAATCAGTCTAAATAAGATAAGGTGGGAGTTTAGGCTGACAGACTTATCATGGAACTTTAAGATACATCGTGAATTGGTTCATTTATCCTCAGAGACATCAACAACCCTACAGTCTAAATCAGTGGTCAGCAAGCTTTCTCTGGAAAGGGCCTGATAGTAAGTATTTTAGGTGTGGCAGGCCATATACTCTACATAGCAACTACTCCACTCTGCCGTGTAGAGTGAAAGCAGCCATAGATGTGAAATGTGCAAACAAATGGATATGAATTTACAAAAACATGGGTGATGGGCTAGATTTGACTCACAGGTCAGAGTTTGTCAACCCCTGGTCTAAGTCACCATCAGCCTTTACCTTTTTCAGATTCTGTTCTTATTTCTTCACTATGAGTGTTCTCCGGTCCATTCTAAATGGATATGCCACCTCTTTGCTTAAAATGCTTCCATGCATTCTCATTGCACTTAGATCAGAAGCTAAACTTCTTAGCATGGCATCCAAAGCCCACATAACAGGAGCACCTCCTAATCTAGTGTCTGGTATCTCATACCTTGCTCACATCAGCTTAATGGCTTTCTTCTTATTACTTTTCAGTGTGCTACCTCAGGGCCTTTGCACATGCTGTTTCCTTCCCTTCAAGGTCTTCTTCCCCACTTTCTGCTTCTCTGAGCTCCCAATCCAAATGAGGTCACCTCTCATACCTCTCATAGCAAATTTATACTTTTCCTTCAGAAGACTTATTTAACAGTAAAATATGTATTTGTGTGACTATTTGTTTAATGGTCATCTCCCTTACCAGGCTGAGGGCAGAAATCAATCATGTTTGTTTTCCTTATTACATGCTTCTGACATACAGTGGGTAACCAACAGTTGCATGCTAACTGAACAAATACATTTTTTATTTCTTAGTGTTTAAATAACTTCATAAAATTCAATCATCTTTCTTCAAAAAAAGTCAAGGGCAATAGGATTTTTTTTCTATATTACACATGGAGAAACAAGCCAGCTATGATCAGACATGTCATCAGGAGATGTTTGATTATAAATCCAAGCATGTTTTTCCAGTTTAGTAATTTCCTAAGATACTTAGAAGTCTAAGGGATTACCATGCAATTTCCACCTTGCCCTTGCTGATGTCTTTGGAAACTCTCCAGTCAATTTTCAATGAGTACTTGCCCTTTGTGTGGTGCCATGCTTACTCTGGGAGACCTTCTGATGTCATTACTATCTTTGTTTAGAGTATGGACTCAGCACAGGAGTTGCGCATGTACTATGTGCTAATTTTAAAAAGTTTACAGAGCTGGTTCCACTACAGATTTTCAGGAAGACATTTATGGTTCTAAGCACCTTCCCTGGAATCATTAGGCAACAAATTTGCTTGGAAATTTCCTTCATTGTGCCTCAGTGGAGATGAAATATGGTCACTTGCTGGGAAGAAAACAACAATAAAAGGAGAGTGAAATCTCCCTAAGTGCTCCCTAAAAACAAGAAAATCTGATATGCAGCCTGTGTGCTGATACAATTATGAGGCTTCTAGCTCTGAGCTGTAACAGATGGGAGTTCTCTCTCTCTCTTTGGTGATAAGGTGAATGGTTTCCCCCAGGGATGTGTGGGGAGAGCTGCTGAGTTGGCTGTGTTGGCGCCAAGCAGCTGGTTGCTGACAGGATTATAGGCAGAAATTGGCACCAAGCGGGGGTGGGGGACTGTCAATAATATGGGGGGAAAGGGGGTGGAAAGCAAAGGCGCCCCCCTCCATTATCCATCCATAAAGCTAGGACTAGAAGTAAGTCAATTTGAATAGTGAATAGAGCATCCAAAAGATGGAAAAGAAGGGCCTTCATCCATTCATTTATTCATTCATTCAAGCAACCATTTCTTGAGTACCTGATACATGGCAGTTATCGTGCTGACTGTCAGATCTGAAATCATGGGAGAAATGGATTGTTTCTACCCTCAGGAGGCTCCAGGCTTAGTGACAGAGAAGAACCATGCAAAATAAGCTTGATAAAGTGTTACTGTGAGCAAGAAAGTCTTCATAGTGGCAGTGACAAGATAAATATCTAGAAAATCAATAGGTGTTTCCATGAGGATGTAAGCATTGGGAGGAAGAAGAAAGTATGATTTAAGCAGAGAATGCAGCATGGACAAAGAGGACTGGTCTAGTCCTCTTTCTTTTCACCCTCTGTTTGCACCCCTTCTAAGGTCATACTCATCTGCATGCAGCTCCCTCATAATGCATCACTGTTTCCAGCTTCTGTCCTTTCTCATGATGTTCTTTCTACCTGGATTTCCCTTCCTTCTCTCCTGAGTACTCCTGAAACTACGGAGGAGTGTTTGGAGTATGCTGGACACTTTAAGCCTTATCTTGAAGGCCCAGGAACGATTAAGGGATTTCAAGCAGAACATGGACATGCTCAGATGTGCTTTCTAGAAAGTTCAGCTTGTTGTTACAGAGAGTGAGCTATTAGAAGACAGAGGCAATCATCCACCCAGAGTTGTTGAGTGCCCACACTAGAGCAGTGACAGCTGTCAGAGAGAGGAGAACCTGAGTAAGGAAGATGTGAAGGAAATGAAGAAAAATCATAGTATTTGACTGGCTATGAGAAAGCCTTTTTGTCTTTTGGTTGGTCAGACAAATGGGCATAACATCATACAGAGAAAGTGAGAAAGCAAGCTTGGAACAAAAACTATCGATTCCCTTTGCATTGGTGATGTTGGCTTGGGAGTCAGTGTTGGAGGTACACATTTGACACCCAAATGGAGATATTAGGGGATAGTATAAAATGGATTTGGAGCTCAAGAGACATACATCAGGGCTTTTGTCAGTCAAGAAGAACTAGGTTACGATGTGGTAAAAATTAAAATCTCAGTGATTCATAATAAGAAAGGTTCATTTCTTCCTCACTCTGCCATCATTTCCAAGTCTACAGGGGCCCCTCACTCACTGTAGTCAGCCATTTATGGACCCAAGCTGGGAGAGTAGCCACCATTTCAAAAGTGGTTGGCTATTGAACCAGAGGAGAAAGAAAGTCTGGAAGTTTTGCCTTGGCCATTAAATGTTTAAAGAAGAAGTGGCAGATGGCACTTCTACAAAGAACTAGTCAATGGAGGAGGGCAGCACCTGGATGGCTCAGTCAGTTAAGCATCTGCCTTCAGCTTGGGTCATGGGATTGAGCCCCGCATCAGGCTCCCTTATCAGTGGGGAGTCTGCTTCTCTCCCGGTTTATGCTCTCATGCTCTCTCTCTCTGTCTCTCAAATAAATAAATGAAGTCTTAAAAAAAAAAAAAGGACTAACTTTCAGGGAATCAGAAGTGCACTCCTCCTGGGAGAGACAGAGAGCTGGACATAGTGGCAATAGCAGTAATGGCTAACACAGAACCAGAAATGAAGCTCTGAGGATGATCTGTATGTAGATGGTATAAAGCTGTAATGGGAGATAATGCAGGAAAACTGAACTGAGTTTGAAAAGAAGGGGGCTACATGTGTTGTCCTAGGAAAGTACCTCATTTAAGGATACTCTGTATATGGGAGAGAAAGCCACAAGTAGAAGATGAGAAGAAATGACCAAAAAAGTACCAGGAAGACCACAGCAGCATTTCAAAAGACAAAGAAGAGAAAATTTCAACAAGGGAGTCATAACCTGAGAAAGCATTTCAGTAGTAACTGACTGAATGTTCCTTTTAGGTGGCAGCTAGACTCTCCTGATGTAGCGATGGAAGCATAACATTTTCTTTTCTTCTTTTATTTTTTTCTTTTTAAATTTGGTATAACAGAGTAATCCATTTCTAGAGCTGAGAAGGTCCCCAGAGGTCATTTAGCTTCCCCTCCTACCAAATGTTGAAATCTTCACAATGACAGGTTACAAAGCTCTATCTTCTATTTACCTTATATCTTTCTCTTTGTAACTTGTATCCATGGCCCTAGTCCTGCCCTCTGAAATACCAGTTAAGAGGAGGCTTTTCTTTCTATTCCCTTCTCAATCTTACAATATAATCGAACTATAGTTAGTGTGGTGACTGATTTCCAAACACACTTATCTTGCTTAAGAAGGAACTAGAGGGAGGGACCAAAACTGGTCAGAATTTAGGAGCTCTGATTTCCAGATGGAGGGTCAGTCATCCAAACCACACCATCTCTTTTGACGAAAGCATGGAAAATGGGAAGTGGGGGCAAGAAGAGACAAGATAATATAATTTCTAAAATTTCTAAAAATTGAAAGAAAGTCTGGAAGAATGTACAAGAATGCATATTCCATTTGGTTTCTGTGTGACCCAGGCAAGACACTTAACCTCTCTGAGAAGTATACCTCACAGTGTTATTGTGAGAAAAGACTGAGGCACTGTCTGTAAGTTTAATACACATCTTAAATACAGGAAGTGGAAAAGAACAGAATAGAAAGATGACAACATAAGGTTCAGTAGGTACATAACAACATAAGGTTCAGGCATCAGCTGCCCAGCCCCTGAGCTGAGCTCAAAGGCCAATGGTTGTGATTTAAAGAGACTCCTTTTGTATCTATTGCCACAGTAATATTACACACTGACCACACTGTTCTGAGATGCACAATGACAAACATTTATTTTAACATATGAAGCTAAAGATCTGATGGGGGCCTGGGTTAGGTTAAACTAAATTTGGCTTGACTCAGTCATGTGTGGGCAGTCAGCAGACCAGTCATCTGGGCAATGGCTGGTCTAGGATGACCTACTGTGACACAACTCTCCTCTCTACCTCTCATTCAGCAGACTACCCTGAGCTTGCTCACAGGTGTTCACAGGCATCCAAAGGAAAACCTCCTTGATATTGATGCACACATTAGCACACTCATCACTTTTGCTGCATTGTATTGGCCAGAGCAAGTAATACAGTGAAGCCAAATCCAAGGAATATGAGAATTTACTTCACTTCTTAATGGCATGAACACAGGGTGGAGGGTGCATTTGGTCCATTTTTGTAATTACTGTATCACAACTTTTCTCTGGTTCACCTGTAAGCAGGATGAGAATGTTGTTCAAGTTGATAAGGGAAACTACAGAAATAGAAGCACCCTCAAGGGCAAAGTTAAGAGCCATGTACAGTAATAGATTGGGGGAGAGGTACTTTCAGGCACAGAACTGGGACCCAATCGAATACTCTCCCAAGTCCAGAGGGAGGGGACCTAGACACATTTGCTTTATAGATTTTACAATTGGTGTTCATCTTCTGCCATTTCCCTTTTTGAAAGCAAGTGTTTATAGTCATCATCTTATTCCTACTCGCCATTGTATCTATTGTGTGTGTGACAGATAACTTTGTCTTTTTATTTTATGGGCTCTGGATTATAAGAAGCTGCCCCCAGACTTGATGTCAATCAGAAGATCCCAGACTTCCAGTTTAATGCTATGCATAGGTGGGACCTATGGAGGTGGTGAGGGAGGTTTTGGGAGGGATGTGAATGGTTGTGACCAGGAGACTGTGGCAGGTCAGTTGTAAAATTGCTGGCAGCTCTTATCCCTCTCTGAGTTCATGTCCTCTGCATTGTGACTGACTGTGTAGCTCTTTCAGCCAATAGGTGGAGTGTGTATTTCCCCACACTTTGAATCTGGACTGGCTTTTTGGTTTTGTTGTTGTTGTTTTTGCTTGAGCCAACAGAATACACAAAGGTGATGTTGGGCCATTTCTGAGCCTAGACTTCAAGAAGACTTGGTCACTCCCACTCTCTCTTGGGACTCCTACCTATGCCACAGGAAAAGCCTCACTGGAAAGTGGGTACTGAGAGACATTTGGCCCAGCCACTGCCATCATTCCATATGAGAGCCAAGACATGTGAGAGGCTTTCCTAGTCTAGCCAGTCTACAGCTTACCAACCAGGTGACCAGAGATGTATGAACAAGCCCATTCGAGATGTGCAAAGGCTGGAGGAGATCAGCACCATCCAGTTGATGTGGAAACCCAGGCAGAAGAAGTGCTCAATTGTTTAAACTCCTGGGAGGGATGTGTGTGTGTGTGTGTGTGTGTGTGTGTGTGTGAGTGTGTGTGTGTTTTCTCCACAATATCTGATACACCTAGAATTTATTCCCCATCATTTTGAAAACTTTTCTTTCTCAGGAAGAGAATATCACATTTGCAGAGTAAGGAGACACAAGAAAGAAAGAAAACTAAAATCTGGTCCTGTCAGCTCTCTTGTCTCTACAGATGTTAGCACATTATTCATGGCTCTCTCTTTTGAAATAGTCCTCGGTATGCATCATACCTTCAAGCCACCATTTTGTACCCTGCTCCCCCATCTCTATCTCTCTGTCTCTGTCTCTCTCAACCACTGATAGCCCTTCTCCCATCAGTATCTGGAGGTATGGCTAATATAGTAAGAAGGCAAATTGAAAACCAATGACTTCAAACTTTTGAATTAGTAAACATTGTCATTCTGCCAGTTTCCTTCCTTTTGCTACAGAGAGTAGAGTATGATAAACCACTATTTGGAGAATTCTCAGGAACCAGAAGTCCTAAAACACCATACAAATGGGCTCTAGCATATCAAAACAAGGATTATTTTGCTGTTTGGGGTGTTTGTTTCTAATGAGAAAGCCAAGAAACTTTAAAGACTGAGACAATGGGCAGAACCAAAGGCCCCTTATCCCCAGTGCAGACAAGTTTGGATATAGAAGAAAACAGGGGTAATGACCACTTAAAAGAAGGTACGAGATGGAAGGGGAAAGACAAAACTACATAAATGAAGAGGAATAGGGTTTGTGGTCCAGGGTCAAAGTTACCAGCTTTGACTCTCCTTTTACAACACACCCTCTTCCCACCTCTATTGTTTGTATAATCTGATTACCTGACCTCAGTATCCTTATCATGAAATACATATACTTAATACACTTTTGGCAGAAATGTATTCTTGGTTAAATCAGGTAACATATGTGAAATGTCATAACAAACCAGGGTTTCCTTTTTGCCTTAATTATCTGAGGTAGCCAGTCTCTGGTATTCAGAGATTCATATTATCTGTATCATTTCAAGATAATGTTTCATTTTGTTTGAATCAAAATAAACCCAGACATCACTAGAGAAGGCTGACATGATTTGTGTCTCATTTTTATCAATATGCTTGTATTTCCAATCTCTGCTTGACAACTACAATTAGAAGAGGGAAACACTCTTATTCTCCAAGAAACAATTCATAGAAGAGCCAAGAAAGAAGGTTATTAAGTGGTCACTTTGTTGTTACAAACCACACTTGTTACAGGAATCCACAGGAGAAGGAAACCAGAGTCCAGCAGATCAGTGAGGAAGGTTATGAGGATTGGGTTTAGAGCTCACTCTTGAAGGACAAAAGGGTGAGAAGGAGAGTAGACACTGGGTAGACAAGGATGTGACCATGTGTAAGACATGGTGTTAGATGATGTATTTGTATACAATGCTTCTAGTACTCCAAAAACTTAAGAAGATACTGTATTATCTTTGTTTTAAAGGTATGAAAGCATGGGTCTAAAGAGGTAAGATATTTACCCACGATCACATAGTAAATGATCATCTTTGATAGAAAACCAAAACTCTTTGACTCGAGAGATCATATTCTTTCCACTGAACCCCATTACCCTCCCAGGGGCAAGAATGAGCATGCTGTGTTGTGGGACAGTGAGATGACACATCCAAAAGCAGAGAGTATATATGTTGAAGAGCCCAGGAGGTAATGTTGGACAGGGAAGGTGATATCTTCATAGTTGGAGGGATCTGGAAAGAGCCAGAAAACCTAAGAATGATTCCCTTGGTATAAGGAGCTGTTGGTGATTTTTCTCAACCTGGTGTTGGGCATAGAGACAGTCAAACATCTGTTTTTCTAGGGGAAGGCCCTTGTTTTGCCACCTTGCAAATTTTCTCTGGGTGGGAGAACATTGCTAAAAAGTCTTTCATATCAGAGAGTTTGGTCCCCCAGTTTTTCTCCCTATAGCACAGCCTACACGGTTCCAAAGTATCCTTGGGCTCATCAGCTGACCTAATGCAGACACAATTCACTCATTTCTTTTAGTCTTCCTTGCCTGGACTCTGAGAGAAGAACAAAAGGAAGGCAAATAGGGAAATAGATTTTTCATTCATTTTGTCAGACACTGTTTTAAAACCTCTTTCTACTTGATTCTTATGAAGTATATGCATGCAGCTCCCTCTCATGAATATTTGAATGATCTTCTCTTGCTCTGTTATTCCTGGAGTCTCAACTGCAGTGGGGAGCAGAATTTGACCTGCCCAGGCAGACACTCCTGGGAGCCTCTGTCATATTATATATGTGGGATCGAGAGCCTATGAAAACTACTGGGACTTGTGGTCCTTTATTCTCAGCCCCGAGGAGCCCATCTGATGCTGATTCCAGAAGAAATAACTCCATGAAAGAGAGAGAGATGAATGGAAGAGTTCTGCAGGAAATATGTCTATTCCAACTCTCCTAATACTTCTTTATCAGTGGAAGAACCAGGAGTAGAGGAAATGAGATTTAAAAAACCCCAAATTAAGGGGTTATGCCTTCTTTATTTTTTGTGAAAGAATCAGACTGGTATAGTGCCATTAGGTTTCTTCATGTTTATAATTTGATTAACTGGCACCAGATCACTCTCAATCCATTATCCTAATTTCTTTATAGCTCTTATCACTACATGACATTTCATTTCCTATTTATTTGTTAATCCACTGTATGGATGCCCCATTAAAATATATGTCTGATGATGGCAGGGACTTTACTTATCTCATTTACTGTTCAATTCCATATAGCGGGAACTATGCATAGTATCAAGCAGGTGCTCAATTAATATTTGTTGAGAAAACAAAGCTTATCATTATGTTAATTATTTAATTTACATTTATAGACTGACCACTGTGGTTAGGCCCTGTGTTAGAAATTAAACAGAGCTCATATTCTTGTGTGAGACACAGACACATGATCAGATATAACCTAAATGTGCAATGGTAGGAAAACGTATAGGGAACCATGAGAGGACTGAGATGAGGTATCTAACCAGAGAAAGAAGCTAACCCAAACCTTAAAGAATGAGTAGATGTTGATTGCATTAGAAATCAATTCACCTGTCCGCACTCCCCCCTCCTCAAAGAAACTGAAGCCCCAGGGAGAAGTGAGGTAGCAGCCTGAGATATGACATCAAAAACACATATTTTTAGGCAGTAGCAAACCAAGAAGAGTAAAAAGGTACTTTATGGGATACAAAAGAAACATTCCTGGTGGGGTTATGGACACTGGGGAGGGTATGTGCTATGGTGAGTGCTGTGAAGTGTGTAAACCTGGCAATTCACAGACCTGTACCCCGGGGCTAATAATACATTATATGTTTATAAAAAATTTTTAAAAATTAAAAAAAAAACATTCCAATAGCAGATATCAAAGGCAGGTTGGGAACACAGGGATCAAATTGATAAGTGTAAGAACAAGACATAATGGTTAAGGATAGGTAAGAAGAGGCAGGGATGTTGGGTAACAGTGTCAAACGGGTATATTAATGTTAGGGATTGCTTGGACAGGCAGTCTGGAGGTTAGGGCTGGTTCAACAAGAGCATTAGACTCAGAAAAGACTTACCTAGAGTCCTGTGGCTCTCTGACATGTGGCCTGCAAAAATAATGTTTTGGATCTCCTCTTATCTCTCATGTGGGCTCGACCCTATTTCCACCCCAACACGGTTTGCTTCTTTCACCCAATATGGGTAAAGGAGGTGATGTGATGGAAAATGAGAGAGAAGAGAAGAAACAGAGAAAAGAAGAAGAGAGTAAAATATGTGAAGGAAGGAGGAAAAACAATTTTTATAAAGCAAACAAGGAGAAGGAAATAGAAAGTTGAAAAATAAAAGAAGAGAGAAAGGAACTTTACAGCCCTTATTAGGTTTGAGTGCTAGTCATTATTTAAGTGGTCCCTTTGGAGGGTTTGACACGTTTAGCATTTCACTTTTGGTTTGTTTATATTTATAAACCGTAAAGTCAAGTTCAGATTTCTGCTAGAAAAGCACTTTTAGAAGGCTGTGAGATCTTATCTTTCATTTTCTATAGATCAGTTTTGCAGCCTCTTGAAGTATTTATAGTTTTAATACATAACCATAAATGCCCCCTAAACAAGGAATATTGCACCTTTCGATTACTATTATTGCTTTATTGCTCATCACACCCATAAATTAGCAACATCCTCCAGCATTGCTGAAAGAGCACTGAATTAGGTTATAACACAAGTACACAAGAACCTATTAAAGCTTTGCTATTTCTTAAAAGTCTTTATAGTTTTCTAGTGCATCCTGTAAGTGTTTCAATTAAAGAACTACTTGCCTGCTTCATAATAGCCCCCTGCTCAAGACAGGATAGCAGTTTCTGGAAAGAAAAGCAAGATTAAAAGAAGGAAAATTGGAATACAAAACATTAAAAAATGAAATTGCTATAAAAAAGCAATCAGGTGTTTAAATTATGTATATTAAAGGCATTTAAATTGTCCAATTCATTATTTGATGCAAGCTGATGTATACATATATACCACATCTATAGCAAAGCTCATGGTTAGGTCTGTATTTACATATTTTAGTCTCCCAATGAGTTTTTGGTGCCATCTTTGATTATCTTTTTACTTTTTCAATAATTGGTCACGTGGGAAAGAACTCCATTAAAATAGCAAATGTAGGGACGCCTGGGTGGCTCAGTGGGTTAAGCCACTGCCTTCGGCTGAGGTCATGATCCCAGGGTCCTGGGATCCCGCATCAGGCTCCTTGCTCAGCAGGGAGCCTGTCTCTCTCTCCGCCTCTGCCCACCTCTCTGCCTGCTTGTGTGCTTTCTCTCTCTCTCTTTCAGACAAATAAATAAATAAAATCTTTAAAAAAAATAACAAAAGTAGCACAGAAAATTCATTTGGAAAACAAAATAAGTAGATGTTGACTTAGATATAAGCTTGATGCCAAGGAGATGAAGACGAAGATGAGGATGATAACATAGGACCCTGGAGATAAATACCACATGGAATGTTATTAGGATTACAAATCAAATGCAACATTGTTCAACAAAGTTATTGGGAGCCAGGAGATCTACATTAGGCAGGGCTCTACTAGTCACCTTCATAAATAATTTTACCTTTATTTCTGGGTTTCCTTGGACACCAATGAGTTGATAAAATTAGATAATGTGTGAGATATTCATTTAAAATATGTACTGAGTAACTGCTAGGCATGTGGGATTTTTTTAAATTGTATTTCTTACCCTCAAGAAGCATATAGTTTATTTTAGGTGAGGAAAGCATACATTGGGTATTTAAAGTGCAGATAATATTGCTTCTGGCTACTATGTGGAAAGTCACAAAAGACTGTTACTCCAAACTTAACAAAGAGAATTAACCAAATGTGCCAGAAAAACATAGTGTGTGTGTGTGTGTGTGTGTGTGTGTGTGTGTTTAAACACACAATAAAGCTGAGAATGTAAAGAAAGCTAAACTTCGGGAGTGATGACATCTTCCTAGAAGAGAAGAGACCCACAATAGGTCCTATTCCTAGCTGATTGTGGATAAGAGTAGAAGCCAAATAAGCTATAAAATTTGTCTTCATTTCCAGACCATCAGAGAGATGAAAGTGCAAAGAAATTTAAATTTCAGAAGTGAGAATCTCCTCCCCTGAGAGAAGAAACCCATGGCTGCTTTTATTTTAGGCTGTGCTATGGGATGAGGAAAAATACAGGAAACTGGTGAAAAGGGGATACCAGTCAGCTTTTCAATTCTCCCTTTTGAGTCTTAATTGAGTATAAGGGGAATTATGTCAAAGGATGAAGGCAGAACCAGAAAACAGAGAGATTCTCCCTCATGCAAGACCGTCATCAGGAATAGAGAAGCAACTTTCAGAAGATTGTTGATGGGAAAGGATATCTCATAAAAACCCATGCAAAATATTCTGACTCTATACAATGCATAAGACAGCTGCCCTTCAAAGGCTAGTGGCAGGGCAACTAAGTGGAAATAGATTGTCTGAGGTTTTGAGAACTTGAGGTGGTACTGGTGAGCAAAGAGAACTGTCTAGTGACAAAAAAAACAAAAACAAAAACAAAAACAAAAAAACCCCTAGCATTTTCCCCCAAAACAGAGACAGATTTCTGATGGTTCAGAATGCTAGCAGTTGAACTGCAAAGCATAAAATATATACAAAGTTTCTTGAGGGCTCAGATCCTAGCCTTGCTGAAAGTAAAGTCCTGATCTAGCTGTCAAAATATTTGAAGTCAGGGGCACCTGGGTGGCTCAGTGGGTTAAGCTTCTGCCTTCGGCTCAAGTCATGGTCTTAGAGTCCTGGGATTGAGCCCCACATTGGGCTCTCTGCTCAGCTAGGTGCCTGCTTCCTCCTCTCTCTCTCTGCCTGCCTCTCTGCCTACTTGTGATCTCTGTCTGTCAAATAAGTAAATAAAATCTTTAAAAAAAATTTGAAGTCAGTGATAAACTGAATCTGAGTTGCAACAAAAGCAAAACCAAACTCAACTGGAGGTTAAATTGACTTAATTCCCACAGTCTGACAGACTAGATATGTCCAATTTGGGGCATAATATTATTTATTTCAGTAGCCGCTGATCTTTTAGAGATAATTCAAGCATGTTATCAAATATATGAAGGGAGAGGCAAGAAAATGAAATTCCTTGGTCAAGAGAGAAACACTCAAGAGAAATAGATACAAAGATGACCTAGATATTGGGATTATCATAAAAAGACTTTTAAATAACCATAACAAATATATTAATGGGTCTAGGATACATGTTAGACACATTCTCAAATAGATGGAGAGTTTCACCAAAGAGATGAACTCTATGAAAAGAACCAAATGAATCTGTAGAGGCTTCCTTTCTGGTGTTCAGCTGAATAATGGTCTGCATATGCATGTGAAGATATTACCTGAAGCTAGAATCACCTGAAAGGAACAGAGGCAAAAATTAGTATTCCTACAATCCAAAGGGAAAAAACCTTATACATTGTGGAATACCAGTAGAATACTTAGACAAGTATTACTTCAAGAGTGGGGAAAAATTAGCCTTAGATTAAAGGTTACTTTGGTCCCAACTAGCAAAACTTATAAATAACAAAACAGTTTCCAAGTAACGTAGCCACATTCCAGAAAAAACACATAAGAATAGTTATAAGAATTCAATAAGGTATTCAAAAAGTAAAATGCACAACTAGAATTCCAATTCAAAAAGAACCAGTCATACATATTAAAAAAGGAAAAGAACTTTCTCAACCTGACAAAACATCTCTGAAAAAAAACCTGTAGCTAATATCATATATAATTGTGAAAGACTGCATACTTCTTTTTAATATCAGGAATGAGACAAAGGTATCCATATTTATCAGTACTTTCCAATGTTGCACTAGAGTTCTAGTCCTTTCAATAAGACAAGAAAAAGAAATAAAAGACATATAGATCAAAAAGGAAGAAACTGTTAATATCCTCAGTCATCCATGTAAAAAATCCTATGGAAGCCATGAAAAAACCTACTAGAACCAGTAAGTTATAGTATATGAAGTTAATATAGAAAAACACTTAATAGTATTAATTATAATAGAAATTAAATTGTATAATAGATTATATAATAATAGAAATATAAATTAATATAATATAAAAATACTTAATACTGAATACTATGAAAGACCTAGAAAATTTGTTAGACTGGAAACTACAAAACATTGTTGAAATAAATTAAATATTGAAATAAATTGATATGTTAGTGGATTAGAAGATTCAATATTTTTAATATGCCAACTCTTTCAAATTAATCTGTAGATTCAGTGCAATCCCAATCAATAGCAGACATTTTTAAAAAAATATTTTATTTATTTATTTGACAGAGAGAGAGAGAGAGATCACAAGTAGGCAGAGAGGCAGGCTGCGGGGGGTGGGGTGGGGTGGATTGGTGGGGAAGCAGGCTCCCCGCTGAGCAGAGAGGCTGACGCGGGGCTCAATCCCAGGACCGTGAGACCATGACCTGAGCTGAAGGCAGAGGCCTTAACCCACTGAGCCACCCAGGCGCCCCAATAGCAGACATTTTTTTTACTAGAAATTTAAAAAATAGATTCTGAATGTTATATTGAAATGTAATAGACTTAGAGTAGCAAAGCAACTTTACAAAATAACAAAAATAGCTTTAAAAATAAAAAGGAAAATCTGACCCAATACTTATTGTAAAGCTAAAGTAATTAAGCTTGCATGGCTTGACAAAAATACATGTACCTATTCACCAATGAAACAGAATGCTAGAAAACTGAATGCTAGATAAACATATATGTAGTCAACTGATTTTCAACAAAGCTTCCAAGGCAATTCTATGGAGAAAAAAAATCTTTTCAAAATGCAATGTTGCAATAATTGGATGGACATTTACAATGAACCTAGTTTTTTTTCTCTCACAGTATATAATAGGGAAATCAAAAAGAAAAAGATGATAAACCAAATGCAACAGTTAAAAATGTAAATCTTCTAGAAGAAATCAGTAGAAATCCTTAGTAATCTTGGATTGGGAAAATATTTCTTAAGATTCAAAAAGCACTAACCATAAAGGAAAACTTCAATAACTTAGAATTCATCAATTTTTAAAGTTGCTCTTCAAAACACTATTACTAAAATTAAAGGCATGCCCCAGTCTTGAAAGAAAACATTTCCAAAATATATACTGATAAAGGATATATGTCTACAACATATTAAGAATTCTTACAACTCAATAATTAGAAGACAAGAAGGTCAAGTAAAAAATGGTCAGAAGATTTGAATAGACACTTCACCAAAGAAGATATGAAAATATTAAACAAGTATAAATTGGAAAAAATATTCAACATCATTAATCATTAGGGAATATGAACCTTAAAATGAGCTTTCATCTAAATTCTCCCTAAAATGCCTAAATTTAAAAGACATCAAGACAGTATGGTACTGGCACAAAAACAAATACATAGATCAATGGAGCAGAATAGGGAACCCAGAAATGGACCCTCAACTCTATGGTCAACTAATCTTTGACAAAGCAGGGAAGAATATCCAGTGGAAGAAGGACAGTCTCTTCAATAAATGGTGCTGGGAAAATTGGACAGACACATGCAGAGGAATGAAACTGGACCATTCTCTTACCTCATACACAAAGATACACTCAAAATGGATGAAAGACCTCAGTGTGAGACAAGAATCCATCAAAATCCTAGAGGAGAACATAGGCAACAACCTCTTCAACCTTGACCACAGCAAATTCTTGCTAGACATGTTTCCAAAGGCAAGGGAAACAAAATTTAAAAAATGAACTACTGTGACTTCATCAAGATAAAACTTCTGCACAGCAAAGGAAGTAGTCAACAAAATGAAAAAGTATTTATTTAATAGGAGAAGATATTTGCAAATGCCATAACAGATAAAGGGCTAGTATCCAAGATTTATAAAGAACTTATCAAACTCAACACCCAAAAGACAAATAATCCAGTCAAGAAATGTTCAGAAGACATGAACAGACATTTCTCCAAAGAAGAAATTCAAATGTCCAATAAACACATGAAGAAATGCTCCACATCACTTGGCATCAGAGGAATACAAATCAAAACCATGATGAGATACCACCTCACACCAGTCAGAATGGCAAAAATTAACAAGACAGGAAACAACAAATGTTGGCGAGGATGTGGAGAAAGGGGAACTCTCTTACACTGTTGGTGGGAATGCAAGTTGGTACAGCCACATTGGAAAGCAGAATGGAGGTTCCCCAAGAAGTTAAAAATAGAACTACCCTATGACCCAGCAATTGCACGACTAGGCATTTACCCCAAAGACACAAATGTGGTGATCCAAAGGGACACCCACACCCTAATGTTCATAGTAGCAATGTCCATAACCAAACTATAGAAAGAGCCAAGATGTCCATTGACACATAAATGGATAAAGACGTGATATACATATACAATGGAATATTACTCAGCCATCAGAAAAGGTGAATACTTACCATTTATATTGATGTGGATGGAACTGGAGGGGATTATGTTGAGAGAAGTAAGTTAATCAGAGAAAGACAATTATTATATGATTTCACTCATATGTGGAATATAAGAAGCAGCAAGGAGGATCATAGGGGAAGGAAGGGAAAACTGAATGGGAAGTCATCATAGAGGGAGAAAAACCATGAGAGACTCTTTTTTTTCTTAAGATTTTATTTATTTATTTGACAGAGATTACAAGTAGGCAGAGAGGCAGGCAGAGAGAGAGAGGAGGAAGCAGTCTCCCCATCCAGCAGAGAGCCCGATGCGGGGCTGGATCCCAAGACCCTGGGATCATGACCTGAGCCAAAGGCAGAGGCTTTAACCCACTAAGTCACTCAGGTGCCCCAACCATGAGAGACTCTTAACAATAGGAAACAAACTGAGGATTGCTGAAGGGGAGGTGGGCAGGGGATGGGGTAATTGGGTGATGGGCAGTAAGGAGGGCACTTGATATGATGAGCACTGGGTGTTAAATACAACTGATAAATGATTGAACACTACTTCTGAAACTAATGATGACTGTATGTTGGCTAATTGAATTTAAACAAAAAAGAAGGGGGGCGGGAAAGAGAGGAGAAAAAAAATAATCTATTAAGAATTACCAGAATACATGAGTTTAGAAAGAGAGCAGTGTAATAGGCTAATATTATTCTAAGCTAGCAAAGGAAAATTGGAAATGAAAAGAGTAAATACAATACCATTTTTACAGGACCCAAATATGAAATACCTGTGGAAAAATTTAACAAAATTTATGTAAAACCTGTGCATAGAAGACTACAAGACATTGCTGATAGAAATTTTAAAAGGCCAAAACAAGCATAGATTATGAACAGAATAGAAAGTCCAGAATAAAACTACACATAATTGATTTTTGACAGAAAGGACAGGTAATTTAGCTGGGAAATAGAATCTCTTCTACAAATAATATTGGAACAACTGCTCATTCCTAAGGAAACACATGAACCTCAACCTTTACCTTTCATTGTAACCAAAAACTAATACAAAATGAATCATAGACCTGAAAGTAAAAGAAATCTCTACAATATTATATTAGTTTCAGGTGTACAACATAGTGATTCAATAATTCCATACATTCATTACTCAGTGCTCACCACTACGAGTGTAGTCAACATCTGTCACCATAGAACATTATTTCAGTATTATTGATTATATTCCCTATGCTGTACTTTTTATCCCTGTGACTTAATTATTTTAAAACAGGAAGTTTATACCACACAATCCTCTTTATTTCACCCATTTTCCCATCCGTCGATCTTCTGCCCACCAGTTTGTTCTCCGTATTTGAGTTTGTTTGTTTCTTTGTTTGTTTAGATTCTACATATAAGTGAAATCATATGGTATGTATCTTTCTCTGTCTGACTTATTTCACTTAGCATAAATAAAGAACAATTTTAAACGTACATTATCAACTGAACATATCCAAAAGCAATATAGAGATGCTTTTGAAGTCCAGTTGCTTTTCTGAAAAAGTATATTCAGTCATACCGATTACTAACATCATTGCATTATTATAGAAATTGGGGCACCTGGGTGGCTCAGTGGGTTAAAGCCTCTGCCTTTGACTCAGGTCATGATCCCAGGGTCCTGGGGTCAAGCCCCGCATCAGGCTCTCTGCACAGCAGGGAGCCTGCTTCCTCCTCTCTCTCTGCCTGCTTCTCTGTCTGTCAAATAAATAAAATCTTTTAAAAAAAAGGAATTGTTATATTATAACCTATTATTAAAATACAATCGGATGTTTTCTAAAGTAAAATTCTAAAACTTCTAGAAGGAACCATTAGAGAAAAAAAATTTTTTTGTAACATGGAAATAAGTAAAGTCTTCTTAGGACACACAAAGCATGAAACATAAAAGGTGGATAAATTGTACCTCATCGAATTCATTACCTTCTGCTCTTCTCAAGGCACCATTAAGAAATTAAGAAGCAAGCCACTGCCTGGAAGAATAGCCATATCTGACATGGACTTATATTCAGAAAGCGTATAGACTCCTTGCAACTCAACTATAAGAAAACAAACTAGCAATTAAGACAAAAAAGTTTCAGTAAAAACTTTGGTAAAGTTTCAAAAAGATATTCAACCAAAGAAGATAAATTAACAGTCAGTAAGCACATGGAAGCACACTCAACGTCTTTGGTCACCTGAAAAATGTAAGTTGAAACCACAATGGTATAATGCTTCATGCATATTAGAATAGCTAAAATTAGAAGAAGAAAAAAACCACCTGATAAATGCAACTGTTGATAAGTGTTGATAGGGTTATGGAACAGCTGGAACTCTCATGCATTACTGGTGAGAATGGGAAATGATATAACCACTTAAGAAAACAATCCATCAGTTTCTTAAAAAATTATACACATATATACTATGAAACTTAGCAATTCAATTTTTAGATATTTATCCAAGAGAACTAAAAACATGTTGACACAAAAACTTGCACTCAAATATTTATAGTGGCTATATTCAGAATAGTCCCAAACAGGAAACAATTCAAATGTCCTTCAAATGGTGTATACATACAATGGCTATTATTGACCATTAAAAGGGAACAAACTGGGGTGCCTGGGTGGCTTAGTGGGTTAAGCCCCTGCCTTTGACTCAGATCATCATCTCAGGGTCCTGGGATCAAGCCCTGCGTCAGGCTCTCTGCTTGGTAGAAAGCCTGCTTCCCCTCTCTCTCTCTGCATGCCTCTCTGCCTACTTGTGATCTCTCTCTGTCAAATAAATAAATAAAATCTTAAAAAAAAAAAAGAACAAACTGTAGATACCTTCAACAACATAGATTAATTTGAAAATAAAGATGCTCTTGGAAAGACATATTAAAAAGTACATATTATGTAATATTTTTATATGAAAGTATAAAAGACAGATAAAATCAAGAAATCCAAATTTATCCTTTTGAAATATTAATGTTTATAAACTCTTTCAAAATAAACAAAATCATAACATATCAATATCAAGAGAACATCACTACAAAGCCTAAGAAAATTAATAAAGCAATGAGATATTAGGCATGATTTCATGCTGATAAATCAAAAACTTACATGAAATGTATAAATTCCTTGAAAAACATAAAAGGGATATGAAATGGAGAATTTAAATAGTCATAGGTCTATTCAAATGGTTGAATTTATGATAAAAATATTCCCAGAAAGAAAATTTCTGTCCTGGTTGGCTTCAGTAGTAAATTCTATTAAACATTTAAAGAAAAAAATAACACCAATTTTACACAAATGCTTTCTGAAAACAGAGAAGGAAGGAATGTTTCCTAACTTCTTTTATGAGATCAGCATAAACCTGATATCAAAACCTGACAGACATATTTAAAAGGAAAGAAATTTTCAGACCAATATTCCTCATGAATGTTTATATTTTTAATGAAACATTAATAAATATGATCCAGAAGTAAATAAAAAAGATAAAAAATCCTGATCAAGTTTATACTAGGAAAGCAAAGTTGAAATGTTAGGAAAATCAATCAGTGTAATTCACAATATTAACAGAATACAGAAGAAAACCATACAATATCTCAGTAGATGAAAGAAAATGTTATAAAATTCAATATCCATATATAATAACTCAAAACAAACTATGAATACAAAGGAACAATCTTGATCTGTTATTTTCATGAAATTTCATATCCATGAAATATCCATATTTAATATCATTATAAAGAGTAAAATACTAAGTTTTTCCCCCTACAATCAGAAAGAACACAAGAACATACTATTTACATTAGCCTTAAAACACATCATAGGTTTAGGAATAAATTTAACAAAAGGTACATACAACCTCTACACTTGAAAACTGAAATTGTTGGTAAGAAAACTTTAAAGACATAAACAAATAGATATACCATATTTGAGATAGTCATTGTTGTCCATTCTCCCTAACATAATGGAAATAAGTAATGTATTGAACATAACCTGAATAAAAAACAAACAAGAGCTTTTTTAAAGAAAAATATTGAAAAACTATTTCTACAGCTTATATGAGAATATAAAGTGATCTAGTAGAGTCAAAAAAATCATGAACAATAATGACTGATACTACTTGATTGAAAGATTTTTATAAAGTTCTGGCAAATAAGACAGGGTGGTAGAACCACAAAGATAGATAGACTGATCAACAGAGCAGATTAGATAGTCCAAGATATATCCACATATATAGTCAATTAAATTTTACTAAATCACTGTGTCAATTCAACTGGGGAAGAGAAAGGTGTGTACCTGGAAAACAAAGTTAATTTTAAATAGTGCTGGGATGCTTGATAAAAGTATGGGTCAAAAATGATCCTCAAATGGCTTCTTGGCCTTTTGACTAAGATCAAGCGTAAAAATGATCCCCAACCCTTGTCTGACTTACCAACAGACATTAACATTGATTTAAGATGTCTAATAAATCCCACCATTAGCTGGAACCCTAAACTGCTAGAAGAAAATACAAGAGAATGTCTTTGCAACCTAGGGGAAGTTTTAAAGAACTTTGTGTTTTTTACAGAACATGAAAAGCATTAGCCAAAAAAGAACAGATAAGCCACAAACTGGAAAAAATCCTGATAGCTAGATAGATGACTGATAGATAAATAGATAGGTGATGGATAGGGAGATAGATGATAGATAGATAGAGCAAAAGACTTGCCTAAAGAATGTATGAAGAACCTCTACAAATGAATTGCAAGAAAACAAACAATCCAATATAAATGCTTGCTTGAATAGTTTAAAAAAGAAGCTACAGGGCGCCTGGGTGGCTCAGTGGGTTAAAGCCTCGGCCTTCGGCTCGGGTCATGGTCCCAGGGTCCTGGAATCAAGACCCGCAACAGGCTCTCTGCTCAGCAGGGAGCCTTATTCCCTTCCTCTCTCTCTGCCTGCCTCTCTGCCTACTTATGATCTCTGTCTATCAAATAAACAAAACCTTTAAAAAAAAAAAAAGAAGCTACAAATGACCATTGATCACAAGACTGAATAACATGAAAAGAGGCTCAATATCTTGTCAGAGATACATACATTGAAACCAAAATGACATACCATATGTACGCATGACTATGTCTAAAGTCAAATGCCAGTTATACCAACTCTTGACAAGTATGTGGAACATCCGAAACTCTTGTACATTGCCTGTGGCTGAGGAAAATGTTACAGCCACTTTGGTTAACTGTTTCTCTTGTTCTAATAATGCTAAACATACCTCTGTGTTGTGACCCAACAGTACCTTCCTAGATATCTACTCGAGAGAATGAAGACATGTCCACAAGAAGACAGATATAATAATACCATGCCACGTTCATAGTAGCTCAGTATTGGGGGCACAGCCCAATTGTTCACCAACAAAAGATAATGAAATTGTTGCATGTTCATACAATGAATACAACTCAACAATTTTAAAAAATAGAGTGAAATATGGATAGAAGCAGCAACATGGATAAATTTCTAAACGCTATTTTAAGTGAAAGAAGGCAGACACAGAAAAATACACACTGTATGAGCCCATGATAAAGAAATCTAGAAGTAGACAAAACAAGCTATAGTGAGAGGAATTTAAAAAGTATCTGCCTCAGGAGCATGGAAGAATTGACTGGAAGAAGGCATGAGTGATAATGTCTGTTAAATGTTTAAGAACCATTGTGGGTGGGGTGGAGTGAAAGTCCTGATTTATAGCGTTTGCTGATTTTCATGCTGTAAATACTCTCAATTTCAAGATTTCCAGCTGCCACCATGACGTGACTGCATGAGCTGTTGGGACTAGATATACACAATTGACTCGCACAGGGCATTGCAAGCTGGCTTCCACCCACTACTGTGTGGGTATGAGGAAAATTTCTTCGACAATAAACACATTTTATTTATTCTTCTGGGACGTGGTTATGAGGGTGTATATATATATATGTGTATATATATATACACATATATATATATAATTGTCAAAGCTCATCAAATTCCTTGAGATCTGTGCGTTTTTGTATGTAAGTTATATTTTGATTACAAAAAGTAATCAGTGCCATATGCTGGGTACAAAGAAATACTTGACACTGGGATTGTTCCCGTTATAACAGCATAACATCCTAGTATAACCCACTATAACAAAAAATTCCAAAGTTTAATGGCTTAAATCAATGGCATTCTAACTTTTGGTCAGATTTGGTCTGGGCTTAGTGGGGATAGCTCATCTCTGCTCCACTCAGCATCAGCCAAAGCAGCTTGAAGGCAGGGTATGGAATCCTCTCTCATTCATTCAAACATCTAGTGGTGAATAATGGGCTGTTGAAGGGAATACTTACATATGACCTCTCCATGTGACTAGGGCTTTCACACAGCATGATGCCTGAGTTTTGAAGGTGAATGTCCAAGAGAAAGAAATCCATGCAGAAGTTTTATCACCATTTCTAACCTAGCCTGGGAAATCATACTTCATCACCTCCATCATTTTCTATTTGTCGGGGTAGTCACAAGCTTGCCCAGGCTCAGGAGACAGAGAAACGGAATTCAACTCTTGATGGGGAATGCAAAGTTCTGGAAGAGTATATAGGACAGGAAATATTGCTGTGGCTGTTTTTGAAAAATACATCCAACCACAGACTATCATTGGCCTAATTCACCTCCTTCCCACAATGTAAATATTTGCCCCTTCTGCAAGACCCTTCAAAGCTTTATCCCATTTCAGCATCATATTAAAGTTAAAGGGCCAATATCTTACTGTCTGAGTCAGATCCAAGAGTAGAGAAGTCTCCTTGGGTGTGTTCCTCAAGCACAGTGGCTTGAATGGGGTTCCTTTCCATGTGAAGACTGGGGAACTAAAGAAATGAGCTGTTTGAACCCTACATAACTAACCTAAATTGTAAGACAAGCATTAAGATACCATAATACTTCCACCATTCATAAAGTAGGAAAGCTGGAAGCATCCCATATTCATTGGTTCGTGGTAAATGTGAAATCTTTGCCAATCCCTGATTAGAGCTTGGTCCTACTTCCTGGGAATGATTCACTATTATTATTGGCTCTGCCATCTGGGATTTGCTTATGCCTTCTGTGAAATTCTTTCCTGCTCTATAAGAAGCAGATAGTTTGTGCCTGTAGTCATTTAGGATTCTGATGCCTTTTTCCTTTCCTTTTCTTTTCTTTTCTTTTCTTTTCTTTTCTTTTCTTTTCTTTTCTTTTCTTTTCTGTTCTGTTCTGTTCTTTTCTTTTCTTTAACATAAATTATAGATGTTATTCAGATTTTTCTAGTTTTTCCATTAACATCTTAAAATTCCAGGACTCAACCCAGAACACTGCATTTCATTTAGTTATAATGTCTCTTGAATCCTCTCTAAGCTGTAACAGTTTTGCAGACTTTCTTATCTTTCACAACCTTGATTTTTTTATTTAAAAAAAGCATTATTGAAATATAATTCATATATCATACAATTTACCCATTAAGGTATACAATTCAATGTGATTTTTAAAAGATTTTATTTATTTATTTTTGTGAGAGAGAGAGCACGGGCGAGGGAGAGCATGAGATGGGGGAAAGGCAGATGGAGAGGGAGAGACAGACTTCCCACTGAGCAGGGGGCCCAATATAGGGCTGCATCCCAGGACCCTGGGATCATGACCTGAGCCCAAAGCAGATGCTTAACTGACTGAGCCACCCAGACACCCCTAATTTAATGGTTTTTAACATATCCAAAGAATTGTGTGACTATCACTGTAATTTAATTTTAGAACATTTTATCACCCCAAAAGAAACCACTTACCCATTGACATTCACTCCCCATTCCTCTTCCCCAAAATTGAAGCACTAGACAACCACAAATCTTCTTTTTATCTTTCAAGACTTGCCTTTTCTGGACATTTCATAGAAATGAAATCGTACAGTGTGTGGTCTTCTGTGTCTGGCTTCTTTCCCCTAGTATATTGTTTTCACAGTTCATCCATGTAATAGTATATACTTGTATTTCATAATTTTTATTGCCAAGCAAAATTCCATTGGATGGATATGTCATGTTTTATTTATCCATTCATCAGATGATAGGCATTTGAGTTCTTTCCACTTTTGAGCTCTAATGAGTAATTCTTCAATGAACATTTGTGTAATGACTTTTTTTGGATGGAATTATGTTTTTAGTTTCCTAGGGTATATAACAAAAAGTAAAATTGCTGAGTCATATGGTAACTTTATGCTTGACATTTTGAGGAACTGCCAAACTCTTTTCCAAAGTAGCTGCACTATTATTACATGCCACCAACAATATATGAAGGTTGCAATTTCTGCACATCCTCATCAACACATTATCTTTTTTACTATATTCTAATTGATATGATGTGGTGATATCTCATTGTGACTTTTGATTTGAATCTCCCTAATGACTACAATGTTGAACATATATTCATGTGCCTATTAGCCATTTGTATATCTTCTTGGGAGAATTGTCTGTTCAAATCCTTTGCCCATTTTAAAATTGGGTTATTTATCTTTTTTATTATTGAGTCTTGTATGTTCTTTATATTGTCTGGATATATTCCCCTTATCATATATATAACTAGAAAATATTTTCTTTCATTCTATAGGTTGTCTTTTCACTTTGTTGATGTATCAAACCCTTTATATCAAAAGGATTTTAATTTGGTGAAATCCAACTTACCTATTTGTTATTTTGTTGCTGTTGTTTTGGTGTACTATCTAAGAAACCATAAACAAAGCCAAAGTCATCAAGATTTATGTCTATGTTTTCCTTTTTTTTTTTTAAGATTTATTTGTTGAGGGAGGGAGGGGCAGCAAGAGGGAGAGTAAGTCTTAAGCATGCTCTGCACTGAGCACAGAGCTTTAGGTGGGGCTCAATCTCATGATCCTGAGATTGCAACGAGAGCTGAAGAGTCAGGCACTCAATCAACTGCACCACCCAGGTACCCCAGCTTCTGTGTTTTCTTTTAACAATCTTGTATTTTTAACTTCTCATTTGGATCTATGATCCACTTTGAGACAGTTTTTTTGTCTTGCTTATTTTTGCATATGGATATCCAGTTGTTCCAACACCATTTAGTAAAAAGACTATGTATTTCCCATTGAATTGTCTTGGCACCCTTGTCCCAAATCAACTAACCATAAATGTAAGGGTTTATTTATGGACTCTTCATTCTATTTAATTGATTTACACATCTGTTTTGGGGCCAATATAGCATTGTCCTGATTACTATATCTTTGTAGTAAGTTTAAAATTAAAAAATGTGAGTCCTCCAAATTTGTTTTACTTTTTTAAGATTACTTAGGCTATTTTTGGTCCCTTGGGTTTCCATATGAATCTCAAGATAAAAGTGTCAATTACTGCAAAATATGAGAGCTGGGATTTTGATAGGGATTGCACTGAATCTACAGATCAATTAACATATCACCATCTTAACAATAGTAAGACTTCCAATCCATGAACATGGGATATATTTATATTTATTTAGATTTTCTTTAATTTCTTTCAGTGATGTTTTGTGGTTTTCAGAGTCTAAGTTTTGAACCTTTTTTGTTCAGTTTATTCCTAAGTATCTTACTCATCTTGACACTATTATAGTGGAATTTTATTCTCATTTTATTTCAGATTATTCATTGCTAGTGTATAGAAATACAATATATTTTTCTAGATTGAGCCTGTATCATGCACTGTTTATCGGTTCTAAGATTGGTGGATTCCTTGGGATTTATACATGCAATATCACGTCATCTGAAAATAGAGATAAATAGATTTATTTCATCCTTTTCAATCTGAAAGTCTTATTTCTTATTCATTCATTTATTTATTTGCTTGCTTACATATTTATTTATTCTGCCTCTCTTGGATAGATACCCATATAATAGAAATGGTGAGGGTGGCCATCTTTGACTTGTTCCTTGTATTAGGGAGGAAAGCATTCAATCCTTTCTCTTAAGTCTGACATTTTAACTGTGGATTTTTTCTTTTTCTTTCTTTCTTTTTTTTTTTTTTGTAGCTATCCTCTATCAGATTGAAGAACTTCAATCCTATTCCTAGTTTCCTGAGCTCTTTTCAACCTTATGTCTCACTCTAAACATTTTCTTACAGTTTACTCCCTCAGACAAGAGTAGCCACATAGCCACAAAATTTCTTTGAGAAATTCTACCCTGGGTTCCCATAAAGCTGCTAGAAGACAATATCCTTCAGATTTTTAGTTTTATTTTTTAACACTTTCTGTGAGGCATGACCTTACAGTCATAGAACCAACCTATTCTTGGGAGCTTGAGATGCCATCTTAAATTTTTCTGAGATTTCAGTATATGGTTGTTCAGTTACAAACATTATCTTTTAGATAAAGCCCTAGCTTTGCCCTTTCTTATGCAGGTCTAGATTTGACCTTTGTTTGGAAACCATTTTTTAATTTTAACATCATTTGCCATTTGGAGAGGCTGGTACTGAGAAACAGCAAGACCTGTTTTGTTTTTGTTTTTGTTTTTGCTTTTATTTAACAAAGCTTTCTTCAGAGTATTGTTTTCATCTTGCATTATACTATGAATAACAAAAAGAAGCTAAATGACACTTTTAACATTCTGCCTGGGAATATCCTGAGCTAGATCATGCAGTTCATTAGGTGAAATTTCTATTTCCTATGTCATTATAGGTGATAATGTTGCTGAACTTTTTGTCACTTCATAACAAGGGATCCTTTCCTCGAGCTTCCATTATTACTTTCCTCACTTCTTTAAAAGCTCTCAGAGACAACCTCCTCAGGGCCATCAGACCTCAGCCAACAGACTCCTCGAGGGCTATCTAACGTCTACCTTCCTCTTGGTCCCAAAACCGCTTTCAGTTTTTGATGAGAACCCTCCCCTTTTGATACCAAAATCCAGTCTAGTTATTATGGCTACATAACAAGCCGCTTTAAATCTTAATAGCTTAAAACAATGACAGCACTTACTTCACTCTGAAACTGCATTTTGAGCAAGGCTCAGCAGAGATAATTTGTCTCTTCCCTACAGGAGCTTGAGGAGTGAGCACTAGAGTCATCTGAAGGCTTGTTCGCTCAGGTGTTCGGAGTTGACATTGATACTCCACTGAAATCTTAACTGGGAATGACAACCAGAACACACACGCAGCTCTCGTTGTGGCTTGGGCTTCCTCATAACATGACAGCTAGGTTCCAAGGTAGAGCATATAAGAGAGAAAGAGCAAGGGGTGCCAGGCAGAAGCTCTGTTGCCTGTTCTAAGACAGCTTTAGAAGTCACACAATGCCACTTCTACCACATTCTCTATGTTGACACATCGCAAAATTGCCCAGGGCAAAGGGAAGGAAAACAGATTTTACTTTGATGCAGAGTGGCAAGGTTCTAGGAAAGTATGTCAGATGGAAATATTGTGGCGGCCATTTTTGATAATTACAATCTGCCACAGGATAGCACTGCACAGGGAGCCCCACGTCCAGAGCACTTGCCTGAGTTCTCCCTGCCTGGCCGCTACCTCTAATGACCCTGACTGTCAGCCTCCTGAGCTGCTGGAGGCCAGGCACTCTCCTATGGTGGCAGCTGCCACAGCTATGGGCTGTGGTAAAGCTGCAGGCAGATGAGGCAGCTGTACTGCAACTCTAGGCTGTTGTCCCCACCTGTGGCCAGCCAGGCACCTGCTGCTGCTACTGATCCAAGGCTTCCAGGCAGTGGGTCATGACCATCAGCCAGGACAGGTCCTCCACCACAGACCTGATGGCACTCCTGCTCCTGCCTACACTCGTATATTTTATGAATAAATATATGGTAAAATTGCTGTAAATGTATTTTCTCCTCTTAATCATTTTCTTAATAACATTATATTTTTCCAGCTTACTTTATTGTTCAGAATACCGTATATAATATACCTAACATAAAAAAGACTTACTAATCCATGGTTTCTGTTATCAGTAAGGTTTCTGGCCAATAGTAGTTGGGTTTTTGGGAAACTAAAAGTTGTTGGGTTATTAGTAGTTGGGTTTTTGGGAAACTAAAAGTTGTTGAGTTTTGACAACAGAAGGGTTAGCATGTCCCCCCTTTTCTTCAAGGGTGAATTGTGTGTGTGTATGCATGTGCGCATGCGCGTGTGTGGGTGTGTGTGGTGTATGTATGTGATTTTTTTTTTTTTTGCACCTTTTAACATCGAGGTGACTTATTAGAATCTGAGCTGGACTGAGGGATTTTTTTGTTTGTTTGTTTTTTGTTTTTTAATCTATCCTGAATTTCATTTACTTATCCACAGTATGTCTCTGGTTTCTGTCTCTGTGACATTTCTATGGCTCTCCCTTATGGAAGCAAGAAATTGGACAGAGGCAAATCATTGAATTGGTCAAGAGATAGTCAAGGTTTAGGTATTAAATGAGATTGCTCAATACATCATGACCTTTTTACTACAGATGTGGGCCTTTGAACAAATGTCCTTGCTTGCACAGGAGGGAAAACATGAGCTGTGTCTGCATGGATTGAGAACAGACAGAGATATGGCTCTCTGCCTCCAGTTTGATTTGCTCCCCACCATTGGGACTCATTGGCATGCATCCGCATTATGCTCTCTGTCCATGACCAGCCTTTCAAGAACTAAGTGCCAGTAGGAAGGAAAGTAGTACATAGTAACTGGTGGGCATTAATCAAGGCCGCACTGGGCTGCCTCCAGTGGAACACATGTCTAATGGCCACAGAGAGAGGAGAGACTAGAAATCAATCTGCTTAATGCTAGTCTCACCTCTGTCAAGAGATGAAGAGATGGGTTTATCATGCTATGAAATGTAATGCAAACTTGGAAATCAGGACAGTGGACAGAATAAAACAGAGAGATATTTAATCCTCCCCCTCCTCCAAAGCTCCCTAAAAGAGCCAACTTTCTATTCAAAAGACCATGTCAATAAGGTTGTATTTTCTTGTTGGATTTTTATAGTGATATCATGAATGTAGAGCTATCATTACTGTTAGAGAGTGACAAGCATCCCTTGGCACTAGTACTGGGATATTATGATCCTTGAGCATGGACTTTGGCCCCACCCAGAATGGAGAGTCAGTAAGCATGGAAATGATCAGTCCACAGAAGGCTAAGGGAATCTCCACATGTCATTTATGTAGGTAATAGACAATGGATCAGACTCCATACTTGTCTCTTTCTATTTGGATCAGCTGAATGATGTTGGATGGGTGGGTGGGAAGGGGAACTTTAAACTGGGAATCAGGAGATTCAGTTCCTACTCGTGACTCTACCACTAACTCAAAGCCACATTTGTACATGTGTCCAATGAGGAGATTGGTTTACATGCTCTCTCAATTATTCCCCAGCTCTGATGTTCCCTTCTCCCACATGGTCTCAACCTTGCTCCTGAGGAGTACATGCCAGTGATTATCCAGACTCCCAAGCTAAAGTGAGACTGCCCAAGTTTTTGTATCATGTGCTGTATAAAGTTTTCATCTTTAGGGATTCTGATCTTACCACCAGAAATAGACTTCTTACAAAATAATTCTGTAAGCAGGCTAATGTCAGAATTAACATAGAGTAATTCACAGGCACATAAGACAGACAGAAGGGGTTTTGGTTTTCCACAGGACAAGGCCTGATGGAGACTGCTTGGTGAAGAAACTGCTGGCTAACAGGTTTGGGTCGTGGGATATGCCCTCCCTGGAAGAGACAGGAATGTTCTGGAAAAGCAGCACATTTGGTGTAAGGCTTCAAGAAATCCCACTTGCCCTCTGGTGCTTTCATCTTCCTTTAATTAAGTTGTTTTCCATCCTCAGTGAGGAAAAATACGTGAGATTAAAGAGGAAATAGTTGGTGTTTGCTCCCCATTTCCCTTTTAGCTTCTAGCCAGCTTGTTCTCTGGGGCAGGTCTTCCACCCACCTTTCTGTGTCTAGCAGTTTCATCTGTAAAATGCCTTTCTCACAGAATGAGATATTAATTTTACATTGTAAATGAAATCTTACATGTGAAATTCTTGGAAAATGGCATAGTGGAGTACAATTTTGAGGTGCTGCTATCACTGGATTATTAAACTTCTATGGAAACTCCTAGATTAGTTTGGATCAGTACTGGGTGTTTTTCAAGTATGGATGGAGACATTCAAGTCAGAGACTTTTTACTTCCAAAGCAACCTACACACTCAGGACTGAACTGCATGAAGCCAGCACCACAGAGGGAACGGCAAAGGTGGGGACAACCTGCAGAGTCTAGCCTTTTCAAAGGAAATAATGAGCTATTCAGTTACTATTCTGTGGGCTTAAATTTTTTTTTTTTTTTTTTTTGGAAAATGTTAGTTCAACCACTACTACTGAAAAATGCTCACTGCTCAACTTGCCTGCTGCAAATTAAGCCACCAAATGATTCAGTGCTACCGTGGTTGCTGGAGTCAAGAATGTTTTAAAAAGCAGCAGCTTTTTTAGCATCTCATCACATTTTAAAATAAAAATGAAGCCTCTAACGGAGCCCTAGAACTGTTCTTTATATTCTGAGCCTTTCCTTTTGAGAGGCTTGGATACCCAGTTTGGAGCTACTTGGTCTTTGTCTGTGACTCGTCTTGAAACTTTTTCCTTTTCCTTTGACACTTATAGCCCAACAAGGGGAACATGGTGGGTGTGGCGGGTCTACATTTTCATAGGACTCTCCCCCTCTGTACTGAGCAATTATCAAGTACAGAAACCGGGTTCAATGAGCATGCAGGAAGTGTTTACTGAGAATTCACTATCGTCCCACTACTATGTTGAGTTGGTGAGGACACCAAAGAAGGTGCCATGGTTTTTGTTGTAAGAAGGACTAAAGGCTTTTTAAGAGTAGAGAGGATTAGCTGCTGAAGGTTCTGAATGAATTTCTTGAAAATCCCCTGCAGAAATCATGACAGAGGCATCTGTGTCTCTCTGACCACGCTGGCCTGTTTTCTGGTTTTCATTCACATTCGAGAATTGCACTGGCATTATCTACACTTTGTCCCTAAGACTGCAGCATCTTATTTGGACTCTCCATCTTACCCTTACTTCTTAGAAGTTTAACCCATTCACCCTCTCTCCTTGGTTTCTTTAGTGCCTTTGAATTTTGTCTCTGGTTTGACTCTCTTTCTTATACCTTGGCTCAGGGGTTTGTTCCAGCCTCTCTCCAATTCTCTCACATTGTCCATAGGACAGGAGGCTTCCTTGCTTAGTGAGTTCTTAGATATTAGTTCCCTCCTGGCAGCCAAGTCTATGGTGATTGGAGTAATTTCTGATGCCCTAACGGGAAACTAAACCCTAATGTAACTATTTGGTGATGGAATATTTTCACTGGAAACGTAACTCAGCATTATATGTCAAGAGATGTGACTAAAACCTTTAGCCTAGAAATTCCACATATAAAAATCTACTCTAAAATAGTGTTTCTTAATAGGTAGTTATCTTGTAGGTGAAAATGTCCAAATAGGATTAAATAAATTTTTTGAAATATAATATAGACTTCAATAAGTTACCCCATAAATATTTGTTTAATAAAGAAGTCACTTTAAAGATTTTATTTATTTATTTATTTACTGGGGGGATAGGAGAGAAAGAGAGCATGAGTGGGGGGAGGGGCAGAGGGAGAGACAGAATCTAGAGCAGACTCTGCACTCAGTGTGGAACCAGAAGGGGAGCTTGATCTCACAACCCTGAGACCATGATCTGAGCTGAAACCAAGAGTCAGAGGCTTAACTACTGAGTCACCCAGGCACCTCATAAAGGAATAACTTTAAAACCAGTGAAAAAGTTCAGATATCCATACTCGATTCATTCCTTTTTGCCCTTCTTTTGACACTGTCAGATCGGCAAAAACCGAGATCATTCAATGATACCATTCAAACTAATGTGAGTTTCCTGGAGGAAATACTCCTATTCTAGTGTGTCCAGGCAAGAAAGAAAAATGATTCAGACACTGTGAAATAAAACAACCCATCAAAAAAGGAATGAGAGCATGTTTCTAGCCACTCAGACATCTTACCCCTACATTCAAGATATGGAGTCCAAAGTTCCAGCCAAATAGCCTGATAGTCCCTCTCCTGCACAAGGCTCTGACTTCTGAGATGCTTAGGGATATGACCTTCATCAAAGCCCCTTCTTTTATCAGTACTTATTTTGTTTCTGAAACTCTTTGGAAGTCTCCAACTTGCAGAAATGCAAAAGTGGCTGAAGATGAAAGAGGAGTTTATGAGTTGTGGCAGCAGAAATATATTCTTATGTGTGTAAGAGCTCAAGAAATATTCCACCCATGTATCTTTCCTGAAGAAGTTATTCTAAGGCATAAGCCAGCTGACAAACATATAAATCAAGTGTGGGAACCCAGGAAAGAAGTCTGAGGATAAAAGGATTATAAGTACAGTGAAGTTAGTTGAGACAGTTATTTAATTATTTATCTAACAAAAATAAGTGTTAAAGTAAAAACTGGAAAGAGTAGTGTCTAACAAAAAGAATGCCTAGATGATAAATTTATATTATGTTAGAAAGATCATATAAAGGTGGATTGAAAGAAGTGAAATTGTACTGAATTCCTTCTGTTGCATTAAGATGATTTAGCTTTTTTGGTCCAAACTCTTAGAATTATGAGGATAGAGTGAACAAAGTTTGGCAATTCAAGAGTTTGAGAGCAGACACATGTTTTGAATATTATAATTAATGAAAAATTAATAGCAGCTTTAATTACTATAAAGCAGATTTTAATCACTGTAAAATTAATGCACCTTTTCGTGTGTCCATGAAACATTTACCAAAGTTGACTGAAGACAAGGATAACAAATTCCAAATTTATTTTCTCTTTTCAGTCCCCATAACCAGTGTATCCAAGTAAAATCATACCTCCTGACGGTATTCTAAAACTCAGTGAGCATATGTCACCTCATTTTTATACTCACTGTCAGTCCCAGCATCAGCTGTTTAAGAATTTGAGTATAGACATGCACAGCTTTATTAAAAAGATTACATCAGAATATCAAACATCCACTCAAGTTGTGGAAAGCTGGAAAGAATGTGGCTGCCAACTTCACAGCAAGAAAAAGAAGAAAATCACAACTTTTCTTGAACATATCTAAAAGTTGGAGTTGCAGGGCAACAAGCTAATTCAAAATATAAGGAAAAGCAGACATCTCCAAGTAGATACAGGAGGTAAGTAAGCACTGGCTTACTTGGAGCAGAGCATGGAAGTCAGTTGATTTGATCAAGCAATCAAAGACATTTCAGCTAAAATTTTTATCAGTTTGCTGGGAAGGACAGTTTGCAACCACTGAAAACTTTTTCTTTAACTTCACTGGGGATTCATTAGGAAGATTACAGGCAGGATATCAGACTCAGGGAGATCCTTCATGTTGCAGGCTTGGGGAATAGGAGTAGCCATTACTGCAGAAAACGTGCAAAGCCTAGTCCAGAGCCTTCTTTCTATGGAACAAAAGCCTTAACCCACTAGGAGAGGGCGGTAAACTCTATTTTCCCCATAACACAGGTAAAAACCTGTTGTGTCTAGGGGAAGAAAACAGAAAACAACATCTACTTCTATGGGAGGAGCAGGTCATTAGAGATCTTCTGACACCAGGAGAAGGGAAGATGACTTAGGAAGCCCACCCAAGAGACCCAGGAGCTCTGGGTTTGTCTAAAACTAAAGCTGAACCAACACCACCAAGAATGTCCCTCTGAGCCCCACTACCAGGCTGGTAAGCATCAAATAGTAACAAGAGCCGTTTACTGTCTGAAGGGGAAGAACATGGATAGAGAACCTCCAAGGTGCAGAGTCACGGGGAAAACCCGAACCTGAAGATGACAAAGAAACATTGAAAAAATCCACCAGCAACCAAAACCTCACCTTAAGCATAAGGTAATGTTAGAAGAATTTGAAGCTAGTGTTTTACTGAGGGTAACTTTCACAACAAAACCCTGCTCCTTCTCACATGTTCTTATAATTCTGTATTAGAATTCTCCCAAAAATAGACCAGTAGGATATGTGTATATGTGAGACAGAGAGAGAGAGAAATACTGTGTGTGTGTGTGTGTGTGTGTGTGTGTGTATACATGGAGAGAGAGAAAGAGAAGGTGGGGGTATTAATTTTAAGGGATTGGTTCACATGCTTATGAATTCTGGTAAGTCCATATTCTCAATGGTAGATTGGCAGTCTGGATACTCAGAGAAGATTTGATGTTGTAGCTCCAGCTTGAAAGCCATCCACTGGCAGAGTTCCCTCTTCTTCCAGAGAAGCCAGTGTTTCTCTATTAAGACCTTCAACTGATTGGATGGGGCTCACCCACCTATATTATGGAGAGTAATTTGCTTTAGCTAAAGTCCGTCAGTTTAAATGCTGATCTCATCTAAAAAATATCTTCACAAAAATATCTAGAATAATATTCGACCAAATATCTGGGTACTGTGGCCTAGACGAATTGACATATAAAATTAGCTATTATGAATTCTTTGAGCACTCTATTGTTGTTTACCACAAGATGAAGCTTGGGTTTGTGTTTTCCCTGCCCTTTCCCTGGAATCAGCCATTTCTCCAAGTAGCCTTACGACATTTTATTTGGAAATTTATTTAGCATTTAGAAATCAAGATCTGGGTAATAGATGTACTCCCTGGTACTGAATGTCATCGTTTCTAGACCCTCACAGCTGAGAGAGCTAGTAAATATGTAAGTAACACATACATACACACACATACCCACACACAAGGGAAGGGAGAGAGGGAGGATTATAAATCAATTGCAAAATATTAAAATGAGGGAACTTGGGTTAAGTATGCACTGAAATTCTTTGCACTGTTTTCTTTTTTAAGACTTTTAAAATATCATTTCATTCTAATGTTATTTTAAAATTTTGTTTATAATGCACATAATATATTGGTACAGTGAGAAAGTGTAAGTATGCTTACAATTTGTTTCTCAATTTTTCTTATTGTTGATTTTGCAAGCTCAGGAATTCCCAGGTGAAATCTGAAATTGGCCCCCATATACAGATTACAAAGGGGGGGCAACCAAATAAAGGGGCAGAACACTCCAGTTTGGTGGATGACAGGCTTAATAAACAAGGAAACTTACCTATAAGGCTTTGCTGAGGCAGCTGCTAGACAAACAGACCTTCAAATCTACCGGCCAGAATCTTAAAAGTTTATATCAAGGCTTTACCTACATTTAGTCACGTATTTGTCCAGATGGTCTCAACAGCACACTGAGCCTCTCCCAAGGGGATATCCTTATAAAGCTTCCCACTGAGGGAATGGTGAGTAGAACATACATTTCAAGGACAGAAAAGGGGGTGAGAAGCCTCCAATTGTCTAGGTCCCACCTGTGGGTCAACTAGTGGTCACATCTTCTTGATGACCGCCTCCAACATTTATTTTTTGTCTTGAAATACATTGATACATAATATTGTGTAAATTGAAGATGTACAACATGTTAATTGACTCCCATTGTAGAGATAATTAGCACCTCTATCACATTACATAATTATCATTTCATTTTAGTAGTTGGAATAATTAAATTCCAGTCTCCTAGCAAGTCTGAGGATTTTAATGAAATATTGTTGTCTACATTCATTGTGCATTATATCTATAGCAGTTCTTTATTACTTACTCTAAGTGTGTACCTTTAAACATTGTCCAAGCCCCAACCCCGGCCACCCTCCATCCCTGGTAATCACTATGTTATTCTCTAATTTTTTACAAGTTTGGTATATTTAAATTCCACATATCAGTGATATCATATAGTACTTGTGTTTCTCTGTCTGACTCATCTCACTTAGCATAATGTGCTTAAGGTCCAACCATGTTGTGACAAATGGCAAGTTGCCATCACTTTTTGTGACTGAATACTATTCCATTGTGTATGTGCACCACATTTTCTTCATCCATTCATCTTTAGGTTATTTCTATATCATGGCCCATACATAGTGGTTTGATAAAGATGGGGGTGCATATATTTCTTAGTGTCTTGTGTCTTAGAGTTAGTGTCTTGTTTTCTTTGGATAAATAACCAGAAGTGGACTTGCTGGATCATTTGATAGATCTTTTTCATAGTGGCTACATATATGTACATTCCTGCCAACAGTGCACAAGGATTCCCTTTTCTCCACATCCTTCTTGTCTCTTGCCTTCTTGATGATAGTCATTCTAATAGGTATGCAGTGATATCTCATTGTTTAATTTTCATTTCCCTGATGATTAGTGATGTTAAGCATCTCTTCATGAACCTACTGGTCATTTTCTTAAAAAAATGTTGATTTAGTTCCTCTATTTTTAAATCAGATTGTTTATTTCTTTGTTATTGAGTTTTATGGGTTCTTTCTATATTTTGGATATTAACTTCACGGCTGATAAATGACTGCAAAACTTTCCTCATATTCTATAGGCTGTCTTTTTGTTTTGTTTATTGTTTCTTTTGGTGTGCAAAAGCTTTCACATTTGACATAGTTTTATTTGTTGATTTTTGATTTCATATAATGTACTTTTGGTGTCAAACCCAAAAAATCATGCCAAGACCAATGTCAAGGAGTTTCTTCCCTACACTTTCTTAAAAGATTGTTATAGTATCTGATCTTATGTTTAAGACTCTGGTCCATTTCAAGCTCATTTTTGTGAGTGGTGTAAGATATCATTGCTCTGCATTGTTAAACCATTTTTTTCCAACATCATTTTTTGAAAAGACTATTCTTTTTCCATTGGATGATTTTGGTTCCCTTGTTAAATATAAGTTGACCACATAAATAAGGATTTAATTTTGGGGTCTCTATTCAGTTCCATTTGGTTTATGTGTCTGTTTTTGTGTCAGTACCATACTGCTTTTATTACTGTAGCTTTGTAGTATAGTTTGAAATCAGAAAGTGTTGTACCCCCATCTCTATTCTTTTTCCTCAGGATTATTTTGGCTGGCCATTTGGGGTCTTCTGTGGTTCCATATAAATGTTAGAATGTTTTTCTATTTATTTGAAAAATGACATTTTTATTTTGATGGTGATTATGTTGAATCTATAGATGGCTTTGAGTAGTATGAACATTTTTACAATATTAATTCTTCCAATCCATGAATACAGGATATCTTTCCATGTGTTTGTGCCTTCTATTTCTCTCAACAGTCTTTTAGTTCTGATGTACAGCTCTTTTGCCTCTTTATTTAAATTTATTCTTAAGTATTTTATTGTTTTTAATGCTATTATGAATAAGATGGCTCATTATTCATTTATTTTTCAGTTTTTGTCTTTAGTGTATAGAAATACAATTGATTTCTGTATGTTGATCTTCTATCCTATAATTTTGCTGATTCACTATTTTCTTAATTTTTTAAGAATAAAATTATTTCAAAATTAGAAGTTCAAAAAAAATAAGAATACATCAAGGATACCCTCAAGTAGTAAGTATCTCTGCTATTATTTTATTTATAATAAAGCAGTGATATGACATATTTTCCATCTCACTCTAAAACAGCATGCTCTTCCATGTTGAGTAGTTCCCAATCTCTATCTCCTTTCCTTCCCACCCTTTCATGGACCACTGGAGAAACTGAAGTGAATGGTTTTAGATGGTTTTTCAAACTCATCCCTGGCCTGCTCCAACAGACCAAAGCTGAATGCACACAACATTCTGGCCAGTTTCTGCACACCCAGCTGTGCATCTGTTTTCTTCTAAAACATTGATTTTCAGGTTTACTGAGAATTATCTGGAAGGCTTTTAAGAAATACTGATACTCAATCCCTGATCCCTAAATTCAAAATTAATTGATCAGGGTAGGTCCTAAATATTGGTACTACTTGAAAACTCCATAGGGTATTCTAACATGCATTGAGTACTGCTGCTATAAGACACCATAAGAATTATACATCACCCAAGCCTCCTGGGCCATCCATCTACCATCTCCAGAATTGTAAGCCATACTACTCTGTACATAAGTCATGTGACCAATGTCCTAGCTCTCCCTGCTCTCCCAAAATTTCTCATGAGACTTGTGAAATATATGGCCTTTATTAATTGTCTTCTCTATATCCCTTACCTCTTCTTTGGTTTCTTCAAATTTCCACAATGAAAAATGGCATCCTCTTTTAAGAGTTATCTGTTATCTCACACTCCATGTATTAAGAAGGGGTAGGTATGCTCTTTTCTCTCCAATACTTCAAAAGCGTTCTCTTTTTCTTTCTTCCTCCATTAAATTTCAGGCCATCAGACTTCATTGCCCTGCTCTCTCATGCTTAGTATTATATTCCCTAATCTTTGAAATTTTCTGTAGACTTACTGTTTTTCCTCTTCATCTTTCCTCTATTACCATTATTGGCGATATCAGTGTCTATCTGCTGGCCTATCAGTACTCTGTCATTTTTGTTCTCACATTCTACCTTCTGTTGTTAGACACTCACTTCCATTTTCATGTTGGAAGCCAGGTCCTCGTACCCAGCAGCCTAAGGAAATATAACCTTTGGACAGACATGAAAAACTAGCTTCCTACATTGACGTTTCTTGCTTGCAACAGCTTTGTGTCATCAGAATGCTACCACACATAACTACGTTCCAACTGAAGGCCACGATCAAAGAAGATTAAATGAGAGTAGGCCAGAATTGCTGTCTGTTTAGGAATTAACTCAGCCCTTGTAAGGAAAGAAAAAATCCTACCCTGATGTATTCTTACGTCTTCAAGCACTCTGTCAGGGTAAATGTATTTTACTGGCTTCTAATTGTTTCTTTCTCTAGAGATCTGGTATTATATGAAGCTCTTCTCTATATGTTTATACACTTTTTTAAGGTTTTGATTCAGAATGTTTCATTCTCTTTCTGTTTCTCCAGTATTAATCTCAAACTGTTATTTACTAAGAGTTTAGCCTGTTCTGTGTTAAATATGGCCATTTATTCTAGTGAAAAATAAACTAAGATGTCCTGTATAATATGTGTATCAGTTCTCTCTCTCTTTCTCTCTTTTGTTTTGTTTTTCACTGAGAATAGGATAAGATGAAGCAGTTTTTAACATCTTAAGAAGAGCTATAGTTGGGCAATAAGCAAGATACACACTCAAAATTGTGAGACTCAGTAATATATTGCCTATAGGGGATATTGCAGCTAAAAAAGTATTTAAAATCAGAATTGAGCAGGTGTCAAATATTTAAGTTCTGGCATTAACATCACTATTAATTAATTGTATGATCCGTGGGAAGCCAATATACCATCTAAGCCTCAGTAAAAAGGAAAAGTAACAGTTCTGTTTGTTACCTTATAAAATACAGAGTGGGAGGAGAGGTTGTTGCAGAAGCCAAATTAAATGTCCTATAGAGGGCTTGGAAAACAGGTAAGAGCTGTTCAAATAGTTTTCTGAGTTTCTCGTTGATGTTGGTGTTGTCATTGTTTTTTTTTTTTTTTTTAAACAAGAAGCAGGAGTTTCATTAGTACATAACCCTGCTCAGTCAGGGCCTGAGTTCAGTATTCTCTGTCTCTTCTAATAGCAGGATTGAAGAGGAGATAGGAGTCACAATACCTAAGGGAGCTCTGCCTTCTTCTTTGTCCCTGATTCCACTGCCACAGCCTCTAGCTGACACATCAATGCTGCAAGAGTTTTCTGTCCCCAGGTTCACAGTGGAAAGGGACCATCATGTCCCCTTCCCAACCTCCTGAAGCATAACTCATTCTTGGGTGAACTATTTTCCTCTCTGACTATTAAGCCTAATACCACAAACAAACTAAATTAGGAATTAATTTTAAAGGTTTAAATCCCTAAACCAGGCAGCTAGCTGTCTTCACAGTATGTGAAAATGTTCAGGATTAAAATGATTTATATTACAATTCTCCCACTCCATTAGTCCTGTTTGGTTGTAGTTACCACCTAATAAAAGTTGAAAGCAAGGGCTTTCCTAATGCTGTATTCACTTTCAGCCCAGCAGGAAAGACATCTTTCAGCTGGGAAGCTACTGTTCCACAGTGGCTGGTTTGGGTAATGTTATTCTAATATGTTTTAACTCAGAGATGTTAGCTATATTATGTTAAAAAAATGTTATAAGAAGATATTTAAGAAGTCTATAAATTAGTATTCATTGTGGCACTAAAGATGCTAATTTTTAAGAAGGAAATAATGTATGGTATTCTGCTAGAATTCTATATGACCATTTTACTGCAGCAGAGTTGTAGAGATAAAGAGAGTTGTTGCTTTCATTGACTCTAACTCTCATTTATGAAGGGAAATACACTTGCATGTCTTTTACCAGAGGAGATGTAATTGTTATTCATGTTGAGAAAGAGGTTTATTAGCAGTTTTATCATAGAGATTCAGATAGAAATAAAGGCATTTGGGTTATTACAAGATATTAATTATGAACGTCAGCCAACTGCAGTAGTAGGCTTCTTTGTGGTATAAGGTACAAAATGATCTGATGATTTGGTGTGTGTTTAGAACCACAGCAGTTTAGGCCTGAGTTCACAACTTTCATCACATGTATATATACCCATAGAGTGTTCAGATTATGCTGGTATGTTTCTAAGTAAGTTGTTTTCTTTGAGGGATACATAGCCAAGTTTCCCTAATTATAGACTATTCTGTTATGCTTTTGTTTTCCTCCCAACTGACAAAAGAATTTTCTTTCTCTCTCTCTCTCTCTCTCTCTTTTTAAGATTTATTTCTTTCTTTGAGAGAGAGAGAGAGCACAAGCAGAGGGAAGAGGCAAAGGGAGAGGGAGAAGCAGGCTCTTACTGGCCAGGAAACCCAATGTGGGGCTCGATCCCAGGACCCTGGGATCATGACCTGAGCTGAAGGCGGATGCTTAACTGACTGAGCCACCCAAGTGCACTACCAAAAGAATTTTCAAGTTTCAGTACTCAGTGGGAATTTACTGAGTGCCTTCTCTGTGCTAGGGACTCTGCTTAGATCTAGGAATAAATTTATAAGTAAGAGGGACATGATTTTTGCCCTGTTAGAGCAGGAAAGACAGACAAAACAATTGTAGCACATCTTCTGTTATAGACATGCAGAGCACTGGGAAGCATCCAGAAAGGGCATCAAACAGATTTGGGGAACAGCAAAGGTTTTGAGAAGGGGCTACATTTAAGCTGAGTCATAAAGGATAAGTAACCATTGGCCAAGTAAAGAGGGAGAGAGAAAAGGGCTCTGGGTAGACAAAAAAAAAAAATATGAAGGAAGGCCTGGAGGCCAGAGAGGGCCATGCAGTGGTCAGTTTAGGAACTGCAGTTCCCTGTAGTGGGAGGAATGCCAAGTTTGGATACAGTGGTGGGTGGGGACAAATGAGGCCAGCAGAGATAAGGGGGAGCTGGTCTTGCACAGGAGTGTGCACCCTGTCGGGTGGTTTGTGCTTCATCCTAAGAACTGGAAGGATTTTAGGCAAGGGAGATTGGCTGCAGAGTGCAAAATAGTTTGGAATGTGACAAAACTAGAAGTGTTTAGGAGGCTATTGCAATAATCCAGATGCAAGTGATAAATTTTGTGGTGTAAAAGCTGATGGCTTTTACATTCTGCATGACTTGGGAATAGAGCATTTGAGAATGAGATGAAAGGAGAGGTGGCTTTCCACGACTTAAGAAACGTAGAGAAAAAACTCTGACTGGGGAAACAGGAGGTCTGATGGGCAGTATTGAAGGAACCCTTGGTGAGGAAGGACATAAATTTATAATGGCAATATCTGCATGTCTGTATGCTCCCCCCATGATACTCCAAAGCATAGGTGTGATATATTAATAATGAGCAGCTGGACCAATATGTCAAAGGACCAGATGCAGAGATGAACAAGGGAATCTAAACTGGGCAAGAAAGTAAGAAATTGCAAAGGGAGGCTAAATGATAAGGAGGGAATGGTGAGGTCTAGAGACCCAAGACCTGAGGTCAGACACAACAGACTCGAGGAGACGGCCAGCCCAAGGGCAGCAAAGATGCATACGGCAATGATCTATTGCAAAAGTTAAGACATCACTGGTGACAAAAATACAACTAGAAATGAACAAGATGGGGAAATTTTTAAATTTTAGACTCCTCCCCAGGAGAGTCCTCTATATGTTCTGAATTTACGGCAAGTGCGAAATCTGTGGAGTAAAAACAATGTGTCCTCCTTATACTTAGCCTACGTTTCTTTGCCTTGTCTTTCTGTTTCTCCTTCTCTAAGAAGATGCTCCCTTGCAGCCTTTCGCCGCAGAGATCTCATTGCGCTCCAAGAGTCCGCCGGGCAGTATGGCATGACGCTCACGTGACTATGTCTCGTTCGCGAGCAGTACACAATCTGGGAGCTCTTGGATGGCCGTGGAAGTATTCCATTCAGACATCTCTCAAGAGAAACTGCTGTGGAGGGAAGAGCTGGATTGCTGCAGCCCTGAATCAGTCAAGGCACTTATCCCCAGGACATTCTTTCCTGGGTTGCATGCAAGGGTCCTAGAAAATAGCCAGCACTTCCCAATGCAGGATTCTTCTAGCAGGTGACCTCAACTCGAGGACTCTCCATTTCTGAGACTTTCCAGGACTAAGCAACTACCTGAGACTTTTCCTAATTCTTTTCTCTCTCTTTCACAGGTGTTAGCCCTACATCACGCCAGTGGAGGTGTCTCCCTGTTTGCTTTTCCTTTTCCTTCCTTTATCCATCACACAAGCTCTTCCAATAAATACCTCGCACTTTTGACTTCATCTTGGCAGAGAGGGCCATGGGCCTTTGGGGAACCTAAATGGCCATGTTACCCCACAAAAGCCGTGACCACAGGCTACCTCTTGCACTTTAGAATTTATAAGCATGAGTTCAATTCATCGTGGATGCATGTTCCACACCAGGCTTCCATATGGTCTTCTATCGTAGGGCACCTGGAATATGTTTAATCAGCTATTGGAAGACACAAAAACATGGAAATGACAGTCATGAAGGAAGAAACTGGTTATACTCCTAAATCGTTAGAAGAAAGAAGCACAGTATGCCATGCTGTGCCACATGGGGAAACACCAGGGTCAGTCAGGAGGCAGAGGGAGTGAGTGGAAGACATGATCGAGAAACTCTATTGTCATTTCTGCTGGAAGAAATGGGCCAAGCAGAATAAACAGGCTTAGGATCAGCTCTGGGGTATAGGAGTTGTCCCTAGCTGTCAGGTACTTGGTCCTTGGGCTGGGGAATAGTGGCCAGAATGAGAGAACATGATAAAGAAAGCAGTTGGGGTACAGGCTCTGGACTGGCTGGTTTGCACATGAAAAACTTGTTGCCATATGAGTTGTTTGCTATCTCTCAGAATTAACCAGCCTTGGGAGGAACAGCCGCTCCAGTGTCAGCCCCAACCTGTCAAAGAATTAAAATACAGAAAATAAAAAGACATGATTAACACGTCCTCTTAGAACTCTTCCCTTGTCTTGAGGTAAGGAGTAGGTATCCCCCCACACCTATTCCATTGTGCATCAGGGGGTGAGGGGAGAGCCCCTCAACAAATTCTCTATGTCAGTCCTTTCAATTCCTCTTACTGTCCCCAATCTCTTTCATAGATTGAAGGTACAGGCAATAAAATGTGTGTTTTTGAAAATCTTTGAACACTATTTCAAAAATTAATGATGTATTATATGTTGGCTAATTGAATTTATTTATTTTTTTTAAAGGAAATATGTTTTGTTCATGAAACTACCTTTTGGCCAGTTCCTATGCAAATCTCACAAAGGTGGTCTAGAATCCTCTTTGGTCTTTAGCCAAACTCAACAGAGTTCTGTTTTTATATTCTGTTACCACAGCCTTAACCATAGTTTCCTTAGATGAGGAATGCCATTTTCCGTTCGTACATATGAAAATCTGGTCCATTTTCAAAGTTTCAGCTAAAATATTGTCATACTTATGAAGTTTTCTTTGAATGCTGTGCCAGATATAACTTCACCTTCCTATGAGTCATAGATTTTACTTTCCATTTTGAACTTCTCATTTCAACACTGACATCTCTTAGGACACTTAACTGTTTGCTTGATTTTGATTTTGGCCTTGTATAAGGTAATATCATTGTAGTAAGTCATGTGTTGGGAGATTAGAGAACATGTTTGCCCTGGAAATTCAGGGAATTATCACCAGGAGTCTAATCCCCTTGGTGGTCCCTAGGTGTCTTTGAAGAAATAGCACAGGGATCTTTTGATTTGTTGATCAAAATCCAAGACACTGAGATTCGAATTCAGATAAGTAAGAATGCAGATGATTCATATTTAGATAAAGAAGAGTAAACTTGTGTGACTTATTTGAGGACAAAGATTCTGAGGCAGAGATACTACAAAAGAAAAAAAATTGTCATAATTTTTTTGTTTTAAGGTAAGGAGAAAGGATTAGCAAGAACACCTATAAAACCAAAATTACAATTGTAGATTTATCCTGAAAGATATAAATATATTGACAAAGATATAGAAATTAAGATTATATAATATAAGCATGGTAGTGGAAAAACAGTTAATGCAATAAAATTAGGACCCCAGGATGATAACTAGACATATCTGAGACCTAGGTATATGGCTCAAGGAGACATCCAAAATCAATTGGGATCAAACTGAGGTTGAAACAATTGTCTGTTCATATGTAAACTGGAACAAAATTAGACTCCCACCACAACCAAAGTAAAAAACAAACTCCAAATGTCTTGAATGCCTCAATGGAGGAGTGGGGGACAGAAATTAAACTATTAGGATACAATGCAGAAGGGAATGGTAAAACCTTAAAGTAGGACAGCATTTCTTAACTACAACAACAAAAAGAAAAATCCTTAAAATGTAAACTTTCTGTAGAACAAAAGACATCATAAACAAAATTAAAATATACCACACACTGGGAGAGGAGATTTACAGCATATGTAAGAGGGAAAATATTAATATCCTCAATATAAAGGAACTCTTACAAATCAATTTAGATAGGGAAAATTGAAAAATGAATGAAAGATGCAGAAGACAATTCACGGAAGATGAAACCCAAAGCAATAATAAATATGAAAAAATGTTCTACCCAACTCTAATCAGGAAAATGCAAATATCCGCGAGATACTCTTTAACCCCATCACACTGGCAAGGATCCTTAAGCCAGACAACGCCAAGCCTTGGCAGGGAAGAGAAGAAATAAGAACTTTCAAGCACTGCTGGTGAGAATAGGAATTGGCATAACTATTTTGAAGATCAATTTGGCAAAAATCTAGTAAAAGTGTATGTGTGCATAGCCTATGACCCGGCAATCCCATCTCTAAATAAATACTCTAGAGAAATTCTCCCTCGTGTGCAAAAGGAAGCATCTTCAAAGATATTCCGTGAAGCATTGTTGATTACATATAGTAAAAACAAAACAAAAAAGCAGGAAAAATCAAATATCCAATAGGCCAAGTAAGGAAAGAATGGCATGTGATATATTATACAATAATTAAAAAAGATAAAATAGAGCTAAGTGGCATGATACAGATCTGTCGACTATAATACAGAAAAAGCAAGTTGCCGAAGGATATTTACAGTACAATATAATCATTACAGATTAAAAAAGTATAGTATGATATTCTATATTTTTATTGATAAATGCACACGTAGATAAGGTTAAAAATGTAGATTTGATACCTACACCCCACATTCACGATAGTGTTAACTTCTGCAGAGAAAGGAAGGACATTGTAACACGAAGATCGAAGTAATTAATTTAATCAATAACACTTTCTTTGTAAAATGAATTTCTCGATCGAATGTGAAAAATTATTTACGTGGGGGTACATAAGTGGTACAAAAGCATCTACAGTTTCCTTACACTTAAGTTTTAAAAACAATAACTTAAAAGGCTATGGGGGGAAGCAAAAACAAAAACTGAAATAGCATCTAAGGAGAACAGAGAGAAGAAAGAAGTGGATTGAGGATTAGAATCTAAGTAATAAAAGTAGACAAGTGTCACAAAATATCACGAAAATCTTGCTCAGGCTTTTGATTATTTGCAAGTGTAGTTGGTTATCTGTTGACATACCTCAACTCCAGTTTCCTAAGGGCCCGGTGTGGGGTCCCCAGTCTTTCACCCCAGCACTGAGCATAATGCCTGACACATTAAATGGTTATCCCTAGAAGCATATTTACTGCATCAAATGAATGATCTTCCCATTAGACTTCGCAAAGGGGGAAAAGATAATTTTCCTGGTCACCTGGAGGGTTAGTTGCAGTGTTTGAACAAGCGAAAGATAAATCAGGAGAGTGGCCTGGAACCGTGGGAATTTGCCCAGAATGCTTTGAGGAGACCCTACTTACATGCATGACAGCTGCTCACACAATGGATCTTGCAGGCAAATAAAGAAAATTAGCAAATGGATAATGGGTCAAATCCTCTCCAGTGAAAAGGAGGCAATAAAGATATCCTCATCTAACTCCTGGTGCAGATCAGTAACAGAATCTTATCTATGAATCACCAATGGCTGGGAGGTAGACGACAATCAACATCAATTTGGTACTATGAATGTCCTGGCAGGAGGGACAGGAGGCTATCCTGCTAAATCATATTTAAATTAGCCAAGGTGGGCAGCTGCCTCACAGATAATGCTGGTGGAGAACAATGCAAGACAGATGATTTACCAATTAAATGTAGCCGGCTTCCCAAACACTGATGGTCCAGGACTGGGGTGCCATGTGTTTCTGCCAGACACAGATCTGTTTCCATAACCAAATTAGGCTTCAAGTTTAGGACTCATATGTCTAACCCTCCCCACTCTGTCTCCCACCCCCTACATAAATACAAAGAGGATTGCATGTTAATGAACAAAACTCAGACTTTCTCCATTTCTCCACTTGTCAAAATCTCTTTCACCTTCACAACCAACAGTAAATCACACGTTCTGCTTGAACAGGCACTCAGACAAAACCCCCAGCAAATGGCTATCGTAGGAAAGAGGCCTTTGTCAGAGCACAGGCATTGTGCTTTAAAAAAAGGGGGGGTTGGGGATGGATAGCCCATGTGGAAATAGAAAAGCTAGTTCTGGCCATTCTTTTTAAAAATACAACATGTCTGGTACAAACTAGAATTCAAAAATGAATTCAAGCTCCAGTTTCTAAGGGGCTGCCAAGTCAATGAGAAGACCAGAGGACTGTGTAATGACAATAACCAACATGGAGGCAGGGACATTGGCGGTGTACTTGCTCCTATCGCTTGTGTAGTCTTCAGAAAAGTGGTTAGTATTTTAATTATAACTTTCCTTTTTTCATATGGAAAATCAGAGAAGTAAGACGTATGAATAAAAAACTTGATGCTCTTTTTACTACAGCATGTATCTCTAAAATGTCTTTTCTCATCTAAAATTCTGTGCATATAGATCTAAAAAGCAGGAAGCCCTGAGAGGCTATTTGACACCATTCTCGGCTCCTCTTACAAGAAAAAAAGAGAGAAGGTCAGAGACAGAGACAGAGAGGCAGAGCAAGACAGAGAGAGAAAGAGAGACAGAGACAGAATGAGAGATGAGAGAAGGAAAGAGGGAAGGAGGGAAGAAGAAAACAAAAACACAAAGGCAAAACAGAAACAAAAAATAAAAGAGAAAACAAAGGATAAAAAATGTGTTCAAGAATTAAAAGAAGGGATATTTGCGCACCTTGGTTTTTGCTCAAAAAGTTAGCTCTGTTCCAATTTCTCTTTTCTGTGGAGAGGTAGAGGCACACAATAAAATCAAAATAAATGTCCTGGATGTTACAGCAGTAACTGAGGAACAAGGTGAGGTAAAGATCTTAGACTAGCAAGTGTTTTTTTTTTTTTTTATCTCTAAGAGTTTTAATTGATTTTTAGGGGTGATGAACGGTATGAATCCCATCTTTTAAGAATCTTCTCAAACTTCACCTTTTTGAATCTTACCCATTCTTTTATTTATTTTTTAAATTTTATTAACATATAATATATTATTTCCGACTAGCAAATGTTAAGTTGAATAGCAAATGTGAAACCATGGGCCAATATCAGTTTTAGAATCAAATCCTTGAAAAAGTATGTTAAAAGGAACTATGAAGCCATTGGTTGCAAACACCTGATCTTACAACTGAATGCACAGAAAAGTGAGGAGAAATGACTCATTAGCACAAGTGGAGACCCAAAACGAGGGCCCAAGTCCTTGGGTTCCCTGTCCATTTGGGCACCAAAGGCAGCCAGCATAGATTGAGTTTCAGAGGGGAAGGAAGAGACAACTAACTTCTCAGTACTACCGTGTCCCAAGCACTGTGCTAGACACTTTTTAGGGGACTCCAGAGCAGCCTGAGTAACACTGACCTTGGGTATCTGGAAGAATCTATCTTATGGTGAAGGCTCACTGAATACAAAGTAAACATTACGTATTGTGGTTTTGAAAAAGGAAATTATGTCTGATTGATCTCCTGGAGCTGCTTGAAAAGCTTGGTAAATATTATAAACAGAGAAAGCCAATGGATATATTTTATAAGAATTCCTGATGTCTTCTGTCAATTTTCTAATGGATTTTTAAGAGCTCATTATGCATGGAATGGACAAGGAAAAAGGTTTTATTGATATTTTAGGGTACTGGTATAGGAAACAAAAGATGAAGTAAATGAGATGCTTTTTCTGGACATTACAGCAAAAACGGAACAACCTCTAGGATATAGCTACCAGACTGTATTTCATACTATTTTTCAAGGAATTATTTTGAAAATGGTACACAGTGAAGTTTGCAGGTGGAACTAAACCATTCCACGTAGTAATGCACCAAGCCAATGCGAGTAAATTACAGGCTATGAGACAGGGCAGATATCTAGCCCACAAGCTTCAGTATAAGCTTGTATGAAGAATGCATTTAGAGAAAAAATAAATACAGATGATGTTTATATGATGATGGGTTCAATAGCAGTTACAATCCGGAATAGGAATGTTGGAACCTTTGTATCCATTCCCTTAACTAGCTGTTCCAGGTGCGACCGTTGCTGCCAGAAGACCAGCAATTACCTGGACATGATCAAAAAGGAGACTGGAAAGGCACAGACAACATTATTATTTTGTGTACAGAATCACGATGTGGCTGCAGCTGAAACATGGAACGTAACCTTCATGTATACAGCGAGAGATATGTGTGACAGAACTGAAGGAAATCCGGACACCAACAATGAAAATAATCACAAGAAAAAAAATAGCTTTAGGATAATACAGTTTGTCTATAAACATGAAGGGATGGGAATGTCACATACAAACACAATGTGAAAAGGACAAATATCGAAATACAAAAGCAAGTCTCCTCTCCCATGCTAAGACTTGAACTTGAATAAGAACATGTCAAGGAAATAAAGGTATTTGTTCTGCCTCTGCTACTGACTAGCTCTTTTACCTTGAATACTTGTTTTTACTGTCTCTGGACTTCATTCCCTTCATTTTTCAAGCAAAGGGATTGGGATAGATTAAATCCAATCTCACGTAACAAGTATTTACTGAGCATCTACTTTGAACACTTTGAGAGCTAGAAAGCTGTATGACAATTGACCCGCACCATTGTAAAGCTTACAGCCTAGTCACAGGATTAGGATATGTTCTAATTGTATTAAACACACACATACACAGAGAGAGAGAGAGAGAGAGAGACTGGAATGTGTTCACTTGCCATTGTGGAGAAGCACATTCGTGGAGAAGCGCATTCAAATAAAAACCTGGGCAGGGAAGTTGGCCTAATGAAGTAATACCTAAACCCAAGGGCCATGAAGGGCAAAGGACAAGTCTTCATTCCTGTTTGCAATATCAAACCCACGTGACTTTTATTTAGAAGTAACTCAGTAATAAGTGTTGATTATAAAGATAACATCTAAAACAAAATTTGAAATATCAATAGGATTAACAAGAGTGCTTTTTCAACCACGATGGATATGGAGGAATTATTTATGTTGAAGGGACTTACATAAGGGAATATGTAGAAGTAAGAAAGTGTGAAGTATTTGTAGAAGAAAGAATGGTGTGGTTAGGCTATCATATAAGGGGTGGCATGAGAGTTAGGAGGCAAAAAAAGGTGCTTGAATTCCATGACATGAATTAATATCTGGAGCCATTTAGTATTTATAATGGAGAAATTAAAGCTGATTAATATCTGGATATCGAAATTTTTTCTGAGGGAACAAGAAGGAAGAAGTTGTACACAGCATTGAATGTTGCAGGCAGTTTCAACTGGACAGGGACTACAAAGATGGTATTGGTCTGGCTGTCAGGGCATGGGTGACCTTACCTGGAAACCTTGTTAACAGGACTCTTGAATCCCTACCTTCAGAGGTTCTGATTTAGAAGGACTAGGGAGGGGGCCTTTGGATCTGCACTTATAACAAACACTACTGATGATTTCGGTGCAGGAGGAATCCAGACCGTATTTTTAAGAAACACTAGGTGACTATGATTTTCATTCGTAAGATGAAAAACATAAATTATCTAATTCAGAGGCCATTTCAATGACCAAATCAAATCAATAGCCTGGTTGATCTGATCAACTGTGCAGAAACTGGCCATTACCATGGCAAAGAGGGGGAGGAACATTCAATTAAAAAAAAAAAGATTGATTCATTGTTCATACTGAAGATGAATGTAGACATGGATTTTGTTTCAAATGATTTGGATGAAAACTAAAAGTTTTCTAAGCTCCAAAGAAATGTACATTTTTTTTTGATAACTCAGTTTCCATTACTGTTCCAATAAAATGGATATAAGACATAGAGCAAATATTTTATCTCAGTTTCTCTGTATAATCCTGTCATAGTTTTGGTCTTACTGTTCCTCCATTCAGTGCAGTTGGAGAGAGATTGATTAATTTCTTGTTTCATTGTTGCTACACTCCTCTGCACTTTCTGATTGCTGTTGGGACTGAAACTAAGAAAATGACACCAGGACGAATGTTGTTGTGGCATTTCTAACCCATTGGAACTGTGAAGTATTTGAAATCTTGCCAGACAGCTGGTCCTCAGGAGACAGCATCTCCTTTCCTCATTTAAATAAAAAAAGTTCCCCCAACTTTTTTGTTTTCAAAGTTTGGTCTGTATGAATGAGTCAATGAGATGTCATTTTTCAGGAGTTCGGGTTACCTTGGAACATTCCATTAGGCAGAATAATCCTCTTATTCAGAAGGTAGAAGAGCTAGGTTCTAGGTTCAGCTCTGCTCTGAATATAGTAAGTAACCTAGAAAAGAGTTTTAACGCTTACAGGGTCATCAGAGATTCTGGAAAGAATGTCAATGCTGGATAGAACCTGAGATGATTTGGCCCAATCCTTTTATTTCATGGTTGAGCGAACTAAGGGGTTGACCAGAAAAATGGCTTCCCCAAGGTCACTTGGTTGATAGTGGCTCTTTGTGGGACTAAAATCTGGGCATCTTGACTCCTTGGTCCTCTCCCATCTTCCCTGCGGCTCACAGCTTTGGGGGATGCACTAGGAACTACAGCAATTCCTATTTTAGAAATGAGACAATGAGGCCTCAAAGCAATGAACCACTTTCCCAGCATCACATACCCCATAGTATTGTTACTGCAAAAGTAAATACTAATATCCAGCCAGTGGAGTATTTCCCATGTGTTAGGAATATACCCTTGATGGCATGCATATTCCCCAATACTCTTAGTCCAGTGGTCTTTTGATTTACCACCCTGTGCATACAAAAGAAACCTACCATCTTCTGTGGATGATATATTTAATAATCTCAAAACTCTTGAATGATAAAACCAGGACTAGACCCAATATATTCTAATACTTGGCTTTGTGTTTTATTTACAAGAATACACAGCCTTCTCTCTAAACTGAATTAACCAAGGAGAAGTTTTGCTTCGTGACACAGAATACACATCACCAGTCTAGCCATTGTGTCTGCCCTCTTCCACCAGTCCTACATAGGAAGGCTTTAGAAATGATCGATGAATATTTTGTTTGTTTGTTTTGGTTTAAAGCATTTCTTTCGCACACTGAGGCCTCTGGGTTGTGTTTTATTTCTTCTAGAAACAAAGTTTCCCTTTCTGTTCTCTAAAATCTCTCACTTGGGGCCACAGCTCTGTGAATGAATCAATACAAAGAGCCATGAGTGGGCTTGTAGGGGATTTGTAAACACTTCTAGAACACTTAGAAGTCTCGTTCAGGAGACAGTGGGACCCACTGACAAGAGAAGGAAATGAGGGGATGCATGGGTCCTGGGATTCAGAAGCCACCACAGTTAGGAGGGCTTTGTCTAATTCTGTTTAAGTGCCCTCTGTAGCTTCAGCTTTGGTGTGTGAAGTGGCTTATATAAAGGATTAAATAACAGGACACTTACAGCTGGTCTTCAGGAGAACTGGTGGGAAACAAAATACTCTGTTACCAATATTAGTGAAATTCGAGGGACGTTTTCAAAAGCCTCCTGAACCATCTACATCTACATCTACCATCTACATCTACAGCCGTGATTCTCAAACCTCTTGCTCTCGGGACCTCCTTGTTACTTGCAAACAAGAAAAAATGGTGGCAAAAGTCCCATTATTTTACATTCTTCTAAATCTCTCATCTCTAGCAGAATAAAAGACAACTGCATTTTTCAAATATTCTTCTGCAATCCATCTGTTATGACATGTTTTCCTCGCTGAAGTATATGACGAAAATTGGCCTCATTCAGATATGTCATTGGAAACGGGAGGCGTATTTTAATCTTTCTCATTATTGTAGATATTAAACTTCAACATTACATTGAAACTCAACAAGTAGATTCTTAAAGAATTGTTGCAGTGTGGAGTCTGAAGCCTTATCGAAGAACTTTTCATATTCTGCTACATCAAAACCCATTGGTCTCTCTTGCACTTGGACTGGATCTTCTAACCAGGCATGATTATGTAACATCATGCACTGGTCATTTGGAAAATAATTGTGTCCATTCTACGAGTGAAATTGTTGGATCCCATATTAATTCTATTGTTAGTATATTGAGGGCCTGCCAGACTATTTTCCCCAGCAGCTAGGCTATTTTACACTCCCATCAACAGTGCACGGGCATTCCAGTTTCTCTACATCCTTCTCAACGCTTGTTATTTTCTGTTGGTTGTTTCTTGTTTTTGTATTTGTTTTTTGACCACTGTCATCCTAACAGGGGTGAGGTGGTCTCTCATTGTAGTTCTGATCTGTATTTCCTTGATGATGAGTGGTGTTGAACATCTTTTCATGTGCTTATTGGCTATTTGTTTATCTTCTTTGGAGAAATGTCTATTCACATCCTTTGGCCATTTTCAAATAGAGTTGTTTGGGTTTTGTTGTTGAGTTTCAGCAGTTTTCTATATTTTCTGGATATCAATCCCTTGAAAGATATATTTTTTGCGAATATTTTCTTTCATTCTGTGTGTTGCCTTTTTACACTGTCTATATTTTCTTTGAGGCACAATTTTTTAAAATGTCCCTGAAGTCCAAATTGTCTGTTTTGTTTGTTTGTTTGTTTTTGTTTTTGTTTTTGTTTTTTTTTAATTTCTTCTGTTGCCTGTGCTTTTGGTTACATCCAAGAAACCATTTCCAAGTCCAATATCCAAGTCCAAGTTTTGTCCTACGTTTTCTTCTAAGAGATCATCTAAGAGATCTGCAGGTGAGAGATTTAGATCTTTGATTCATTTTGAGTTCATTTTTGTAGAAGACAAGGATCTGGTTTCATTCATTGCGTGTGTGTATTCCATTTTCCCAGCACTATTTGTTGAAAAGTTCATTCTCCACCGAACCTTCAGACCATACTTTGAGAACTGCTGATATACACTATCTATTCTTAACATGTCTCCTTGGCAATGGTATTATGATTATCATGACTTTTTGAATTTTAGTTAGCGATCCCTAACATGAATAAATCATAAGGATAATAAGGTATGAGTTAGTTTATTATAGAGATTAGTACCCTATCACATGTAACAGTATGCCCCCTTGAGTTTGTATTCCCACTGTGCCGTTATCCAGCTATAAGAAAACTGATGGCCATTTCCTGTCTCCATTACTGGGGTTTCTCTTCTGCAAAACATTTTCCAACTTTTTTAAAGAAGCAGAGCACTTTAAAACTTCTTGAGACTTCCTTTTACTAAACTGATAAGAGTGCAGGTGCTGTGATTGACTTTGAGAGTACAACACCCAGCTCCTCCCCTACAGTCAACTGAGATATTTCTGTGACACCTAAAGCTCCTAGAAATACAACTTTTAAACAAACAAACAAACAAACAAACAAACAAAAAACCCACGAAGGAGAGGCAGTCATCCAATTCCCTTCTGAACCAAATATTTCATGGGTCTGTGGTGTATGCCTATGCAGAAGCACTGAGAGGTTTAGAATAAAGGCAGGGATAGTTGGTGGATCAGGATTTAGGATGTAGGCACAACTAGATGGAATGTTTGTATGAAGGGAAATGGGAAATTTTGAGAAACCAAAAGGAAAAGGTAATGCCATCTCCTCTAAGCAAACAAGAACAAGACGGGTAAGATGAATAAAGGAAAAGGGGAAGCAAATTGTAGAAGAAAGCTCTGCTTAATGGGCTTGCTTTGGGGCCATCCGGCCTGGGAGACATACCCTTCCTTGAGAAACCAGTTGGAGGGTGTTGTGAGGTCCTGGTGTTTTCAAATAGGGGGGAATCCTTTCTTTTGGTCCAAAGATAAATTAGTGGGAATCCAAAGCCTGTCTAACACTAATTTGGACCCTAACCCTAAACCTTATCCTTTGCCAGGAAGTTGGGTTAAGACCATTCCTAACTCAGCATCTAACCAAGCCCTGACTCCCCTCTATGATTTAATTCTCGTCCCCAGACTGCTCCATCCTAAGCTTCCATTCTCAACTCCACTTCTCTACACTCTCAGTATGTTGTCCATGTGCAAACAGGAATCTCTCTCTCTCTTTCCCTTTCTATATCATGTAATCTATAAAGGAGACCAGTGTATATGGATTAAAAAAAAAAAAGAAAAAATGCTTTGCTCAGCTTTGAAGGCACTAACAAGAACTGGAGTAACATGTATGGAATAATTAAAGCTGCTATGATCTTTTACGTTTCAAAAGCCTTTTAAATTCATGTCATCTTTGGTCAATGGCTTTACAGTTCTAACAAGCAATTTTCACAAAGTGCTATTAAGGGCTGTAAACTTTATTTTCTTCTCTCTATTTCTCCTTTAAAAAATTTTTTTGTTTGGTTGCTTTGTGGTGAGCGGGGGTAGAGACAATGTATCTTTAAATAATAAAGAAACCATTTTAATATTCTCATAAACATCATCCCCTCTGCTCTCCACTACAAACTTTAACAGCCCAGCAGCCAGAGAAGCAAGTAGGGCAAACAATACAAGAAGAGTCATTATTGTAACTAAATTAGACCGTTTGTTTTCTTTCCCTCAAATCAAATTGTGTAGGAGCTGCTTTATTGCAAAACAGACATTAAAATTCCAGCAAGACCTCAGAGAGAAAGTAATTTCTATTTTATCAGTGCTGTAAAGCTGTCTTTATGTTCTGAAGCAGGAAATATTGCAAGGATATTTATAGCTTCGGCTCCAAAGCCAGTTTGAATAGAAATGTTACCGCGGTCGCTGGAGCTGTCATACTGCTCGGTGGAGCAGGGAATTTTAGTGAATTTGTGAATTACTGTTTCAGTCTTGACAAGTCTCTCAGTGAGGCTGGTGCGTGTCTGAAGCTGTTTGGTGGTTTGGGAGATAATGATTAAAGACCTGGATTTGCTTTAAGAGGAGATTTAAATGATATTCTACAGCTAATCAGTTTTGCTCCTCAAGTCCTCCCTGAACAAGGCAAGGTTTCCAAACTTTGCCAGCCTTAGCGTTAGGTGGCCCAGCATGAGTGTTCCCCAGCCCCCTACCCCCTCCTTCCTCTTCCTTCCTTCTTCTGCCCCTCCCCCTTTGTCCTTGACCTGCCCATCAAGATACCAGAGCTCTTCATCCCTCTGAACTGTTTGCCCAGATTTGACAGTTATTTACCATCCCGTGTCTTCCCTGGGGTCCGGGGAAATGATTCATCATAGTATCTTGCATTTATCAAAAACCTTCTTGTGAAATGTGCCAGGACTCCATGAATATGATCCTCCCCATCAAAGGGGAAAGAGCTTTACTTGTTTTACACGGGGAAGAACTGAAGTCTAGACGTGGGAAGACATCTGACTAAGGTCACAGCCTGCTTCAGGAGAACAGATGGGCTGAGCATTCCGTTCTCTCATTTAGTTCAAGTATTTCTCTACCGCCACTTGGATCTCACACCGGTGAAAACAGAAGTTTCGTGACTTGTGGTCTAAATAGACAACCATTTGAACAAATTCATCAGTAAGTGGGACAATGAATAAAGAAGTTTAATGGCTCCGGGGCTACCCCAGGCTAGGAGGCAAGACAAAGGTGTGCTGCGCCTGAGCTTACTATCTCTCTGAAAGCCGAGGGCAGTGGGGGTGGGGAATGGTTCCTCCTGACTTCTACCAGTGGGGATTGGAAGAGGCCGTGGCACTGTGCCGTGTTCTTTTTAATAAAGCTGTGCAAAAACTAATCAAAAGGGTTTTGCTTGCTTTTTGTGGGTCAAGGGTTTGATTTATGCCACACTGCTCATTGGCTGACCACTCGGGTCAACAGCAAAGTGTAATTTCCAATTAAGCAAATCCCTAGAGTGGGATTTTCTCTGGAGCCACATCCCAGGGAATCCCTTTGCTTTATGGAACAAAGGCCCTACCTACCCTCTGCTCAGGACCTGCTCTTTTTGGTGCAAAATAAGACACTTTTTTTTTTCCCCCCTCATTTCCTTAAGTTGAGAGAAATAGCAGACCAGTGCGGAACTTGACTTGTAGACTGTCCCAGCTGCAGACGCTTGGTCATTCTCATCCAGTTTTGTGTGGCACTCATACTCCTGACTTGCCACTGAATCAGAGAATGTAAGGGCTAAAAAAGGACTCTAAAGACCATTTAATATAGTTCACCATTTAAAGTCACTTAGAACACAAGGTCTTTTTACTTAGACCTTGTGATCTTTCCTCCATACTTGCAGCACCCAAAACAGTGGACACAAGTCCCACACATGGCTGCTAAACACTGGGACGTGCAGAGTCCAAACTGACATAGGCTGTAAGTGTGTGGGATATGTGCCAGATTTCAAAGACCAGGTCTGTAAAAAAGAATGTAAAATAATTCCCGTGTACTGATTTTTAAATTTTTTATATGAAATACCTGTTTAAATGACTATTATATAGTCATTTCAACAGTATATATATATATATATATATAAAATATACATGTATTTTATATATATAACAAATATATATATATATACACACATACATACATACATAAGACAAATTCACATTCATTTCATTTATTTTTCTTTTGAATGTGGCTCCCAGAAAATTTTAAGGTACTCGCATGGATCACATTTTATCTTCATAGAACAGCACTGTCTTACACATCTTTCCTTCTCTGAGTATGGGTTCACAAGGAAAGCAGTATGAGAGCTCAGACTCTCAAATCCTCCCCTGAAGATTCAACTTAATTCTGGTCAGGCTGCCCTTGTCCTTTTTGTTCTCAGGTGCTTACAGACCCAAGGAATCATGACCCGTCCTGCAGGCTCGTACGACACGGACTGGTCACCTCCTGCAAAGGGGCAGAGAGAAGGGGTGGTTTGAAACTTATTACCTTTAATCACCACTTCAGAGTCCCAGTGAGGATATCCCAAATTAGAAAGAATTTAGTCCACAGAATTATTACTGTTCTCACGTTCAAGTCTGAATTTTCCTAATTTCTCCACTCCTGATTATTGGCACAAGTTTTTAAAAGGATATATTCAAACTGATTTTATTATTTTTTTTAAAGATTTATTTATTTATCTTGGTGGGGTGGTTAACAGAGAGAGAGAGTCTCAGACTTCCTGCCGAGCACGTATCCTGGAGTGGGACTCCACCTTCTGCCCCTGAGATCATGACCTAAGCAGAAACCAAGAGTTGGACGCTTAACCGGCTGAGCCACCCAGCCACCTCCAAACTGATTTTATATTCACTCAGTTCAAGAAGCAAAGCTCTATCATCAGCTGCAGGCTCTACTTCATTCTTCCATTCAGATAGCACTCCTGTAATGGTTAAGCTGCTGCTGACAGAGAGCCTGCTCATAATTTAGATTTTCCTGTTTCCTTTATAATTAAAAAAAAAAATCCCTTTTTCCTTTTATAACTTAGATACGTTTGTTACTGCAGTGTTACTAAATAGAGATTAAAACCCTTCAGCTTTCAGAATTAGCTATGTCTTCTCTATATGCCTTCTCTATAGATGCCAGACATTGGCAAACATACTTGTGGCCCGAACATAGCTCCAGCTCCATGAAGTTAGAAACACTGATTTGGGTGGATGTTCCGGTGAGAATGGCTGGTTCCTATCATGGGCCAGTGGAAGTGAGTCACAAATTTTTCTGCAAGTCAGAATCACCTGATGATCTTTTAAAAATTCCGAAGTCCGAACAGTACCCCAAAGCGATCACATCATAGTCTCTGGTGGGTGGAACACAGGCTTCCGGTGGTTTTGAATCTTACATGGTGATTCTGTGGACACGCAAGTGTGAGGGGCCGCAGCTCATCAGTGGCAGAGACCCAAGCGCAAACACGTGTCAGAGAAAAAACTCTTTAAACTGGATTAAGTTATCTCCCCAGAGGGTCACTATTCCTCTCTTCTTAATAAGCCCACACCACTTTTTTTTTTCTTATAATGATGGAAAGAATCTGAATTGGGAAGAAAATAGAGCAGATCATGCATATGGATAAGAACACAACGTCTACCCACTGCTTGCTAAGAGATGCTGGCTCTGGCGGTGTTCGGAGAGATATAAATTGAGAAGAAATTTTAAAAGAAGATGAGATACGGAAAAAGTCATTATTTTTATAAAGAAGCTTCAAATTTTATTCCCTTGAATTGGACTTCAAATCGCATTGCTTATTCCCACGGTACCAATGGACATCATAACTTGAGTGAAATTTTCTTAAGATTCTGCTGGCCACACAGATCATTGTTCTTTCCGAACTGGTCTGAGACCTTGAATGGATCCCAAAGGCAGGAATACTGCTGGAGTCAGGACAAGGGAGGAGAAAAATTTCCTATACATTTCCTTCAGACAGGATCTCTGTGCTCGAAGCTGTCGGTGCTGATTGGACAACCAGCCCGGGTTGGTTGTGTTGGTAATACCAAGTCACGTACCAGAACTACTTGCCAAAGCCTATACACTTGGTCACTGAAATGGACTGTATTCTGCAAAAGAAAACCCAGCCTGGATGACAATCAGCAAGCATTACCATACATATTTTTAAGTGCAAGTGTTAGACCTTCCGGCATGCTCTAAGACAGATCCTATTGGTATTCCAGTGTTCTCGGAGGACATGGACCCCCATTCAATACATGTGAGAAGAGATGAGGCCAGAAGCTGTAGCCCTTACTTCTGACACAACATTAAGCTATCAGTCTCCACTTTTCTGTCAATACTGTTTTCCTTACACAGAGAACTTAGAAAATTTTACATAACACGTGTTAAGTGACAGCCAAATACTTTATGTATTTACACTTGTATTTACATTGTATATTATTTATTTTAAAAATATGTAACATATATTTTTGTATCTTTATCTTTTTAAAATATATAATAATCACATATTATTAAATATTAATATATATTATTTATATAATATATATTTATATGTTTATATAGAAATAGATATAATTTATATCTATTTTTCTATATTGATATATATTTTTTAAATATATAATTATTATATATTTTAAAAGATACACTATATAAAATATATAATACATAATACTATGTTGTTATATGTAATAATATATTCTTATAATAACAATTTATAATGTATAATAAATATATATTAGGTAATACATAAGTGTTCTATATAATAATATATATATATATATTTGGTTGGCGCTTGTGTAGAAAACCTATGCTTTATTCCTCCTGTGTCTCTCCTTTACTTTCACACTTAAAACACTTCTGCCACCACTCACGTGGTGCTTTCCCCACACCAAATAGTTCTGCAACACCAACTGGATGTCCTGCAATTTTATTCACTTCTGACACCATTTACTAGAAAATAGCATCAGATCCCACAGGTTAAGGACTCAGTCCCACAAGATTCCCCACAGGACTTGAGATAACAATTGCTAGTCTAGCTTGCCACCTGTGCTTCTGGTCTATCATAAATTGGAGGTTCCCATGACCCCCTTGTCAGGTTCAATTAATTTACTATAGTGGCTCACAGAATTTAGAAAAACAGTTTACTTAATGTTTACCAGTTTACTAGAGACAGGGGTGATAAAGCTTACAGATAAACATCCAGATGGGAAAGAGGCATAGGGGAACTTCTGTGGGAAAGGGCGTGGAGCTTCCACGAGCTCTCTGAGCATAGACCTCTCCCAGACCTTCCACTGGCTCACCTACCCAGAAGTTCTCTGAATCCTAGATTATTTGGATTTTTATGGAGATTTCATTGTGGAGGTGTGATGGAGCCTTCACTTCATTTGCAGCCCCTCTCCCCTAGCTGGAGAATGGGAGTGGGGTCAAAAATTCCAACCTTCCCTCTTGGCTCCATCTTTCTGGTGAACAGCGCCCATCCAGGAGCCCACCCAGAGTCATTTTAGTAAAACAAAAGGCACGGCTATCAGCCAGAAATTCCAAGGGATTTTGGAATTCTGTCAAGAATGAGGGTCAAAGACCAAAAATCAGAATAAAAAGATGCTTCTGGTGTCCTTATAACTTAGGAAATTACAAAGGTTTTAGGAGCTCTGTGTCAAGCCCTGGGGGCAGATATATATATATATATTCTCTATTATTTCATAGCCTTTAACATAATCAGATTTTAAGGACTAGGAATTAAGTTCCAATCAAATGTGTATATTTACTATTATATAATCAATTAATTATATAATGTGTATGATTTATATATGTGTGTATAACTGATATATGTACATATATATGTTATATATAATTCAATCTTCATAATTAACCTACTACCCTGCCTATTCTACAAATAAACATTGATGCCCAAAAAGGTCAAGAAAATTGACCAAGATTCTGTGATTAGCAAGTACGGTGATCCGCAATGTGAAGTCAGGTGTCTCTGATTCCAGGACCACATTCTTTTGATGAGGCTGTGCTGTCTTCCACAAAATGAAGAGTGCCTTAAGGGGGCTGGGCTGTGTGAGTGGAGACAAGGTAGTAACGGGGGTTTGCATGAAAAGATACTCGAAGATTTTTTTTTTTTTCTATTTTCTATTCTTGTTTTGCAATTGTGTACTATCACAGAAGAAATAGAGTCAGGACTTATGTTCTGTGCTTACAGAACTATTTACAAGTACTTTCATGGTTCATGATCTATCAGGTTTCTGATAGCTAATGTGTTTTCTCCTGAGACATAAGAATATCATGTCAGGATATTGGGGGCAATTTTCTGAAAAATGACTATGTGAGGTTCTAGGCTGGTGCATACACTCCTCACGGCTCCCTGAAACTTCTTAGGCTGCTGCCTGTTGATTGGGGGTTATATCATGTCTCACGCCCCTTCCTTGTGTGCTGAGTTCTTATGGCTTCCTCCCTCTCATTTATCCAATCAATACACACTATATTTTACTGCCCCTAGGTGCCAGGCATTTCTCCTTTTTGCCATCTCCTTTTCTGGAGATGCAATGCAAACAAAACAGCAGAAATCCTTGCCTTCTTTGTTCATGGTGCTCATTTTTATAGGGGGAGAGAGACAATTTAATTAAATGCTGGGTTTGACAAGTGCTGCACAGAAAACATAGAGGAAAAGATGGGGAGTTGTAAGCGTAAAGATGTTGTAAATTTATTAATTTTATCTTTATTTATTTAGAGGAAACATGAGTGGTGGAAGGGGGGAGGGGCAGAGGGAGAAAGAGAGAGAATCCCAAGCAGGGTCCCTACCCAGCTCAGAGCCCACAGCAGGATCCTGAGATCAGGACCAGAGCCAAGATCAAAAGTCAGATGTTTAACCAACTGAAGCCACCAAGGTGCTCCAGATGATGGGGTATGGCTAAGAAGGACCTAAAAAATATGAAGGAACAAGTGATGCAGATGTCTGGGGAAGTATGTTCCAGGCAGAGGGAATAGCACGGGCAAAGTTTTTTCAGGTGGAAGTTTGTGTTTAATGAGGCCAGATCACATGGAGCCCTGTATACCGGTATAAGAATACTTGATTTTGCCCTAAGTTACTTTGACCACAATAAGCAGAATAGGCTGAAGTGGGAAAATTCAACCAGGAAGGGCTCTTGCAATATTCCGAAAGAGTTGGCAATGAGTTGGGCCGAAAGCATAGCTGTAGGAGTGGTAAGATGTAGTCAGGCACTGTTGTTTTCTGAAGACACAGCCAACAGGACTTGCTGAAAGACTGACGATCTCAGCATTCTGCGGTTTGAGCTGAGCATCGAGAAGGGCGGTGTTGCTATTAATGAAGATAGAAGAAAGAGCAATAGTGCCCACATTCTGGAGCTTATTGGGGGTGCAGTGTTGACAAGCTGGAATTTGAGATGCTGTTTTGGTCATTGAACTAGAGCTATAGCAAGCTCCCAAGGAAGGTCTGGACTAGAGATCTAATGTTAGAGTCATCACGAGGGCATTTAAAGTTATTAGACCAGATAAGCTCATGCAGAGAATAAGTGCAGATAGAAAACAGAAAAGATACGAAACCGAACTGTGGATGCTCCAGTGTTCAGAAGTCAGTGGAATGAGGAGGAGCTGACAGAGGAAGCGGAGAAGGAGCTGTTGGTAAAATAAAAGGGAAACAAGCAGAGAGCACTGCCTTAGGAGCCAGGTGTTGCTAGATGTCGGTGACAGATGCCTCCTGAGAATGGACTTGGCTTGTTATGTGAATAATGTCGGAGTGAATCAGAAAACCTGGGTTCAAACACCGACCTCAAACAAACAAATATATTTGTTTGTGATGTTGGGAAAGTGACCCTTTCAAGAAACTCCATTTCCTTCATGGTAAAAAATGGTTGCTGTAAAGGTGAAGTAAGAGAACATGAAAATGTGGATAGAAGAATAAGAACCTAGCACATAGCAGCTACTCAATAAATGGCAGTTGACTCTGAATTGAATCTTATGTATTTAAAGCTCAATTATTTGCTTATTTCATTTCTTGCCTGTTTTCCCATATCTCTAACCCTGCCTGCAGAATCAAATCCTTGTTTTTGGACTACTGCTCCCCACCTCGGAGGGACACCTGGGCCCTGCTCGAACCAGAATGACACCACACACTGTTCCCTCACTCTGTTGTAACTAGGCTGACTTCCCTGGATTTCCAGTCATTCATTCAATAGTTTTTTGACCACCTGCTGTATGAGACCCTGTGCTAAATGTTGGCCATGACCCTCCTACCCCTGCCCTTGCCAAATTATCCATGAGTCCTCTCTGATGAACTCAGACTCCCACGCCTGATTTCCAGAGGTTTGAACAAATCCCTGATTACAACTTAGTAATTATGACATATTGAAGAAATTACTTGATTTCTTGAGCTATAATAACCCTGTCTATAAAATAGGAATAAAAATTGCTATGCTGAGAGATAGGTGTTATTCACATTGTAGAAAAAATGATGTGAAGTATCTTGGTCTTTGTCAGATATATAGTTGGTTAAGCGGTAGTAAAATGAGTATCAATCTCCTCCCTCCCCCCCACTGCTTGCTGATGCCTCCCAAGATGTGGTGCTAAGCTTCTGCAATTATCCAAATGAATCTTGGAGAGTGAAAAATGGTGCACTACAGACTCGAGCACACTCTGTGAAGTTGAGATTTACACTGTTGGATTAGTTATATCCATTGAGAACAAATGTACTCCTCAATTAGTAAGTCTTTCTGTCATGTAGATAGGCTTCCTGCATATGCATAAACACACACACACTCTCTCATGCATGTGCACACACACACGTGCACACACACATGTGCACACACACACATATGTATAAATACAGACAGGCAGACATCTGGTCCTTGTCTGTATATTAACAAAAATTTTAGAAGGAAAGTTAGCTGAGCATTCAAAAGAGTTTTCAGTTGGACTCAAGTCGTAAGTCCTGAAAAGGAAACCATGTCCCATCCCTAGGTTAGCCCTGTGCTTTCCTGTGTTTCTATCTTCTCTCTTGATTCTTGACTTTGGCCAAAAGAAGCTGCAAACAAAAAACCAGATCTCTGCCTAGTCCTTGCTCACTATGTATACATGTTTTGGGGATGACCTGAAGAGAGCTCTGGAATAAAATGATGGGGATTCCATAGAGATATAAGGAAGAGAAAAGGCTTCTATGAAATTTTGTCTGTGGTGATTCAAAATCATACTGTTGCCAAGAAAAGAGCACAAATTTTATTGCCATGTATTTATATAAGGAACAAAGAATAGATAGTTTTTTTAATAACAAGACAGCAATATTTTGCAAAATAAACCTTAATTTTTTTTCATTAATGATACTTGTGAATTCCTGGTCAGACTGACTACTCTTGATTGATTTGGTCTGTAAATGAACTTATGGAGACTTAATTATACTGTGAGATCATTGTATGCTTATTGATTGTGCCTTTGACATGATTAGCTACATTAGATTATGATGTCCTCATCCCCCAAAGATCAAAGCTAGGATTGGACTTTCTTTAAGGGCCATTAGTCATATGTCTGGGGCACGTGCTCAATTTTTTTCATTATGTAATAGGTAGAGGAGACTATAAAAAGAGCATTAGCTTCATGCCATTTAGACATCTATCTTAGAAATGTGCCTAATGGAAACAGACTATATCTCTCCTCCCAACCCGAAAGATGCTTGGTTGACATGAATGGAATTGAGAAGGGAGCATTTCTCTGGATTGCTTCACTCTTCCCCTCCACCATTGTATCGTGCTGGAGCAGGAGTCCCTTCCCAGGTCATCTTCTTGGCCTAAATGCTCCAGTCAGCTACTGAAGACAAGGGCAGATGCAGCCCTGGTACTTGGGAATCCAGGCTCCAGCCATGTAGAAGATCCAATCCCTGCGGCCAGCAGCCAGCTTGGGACTCCATCCACTTTAGTCAGCACAGCATTACTAATAACCAGGAGAAACCACAGAATATATGAGAGCCGTGGCAGCCGAGACAGCGAGAATGAGATGCAGGGCTATGCATGCTGGGAACTCTTGGCCTTAATTAGAATGTGCGTGTACAGTATTTATCTTTCCCTCAAACCTATAAATAAGGCCAGCGCTTTGGCGATTACTGATGTCTGCCGTCATTTCACAAGGCCTCTGTTTTGATGGAGCACCAGTTTCTGCAAAATAATATTTCTTTCCTCTGTGGCCTGCATCTACTCCTATGGAAATGTTTCCGAGGTGTTCAGAACCATGACTGGAGAGGAGGAAAGAGGTAAAATCTAAGAATCTGAGTAAGAATTACACTTCTGGGACCTTTCACTGAAATTGGAGATCATGACGTAGAAAGGCACGTAATCAACTCTTGGCAGGTAATCAACACTCCTGTCCCAAAAAAGGCCTTGATCCTCATCATCCCTGATGGTGTATTTCCAACTCCTCCATGAATGCTTTTAGTGATGAGCCCTTCACTGTCTCTGAAGGCAGTTGACTATAATTCTGGGCATAGTAAAACCTCTTATAACTAATGAATAAAATCTGCCTCTCCCTCACTTACCCCTGTGTATCTTAATACATGAACCCCCAATGGAAACTTTCTTAATGTCCCAAGTGCTTACTTGGTTCTCCCATGAAGCCCAATTTTCTACATGACTGATAAAAATAATTACAAAAAGTACTCGGTGTATAATTTTCTATCAGCGCACCCATCTTCTTCCTTCTTATAATAGGAATACTGAAAATGAATGTGGTGTATACCCCCAGGACTGAACCAGAACAGTGTTGATCATCTGACATAAAGGACAAAAAAAAAAAAAAAAAAAAATGCGTATCCCCAAAGGACTCTCATCCCTGCAGTTAAAAAAAAAAAAAAAAATCATAAGATTAAATGTTCTCTAAGAGGGCAGTTTTCATTTGATCACATATGGACATCACCTGGACTACCTCAAAGGTTCAGTGAAATCATCTTGTTTGCTGCTCGGTTCTTAACTGTAAATAGTAAACTCCTTAAGGTTAGAAGCTATTTTGTTCTTGTTTTTTGTTGTTGTTAAGTTCAGGATTTCCCAGTACATGTACATAGTAGGTCCTCAATATATAATTAATTATGATTAACCAATTCATTTAATTGATTGGAACTTCACTTCCAGAAAAGTTCATGTCTTCTCAAAATAAACACTTGCGCCCTCTGGCCCAGTTCTCTCCATGTGAGGATGTGGGCTATTCAGAAGGTCATAGCCCTGTACAGAGGAGCAAACCATTTCCCACTTCCTGTGCCTGAAGAGATATCATTCATTTCTCCTTGGAAGACACCCCAGACCACTTCCTGTCCCTCAAAACTACTGGATGATTCATCTGCCATCCCCATCCCCTTCCTTAAAAGGGAAAACAAATAAAAACCCAACCAACCAGCAACGAGCTCTCAGCCCCAAGCTCAGTCCCAGTGGAACTTTCATTCCCTGTCTCAGTGTTGCCATTAGCCACCTTTGCATCTGGAATGACAACAGCCTGTGGCTAAGCCTCATAAGGTGGTAACCCTGCTGGGCTGAGGGCTGAGAAGATTGTCCTTGTCCTTGAGGGCTGCCATGATAAAATGGGCCCTTCCACTCAGAGAAATGGGACTATAGATACATCCCCAAAGGCAGGGAAAGGAGAGCTATGGAACTCTCATGGAAAAACTACATCTTTGACAATGAAAGACAACTATTTATATAAATAAAGAAAAAAAAAACTTACGGGTAAGAAGAAGAATAACATTTTAAAGCTTTCAGATGACATTAAATGTTTCTTTGGGTGCACTGAAATACCAAGCAAATGTGCATAAACTTCAGAAGGTCTTATGAGGCAGCCCTGGTGCAGTACAAAGTATCTGCACTTAAACTCAGGAGATCTGGGTTTAATTATTTACTAGACGTGGCCTCTGAAGCAAAAGGCTGAGCATCTGACTGAGACTCGGCTCCTCAGAGACAAGTAAAATGGGGCATTTAATCCTGACGCCCAGTGAATGGGTAGCAGCATGATGTGTCTTGACCTCCAGCTGTGTTCAGGAGCCCACGAAGCTATGGTGTTGGTGCTGAGGAGATAAGCCAACACACCAAGGTGGCTCTCCAGGAGGATGAACAGTTGTCCCATCACAGATGTCACTTGGTATGAAGGAGGGACTCGAAAGTGAGGTACTGTGACATGACACAGAAGTCCTGAATATACGTGAGGCCATGGAAGCTATAAAGCATAAAAAGAGCTATCAATCCTTCTTTCAATGATGAGTCTCATGGCAAGTGGTATTTTCAATTTTTATTTTTGTATTGAAGTACAGCTGACCTATACTGTGATACTAGTTTCGGGAGCACAACATAGTCATTTGATGATTGTATACATTACAGCATATTCACCAAGATAAGTGTAGTTACCACCTCCAAGTCTTACATAAGAGTGAAGGATAATGGCATGAAGAAGGAAATGCATCAATAAAAAGGTACTGAAAACCTCCAACAAAATAAATACCAAAGTACACGAATTCAGACAGTCATTGCTGCACTGAATACATATTGCTGGGTTTATTTATTTATTTACTTACTTGGAAAGAGAGAGAGAGTGTGTATACGGGGTGGGGAGAGGCAGAGAGAGAGAGAGAGAGAGAATCTTAAGCAGGCTCTACACCTGCAGAGCTTGACGTGGGGCTCCAAATCAGGACCCTGAGGTCACAACCTGAACCTAAATCAAGAGTCAGACAACTTAACTGAATGAACCATCCAGGAGCCCCTAAATACTACTGTTTTTAAAAAGCCCTTCAATGTGCTAGGTATTATTCTAAGTACTTCATGCATATACTCATTTAATCCTAACAATAATCTTGAATGAGTTTTTCCTCTCGTTTATAGATGTAGAAACTGAGGATAAGAAAATTTTGGTACCTTGCCCAAGGTGACTGATGTGGTAAGTGGCAGAGTTGGAATTTGAACCCAGAATCTGAGCTCTTAACACCCACACTACACTGCACTGTTCCTGAGTGATTGCCAGGATCCACCCAAGGCCAGAGAGAGCAGAAATGGACTCCAAAGATTTGCAGATATAGATGAGTTGGTTTAGTGTGAAATTGGGGTTCCAGATGGCATTTGGAGGAAAGGGTAGCAGAGACAGGACAAATTGTTTAAGAAAAAAATAATCTTCAACATTTCATAATGAGAAGCCTGAAATGGAAAAGTAAATGACCAATGGGCTTAAATTTTTTGGCAGTATCTAACGATGGCAAGAATATAAAAGATGAAGAATTTGATTGGCATCAAAGCTTGGAATATAGATAGCTTCAGTATAAAGTTACTGTTCATTCTGGCTTGTCTTTGGTCCTAGTTCCAAGTGGAACTCCAGGGAGCATTTGCCAAGATGTTACAAAAAGAGCCTTTCTGAGTGCTTAAAAAGAAGAAACCTGGGGTCTCTGCCACTGACGGTGACTCTGGCCTTTCTAATGACTATAACGGCCATCTGCAAAAGCAAAGCCATCCTTAGTGCTCAAAATTTGTCTCCTTCTTGACATTAAGCAGAGAATAAAAACAGGGAGATGGGAGGTCCAACCAAACCAACTTATGTACTTTGTAGTTTGCCTAGGATCTGGAAGTACCAGTTTTGCTACTAAAAATCGATGCTGGGGTTTGAATGATGATACCAGATATAATATGGAAAGCTACAATCTTTATTTTCCCTCAAGCTGGCCTGATTTTTTTTACTCTTTTTTAGGCCAGATCATTCTATCCTGTGTGTTTAACTATCTTCCACTGGGAGAGTCGGGGAAGAAAGGAAAAGAGAGAAAGGAATTATATGACATGTGTATGTCCCACTGTGATCCTCTCATCACACCCTTCTAAATGCATGAAGCTGGACATGTTCCTTTTTGCTGCAACTCTGGAACATTTACTTTGGCATCACTATTTCACGTAGTGGGCAGTAAATTGCAGAGTTCTGATTTATTTATTTATTTAGATTATGGATGGCTTGCTTGCTTGTTTGATTAATTCTAATCCATTACAGGCTGAGCATAGGTAGAAATTCAAAAAGGTACAGAGAAAATCATGGATGAACCATCTATGATAAATTTCAAAGGGACCCAGAATACTGAGTGAAGTTGTCTAAGGCTGATGGCAAACTGGACCCTTGACCTTCAGCAATCTCACTGTGAGAGATATGTCCAATCTTCCTATCCTGGAGAGCAGGGGGCTTGGGCAAGAAACTGGGTGTGAAGAAGAATGGAGTCCCACCCAAAGTATCATGTCCACAGTAGGCCATCAAGACCAGCAGGGTTTGCAAGGAGACTTAGGGTCAAGATGCATAAACCTGTAGAGGTCAGAACTATGCGAGATGCCAACATTAAGTACAAGGTCAGAGCAGATAAATTGAAGAGGACCAGTGTGAGTTCTGGAAATGGGTGGCCTTGTCAGACGACAGGACCTTCTGAAGAAGCCAACAGTAAGCTGTCCAGGAATGAATCTTTTCTTTGAGTAGATTTTAAATAAGACCCAACTTGATAAATCTTGAATTTTTTAGGTATGAGGCTTGGAAGGACAAGAACATCCCTGAACGCATTAGTCTAGAGTAGCACACCAGCTGAAAAGGCCATGTCCCACTAAAAATCATGAAAAGTTAGAGATAAAAAAGATGGTAAAATTCTCTGTGCTCATCTCAGGCTGTAGTATATAGGGATGGCCAAGGAGAGAGGACTCGGGATTCTGCTGCACAAAAGGAGGCTGAAAGTTCCAAGGAAGTCCCCAGAAGTCAGTTACTGTGGGCTCAGCAGGGAGGTGATGCTGACAATAAGAATTTAACCTTTGTGGGAACATTACAGTTTACAAAGCACTTGAACTTGTGGCTGCTGCCATAGTTCAGCCTAAGCCAGCATGGTTAAATGAATAGTAAATTAGGAAATGCAGCGAGCTCATTCCAACTGCTCTGTGTCGTGTTAGACCCACTTCCTCCTCAATCTTTCTCCTCATTTTCTCCATGTAAACCAGGGCTTCTCAACCTCAAGACTATGGACAATGTGGACCAGAGATTTCCTGCTGTGCCATGTAGAATGTTTCATAGGACCACTGACCTCCACCCACTAGCGGCGGGCAGTCCCCCTTCTCCGCCCTATTTGTGACAACCAAAAATGTTTCCAGATATTTCCAAATGTCCCCCTGAAGGTTCAAATTGCCCCTGGTTGAGAACCACTGATCTAAACAAATAAACAGAAATCTTCCCCGATTGTCCTTAGTGATCTCTGTTCTCTCCCATCTTTCAGAGAGCCCTCAGCAGACCATGCAGGATTTCATAGTTGCACAGACTTTGGTTAAGGGCATGGAGACCTGAGTTCAATCCTGATTCTGTCACTTGCTAGATGCCTAATCACAGGCAAGTCCCTTAATCTCTCTGAGCCTCAGTTTCCTTGCCTGTGAAATGGGGGTAATAATCAGACTATCTCAAAAGTTGGAGTGAGAAAATGGTGTAATTTATGCAGAGCACTGAGAGAGACAGGGACATAGTAAATGCTCAATCACTGTGAGTTATCTTTATTATTTTTGCCATTATATGAGAAGGTGGCTGTCCTTGACCATTCAGTATGTCACCTTTTCTCCCTTGTGGGACTTGGGAGGTGAATAAGATGGCCGCCCTCCTCTCAGGAGTCTGCAGTTCATTAGAGAAGAGAGGCCTGTCCATGAATCACTGTGATGCAGGAAATCCCAACCGTTGCCAGGAATGAAGTAGTGGTTGCTGCCACCGGGTTGAGAGGGAAAGAGGTGCCAGGAACTTGCTATGTACAACCATGGTGCCTGTTCACCTGGAATGTTCTTAGCGGCTCTGGATGCTGCAGCTCAGGATCGAAGAGGTCTGGAGCAGGTCCAGGGAAAGGTACCAAAAACGAAGGCAAAGGTGGTCAGGATGGAAATACAGGAAATCATGAAAAGAGGATATTTATTCACTCTTGTATTCCACTATAAAAATGTGTGGAGGATCCACAATGACCTTGGCTCTGTGCGATGGTCATGAACAAGTGCAACCTCTGTCCTCAAGGACTTCCAGTTTAGTGGGGGAGACGGGCCTGGAAGCAAGTGCAGTGGGTTCTTGGGTGACACGGGTTTGAACTGCGCAGGTCCACTCATACATGGATTTTTTTCAACAGATACAGTACGTACTGTATATGTCTTTTCTCTTATTTATGACTTTCTTAACTATTTTCTTTTCTCTTATTTTGGAAGAATACCATCCATAATACATAGAGTGTACAAAATCTGTGTTCATCAACGGTGTATGTGATCAGTAAGGCTCCCAGTCAACAGTAGGCTATTAGTAATTACATTTTGGGGGAGTCAAGCCATATGCAGATTTTCAACAAAATCCTTGTGTTGCTCAAGAGTATCCTCCATTTTCCAGGCATCAGTAGACTCTCTGATGGCCTCATGAATGAGCTATAGTAGAAGTCAGAGGGAGAAGGTCATAGCGCCAGAAAGGCTTCACAAAGGACGTGGCACCTGCTTGAGCCTTCAAGGATGAGTGGAATTTCAGTAGAAAAGAGAGAGAGGGCATTCAAGGGTGAGAGGAAGGGAGTTTCAATAGTGTCAACATTGTGAGGTTGGAGCAGATGTCCCTGCAGCAGTCATCTTGGACAATTCTTTAAGAGCACAGGCTCACCTTGTTCTGCCCTTTTCACTTCCAGGATGAGCTTGCCCACATCCGTATTCCACTGTAGAATGTTCTCCCATGAGCATCCCGCACCCCGTGAGCACAAGTCGATACCAGAAGTTCAGAGAGCCAACCGCCTGCAAAGGAACCCCCAGCCAATGGGCTCCTCTGCGGTAGGTGGCTGCTCAGGCTTCCCCATGCAGGGTGGAGATCTGCCAGCAGCGCTCTGTGTGCTTCTGCAATTAGGTCATCTCCAGCAGCAACCTGGATAATTCTTCTCCCCTCCCTCACTCCCACTTCTTTGGCTATCATCACCAAATAAACCATCTGCACCCAAGTTTTCATTTCCATTGCATTTTGGAGCAACTCAACCTAAGATCACGGCAAAGTGCAATTAAGAAAAAAAAAATCATTTTTCACCAATAATTGAATTTCTAAATTTATAACAGTAATAAACCTTTGGAATGCTTTGTGCTGAATACTAGTTTTGTGATTCTGGACAAGTCACTTGACCACTTGGTATCTACGTAGTGTCTTCATCTACTCCTTGTCTCGTAGTGTCAGGGAAACACAGGAGGTAGAAATGTCAGATACACGTTAGCTACTGTTATTATCAATAATAATAATAAATTGAACATTTGACAAGAGCAACCTCTTCACAACCTGAGTGACTATTATAATAAAGAGATATATAGACAGAGATATAAAAATATATTTTTATATCTTCTTTTATTAAAAAAAAGATATAAATACTATAATAAAGAAATATGGCAGTACTTGACACCTTTGTCAAGTTTATACAAATTCATGCTTTGTAAGTTTATACAAGAAGAAGCATTTCTGGCTTGCTACATTCAAACTACAAATTTTGAAAAAGTACTAAAAAATGATGAGACTACTTTGACGGTGGCGCAACATGTGACAACGTGTTGGGCCACATGAAGAATATTTTCCCTTCAAAACAATCTTCTTAAAGCTGTCAGGACACAGATTCTTTTTGGAACTGGTCTTTGGGTGAAACTCCAAAGTCAATTTACATGACGCATTGAGAAAACTAATCTTATTAGTTTATGGTCACAGCTCATTTTGACCGAAAGTGTTAATAACCAGCTTGATCGAGGTCTTGAATCCCTTGACTCTGCTCTTAATGATCTTCAGCTGTTGTCAAGAAAATTTGTTTTCAATGGAAAAAAAAAATAGAGTTGCAACCACTAAGAAAATCCCAACGAACGTATCATAAGGGGCAGAAGATGACTTCCAAAAATTCCCCAAAGTTTGGGCCTGAGATGCTATAGCATCGTATACTGTCAGACCCAACAGTGTTTAAGAGACTATCAGCCCTCCCACACTAGAAACAAGAAAACTGAGAGCGAGCTGTGGGAAGAGCTTTGATCAAGGACACAGTTTACAATCAGTCATGGACTCACGCCTAGGAGCCTGGTTGCATGGTTCCTAATCCAGCATTCTTCTAGCTATGCTAATGGATTAGTAGCATTATAAGATAATGTGTAACATTTCCAAATCACTCTTCTGAAATGGATAATGTCCATTTGAATATGGAAATTTGTAAAATATTATCATATATGGTCCTCACCTAGAAATGGGTGGAAGGAAAATTTAAACACATTTGTCACTGATTGAAACATATCAAACAAGCAAAACAGATGAATGCCTTTACTTTATGGTTGGAATTAGAGATAACAGCATTGCACTTCCATGGCAGATCCCCGAGGATACAGATGGATAATGGAGCACCGGGCTACTTGGCTAAGAATCTGTTGGAATATGGCAATTCCATGATCCTATGTCACTTGTCTTGTAATACACACACACACCCCCAGTCCTCTTCTTAATGAGAAGCACTGTTGACTTTGGCAGGGAAGAAAGGAAGAGTAAGTTCAGATTTTGAATCCTGGGGAAGCTGCATGAAAGTATAAGCTTTGATGATCACTCTTAGAACTGGTTTAAAAGCTGGAACATACCCACACACAAACACACGCATCTTGTCCAATCTCATTTAGAGAAACCTCAGTCCTGGCTTCAGGGACATGGAGAAATAATTGATTATTTTAATTGTGATAATTTAAAGTTGGTGATGCACATATTAGAAAACAATAAATGACTGTAATATTTCATGGGAATTCTCTAGGAGAAAAAAAGTGCTCTGGTAAAAAGTGGAGGTGGGGGAAGGTTAATTACCAGCTAATGATTTGGGGATACAAATCTGGCCATCTTTGTTTCCTATTAATTGACCAGATTAAGTTAGTCATTTGATTTCCATGCTTTCTTTGTTCCAAACACAAGTCTTTTTTTTTTTCCTCAGACCATAATTACCAGTTACCCAGGCCTCTTTTAAGTTTGTCTGAAAAAAAAAGTCTGTCAGAAATCACACCATCCGCTTAATTAAAATCTGTCCTTTAAAATATATATATAATAATGCATTTATGAATTATATAAATATTCATTATAAAATATAGAATATACAGAATATACATTATAATGTTTATAGAAATTATACATGAAGTGTTTTAATGCTAGGCATCATAGTAGGAGTATGCCAGGGATACAAAAATGAAAATGTCACAGTCTAAGCACTTGAGCTGCATGTTTTCATCTGTGGCCCGATTATGAATGTTCCAGTACCCCTGAGAACCAGCTGCCATCAATAAATAAAGGATGCACTTGCATCCTCCAAAACCCCTCCTCCTCCTCCAACCACCCGCTCGCTCTAAGCCATGAATTTCCTTCGTGCCTAGTGGAGCCGTTTATGAAATAACTGTCTCTATTGATTTCTGCGTCCAGTACAGGTGTGCTTGCTCAGCTGCCCATCTGTTTGCTGCCTACAGCAGGACCATTGAGAAAAATAAAAGAGAGAGAAGATATGTGTGTGTATATGTGTGTGGGTCTATGTCTGTGTTTGTGTCTGTGTGTGTAAAGAGGTGGTGTTAAAGAGAAGAACAGGGATGAAATCATTCCTCTCTGGTAAGAAGAGATGCTGCACACTCCATCGGCAGCATAGTGGGTAACATTTCTCCCAAAAGTCAAGTGGGAGCTTCATTTCCTGTTTAGAGTTTGTGAGGGCACAGAGTCCTATGGATTTGTGGTCAGAGGACCCTGCTGTCCTCAGGCTCCACCACTTGCCAGTGCTTTGATCCTGGCGAAATGATCTGACCACTGCTCATCATTTCCTCATCTAGAAAGAGGCTGATGGCTCACCACCCCTCCCACTTCATAGGGAGATGATCAGAATCTTGTGGGACAACTCCCAAGAGAGCTCTTCAGAAATCGTCAAGAGATGTATAATTAAAGACTTATGTGCGTTAGAATATCTGAGATGGAGGCCATAGTCCGAAAGGGAGATCGAGGTAAGAGTCACTAGGGATAATCAAAATCATCTGGTTCTTTGAGCTGTCTCTGACCTCTGGCCTGAGTTCCCCTGGAGTTGCCCCCCCCATCCCCTTTTCAGGTGACTAGGACTCTCGCGGACTATTTATTCTACATTAGACCCTAGAAGTCTTGGGCCTCTGGCGGACTCCACAGACACAACTTCTCCAGAAGGCTTTGAAGAATGATCTATGAAGGACGTTACAAAACATCTCAAGATCAATTGCTGTAATTATCCTCTGAATAATTTTCTGCCATTATTCAGGCTGTACATATTGTACATGAAAGGCTATGTTCAGCCAAACCAGAAGCTTGCTGGGTCTGGGATTTACAGCTCACTGTGTAAGAAGATTTAGAAGGCAACCCCTAGGAAATCCATCTGGAGATTGTTGAGAGGATAAAGGAAAATATAAGTTCTTTTAATCTTAATATTCTTTATGCTCTGCTCATTATGATTAGATATATCTTCTAGTTAAGCCCTCAACAAAAATAGAACTGGCAATGAAAAGACTATTTATTTTCTTTTCTATTGCTAAGGGAAAGTGGCATGCATAAAAATAATAATAACAATATAAATGCTCCAGTGCTTAGCTATTTAGAGAACCATTCAATGCCTCTCATTTACTAAGTTTAGAGAAGAGAAAGAATCCCTCTCCGGAGTAGAACTGAAGAACAGAAAAACACTAGTTGACTTATTGTCACTTCCCATACTTTGTAAGCACTCAAATACTCCCTTTCTTTTTCATACTTAAGAGAAAGAAAAGCATTGAGTTTTCCATTTCTGTCTCCCTCAAGCTCTCAGGGGAAAAAATTGAAAGAGACGGCAACACAGAGCTTCTGAGAAAGATCTTGAGAGCATCTTTTCCCATTATTAAGATTATTTCTAAGGCAGGTTAAAGGGGAGAATAAAATTCAATATATTTCCCATTGCCTTGATCATTAATATAAACCAGCTTTGGCTGAGATGAGACAGTAAACCCAACTTTTCCAGGCCTCCAGCGCCTGGGTGAGAGACCACCAGTGACTGGACAATAGTGCATCTTAGCAGCAAATTTCCTTGGAGTTATGGTTAAGGGTTCTCTCCCTGAAAGCACTGTATAAGATAATACAAAGGCAAGACCTGGAACATAACCAAGGTGCTTTCTTGGAGTTTTGCAACCAGATCCAGAAAAACAAAACAAAACAAATAATCTCCATTTTGTTAAGGCAACCACAAAAAAAAGATAAGCTTCCATGGTAGGACAATTTTTTGCACAGTCTCCAGTAGTGCCCATAGGGTTTATTTAGTTGACAACATTAGTTTAGGCAAGGTTGCTGAAATGCCCTGAAACAAAATGGCCAAGATATAGCAGCTGAGGGTCATTGATTGACAGCCAGGGATATATGCTCAGGACCGAAATTCAATTGGATGTTCTGCTGTCATTGGAGGAATGAAATAATCTGACCTACAGACGCAGGTAGAGACCAACGGTTTAAAATCTATAACTATAGCCTTTCCTAATCCCTTTTTTTCAGGCTTCAATGGGAGGGATTAAGGATGGTAATGGGGAAGGTTAAAAAATAAGGTAAAATGAAAGGACATGACATTCCAACTCTTCTTCTGGGGGACTTAATACTAATAACTTTATCTGGTTTCAAACATCTTGGTAGCACCTAACCTCACAAAGTGCTCCTTACTTTTTCCTCCTTATTTCCTGGGGGATTTTGGAAGCAAAAAGGAAATGGGAAGAGTGGCTCATGGTAGAATCGTAAGTCTGCCTGCTTTGAAAGGATCTTAGAAAATCATTTAATCCAGCCTGGTCAGACAAAAAACTCTGAATCTCACTTATGTACTCATGATATCTTTTGCTTAGCACAAGCCCAGCTCACAGTAGAAACTTAGAACATACTAAGCGATTGAACGGTCTTTCTCATTTTATAAATGCCTTGCCCAAACCCATAAGGTTAGATAAGTGGCAGAACTGAGACCACAGCTCAGATCTCTTGGTTCCGTACACAGAATGGATCTTTAAAGGTCCGAAGGTTTTATATTACTTCTACGTGGCAGTCGTATGTTGTCTGCCATGTGAGATTTCCTTTCTGGTTTGGTATATTTGGCTAAATTATACATTTTTTTTATTTATCTAAACGTTCTAGAAATTTTTTCACAGAACACAGAGAATCATGACCCAGCCAAAATGGAAAGTTCTGAAAGAATTTCCAGATTTCATCCGCTGGATTCTGTGTATATGCGGAGTATGTGACTATACGTGGGCAGGGAGGCACATGTTTAGAAACTGCTGGCATTAAGAAAGTTCTTAATAGATGGAACTCAGATAATTCCATTGCCATGTATACTACCACACTCTTTTCATGTGAAAAGACTTGGGAATTTTGCTCGATCTTTCAAAAGGCCAGGGCACTCCAAAGCATTAAATATGTACCAATACTATCAAAGTGGGAAAAAAGCCCTAAAATTTTAGGATAATTGCACACATCAAGCTAATTATTCAGAAGCACTATTAGCTAATGAGATTAGCCAGGAGGACTGTCCAGCATTGATTAATCAAAGAATAATGCCAATGCACCTGCAGTAAAAAGGCACCTGATCTCTAACAAAAGAAGGGTTTGTGCATGTTTGGAAATACTGCTGCGCAATTCTCTTTTGTTATCCTCTTGCTTCATAAGAAGAAAAAATCTTCATAGATTAATACTCTATGGGGGGGTGGGGGGCTACCGTGGACTGTAAATCCAATAGTTTCGTCACTGTAGACAAAAAAGCTGAGCTCATGACTCAATTTCTCCAGGAAAGAAATGGAAACACTCATCATCTGAGCCCCTCCCATTCACAAGACTGTGAGGAAGCATTTGCGGATCTATGCACAGCCTTAGCTCTAAGCAAAGTCTTCGGTGCTTAAAAATAGCAAACTAGTCAAATGCCCCAATTATGAAACTTCTCGCTGGCATTTCCCCTGTCTTTCATCAGGAAAAATGTTCACTTGAAGGAGAACAGCTATCAGTTTATAAAATATAAATAACCTAAGAGAAAACAGCAAGTACTTGAAAGGAAAAAAAATAACAAATAATATAGAAAAATACTTCACCTTATTCCTAATTAAAGATATGTAAGCCAAAACAATAAAAATCCTCTTACAATTAGAGAAAAACACCAATCATTCAACTATATTCTGGGTACCAGTATGCACCATAAAGATGGAATGAGCATTTTTTTTTTTTTAAGGAAAAATTATCCAAAAAAATCTCTGTGTGATTTTTAAATTCCTACATTAAATTGCAATTCTTGTTTTTTTTTTCTGGATAACTCTGCTTGTCATAGGCCCCATAAAAGGGCCTTTCTGACATACATTTTTTAAAAAAATTCATCAGTGTGACTCCATTATAGGGCTGTGGTATTGATGTGCCATTTAAAAGATTTCTACTTGGCAAAATGCTCAGAGAAAGAGTTTTTGTCACCACTTACTGGAAAGCAAATTCAAATGCTTTTGAACTTCAAAGGGCTTCTGTAGGGAGAAATTAGCCAAGTTTCCATCCCCTTGGATAAGGGATTTTATTTCCTACCCCGAGGGCCACAGTGGAAAGGACTGATGTGTGAACAGTCAGTATAGTTCCGAGTTTTGTGGAGACAGCATCAGAGTCCGGTGTCTCTTAGAGATGAAGAAGATACCATGATGCAGACCTATGTTGCTTTCTTCTTTGAGGCAGAAGAAGACAGCTGCCATTTGGGATTTTTTTTTTCCTCCAAGTCCATTATTAATAGCTTTTATCCTAGGAAGAAGAATCATGGAAAATATTTTAAAGCACTTTCTTAAGGAAATCTGTTGATACATTTATAATGGTATTTATTCCACAGTTATATAGTTTACTTGTATCCCTGATGGAGAGGAAATTTGCTAAAGAGGGATAACCTGGTCCTGTTTTTGTTTTTGTTTTTGTTTTTTTTTCAAGTAGGCTCCTTGCCCAGTATGGGGCTTGAGCTCACAACAACTGAGATCAAGACCTGAGCTGAGATCAAGAGTTGGACACTCAACCAACTGAGCCACCCAGGGACCCCATAACCTGGTCTTATTTGCTGATGGGTTACCCATGCGTACCACAGTACCCGGAAGAAAATTAGTGCTCAAAAAACGTGGAATACATGAGTGACTGATATCTAGAAGCTGTCACTGAAGGTTATCAGCTCCCTTTCTTTGAAGCTACAACTCTTATACATTCCTTAACGATCTCTAATAATTCATCTGCTCATTCCACACATGTTTCCTAAGTGAGAGCTCTGAATCAGCCTCTTTTCTAAGTGCTGGGGATATGGCAATGAAAAAGCAGAGCAAAAATCACTGCATTTGTGGAGTTTATGTTCTAGTATGGAGACAGATGGGGTAAGTGCTATGGAGGACAATAAAGCTGAGATCGAGAAGTGTCATTGTTGGAGGCATGTGTGGCGAGGAATTGAAACATCCTAGTTTCTGTCAGTCTTCCTTTAAGGAAAAATAAAAGGAAGGCTTGGAAGTATAGGTGGATAAACACAAGTTTATACTTAAAAGAAGTTGCCAGGTCTGAAGACAAGAGCCGACACCCAGTATTATCCTGAAGAAATGTGGTAGCTATCCAGGTGCTGTCTCTCCTTCTGTTGTCTTTATACATGGCCCCCTTTCTTAAGTTAGTCTTGATCTTAACCATTTGGACCTGCAAGGTGCCTCTTTATCCTGGGATGCTCTTGATATGTACCCTCACGCCTGCCCTGGCTAAGCTTTTAACATGTCTCCCCTATTACGATGTTCCTCATGGGCAGAATTGCTGCTGCTCCCAGGTGAACTCCCGCTGCGAGGGTAGCATGCCCTGGGATACCATTTCTGGCATGTTCCATCATACCAGGAAATGACATCAGCCTCCTTCTGGGAAGTAGATGAGACTCAGCTAATCCTTCTTAGATATGGAAATAAGTCACAAAGTGTAAGTGTGCAACCTGATCGTGTAGAAGCTCATATCCAAACAGCAGTCATTTCTATGTCAAAATTCACACTCTCTTCATTGCATATCCTTCTTTACCAGAAACTTAGAGGAGCAGTGGGTCCGTAAATGATACAGAAAGGAAAGGGAGAAAGCAGAATGAATCTTAAGACAAACTTGGCCGATCCACATGTATGTCAGAGGCTAAGCCTGTATGAATTCTTCTACCTCACTTCCACTTTCCCACCACAAAGTCCTAAAGATTTCATAATCCTGCAGCTTTATGTTCATTCCCACAAGTTAACAGATCCTTAGCCCTCCCAATGAAACAAACAATACTTGATACCAATTACTTCACAGTTCTTATTTATAATGCAATGTCTTTTCTTAAAGGAAAAGTCTTGAGTTCTCTATGTTGGAGACTTCTTCTAATTTAAGGAAGTGGACTCATAGATTGTGTGGTCACTCTGTCCAGAATCCAAGCTTTGACATGCTCTGTGATGACATTTATAAAAGTAAAACAAAGGTATTTTTTATTATTTATTTGACCCCATCCTTCAGGTCTTTTAAGATCTTTTACAAGAAGAAATTGGCATATGCTTACTTTCCATCAGTCTCTCAATCCTGTTATGTGTCTATAATATCTGCATTTACTTTATTTGAAGAAGAGGTTAAGAGATCAGAAATGTGGAAATTAACCTGCCAAGAATGTAAGGTAAATACAATCAGAGCAGGTAAAAGAAAGCAAAAAAGTTAAAAAATAAAGTCAAACAATGAGAAAAGAACAGGTCTTACTGGGGTTTTGTTGTTGCCTTCGAAAATTTGGAATTACCATTTGGAAATGTTTTCAACAAGGGCAATACACACATGTCAGAAATGTAAAGCATCAACCCACTCCCTATACCTGATTTTAAAAATTGCTCTTTGATTGAATCCACAGGGAACAGCAGAGGCAAGGCAATGGGCCTTACACAATGAAATACTTAAATAGGATTGAGGAAAGGCCAGCAATTGAGGCTCTTGTAGTGAAGAATTTATATACAGTGTTTTAAAAAGTGGCTAAGGAGGTGAGGTGGTAGGAGAGGGGGCAGGAAGGAGAGGGAGGGAGAAGGTTGGCCAAGGTGGGGTTGGGGGTATAGAAGAGCAAAGAATGGGTTAAAAAAATTTTTTTAAATAAAATAAAATACCCTCAAGTCAGATTCCTTTATAGAAACCTTTGGGGACCCAATAAAAAGCTGCAACTAAATGAAAGTGTTACCAAAGCAGATGGAGAATAACATCAGAAAATCAAATGATACATTTAAAAGGGCAAAACATCAATATTACCTAAAGAACTGATCAAATGTGTCATTTTGAAATGCACACCAAAGCAACAAAATCATGAAATGCATTAAAATGGTGAACTGGGGAATGGAGAGTGGGTGCTTGGTTGACTCCCGCCATGCAGAAAATCAGACGTTACGGGCTGGAATACATGAATATAAAGGGAGGCAGGTTGTTTCTATACACATTGAGAAATTGTCAAAAAAATATCAAAATGATGGGCCATCTTACAGATGCATTTGTTCCGGCCAAGGGGACTTCAGCGGGTTTCCCAGACAGCCATCCTGATACTCTGCCTTATCAAGTGATTCTCGTCCTCCAAGCCCCAGTATCTTTTTGGAGGAGGCTTAACAGGTGAGAGGCCACTGGCAAAACCTGTGAGCTCAGGACCAAGAATATGATGTGGTTTTTAATAGCGGGAGTCCTTTGACAACCAGCTTATCTGTGGGTGTCACCCAGCCCTCCTAGGCTTGTCTGCAGCAAAGCTCTCATCATCCTGGCCAGAGAGCTGGTTCAGAGCAGCTAAATGCAAGCTGTGTGTTGTCTGGATTAGGAAAGTCACTGTGCGGGAAACCAACACGCCGGCAGCTTATCATTAAGTATACATGTTCTCTGAGGATTCTGAAAATGTTACCAGAGATCTCCAGTGAGACTCACAAAAATTAGAAAAGTCTCTGTTGGGTGTGGGGCTGGAGGGAAGGGGCAATGGGTATCCAGTGTTCATGATGTAGGATGCCTTCCCTGCCCATCCAGTGTGGTAGATAAGGGCAAAGGCTTTCGACTCCCGTTGGCATGGAGTTTCATCCTGACTTCATCACTTATGAGCCAGGAGAATGTCAGCAATTTTCTGAATCCCTCAGAGTCTCAGTTTCCTCATCTCAAAAACAGAGATAATCATGTTAAATATTTCATGGGAGTCCTTGCAAGGATTAAATAAATAATGTACATCAAAGACTTCACAAGGGCCTGGCATCCAGTAAACACCCAATAAATGTAAGCTATTCATTAAATCAGACGCTGTAGAACCAAAGGAGATATTTTCATTTAATATCACCTCTTTATAAGGAATTAGTAAAAGGAGATCCAGGAAACTGAAATGAACTTGCCAGAACAACACTGCTGTAATGGCCCAGAGCCTTCAGTGCCTCCCATTCCCCTATCTTTAGATGTTGTCCTCTCCCATTTATTCCTGGTGTCACACAAGGGCTGGGAGGCCAGTTTTCCTTCCGTACAGGTCAATAGCTCTAACCCTGATTCTCTCTCTTTCTCAATGAAAAAACTTGCTCTTATTTAGCAAGAATAAGCCAATAAACTTTGCAATGTTAATGAGAAACACTGGTTTATAGAAACCATATGCATGCCCTCCCAAGAATAATGCTATTTCAGAATAGGATGCAAAATTCTGATGGAAAGGATTTCAAGCACGGATTGGGTGCAGAAGGAATAGAAGCATTTTTGTTGAATATCAAAGGTCATTTCACACTCTATTTAAATGAGGCTATCAGGTCACTGTGTAGCTCAATTTCAAGGGACACCATTAACCTCTCTGTGGATGATGCCTTGAGTGAGATGTGAAGCCAGCATGTAGCCCGCCTGTGCGTCATGTAGGAGATGGGGAGACAGCACTTTCCTGGTGACTAGCCATCAGGTTATGGAGGAGGAAAACAGTGGCATCCAGGGAAACAGTGGCATCCAGAAGTACTGAAATTAAGTCAAGTCTCTAAGGAGGATCAACGGAAGCAAGGAGAAACAATTGAAGTACCTTCAATATAAACTAAAAATATTTTTAGAGGATTCCTTGAAGATCTAGGTTAAAAAAGAGAGTTTTAAATGTTTCTGATTTCTGAATAATAAGAGAGAACTAGGGAAAGAAGGAAGAGAAAGAGAATAAATATATCTGGAGACCTTAAAAGAAAAGAATATGTTCTATGCCAAGAAGTAGATGACCTTATCTGTCAAGTTTTAAGCTTCCCTATTTCAGAAGTTGACTGAGACACCAAAGGACTGAGGATTCCAGGGCCATTTTTTTGAGGTTCCTTTAGGATATTGAATCTGTAACTCCGAGTGCTCCAGACTCATCCAGATGGAGGGAGGTTGTCTGATTAAGAAATCAAGACCGGAAGTCAAATAAGAGTTGAAAATATGCATTGTTAGGTTGACCAGGAGGCCATACTTCTAGGAGACCAAGCTGCAAGTGAGGGAAATAACACACCTCTAGTAACGTGGTATCTTTGCATAAATGATACTTCCTCCAGCCATCTGCAGAGCTTGCTGGCTCCTTTCCTGCAGATTCCTGCTGAGATCAGCATTTCAGCATTTCGGCCAGGCCTTTCTTCATACCATATCTAAAGTAACCCCAACTCTACCCCAACACACCGAGCATCCTTATCCTACTCCAGCACCAACACCCTCTGACATATTGTACTTCTTCCTGTCTATCAGTTAACTATCGCTCTGATAAGCAGAAAGATGGCTCCTTGAAAGAGATTTGCATCCTAAACCCTAAGAAACAAATACACTTTGTATGGATAAAGCATCTTTGCAGGTGTGATTAAGAATTTTTTTTTTAAGATTTTATTTATTTATTTGACAGAGAGATCACAAGTAGGCAGAGAGGCAGGCAGAGAGAGAAGGGGGAGGAAGCAGGCTCACCACCGAGCAGAGAGCCCGATTCGGAGCTTGATCCCAGGATCCTGGGATCATGACCTGAGCCGAAGACAGAGGCTTTAACCCACTGAGCCACCCAGGTGTGACAAGTTAAGAATTTTTAATTGAGGAGATTATCCCGGTTGTCAGACTGGACCTTAAATGGAATCACATGTATTAAAAAAGAGGTAGAGGGAGATTTGACACGAATGTAAGACAGTGCAGAAAGAAACTTGAAGATGGTGGATGACACAGCCATGAGCCAAGGAATTCCAGCAGCCTCTGGAAACCGGAAAAAGCAAGGAAAAGATGAAGGGAAGATAAGCCCACCAACACCTTGTCTCCAGACTTCTGGCCTCCAGTACTACGAGAGAATTAAATTCCATTGTAAACCACCAGTTGGTGATAATTTATTACAGCAAATATGAGAAACTAACATACCGTTCTTCGCTACAATGTAATCCCCAAGAGAAAGAGAACTCTTTCCCTTTGGTTCTCTATTCTTTCTTTCTTTCTTTTTTTTTTTTTTAAGATTATTTATTTATTTGACAGAGATCACAAGTAGGCAGAGAGGCAGGAAAAGAGAGAAGAGGAAGCAGGCTCCCCACTGAGCAGAGAGTCCAATGCAGGACTTGATCCCAGGACCTTGAGATCACGACCCTAGCCAAAGGCACAGGCTTAACCCACTGAGCCACCCAGGCACCCTGGTTCTCTATTCTAACCACACTGCTTAAAGCTGGAGCCTGGTACAGACTAAACGTTTACTATTTATGATTGATGAATAAATGAATGAATGGGGAAAAGTCTCCCTATCTCAAATGTATCTCAAGTTTTAGTCCATTTGCTCCTTTAAAAATCAAACAATTGCCAGTGGTTGACATTTAAAGGCCCGGCATGCACCAAGATAACCCAACAATTCATTCATGACATAACAAGACTTATTCTGAGAAGCTTTGCAGGCCTGGCTCTAACAGAAAGATCTTGCCCAATTAGTAAGTGGTACAGACTGGTCTAGAAACCCGAACTTTGGCCCTCAAGCCTGATACTCTATCCAGTCTGGTTCACCTAGCCTCATTTAGACACAGGTTCTTCAGGGGGCATTTCTCAGAACTTGGAATGGAACCAAGACTAGTTTCCACAGGTAACAAACACTAACCAGTCTCATTTCTTTACAGCCATACTTTATCCATCATATCTCCAACAGATTCCATGGTAATAGTCAAAGCCAGCTGTTACCACCCAAGGCTGACTCCGTCAATAATAGATTATTATAATGTATGTAGCTAATAGGGCTTTGCAGTCATAATGTGGCAGGGCTGGATGGATCTCTGTAATAAAAACTAAGACTCTCTTGCATTTATATATTGCCTTTACTTTTTAAATGCATTCACATCTGTTATGTCATTTTCTCATCCCAGTACCCCTGGGAGGGATGGATCCATTCAGGATAATGCTCCTTTTGTTCAAGAGGACTGAAGAGTGCTCCCAGTGAGTCCCCCACCCAGGCAAGTGGGCATAGTCATTGCCCTCCTAAGTCACAGGATCGAATATGTAAGTAGGTGTCCCAGAAAAGTCTAAAGAAGCTTATCCATGTGACAGTTTACTCTTAAGAAGTAGTTCTCGCTTTGGAATGAAAAATGAAATTCTGGCACTCTTGTCTGTTAAATTGTAATTGCTTTATTCACCTCTCCCTAAGCGCTGTGTCCGCCCCTCTTCTCTCTTTCCTTGGCACATACACTTAGCGTTTCCACCAAATGAGTCAACCAGAATTGGAATGCTAATTTATGAAGCAAATGTAAAAAAATGTCAGTGTACTATAGCTATTAAATCATTATTGAAACAAGAACAACACAAATCTCACGTTTATAAGCCAAACCCATCATGGGAAAAAAACACATCTACAGCTGGCAACTGTTTTCTCCAATTCTTCTATGATCTGCTCAGAGAAATAAAAGTACACGCCCACCCAAAGTTGTCATCTTGTCCCAGGATAATCAAACCCAGACTTGAGGGAGATGGTTCATCCCATTTCTAAACAGTTCCTGAAACAGGCTGTATGTTGTTTGGAGGAAATGAGGGAACCATACCAATGGAAAAATCTCTGTCACCAAACTTACTTAAGTGCACTCATTCCAAAATTACAGTCCCTGTTTCTTTTCATCACAAATTGAGCACCTTAAAAGGGAATACAGAACACTTACACCTTTTTAGAACAAAGTATCGCTCTTGGAAGCCATTTATTTCTAATTACACAATTATTTTATCATGTAGCACTTGCTGAAAAAAGACTATAAGGCAAAGAATAGGCTGATTTAAGGTATTTTATTTCCTTTTATTGAAAAAAGTTAACAATCTAATTTCCTTTCTCTTTGGAATTAAAAATGTTAAAGCATATCAAGTGTTTCTCATTTCTGGATAATAAAATAATAATGTAATTAATGATTAAATAGCATTGCATCATAAGAGATTGTTAAATCTACTTGTGAATAGAAGTAAAAGCCACACTATTCAAGGAATTTTAGAACTGGAGATAATAATTATTATCTAGCCTGAAAGTGGGAATCAGATTCTTCCAAAGGGCATTCTCTCATTGGGGTCTTGGGCACTTTTAAAAAGTTGCCAACACTTGGGGTGCCTGGGTAGCTAGGTCTGGTGAGTATCCTACTCTTGATTTTGGCTCAGGTCATGATTTCAGGGTCATGGGATCCAGCCCCAGCTGAGGCTCTACCCTATGCTTGGAACCTGCTTAAGACTCTCTCTTCCTCTCCCTCTGTCTTCCTCCACCCCTTCTCTCTCTAAAAAAAGGAGGAAAGGGGGCGGGGGAGGAGGAGGAGCAGGAAGAGGAAAGCTGCCCTGACTCTAGGACTGCCAAGGCTTTGGTTGGAGTCAGTTAGAGGCTCCGGAACACTGTGCTTTTAGGGTTTTCTGTTTATCCCCAGTGAGGTGCCCCCTCTCCCCCCACCATGCCCCACAACCTTCCCTCAAACAACTCTGGTTATGCAGTTTCTTCAGTTGCTGCTCTGCCAAGACAGAGGGTGCAAGCTGGGCTGGGGAGGACTGGGTTTCTTCTCTCTTACAGAGGAGTCTGGGCCCATGCTCACGTGGACTGTTGGACAAAGTCCCCTAATTGTCCCCCTGTCTTCTGTCATGCCTCGTTCCAACCAGTCTTTCCCGTTGCAGCTGAAGAGGTCCTTCTAAAATGGGAATCTGATTGCTTCTTGATTAAAACCCTTCAAGAATTCACCTTTCCTCTCAGATCATGCCCCAATGCCACAGAATGGCAACCAAGGAACTTCTCTGTTGTGCCCCAACCTGTCTTTCCAGGTCCCTACCTGCTATTTCTTACTAAATATCTCCAGCTCTCATGCTTGAGCTACACCGATGACAAAGATTTGCAGGCCTTTCCATTCTCTCTGCTTCAGAATACCTTCTTCCATGATCTATCCTGCCAAAGCCCACTCATCCTTCAACTCAAACCTCACCTGGGATTCTAAGTCTCCAAAAGGGCAGCCACTGCATCGTAGGTCTTTGCACATCTCACAGCATGTAACTTACTTGGCGTACCAGACATTTTTAGTTAATTGTGGAAAGGGAAATGAAGCAAAACAAACCAACAAACTAGGGTTTCTTACAAGAGTCTTCTTCCTCTGTTATGGACTTGTCCTATTCTTTTACTCACTATCTTATTCTTTGGTTCCTTTCTTATTTCCTGATAGCAGGGAGTGAAAGAATGGAAAGGCATTAGAATTGGGGAACCCATGGTGAAACCAGTTGCTGTATCTGCCTCTACTGGAATTTTTTCTCCACACCCTATTGAATGCCTCTGCCTCAGGGGCCTGTGTTGGGACAGCTGTTTAATAAAACACATCAACAGTGCACAGCGGCTTAAGACAGAATCAAAGTGAGAACCTCAGATTCCATTTCAACTCTAGTGATAACCTCTGAATTCCATTATTCACCATTTTAATACAACCTTTATTATTTCTCTCAACCCCCCCCTCCCTCTTCTAGTTTCCTTCTTCCTTTTGGTGTAGACAAATGGCGATGAGCTCTGGGGTTGGTGGCTTTGTACCCGCAGCCTCTATTCATATGCAGAAGCTTACAGCTGCTCAACCCCTTCAGAAATCTGATCCCCTTCTCCCTCCCCTCTTCAAGGCTTTGTAAAATCTTCGCTTGGGGAAGAGAAAGGCCACATCTCTTAGCTGCTTCTGCCCTGCCTGTCCCCATTCAATTCCAGTCAAGGGTGGTGGTGGTAATCCTTTCAAGGGCCTTCCATATTCCATATTCTCATTCATTCAAAAGAGAGGTGGGGGGGTGCGGAAGAAAGAAAAGGGGGTGGTGCTTGCCATGATTGAACCTTTCGGGAAGCTGAGCGTTTGAAGCCGGCCTTGCTTACACCCGCGCTACCTTCCAGTCTGTGAGAAACGCATCCTCGCATTTTACAATAGAAGAGGTGGGAAGCTAATTTTAAGGCATTGTATTACTCCCAAGAGGTGTTTCACTGGATCCGGGCACTGGGAGGCGACTCCCCTGTCTCCCCCGGGGCGGGGCTGACACAGCTGAATCTCTCCCAGCAAAGAGTTTGTGTGGGGAGCCAGGGTGGCTCTGGGAAACACCTGTTTCCGCAGCCCCACGCGGGCTCCCCGTTCTCTATCATTTTTTCCAGGTCGTCGCTGGGCTGGCTGGGACAGAGTGCCAGATTGCGGGTGGACGCCCGGCTCCCGTCAAGCGCTGGCATCTCATCCAAACAGGTTGAAATTAGGTTTCAAAACTACCTGTGAGAAAGAAAGATGAGGTGGAAAGTCGCTGATGCGAGCAGAAATCCAGCAGTGATCGCTGATCAGGGAAAGGAGCAGGGCAGGCTGAGCTGCCGAAAACACTTAAAACATGCTTCTCTTGAAGCCTGTGTCTCCCTGGTCTCCCCCAACTCTCTCTTTTATTAACTTAGCCTCTTTTAGGAGTACTTTAATAAAACTATTTTCTACCCTGTGCGGGGAAGATCATAAAGACTCCTGCTTTAGAAAAATAATAACTTCGGATTCCTAGGGTATCCAGAAGAAAGGAGTTGGGGAGTGGGGGTAGGGGGGGCAGGAGGAGGGCCTGGCACCCCCTAAGGGATCCTGTTGCAAGGAGTCATAAGTAAGCTGGGCACAAGGGTCCCTCCTGAAAATCCGACTGGCACCACACAAAAGAAGGCATACATATCTTCGGAGGCCGAGGAAGGAAGATAATCTTTTATGACTCCTAACTTAACACATTTATATCCAGTGATGTGTCATCCAATCCTCCTGCTTTGCCTGGGATCACAAGAGTCCGGTCTACCCCGCATGCGCAATGAGGCTGGCGGGGAGGAGCAGAAGCCTCATCTGCAAGCTGGAGGTCTGTTCTGAACTGGCAGGCCCCCCAGAGACCCTAAGACCTCCTGGGGTAGTTAATGCAGGAGATCTCTCCCTCGCTCTCTCTCTCTGATGTCCCCCGTCTCGTCCATCAGCAAATCTTGTTGATTCACTTTATTCAAAACTAATGCGCTTTTATCATCTCTTCTATTGTCACCAGACCTGTGGTCCAAATCAGCAACACCCTTCACCCACATTTCTAGGGCAGTCCCAGCAGGTGCCTCTGCTCCCACCCACTGCCCCGGACTCTGCCCTTCTCTTTATTCTACACCGCCGCAGAGCCTGAGAGGCCTCATAAGTCTCCAGCGCCACCACTGTCCTGCCCAGATCCCTCCCTGAACTCACTACCTGTTCCATATGTCCCCTGCCTCCCGCCCCCGCGTTCACTGGGATTCAGCTGTCCTGGCCTCTGGGACTTGTCCCTCCGGAGTGTCAGCACTGCCCCCGACTCAGGGCTTTTGCCATCACTCACCCCTATGTCCAGAACACTCCCTAGAGAGCCTCATCTCTCACTTCCTTCAGATCTACCCAAATGTCACCTCCTTGGCAATCCTTTCCTTGGCTATCCTGTTTAAATTTGCCAGAACCAGGCCAACATTCTCTGCCCACCTTGCCTACTTCTTTTTCCCCGTAGCACTTACCATGTATTTACCTCATTCTGTCCCCCATGACCTGCACAGGAAGGCAGGATTTTCATCTGTTTTGTTCATTGCTGGATCCTCCATGTCTGAAACACGGACTAGCATGCAAGTGCTCAATAGATATTTTTGAAAAGAATGGATATTATGTCCACTCTTTGGTCAAAATTCTGAAAAATTGGGAAGAAAGTTTGCTTCAGCATGGAGGGCAGGCTCCGGGTGGACGATAGGACCCGGCTCCTCCCAGAACACGGGAGAATGGTGATCAGAGCAGAGAGCTTTTGAAGGAACGTGTGAGAGTGTAAGTCAACCAACCCAGACCTTGGGAAGCTGGACTCCAAGTTTGAAAGAAGACTATAAAAAGGAACCGTACCCACCAGCCCAATCATTCATGCCAGTGAGAGGGCACTTCTCAATAGTCGGGGAGAAATCTTCCCTTAACTCTGTGGCATCATTCTGGGGCAAAAAGCAACCAAGCATAATGAACCTGAGTACGGCCACTCTGCCTTCTCTGCTCCCCCGCTTACTGATCTGTTCTTATCATCGGGGAAGTTTTCAGAGTGGCCATGCAGAGCAATGGGGGCAGAATCAGCTGCTGGGGACACTCAGAAGATTTTTATAGCATGGAATTCTATGCTTTGGTTAGAGGACTTAGGAGTCATGGATGTCTATACCTTGCACCTGCCCTTGACTTAGGATATAATCTGGAGCTTCTCCTGCTGCTGCTCTTAGATATTGGAATCAAAGAGTGAAATTATCCAAACTTTTTTCCCATGCCAACTTAAGACCTTGGTCTTTGGCTCGGCCCGGTGTTCCAGAAGACTATAGTGGACACAGGAAGAATATAGTAGTGAGATACCCAAAAAAGAGAGCATCCATGGGCAGATGTGGTAACCAAAGTGGAAGTCCAGATATAAATGTTCTAGAAATGATAACTGACGGAAAGAAAGCAACTTATTAAGGAGCAAACAGATTTTGAAGACTGAGTGAAGAAGACAAAAGCCCAGAGCCTGGCCCTCCTACATCCTCTCTCTTAGAAGGTAGGGCCTGTTGAAGGAGCTAAGAATATTCGGATAGAAATAGGCAACTCTAAGTTAACTTTGGAGCAGATTCAGTGAAAGATAGAGGGTATTCATCTCTTTAAAAAGTAGGTTAAAGTAAGTGTCTATAAAAATAACAGAGCTAGAACATCTCTCAAAACCTTCTTCTTACTTATTTTTTTTTAAAGGTAAATCCACAAATATGTTGTGTGTTTGGAGCATAACCAACTTATGTCTCGTTCCTGCTCAGGAATGCCTCCCAGCCAGGCCAGAAGCACTCACGGACACCAAAGACCTGGCTTCCTGCCCCATCTGTGGTAGACAAGAGTTTCGATTAATGCATCTGGAGACATGAGCTAACCGAATTTTGAAAGGTCTAAAATCATGGCTTGTCATCCGTACTTTAAAAATTGACAATTCTGCTATTCTTGGCAGATTTCAACCTATTTTCTGAATGCTTTAGAGTTTGCAAACACTTTCATATACATCATCTCATCTCGTCTCTGTCCCTCTGGCAAGCATTGAGGTAAAAGAAAAGAATTGCTTCAGATGAATCCCAAAACATGACCTATTTGGTTCCCATGCCATCTATTATTGATTGAACTAAACATTTTCAGCACAAATGAACAGATTCACTGATTTACAAGACTAGATTATAAAACATTCATACCTGCCTTCTGGCCATAGGATAGAACTCTGGTGTTAGACCACAAATTCCTGGGGGCTGAAGGTGGAAGGGAGTGCCAAGGACATGCTGTCCACCCCTGCAAACTCACTGTCTGCCTTCTTTTCCTCTTCCTGTGGTCCCCCAGGTGATACTCAAGAAGCCCATCCTGGAATGTTCTTATCTTTGCCCTTAATGCACCAGATAAAAGCTAATGGAAGCTCCATGGTCGAATTTTGTGCTTCTAGTCCCCAAGGTGAGATTATAAGGATGGAAAACCATGAGAAGGTTGAAATAATACAAGCTCGGCTGCACGTGACAGGATCTGACGGGATGATCCAAGCCTACACTCACTCCATGGTACGTCGAAATCCTGCACCACCCCCTCCCTTTTGGACCCCACACCTAGACTTCCCCAAACCCTCCCTACTCACACCATTCCCAGGAGAAGGGTGTGACTCAAATCTCTCCGTGCCTCCCACCCCAACAGATGCATGGGGACATGTGCTTTTGCACAGTGCCCTCCAGGTTCGCTGGCCAAAGGTGGGCTTCCTGATAGCTCCAGCCACCACACAGTGGCCTCCGTGCTCTTCCTCTCTCACTAAGCACCCCTTGTCTAGTTCCTCTGCTCTACAGTCTGCTTCCATGCTCACCCACAGTGCCCAACTTCTGTGCCTGAAGCTCTCTCCCCTCAGCTCTGTAGGACCCAGGGCCATCCCTCTCTCCTTCATGTACTATCATGCTTTCCCAGCCTGAGACATGGACAGTGCTTCTTGACCCTCCCCATGATTCTCAGAGCCCACATCAAAGACCGGTGACCTTGAACAACACAGGTTTAAACTATGCAGGTCCACTCACATGTGCATTCTTTTTTGCGAAATTCTGTACAGCACCACAAATGTATTTACTTTTCATTAAGATTTTCTTTGTAACATTTCCTCTTCTCTAGCTTACTCTATTGTGAGAATACAGTATATAATACATATAACATACAAAATATGTGTGCATTGACTGCTTATGTTATCGGTAAGGCATCAAATCAACAGTTAGCTATTAGTAGTTAATTTTGGAGGAGTCAAAAGTTACATGCAGATTCTCAACTAGGCAGGAGGTTGGTACCCCTAACCCCCACGTTCAAAGGTCAGCTGTAGTCTCTCTGGACTCAAACACAGTCCACGACATTGGGTGAAGGGAATATACTACCCACCACTACCATGTTCTCATACTTGTTCCTTCTGACCCCTGAAACAGCTTTTTCCTTAACTGGTGAAGGGGAGCCGAATCTGACACCCCAAAATGTGTCTCTTTGGCATTAGGATTATCTTGATCTGGTTATTTTTAAGATACTGCAGACATGACTAAAGCTCCGAGAACTGAGTTGAAGTTACCCTTTTGTAAGAGACATTTACATTTATAAAGGAAATCTTCATTTGTAAGGGTGTCCCTCCCATGCTGTACCAGGATGAAGGGATTCTAAATCTCTAGAAACTCAATACAGAAGTCTAGGACTTAAAGCTGCATAACAATCTTACCCCTGACCCTCCTTGACTGTGTTTTTCCTGATAACCTCCCTGTCTTCCCTACCTCCCAACATCTTCTTTGGTCTATAACTGGAGATGTTATTTAAGGCAGTGGCTGGGGCCATTTGAGGAATGACTCAGTTTTCCTGGGTCTCTCTCATATATACAGGAGGCATACATAGTACTCAACTTCTGTTTGGTTTTCTCCTGTTAATCTGTTTTTATACAGGGTGGAGATCACTCCATTAAGAACCTAGAAGGGTTGAAGGAAAAAATTTTTCCCTCCTCCAGACCACCCAGCCTCCCACCCTTTCACATCAAAGCACTCATGGGAACAGATGCCCGAGGAGCAACCCACCCAGCACACCCGGTCAGGGAACCAACTTGCTGCTATGGCATCTCAGGGTTCCAGCAGTGACCCATATGCCTTCCAACTGCAAAGCTCACTTGCTCTTCGGAGATGATCAACAAGAGTACAGAGTACCTGGGTTCAGGCAGGTGATGGAGAGACAGGTCTCTAGGTCAGCAGAAACTCCTCACCTCTATCTCCCATCAGTAATTGTAACTCAGTGGACTTGCAGCTGTGGCACCCAGAACTCCCCCACATCCATTGTTTCTCTTAAGCATTTTCAGAGCTTTGTTGGCAACCTGAGGTATTAGGTTTGTCCCTTTCAGAAAGAATCAATATAGGTCTTGAGTTTGGGCTTATTCAAAACAGAATGCTCCATCTCCTGGAACTAGCTACTGTGAACAAAAAGGCAAGTTCATGTACTTTTAGTTCTTCTTATCTGTGGCTGCTGTCTCACTTAAGGCTCTCTTGAGAATCCTCCCAAAGTCCTGCCCAACCTCCCCCTTGTAGGACATTTGTACATCTCCAGACGTTTCCAGGACTTTGAGAATTAATCATTTTTGGTGTGCAAAGGTACACAGCAAAATCTAGGGACAAACTAGGGAGGTAAAAAGTTCTAGTATTTCCCAAATGGAAATAATAGAAAAATAGGAGCACCTGAGTCAGTCAGCTAAGTGTCTGCATCGGCTTAAGTCATGCTTTCAGGGTCGTAGGATCGAGCCCCGGGTCAAGTTCCCTGCTCAGGGGGGACTTCTCCCTCTCCCTCTGATCCTCCTCTCAGCTTGTGCTCTCTTTCTCTCTGTCTCAAATAAATAAATAAATCTTTAAAAAAAGAAATAATAGAAAAATATGAAAACCAATTTGATCAAAGCACACGCTTCCAACGCCAAAGCATACCACTCCCATCCATAAGGTGCCTTGGGTGCAGGATAATTTGCAATGGTATTTTTCATTAGAGGTCAGGAGGAAACTAGCTGAGCCAACAGTGAGCTGAATAACTAAGGAGGCCTCCTTCCTGCGGTTCTTCAGAAGGATGCATTCCCACCTAGCTGTGCCTCATCCCTACTGATTCATTGTTGCATAAAAAGCTGATGAGAGAGTGAATATCATCATCTCGATGAAGAGGAAAAGAGAAATCAACTTATCAACTGTTGTCCTATGGCATCTCCTTCTTCTGCTTCCCTATGAAATCAGGAGAACAGTGGCATTCCTTATTTCTCCATACAGGTTTTAGAAGGGGCAGCCCTCACTCTCTAAATAGAGCTCTTGTACCTAAGTCCATGTCGAAGTCACTTAAGAACTCTCTGCCCTTGATTCTGATCCTTTCTCCTGTCAAAGACGGTGACAGTAATAAGTGTGCACAGAGGGGGGCTTTGTGCCAATTAACAATTTCTCATTAGCTTAATTAGGGGACACATGTTTTTAATCACAGCTAAGAAAGTGGAATGATTGAAGAATTGATTCCGAGCTTTTGAAAGCATCCCTGTCAGTGCATGGAATTTAATTCCGCAGATGTGCTTGAAAAGAGAAAGAGGTAGAAAGAAACAGACTTAAATGACATGGCTTCACCAAGCATAATTGGAGAGACCAGATACACAGAGTAAGTGTTTCCATTTTGGATCCAACACAATCTTTTTCAGGCTCTCCGAAGAATCAAAGGTCTCGCCCTCACTGTGATATGAGATATCCGAGTAGAACAATTTTCTTTTCCATTCCACTAACTCTTTATCCCTAGGTTCCAAGTAAACAGATCTCATGGTTGTGGAGATGTACAGATAATGTGGGTAGTTTAGATGCAGTTTGGGAGGCACGGGGGAGGTTGATGATCATTCTGGTTGAACTGACTGTAAAACGTAGACTTCATGGGTTACTTGGGAAGTCTCTGGAACTACAGAGCTTATTCATATCAGAAAATGCTTTGACTTATGGTTTTGCATGCTTGTAAGTTGAAGATGCATGACTGTCATAGTCCATGTATCAACCAAAAGGCCAGTCATTCAGACCATGCAAATCTACACGTGATTGTTGAGGAATTTATACCATACATGACATTGATTTAAGTGTCTAAATTGTTTTTGGCTCTCTACAATGTGGTAGAGTCATGATGCCTGCCATTTAAAAACTTAGTAGGCTAACGATTTGTTAATTATGATATTTTAATAACGGAGGCACACATATTCCTTCTTTGTAAAATGCGATCTTCACTAGTATAATCCTTCTGAGATTATTTTTTTCCTTATTGCAGAAAGCAATGCCTTTTAATTGCAGAAAAATTGGGAAATACAGTAAAACAGAAAGAAGGAAAAAAAATCACACATATCCTCGCCTAACCAGATATAATCACTTTAGATTTTAACGTATAGCCTTTTTCACTCTATATATTTTCTGGCAAAATGGGAGTTTCTGGTACTTCCAACCTTAAAACATGCTTTTTCACTTACTGTACCATTATCTCCCCACACTGTTAAATGCTCTTGTACAACACGATTTTTAATGACTGCATAGTATTCTGGCTCATGAATTTGTCATATTTATTATAGGACATTATGGATATTTCCATTTTTGTTATTATAAGCAATGATAAAGTGGCTATGCTTGAATATAAATCTTTGCAAGCTTCTGTGATCATGTCTTTAGAATAAATTTCTAGGGGTGGAATTGCTGAGTCAGAAATTATGTACATTTTAAAGACTGTTGAACATATTGTCAAGTTGCTCCCCAGAAAAGTTATACCTACCCATTTACATCCCCAGAACCAACAAATGGGAGAGATAAATAAAGTTAAAAAAAAATAAAGATTGTATCTCATCATAACTTTTACTTGTAATTTTGACTACCACTGAAATCAGATCTGGTCTTTCATAATTATTGGTCATAATTCTTTTCTGTGAACCATTATATTCTTCTCTTATTTTATACCTCAAAATATTCATCTTTCTATTGCTCACTCGTGAGAGTTAACACATGTTAAACATATTAAACCATTTTCATACATCCTTAAAAATACCCTTTATTCTACTCTGTTACTTACTTCACCCCCATATTTACAGCTTTGTTGTTATTATTTATGTAAAGTGTTAATGTTAGATAAATTAAATCTATTATTCTGTTATGGTTCTTTCTTTCCTGTGATGTTTGGAAAAATCTTCAAGATTCTGAGATTTTATAGTCACCAATATTTTATTTTATATTTTCTTTCTTTCTTTTTCTTTTTTCTTTTTAAAAATCCATCTGTAATTTAGTTTTGTATGTTGCCTGAGTGGTCATTTCTTTCTTTTTGTTTTTTCTCTGCAAACTGCCCACTGGGCCAATGCTGTTGATGGAAATTTTTAGCATTTCCCTAAATATGTTCTATGAAACATTAATACTTAACTCAAAGAAAACAATTCCCTCAGATACATATATATTTAAGAGATGCTGAATAATCTATTCCCTCATTAAGATTCACAGAGCATATTTCCATTTAAAATCTTCAAGAAGTCCTGCAGTAGAGATACCTATTTTATCTTGCTTTACCTGGAATTATGTATTTAACCATGTAATCCTTTTACAAACAACATCTGTTAGCATCAGAGAGATTAATGCTCCATAGCACACGTGGTAAGCACCTAACTGGAAACGTCAAGAAGCCAACTTTACCAAATACTATTGGTGGAAGTGTCTGGAGAGGTCCCAAGGTCCCATATGGATGTAGTACCCTCTTGGTTACTTGGGTTCTAAATAAATTGAGAAATAAGAATCAGTAGGGCAGATGAGGGACAAAATATTACTTTTGTTATTGTTATTGGGTATGTTAGAGGATTAGCTTAGTGGGGATGCTAAATGTCCCCTGTTAACTGAACCCCCAAATTTAATGTAGCTGTCGAGTCACAGGCAAGGGCATCCGAGGGCTTGTCTTTCCAAGCTATGACATACGGACTCAGAGAAATATCCCGTCTTCTGCAGGCAGCTAGTTCTATAATAAAAAGGAGAGTGATGAGTTTTGCAAGCTTGTTCTATTTTTTCAAAAATCTACTAATCAGGTAAATTATTCCCTCTTCCCTTGGTGTAAAGAGGGAGAGGCCAGGAGGGCTAGAGAAAATCCCTTCACAAGGAGACAAGGAATCTCCCCAGTGGGAAGATTCTCGCCCTGGTTCAGGTTTAGTTCTCCAGATCATGATGTTAAACCTTGAAGAGTAATGGGTGTGGCTCTCTCCCTAGGGAGGAGGTCTGCCAGGAGAGAACCATTCTTCTATCTTCTTCAATCACTTTCTCCAGAACTGTCCACTGTTCTTTTGGGTCTCCTTTCTGGAAGGAGCTTAGATTTTGCTTCCAGAAAACAGTGAAATGGATCAAAAACAGCACTTTAATCAAACCAATCCCAAGGCCCCCAATGAGAGTTGAAAACTCCCTATTCTATTTCTCATTTTAAATTATGTCTAATAACACACATTATCAGAGATTCTGCCAGGAGATTGTATATAGCATAAAGAAACACCATTAATAAAATACCAATAGCATTTAGGTGGCCCAAATTTGGTTATAAACCTTCTCCCATTCTCAAATTTTCAAGGCACTAAATCCCCATGTAAATGAAAACCCAAAGATGGTAAAGTCTAAAATAAAGTCAGAAATAATGTACTCTTCCATTGATCTTTCTTTTCCCATGCCATTATCATACCATTTACTTCTTACATTTTGTAACATGCCTGGATACCAGCTAATGTAAACCTACCTTATTCTTCAAAAGTATCTTTGCTGCATTTCACTAGGCTCTTCTAGAAGAAAGCTAGAATCATTTTATCTAGTCAAAAAGTGCAATTTTGATTGGAATTGTAATAGTTTCATAAAGTAACTTGGGAGGATTAATTGTATAGGGTATTTCTCTACATGAACATAGAACAGCTTTCCATTAAGAAATGTTCATTTACTGAAACAAGATGGGATTGGGAGGGAGACAAACCACAAGTGACTCTTAATCTCACAAAACAAACTGTGAGTTGATGGGGGGAGGGGGGTTGGGAGGTGGGGGTGGGGTTATGGACATTGGGGAGGGTATGTGCTACGGTGAGTGCTGTGAAGTGAGTAAACTGGCGATTCACAGACCTGTACACCTGGGTTTAAAAATATATGTTTATTAAAAAAAAAAAAAAAAGAAATGTTCATTTACATCAATTCAGATAAACATGTTAATCACAAAATTACATTCCCAGGATTAGTTTGTTTTTAAAGATAAAGTAGGCAATGGGGCACTGGGGTGACTCAGTCAGTTAAGCATCTGACTGTTGATTTTGACTCTGGTCATGATCTCAGGGTTGTAGGGTCGAGTCCCCTTGGGGTTCCATGCTCAGCAAGGAGTCTGCTTGTCCGTCTCTCTCTGCTCCTACCCCTGCTTGTGTTCTCTTTCTCTCTCTCTCTCTCTCAAAGAAATACATAAAATCTTAAAAAAAAAAAAAAAACCAAAATGATAAGTTAGACAAGTATAAAAGAAAGCTAATAGGTAGGTATTGGCAGCTAGCCAAGGTTAAATTTGAAACAGTATAGTCCGGGATAGTGATTACTTATGTAGGAAGGTCTTCTTGGCAACATAATACAAAGTCTAACTTGCAGAAGTGACCTGTCTGTCTCTTATTGGTCTGTCTCAGTTATAAGATTTTTAAAATTAATTAAATAATTCCATTTATGTATGAGGAATGAGCTAATTGAATGAAATGAAAGCAGTGACATAGATGGTATATGATCTAGTCCCTGATTAAAAGGACCTGTTACAGTTTCTGTAACTGTTTCTGCTTAGCTGCGTGGTGGCCAGACCTTGGCAATGACCTACTTGACAGATCTGTCAGTCATGTCTCTTCCTAGGCATCTACAATTCAAAGATTTAGAACAGAGGACGTCATGTGGGTTTCACTGTCTTTTGAGGATACCAAACCAGATCTGTGTGGGGGGATGTGGCCGGTATAGTACGAGCATGGGCTCTACACCATAACACTGAAATTTGCCTCCCAGCACTGTCACTTGTTTATTCTAAGACCTGGTGAAATTCACTCAGCCTCGTTTTGACTCAGTTTCCACATTTGTGTAAGTGGAGGGGGAAGAGGAAATAGCACCTGCTTCATGTGAATCTTGTGACAATTAAACGGATGGATCAATGTAATGTGCTTACTTGGAACACGGCCAGGTTTGGAGTATATATATGCTCAATAAATATTAGCTGTTATTTTTATTTTTATAATTATTCTAATGTCCTAAAGAGGGAGAATCTTTTCTGCAATGCAACAGTGGCTGAATCTTCAGATAATTAAAATAAAATTTCTTATTACGTCCTGTGGTGTTTTTCTACACTATCCCAAACAAAGGTGACTCCCGTTTTAGGCACCAGCTGTCTGTGCAGGATGATAGATGGGTAGTACATATCAGGCAGCATCTGGAATACTTACCCAACCACTACCAATTTATCACGCAATGGGGGAGTTGGAAAAACTTTTATATTTAGTGCAACGTTCCCATACACATCTTTTGCATCAATTTTGGGTGTGATGATTGCTGTCAGACACTTGTCAGATGGTGGAAAAGCCTGTGATGGACTCATAAGTCTTTGGTAACTTGGTGTTAGCATTTTTCAGAAGAATTTATGTCATCCCTTTTGTCAGGAAGTCTGGTGTGAAGCTCAGGATTTTGAGAATTCCTGGAAACGGTAAGGAGTTGGGAGGAGACATTGTACAGCATTGCTACGTCCTTCAGCTAGAGATCAGAGAGCTCAACTCTGGCTGCTCCTGAGAGTTCCCTGTGAAGATTTTTAGAAATACTCGGGCCTGGGCCTTAGCCCAAAGCAATTAAACCAACTCCCTGTGGGGTGGGGTAGATGCATGAGTTTTGAATAATTTCTCACTTCATGGGACATGACCTTCCTGCTATCTTTGACAGTTTTTTTTTTTTTTTTCCCAGAGTATTTTCCCCAAATCCTGAATCCCTTTACTTTCCTTTGTTAACCCTTAGACTTCTCTGACTCTTAGGGCCAGTAAACTTTAAAAGTTTAATATAGTCCACCCTACATCAAGTGAAGGGAACTGATCTACATGATCCTTGTCAGCTGGCTGTCGTTATATGATTGAATGCCTTGGGTGACTGAGAACTCACTACCTGTCACGCTAGACCATTCTCTCACTGAATAGTGCCAGTTGTTCAAAAATATTTTCTTATGTTGGTACAAAATCTTTTCCCTTAAACTAACCAGTTTGCTCTCTAAAAATTAATGAAATAAAACTAATCTCCTTCCCTGGCAGCCCTATACATAGCGAAAGTTATCTACTATGTCCTTCCTGACTCTCTTCTTTAATCTTAGCAAACCCCAATTCTACCACCGCTTCCAGAATGACAGGATTTATAGACTGCTCTTAATCCAGGTTAATTTCCTTCAAACTTATGTATAGTTGGTTCAAGTCCTTAAACACAGTACACTAAATTGAAGAAAGCATTCTAAGGATGCACTGAGAAGCCTTGTCCATATCTAATATTCATCTAACACTGAGTGGAGCACCCTCTAGATGAAAGACAGACATTAAGGGTTCTCAGAAGCCTATGTCAAGAATCTTATCTATGCAAAAATAGTATGCTCATCCATGAATGCAGGAGGAAAAATATGACATGTTTAAAGAAGGTTAAAGAGATCAATTAAATACAAGTTATTTAAAATATAGACACAATCGTAAAAAATATATATACGATTGTATAATTTACTAGGGCTGCCCTAACAAGATACCACAAATCAGGTGGCTTTAGCAACAGATATTTAGTTTCTCAAGGCCCTGGATGGGAGAAGTTCAGGATCAAGGTGTCAGCTGGCTGGATTTCTCCTGAGACCTGTCTCCTTGCCTCGAAGATGGCCGCCTCTTGGCTATGTTCTCCACGGTTTTTCTTCTGTGTGCACGTAGCTCAGGTCTCCCTGTGTGTGACCAGATTTCCTCTCCTTATAAGGACACATTCAAATTGGATTAGGACCCACCCTAACAGCCACCCTTTAAATCAATGACTTCTTTAAAGGGAGGGGACACAATTTAGCCCATGACTACGACTATAGATATACATTATATGTTTTTGTGTGTGTATGTGTGTGTATGCAGTTAGCATGTGTCACGGTTTCAGTCTTCGTGAATTATTGTGTAGTAAGGCCCAGGATCACTTCTCAGACTCAGGACAATTGTGGGGGCTTTCTCTATTCTTCCTACTGGCCCCAGAATCTTGGTCTCTCTTCCTTCCTATTTAAAGTATTCATCCCAAGATGACTGGGACTTATTTTCAGTAGTTATCTCTGAAAGTAAACCATAAAAAACTTGTGAGTTTTTGTTTAAAACTTCATTTTATTCCAGGGGTGTCTGGCAGATGCAGTCATTTAAATGTCAGACTGTTGGTTTCAGCCCAGGTCATGACCTCGGGGTCGTGAGATGGAGCCCCTTAGCCAGCTCCCAGCTCAGCGCAGCATCTGCTAGGGACTCTCTCTTGCTCTCCCTCTGCCCCTTTCCTGCTCACAGGCACTCTTGCTCTTGCTCTCAAATAAATAAATAAATATTTTTTTAAAAAGGAAACCTTTTTATTCTGAAATAATTTTAGACTTATACAGAAGTTGCAAACGTAGTACAAAAAGTGCTCCTATATCCTTCAGACAGTCTTCCCTATTGTTAATATCATACATCACCATAGTAGGCTTAGGAAAGCGACATTGATACAACGCTAGTACATAAACTACAGATTTGAGAATTTCACCATTTTCTCCACTGAGGCTCTTTTTCTGTTCTAGGATCCAATCTAGCATCCATATTGCTTTTAGATACCTTCTTCAGTCTGAGCTGGTCCCACTGTCTTGTTTTCATAACCTCGATACTTTTGAAAAGTACCAGTATTCTGCAGAATGTCTTTCGATTTGGGGTTGTCTCATGTTTTCTTCTGACAGCTTCAGATAGAATGAAGTCATACATTTTTTTTGGCAAGATTACCATAAAAATGACATCATGTCCTAAATGCATCAAATCAGAGGGTTGTGTGATGCTAATATATCTTACTGATGGTGTTGTTAATTTTGATCACTGGCTAAATAGGTGTTTGCCAGAGATTTAAATTATAATTTTTTAATTAATTAATTTGTTTATTTATTTATTTGTTTTATTTAGTAGTCACCCAGTAGAATCTTAGGGAAAAATTTAAACAAATTTGGGGCAGTCAAAAGCATTAACAAATTTACCATCTATTGATGGTCTCTGCTTTTGGTCTGATGTTCCAGACTCTCTATAGCAATGTAAGGGAAAATTCCACTAACTTACACTTTTTTTTAATCTTTTTTTAAGATCTTATTTATTTATTTGACAGAGAGAGAGAGAGAGAGATCACAGATAGGCAGAGAGGCAGGCAGAGAGAGAGGGGGAAGCAGGCTCCCTGCTCAGCAGAGAGCCTGATGTGGGGCTTGACCCCAGGACCCTGGGATCATGACCCCAGCCAAAGGCAGAGACTTTAACCCACTGAGCCACCCAGGCGCCCCTAACTTTTTGCTTTTATTCCTGAGGATAAAATCTTTCAGCCTTAAATCACATTTAATCTCTGTAGAAAAACAGCGTTTAATAATAAGACCCCAATCAAGTACACAATTTGTCTTCTAAGCTGGTAGTTTTGCAATGGATTTTAGCTTCTACCATAATCCCTACTAATCACCACCACAGACAAGTTCTTTGGGACAATTCCCCACCTCTCTCTAAGCAGACTGTTCTTCGTCCCGTTCTTTATCGGTGTATAAGTGGGCGCCACTTCCCAGGTCTACCTGATTTATTTCACTAGACTTCTTTCCAGATGGAACAGACCCTTGAGGATTATAAACAGAAACACAAATCCTGTTGTATTTTCTTTGTGCCTTTTTATTTTGTTTCTCCCCTTCCCAGGTACGGGGAAACTTACATTAGAGAAATTAACAAATTTCTTCAAGCAACCTAAAAAAGAAATATTTTAAAAACCACTCTCCAAATCTTGTGTGGAGCCAGAAATTCCTTTGAGAAACCAGCTACCCCCATCCTCACCTCCCTCATCTCCGAATCTCAAGTTAACAGCATTAGGTAACCACAGAATTTTAAGTTCCACATCTCTAGATAGGAAGGATGAATTTTAAGTGGGCTCTGCCTGATGTCTGTTTTAAGATGTAACCCTTCCTTCAGACAAAGGGATGGAAAGGTTAGTCTCTTTGCCGTGCAGCAGTGCTTTGCAAACTCTATTATGCATTAGAATCTCTAGGCATCTTGTTAAAATGCAGAATTAGATGCAATAGGGTGTAGGTAAGGCTCATAATTCCACATTTCTAAGATCCTGGGTGATGCTGATACCCTGGTCTGTGGACCACATTTGCGGTTGTCAAGCTGTAGAAACTCTGGGAGAGTTCTGGACAAATGAGAGGAGAGGCACCAGGACTGTCATTAGAAATGATACATGACCAGCAGCTATGATAGTACTGGCTGTGATGTAAATGGAATGGTGGGTCATCTGCCACACCTTAGGGACAAAGCTTTCTATTACCAAAACAAAACAAAAAAAACAAATCCGAAAAAACAAAAACTTTCTTTTTTGGAGGGTGGGAGCAGGTGCTTATTCTCAAGAGAAATTTAGTGAAATGGAACTACTATAGACTAAGCCACTACATCTGAAATTGGATACTTCATGCGATATAAAAGAAATTCCCATCTATAGGTTGTGTGATGAATTTGGAAGAAAGGTTGATGTTACAACATCTCATTAAAGAGTGAACTGTGTGTATATTGGATATTGGTTCATTCCATAGAGTTAGAGTAGGAATAGGGGTGGAGGTGGGAATGTTGACAGGAGAAGAACGTCAAGAATGACAGGGACAGAATAAAGATGATAAATGACTGTTCAGTATGGGCTAGAGTGTATGGGACACTTTATATTGTCGTGTTACAGATGAGTAGGGAAGGGGAGAGAGTACTCTGCTAGTGGACACAAAGCTAGTAAGCGTTGGAGCTATAGAGGGTCAAAATCTGTCACCCAAAAATGTGCCTCATTGGCATATGGGTTATTTTAGGCTGATTGTTTTTAAGAAACAGAAGGCTCAGGAAGACTCTTTGAGCTTCCCGCTAAACTGCCTGAAAGAATTCAGATCGAGGACCTGCTCGGGGAAGAGCGCTATTACCGTAAACAACTATGTAAGGGTTCCTAATATGAACTCGGTGTCATGGATCTGGAGGAACCTAGCAATGTGCTTAAAATTCCTCTCTCTGTCCCATTGTTTCTCTATGGCCCAGCAAACATTTGTTTACTAAACATTTACTCTTTGTCATCTTCCTGTGAATTGCTTTCCTTCCCTTTCAAGTGTCAGACCCCTACTGTTTCTCCTTAGCTCTGAGTGGCTACATGTTTGTTTTAATTGCCGGGCTGCCAATGGGCCTCGTATTCTTATGGAGCCCTCGTACACACATAACTAAATTTGATTTTTTTCCTATTAACCTATCTCCTATCGATTTAATTCTTAGACCAGCCAAAAATACTTTGGAAGGGTAAAGGAAAACTTTTCTTCCTTAACAGAGCCAAGATTAAAACCAAGGTATTTGGCTCTAGAACTCTCTAGTTTAACCCTGTACCATAAGACTGCCTCTGAGCTGAACTCACAAAGACTGAAATATTAGAATGAGGACAACTTAGCAAGGTTTCAGCACGCCATTTCTGTAACCAAATTTGAATCTTAATATCATTATAGATTTCTCCCATCTATGAAAACACAAATTCCAACATCTCACTCTTTGGCCACCATTCCTGTGTCTCCGTTTTCTCACTTTATTTTTTATGCTTGGGATCTTAGATCTCCTCAAGATCACCAGTTCTTCAACCCCAAAAGTTCCCCCAACCTATCAGCCTCCTCCTGACTTTGATCTCTTACCTACCAAGATAAACTCTCTCACTCCAATCACTGGCTCACTCTAACCCTTGCTCTCAGGGGTTCCTGCTCCTTTGTCTCAACCATTCAGCAAAATCCTAGCCTCAAATGAAATGAGATCAGAAAGGGTGCATGTCACTGCTAAGGCAGGCTCCTGAAAACATCTAGTATGCTTTTTTTTGTTGTTGTTCAAGAGAGAGAGCAAGTGTGGGGCAGGAAGGGCAGAGGGTGAGGGAGGAGCAGGCTCCCTGCAGAGCAGAGAGACAAACACGGGGCTGGATCCTAAGACCCTGAGACCCAACCGACTGAGCCACCTGGGTGCTCCCATCTAGTATCCTTCTTATCCCCTCCTTCTATATTTGCCAGCTGGAGGTAAATGACCATGGCAATGTTGGAAGCAAGACGGTGGAGACTCTTTCAGCCTGATATCCTCAATGACCATGGACTAGAACATCCAGGCACCACACTTGGTATCTGTGAAAAAGAGAAACCTGTTAAATCATTAAGATTTCAGGTTTCCCAATTATGGACACTAGAATTACTTAAAAGACAGAGAAACTGCCATCAGAGCTGAGATACAATTGAATGAAAAACCTAAAATCTGTGGCACTGACTTGGCAGCTCGAGAGAGCACCAAAAATGAACACTGGAGAAGCATGAACAAGTGCACCTATTAATTAGAAACAAAATTTTTAGCAAAATATGGAACTAAGATTGTATGCCTGCTAAGCCAGGGATATCCAGAAAACTCACTGGTAGAATCAGAAAGAAGTAGTCATGGTTGTTCGTTATTGGAAAGCTATGGTAAGAAGGAGATCATTTCAGGGCATAAATGGCCGATTTTCAATTAGAAGGAAAGGAAATAAAGAGAAACCAGAAATTTGGGGCCTCAAAAAATTACAAAAGCCAAGCACCTATAAACTCAAATATTTAAAAATATATACACAATTGAAAAAGATGCTTAGTGTCAGAGCCTTCCTGAATAGATCAGTTGAACAAAATCAATCTTCCCTATGGTGAAGATGGGATTAAAGAATGTCACCTTTTCATGCATTTTCCTAAATCCATGGTAAACTGAAATTAAGGGATGAAAGAAGCAGGACACAAGAAGGTAAAGAAATAAAACAGATTGAGAACATTGTCTAGACAACAAATTAGGACTGGATTTCTGGCGTAAGGAGATGATAAGAAGGAAATAGATCAGAAACCTTTTAAGATTTTAGGTAATTGTATTGGACCAAAGTTCCTATGAGTTCAGACCCAAAATTCTTTGAGTATGAAACCAAAAGCAACTGCTAGGTCCCTACACATCACCAGCAATATACAAAAACAAGAAAACAGGCTTCATAAGCTAGAAGCCCTCAAGGCAGAGCTACTCCAAGGGTGTCACGCGGGGCTACGGGGACTCTGGCAAGGTGGCCTCTTCAGCAGAGAACAATTAAAAACTCACCAGGGAAATATCCAGAATCCCAGGAAGGGGCTTTCTCCATCCCTGCCTCACCGGGGTCCATTAACTGTGGAGAACTACAACAGGTTTGCCATCTGTCCTCTCCTACATGAGAGAAGATTCACAGCTTTCTGTCCCAATGGACTAGTATTTAGGCCATCAGTTTACTTATCTTTCTAGTTCAGATTTCTGGAAACAAAGGGGCGCTTGATGGAGAGAACTGAACATCCTCTAAAGATTTTGGACTTGGAGCTGGGTGCAGGGAATTAGACTGGGCTCCGAGCTGCCTCCCCAGGATGGACGAATGGTGGAGATGGGGTGAATGAGTGTGTTTCTATGCTTGGGAAGGAGAGTTGAATGTTTATTTGGTGACCAGAACGATTGCCTGTGGTGTACACCACTATATATTTCCCTATTATTTTCCTGTACCTCCTAGGCAGCCAGCTGGACAACATGGCACAGTCCCTCTTGCAGGCGAGAAGGGCCACGTGACCGTCTTCTAGCCGATGGAATGAGACTGATGTGTACCACTGCCAGACTGGGTCCCTAAAGACCTGCTCAGTCTCCCGTGCTCGCTCTTCCTCTGTCTGCTGGCTTTCCGCCAGTGCCCAGGGTGACCTCGGCTACGCTGTGTTACAGATGGTGGAGTCTATCGACCTGAGCTCCTGAGTAACTCCTTGAGGCTGGTCTCCCGAGTTCCGCTGATCAGACTTCACATACGCGAGAAATAAACTTCTTTTGTGTTAAGCCACTGAGATGTGCGGCTTTCTTTCATAGAAACAAAAGGTATTTAATAATACAGCGTGGAAGGATTCTCCAAGCAGAACAAAAAGCCAAGAAGGAAATATTTCCCCTGCTTTTCTGCCAGCCTCGGTTTCAACATAGGAGTCTCAGTTCTGTTCCTCACAAATGTTGGATTGATTTTACTGTCCAGAGTAGACCCCACCACTAGCCTTTACACCAAAAAAAAACAAAAAACAAAAAACAAATACCGTTTCCCCTCCCATCTTGCAGAAGGGCTGGGTGTTTTCTCCTTGAGTCAACATGCTTTCAACAAGATCTGGGTTTATATACCAGTTTGCCTCTTATCTGCAATGCAATCTGGAGCAATTTAAAATAGTTTTCAGTTTTCTCACTTATAAAAGTTACTATGTAGTAAGTACGGGTCTTACAATGCTCTATAATGAGCCATGATCTAAGTAGTTTCACACAACAAAGCTGTATTCCTAGGCAAAGGCACAAATACCTAGATAGGTCTGGGTGACCTTTTAGGACAATTTTTCTCCATGTGGTTACTTAAAAGTCCAGGAAAATAAAGATGCCATCTTGTAGCCTCATGCTGTGAACAAAAAAACTCCTTGGTCAATGAATTTGGGAAGGGAGGCTAGAAAAACACCTTGGCCATCTCATGGCCTCCACCAGAAGAAACTCACGTCACTTCATCCAGCAGCTTATTGGTTAAAACTCAGTTCCTAGCCTGGCCCAATGGAAGTGAGGTCTTCCTTGGACTAGAAAGGCTCTCCTAATATCTACCTCATGTGGATAACAACAACATTTTCCATAAGAATGTGGTGAAAAATTACATGAGAAATTAAAAAAAAAAAAGTTTCTTTACAAAGTCTGAAAAGCTAGGTCCATACTATAAAACTGGTTTTTTCATTCCCTATTGAGACTATATAAGATTTATGAAATCTTAGAACACACTTATTTTAGATAATTATTTCCAAATGACATTCTCTGGTATTTATGTTTTGTTTTAAAACATAGGCGCACTTGGACACCTGGGTGGCTCAGATGGTTAAGCCTCTAACTTCAGGCTCAGGACATGATCCAGGGGTCCTGGGATCGAATCCCACATCTGGCTCCCTGCTCAGGGGGGAGCCTGCTTCTCCCTTTCCCCTTGCTCCTCCCCCTGCTCATGTACTGTCTCTCTCTCTTTCTCTATCAAATAAATACATAAATACATAAATAAATAAATAAATAAATAAATAAATAAAATCTTTAAAATATATAAATAAATAAAATGTAGACACACTGAACCCTAATTCAATTCAGTGAACACATATTGAATACTTCCTATGTTCGAGACACTTTCCCCTGTCTCAGACCTGACCTCTGAGGCTATTCGATGCCAACAACAGAACATACAAAGTTTTGTAAGCCCTTCAAAGGATGTCTGTTGAAATCTGACTTTTACTGGGTTGTGCCAAAGCCCAGACACCGTATTTTTGCAGAATCCTTCAAATGTCATTCCCTAGTGTCCCTAGAACACAGGAATTATTTTAATTCAGAGTCTTTATTATTTATTTAACTAAAAATTTAAATAGGCTGGAGGAAATAATAATACTTTATTATCTCTCTTCTATTTTTTCCAATACTCAACACTGCACAAAACATATTATAATTTCAATTTACCCCTTACATTTCCCCCATGGATTGGTGACTCTTTAATATCCTAGGGATTTCTAGTAGCTCGGCACACCAGAAGCTGAGATTTTCTCTGCAAATTTTGATGTTATCTTTGTGAGCATGTGTCTTTCTCTCTGGGTGGCTCAAACTTTTCTAAAAGGAAGTCAAACTGTCCTTTCTCTGCCTTATCCCCTTTACCCTAATCCATCTGTTATTATTCCCCTGGCTTCTCTGAGGACTAAATGTCCCTAACTTAATTTGGTTGAAACTAATGATATGGCGAAAAGAAAAAAGACAGAGGGAGAAAATGGCAGGATGTAGATTGCCATTAGTCGATACATATATAATTGAAGATTTCAAGTGGGGGAAAGTTTGCTGCAACATTGTTAAAACGGCTCTTCAGGGTGCAATTGCCAACCAGGTTTCAAAATTGCAGAGTGGGAAAGCAGCCTGACATCAGGGAGGTGGGTAACCGGCTGCTGAGTCTCTTGCCAAGATTTAATAACTATGATGAAAATGCAGTCATCTCATTGCAAGAGGCAAAGGCGATTTCCAGCACCCCGGCCACCATCTCAGCTCTGTCTTTGCAGATCAGGGCCCATTGTTCTCTCACTTAATGTAACCACAGCTTTCCGTTTTCCAAGTGCCTCTTAACTAATCCCTCTTTGTCATGCTGCTGGCGTCTTGTCTTTGAAAAATGGAACACAATCCAGAGTCCCACAGACGTAACTTGTGCCCACTGTGAAGGAGGATGACACTTCAGGGAACTTGAACACAGGCTCTTAAGAGCTTTCAGGGCTGGAGGTAGGCAGTGGGTTTTATGAAAGTTCTTTAAGCCCCAGGAGTTTGGATCAACAAAGACACAGGTCAAAAGTCAGCCACTGAATGTGATTTGTTTTCCTGAAGAAGTAGATGTACTTTTAAAATCTCTGGCTGCATGCTGTCTCTGTTTCTTTGCCCCCAGAAATGACCCTCACCCCCAAATATGGTTCTTTCGCTTCCAGAGCATTTGGCCAATTGACAAAGGTCTGTCCCATACAACATCTGCCTTTCTGATCTCAGTGTAGCAGGAAGGAAGCTTCCCTGTACCAAATGCATCCTGGAGGCCAGCCCTTGCTCTGGGTACTTCATGACCCTACTTCCAAACATCTTTCAGGTATTTTATAAAAATACAGCACACGTGAGATCAGCCAAAACAAAGTTGAGACAAAACAAAAAGGAAAAAATAAAGGTAGGAATTTAAAATATAGTCAGGGATAATGCTAGAAATATTATCATACATTCTTGCTGTGGAAGTGACAAGTTTGACTTCCAAGTTTGACGGCAGCCAATACAAAACGGGAAACAATTTAATAACAATCAGTGCAAAAAGGGAAGCAAAAATTGTACAGATCCTAATATTCATCAGGTAAGAGCAGACCAGTGGCTTAGGAAAAACATGTCCATCCTTCTGACAAAAGAAAAAAAAAAATAGACAGGAATTCTCCTGGGGATCTCATAAACAGGTCACTGTGTATTGCACAAAGGGCAATGTCATCCAGAACATCCTTGAACAAGAACAAATTTTAAGTAGAATCAGGTTTATTTCTGTTGAAATATAGGCTCATACCACACAGTCAGAGCTAGGGAGTGGTGAGGGAGGCTCCTAGGGTGAAAATTTAAGCCTCTCGATCTCCGCATTGGGCCAATGTATCTGGAAATTTTATGCCCTAGGCACCCTCATTTTCCCCCATGTCCTGTCCCTGTGATCACACCGCTCAAAGTCATATTCAGTAGGAAGGATTCTCTAAGGCAATGGCTCCCACAGGGGATCCCTTTTCCTTCCAAAAGACAGTCAACAAAATCTGGAGATGTTGTCACTGGCAGGCGGGTGGTACAGGCATCTTGTGGATGGAGGCCAGAGATACTGCTGAACATCCCACAAGGTACAGGACAGCCGCTGTGATGGTTAATTGTATGTGTCAACTTGACCGGCCACAGGGTGCACAGATTAAATATTATTTCTGGATGCATCTGTGAGGTTGTTTCTGGGTGAAACTGGCATTTGAAGCAGTGGGCTCAGTAAAGTAGATTGCCCTTTCCAGCATGGGGACCATCACCCAATCCCCTGAGGGTCTGGACGGAACAAAAGGTGGAGGAAAGAGGGACCTGCCCCCTATTTTTCCTGCCTCACTGTTGAGCTGGGACATCTCATTCTCTCTTGTCCTTGGGCTGAGATTTTCACCTTGTTTCCCTGGTTCTCAGGCCTCTGAATGTGGGCTGGAATGACGCATCAACTCTTCTGGATCTCCACTGGCAGAGGCAGATGGTGGAACTTCTTAGCCTCCAATCACAGGAGCCAAGTTCTCATAGAAATATTCTGTTTCTTGGGAGAACTTACCAAATGCAGCCATCCACAAAAAATAACGTCCGCGGTGCCCAGGCTGAGACAACTCTGCTCTCAGGAGAGCCATACTTCTTACACACACAGCACCCTGCTCATGTGGCTGCTTGTTCTACCAGAAGATCCTGCATTCTTAGCCCCTGGGGTAAAAGAGTTGATGAACCCGGCCCCTGTGACTTCCTCAGTATCACCCGAAGCCTGCTTTCTATTCCACAAGAATGACTCTGCAGTTCCTGGGTCAGACACTTTGGTTTCCTGAGCAGAGATGCTCAGGAAACTCATATTTGACCTTAAAATCAAAGAAAAAGTTCCCTTGATTCAAACCAATCATGTTATCCCACTCCGCTTTGTCAGTGATTAACCTAAGTATGGGCATTTTCCCAATGAAATATAAGGGAAGTCTGCTGGAAATCTTCTGGAAAAGTCTCCGATTTCTGATTAAAGGGACAGACAAGGCTAGTTGACCCTTTTTCCCTCTCTCCTGACTTGAACGTGGGTGCAATGTCCAGGGCATGAGGTGATAAAAGGGAGCAAGGTAAGATAGGAAGCAAAGGGAAGGAGAGGGTAGGGGGAAATACTCTTGCCACACAGTCTTTTTGAGCTTGCTATTCCTTTTGCTGGGAATGCTTCCCCTCCCTCCTTTATGTGGATAATTCCTAGTCCTACCCGACATCTCAGCTTAAGAAGCTCTCCTCAAGGGAATCTCGCCTGACCTCTGACTCTGTCCAGTCTTGTTAGAGGTTTGGAGGGTCATGGAAGCCTCCCTCACAGTGTTTGCCATAATTGCAAGTGATATGATTTGGTTGTGTTTTGTCTTCCCGACTAAGACTCCAAGCTACAGGGTGACTAAAATCATCACAATATCTCCAGTTTTTGAGGTTTAGATGCTCAATAAGCAATTTTCTTTTCTTTGTTTTTGAATGAAAGGGGCTTAAAACATCTGGAATCTAGAATGTCTTCCATCTTTCATTCAATCCTCCTGGAAAATTATTTTGTGCAACAGAATGTTTGATAAACAATGAGTGCATATGAGCTCAAGATTGTACTTCCTGGAAAATGCCTAGAACCCAGATATTCTGTGTGGCCAGGGGAATATAAACCCCACAACTTGAGAGATCATTGAATAGGAGCAGGTGGGACTGAGTTCCTTTCTGAGAGCTGAGGGGCATATAAGGAGAATACTTAAAAGGGGATCCTTCCACCTGCCATCAGAGGGAACCTGAAGGAGGACAACAGGCAGGGTTCAAATTCTCAGCAGGAGGGCATTTTGTGTGCTTCAGTAAACAGGCTAATGGTGAATGAAACTCTAGAGTCACATGATGGCCAAAAAATCCAAGCTTGACAAAGAGAATTTTATTTAAGCCTCACAATGATAATGTACTAATATGAGATAGGTATGATTATCTGCATTTTCTAGAAAAGTAGGCTCTGCTGATAAGATAACCCAGGCTTGTCTAACTCTTCCATTTACTCTTTCCTCTCTACCATTGGTTTTCAAACTGGGCTGATATTGTAATCATCTGGTGAACTTTGGGTTCCATTCTCAAAAATTCTGATGTAATTTTTTTAGGGATTTTAAAAGCTCTGCGGGTGATCCTCATGTGTAGCCAAGGTTGAGAACCCCTACTCTAGCTCATCTTGAAGCAGATTACTGGGCACTTGGATGGCTCAGTCGTTAAACATCTACCTTGGGCTCAGGTCCTAGGATCGAGCCCCGCCACATCAGGCTCTCTGCTCAGCAGGGAGCCTGCTTCCCCCTCTCTCTGCCTGCTTCTCTGCCTACTTGTGATCTATCAAATAAATAAATAAATCTTAAAAAAAAAAGCAGCAGATTACTAGGCTCAGAGTGGGTTGAATAATGGCCCCTAAAAAGATAGATGCAGGTCCTAGCCCCCAAACTTGAGAAAGCGATCTTATTTGGTAAATGAGTTTTTATAGATGTAATTAAGTTAAGGGTATTCAGATGAGATCATCCTGACTTTAAGGTGGGATCTTAATCCAATGGTAGATGTCTTTATAAGAAAAAGGCAGAGGGAGTTTTGAGACAGAGACACAGAAGAGAAGGCCCTATGAGGATGGAGGCAGATATTGGAGTTATACCTCCAAAGCCCAAGAGACACCAGCAACCCAGAAGCTGGAAGAAGCCAGGATTCTCCCCTATAGCCTTTGGAGGCAGTACAGCTCTGCTGACACCTTGATATCAACCTTCTGGCTTCTGGGATGACAATAAAATAAATTTCTGTTTTCAGACACTGAATATGTGGCCATTTGTTACCGAAAACCAAGAAGAGTTATACCAGGGCCTACTTCCAGGGTTCCCCAGTCTTTAGGTTTCAATGGGACCTAAAAGTTTGCATTTCTGGCAAGTCACCAGGTGATGCTGATGCTGCTGGTCCAGGGACCACATCTTGAGAACCGTCCCTCTCTCAGGCAGCCCTTGCTCAGCTCTCAGCCTCTCTGTGGAACCTCTCCAGAGAAGGCTGTGTAAGGAATAATTAAAGGAAAGGACAACTGTGGAGGCCCTCCTGATTTCCATTATCATTGTTATTAATTTCTAAAGTGAACCAGCACTTAAGTGTGGAATACTTTTCTTACCCCTTCACCATCACCACAAGAATTATGTAAGGAAAGATGTAACATGCAAGAGAGCAGGAAAAGCCCCTAAACACATATCCCTATGAGTTTGCACTCACTCCCTCTGCCTGTCTCTTGTTTGGTTGTAGAGAATAAGGACCCCTTTTCTTGCAAAGAGTACGTCCTCCCGCTAGAGCGGGGATTCTGTTGACTATTGGCAGCCTCAGAGATGTTCCAGGAATATCCAGTATCTTGTCTTCTGTGGCTCTTACATAGTTCCATTGACAGAGACTCAGAACTTTAATCTCTTTTAAAAAGATTAATCTCTTTTAAAAATTACAGGATTTCAGGACCACCTCTTTGCTGAGGAATCCCTGATCTTTATTTCTACCTCAGATTGCTGCTTCAAGTCTAGATTCTATTTTCCATTTATTTGGCTCAGTCAGTTAAGTGTCTGCCATCGGCTGGAGTGGTAATCTTTGGGTCCTGGGATCGAGCCCCATGTTGGGCCCCCTGCTCATTGGGAGTCTGCTTCTCCCTCACTCTCTGCCCCTCCCCCAGCTAGTGAACACACACTCTCTTTTCTCTCTCTCTCTTAAATAAAGAAATAAATAAAATATTTCCATAGAGCCTTTCCCTCCACTCTCCCAGTCTGGTGATGAAACCATAGACTTATAAACAACCCTTTGGTCAAAAGAAAAAAGAAGTCGTAATGGAAATTAGAAAATATTTTGAATTAAATGATAAAAATAAATAATACCATCTTGACTATCGAGAACAAACAGAGGGTTACCAGAGGGAATGTGGGTAGGGAGATAGGTAAAACAGGTGAAGGGGATTAACAGAACACATATCAGGGTGAGCACTGAGAAATGTATAGAATTGTATGGTACACCTGAAACTAACAATGTATGTTAATCGTGCTGGAATTAAAATAAAATAAAATAACCTAAAATTCATGAGGTACAGCCAAAGTCAATCTTAAAGGGAACTTTATTGCTTTAAATGTATACATCAGAAAAGAAGAAAGGCTGAAAATCAATTTTTAAGTGCTCAAAGACTTTATTAGAAATCTAGAAAAAATGACAGAAAATTAAACCAAAAAAGGGGATAGAAGGAAATAAAAGAGTAAAAATTTTAAAAAATATAAAGCAAATACACAGTAAAGAAAATCAGCAAAGCCAGGTTTGTTCTTTGGTTTATTGAAGTATGGCTAACAGACAATATTATATTAGTTTCAGATGTACACTGATTCAATAATGTCATACATTATGAAATACCACGATAAGTGTAATCACCATACAAAGTTATGACAATATCATTGACTATATTCCCTATGCTGTACTTTTTATTTCTGTGCCATGTTTATTTTATAACTGGAAGTCCGTACCTCTTAATTGCCTTGACCTACTTCTGCCCTTCCCCCCACACTTCTCTCCTCTGGCAACCACTAGCTTGTTCTCTGTATTTATGAGTCTATTTCTGGTTTATTTGCTTGTTTGCTTTGTTTTTTAGATTTTACATATGAGTGAAATCATATTGTATCTGTCTTTTTCTGTCTGACTTACCTCAATTAACATAATACCCTCTAGGTCTATCCATGTTGTTACAAATGGCAAGACTTTGTTCTTCTCTATGGCTGAGTAATATTCGATTGCATGTATATACACCATTTCTTTTTTAGACAGGCATCTATTGTTGAATACTTAGGTTGCTTCCATATCTTGGCTGCTGTAAATAATGCTCCAGTAAACAGGGAAATGCATGCATCTTTTGGAATTAGTGTCTATGTTTTCTCCAGGTAAATTTCCATAAATGGAGTTACTGGATCATATGATAATTCTATTTTTAAGTTTTGTGGGTTTTCTAAAGATTTTATTTATTTGACAGAGAGAGATCACAAGTAGGCAGAGAAGCAGGCAGAGAGAGAGGAGGAAGCAGGCTCCCTGCTGAGCAGAGAGCCCGATGCGGGGCTCCATCCCAGGACCCTGAGATCATGACCCGAGCCAAAGGCAGAGGCTTAACCCACTGAGCCACCCAGGCACCCCAAACTTTGTTCTTTGAGAAGACAAATAACATTTGGAAAATTTCTAATAAAGACTGATTAAAATCTTTAAAAGCACAAGTTACTAATAATAAGAAAGAAAAAGGGTATATCACGACCAGTTCAGTAGATGATATTATGAACAATTATCTGACATAAATATATGAATAAAAAAATGAACATATTTGTAAAAAAAAAAAAAAAGTCTCATGAAAGGAAACTCCAAAAGAAATAGAAAACTTGAAAAGTTCTCCATTTATAGGGGAAAGTGAATTCATAATTAAAACTTCCTTATGTAAGAAATATCTGGGCTTTGATGTCTCAACCAATAAATTCCTCCAAATGTTTAAAAACAAAATTATTATTGATCAAGGCAAACAAGAAAGAATTCTCAGAGAAGATGTTTCTCCAGCTTAATTTAAAGAAATTGACTTAGGTGGTTAGAAGATGAGAAGTGAGATGTTACTCAAAAAATAGGAAACCAGAAGGTGTAAGAGTACGTAGCTGAGAAATGGTGTGGGAGGCAGGGGACACATATTTGCTGAGTAGTGGGAGATGAATCTTGCGGAATGCAAAAATGGGATTATAGAACTCCTCTGGGGTAGATTTTTGAAGGCCAGTTGTTAGAGAGCTGAAATGGTCGAAGAAGGAATGTTGATTTGAACTGATAAGGGAGAGCAAATCCATGAGATCCATCATCTGAGTGACTAAAGGAAAGCAGAATATAGGATGAATATTTTTGGAAGCTCTGTGTGGGATGGATCTGTGAGAACCAAGGAGTAGCAAGGCGAGTTGTTCAGAGATGGTTGTAGGTGTTGAGACATGAGGTACAGAGACCCTGGCCTGGGGTGACCACTGAGAACAGAGAAGTTTGCATCTATAGGGTTTTTCAGAGAGAAGGAAGAGACAATGGAGATAGAAAGGCAGACAATAGGGGAGGCTGAGGAAGAAAGGGAAAGTGGGAAGGGCTAGGAAGGAGAGTGGAGGGAGAGAGGAAAGGGAATGGGGAAGATGGTCCAGCCCCCGCCCCCAACCAAGGCAGGTGGGTCTCCATTACACCCTCATGGCTCTTCTCCAACTTACTAGCCTTCCCAAGATCATTTTGAATATTTGTATTTTATCTGCACAAGCTGGTGAAATGTCCCTGCCTCTGTATAAATTTCTCTCCTTTTCTCTATCCCATCACTGACGCCCAAGCTAAAACCAAAGACATCTGTAGGGCATTCTGCTAAGTCTGCAGTGACCTTGTTATCGCTGATTTGCCTGAGCAGGTTTGGGACAGATTTTCTGAAATGAAACACAGTTCTGTGTATAATAAATGTTTGCACGGATATCTTTATTACTCTGTGAATTTTTTTTTTTCTAATCCAATAAATATTACACAAAGGTCAGGGTCAGAGGGAGCAGGAGTCTCTTCGCCAGCAGAATGGAAACACCTGCACAATGAAGCCAGAAAGGGCAAAAGGAGCGCTAATGGTCTCCATTCTTTACATCTGCATCTCTTCACTAATGTTCACATTTTGTAAAACGGAAGTTGAAGACAACTTTTTCAATTTATGAGCAATAAGGAGCAAATGGGGAAGATCATTCATGAAAATGAGATAGTTTTCCAATTATCAGTGACATTCATCTTTAAACCCCCAAAAGCATGGTTTTCCAGAAATGTTGCAGTCAATGTGAAAATGTAACTATTGATTTTACTTTTATGGCAACACCATAAGGAAGAACTTTAGAAACTCAGCATCAGAAAAGGTTTTAGAGATCAGTTTTTTCAATCCATGCATTTTGACAAATGATTCCCAGACGGATTCAGTGACTTGCCCCGGGGTCACTCCTGCAAGGCCATATATAAAAGTATTAAAATAATATTCATAGCAAATAATTATTGAGGACTGACTAAGTGCCAAGCATTTTTCCAGAAATTTTACAAGCATTAGCTTGTTTCATCCTACCTAACATGATAATATTTAGGAATTCCACAAAGAAGAAACCCGACACATGAGGTGAAGTCACCTGTCGAAAGTTACATTGCTGGGGTGCCTGGGTGGCTCAGTGGGTTAAAGCCTCTGCTTTCAGCTCAGGTCATGATCCCAGGGTCCTGGGATGGAGCCCCACATCTGGCTCTCTGCCTGTCAGGGAGCCTGCTTCCTCCTCTCTCTCTCTCTCTGCCTGCCTCTCTGCCTACTTGTGATCTCTGTCAAATAAATGGATAAAAAAATCTTAAAAAAAAAAAAAAAAAAGAAAGTTACATTGCTGATTCGAGATAGAGCCAGGACTCAACACAGGCACTCTGACTTCAGAGTATGTGTTAGAGGCTCAGACATTTTGAGTGAGCGAATAAGAAGAGAAAGACTTTTCAGTGCCCCTGTTTAGGATGAAGATGATTTGGGGTGTGGGGACACACACACAGAAGAAATGAAGTCAAGTACAGTGGCATCCAAGAGAGATGGTTATTTCTACTTCATTCTCTTGAGATGTTTATTACTAACAGTGCACACACATGTGACTCTCTCTCCAGAAAGAAAACCAAGAAGAGGTTGTTTCAATTACAGTGATTATGTCTAAAAGGCTCTCTTTCTCCTCTGCAGCCATTTGAGAAAAAAAAAGAAAAAAAGAAAAGACAGAAAATCTAAGTCAAGATACAGACCAGCAAAGGACTACAACCGTCTTTTTATCTTAAAAAAAAATTTTTTTAGGGGCACCTGAGTGGCTCAGTCAGTTGAGCATCTGCCTTTGTCTCAGATCGTAATCACAGGGTGCCCAGATCGAGCCTCGCATCTGGCTCCCTGCTCAGCGGGGAGTTTGCTTCTCCCTCTCTCTCTGCCCCTTCCCCTGTTTGTGCCCTCTATCTCTCTCTCTCTCTCAAATAATAAAATCTTAAATAAATTAATTTTAAAAAATTGTTTAAACCAAGTAACACTTCTGGATCCCTGATCCCTCCTCTGTGAAATGAAGCAGCGGGAATGAACTGTGTAAGTTCACACCCAACTCAGGCTCCGTAACGTCTCTGTTTCACTAGCAAGACAGGAAATTGCTTTGCATGAAGCAACTAATTTTTTACCAACCTAGGAGGCCTGTGGTGGCAGGAGCCATGGTGACTGGCAATAGTCCTGGGCCGCGGTGATAGGTAGTATGTTCTACTCTCCTTCCTGCGGATTCTGTGGCTTAGCCAGGTTTCCAGGAATTCAGAAATCTCATGCTGATCCAGTGTCCCGAGAGTCCTCCTTCCGTTCCCGCTCTCCTCACGGCCAAGCAAGTGGGGCCTTGGGAGCAAACCCAGGCCCACCACATGCTTTGGATGACTCTGGCCTTCACATGCCATCATCTCTCATACTCTAAGCTTGGCGCCGACCTAGTTCCTTGCACATTGTAATAATTTGCAAGTTGCTTTGTTTCCAAAAACTGAACCCATCTTATGCTCAAGTATTTTTTTTTAAGATTTTATTTATTTATTTGAGAGAGAGACAGTGAGACAGAGCATGAACGAGGAGAAGGTCAGAGGGAGAAGCAGACTCCCTGTGGAGCTGGGAGCCCGATGCAAGACTCGATTCAGGGACTCTGGGATCATGACCTGAGCCGAAGGCAGCCGTCCAACCAACTGAGCCACCCAGGCGTCCCTGCTCAAGTATTTTTTAATTGACTTTTCATCGGATCACCAGCAGAATATTCACCTCCCTTAGGACCATGACCTCCTTGTTCTCATGGTCTCCTACCCACTACTCCTCCACCCCAACCCAAGACTCCCATGGAAGGATGACTTCCTTGAGTCCCAACCCTGTGTCTGGGGCTCTCACTAAGGTGACGCTATTTTCCATATGCCCCGCCTGTCTCTCTAGATCCCCAGCACTTCCCAGAACTCCCTCTGGCATGCTCGGTTCAGCTGCCACCTAGCCCGTGTCAACATGACAATTTCGTCTTGCTGACAGCCTGGTTGATGGCTGCTGGCCTGAATGACTCACTCCCTTGTCCCTCATCACCTGTTGTCCAGCTTCTGTGTTCCTCCTGCTCGTGGTTTCTCCAATCCCAGAGCAGAACTGGGCACCTCTCCTTCCTCTGTGTTGTTCTCATTCGTACACACTGGAATGATTTGTGGATGAGGTCCAGCCTGGAGTTTTACCCGGTGACCGCCGTGTGGCGCATGCTTCATAAGTACAGACTGAACGGATGAATTTTGTAAAATCCGTCCCCGCCCTCACTGTCCTGCCATGAACACTGCCCCGCAATCTTAGGTCATAAGAGCAGCATCTCCTTTCTCTTCCTGGCACTTCTCCTCCCTGTCACTCCCTCAGCAGCGACCCAGGCGTCTCCAGCAGCTGCAGACACCTCAAAGACTGCGCTCTTATCTCGCCTTCTGAAACTGTCATTCGGTTCTCAGGAGATGGTCCACCATCCCTGTGCGAACAAGTTGAGGTTCATTAACTTTCCACAGTGAGGCAGAATCAAAACAAAATGAGCAGCTAGATCTTAATGAATCATCCTCTCCAACCTGGATAAATGGCATTTGGGTGACACAGCTGAAGAGAAGCTGTCACTGTAGACTTCTGAGGATGGCAATCAGGGTGAGTGCGAGTTCTCAACGACACATAGCCCGGCAACAGCTGCATAAATAATAAACACGAAAAACATCGCCTTCCCCACCCACCGCTCAACAAGAATTTATCAGAAGTGAAGTGGGCTGGAGGAGGAAAATAATAATTGCCAATCAGGAGGCACTTTACATATATAATTTTATAATGTGAGTCGGATCATGTTCCCCCTCGGTTCAAAGCCCTCTGACAGTTTTCCCTACCATGTGGAGGAAAGACACAGACCCGAGGGGTGCCTGGGGGACCACACAGAGCCCGGGCGCCCTTGCTGCTCTCCCCCCGGCTGCCTGCTGCCCCAGCTCAGACCTCGCCGGCACCCTGGACTCTGCTGTGGTTCCTGAACGTTCTGGTGTACTCCTGACTCGGGGCCTTTAGGTTTGCTGATCCCTTGGCCCCGGGCACGGGCTGTGTTAGCCTCCTGGGGCAACTCACAGAGAACCAACAACCTCGTGGCTTCAGACAACAGAAATGTGTTGCCTCACAGCTGGGAGGGTCGGCTCCCAAACCGAGGCATCGGCAGGACCTGGCTCCCTCTGACAGGATCCTCTCTGGCCTTTACTAGCTTCTGGAGTTTGCCAACAATTCTTGGCTATCCTCTGACTTGTAGATTCCTCGGTCCAATACCACACCATTTTCTCCCCGTGTATTCACACATCATGCCTCCGCGTGGGTCTCTGAGTGTGTCCATACTGTCCCTATTTGTAAGGATACCAGTCATATTGGATTGGGGCTACCCCCAACGACCTCACTTTCACTTGATTGCCTCTATGAAGACCTTATTTCCAAATAAGGTCAAGTTCTTGCATTACTAGGCTCTAAGACTTTAACAGATATTTTGCAGGAAGGGAGGAGGGGACACAATTCAACTCTTAACATTCTTCCCCCAATGACTTTCCCCCCCGTAACCTACTCTCTCCCTTCTTTATGCATCACCATGTTAAGGGAGCCTCCTTTGACACTTCTTCCCATATTCCACCTTTCTTCCCCACTCTTCTTCCGTTCTCCTGTATTTTATGTTTCTTTGAGAGCTCTTATCACCATGTCACCTATTATTTATTTTTCTTATGAGTCTTGTTTTCATCTGTCTCCTCCGCATAGGTTATCAGTTCTGCAAAGGCAATGATTCCATCTACTGTGGTCACTGCTGGTTTCCCAGTGCCTGGAACAGTGCCTGACATATGGTAGATTATACTGAAGGAATAATCTTTATTCCTCATGGCACCTGGAAGTTATCAGGTTGCTTGCCACCCTTGTTTGATAAGCAAGGCGACTGATGCTTGAAAAGATCAGGTCTCTCTCTCAAGATAACAGAACTAATAACTAACATATTTCCCAAACTGGGATTTGACCCAGGTCACATTGACTCTCAAACCTGTGCTCTCTCCATTCTGCTGTGCCGCCGAGGGCAGAAGGCGGGACTTCCTGCAGATGCACAAGGAATTCTGCAGCTGCTGAAATTATTGCTTTTTCCTCTAGATAAAATGGCACTTGAAAAACATCATCAAAATGTAAATCTTCAAGTCTAGGTAAGTGGTCTGGCTCAGCTCACAATGTCACTCAGACAACTGTAACATTAGAATACACTTTGTGTATCTCTCAAATTAAAAAAAAAAAAAATCCAATTAGGCAAACTACTCTTTGGCTCAGGTGATGGTTTTATTTCTCTGGGCAGATTAGAAACCCAAGAAGCATATGCAGTCTGAGTTCCCAGACAGCTGGGAGTTAGGCATGTATTGCTGTTTTTGAATTTTAGGCACAAAGGCTTCCAAACCAGAGTGAAACCTGAATGTCAAATTAACAGATGCTGTGGTTATAACCCCCAAACCCTCACTTAGCCAGCAAACACATGTACTGCATTTCCACAGGCAAAGAAAGTTAAACAATGATCTCACAAACCTGCCAGTGAGGCAAAGGAAGTTGTTTCTATTTGAATTATCCAGATTGGCTGTCAGCATGGATCATATCCACTGGATAATTGCTCATCTTTCGTCTTTGCTCTGCCTGCATAGCCACAGTCTAGAAGTCATTGTTCAGTGGAAATCACCCATTGCTGACATGTTCCTGTCATGGCAATGATCCTCCACTAAGCCGAGAACATTAACCAGAGCTGATAGTCGTGTGTGACTGTGTCCACCATCATCAAAGGTGGGGCTACTCCACGGTGCAGGACAAGCTGGACACAGAACAAGCTGGACACAGAACAAGTTCCTTATCTGAAGGCTTCTATCTGGAAAATATAAATAATTTTTTTTTTTTTTTAAGTTGGGGAGCCCAAGTGCCGGATGCAACATAGTATGTAAGTCAGAAAAAGAAGAAAATAGAGTAACACTTTCAGCCTTTGGGTAGAGAGGTTTGGGAGAAGTTTGGGTTGAATGCTTCAGATCGCCTAGATGTCCTGATCAGATTCTTTGGATGGTTGTGCAGATCTGGTTCCTCTGAGTGTTGGGTTGCCTGTCTTAGCCTATTGGATGGAGGTGTCCTTAGGGACAGTAAATTGCACAATGCAAACATTGTGTCATGGGAAAGAGTTGACTCTCTTACATCCTAAACCAAACTCCATGGAAAAGAAGATTCTTGGTCTCCTGACCCAAAGAGGCCCCAAGTCCCTAAGGATGGCTGCAAGTCTTGTTTGGTAAAGCAGATGAGATCCAAGAGAAGGGCAAGCAAGCTGCTGTTGGGGAGACTTTGGGACATTGTTCTACCAGCTCTGACCTCTCATTGCTTCGAGGAACCGGGGGCCGTCACTTTTCTTCCTGACACACTCCTTCTTAAGGTCCCCCCAGGGAATCAGGCTTTGATATTAGTCATATTTCCTAATTCTGTGTGAAACTGGTCAGAGGCCGAAAATGACTTTTAGTGAAGCGGGTGTTAAAATTTGCTTTATGGCTTTCACTTTGCACCTCTCGAGCCACAGTAGGCCTTAGAGATTACTGGACATTTTAGTTGAGTTTCATCATTCCCATATATTGCCGTTCCAGGGAATATTGCTTTCTTAAGCCTACAAACTTTTATTACTCTACCAAAGATGAGGATAAAGTTTCAAAATTTATTGCCCATCTTGCTTCTGTGAAATACACCCACTTCCGCCAGCGCGCGGCTCAACACACCAAATCGCACAGACATTCACGAGTCAGTCTCTCACCACCTGTGACTACGTTAGTAAGTGATGTGTCTGAAGATGCAGACGGTTATGCGTGGATGCATATTACAACTTCTTTAAACGGGGAAACCGCCTTCAAGACAACAAGCACTGTGTTACAGACAAAACATTTGGACTAGCGTCTCTATTCACAAAGGATTTCTCTCCCATTCCCCTTAATGGGTAGAAATGTTTTAAATCGCTTTTAGGCCACTTTTAAGATATTGAAAGCACTGGTGAGACAGAACCGAATAACATGTTACATTACAAAACTTAGAGCAATTTCTTCTATTTTCAAGTCATATGGAACAGTATAGAAAAGAAATGTTATTCACTAAAATGTTTTGTTTGGAAAACACCTGCATTGGATCTAGATAGCCATCTCCCTGTCGACAAACGGAGCTTCCAGTGACTCACTTTGGGGTTGCAAACACAATCCTCAAAAGTAGAAAACTTTCAAAGAAATATGTGAATTCCTTTCTGAATATTAAATAGAGGGCTTAGTGCATGAAAAGCTCTGTTAAATGCCAGCTAAAACAAATCTACTGTGCCAGAACACATCCGATATGGAACCTCATAAGGATTTTAATATTGTCTTAAATACACATTGAGTAAAAACAACAGTTCTGTATCAATACTCTACTTAGAATAAATTTGACCCTTTAAAGAGTATAAGGAGTGGGCTAAGGGGCCAGGAGTTACTCAATAGGCAATAGGCAACTGGTCATGGACGTGTCTCCTGTGGCCTTTCCACTGTATCTTAGCTCTGGTACAGTGAAGAACTTGGTCATACACAAAACAAACATCTAGCCTTTGTCCTTGGCTCCTCACAAGAACATTTGATATTCATGGTACACCCCACCCAGGACCACACCTGCTTGTTTATGCACATACCATGACTCCGTGTGGGGATGACCACACTTGGTCATCTTACAGTAGACTCTGCCAATGCCAGAGAGGCCAACAGTATCCTTAGAAGGTGGAACGCTTTCGGTCTTAAGGTATCAGTTGACCTATAGCCCGAGTTCAACCACAGGCAATCAAGCCATCATGACTGGGTGATGAAGCCTCAGTACAAACTCTGCCTATCCAACATGACCGGGCTTCACAGGTAATGCATCCTAGGATGATGGGAGGTTTGCATTTCGAACCCTCCTTGTCTCCATCCTATGAGTCTCGTCCTTTGACTGGTCCTAATTTGCGTCCTTTCCCTGTAATAAACATGACTCTGAGTACATTAGTTTCTAGTGAGCTCTGTGGAGACGTTCTCATAAAAGTATGAGAAATAAGAAAAAATATATATATTTATATATTGTCTCTCTCTCTCTCCATTTTATATATATATATATATATATACACACACACACACACACACACACAATGCGTCTGTCCCTAGTTCCTGCCGATATTTGGTCTTTGATCCCAGTTCCTGACACAGAGTTCCTAAATCCCTTGGAATTTCTGGGTGATAGGAGCATCTTTTGTTCTAATGAGGTGACTCTCCATGTGTTTCCAGAGGAGGACCGGTCACTAGAAAGGACAAGCCACAAATAGAAGCTTGGAATTTTCAGCCCTACCTTTCTATTCTCCAGAGAGGGAAGAGAGGTTAGAAAATGAGGTAATTATCAATCAGAGTTCTGTGATGAAGCCTCCACAAAAATCCATGAGTTGAGAGAGTTCCTGGTTGAAGAACACATTGACATGCCAGGAAGACGATGTATCCATCTACGCAAGGACAGATGTCCTGTGCTCAGAACTCTTCCACACCTCATACTACCTGAGGGCTCATTTGTATCCTTTAAAATATGCCTTGTAACACACTGGAAATAATAAGCAAACTGTTTTCCTGGGTTCTGAGAGCTGCTCTGGCAAATTTTCCAATCTGAGCAGGGGGCCATGGGAACTTCTGATTTGTCACCAAGTTCCATGGAAGTTGGGGACCTTTGAGCTATGATTAGTATCTAAAAGGGGAGCAGTCTGCCTTCAGCTCAGGTCATGGTCTCAGGGTCCTGGGATCGAGCCCCGCATCAGGCTCTCTCCTCAGCAGGGAGCCTGCTTCCCCCTCTCTCTCTGCCTGCCTCTCTTCCTATTTGTGATCTCTGTCTGTCAAATAGATAAATAAAATCTTAAAAGGGGAGCGGTCTTGTGGGACAGAGCCCTTAACCTGTGGGGTCTGTCCTACTGTGGGTAGTGTCAGAATTGAACTGAATGGCAGGACACCCAGTTTATGTCAGAGAATTGGTCCAAGTGGGAGAAACCCCACCTCTGGTGTCAGAAGTGTTGGGAGCATAAGAGCAGGAGAGAACAGTGAGAGTTCTGCCCAGGCAGGGTGATTCTGGAAAACTCCCAAGCTTGCAGCTGGTGCCAGAAATTCGGGGCAGACTTGGCAGTCCTCAGGACCAGGTCCTTCACCTCAGAATTTGGTTGATACCTGGGTACCCTGCCTATCTGGATGTCCAGATCTCAGCCAGGCTCACAAGACCTATTCAAGAGCTGTGATTTTGATGACGGAGAGGAGGGTCATGCCTCAGACTCACCGTGGAGGAGCCCCTGTGCATGAGGGTCACATGTGAAGCTGGTGGGATGAAGATCAGGAGATAAAGGGCCTTTGTCTCTTTCCTGTTTTGTTGTGGTCGTTGGGAGCTAGACCCAGATTCTGCTCCTGGGTCTGGCTTGTTCTTGTGGAAGGATGGGGAAGGAGACTGATGTGGGAAGGATGGCGTGGATGACAGAAGGAGGAAGGACAGGGGAAGGAGGAGAAAGGCACACGGCCACCTCCACCACTCGCCGGAGACACAGGCAGCTTCTCGAAACCTCACAGAGCCCTCCTCTGCCGTGTTGTAGGACATCCGCTAATTACACTGCGGAAGTTTTATTTTTAATAGTATTTTTACTACATTATTTCCGAGGGCCATCTCGATGGAGGAGGCCATGTGCTTCTAAGTGCTGGAGGTAGGGAAAGAAATTACAGATTGCTTTTCAGGGCAGGTATGGAAATGAAGTCTCGTGTAATTAAATTGCTTATGGTCATATTCTGCTCTTCAGACCAAAGTTTTAGAGAATAAAATAACAGACGAAGTTCCTCAGCCCTGGCAACACAGAACTCCAAGGAGAAGCTAGCAGATAGGAAATGAAATGACGCGAGGAAGCCAATGAGAAGCAACCGTGTTTTTTTAAATTAAAAACTGAAATATATACCTGCTGAAAAGGGGAAATTAAACAAACACTGTATGATGGAGGGCAATAAAAGAAAATATTTCACCAGGAAAAATTTTGGGGGGGTTATATCAAAGTGTTCCTCTGAAATTGATAAAAACCCTTCTTTTCATTTCTTCTCTCTCCCTGAGAAACTTTATCCTTTCATTAGAAGTCAGTCACGTGCGGGAATTATTGAGAGCTGCAATATTTCATCTTGTAGTTTTTAATCAGTCACTGCGATGCACACGCAGCCCATGAACTGCTCCGTGGTTTCTAGGAAACCTTCTCAGTTGTGCGGCACAGCTGTTCGGTGCTGGGCCCCAGGGGCACCCGCCGCCCCCAACAGCAGCACAGATTGCTAGCGGAGAGCTTGGTGTGCTGCTCACCGAGGGTAAAGGGAAAGCTGAGGAGATTTTAGGAGCCACAATTTGAGCCCTTAACACTTTCCCGGGCAAAAAGCACGTGTACTTCCTGATTTGTTTGCACGACATCCCATGAGTAAGACCGGATTCTTGGGCCTATCGGACAGGTGATCAGAGGACGGTTTGCGAGATGTACTCCAAGTCGGACTTGCGGCGCGTGGCAGCGCTGATACTCAAACACGCTGCCTCTGCCCAGCGTTTTCTGGAAATCTTAGGTCCCTGGGTCTGCAGATGAGGAATGAATAGTGTTACTCGACCTCACGCCTCACGTTACAGGCTCTAAGCAGAGTGGGCATTGCTGCCTTTCCTTTTACTCTAAGGTAAATGTTCCTGGTCAGATGCCAAAGATCTTGGTGCACAAGCTAGAAACACAAGAGCAAAAGAATCTCTGCCCGTAAGGTGGAGCACATTAAGGTTGGCTGGCCCCCTCCTCTGCCTCGGAACCCACCCTGTCTGTTCCTCTCCTGATGTTCAACTGACCAAGCCACCCAGGTGCCCCTGAATAAATGATTTCTAAGCTCCTTCAATCTGTGGCATTTTATTATGATTTCACTCTAAGTCGACAATGGTGACCTTTCTATCACTGGATAAATTAATTTTAACCTCATGCCAACCTTTGCTATCACCCCAGTAAAAAACGTAGAAAACAAAGTGCAAAAAATATTTACATAGCTATGTACATATGGGTGTATACATAATATATGTACATATATGTTGTATATATATATATTTATAATGGAAAGAAATATAAAATGTAAACAGTGGCTATATCTCAGGGGTGGGATTATTTTGTGGCATCAGTCCCTTTCTTTATAATTTTCTCTAACTTTCAGATTTTCTAAAATGTGAATGTGTTTTCAGACAAACTGGAATTTGAACCGTGTAAAAGACTACAGGCACGTGAAGCCTGGGTTGAGTTTTAATACCCCCCATATGGCTCCTTGCTGGTTTGGCTCCTTGAAAGCCATTTCCAATTTTTTCTTTTAAGATTTTATTTATTTATTTGAGAGAGCGTGCACGAGCATCATCTGGGGGGACAGGCAGAGGGAGAAGCAGGCTCCATGCTGAGCAGGGGGCCCAATGCAGGGCTGGATCCCAGGACTCCAGGATCATGACCTGAGCTGAAGTCAAATGGTTAACTGACTTAGCCACTGAGGCACCCCTTGAAAGCCATTTCCAGCTCCTCCTTGAATTGAATGCACTCGGCAAAGTAAGATATCTTGCAGGCTAAATACCGTCTCCCTTCCCTAATGATTGAAGTTGCGTGGGGTTTGGGGAGAGACCCGTGGTTTCCAGAAGTTTGAAGAAGCTGAGAACACAAGAAGGGCAGTAGCCTGGTGGTGAGTGAAATTAGACAGGTGTTTTAAGATACAAAACATGACACATCTCTCACCCAAGAGTTTCCCCTCTCTGTGACAGTTTTGCATAAAAAAAATTTGAGAATTTTTAGGAGGAAAAACTATTGACATATGAAGCCCAATTAGCCACCTGAATCTCCTTCCCTGAGCTGTACAACATGAAGGTCCTTTCACTCAGTAATGTCTTCTCCCTTAAAAGAGAAAACTTAGAATCACAGCCTGAATTCAGGGTCCCCCTCTCAGCAAAGATAGCCTTTGCTAATAAGCCTAACTCTGAAACTGCACCTCTCCAGTTAATAACGGCTACATAAAAATGTCTGATTTGTTAAGGCCAACACAACTGGCACAGCCATTCTTTAAAATAAATACACTCTCTCTACCCAATTTATTCAAGGTTGTGATTACAGGATAGACCAGCAGATCTGGTCTATTCCTTCCTCCCTTCCTTTCTCTATTCAACAGGCATGTATGGATTGCCTACAGTGTGTCTCATCCTGAGCAAGGCAGTGGACACACCAAGGAAAACAACACATCCCTCCCATTTCAGGGAGCCGAGAGTCTAATGAGGTTCTACCGTTAAGTATGGAGGCAACTGTAGAGGTACAATCAATTACAGTGTTAGATTTGTGACCCCATTTCTCAGAGAGATACCCAAATATGGCAAGATGTACAGGACTTGGCACAAAAAGCACTTGCGCCGAAGTACAAATGAGGGCTGACGATTGTTGAGAGCAATTTATTTATCTTCCAAAATGAAGTGCTATTTTGTTTAAAAGGGGTCAGACGGGCCACCTCTCTGAACTCCGCGAACTCAAGCAGCAGATACACGTTCTAAATAATAACAACTTTTCTTGCAAAACATCTTTTATCTTGTTAGTCCCTAACATGCTTTACAAACTCCATAAATGACTGTAATATATTTTTATAAACATTGGTTAAAACACTGACGTTTTAATATATTTCATGTCATAAAGTATATTAGTTTTCTAAAAAAGCCATCCCACAGTAATTTTGCGAGTACGTACATTAAAGGCTATCCCTTGCACTTCATAAAACACGTCAGTCTGCTGACAGACAGAGGGTGGAGAGATTTTTCTCTTGACAGGGACACAGTTTCCTGTGATGTTTTAGGCATGGGGTCCTCGTTAGGTCTCTGCCCTCATTTTCCCTGACCTAACTGTAGAGAAGTGAATGCCGAAGGAACAATGAGAGCAGAAGACACGCACACCATCACCTTTCTGGGTGATGATCCTGCTGTGATCTTCGTGTAACGTTAATGGGCCAAAAATGTATGTGATGTTAATTTAGTGACTTGTGAGAAAGCATCTGGAGTTTAATGTAGCAACATCGACTATGCAAAAAATGTAATCATAATGCTGGCAAGGCTCATGGGCCTCCACATGAGGCCCAAATTGTTAGTCAGTGCCATGAGGGCATTTAAAGCCAAGCTGGAGAGAGGGGAACTCACAGGAAATGCCATGACATGTTCGCTGATTCCCCCCCGATCAGCTACCGTTTGGTTCTAGGACAAAAACAATTTGAGGAAGAGTTTTGCAAAAACAGATAGAAAAGGAGCCCTGGAAAGAAACGAAGGGAATGTGGAAGTGCTTGGCTTTGGCTTTTCTTTATGTCATTGGACCTGTGCCTCATCTGCTAGGTTATGAAGATATATTAATAAGTACTTTTTCTTGGAATATAGATTCAGGTTGCATGGGGACATCACATTTAAAGATATCTCTGGGTGTTGGGCAAGGCAGAACACTATGGATAGGAAGGATAGTTGGAACTTGGCTTTTAAAATGGTGGAATGGGTCCTGTCAATCATGGTTCTAAAGTATTTTTGGAAATTGTTATCGAGGCACTAGGTCAGTGAAGCCACTATAAGCTCCTAAATAAATCTGAGTCAGGCTTACCTGGATCCTTATTTCCTGGAAAGGAAGCTGGAGGGGGAGAAGATAGATACATACAGGAGGATTGGGGGCTATATTTTTCTTTCTTCAAAATACAGAGAGGCTGGTAGGAAGTGCTTGATCATTTGCTTGCGGAAGCTTTGCCCTTCAGAAAGTGACCTTGTCACTTTCTTTGCAGATAAATAATTTGATGTCTAAAATGTGTCTGTATTATGTTAGAATTTCCTGGAGCTAGTGGCTGAACATATTGAGAATTTACAACATCAAAAGAATGTATGTGGCCTAAATATTATTATAAGTTACATAAAGAATGACTTCATAGATGTCACATGCCACTCTTAATTGGGCAGGCGATGGGAAGGAAGTGGAGAAAAGGGTCGCTAACATTAGGGGTAGGTGTTATACTCACATGGGACTGAGTATAGTACTCTATTAAGCATAGATGTCTCAATGCTAGACCTGGTTCCATCTCCAAGTTCATTCGGTGACGTTAGGCAAGTCACTCAACCCCTTTGCATATCGTTTTTCCCATTTGTAAATTGGGGGCATGAAGTACCCACCCCATATATTTTTTTATAAGACTCTAAATAAGGCTAAAGGAGAAAACACATGTGATGTTACTATTAGAAGTATAAGGAGATTTTATATATATACATACACACACACACACACACACACACACATATATATATATATTTGTTGTTACTCTGAAGGAATTTTAGAATACCAGCTTCCTGTCCTCAGGATCTCTTTGGGATATGAAAGAATTATAGAGGAGCTACTTCCAATGAGTTAGGCTTTCTGTATAGAAAAAACACACCCCTGGGGTGCCTGGGTGGCTCAGTCGGTGAAGCGTCTGTCTTCAGCTCAGGTCATGATTCCAGGGTCCTGGGATCGAGCCCCACATCAGGCTCCCTGCTTGGTGGAGAGCCTGCTTCTCTCTCTCCCTCTGCCTGCTGCTCTGCTTACTTGCACCCTCTCTCTCTCTCTGTGTCAAATAAATAAATAAATACATAAATAAAAACTTAAAAAAAAAGAAAAAGAAAAGAAAATAGACACCCCTGGAAGGAAAGAGGAGAAGTGTCTAAATAAGTACGTGGACAGAGTCGCCATCAGCCAGAATAGACTTCATAGCAATTCATTCTCTCCCTGTAAACTCCAGGAGGGTGGGAGAGAAACTGATTTCAGTGTGAGACACTTCTTCTTAACCTTACTCGACACACAATGACATTATTTCATCATATATAATGATATGCCTGCATGCAAGTAATGATTTCCAGGCTATTTAAGGATCTCTGCCTACATACAGAGTTATACATCATTCAGTTTGTCAGAAGCCTGATTGCAACAAAAATTGATGTCTGGTCAGATGTTCATTCTCATGTTCCCACACAGACCATATGCATTTGAAATACAGAAAGAGTCAGGTGGGTAGAAAGAAACATGGAAAGTTTTACTCTTTTCTTCCTTCCACTTCTTATCTGCCCCTGGTCTCCCCCCACTAACAAAACAGTATGAGAAGATGGGGCATCTAAAATAGAAGGGAGATAGACAAAATGCTTTTTCTTGTCTCAGAAACTCTTATAGAAGGGAATCACGGGTCTTTAAAGAAGAATCGGTATCTTCACCTACTGGTGGCATCCTTCCTCAAACTCCACTACACCCAGAGGGAAAACGTTCTCTCTAGGATGATGTGATGGGTTATATATCAAGCTGACAAATAACTAGGGAAGGAACGTAAGGCATAACCACCCGTGTTTGATACAGCTGTTGTAAGGTGGAAACTGAGACCATTGACTGATTTTACGTAATACAAAATGGAACACCCAGGTATTCTTGAGCAGTGTAGCAGACAGAGCTGTGAATTCACGGAAACACCCTTCTTTTTCCTCTGGGATACATTGCTGGACTACATTCTCCTCCATCCTTCCAGTGATAGGAGCCAATCCTGGGCCAAAATGGTTCAGAAGCAATGTATTTCCCCCTCCTCTCCTTCCCTACCCACTAACGGAAGGGAAGAGCCCTCAAGAAGCTAGAGAAGGATGAGGCAACACAAAATAGGACACCAAAAAAGAAATTTGTATTAGTAAGAATATAGCCCCCCCAGATTGATAATAAAAGGAGAGACAATCCTGTCTACACTGAATTTACAGGGTAGTTCAACAGAACAGTAAAGGCAGCAACTTGAAACTGTGACCCAATGAACAACTAACGTCTACACCGGTAAGTAAAAAAAAAGCAACAATAAATAAATAAATAAATAAATAAATATATAAAGTCTACACCAGTGGTCTGGAAAGCATGGTTTCCAGACAAGCAGCCTCACCATTACCAGGGAACATGCTGTAAATGTGAATTCTTGGGTCCCACACCGGATCTACAGAATCAGATGTTCTGTGGGTGGAGTCCATTAATTCTAAGAAGACCTCCTGTTGGTTCTGGTGGATGCTGGAGTTTGAGCACCACTGTTGTGAAGATTTCAGGAGCAGGATGGATTTTGAAACGTGTTCACAAAGGTAAATGGCTCAATGTTCCAAATCCTAAAATGCTGATATATTCTTCAGGCATATTTGCAAATATCAAAAGAACAAATTGGAACAAAGGCATTACTGACACTTTGCTTCAAGCCAGAACCTACTTAAAAGAAAAAAAAAAAAAAAAGACTTGCATCAGGTTAAAGTGCTTCAGATCTGTGTAGAAACGTGTGTGATCCCAAGCCTGTATATTTCCTGGTTAGGACAAGGTTCGGTAGAAGGTTTGTGTGGGATTGGAAGACATAGGATAGTCTCAGCATTTAGTAGAAAGTAGCTTTTTCTAGAGCATATTTAAAGGAGCTGAGCCTCCCCCAGAACCTCAAAGCTTCAAAAAGTTTTGCCTGATTTTTAAACTGTATCCTGAATACTCAAGGGAAGCAGGTTCAGTGCTGTTGTCGGTGGGTCCATGAGCAAGGAAGTTTAGAAGCTTGCCCAGTCCACCTCTCATGTGCCCGACAGCTGCCCTTTTATTCTTAAATCAAAGGAACTGTAAGGGATAAATTCTGTGCAGCTCCTACTTTATCATGGAGTACAGGAGCAGACCCCATAAAAATGCTTAATCCCAGGGGTCGATTCCTACTCTCTTGGATGGAAATGAGAAAGGGAACACTATGCATTTGGATTCTACTGTCTGACCCTCCAGCAGCCCCATCTTGCACTCAGAGTGTCAGGTTCATAAATAACCCCACCTCCAGTCTGGCCCCTATTCAGGTCCTATCAAGGGAGGCAAGACAAGATTTCATGGATCAGCTGGGGAGATTTGAAGGCCTAACCTCGAGGTCACCTAGATCTCAAATGCGTCTCTCTGCCTCCTTTTGTTTCATGTTGAGTCTGAAGAGATTTTTCCTTCTGGGGAAAAACGATTCTCCTTTCCCTTCCTCTGCAATGACCAGTCCTGGGTGGGTGGCCATTTGTAGAGAAGGTGTGTGCTGGTACGAGGGTCTACATGTAGCCTAAGAGAGAAGATGGCAGATAAATGACGATTGATTTCTGTGCAGCTGTAACACTGAGGCTAAGATAAGGCAAATGAAGCCCATGACCCTCTTACCTCAAGTGCAAATGAAAGTGTTGCCAAAAAGCTCAATAAACAAGATAAAAGATATTTTAGTGCATTGTTTTCAAAAATGAAAATTAAAGCAAAAAAAAAATCCAGGATATCAAAAATGCCAAAAATGTCAATAAAGGCAGGAACATATTTCTGGGTTTTCTTTTTGCTTTAGGATCCAATGGTTCTACCTAGCTCTGTCTGTGACTACCAGCCACAACAGTGGAACTATGTTCAGTTGTGTATACAACAGATGGGAGAGTGATGAGTAAAGCTAATTCTCTGAGGCCAGAATTACCAATGGTTAAAAAAAAGAAGAAGAAAGGAAGGAAGGAAGGGAGGGAGGGAAGGAAGGAGGAAGGAAGGAAGGAAGAAAAGCAAGAGGGTGATTAAAAACACAGGAAAAGGAAGAAAAAGATGGACTGAGTGCTTTTAAAGTGTGAGTAGGCATTGTACTAGGCACACTGCATGTATTAATTCACGCAGTCCTCAAAACAATATGAAGCAGATACTATTATTGTCACCTCTCCCTACGCAAGGACACACACACACACACACACACACGCAGAGGTTGGTTTTCCAAGATCACATTAGCAAATGGCAGAGCTGCTATGTCACAGAGGTTTGAGAGCCCTTGTTTTTAACCATCCTGACGACAAAGAGGAGAGAGGAAGCAGGGAGGAAGCAAAAGGGAGAGAAAGGGGCATCCGGGCTTCCAGTCCTTTTTAAGTCCCCAGTCGAGAAGCTGATCCGAAGAACTCATGGCTGTTGGAAGACCAGTTTAGCATTTCTGAACAGGAGACAAAAGCATATCTGAGACACTTACTGTTGTGCTGGCATAGAGTATCGACTTAATATTGGTGGTTTTCACATCCTGACGTCTCCCAATTGACAAGGAGATGCTTAGCGTGCCATGAAATGAACGGGAGCCAGAGCCGAGCAGACGGCGGTGGCCGCGGATGGCCGGGACGGTGGCTCCTCCGCTTTTCAGGCCCCCTCCTTCCCAAGCAGGTCTCGCTCCACCTCTCAGTCTCTAAATCTTTCTCTGCAGAACTCAAAACAACAACAACAACAACAAAAACCCAGCACACAGAGATGGGTATATATTATTTATTTATTCGCTTTATAGGTTGTATCTACGTGGATTGTGTAAGTATTTAAAACCTGACTCGACCCAGAGTCACAAGAATGATGTCTCCATTGCAGGGGCGGGGAGGGGGGACCCGGTGCGCAGGTTTAAGTGTGATCGATGGGGCCACCTCCCCGGCTTGAGTAAACTGCAGGGGGAGAAACGAGTAACCCTGAAATGAGCCTCGGGGTGGGAGGGGGAGGGTCCTGCTGGTGTCATATTACTGGAACAAGATGCAGGGAGAAGTAATTTACTCTGAAGTGACAGTCTGAAGGCGAAAAATAAACTAACAGGAGGGAGTTCAGGCTCATTAGCAGCCTGGTCGCAATATTTCATTATTAATGATAATAAAAAGAAGAAAGGAGGGAGAAAAGGCAGAGGAGCTTGTACGCCCCCCTTCCTCCAACTCCCTCCCCAACCTCCCCACCCCCCCCACCCCCACCTCCCGCCCCCAGCCACAAAAGCGAGGCTCTGGGACTCCGTTTCAGTTGGGGCACAACAAAGGCCCCTCCAAGAGAAAGAAACGCCAGGCAGGATGAAGAATGGGTTAGCTCTGGTTCTGGTCTGCTCTCGTCTAAATGCCTGACTCGGTGGGGCCCCTCTGCGGGATTCTGCCTGATTTATTAGAACCTCTGCAGCGGGCAGGGAAGCCTCCCCCTCCCACCGCTGCTCCGCAGCCTGGCCTGCATGAGCCACAGTGAAAGGGGAGACCTTGCCCAGCTGCCCCAGGGATTTCTTGGGCAACCCCTCTGGGTGGGAGGCAATCACTCCTTCCCGAGATTGTATACTGTCTGCACCCAGACAGGGAAGGAACAAAGATACCGGGAATCAATAGCCATGGTCTGAATATAAAAGGAAAGCAGATACATCCCAGAGATGGTAATGAAAGCCTAAAAATAAAATTCTACAGTAAGCAACCATGCTGGATGCAATTTAATTTAAAATGGCTATCAGGCTCTACTTGTTGCTCAAATAAAGAAAATGGTAATTGTCTTTTCTACGCCACCCACCTGCCCCTCCTGGCAAATATTTTGCTGTGAATAACTGACACATTTTCTTCTAGACAGTGACGTTCATAACCCAGCCGATCTGGCCTGGTCCATTTGTCTGTTTTCTTGGACACTTTCTGAAATTGTCAATATGGTTATATTAGTGTTAATCTTGTTGGGAAAAGCAGTAGCCGTCGCCCAATGGCCTTGGCCAATTAGAAACATATTCCAGATCATCTCTTCTCCTGTTAGTGTCCTTGTAACTTATTAACGTGACAGAAATATCCATCAAACCAACAGCTATGTAAGGGTTCGCCACTGTGCTGGGCACAGTACTAAGTTATACTGCATATAGAAATGAACCAAATACGAGGTCTCGTTCCTCTTGTTGTTTTATAGACTACTGGGGGAACCAATATGAAGCAGTAAATGCACAAATAACCATAGAATAGCAAAATAACAAATCGTGTTAAGTGGGTAAAGAAAATAATCCGGTACTATGGAGAAGCCTGGAGGCCAGGAAAGCTACTTTGCAGGGCGTGGTCCAAACAGCTTGTCAGGGGACATGCATTTAAGCTGAGACCTGAAGGAAGCAGTGGCCAGCTCAAAGAATCAGAGGAGGAAGAGAATTCCAAGCAGAGGGACTATCCAAGGGAAGACCCAGAGTCAAAAAAGAGCTTTTTTGTTCCTTGTTCAGGAAGGAGGGAGAGGCTGGCTGGAGCACATTGCTAAAGGGAAGTGGGGTCATTATGTGACTGCAGGAAGGGCAAAGAGAGCCAGGAAGAGCATCCGAGGTCTTTCTGGCTGCCCTGGGGAGAATACATTGGGGTCGGACAAGCCCAGAAGCAGGGAGACCTGCCAGGGGGCTTCTTAGCGGGAGAGGAGGGAGGTGGAATGGAGATTAGGACTGGCTCAGGGATGTCCGGCTACACCCTCTGAAGCTACTCTTTAGTATAACAATGAACACTGTAGTCAGTGGGTCTAGACGCAGACACGCATTCTTTGTACACGAAGTACCTATGGGGTCAAATCTGCATACCGACTTGCCTTAATATGGACAACTGATGTCCAGGCGAAAGACCATCCCATCCTATGTCATCTGCAGGTCAAGAAGTCTATGTTCTTTTTTCTGGTCTTGATTATTATTTTTTTTTTCTCCCACTTTCATGAGTCCACCTTAGTTTTCTCCCCTTAGTCTAGAACCTGTTGCTGTCTCAGGTGAGGCAGCAATTCTCATTGTGTGGTCCTGGGACCAACAGCATCCGCATGACCTGGGAATTTGTTAGAAATATAAACACACATTTATTGAATCAGCAACTTTGGAGGTGGGCGCTCCTCCGTGTTTTAAGACTCCTTCATGTGATTCTGATTCATGAGAAAGTTTGAGAACTATTATTGGACCACCGCTCTGAGTCTGCACCATCTAAGTGGCTCTCACCCACGACATGTGCCCGGTCTTAACAGAGATGTGGAGTGTAAAATACACACCAGATTTCAAAAACTTAGCGCCAAAAAATTGTAGAATTTCTCTTAATAATTTTTTATATTGACACTTGTTGAAATAATATGCTTGCTATCTGGGGGTGAAAATGTATTATGGGAACCAAAGTGAATTCATTATACTTGTTTCTTTTTACCTATTTAATGTCCATAAGAAAACCCAATAGTACATGTGTAATACATTCTATGTTTTCATTGGGCAACACTACTTCTCTTCATTCAATATGCACAGGAATTGCCTGAGGCGGTGGGGAGGTGGTCTTGTTAAAATGCAGATTCTGATTTAGTAGGTCTGGGATGAGGGCTGAAATTCTGCATTGGTAGCAAGCTCCCAGGAGATGTTCGTGCTGCTGGTCTGTGGACCACACTTTGAGTAGTAGGACACTGATACATGTTGAGAAAGTTTCTGAAAGCAAGTCTAGTATCACTGAACAACTACAAATGTGAAATCAATATGCCTGCCAGAGTCCCACCTCTGCCTTCATATTAGCTATATGACCTTGGATGAGTCATTTTTTTAAACTGACAAATGTAGATCGTAGAAATAACTAATAACACTTGATTATGGAATGGTCTAAATAAAATAATTATTAAGGCCAAATAGCACTAAATAATTATTCCACACCATTTGCATGCACGTAGACACACATATAGACCGGATTGAGCACTGAGCATGCTAGATGTATAGGCAATTTCCCAGTCTCCAAAATAATTCAAGGCTACAAAGAGTGATATTTGGATATTTGGATATTCCAAATTTCCTCCCAATTAATTCTGTCTGGATGGCATGAGTCACTGTGACCAAGGAGAAGCAGTTATCTGAGAAGGACAATAGTATTTCCCCGACATTTCTTTCAGAAGCATTTGGTAATTGATCGATTGCTTTCATACTTTCCCAAAGGGCAAGGGCTCTGGGGGACATTAATCTAAATACCCAGCTAAATACTCAGCCGCAGGTCTTGGGGAATCAGAACACCTGCAAAGCTAGGGGCTCTGGCAGATTAGACTTCATCAGCAATTAGCAAGCCACCAGGAAGATGGGGAAGGCAGAGAAAGATGCATAAAGCAACAGTCGCTTAAAGCATAATTGTCATGCTGTGGTGGCAATATCCATATGGTTGAGATTAGGTCAGCTCTCGCTCTAGGGCTGTAGTGCTGGGAATCCAAGATGGCAGGATAGGGCGGGAAGGCTCGGAAACTGAGTGTGTATGGTGCGAGATCACTGTGCTAGACCCTCAGATGGAAAATGTTGCAATTAGCTGTAACAGAAAGAGAAATTGTTTTTTACTTGCCAGCATCAAATCCTCCCTCATGGCCCATCTCCCTAGCAGAGTTCACGTCTTCCATCCCCTCTCCAGCAAAGAGGTATGGAATAGTGGAATAGCTATAACTCTCCTTTCAGGAAGGTTACTGACACGTTAATTTGGAATTTCTAGACGGGGATGGGGGAATCCTCCTCAATCTTTCTAAAAGTAGTTTTCTCTAGAAGGGAAAGACTAGGTTGTTTAGAGCAAAGCAAGATCCCGGCCCTGCTACGACCACTGCTGGACTTGTTGGTGACACATCTCATGCACAGTGCAGAAAGCTACATAAAACCATGACAGTATGGGGCGCCTGGGTGGTTCAGTGGGTTAAAGCCTCTGCCTTCGGCTCAGGTCATGATCCCAGGGTCCTGGGATCGAGCCCCGAGTTGAGCTCTCTGCTCAGCAGGGAGCCTGCTTCCTTCTCTCTCTCTGCCTGCCTCTCTGCCTACTTGTGATCTCTGTCAAACAAATAAATAAAACTTAAAAAAAAAAAAAAAAAATAGAACAGTAGCCCCGAGTAACAGTGGATTCAGAAGACCCAGCTCTATCTGCAAGTCATACTAACCCTTGGACCTAGGGTAAATCATTCTTCCTCCCTGGGCCATGGTGCAACATCTTTAAAATTAGATTAGAGGTCAAGGTTTAGAAAGTTCTCTTCAGCCACAATATCTTGCTTTTGCAAAGGGTAATTTGCTTATATAAAATGACCCCGTGGTAGGGACCTCCTTGCTGATGGGGGACACAGATGTGCCTGTGGAGAGCAGGCACTGTGGCAGACAGGCCGAGACAGCATGAACACCACACTCCCAACCCAAAGTCACAGTGTCTGGGAGGCTGGAACATACAGCATTTCAGCGACAGCAGATGTATTTGTTTTCTTCTCCTGTGAAGTGAGACCTTCACCACTGGAGAAGGGCCAGGCACCAGTGAGGCCCAGGGAAACCAAGCGGGATCAAAGCAGACATGAAATTTGCCACCAGGGCCTTCCCCATTTCCTTTCTTGCTGCTCATGCCCCAATCAAAGGCCCAGGTCTTTGGGATTGCCTCCCTCTCTTGAAATCGATTGTACTTTCCAGAAAAGATCTCATGATATAGTCTCAAGAAAAAGAAGGACATGTGTGATTAATAGCCTATTATATGCCAGTCACTTAAATAGAAGATCTCCTTTAGTTTCATCTTCACTCCTAAGGCCAAAACTAGGAGGAAGTTAATAAGGTGCCTACTTGCATGGGCACATAGTGTAGGGAGGCCCTCATTCCTGAGGGTCGTATGTGAAGGACTGACCCATGCACCACCCTGAGGGGGTGCACCTCCTTAAATTTTACACCTAGGCCCCCCCCCCCCTTGCCTCACCTAGTTCTGGTCCTCTTAACTCTGTTTGTACTTGTATTCCCATGTCATAGATACAGAATCAGCCATAGAGAGGCCCAAAGCTGCATAGCCCAAGCCTGAAATTAAGACCCATCTGTTTGCTCAGTCCCAGCAGAGCAATCGTTAGTGGCACAGAACCTAGACAGTTTAGAAGAGCCTGCTAGTTGGGCATTCTGTTGCCGGTATTTGCTAGCTGGTAGCTCCAGCCAACTTACTTAGATACTCCACTCTAGTTTCCTGGTCTACACAAAACAGGTGACAGTAGCACCTACCTCATAATGTTGGAATTAAGATTAAAGGAATATCACACAGAATGTGCTTAAAAGAGTGTTGGGAATGAGTTTGTCTCCATACCTGTGATCTACTTGGTAATGATGGTAGTGGTGGTGGAGATACTGATGGTGGTGGTGATGGTTTTGATCATGATGGTAGTGGTGGTGGTGATCATGGTGGTGATGCTGGTGATGGTTGTGATGATAGTGATGATGATGGTGATGATGATGGTGATGATGATGGTGGTGATGATGGTGATGATGGTGGTGATGATGATGATGATAGTGTCTTGATAAACATTGGTTGCTATTACTACCGTTCTGATCACGTTATTGACTTACAATGCTCAGTGAATTATCCTTCCTATGATTTTTTTGCATTTTAACACGAATTACTCTCCTAAATACTATACCTCTAATCCTAAGTTACTAGATATCATCACTGAATCCAGGAAAATTATCTTTTGGAAGAATTAGAGAGGTGGCTCCAAATCACACAATGAATGTCATCTCCAGCTCCAGCCTGCAAACCTATGGCTTTGCGCATTATGGAAATGACTTTCTCTGCAGAATCAGGAGCTTAATTCAACAGGGAGAATTTGTCAGGCATTGCAGTTGGGGCCCACATGCACTCCTCCACCTGGCTAGCATTTCCTAAACTTTTGCCCCATGGAACCCAAGATGTTCTTTGTCCTCAGTGCACAGACGACTCATCCAGGACACAGTCTGCACCCTTGGGAGGCCTAGGCCCCTACAATGAATGGTTGGATTGTCCCTGCCCCCCTGACTGGCCTCCTTTCACAGTCGATTACTCTCCCATTAATTGTTGTTGTTAATAATCTGCAAAACACCTTTTGCTGGCAGCACCGAGCGCCGTAAGGAAGAAAAGCAGTGGCTGGCATTATTTAATTGACTTCCCCATTAGCGGAGCTTGTGAGCGTGGCCATGGGACCAGGATTCCAAATGGGCTAATGGCTGGTCCGCGAGCCCAGCTCTCGTCAAGCCGAGTCAGCTTGTCACAAGGTGTTTTGGAGCTGCACGGGATGTGAAAAAGCTGACAAAACCAAACAGGGGTCCTGATGGTGACACATGAACTTGGCATCTAGTCCTCAAAGGAATGGCCGTGTGACTTGTTCCTCTGCACTAGGCCACCTTTAGGGATGACAGACATAAGGCAGGGGTGACAAATGAAAAGTGAAGGCTGAATCACTGCCCTTGGGGCACAGAGCCTGGCACCCAGCTAGACCGCCCTGAAGAGACCACGTGCTGTGTCTTTATTTCCGGGGGCTGGTGTCCCTGGTCAGTGTCACTGCGGAGCTGCTTGTCTCTATACTGACAATTCCAATTTCATCAGCCCAAAGAGGATCCCAAAGGGGCATTTGATGGGTGTCACTCTGGATGTCACAACGAACAATGCCCAAACACCCAGTGAACCCCTGAGCGGAAGGAAGCCTTAAAAAGATCTGACAATGAAAACGCTATCCTGGGGGTAGGATATTGAAGTCTTGGGGCCCCTGGCACCATTACCGAATGGGTCTTATGGCCCAAGTTCCTCCTCTCTTTTGCTTCTACTTTTTTCTTCCTTTGCTTCTGCCCCCTTTGTTGTTTTTGTGTGTCTCGTTTTTCTCCTGTGATGAACTGCACCATCCCCCTAACACACACATTCCCTCCATCCTAAGCCCATGAATATGTGATACCTCTTATGCAGCTATGTTTATGCTGCATGCCTGAAAGAGGATAGAAGCACTAATAATGCTTCTGATTGTGACTTAGAAAAACAAGAGCTCCTCCCTGCCTTCCTGAAAAGAGCCTTCACTACTGACAACTCCCTTTGTGAGAAGAACAAAGACAGCCCATGTGGTGGGCCTGTGGGAGCAAAGAGAACAGTTACAGAAAAGACTGGAGAGAGAGAGAGTGATGAAACCAGACTTCACTGCAACCAAAGGAAGGCAGGCTCAAAACGAAAAGAGAGAGAGGGGGAGATGCCGTGGAGGCCAGACAGGGGACAGGCTACAGGCTGAGCGGGGACCCGCAGAGAAGGCTTTGGGCTGAGGAAAAGCTATAGTAGGCATCAGCTCCAAGTTTGCCTGTGTCCCGTTGTGCTTCTTACAATGATAAGCACCTTCTTCCCTCACAAGAATCAGGAGTTGGGCTACAAGCCACATGATGGGATGAGAGTCTACGATAGACTGATGCCCTACAATAAAGAGGAGGGGAGCAGGATTCAAGGGGACGGGGGCTGGATTTTGAGTTTCAGGGAGCTGATACTACAGAGGAAGGTCCTTGGCCATATTTATAAATACAAGGAAGCAGTGGTCAGCCACAGTAGGCCACCTTATTGTGCTTGCACTTTGCGGATTATAATGATCTTTCCCCTGCTAGGAACTATGCCTTCCGCCACTACACCCATACACACACACACACACACACACACACACACACACTTGTGTCCCCCAGGTACCTTTTTGCCCGGGGATAACTATCATCTGTGTACCTGCTCTTGAATATGCTGAATGACCAAGTCTTCAGATGAGCAAGAGGAGGGGATATTGCCCAGGAAGCTTAAGCACCAGGGGCCGGCCATGCCCACACCCCTCCTCAGGGAAATGGACCCTATGAATGACCAACTAGTCTCTCATCTGGCCTGGCCCAAGTGCTCCACACACCAAGAATGAGAAGGACCAACTGAGCAATGAGACCTTCTCCAGGAGTTTATATGTGAGCCTTATAGAGACAAAGGAGAAGGGAAAGAGAAAGAGAAAAAAATAGGAGAAGGGTCTCTGATTAACCAACAGGGATCATTTTGTGTAGGATTACAATTCCTTCCTCAAATCACCAGGCTTCCACTGGACTCCTAGAGCTAGAGCCTTTGCCTGTGCTGACTCCTCTGCCTGGAGTACGTTTCTCTCATTTGGCTGGCAATGTCCCCTCGTTTCCAAAGCATATTTAACCTGAAAAGTCAGGAGGAGTGCAGGGAGAAACACCTTGAGGACACTCCCTGAATAACTGGTGCCTGGAAAAGTCTAGAAGGATAAAGAGAAGGCAATGCTTAACCTGGAGACAAGAGCACCTAAAAAATCCTTCCCAGTTCCTGCACAGGGGTAGTGGATGGGTCTCCGAGCTTGGCACTTTATCCCAACTATGCCAGAGGAGGCTCTGTGTTGACCTACCCTCTCCCAAGGTCAAGGTGCAGTCACTGATTGGCGTCTTAGTTGTGGAAACAGCTGAACCCTGATCTAAATTAGCACTGATCTTCTTCTCATTTTTTTAAACCATGCAGACAAACCAGTTTCACGTAAGGAAGAAGTAACAATAAAGGAGGGGGAAAGTAACCTAGATGAAACACTTGGTTAACAATTTTTGCTGGATTTACTCTTGGGAGACAGAGTGCTGAGAAGGAAATACTTGGGTTTTATTGTTAGACAAACCCAGCCCTGAATTCATCCTCAGCAAGCTCTATGAAGTCTTGGGTAAACACTGTAACCTATCTGAGCCCGGTTTCCTCAAGTGAAATGCATATATGAATAATTGCCTCGTAGATGTATGAGGAATAAATGTGATAATATGTGTAGAAAACCTTGAGCATATTTGGTTGTAAATAAATGTTAGCTTTATGTGCTAATATATTGAGCTATTAAAATATATCTCTGCCACCCTCTGTTTCCCCCTTTCCTGTTCCCTTTTCTAGCAGGTAATTGTCCTTGAATTCCTTCATTCAAAGGAGATTTATCGAAAGCCTACTACATGACAGATGCCATTCTAGGTGCTGGGAATATTGTAGTTTATAAAATATACAAAACATTATTTCCTTGGAGGACAGACACTGAAAAGCAAAACGTAACCACCCTTCAAAAGAAAACAAAAACAAAAAACCCAAAAAGTATAATGGATTTGCTTTCAAAAGCCGAAGTCCCCAGTAAGAGAAAGGATTTGAGACTGTGTGGGCGAGAAAATGGGGAGACAAAGACAGATGGGGGGGCGGCTTAGTGCAGTCTTCTTTGTTCCTGGGACTGCAGAACTCCAGAGACACATGGCTACACGGTCCACAGGGGACATTTTGCCAACTGGCCACCTGCATGGACATTTTGTTTGGGCCCCAGTATTGTCCTACGCTTCATTTGAAAAAAGAATTAGGGTCTGGAACACTTAAGAGGTAATTGGATCCACTTCTTTTACAGATGAGGGATGTGAGGCCGAGAACAGTGCAGTAACTTGGCCAATTCGCCCAGTAAGAGAGTGGGTCATGGTGCGTATAACCTAAATGTAGCTGGTACTGACCATAGGAGGCCAGGCCCAGAAAGATGGTCTTATTCGGTGTGCATAAAAACCACCTGGGGGCGGGACGAGGCGGGGGGCGCAAGTGGTGTGTGTGTGTATATAAAAAAAGTTCCTAAAATGCAGATTCCCAGGCCCCACTCTAAGAGCTTTTGATTCAATTGGTCTGTAATAGAGCCAGGGGAAACTGCATTTACTAGGCACCCCAAAGCGGTTCTGATGCAGATGGTCTGAGGACTAATTGCCACCCTAAGCCTCTCCGGTGCTAATCTGTATGGAAACCCACAACCTCTGGGATGTAATAAGGTGCCATCAGTTCCATAAAATCCCTGGCTAGCGCAGCACCCTTCTGTAGGTGAGAGCCAAAGCTCTTCAGCTGAGTTATGGCGTGTATTTGCATAAATTACCATGAAAAACTTGTTAATATTTCCTAGATCTCTTTTCTCATTGCTCCATTAGACAAGGCTTTGTGCTTTTGTTTGGGGCTGAATGTCAGCCAATTGGAATCCACAACTGCGATGGCATGGAACTTGAGGTGGTAATTTATTCCCCTCATGGAACCCTGGTGTCACCTATCTGTTCTAAGAAATGCTATCTGAAATCAGTTGAATTTTAGCATGCAAATTATAGGAAGTGTTATCATTATAAGCAGCGGGAGGTTCCTGATTTGCTATCATTTACACGGTAAATGAGTTCGACCCGTTAGGGATAGGGGACGAGTTTGGGAGGTAGATGGGAAGGGGCAATGAGGGAAGGGATTCTACCAGGGGTTTGAGGTCCCCAGGGGTTTTGTGCTTTCGGTAAAATGAGGCTTCCAAAAGATGCTTGGATTTGCTTCATAGAAAAGGCCCCAAAAGTTTGCTTTTTGGAGAGGAGGCACGCAAGGGGAGGGAAAGGGCGTGAGGCAGTTACACCTGGCGCTTTCGGCGAAGTGGAATTGCACCGTTAGAGAAGGCTGGCTTCGGGAGAGTCAGGAGAAGTCAGGACCTTGAGATAATCGAGTCCAACTGCTTCATTTTGGCGTGAAGGAGACTAAAGCCTGGAGTGGCGAAATCACACGTTCAAAGTCAAGTAAGTAATTTGAGCATAAACACCACACCTCCAGATGCCCTAGCCTGGGGTGTTCCATGCCCTCTGGCTTTCAGTCTCTCTTGGACTCTCCACACCAGCACCATAGGCAGTATTATATCTGTTGTGTTCACCCTGCTTCCTAGGTGCCTGATCATAGCCACATTCCTCTAATCCATTTCTATTTCTTTTCTTGAATCAAAACTTACCCGCTTTCTCTTCCATCTCTACTAAAATAAGGACCCAAAGCTGGAAAATCCTTCCCTCCAAAGGTGTGTGGTCAACCTCAACCTCAACCTCAGTTTGGTTCTCCTCTGGGATCGTCCACCCTTTTCCATCTGTCCACCCTTTTCCATCTGTCTCTCCCCATCTTTTCTGTATTCCTGGAGTCCAAGATAGCACATGTAAATAGCTCACCACCCTCTCGTGTAATCTGGGATGGGAAGAATTGAATTGAGTATTCCTGCATGGCTGTGTTCTCTTCCCAGGGTAATTGCAAGTAAAAGGAAGTGTAAAGGAAAGCAGGATTCTTTAACCTTTGATATTGAAATTTCAGCCACAATTACAGCAAGCACATTAGAAACATCTCTAGGAAGAGCTGCTTCTTAATGACTTCCCTCAGGCTGCATTGGCAAGGAATACAGAATGTACTTTCTATTCAGCCAATTCTGTGTGTCTTCCTAAAGGAGAGTGAACAACAGCAAGCAACAGTGGGGGGTGGGGTAGGAGGAAACATGGGGAGAGGAGACACAGAGACTGCAAAGAACAAGATGGATAAAAAATGAATTGTAAGATCTTCAAGCCAGTGCAGAGAGGAAAGCAGAAATTATCCATGGAGTTTGAAGTAGAAGCTTTGGAAGCAGCTGGTAGGGAACTAACTGACCAGAATGATCAGTGATCTGGGAGTTAGAACACCTAGCTTCTCATCCCTGTTCGGCCACAATTATCCATTTAAACTTCGATAATCCATTACAGCTCTCTGGCTTCTGTGACCCATTCTATAAACTGAAATGTAGAAGTGAATGGTCTCTATCATTGTGTAATTCTAAATGACCTTATGTCTATGGGAGTCATTGGCAACAGGCCTGTACTAACACTAGGATTTCTGGAAGAGACACAGCCCCTGTGGGGCCTAAAGATTTCAGGAAACTGGCCAAAAGAAAGGGAGGATCATGAATAACGAAGAGCTAGCAGGGCAATCCCAGGTAATCAGATGACAGGGACGAGAAGAGAACAGGGGATGGAAGGGTATGCTGGTTTCATATCCCAGCGTCTCTCTGAATCAATCCATATCCTTGCTCAGGAAAAGTGAGGAGGTCACCTTCTGCCTGACTAGCAAGAGGATGGAGCACACGGGGCCAGGCTTCACCAAAGACCTGAATTACAGTCATCAGGGTCCATCTGAACTGGAACCAATTACTTCAGTCCCCCATGTCTGTCATTCCCTATTATTAGGTTTGATAACAGTGATCAGAATTTTCCTTTAGATGGCACCACATCTTTCATCCCTGAAGAATTTTGAGCCCAGTTGGGAAAAGAATACTTATTACGGGAGAGCCACAGGATGGCAAGGCCACGGGGTGGGGGTGGGGGGTGGGGATGTGGCAGGATTTTCAGAAAAGGGGGGGATGCTAATAATCGGATTAAGATCTTCTCTCAACCCAAACCTGGAAGCCACTTTTAATTCTAGCTTCCTGGGTCAATTAAAAAATATATATATTAATGGGATCCACAAAGGATCTGGGGGATCTTTCCTCCCAGTTTAGCCCCATTTGTGACTGTATCGTAACAGAAGAATGGAAGAATCTCCTTTTTTAATTATGAGCAGAGACAATCAAGTCAAGACTTGTATTTTTCCTTGAAGCCTTAATATTCATTATGCAGTAAGCCTGAGGACTGAAAGTCAAGAGTTCCTGAAAATAACTTGTTGAGTGGTACAAAACTATGTACTAATCCCACTGATTAATTCCGTGGGCTGACTCTTCTCTCTCAGTGACCAAACCCTAGTGTGTTTTGACAGTTCCAAAGCTGCAATCATTTGGTTACCTCCCTACTTCCTTCTTGCTCATATATTCTGTCAAACATTTGGTTCAGGAAGTTTAAACCCTGGACTAAGATGAGAATGTGTTGTACGTCTACAAGGATCCAGCTGGGTTTTGAGGTTGTAACACATTTAATTACTGGGAAAACACCACTCAAAATAAAGGAGGTGGTATCAACGAGGTCCTTTGCCTCCCACCAACATCTTCTTGACCAGACAGACAAAAGTAAGGAGCCCAGGGAAGCTAGACTGCAAGTGAACCTTGGTGCTTTGTTTCTGCGACGCTCTTCATACACAGGAGGCATCAGTGCCTAGTAGCCATCCCCTGGCTGCCATGTTTGACAGTATCTCAGACACACATCCTGAACATGGGCTGTCCCTGGAGAAGCTTTGGCACTTAATCCTGTCACTGTAAAGCATCCATGCACAGCCAGGCTACAGGCAGACCCGATGTTCTCAGGGAATGGCTGTCAGTCATCAGTAATCCTACAGCCAGCAAGATTACACACTGAACCGGTGTGCGGATGAGCTTGAGAGGAAGTGGGAGATGACTCAGACTATAATGCGTACAACCAGCACAACCAGCACGAGATTCTCTCCTGCTTTGAGGAGTTTCAGGTGGAAATTATTTCCAGGATGGTGTCCTTCCAGGCAGTCCACTACTGTCACGCTTGGAAGGGGTCACCTCCGTGGTGTCTGAGATATAAGCTGCTATGGTTGATCAGGTCATCCTTTTGAGGAAAATATCTAGAGGCTCCTTAAAAGTCAGTCACTCATCCATGCATTTATTTCCTATGGAACCTTCAGTGAGCAACTGTTATAGGTGTAGCATGGACAATATAAAGTTGAGTTTGGGATAATGTGTCTCATGAAAGATCAAACTTAATATCTTTGACCATCAAAATAAACATAGTATTATTGTTCAGGGTCTGGGTAACCATCCTGAAGCCATCACTTGGTATTCTCTGGCCCAGCCCTCTCTACAAACTCTTTTGCTTTGAATAATGGGAGGCCTTTATTAAACGATTTCATGTAATATGCTATTTTCCTACTACAATGGCAGACAAAATATCTTAACCCAAGACACCCGTGGGGATATGTCATAAAGTTATTAGCACCATTCATAGATAATGTATCAGAAAGTAAATAAGCTTAAGTGACAAGAGCAAATCCCCAGCTAAAACTCTGGGTCTTCTGCCTCCAAGTCCAGCACTGGAGTTCTCTTCCCATACCTCCATGTGACCGTAGGTCCCACCGGTTGTGGTTTGCCTCCAGCAGGATCAGTGAGTCATGCACTTAGCTGGCTGAGGGCCCCTAAGGAGCAGACTTGGCTCGTGGCTGTGTCCTCTATCCCAGGACTAAATACACCCTAAGAAAGGAATTCATGGCTCTTGAGAAAGTTTCTAACATCCTCTCACAAAAAATGTGAACCAAAGATTGTTGGCACAGTTTCTTCACAGAGAATTGTTTTCAGCAAACTAGGTGTCTTGAACTTATCAGATGACAACAGGAAGGGATACAGAAGTGACTCTGAACAACCCCTTGTGAAACATGTATCCTGAAAGCTGTCCAGGGGCTAAAACCTCTGAAGATTATCATGTCTGTTTGTCTTGTCTCTGTCACCTTCGACTTGAGATAGAGGGCATTTATGACAGCCTAACCTTTTGGTCTTCTAGGATTTGTGTTTAACATTTGATGGAAGGGTGATTTTAAAACAAGAGGAAGAAGAAGAAAGAAAGAAAAGGAAATGGGTGCATATATTTCCAGAGCTGTGAACTTTTTCAGCAAGATTTAGTCCCTGGGATGGTGATGCTGTAGGTGGAGGTTTACGTTCTACCTGCATTTTGCTTCTTCCACCCTTGGAGTCTTTTGCATTTCTTTCCTTACTTCTTCTCTCATCCAGGAGCAGTTATCTCTTATCCCACTACCCACAATGTCTTGTCACATCCCACTACCCTCCCCTCCATCACCCCCCCCCACACACACACACACTCCTAGCCCTTTATAAGGAGGAGACTGTGTAATATAGGAATCAAGAGTATTTCTATTTTAAAGAGGCTACCCAAGAATGTATCTCCAAGGCTGAGCACCACCCGGATGTGCAGGATAAATCTTGGTGCTAAGGGAATGCTGGGGTGTTCTTCCATGCCTCCTCCTCCCCACTCATGCCCTATCCTTGTCTACTGTAGGCGTTGGGGTATGGCTAGTCATGCCCTTCAATTTCAAGATTAATGTGACAATACCTACAGATACATACATTTTCACTTACATAGGGATAACAGAACCAAGAGTATGTTGGGACCACTGTGGTTTTTCATGATTGCCTGTGAGTTGTCCCATGGTCTGAGGCCAAGGCTCAGCTCACACAGGACCTCAAAAGAAAGACTCTTCCCTTATATTGTTGAGTTGTGTTTTAGATGCCAACATAGCTAAGAAACCTGGGATGGCTGGAGGAGAAGCAAGGAAAGGTTGAAAGGAGTGGGGAATAATATTCCCAAGGAAAGATGAAAAGATTTATCCTGACCAAGGGATTTCTAAAGGGCCTAATGATGGGCTTTAAGTGTATGAGGGTGTATTTTGCACAGAACAGTGACCATCTGCTCCCCACTCCTCCCTTGTCTGCAATTCTACAGCACAGATTGTCTGTAACATTGTTTCAGCCATTCATCATCTCCTGCTGCATGACTTGCCTTCCGTGGTTGTCTGGAAAAGCCATTTAACTTTATCATGAGCTTCTCTTTCTTCTTTCCAATTAAGACCCTCCTTCCTTGAGAGTAGGAACCATTTGCTACTTACCTTTCTACCTCTTTCAGTTCTGAGCACCAGACTTCACACATACTAGATACTCAAAAATCACAATAAATACGATTTTCAGTTTGGCGATTGATACTGAAAGGAAGAAAGATAAATTACTATCAGAGATCTAGGTTAGAGATATGAACATAAGATCTTGACCAGAAGGAGTTCGGCAGGCAGTATGATGAGAAAGAAAGAAGGACAGGAGTCGTCTAAGGAATGGAGTACTTTGGGACTCTACAACCTTGAGTACCACTTCCCGCCTGTATCATCTTAGTCAAATACTTAATTTCTAGGCCTCAGTTTTCCTACACATAAAATGGAGACCTACTCAGCAATTATGTGAGGTTAATGTGTGGTCCACAGGAGCCACATAATCACACGGACTTTTGAGTCAAAAATTGAATTTGAACCATGGTACTGTTCCTGACGAATGGTAGGACCTCCAACATGTTACTCTCCCAACTTAGGTTCAGTTTCTTGGTAACAAACCTCCTCCACAGGATTGTGGTACATGTTAAGTGAGCGGACATCTGTAAAATGATTATCACAATCCAGCACACAGTAGGATTTAATATATATGAAATATTATTAGGTTCTTTTCATAGGAATTCCTCGTTCTCTCTGAGACAAAGTCTTAAAAGGAAGAAGATAATCTCATCCTTTTTCTTCATCTCTCTGCATATTTCTCTTACTAAGAGCCAAGAGGGTGGATGAAACTGCCTTTTCAGACTGAGGTAAAATAAACTCAAAGTGCCTTGAAGTGGGTCACCAAAAAGACATTGGAGAATTCTGTTGCCCAGCCGGAAGTAACTAAGAGTAAAATCTAGGTCCAGCTAATCTGGTATAGACTGTTACAGAAATTCCAAACTGATGAGAGAGCATCTGTTACAGCCACTGGAATAGTCCCCATTCTGGATGGCTGTCCCTTTTATGTAAAACATCCTGCTTGCATCTGAGACTATGGAATTAATAGCTTTAGCTTGGGTTTCTTTTTCTTTGGCCTGGCATAGTATCTTCAGAAAAAATAGGTACTTGATTATTATTTCATAAAAATGTGAAGGATTTTATGGGCCGTGGGACAGAGTTGATCCTCCCTTAGAAACAGAGAACATGTTCTCTATTCTGAGAGATATCTCTGTTATGAGATATCTCTGTAATGAGAGATAAGGCAGGTCCACAGACATAGAGATAGAAAAAACAAAACTAATACAGAGAAAAAGAAATGGCATCAAAGGAAAAGCTAAATGTAGGAATAGAGAGACAGAAAGAGAAACACACAGAGGGAAAATAGTAACTGTTTATCTTGGAAGGTATAGAATCCCCTTCTAAATGGAAGGGCCAGGACACCTGGCTAGTTTCATTGGAAGGGGTGAGCCCACAACTCTTCATCTTGGGGTGGTACCTTCCAGCCCCACGTTGGCTGTAGAGATTAGAAAAAATAAACAAATAACTTTCAGTGGAAGGACCCTCTCCCTGGAAATTTCATTTGTCTTCTCCTTTCATTGCTGAAATGTTTTTAAGCAATACCTTCCCTTTGAGCTAGTCCCAATATCTCCCCTGCACATAACCTTCTGAGACAGGAAATAGGAACTTTGTGGTTACTTTAGAGTCTTTGCTTGAAGCCCATTAGAGTAATAATTACACTGTAATCTTCTCAAGAGATGCAGTGTGGTGCTGCCTCCAAGGTCACAGTCCTCATCATAAACAAACCTCTTTATGACAATTGCTGAAATGCAATCTCTCTCTTTCAAAGGTCCATCGCTTCATTAATGAACCTGTAATCCCAAGCACACCTGTTTGCCTGATTTATAGTTGTTTCTGTCTCTTCAACAGACCCATACATTTTCATGCCAGCCTCAGGAACTTTCTCGCTTGTCTTAAAGTATAAAGTTTGAAAATGGGCCACCACGGTTCTCTGATCCCACACCCTGAGACCCACACACCATCCCTGGGGCACTAGTTATAATGCTCTGTTTCGTTCAAACATGTCTGAAACATCAAACCTTTCATGGCAGCCCCCAAGCTTCTCCAAAGCAGAGTAGTACTCTCAATCAGGTCATACTGAATCAAGACTGGATTAGCTCCATGAACTGCTTTATTCAGGGCCCAGAAGAGAGAAGGTCAGCTTGATGATCTTAGAAGCCAAATATTGCAGCTGGCATATCTATAAGGTCATGTGCATTGCCGTTTGGGAGAGGACTGACCAGGAAGAGCCCCTCAGTTCACATCAAACTGTGACATAAGCAATAACTAAACACTTATTGTGCTTTCTTCTTTTTGGGTTTGTTGCTGCAGTTAATATTAATAACTGTGAAAGATATACCTATCCATCCTTCAGGGTTAAGATTAAGTATTACTTCTCTTAAGAGAGCTGTCTCTAGGGATGCCTGGGTGGCTCAGTGGGTTAAGCCTCTGCCGTCGGCTCAGGTCATGATCTCAGAATCCTGGGATCGAGTCCCGCATCGGGCTCTCTGCTTGGCGGCAGCCTGCTTCTTCCTCTCTCTCTGCTTGCCTCTCTGCCTACTTGTAATCTCTCTCTGTCAAATAAATAAATAAAATCTTTAAAAAAAAAAAAAAAAGAGAACTGTCTCTAAATCTGTACCCATCTAGACATTCATTTCTGCATACATCTAATACTAGATCTGAGTCATTTTGCTTCATATCTGACTGTTTGAAGGGTGACATTTTCCTTTCATAATTAATTTTGAAGCTCATGGGAGAGTTTCCTTGAAGTCTATTACACCTTTTACATTACCTACACATGATCTTTTAGGTCGACAACAAAGACAAGGAAGGAAGGAAGAAAGGAAGGTAGAAAGGAAGGAAGGAAAGAAGGATAATTTGTCACTAGGCACTAATACACTCAATGCTGTCCACTGAACAGGCCAAGGTAAACAATTGCTACTGGTTTAGCAAAATGCATGGAAAATAGAAAGCAGAGGTGAAAATGCCTGAGGGCAGGCAGTAGAGTGGGAAATATGGGAGAAACAAATTTTGTAATTTGTAGGAAATTTTGGTAATCTTTGTTTAGGGGCAATAAATTCAGTGAGTATTTATTGAATGAAAAGTTCATGCCAGGTACTGCAAAGGGGTATTTTGCTTACATGACTCCTTAACAACAGTATCATAAATTAGGTATTGCTATATGATTGTATAGGTGAGGAAATGAAGTTGGAATGAATTGTCCCAGGGACTTGCTTAAGGTCACACAGCTAATAAACAGAGACACCTGTTTGGGAGATCAAACCAGGTCTCATTTAATCATTTATTCAACAAATATCAGTTGAATACCTCCTATATGCCAGGTACTTTTCTAGGCACAGAGAACCAAAGAGATAAAATCCTTGCTCTTATGAAGCTTGAATATATATATAAAAGCTTGAATATATATAAAAATAAATGACTGTGTTTTAAAAAAACATCATGCCATGATTTGTAAAGTGCTATGATAGAAACACAGTTTGGAAAGGCACAGGAGTGGGGGGCAGTGGGGTAGTAGTGGCTACAATTTTAAATAAGGTGGTCAGTGAAGACCTGAGGAATGAAATTTGTGTAACTTCAGTAGAAGAGGGAGTGTACTCTGTAGATGTCAGCAAAGACAAAAATACTGGGATGGGAGTGTGTCTGGCCCAACTGAAGAAGAAAGAGAAGGTCACTGGGATTGGAGTAAAGTGGGAGAGGGGGAGGAAAGGAGGAGATGATGAAGTCGTGAAGGTACTATGGGGTCTGACCAGGCCAGGCCCAATAGGCCTTTACTGAGTGGGTCTTAAACAAAGAATAGCCAATCTGATTCAATTCTTGGAAGAATCACTTTGGCTCTGGAGTTGAGATTAAACTTCACAGAGGATGGTCAGGGACAAAAGACCAGTTAGGAGCCTAGCACAGTAATCCAGGCAAGAAATAACAGCAGCTTGGACCAGCCTGGTTGTTGACTTCTGTGTGTAGTTTGAGTGTGGGAGCTTATAAGATTTGCTGATGGATTTGCGATAATATGTGAGAAAAGCATAGGCATACAGATAGCTCCAAGGTTTTTTGATAAACAATTGGAAGGATGGAGTTTCTATTTACTGAAGTGGAAAGACTGAGATGAAGTAGCAGATTTGGATGAGAAGATCAAGTGTTGGAGTTTAGGCATCAGAGATTTGATTTGCCTTTTGGATTTTTGCATGGAGCCGTTGAGCAGAAGTTGGGTTTATTATTACAGAGGTCAGGGAGAGGTATAGACGACAGATAAATTTGGGCTTTCCAGCAAACATATGGTACTTAAAGCCAGGAGTTTGATTAAAGACATGAGAATAGATACATAGTAGATGTTGGAATGGGATACAAACAGAATAGTGGCAGTAACCAATTCAGCCCAGGCATTTCTAACCACAGAGCTTGCAGAGATGAGGAGGGAGATTGAGAAGAAGACACCAGTGAGGTAAAATGATAACCAAAAAGTAGTATTGTCGCATGAGGAACATATATCAAGGGAGAGAAAGTGATCAGCTTGACTCAAACGCAGCTAAGAGTCCAATAAGGTGAGGGGTGAGAATCAGCCATTGGATTTAGTAACATGGATGCCATCGTTGGCATTTACAAGAGGAGCATTGATGCAGTGGTGGTGATGGGTCATTGATTGACATTGATTTAAGAGGTAAGGAGAAAAATTGCCGACAGTAAGTATAACTGACGATTTTGAGGTGTCTTACTGAAAGGGAAGCAAAAAAAAAAAAAAAAGAGGCAGAAGTGAATAGGCATGTGGTCTCAAGAAGGTATTTTCAGGACAGGAGATATACTTACCAAGTTTGTGCCTTGATGAAAATACGAGGCGAAAATGGATGATATAGCGGAAAGAGCAAAGGATTATGTCCTCAAGTAAGCAAAAAGAGCTAGGATCCAATGCAAAATACAGCCCTCGAGATAGGACCCTGAGCTGCTTATCCAAACAACAAGTAACAGGAGGGCACAGATGCCCAAGGGAGATGGCTGCATTATGGAAGCTTGGAAAATTCTCCTCTGAGTAGTTCACTTTCTCAAAGTAGAAAGCAATATTACTGGTTGAGTGTGAGGATGGGTTGAATTTTGGAGGTTTAAGGAGAGAGCAAGTGATATGCCTAGAATACACTGAGGCTACGTGCACAGATTAGATGGAGATTTGGACTTCGCTAAGGAATGGGATTTTTCCAGATGAGTGCAATTTGTAGAGAGAGAGAGAGAGAGACAGAAGAGTTGAAGAAATATACAAGAGCGTGATTATGATGATGGCTAAGGATGGAAACGATGACTTGAAGGGAATGCGTGACAGAGAAAAAGTAGATGTATTATGACTTCTGGTGTGTTAAAATAATTGCTGTGTTGGGGTACCAGAGGGAGTGAGAAAGCCAGGAGGGAGCTAGACATTGGGATATTTTGAGGATATTTTGCTGGCAACAGATGCTGTGGTAGGGGGAACACAACATCATCAATGCAGAGAAAGCCAGGGACTGAGAGGTAGTAGGGTAGATGCTGTGGGTGTCCTCCTGTACCTCCTTGGTCCCCCCTGGCTTTCACCCTAGCCAGTTCTCAGAAATGCCGGTAGCTTTCTGTCTCTCTGCCTGGGGATGTTCTGTAACCACAGGCATTTCCATGGCCTACATAGCTGGGGAGCTAATGTCCCCAGAGTGACTTCCAATCAACGAGGGAAGGGAATTAGCGGGGAAAATTCCCCAACCTCACTACCCCTTTGACATACAGTTCTAAATATGTGCTATAGTCTCTCAGAAGGTCTCTAGTTGTACTGAGCTTCCGTTCCCGCATGAGAAACCCATTCAGTAATTCACCTGTGATTGGCATTTTTTTATTTGTCTCACTTGCTTACTGGGCTTCCTAGAATCACATCCTAAATAAATCACCTATCCCCAAATCCTTGTCTCAGGAGTTGTTTTGGGGAAACCCATTTTAAGATAGTTGGGATTATGGAAGGATAAGCAGACACTGACATCACCAAAGTGTAATCAGAAAATCTTCAATTATATATGATAATGGTGTTATTCACAGCTCTATTTTTAAAAGCAGAAATGTGGTTTGTGTGTGTATATATATATGGAGACAAACAGAGACCGACTCAATACAGCATAGAATGGTTTTACAGTGAAACACCACGCAGCTTAAAAATATAATTATAGCTATAAATACAGCATAGTCTTGAAAAGATATTCATGCGGAGTTACATGAAGAATTAGAAAAGATAACAAAGCAGTGTGTGTGGGTGTGTGTGTATGTATGCATGTGTGTATATACACACACACACACACACATACACTTTCTCTACACACACACACATACACGCTTCCTAATTTTTCTCTAACAAATATATCTTATTTATGTCCTATAAGTTTAAAAAACAGTAACAGGTCCTCTTACCCCTGATCCAGGGAAACGTGTCATGGTAACACTGAGAAACCTCATGTAAAACACTGGGAGACATTCTATTGACCAGCTGTCCCAGTTTGCCCTTGACTGAGGGCTTCCTTGGGGTGCCATGAGACTGAATCTCAGTACTGAAACCAGTCGAACTGAGATGGCTAGTCACTCTAGGAAATGTTTATACTCTTTCTTCCCTTCCTCCCCAACAGTCGACAAATGACAAAACAGAATCTCTTGGAGTCCTGGAAGGAAAGGCATGATGGGAGTGGAAGACATCATTATTATTCAGGAAACATACATTTTTTGCAGCAAAGACCCAGGGATAAAATCAACACATTTGGTTGATAATCCCCTTCACATGTGCGTGCTAGTTTGGCTTTCATTTTCATCTGCAGGGAGTCTTCAACAGATGTTACTGTCAGGCCTTTGCACTCTGTTTCCAAACCTAGAAGAACCACACAAGGGCAGGAATATTCAGAGATTGGAGTCGGAGGGGCTTAAGGAAAACTAGCTCACTCGCATTGTCATCTGGAAATTCACAACCCCCTTTTCCCTCTGTCTCAGTTCCTTGCTCTCCTGCTTTCTCTCCCTGTGTACCAGGCAGAGATCCTGGGATGAACACCAATGTGCCTGTTTGGTATGCATACCGTGTGGACAGTCCAGATAGGAGGCTCTCACTTCATTGTTCATTAGGGCTTTCTGTTAAACAGTGTTTAATATTATCTAAGGAGTTCAATGACTCAGTTATTGGAAATATCACAAAGACAAGAGGAAAAAGAAGTCATCCCTCTTACATTTTCCAGACCTGTCATGAACGCACTCATCCCAAAACCTGACACCTTTAGCTACAGAAGCTTTGTTCATTTTTGTTTAATTTATTGAAATTATATACGATCTATTTCTGTCCTAAAAGAATTGAGTTGCCCATATCTCCATTTAAAGAAAGCGTTCAGCCCACATTTCAAATGCACTTATATGGTGATATAACGTTGGCTGGGGAAGGTCTAAGGGAAGCCTAGATGGCAACCTTTGCCATGTGTGGAAGAATCCATCACAAACAAGAAATCTCTGGTGTGGACCCTTGGCATTCGTTATTTAGATACTCAACTAGGTGACTCTAATGTGCAGTTTGTTCCAGTCTCTTCTTGAATGTCAACTCATCACCGGATGCCTTCATTCATCATTCATTCATCCATTCATTCCTAATTAATTTATTGAATATCCCCTATGAGCCCAGCACTATGCTTTACCCTGCGGAAGATAGAAAACAAGTTGAAGATACACTTCGGACCCCTAGGACAGTTATAACCCAGTGGAAGAAACAGGACAAACACACAGGTGGAGTGCCCTATAAAAGATGAAATTGTCATTAGTGAGAGTAACTAGAACATACTTTATATAGGAGGTCATATTTAACAAGGTAAGAGGGTTTTTTGTTTTTTTTTAAGATTTTATTTATTCATTTGTCAGAGAGAGAGAGAGAGCACAAGCAGGGTGAGCATTAAGCAAATGCTGAGCAGGGAGCTGTATATGGGACTCAATTCCAGGATCATAGGATCATGACCTGAGCTGAAGGCAGACATTTAATCGACTGAGCCACCCAGGCATCCCAACAAGGTAAGAGTTTAAATATTAAAGCCCAGAAGCCCAGGTTTGAGTCCTGACTCACCATGGCTTGCACTATATACATATGCAAGTCACTTTCTCCTTTGAGACATTTTTTTTTTCCCATTTGCAAAATATCCTCCAAAGTTCATAAAGATCAGCTTAGATAATGTATGGGGACAAGTTTGTAAGCTTTCAGGTATACCAGATGTTCTCATTGTTGGTGACTGCATATTTACTATAGGACTCTATTTCCTATAATCTGTCCCCAACCTAGCTTTCCAAATTTATGTTCAATTTCTAGCATCAAAACCTAGGTCTTTGATTTTATTTGCATATTCATCTATAGCTGAACTGATCTATTGCACTTTCCTAAAGCATGCCATGTTTATTCCCATAATTGAGTCTTTGCTGATGCTGTTTCCTCCTGAGAGTATCTCTTGTCCCCAGCTTTCCCAGCTCAGTTTACTTATCAGCTTGAGTATCAGGTACTTTCTAACTATGCTAATTTACACTGATCCCCCATCCTAGGATCTTACAGCAAATAATACATTGCATCATAATATGGCTTGGTTGACCTATTTTTCACATGTTTATACCTTATTTCACCAACTGGTTTGTCAATTCCTTCAAGAATAGGTACCATGGGTTATGTTGCTTTGTTCAACTACAGAGACTTGTGCCAAGTTGATACATATCAGTACATGGTTGGAAGAAAAAATGGAGGGAGGGGGGAGGGAGGGAGGGAGAAAAAGAAGAAAGAAGATAAAAGGAGGATTGGAAGGAAGAATGATTCTTCTCTATGTACTGAGACTTCTAAATTTTTAACACTTGTTATAGTTGCTGTGTCATCCACACAGTTTTAGGTGTTGAACTCCAAAACACCAATGCCTGCATTCTCCCCTACACCTATAACCTGCATAGCCTCTTGCCCTAAACATATTTACCTATTCTTTCCACATCTGAACCTTACATTATCTTCCAGTTTGATATTTTAAGCTTCAATTATACAGTGGCTAAGTGAGATTTATTTCTTTTACTTTACTTCTTCTCTCCTTTGTTTTAAAAATGAGGAAGGAGAAGTCTGATGATAGTTTCCTGGCAAGAATATTTAATATTCCATGTTGTCCTTTGATCAATGCTGCTCCCAAACCAGGGAGGGATGGGGTCTAGGCCCTGGCTGGAACCCTGCATTAGAGGCCCTCTTCTGCTTGTCATCCAACCACAATCCCCCTTCAGAGAAGTAGTCCTTGGGACTAGGACTAGTGATCAACTGCATCCCATATCCCTCTCAGATCACTTTGTGAGAGTGTAATTTCCCATCCAAATGACCCAAGCCACTATTCAGGGCCTGTGTGTGCCTCTTCCTGGGTCTATGTTTCCAAGGGCGAACTACACTCTCAGTGTGCAATCCCATAGGAATGACCAATAGGCAGTGGTTTGTGGGCCGTGTGGACAGAATTTGGACATGAAAGTTGAGATGTCCACGTAGATGATGTGGAGCATAGGTAAATGGAGAATTGAGGTGGACTAAAAGCTAAAGTCTCTATGACAGTCTCCAGGTTATGGGGTCCCAAAATACTCAGCTCAAATCCGGCTTCTAGGTCATAAGTCAGGCATTTGAGTGAGGGTACGAGGTTAAAAACGTATTTTATGTAAGTTTTTTTTTTTAATCTCAATATGATACTTCTTAAAACTTTAGACATACAGGATTCTCTGTTTCTACTCTTGCCACAGGACCACCAAATTAAGAACATGCCTAAACTGGAGAATAAAAAGTCCTTTTAAAGCCTTTTCCATCCCTCATGTGTTCTTGTTAATTTTGAAATAAATCTCAGTGAGATACCATTTACCAATAACAAAATGCATCAGGTTAAAGTGTACAATTTGGTGAGTTTTGACAAATGTACAGACTTGTGTAATCACCCTGCCAATGCAGGTAGATCCTATTTCCATAACCGCTCAAAATTTCCCTTGTGCCCCTTTGTTATCTAAACTGAATCATATGGTTTTTATTCTTTTGTATGTACCTTCTCTTGTTCAGCATAATGTTTTAGCTTTATCTTTTTAACTGTAGTTTTTAACTTTCCTGGGGCACATCAGGGACACAGTTGGTTAAGCCCCCGACTCTTGATTTTACCTCAGATCATGATTTCAGAGTCCTGAGATGGAGCCCACATCGGGCTCCATGCTCAACATGGAGTCTGCTTGTCCTTCTCCCTCTGCTTCTACCCCTGCTCGCTCTCTTTCTCTCATAAATAAAAATAAAATCTTTAAATAAATTTGTGTTTTCCTGATATCAAATGGTGTCAAGCATCTCTTAATGTGCCTATTGGCCATTATTATATATTCCTTCGTGAAGTGTTTGGTCAAACATTTCGCTTTTTTTAAATTGTGGCATTTTATTCTTACTAAGTGGTAAGACTTCTTTATGTATTCTGGATACAAGTTCTTTGTCCAATGTATGCACTATAAATATATTTTCCCCTTGCAAGGTTTGCCTTTTATTTTTTTTATATAATTTTCTCAATGGCATCTTTTAAAGAGCAGAAATTTAAAATTCTGATGAAGTACAAACCATTATTATTTTTTTCTTTTATGTTTAAAAATTTCTGTGCCTTGTCTAAAAAATATTTGCCTATCCCAAATTATAGATATTTTTCCTATGCATTTTTCCTAGAAGTTTTATAGTTGTAGTATTTATGTTTAAGTCTATAATCCATTTTGAATTGTTTTCGTGTATGGTGCAGGGTAAGGGCTGGGGTTCATTGCTATTTTTGTTTTTCTTTGGAGATAGCTCATTGTTCCAGCACGATTCGCTGGAAGCATCACTCTTTTCCTATTGCTATGCCTTGGAAACTTGGTCAAAACCAAATCGATCCTTTATTTTTAAATCTATTTCTAAATTCTCTATTCTATGTTACAGGTCCATGTGTCTATACTTACATCAGTATGACTCTGTCTCAATTCCTACAGCTTTACAATGAGTCTTAAAATCATATACTCTGAGTCCTAAAACTTTATTCCTTTAAAAAAATGGTTTGAACCCCCTAGAATTTTTACATCCATATAAATATTAGAATCAGCTCATAAACTGCTATTTAAAAAGCCTGGTGGGAATGTTGAATAAAATTTATATGAATTTATACTTCAACTTGGGGAGATTGACATCTGAACAATAGTGAGTCTTCTAATCCATAAATATAGTATGTCTCTTCATCTATGAGGTTCTTTTAAAGTTTTCTCAGCTAAACCAACCTTGTGTTCCTGGCATAAATTACATTTCTTACTTTTTGATCCTTTTTATATATTGTGGACTCAGTTTGCTACTATTTTGTTAAGAATATTTAAATCCATGTTTAGAAGGGATATGGGTCTTAGTTTTTTCTTGTGATGTCTTTGTCTGGCTTTGAAATAGGAATAATATTGGCCTCATATTTCAGTTTGAAAGTCTTTTCTGAATTAATTTGTGTTGGATTGGTATTATTTCTACCTCAGATATTTGATATAATTCAATAATTTGGACCTGGAGTGTCCCCTGTAGAAAAGTTTTAAATTATGAGTTCAATATATTTGATAGATGAGGGGCTTTTCAGGTACTCTGTTTCTTCTTGTATCATTTTTGGTAATATAATCCTTTAAAGCAATTTTTCCATTTCATCTAACTTGTTTAATTTATCGACATAAAGTTGCTCTAATATTTTTTTATTTTTTTTTCCTCACGAGGAAATGCTCAAAAATTTATTAAGTGAAGAAAGTTACACCTGATTATCTTTTTAATGTTTGGAGAATCTGTAGTGATATATCCTCATACATTTCTGGTATTGGTAATTATCCATTTCCTAGTCATTCTTGCAAAATATTTAATAATTTCAACTTTTCAAAGAATCAACTTTTGGTGTTACTGATTGTTTTCTATTTTTTGCTCTCTACTTCATTTATTTTAAATATTATTTCTATTTTCTTTCTACTGACTTTGAGATAATTTGTTCTTTTTTTAAGCTTTTACAGGACATCATTGATTTTAGAGACTCCTTTCCTAAAGCAAACATTTTACATTTTGCCTCTAACCACTGTTCTAGGTGTTCCCACAAATTGTAACATATTGTGACTTTATTAAGTTCAAAATATTTCCTAATTGCCTCTGTGATTTCTTCCTTGACACCTAAGGTATTTAGAGGTCAATTGTTAATTTCCCAAATTTTAAGAGATTTCCTAGAATATATTTTAAAATTTATTTCCAATTTAATTATATTATAGTCAGAGAATATACCCTAAGTGACTCCAAGCAATTTAAATATATATAATATACTTAATATATTGTATATATAATAATATATTATATGTTAAATATATTATGACTTTTTTTGTCCTGAGTATGGTCTATTTTGGTGACTGTTTATGTCTCCTTTAAAGATAGATATGCTTTCATTTTGTATATATGTGTCAATTAAATTAAAGTAGTAGATAATGATGTTCAAATTTTCTCTACTCTTCTTATCCCGATTTTCTTTTGACTTGGGTTATCAATTTGCAGGTGGGGTATATAGAAACCTCCAGTTATAGTTGGGTAAGTGTCAAGTCAAGTTTCCCAGTCACGTTTAGGATTAGTATACTTTCCTCTTTGATCAACTGACCCTTTTATCATTGCAAAATATATTATTTTGTCTACAAAAATATTTCTTGTCCTCAAATCTACTTTGTCTTTTATTCATACAGCCACTGCAATATCCTATGATTCTAGTTTGCTTTTATATTTTTTCCATCCTTCTCCTTTTACCCTGGGTATATTCATTGATTTTAGATTTCTAGGTTGAAAGGTTGACTTTTTTAAAAATACTTTTTGTGATTTTTTTTAAAGTAAGCCATACATCCAACATGGGGCTTGAACTCATGACCCCAAGATTAAGAGTCACATACTCCACCAACTGAGCCAGCTAGGCACCCCTGAGAACTTGACTTTTTGTCTTTGTTTTTGTTTTTGTTCTTTCAGAACTGTAAAGTTATTTTTTTACTGAAATTATTTTTGTTGGGGAGTCTGTAGGTTTTGTTTTTTTTATTGTCCTGTATATAATGTATCTTTTTTTCCTCTTAGATGCTTTTAGATTTTTCTTTATCATCGGTTTCCAGTAATTTCATTATGATGTCCTGTGATATGGTTTCTTTGTTCATCCTGCTTGAGTTTTGTTAGACTTTTTATATCTAGAATTATATAGCTTTCGTCAAACTTGGGGGAAAATTTAACTTATTCAAATACATTTATTTTCTCTACTCTCTTCTCCTTCTAAGATTCCAACTACTTACATTATACCATTTGATATTTTCTCACAACATCTCTTTGGGTATCTTCTATTGTTGTATTTCCAAGTTCACTGATATTTTCTCCTGCAATGTATAATCTGCTATCCATCCAGTTAGTTTTTAATTCTAGATACTGTATTAGTGAACTGTAGAAATTCCATTTGATTATTCTTATGTCTTTCATTTCTCTCCTTACTACGTTCTTATTATTCTTTAAATCCTTGAATATATGTTTGGAATAGCTGTTATCTGTTCTTTCTATCATTTCTGCATCTGTTTCTATTGATTGGTTTTTCTCTTAATTATGGGTCATTTTTCTGCCTTTATTTTTTCTATATCTGATTATTTTTTGTCAGATGCTTGGCATTGTAAAGGTTGTATTTTTGAATACTGATTTTGTTGCCTTCGTTTAAAGAGTATTGAGTTTTGTTTGTGCAGGCAGTTAAATTACATGAGGTCCTCTTAATCCTTTCAAAGTAAGAATTTTAAATTTTGTTGTGTGTAGAGTAGCTTTCACTTTAGTTTATATTTCTACTATTAAAGTATGATCCTCTGGGTTCTTTCTAATCTGATAGATTGGAACTTGAACATACCCTAGTATCCTCGTTTTCTTTTTAAGAATATTCATCTTGTAGCTACCCATTAGTTGTTGTTGTTGTTGTTGTTTCATGATATTTGTTCTTTGCTCAGGCTTACAGTCTTACCCAACAAGTGCATAACGTAGAATTCAGCAACCAGCTCAAAGGAACTACCATGTTGGTTTCTAGGATTCTTTCTCTGTGTTGTTGCCTCCAATCTGGCCCTCTGTTCAACAAATTTAATCCTCCTCATCCTCATCAATTCTGATTACTGTATCTTCATCTTAGCCATATGGTTGTTCTCTGCTTGTATGCCCATCTCTACACTGTGGTCCAAAAAATGCCTGCAAGCAGAAAGCCCAGACAATTGTAGGATTTACCTGGGTTGTTTACCACCACTCTCCCCACCCCCCTAGGGGATCATAGTCTTGTGCTGCTTTTTATCTAATGTCTGAAAACAATTGTTCCCTCTTTTTAAAAAAAAATTAGTTTTTTTTATGTCAAGAGGGCAAGCCCAGGACTGGGGATTAAAACATAGCTGAAAACATAACTCACTTCACTTCGTTTTTAATTCCTTCAGACTTCTGATGTTATCTGTGGTCTGGTAGTGTCTATCACTTCTCCTTTAGAAATATTCCTCATAATTTCCTCCCCAGTTGGGCCAGGGAAAAAGATTAGAAAGGGTGTACAGATATATATATATATATTATATACACACACATATATATATATTTTTAAAGACTTCATTTATTTATTTGACAGAGAGAGATCACAAGTAGGCAGAGAGGTAGGCAGAGAGAGAGTGGAAAGTAGGCTCCCTGCTGAGCAGGGAGCCCAACATGGGGCTCAATCCCAGGACCCTGAGATCATGACCAGAGCCGAAGGCAGAGGCTTTAACCCACTGAGCCACCCAGGCACCCCCAGATATATATATTTTGAAAGGAATAAGACACGCTTTCCTGGGAGTGATTGGTAAATATTTAATTCTAAGAAATAGAAAATAGGTATCCATGTCTCTTGAGAATCCAGACAATATCTGAGTATGGGGGATAGACAGCAGCCAGCGGTGGGTTAAACATCCTAAAGTTGGGCAAAAGCTTTCTTAGTGATGCTGTCAACTTCTGGGCTTTCCTAACACATCTTTTCCCATGAATCCAGGTACCCGGTATACCCTGACTCTTTTCATCTTTCTGGCTCAAATTCTGTTATCTAGTAAGTGTGAAATAAATTTCGTATGAGATGCTAATGACTCATAAAACTCAATATACTATTCTACTAAAAATTTTTAGAAAATCTTAAACTGTAGATTGAAAGAATGAATCACTAATTGTGGGAGTTTAGGCCTCAGCCAGAAGTATGAGAAAGAAATATGAAAGGACTGGGTGTCTCCCAGCACACCCCTTATATAGACTGGAGTGAATGGTGGGACAAAATTAAGCATTCTAACAAAGACCTGAGAAGAAAAGAAGAACGCCCACTATTTCACCTCTTCAATAACCCCACAGTGACTGCAAAGTGTGGTCTAGTCTAGCAATAACCTCCCCCACCTCCCTCCCCTGCCCATTAGCTTGAGCCAGTGAATTATGGTGAAAGGCAGGAGCTCTCCTGCCTCTAGGGGGAAAATAACTTTAATCTCATCAGAGCCCTGGAGAAGGGACTATTAAAAGAGTTAATGAAAGAAACTTCTGAATAGATGGGTCAGGCTGTGACAAACCAAAGTCATTTTTTGACTTAAGAAGGAAAAAAGAAAAAGAAAGCTGGTGATACAGACCCTGTGGCGGTGATGGCCTCCAAGTCCCCTATCAAATCAGTCCTAAATGCAGTAGCATCCTGATAATTTAATGAAGGACTCCGGAGGTGATGCGGTGAATCTGGTCACAAAGGTGAAGTGGGGAAGAAGTATAGTCCAGTACACAAAGAATGTCCCCCTGCATCGTTACTGAATTATAACTGGGGGTGGAATGCCAGGTTATCTGTTTTACAACATTGACATCAGAGTGTGAGTTCTTGGAGTTTCAAAAGACCGAAGTTAGAAAGCTCTCCTTAAATTACAAACATACATAAGAATAAATGGACTGTGGCTTATCAAATAAAGTAACCAAGCTACACGAGAAATGAAAGAGGGATAAAAGGACGATTTTAGAGTCTAGCCAGCAATCATGTCCACAAAGTGAATTTTCCCAGTCACTCCAGGAGAAACAGTGGAATTATAATATTCTGATAGTTCAGATTTGCCAAACTCTCTGGGATATTTGTAGATTTAGTTTGTAGTCAACATGCAATAAGATCCACAAAAAGAGGTCTTTATGACCATGTTTATTCTGAAAAGATCTATCAAAGGATGAACAATTTAGAGGAACAGTGATCATAGAACTAATTTGAAGACCTACACTTGGAATCGTTACAAAAGAAAATTATGAAATTATTGCTATATTTTCGGTCTCTGAGTCTTTAGAGATGCTTTGGTTCAATCCCATTCCCATGCCTGATTATTCAGGCTCTTGTGGACATTCTAAAGCACCAATATCCTTCCAATAAATTACTCTTCCTGAATTTACCCAAAATGCATTTGCTTATAATCAAAGTTACCTTAATGATATACTATCTCACTTACGCAATTCTCAGATATGAACAATTATAACCACTGCACGGTGGAGAGAAGGAGAGCAAAGAAGGGTTAACTGACATGACCACAGTCACACAGACTGTAAGTGATTGAGGACTCAAATCTGGGTGTGCCTGATCCTGAGTTTCAAATGTTTAACTTGTACAGTACCAATTCCCACCTGTAATTTTCAAAACACTTTCTCAAAGATTATCAGTGTTCCCCATGCTGATCCAAGATTTTTCACTGCTGAAATTGAATAATGTCAGTCTTGCCAATTTAGAAGGAACAATAACTTAATGGATAGAATGTTTTCAATTTTAAATTTTCCTCCCATAAATTTTTCTTAAATCTTTGGTGGTTTCCACTGCTTGTCTGTGAGTCAGACAACAAAACATATGAACAACAGCAAATGAATATTAATGGCAAAACTCAGAAACAACAGATCGTGCCTCCCTCAAGAGCCTGCTTTTTTTGCATCGACATTTTATGTCGCATACCTATAATATAGTCATTTTCTGCCAGTAAAATTGTCCCTGGTTCAAATGCTGGAATTAAATACATCCATATTTCATAGTGTTATGCAAAGATTTTCAAGCTGTCGGCCACCTCACAAAATTTAAGAAACATTGATGCAAATAAGCCTAAGACAAAGGCAATGGAACATTTTGGGTGCTATTGGTCTCATCACCTTTAGGAAACTCAGTCCTTTATCTATATCCAAAGCCATCAGATTTTGAGGATAAAGACTTTGGCACTTGCTGGATTCTACAAGAATAATGTCATTTGTCAGCCTAACTGCAAGACCCAGAATCAGTTTAAGGGGCTTGAAATCTCATTTTAATTCTTGGCCTGGACACAAGTAAAATGCCTTGGGCCTTGAGAAAGGCCAGTGTATGGTATATTTATTGGCTGTGACTACAAATCTGGTTAACTTGATGGGAATTTATAGAAAAGGGATACAGCAAAGCCAGATTTTGCTTTTGGCCACAGATGCATCAGGTTAATAAGACACAGGACAGTAGCCTGGCCTTAAGTCGGAATAGTAGTCCTGTCGGAGTTTCCAAGGTTTGAAGATTAATATAATGAGAGTGGAGAGTGGACCCCAGGACCTCCTCCCCAGCCTCACATCTTCTCCTACAGCACAATACTATTTCACCTCCACCACTTTCTGTTTTATGATTTTCCCCTCAAGTTACCTCTCTTCCAGAATGTACACTGCGTCTGAACTGTTCTCTTCTCCAAGAAGCCATACCAAAATAATATTATTTAAAATTGACTTTGGGTCAGCAGTGGCAGGCAGAAGGGATAAAGGATATACCAGTGACCAAACCATAGGTGCTTCTGTATAGGGAGTTTATTGTCTAGCAAAACACAACTTTTCCCTGGGGAGATGGACTATCTACTGCCCTTCCCATCCTGAGTATAAAGCTTTCCCCCACTTTTAGTTGTGCTCCTGTGCGTTCTTTAGCATACGGAATATAGTAATGTAAATACTGTATTAGTCTGTTGAACGCGTATCCTAATTTGAGTCAACTCTGCGTTGGTATCGCCATTGCGATGTCTGCACAGGTGTAGTCTCTGACTGAAATGTACTAGATTGTGACAGACTGGAGCTCATTAATTCAGATGAAGTCAACTTTCATCTAAATGTATAGGTAGTGAGTCTTCGGGGAGAGACCCAGGGATCATGGTCCCTCCGTGAGTCATTCCCTTAAAGAGGTAGAGCTGCTCCACATCTTTCCTTGCCAGTAGCTGTATCAATTTCCATATGGTCTAATGTCCCTCTGTTTTCCAGGTTCCTACCACCCATGGAGTTTAAAAATCACTTCTGTGACATCTAGAGATGGCTGGGGAGCCCTTCCATCCCTCTCCGCTGTACTTTATTACCAAATGTCACCAGGCAGTGCACTGGGCTCATTTTGTTTACTTCCATAGTCATTTATATTCAGGTATAATCGTGGATCCTAAAAACAAGAACACTTTATGTCCCGAGTGAGTGATTCACACTCAACACTACGTTGACACGTTCTACGGGACAGAAAAATCTCTGTTCCTGTGATTTCAGCCCCATCAGCATAATTTTCTTCCACATGGTACAGGTAAATCATGGTTAAATATTGAATCATTTATCACCCAGTGCTTTGTAAGCCAGATCTCATAAAATCTTAGGAATAGATTACGCTAACAAAGCAGCTAGCAACCAACTATGATTATCAAATTTTTCCTTCCACAATCTGTTCCTCATTTAGAGAGAAAATGGTAAGGAAATTAAAAATTAGTAAACTTTACCTCTTTATTGGTAACAATATAAAAGGTATAATGATTTTCTTTAGAATAAAATTCTTATTTGGGGATTTATAATGAAAGGGAAAAGTTGAAATCTCTGGTTCTTCCGGAAGATGAATGGTAGTTCCCTGTGAAAGCAATGCCATTTCAGAAAGTATCCCCCCATCTTATGTTTCCTGGACTTAGGCTTAAATCCACTGGGATAGCACATTGAAAGAGAAAAGTTTATGCTTAGATGAAGAGGTTCTGTGACAAGCAGGGAAGTCAACCTTTCAGCATCTGATAAGGAAAAATAGTATCTAGGTAGAGATGTTCTAAAGACAACTCTCTCTTCAATCAAACCTCATTTACTTCTGAAATGGTACCACCAATTTCTTTGCTGGGAAATGAGATCAAATCAAAAAAGCATTTTCTACAGGCCAAGGTTTCAATTTAACTTGTTCCTTGCTTGGTTCTCTGTATTTACAAACAGGGGCACACAGAGAGCAGTTCAAGAACAAAGGAGATAATGGTTTCCTACCACCTGGCTCCTCTGTCCCTACCTGAGCACCACACACCTGATTATGAAAAGAAAGACCATAAACTTGAATCGACAGAAGGGGTAGAAAATGATGAGGGGACATGAGCTCGGATGGAAACTGAACAGAGCCCGAAGATGTAAGTGGTTGGATACAATTTTAAAATCTGAACTTTAATTCCTGTCAGTCTGAGCATTCCTTTCCTCTTAGAAATGGCAAATTAAGTATCATCATTTCTGTAAGGAAACAGGGTTCTTTCTGGTTCAAGGCTGTGAGATCACTGTTGTTTCAGTGATCAGTGACCATCGAAACAAGGTTGAGTAAACAAGTCTCTCATTTAGTATGTGGAATGCCCAACCACACCTTTTTGCCTTTGGGGATTGTTTTAGAAAAAAAGCACCTATCTATACAGACCTAAAATAAACTGTGTTTATCCTTGGGCTGTCAGAGGGCATTAAGGCAAACCCTTCTGTCTCTTCAAGATTAGGACAAGCTCCAGGCAAAATTGGAAAGTGTGTATCCCCTATCATGAGAGGAATTTGAGTACAGGCAGGATAGGCTGAGAGAAGTTATCTGATGCCAGGAGTCCAAGTAGACCAGAAGGTCAGGGGAGGCCAGAGGCTACTATGGGGTTGTGGTGAAGCATCTGTTTTCTTTGACTAGTCAGACAGAGATGGGAATCTAGAAAGTAGATTCCCCAATGAGGTGATTAATTTGAGGCACAGAAGGGGAAAGTAAGTGGAGGAGGAAACACCAGGGTATTCCTCTCAGTAAATATGGGGGAAGCACACCAGAAAGCTCCATGCAGGCTGGAAACCTGCACTGGGGTGGAGTGAGGGGATGTAGGGAAGGAAAGACCCTGTCTCTGGGGCACAAGACCCACTATGCAATTTAGTGGTATAGAACATGAGCCCACTATCTTGGGAACAAGGCAGACCCAATGACTGAGTTCTTAGAGCACCAGAAATCACTGAGACCAACTCCATGATGAACTGAGGGAAGCTGCCTTGTGACACTTGCCCAGTATCAGTATCTGTGCCAGATTGAACCTATCTGTATAAGGTTGAAACTGCAGGGCAGGATAGGTAAGGTATAGTTAGTAGAGTTAGAGAAAGAAGGTTTTGGAAATCTAGCAGGCCAGTACCGTACTCCGTAGCTTGCCAGGCAGAGTGGAAAGAGCACTGGTTTCAGCATCAGAGGGCTTGGTGTGGACGTCAGCCCTAGAGCAGGCTGGCCATTATGCACGTTAGTGACAAGTGCAAGATCTGGAACCCTGTTACGTGGACTCAATGCTAGTTCTGTGGCCCCGGGTAAAATTCTGTGATCCCTTGGTATCAGCTTCTTCATCTTGAAAATGGACAATATTTACAGTATTAGTCTCAACAGTTGCTTGGAACAGTAAATGAGTGAGGACATGTAAATACTCAGACCTGTGTCTGAATCTACGAAGTACACAATCAACATTAACCATTATTATTATAAGGCATGGAGCAGGGTACTCAGGCTCTTTTAATTTCTGTTTTCTCACCTGAAAATAGACAGAATAGCACCTGTCTCACAGAGGAATTATAAAGATTTAAACGAGATATAGAGAAACTACATCATGTTTGCCACTGAATGGGGTTGTCAGTTAAGAATGCTTTTGTGTCCTAGCAACAGAAAACCCTATTAAGCATGACCTAAACATATTAGAGTAATTTTTGTCCCAAAGAAAGTAGTCCAGGGTTTGGATGTTCTTCACATTTCGTCAGAGACTTCCTGAACAGCATCTCTGTGATGACTATGACTGTCACAGTCCTCATTTCAGACAGGAAGAAAGAGGAGGGGACACTGTGAACTACATACAAAGCAAAAATATATGCATGGGTAAGGTTGCCAGATAAAATCCAGGAAGCTCAGTTAAATTTGGATTTCAGAGGAATAAATGAATACATTTTTAAGATAAGTATTTCCTACACAATATTTGAGGCATATGAAATATTTGTGGTTTACCTGAAATTCAAATTTACCTCAGCATCCCATGTTTTATCGGGTAAATCTGGCAGCCCTATGCCAGGAACACATCGTGAACCATTTGGTGCAAACTGATTGGCTGACTCTGTCATCCTGTAGCCCTTATCCTCAAAGGAAGTCGTGGGAGGGGTGGTGGGGGGAGTATTTGGTTCTTTCATCCTTTCTAGGGAGTGGGGGATAGAAGTAGGCTGGTCAGCTAACATTGCCCTTTAGTAGGTTTTCAGTCAATGTGCATTTCCTCTTCTGACCCCCTCCTCAAAGACCTGATTGTCCCTGGACACAGAAGAGAGAACAACATCAACCTTACCACCCTAAAGTATTATATAATTAATATCAACAGATGAAATCAGCAATTTTCACATTTTTAAAAAGAGATCAGAAGCTTCAATTGGCACACACAGTTGTTAACTACATAGAACAGATGTAGGCTGATTTTTCGCCATGGTCTTTCAGTGATATCTGTGCTAACAGGCCTCCCTGCCCCATTGGGAAGTTTTTCCCCCACGTTTGAAAGCAGGATCAGGAAGAAGGTAAAGTGAGGCATCTAGGGAGCAAAATTTAAGGAGGCGCCCACTCTCACTGCGTGCAATCTCCTTAAATTATGCGCCCAATGCACTTCTCTTGCTCCTCCCTAGTGCCTTGCCTGTGTGAAACAGAGCTGTGTTTCTTTTACTTAAGCCCAAGAATGAGCCATTGATATTGTTAGTTCTTAACTCCCCAATACAGTTACAGATTAGAAGTCCTCAACTCATCAACTACGTTGATTACTTCTGGAGGGAAAGCTTTGGGTGACTTATGTTACCTAATTTAAATTAGTGACACTAGGTTTTCCGTACACATCAGGGATATTCTTCCCAGTGCACAGGAATACATATGGTTTTTACTCCTTAGGAGATAACTCTTTGTCAGAGTATATTAGGACCCACCAAAACACTATGACCTATTTGCAACATGTCTTCAATTACAGACAGCCTCCTGCTTTCCACCAGACAAGACCACAGCCCCAAGGTTCAGATATCATTTGACTCTCTTTTTTTTATGTGCCATAAAACACTGTAAAATTATTACTTTTTAAAATCTCTCCACTGTATCTCCTTTTTAGCTTCTCAATCTCTACTTCTCCCTTTGACAATCATTACCAACGAGATAATGACAGGATAGACTGACAGCTTATCGCCACTCTCACCCTGAATCTGGGGAGAAATTTGGAGGTCAGAGGTCAACTATTTGAGACAGCACCATCCATCATAAGTGGTTCAGACAGAAGCCTTCTTCGCTAATATAGAGACAATATGAACTGGCAAGTAAATCTAAGAAAGAGGAAGTATGCTACTTTAAGAAAATACAATTGTAAAATAAGAAAATTTTACAATTTTACAGAGAGTAAAACCATTTCAACAGAAGGAATGTGTGCATCTCACATGAGACTAGACTTAGAAGAAATTCTAGAAAAATACTTTACATCATGGTGCTAAGAGTATCTGCCTTTTTCTGGAAACATCGAGCCAGAGCCATTTCTGGCAGAAGACCAAAACGTACACGAAAGAAGCACCATCTTCCTCACGTATTCCATTGGAACAAAGCTCACTCGTTTCCTTTGTTTTAAAACCCAGAAGAGCCCTGGAAGGAAACTAGCCTAGCGCCCACCATTAGTGTCCAGAGGAAGCCTGAAGCCATTGAATATTATTAAAGCCTTCCAAAAGGGTCTGTCGGAAAAAGATGAGTATGATGGATGAGGTCAGCAGCTAGAGAAGAAAGCCTTACTCACCAGGGAGGACAGCTCCCAGGGACCTGGACTATGAGACCGCCATCACCTCGCAGTGTGGCGGAAAGGATTGGTTAGCTGAATCACAATGCAAATGACAATCCCCTGACGCAACTTCCTGGAAGACTTACTTAAACCTTCCATGCATAGGTCAGTTTAAACCATAACTGGAGTCCAGCATGTATTTAATTTTTGGATAATATGTCAGGTGATACTCAGGAAGGGCAAGTTCGGCTTCCTGGTCATTACCGCCCCGCCTTCTGGAGCAATGGCAGGCAGATAACTCCACAGTGTGATAGACTGTGGTCTGGTTTCCCTGGACTCCCACCCAGTTTTATACCTCCCCCAAAGAAGAACAAGAGTCATTCTTATGTACAATGGAGAAGCCTGGCTACATGCATTATTCTGCTAACTAAGACAGGGAAGGGAGAAGGACTTTCAAGTGGTAGTAATGATATGGGGGAAAATACCCTGAAGACCATCAGATCCAAAACAGAAAACAGAATGTAATGGTAGTTATCAAGTTGACTTTGATTAAGAGGCAGCAAACCAAGAACACAGAAAAAGCAAACCTACTCTTTGTCATTTGAGATTAAATGTTTTTGCCTTCTGTCTTTCAACATCTTCTCTTTCTGTCTCCTAAGCAAATAAAATAATGTTTGGGTATGAAATAGATTTATAAACAAGCATCTTTCTATTTGGATACATGGTCACACAAAGGAAAGGTTTTGTTCTTCCACAAAAAAATTCCTGCGCAGAAAATGTACACAAATGATTTCAGCGGTCACTGTCACAATTTAGAGAAAATGCAGATGGTATAAAATAATATTCACAAATGGCTAATAGAATTTTAATAGCTACAGGAAAGAAGAGAAAATGAAAACACTGAATCTACTTGGGATGTGGAAAGAATGAGAAGGTTCTAGGAAAAGTCTAAGAGCAGAGCAACCCTTGACTTTTCCCATGTTTAGAAGTGGCATTCCCTGGTGCATTGATTTATGTGAGGATTAGGCAGCAATCATAGTCTCTATACCAGCCTGGAAGGCATGTGCATAAAGTATGATATTTGCAATATGCAAATGTCATGTATGATGAATGAAATGCTCAGTATGTCTTGAGGACACCCAGATGCTAACCAGCCACTGCTTCCATGCTGCAAACTGGAAGGGAACTTGGAACAAAGGTATCTTTCTATAGCTAATTGATTTTTTTTTTTTAATAATGTAGTCTTTGAGTCTAAATACCAGTCGCTGAAACATAAGTCATTCTACCCATGTTAGCTTTGGGGGACTTGAGATGGTTCTTAATGATAATAACTGGCCCAAAGGGAGATTAAAGCAATGGAAATGTGGGTCAACTTCTGTATATATAGCACCTCTAGGACAAAGCCACCGGGTCAAATGATGACTGGACTAAGGAATGGATTCCAAAAGCTGAGTACAACAGTAGAAATAAAACTTGGCAGGAAGTTTCTGCCTACTATTCTGCAGGGCAGAGGACAAACGGGTCACAAATGTCCTCGGCCAAAGTCCACGATGACTCAGGATGGTTCTGAAGGATGAACGAGAGCAGTGAAAGATAGAGGTCCCACGGAGACACTAGATCAACATCTAGATGGTTTGGTGGGAACTAACTAAAGAAGACAGGTTGAATAGCAGCCGTCCATTCTCCATTCTCTGTCTGTAGGCAGACATTATATCACTATGGGAGGAGGATGGAATCTAGGCAATGCAGACCAGGGAGTTCAAAGTAAGACCAGAGCAATACTGACTTGAACTGAAGACAGCCTACAGATCTAGGGACTTCTCTCTTCCTGTGCTAGGAGTTCTAGGGTCTTTAGAATCTAAGAATGGGCTTATGCCAACTGTTAAAAACAGAGATACAGTGTATAGATTCCATCTGCTCACCTACATAGCACCCATGCCTACCACCCATGCCTACCACCTCCGGAAGGTTTTCTTAATGGCAACCCGAGTCTCCTGTGTTTGAGAATATCTTTCTTATTATCAGTTCTTGCCGTTCTCTTTTCTGTCCCTCCTTCAACTAGACAGAGATGTTTAGTTCCAGAAGACTGCCTAAAACTGAATGCAGAAGTCATGATCAGTGAGAGAATTGCTAAAGCTTAGAGACACAGAGGGATGTTCTATAGAGCAACCATGAAATCCCAGATGGGTTCTTGGGCCTGGGGAGACAGGATGTGTGATAGCAGTGTGGGTTCTAGGGCTGCTGTCTCCAATCCAGCAGGCACAAGCTACATGTGGTTATTGAGCCCGTGCCATGTGGCTAGTGCAAATGGAGACATGCTGGAGGTATACAATCCACACCAGATTTCAAAGGCTTAGCGCATGCATTCACACGTTCACGTGCGCACGTGCGTGCGCGCAGACACAAAAATATAAAATCTTATGAATTATGTTTATTTTGATTGCATATTGGAAAGCTAGTATTTTGAATATGTTGGGTTCGATAGAATAGAGTATTAAAATTAAACTCACCTGCTTTCTTTTCTACTTTGATTAATACAGCCGCTAGAAAAAAATTAACATCCCTTATGCAGCTTACATTTTATGTCTGCTGCTCTCTGGGGAAAAGCAGAATTTGGTAATCCATGCTGGTGCTCCTCCAAGGGCTGTCCGTGGACTGGCATCCATCCACACATCATCATTACTAGTCGGTGTGACGATATGTGCAGAACCCGAGAGAAAGGATCTAGGAACTTTTACATAAATTTAACATTGCCATGACATCCAAGTGTGCCACGTTTTATTTTCCATACGCATCAGACTGTGACAAATTGGGAGAAAAATTGGTTTCTTTCACCTTAAGTAGTAGGCGGAGCATTGAGGATTTATCGCAAGATGGAACTTTAGTGGGTCCGAGAAGTGTATCATGAGGTTAGAAACCCAGGGATTTAGGAGGCAATTGCCAGAGGTGTGCTAAGTGTGCTCCAGGGGAAGAAGCAGGCTGCAGAGGCCACATAAAGAAGAAAATAGCAAACAGCCTCCATCATTCTCAGCAACGGCTGCTTCTGGGAAGCATTGCAGGATTGGGGAGTCCACGAAGGCACAGGTAGTGAGAATATAGGATCCAGATGGCCCTATAGAAGTGCACAGCTTCTTTCCAAGGCAGAATTTCATCCTTCACAGGCCTCATGTGCATATATGTACTCATTGGCTTATTTATTCAATAAACATTTATTGAGTAGTTACTATGTTCCAGGAACTTTGCTAGATCCTGGAATGACGAGAGTAAGAAATTGCAGCTGCTCAGGGGATGACACAGAGTAGGGGGGACAGAAACATACACCTTGTATGAGAGGACACGATGTTTGGGCCTGGGAGAACAAGTGGGGTATGACTGCCGTGAGCTAAAGGACTCCACTTGGTCTTTTTGGGTCTTGGGATGGGTCATGCTACCCTTATAGAAAGCTCCTAGTGAAAAGAGGCAGCAAGGAATTTGAGAAAAAGATCAGTGGTTTCAGATTCAGATAGTACTGGGTTTGAATCCTGATCTCCCAGTTTATAGGCATATGTTCTGGGTCCTCAGTTCCCCTCCCTCTAAAATGCAGCTAGATCTTCCACACTGAAGAGCTGTTGCACATATTAAGTGAGATAGAAAAGTTAAGCACCAGGCATACGATGAGAGCTCAGTAGTGGTGACTGAGTACGCTTTACGTTCAACTTCACGCAAGACGAGACTCTTCTTAGTTCCTTGTCAGGCTGACACTGCATCGGGGTCATGTGGCCCCTGCTCTGAAGTCTGGAGAATCACAGGCTCAGGGTGTCAGACAAACCACTGAAGAAAGTGGGCTACACTGCTTTCAGGCTAGACTGAACGGAAACATATCTCTGCTGGGTATCAGGTAGATAAATGTAACATTCTGGGGTGCCTGGGTGGCTCAGTGGGTTAAGCCTCTGCCTTCAGCTCAGGTCACGATCTCAGGGTCTGGGATGGAGCCCCACATTGGGCTCTCTGTTCAGCAGGGAGCCTGCTTCCCCCTCCCCCGCCTGCCTCTCTGGCTACTTGCAGAGTAGGGTGGCTCAGTGGGTTAAAGCCTTTTCCTTCGGCTCGGGTCATGATCCCAGGCTCCTGGGATCGAGCCCCACATCAGGCTCTCTGCTCAGCAGGGAGCCTGCTTCCCCTCTCTCTCTTCCTGCCTCTCTGCCTACTTGTGATCTTTGTCTGTCAAATAAATAAATAATCTTTTAAAAATAAATAAATAAGTAAAAGGTACCATTTTCGGTCACTAAGGGTCTTGAGTTGGTATCTATGAGAAGTTGGGAGTATCCCAGGTCACTAGCATGTCAGAGAATTACAAGTGAGTTGTAAAACCGGTGTGCCTTGCAAACCAGAGGAAACAAGTGAGGGACATGCAAGAGCTCTGGAGGGCGGAAGGGACCAGTCAATGGAAGGTGTTAATAGTATCATTAAGTGTTATCTATCTAGAAAGACAAGGGCTGCTGAAATGGGCAACATGGAAATTCAAAGATCTTGTTTCACCCAGAGCCAAACAAATGAGGAGGAAGGGGTTGTCCCTCCATGAAGAAGCTGACATCTGATTTGTTGTAGGACCCTCTATCCCAACTCTGGGAGCCAATCCAGGGCCAGAGAGTGGACAGCTGCCAGCCCTACCAGGAGAGCCCACTGATTCAATGTAACTTCAGTCAATTAATGGTACAGACAGCAGGCAGGAGAAATGAGAGGTTTCCTTTGCATCAATAGCTCCTGCTTAAACAAAAACAAAATGAAGTGCCTTGGCATTTTTCTTGCAGCACTGTGCAATTGGCTGGGGGAGGGGCGCATTCAGTTCCATTGAGGATGTCTAAAAAACCCACTACCATGGATCACCACATCCTTATGCAAATGTGGTGGCAATCTTGGGGCTCTAATTGATGTGTGTGTCTGCATGTGCGTGTGTAGGTCCCATCAACTGTGCCTAAGGTAGCAAGATAACCAAGAGATTTTTTTATTATTATAATTTTCATTTGATACAATTACTATTATTAACTAGACTCATAGAAATTAAAATAATAAAACTATATTACATGACTGTGCTCTGTCACCAGAGACAAAAAAAAGGTGGGGGGTGGCGCCAGGGTGGCTCAGTGGGTTAAGCCTCTGCCTTAGGCTCAGGTCATGATCTCGGGGTCCTGGGATGGAGTCCCACATTGGGCTCTCTGCTCTGCGGGGAGCCTGCTTCTCCCTCTCTCTCTGCCTGCGTCTCTGCCTGCTTGTGATCTCTGTCTGTCAAATAAATAAATAAAATCTTTAAGAAAAAAAAAAGATGTCTCTTAGCAGCTAGATGCTAACATCTTCAGTATTAATTCATTCCACTCTCTGGACTAATAGTGATACATACCATATAAAGGGTTGTTTTTGTTTGTTTGTTTGTTTGTTTGTTTGTTTTAAATCCTCCCAAATGGTTCATTCAATCAACCACAGATTTGATTAACTTTGGACTTTGTTTTTCACTAAATTAACTGAATTTACATAACAGGGAACAACCATGTATGGGTAGACCGATCTTTGAGGTTGTGAGTGTAGACGTGTGTATATGTATAAAAAAAGGACAGGAACAAGGTGAGATTCTGAAGACATTAGGCTTTGTTATGTTGACATTGAAAATCACATCGAGGTGGGCACCAGGGTGACTCAGTTGGTTAAGCATCTGACTCTTGGTTTCTGCTCAAGTCATGATCTCAGGGTCCTAGGAAGGAGCCCTGTGATGGGCTCAGTGCTCAGCAGGGAGTCTGCGGGAGAGTCTTTCTTTCTCCCTCTCCGATAGCCCCTCTCCCAGATCACACTATGTCTCTTGGTAAAACAAATAAATTAATTAAAAAGAAAGAAAGAAAGAAAATCACATCTAAAGTAGAGAGCTTAAAGACTTTTTATGGGAAAAAAAAATCAGAAATATGCATAGTTGTAAATATTTCTTGAGAAAATTATATAGAAAGCAGTGTTTTCTTGGAAAAAGCTTGGGGAAGCAGACATGAATATAATGAAAACCACATGGGAAAGCTTGCTGGACAGCTCCACATCATGTAAACAGATCTGAGAAAACTCAGTTTAGGTTAGAAGAGGACTGCACTTTTCCATTTTTTAATTATACCTTTATTTTTTTTTTTTTTTTACTGATTTCAGGAGGTCTAAAGTGGACCCAGGCATTTACATCTTTCACAAGCTCCATAGGCGATTCTGATGTACAACCGAAGTAGGGAATCACATATATATGTATACACACGCACATACATTTTATTAAAGAACAATACAACTGCATTGGAAAGAATTTAGAAAATAATTATAAAAGACAATGATTATTCATAATTCTACCATCCAAATTCAACTATCTATAGCATTTAGGAATATATTTACTTCCAGATTTTTCCTCCCGTGTACAAGAGTGTTGCTATTTTATAAGCAAAATTTTATAGCCATGAGATTATGCTCTACAGGATTTTGAATGAAACTTCTAAGTGGAGGTTCTCGTAGCTTTCTTTGGGAGGTCCTTCCCTATTTACTACAGCTGCCAATTAGGAACGTTTATGGCCTTCCTGGACTCTGCCGCCAAGTCATTCCCCCCACCCACCCCCAGATTAAGCTCAGGGCTCCTGACTACCTTGGGGTTAATGCAATTGTTGTCCTGGAGAGGGCCATACCTTTGTCAGAAAGGCTTGAACTTAAAGTAGCAACCTGGGGGGCAGGTGGCGATCTTAACCTGGATTTATCCGTATTTTCCACTGTGATTTCTCTGTTTATATATACTAGGGGATATCAAAGCACTGCCTGGAATCCCTCGCCTCCCACGAGTTCATGAATCTCTCCCTTTCACTTACACTGCAGGGATATTAAACACATTATTCTGTTTTGACTGAACGCCAGTAAAATTAAATTCCATCTTTCCATCTGCGGCACCACGCAGGGACCACCACCTTCTGGAAAAGGGGAGCAGAGCAATGGAGGAGGGACCCCTTCAGGACGCTTGTGAACATGCCATTTTCTGCTAGACAAGATGAATTTGCCCCTTCCATGGCATAAATCTCAACAGCTGCTCTGTCTTTGCCTCCCAGACACCCTGATAGGTGTAGCCATCTTTAAACCATTGCTAGGAAGCAACATATGGATTGTCAGCAGTGACTTGAAGGATAAACCTACGCGGGGTGGGGGAGGGGCTCCGGTTCTGATCCTCCAGCCTTACTGGGATTTTTTAATTTGGCTGAAGTTTCTCCAGGCTTTCCTGGGTGTCCATCTCTCACTGTCCCACTGACATGCTTGGCACGGAATCCTGAATTTTCCCTCTTGCCTTTTCCAGCTGTTTCTCACCATTTAGCCCCCTCTCTGTCTCTTACCCCCCAGGGAAAGGAAAGTTAAATGATGTTAATCTGCCAAATATTTCTGATCATTAGGAAGCCATAAAAATTAACATAACCATCAGAGGAAATTAATTGCCAAAGAAGACAAGGTTAGAGCAGGATGGTGAGGATGGGGGGTGGGGTGGGGAGAGGGGCACAGCTGAGGGGTGCTTTGTTCCTTCTTTGTGATTCTGAGCGAGGGGCTGCAGCTGGAGGCGCCCAGGAGGCTCTGCATAGGTCTGCTTCGCCCACATTTAATTATGAGCACGGGCCCAGAATATCAAGTAGTGCCAGTAGTAAAATCCTACAGAGGGATACCCTTAATTCCTGCCTTTTTTTCCCCTCCTGCTCCTCTGGGGGACATTTTTGGTTATTTTTTAATTCTAGTTCAAAATAGAGGTTGGGGGGGGGAGAAGCCCACGCTGGCCTCCTGCAGGAAATGCCATTAATAATTAATATCCAATAATAATCAAATCCATGGGAGACTCGTTACAAGTAACATCTTGACAGACCCATCGATGGATGCCTGTAGCTTTACTTCTTCATCAGCTTACAGGATTGGTTCAGCAGGGATTTGAGCACACATAATCGGTGACAAAAAAAGGATAAATAGCAGGTTTGTTCACGGAAGAGCCTTATTCATCCCTATAGGGTTTTTTTCATTTTAGGTTTATGGCTTGGTGGGGAATTTCTCTTTAATTGGGATTGTAATATGAGGATGGGACCTGTCGACATTTACAAGAGAAATGGGAGGCTAATTCTTCCTAACTTGTTTGTTGTTATTATTACTCCACTGGCTCCTTTAGGAGGCTCTGTATAAAAGAAGCAGACAATCAAAATGGATCAGAGACAAAGTATGCCCGAGAAAGAAGGGGAGAAGAGATGTCCAGGCACTGGACTTATCTGGGGTTAGCAACTGCTTGCAAGTCAGATTTGAGAGTGTTTGAAGCTTCACACTAGGCCATTCAGAGCCATTTGTATATTGCATCGTTTTACTTGATCCTCACAATAACCCTGGGGTGAGTGTTAATAAGCCCACTTTCTAGATGAAGAAACTGAGGAAGGTGTGGTTTAGCAATTCCAGGTGATCCCACAACCCCCATGCAGCAGGGAGGCTGGCTGGAAAGTCAACCCTGATTTGCTACTCTTTTCTGCTACTTTGTTACTCTTTCACACCTAGCGGAGAGAACGGACTCTGCCCAGTCCCTTAAGCATGGTAGGAGAAGGCAAATGGCCTTTGTAAGGAGGAATTTCCCGTTATTCTGCCCTGTGTTCTATAACAGAATTGAGAGTATCAGGGCTTCATTGTCCAACAGGTTCCCAGAGAAAGCAAGTAGGGTCAGAGCAGGGAAACAACATCCCACTCAGATGGGTCATCCAAGGAGAATTTAATGTAGAGACCGTATGCCAGTGTGTGGCAAAGGCAGATTTAAGGAACCCAGAAACAAGCGACAGCCGCCCTGACCACTAGCACCTAATTCTAGGGCAAAAATGCACTGCTCACCTCACTGAAAACCATACAATGCTTCCTTCATCTCGAGGTAGAATTCCTCCCAAAGCAGGCTGTGTGGGGATCTGAAGAACCTTTTCTGGCATTTTGTTTGGAGTTTGTTATTTTTGTCCACCAAGGAGACACACAGTAAAGTAACCAAAAGCATGTATTTTTAGGGATTGCAATACAGGAAACATAGTGCCCCCCTGTCCCCCAAATCAAAAGTGTGCTCAGAATTGCCCTTGGGGAAAGCAGGCTTATAAAGGCAAAACCCACCGAGTTTACCTAACTTGTTTTGAAAGAATTATGCTTGGCGGGGGCAGAGTTAAACTATCTAATACACCTTTGGCTACATTATCTCTATTTTGGTCCAAAGTAAAAGAAAGTGTTCCAGAAAGTGATCCAGCTGTATTTGACAAGGTGTAATTGACAAAAATCCAAAGTTCATAGTTTCTGAGAATTGAAACAGGAGACTCACCTGGGCCCCTTTTCTCCTTTTTATCTTTCCATGTTATTTTGAATGACTCCCTTAACAATGCTTACTTCATTTTGGAAACTTCCTTCATATTTGAATTAAGAAAAAATTAAAATAAACAAAGAATACTGAATATAACATAAGAAACCCCATAAAGCCAACATCTAAATTTATCAAATGATATCAATGCATTAATGTATTAGCTCCATATATGCATATATATGTATATTTTTATTTTCAAAGAAATTAAAGTTATAATATAACTGAAGCCCCACCTCCATGACACTCATTCATCTTCCCTCTCACCCTGAGCAATCAGGATGCCAGAGTTGGTGGGGTATCATTAGCAAGCTTTTTATGCTTTTACTACATACTGATATATCTGTAATCATATCTATTATTGCTTTGTGTATTTTAAATTGCAGGTAAATTGTATTTGTATGTACAGTTTGTGTGTGAACTGTAAGTATTTGTAAGCAACTTGCTTTTCTTAATTAACATATTTTTAAGTTAATTCATATCATTATAGATACATTGAGTTTATTTTATTATCTGAATGTCATTCCACAGTATGCCTGTACTACAGTTTATCCCTCCTTTGTTGATGATATTTAAGTTGTTTTTAATTGTTCTCTGTTAAAGACAATGCTTCAGGGCAGCCCCTCATGCCGAGGGCAGGCAGCAGGAGGGAAAAGAAACCAACAGAAATGCTGCAATAAGCATTCATATATATATATATATATATGAGCACATAATGCAAGAAATTCTCTAGGAGGAGAATCACCGACTTAGAAAGCATTCCTATCCTTGATTACATTAGCTTCTGCCAAATTGCCTTCCAAGGTGCCAATTTTTATACTGACTAGCACTGAATGATGGTTCACATTTCCGCACACTGTGGTTTTAATTTACACCTTCTGGTTCTAATTTATATTTCCTTTACTACAAATGAGATTGAACTTCTTTTTATATGTTTACTGACCACTCATGTTTCCGCATTTATGAACTTGCTGTTCAAATATTTTTCGTCCATTTTTTTCTTGGATGATTTTGATCTTACTCTTTAAAAGAGTGGTTATTATTCTGGTCACTGATTTTTATATGTGTTACAAATACCTATCTTTTCATTTCCTTCATGACATTTTTAGTTGTGCAGAAGATTTTAATTTTAATGTGGTCAAAGTTGTCAATCTTTCCCTTTACCATTGAGTGCATGTGTCTATGTATGTGTCTTGTTTAGGAAAGTCCCTTTTACACTGCAGGTTCATAAAGGTGTTTTTCTGTGGTCTCCTCTGAAAGTCAATTCTGCTTTTCACATAAGGTTTTAGATATAGCTGAAACTGATTTTTGTGTGAATGGCATGGGATATATATAATGTATTACATGATCATAACATTATCTGCTAATTACAGTATACTTGCTCCACTGATTTAAATATCACTCTGAAAAAAAATAATACTGCCCTATAATATGCTTGGTCCATACAGGCAGGAATTCATTTCTAACTGTTGCATGGGTGTTTTTTGGCTAACCCTATGCCAGTACCTCCCTGCCTCAATTAATATATTTTTCAGTAGGCACTGATAAATATGCATATATCTTAATCTTCTTAGATATTCTTGGCTTTTGCTCTGTCATACCGATTTTAGCATTAGTTTATCAACTTTTTCATGGAAACCTCTGGTGTACTTGATAAGAGTTACCCGGAGATTTTATTTTCATTTAGAAAGAATTTTTATCTTCACATGAGTTTTCCCACCCACAGATATAGCAATATCACAACCGGGATACTGAGACGGAAACAGTCAGGAAACAGAATGTTTCCATTATCGCGGGTATCCTCATGCTGCCCTTTTTTACCCATGTCCCTTCTCCCTCACCTCCCCGATGTTTCCTTTTCTGGTCCTTCACTTCCAGCAACCACTAACGGGTTCTCCATTTCTATAATTAGTTATTTCAAGATTATCATATAAATGAAAGCATACAGGAGGTAACCTTTTGGGACTGGCTTTTTTCATGAAGTATAACTCTCTGGAAATTAATCCAAATTGTTCCATGTAACAATCATTTTTTCCTTTGTTTTGCTGCATAGTATTCTATGGTCTAGATGGAGGAGCCAGCTTGTTTTATCATTTCACCTGCTCAAGGACATCTGGGTCATTTCTAGTCTTGGACATTTATGAATAAAGTTAGCATATTCATGTACAAATTTGTATGGGAATATAAATTTTCATTTCTCTGGAATAAATGCCCAGGTGTGCAAGTGCTGGACATAGGGAAGTTACATGTTTAGTTTTTAAAGAAACCGCCACATTGTTTTCCAGAGTTGCTGGGTATCATTTTATTCCCACCAGCAAATAGAAAAGTGATCCAATTTCTCTGCATCATCTCCAACATTTAGTGTTGTCACTATTTTTCAGCTTTGCCGTTTTAATAGGTAGGTTTGCTATCTCACTGTAGTTCTAATTTGCATTTCCCTAATGTCTAATGATACCCAACATTTTTAAGTGTTTATTTGTCATCCACATACGTTTTTAATGAAAAATTCTTTTTCAGATATGTTGCCCATTTTCTAATTGGATTGGCTGGGTTTTTAAAAAGTTAATTAGTTAATTTATTTATTTATTCATTTTAGTCTTGAGAGTTCCTTCTATATTATAGATACTAGTCCTTTGATGGATAGATGATCTGATAATATTTTTTCTCAGTATATAGTTTGTCTTTTCATCTTTTTTTTTTTTAAGATTTTACTTATTTATTTGTTTGTCAGAGAGAGAGAGAGAGCGAGCACACACGCAGGCAGAGTGGCAGGCAGAGGCAGAGAGAGAAGCAAACTCTCTGTGGAGCAAGGAGCCTGATGCCGGATGCGATCCCAGGACTATGGGCTCAGAGACCTGAGCCAAAGGCAGCAGCTTAACCAATTGAGCCACCCACACATCCCTTGTCTTTTTATCTTCTTAATAAGGTCTTCTATGTAACAAAAGTTCTTGTTTTTTGTTTTGTTTCACATATGTCCAATTTCCCCAGGACTATTTGTTAAAAGAGCGATTTTCTATTCTTTGCCATTGAGCCACATGTCTTTCCTTCACCCACACTCTCCTGAACACTTCAACTTGAAATCAGGAAGAGTGATTCCTTCCACTTACTTCTCTATTCTCAAAATTGTTTTAGCTAGCATAATTTTTTGTTTGTTTCAGTTTTTGGTTTTATTTTGTTTTTGCTTTACTTTCCATATAAATTTTATTTTACTTTATTTTCCATATAAATTTTAAAATATTTTTTCTATATCTACAAAACAGTCTGCTGGAACTTTGATAGGAATTGTGTTAAACCTGTATGTCGTTTGGGGAGAACTGACATCTTTATTATACTGAATCTTCTAAACCATCAATAAAGTATATTTCTACACTTTTTGGATCTTTGATTTCTTTCATCAGCATTTTGTAGTTTTTCAGCATACCAGTCCTAGACTATTTTCTTATATCAACACTTGTGAGGGTTTTTTTTTTTTAATTAAATATTTATCTACATCCTTGCTGAACTCATTATTAGTTTTAGGATTTTTTTTTTTTTTAGTTTCTTTTGAAATCTCTAGGTATATGAGCACACTATCTGCAAATATACAAATAAAGAAAGTTTTATTTCCTCCTTTCTAATATGTAGGTCTTATCCTTTTCCTGTTTTTTGGTGTGTTAATTGAACACTTTCTTTAGAATTGTATCTTGATTTATCTACAATATGGGGGCGGCTTATCTCTTTGTATAGCTTGTGTGTGTGTGTGATTGTTCCAAGTATTGCATTATATATAAATAGCATCAAAGTTCTCTGGTGCTGACATTTTACCAATTGGAGTAAAATACAGAAGTCTTATTTCTTTTCATGTCTCTTTAAATCCCCCAATTATAAATGTCTTAATCATTTCCTCTACATATATTTAGAACCAACTCAGGCTGTTAAACTTCTGCTTGAGCTGTTAAATATTCTTTAGAAAACTCAAAGGAAGGAGCATGTATTGTATTTACCCATGTTTTACTCTTTCTGCTATTATTTCTTTCTTTTTGATATTTTAAGATTCCTTTTTTTAATGTTTCCTGACAGGAAAGTTTTTTTATTCATTGTCTTAAGGGAGGCCTTCTTGTGAAAAATTCTCTTAGTTTTCCTTTATCTGAGAGTGTCTTTGATTCTCTCTTCCTTCCAGAAAGGTATTTTTACTGGATATGGAATTCTGGGCCGATAGCTATTCTCTTTGAGCACTTAAAAAATGTCATGCTGAAGGGCACCTGGATGACTAAGTGGATTAAGCGTCTGACTCTTGATTTCAGCTCCTGATCTTGGGGTCGTGGGATTTAGTCCTGTGTTGGGGTCCGCACTCAGCATGGAATCTGTTTGAGATTCTTTCTCTCCCTCTCCCTCTGCCCCCTCACCTTTGCTCTCTTAATTAATTAATTAACTAATTAAATCCTTTAAAAAAAAGAGAAAAATGCTATGCCAATTCATCTGACCTCCATGCCTTCTAATGGGAACGCCACTGTCACTGAAATTGCTTTTCCCTCATAGGTGAGATGTTGCTTCTCTCTTGCTGCTGTCAGTATATTTTTCCTTTGTCTTTGGTTTTTAGAAGTTTGACCATGATGTGTCTGGGTTCAGATTTCTTTTCAGTTTATTCAGTTTGGGATTCATTCAGCTTCTTGATTCTGTTTTATGTTTCCTGCCAAATCTGGAAAGTATTCATCCATTATTTCTTCCATGACTCCGTCACGACACTCTGTTTCTCTTCTCTGCCCTGTTGGAGCTTTTGTTATAGTTCCACATGTCACCAAGGTCCTGTTCACTACTTTTTTCAGTCAGTTTTTCCTCTGTGGTTCAGATTAGATGGTTTCTTTCTTTCTTTTTTTTTTAATTTTATTTATTTATTTGACAGGCAGAGAGGCAGGCAGAGACAGAGAAAGGGGGAAGCAGGCTCCCTGCTGAGCAGAGACCCTGATGTGGGGCTCGATCCGAGGACCCTGGGATCATGACCTGAGCTGAAGGCTCAGAAGCTTTAATCCATTGAGCCACTCAGGTGCCCCAGATTAGATGGTTTCTATTCAATCTTCGAGTTCGCTTATTCTTTTCCTTATCTTCTTCCATTCTGCTGTTGAGCTTATGCACTGAGATGATGATGATGTTGATGATGATCATGATGATGATTTTGGAGGGCTGAACAAGAGAGTATGATGATTTTAATTACATTTTAAGACCACTCTGGCTGCTACAATGTGAGAAGCCAGAAGTAGAAGGAAGAAATGATGATGGTTTAGACCATTCAGATAGAAGTGGAGATGGCATAAAGTGGTAGGGTTTGAGATAAATTGTAAAGGACATCTGATAAAATTTTCAGATGGATTGGATATGTAGTATAAGAATAAGGGAGAAATCAAGGATAACTCTCAGGGATTTGGCCTGAGTAACTGAGGAGTGGTGATGATTTTTCTTTTTCTTTTTTTTTTTTTTTTTTAATACTGGGAGGAAGTGAGTTGGGAATGAGAATAGGGAGCAAACAGTATTCAATGTACGTCTTGACTTTAAAGCGTTTCCTAGACATCCGAGTGCATATATTGAGGAGGTAGCTATGTATATATCTGAAGCAAAGAAGAAGGTTGATTTTGGGAATTTTAAATACAGGAATCATCAGTGTGCTCTGTATTTCATCAAATCGAAGGCACTATTGATTATAAGATGTACCCTTAAGTAAAACAAAACAAAATAAACAAAATACCCTACAACTGGAATTTTTTAAAAAACTAGTTACCTTTAAAAAATAAAGCCCTACCAATTTAGCTATGATATCGTAACTTAGTAATAGTCCTCTCTGATGCATGAATTGGTCACACCTCTAAGTTGCTTGGATTTTTTTTCAAAGCATTTAGTGACTTCTGCTGTCGCCACTTGCATTAATAAAAATGTGATAGGGGTACCCGGGTGACACAGCCAGTTAGGCGTCTCTTGGTTTTGGCTCAGGTCATGATCTCAGGGTCCTGAAACTGAGATCAACAGGCTCTGTGCTGAGTGTGGAGTCTGCTTGAGACTCTGTCTCCCTTCCTCCCCTTTCTCTCTCTCTCTCTCAAATAAATAAATAAATAAATGTGATAGGTAAACCCTTTGTAGATATCTCAGGAACAAAATATAAAAGACTTCCTCTTGAAGGAGGAGCTTCTTTATGAATTCTTTATGGAGATTCTTCATGAATCTAAAGATTCATAAAGTGGTTGGTGGTTGTTTTGAAGAAAAAAATTTGTATTCTTTCACATTGCTCTATTTCCATGCTTTTCTGTATATATAATAATAGTTTTCTTTCAATGACAAATCACAGTATTAATTTTCAGATTCATTTCAAATAGCATTAAACCCAACACGTGTAGTGCCATTGATCCATATGTTTCTACTCAACAGAGTTAATATTAAGAACAACGACCAAGTTCTCACGGTGCAGACAGTGAAGGACTAAATCCGGACCTCTGTCTGGATGATGACAACTATTTGAGGTGGCATCCCGTTCCAGAGATGTAAAAGGTGAAACCATTCAAACTTAGATTTGAGGAAACGTGGCAAGTATTTCCACCCCGAGGAAAATTGAGGTCACACAGTAAAAATGTCAGTAGAGGTGAGGTCTGAGGTCAGAGTCCTGGGATAACCCAGGAGAAGACTGGAATGGAGCAGCCAGTGATCTAGGAGGAAAACAAGCCGTGTGGTTTCTGACAAGGCAAGGAAGAGAGGAAAATACAGATGAGGACTGAGGCTTGACCGCTGGCATTGGAAACGCAGGAATCTTCGGTGACTTTAACAAGGACCATTTCTAAGGCAGGTGGGAACAATCACCTGAGTGAAAGGGGATTAAGAGAAGGGGAAGTAAGACAGTAAAAGACACCTCCTCCAAGGCTGGTGTGTGTCGGTTTTTACTTGTTTGTTTGATTTTGTTTTGTCTTAATAAAAAGAAGCAGGGAAAACAATAGGAGTAGTTAGAAGGCAACAGGAGATTAAAAGAGGTTTTTTCTACTGAGAGATTTAATAGTATATTTATATGCTAATAACAATAACAGTGGAGAAAGAAAACTTGCAGAGGAAAAGAAGGAGCGACGCCCTTTCTCAGACAAGCAGAGGAAAGCTGGAGGGATGCTCTTGTTCAGACAAGAAGGACTAGGATCCGGTATCATTTAAGCCTCTGGAGAATGCCCACCTTGTGTAAGTATTTATATGTCTAAATCTCCAAGGCTCGGAATTCCTTTATGGATGGACTCGTGCTCCATTTACTTTTTCATACCCAGTTCAGGCAGAAGAGCAGTGTTCATTCAGTATTCGTTAGTGTGCGCTTGGGAGGCCGACTAGATTTGGAACCTGAATCAGACACTTTCCAGCTGTGTTTTTGAGAAATTGAATCTGAAATTTTCTATGCCTCAGTTTCCTCATACATAAAATGGGCATACTAGTCTTATTTAACTGTTGTGACAGAGTATGAATGCCTTGGGGAGCCTGGGTGGCTCGGTGGGTTAAAGCCTCTGCCTTAGGCTCAGGTCAGGAGCAAGGAGCCTGCTTCCTCTTCTCTCTCTATCTCTGCCTGCCTTTCTGCCTACTTGTGATCTCTCTCTGTCAAATAAATAAGTAAAATCTTAAAAAAAAAAGTATAAATGCCTATAAGGTGCTTAGAATAGTATCTGACATGTAACAAGTGTGCGGTAAATGATAGCTACTGTTACCTAGTATATAGAACTTAGTACACTGTATGGGTTCTGTGAGTGAAGGAATGATTGAACAAATAAATGCTACTTTAAAACATCTTTATAGTTTAATTATTTCCTAGTACAGCTCTCTCTTGGTGTCAGCTTTGAACTCTGTTCTCCCTGCAGCTATGGTTAGTTAACCCCTACCTACAGACTCAGCTCCTGCTGGTCTCCTGAGATCAATTCGAACCTTTAGGAAGAAGGATTTCAAGAGGTTTGGGTGGATGTTTAGTTCTGACCCTGTGCCCCATTTACGCAAACTAAGGGGGCATCTGCCCATTTTTCTTATGTTTAGGACACCCTCTTTCTTAGAAATTCTTGCCTCTCTGACTGTTTTCATGTCTGTTTCTCTTTCTCCTCCTTGACTCTATATAATCTGGGCTTGCTTTTGCTGTGCTTCCAAGATTGTAAACTCTGCTTAGCTCCATGCATGACTTTGGAATGGGCATTAAGCTCCCAGGGCTCCCCTATAATTAATGTTCATAATTAGTGTAAATACGCTGCAGAGATTTGCAGCACAATATGCCACATGTGGACCTAATTGGGACCAAAGGACTAGTAGCCCCAATTCTGAAGCCTTTAGGATAAGGGAATTAGAGGCATCTAAAGGGTTCTAAGGGAGCTAATAAGGCACAGAGAATTAGGTAATTAATGGATCTAATGCTGTCCTGGAAAATGTTGTAAAAGGCTTCTCACCAGCCCTACTCCTCTGAAGGCAAATTTCTTGATGTGAGATGATTCTTCATTCCTTTCCAGTTTGTAGGGGTTTCCCTCTGGGGGGACATCTAGGGAGAGTATAGCTTTGGTTTGCATTTCCTTTTGCCTGTGGTCTTGGAAGACAATTAAAACTTTAGCAGCAAGGTGCCATGGAGTGGAGTATTGAAGCAATTACCTGGACAGTCCAAGGAAGAAGAAAATCTTTATTGCTTGGCTTAGATTATGCTGCATGTCTTTATTTTTGTGAATCGGTCTGTAACGTAACCATCCAGAGGGTATAAGGCACATAACAGGAATCCATTAAATGTTTGCTGGATAATTGACTCCTTAAAATATCAATTAATATTAATAGTTTTTAATAATTCTGGTTTGCACCTAATTTTCATCTCTTGGCTTGGTGAGTTAATGAACAGAGATAGGAAGTCAAAGTTCCATACCCCAAATGGGCCTTAGCTTACCCAGCTGTGGAAGAGAACTTGGCTTTTACTAGACAGTTGCTTGTAAACCTTTGGGGGATTTTTGTTTGTTTGTTTGTTTGTTGTTTTAATGACTTACCAGACAATGTTGCACCTTTAATTTTAATAATTAATTTTCTTAATCTGAGGAGTTTAAACCTGATACAACAATGACCTTCAAATTTGGTGGGGGTGGTGAGGATGAGGCAGGGAATCAGGCCACTGGTTTGCCTCTCATAGATGAATTAGTGAGTTGATTGATTGTTTTGGTTATCTAACTGGTTAGTGAAGCACTGCTTCCAGACCCTTTCTGCCTGCAGGCAGGAGACTGGCTTCCATGTTCTAGACCTTCTGGATTTCTTGACATTGGTGACTCTGAAGTATGTTTATTACCCCAAGTCCTTTGGTCTTTGCTCAATAACTTCCACAACTTGGAAGCTAGAGATTTCCCAGCCAAGAACAAGACGCAGGAAAGAAACAGGATGATGGTGACGGACACAGAAGTGTCTGGATTTTGAGGTTGTTTTTTTTTTTTTTAATTTTCTATTGTTTGTGGGCAAAAATGACAAAGCTTCAGAAATCAGAAGCTTGAGCTTATTTACTTCATGATTTTTGCATTGTTCCCTTAGCTACACTGTACCTTGTTTTGGCCAGCTGGGAAAAGAATGATTATTATAACTCACAGGATATTAGTGAGAATCATATGAAATGCATGTGAAAAATTTTTTAAAATTACTAAACCACTTACAAATATGAGACCAGAAATATCTGTGATAGGAGGAAATCTTGATTTTCACACTGTGGAGAAATCCCAGCGCCAGAAACTCAGAAAATTAATTCCATTGAAGAACTTGGCATGGCACCATCCATGTCCATGTCTTAACGTACAAATGAACCAAAAAGAAAGAATGTAGGATCCAACGTGAGAATGAATTCTGTACCAGGTGGCCACCTAGCACCTAGTCCTGTATTAGCCCGAAGTATAGCTAGCAGCAAAGTCATACCACAAGCCTTTTACAAAAGCAAAAACTGTATTACACAACAGGTAAAGGATCGTCTCCTCTCCGTTTTTCCTGCCAGAGCATTGCCTGGGCTAACAGGGCCTAGGCCTGCAAAGTCCCCACCAGCTATGCCAGCACCCAGCTTCTTCCTCCCATGGCACAGATACAGACTGCTAGATTGAAGATGGGTCCTGGTCAAGGACCATTCACTGTACATGCAGCCTAAATCTCCACACACCCACGCCCCACCAACGCCTCGATGTTTCCAAGTAATAGAAAGAGCTGATGGGCTTGAAAAGAATTCAGTATATCAGCTCTGTGGGGAGGGTATGTGCTGTGGTGAGTGCTGTGAAATGTGTAAGCCTGACGATTCACAGACCTGTACCCCTGGGGCAAATAATACATTATATGTTAATAAAAATAATTAATAATTAAAAAAAGATATCAGCTCTGCTTTCTACAAGCTGTGAAGCCTTGAACAAATCATTTAACCTTTCTGAAACCTAAATTTCTCTAAAATTTTCTCTACATGTGGAAAATAAAACCTCCCTCCTGGGTTTGCTGTGAGATACTTAGATCACTGTGAGGGGTTTAATGAATGTGGGCTTCCTTCGCGGCTCTCTCCTATGTTTGTTGGTGGAGGGGACCCGTTGGCACAGTTATCCTGTGTCTTCCTATTTCCTTCCCTTTCCCCTCTGGATGACAGAATAGACACCCAAAGCCAGTGCTCCCCAGTTATCCCATCACCTCAGCCCCTTTGATTTTGTTCTCACTGAACACAGGGCAGAAATCACAGGACCTAATGCTGTCTGAGAGCTCAGAATCAGTACAAAGACACTGTGCCCCAGGCCCAACAAGCCTTGAAAGAGACAGACTGAGGGAGGGTGGGAGAGAGAATGCACAAACAGGCCTACTTTGAGTGTGTCTGGAAGGACTTCGAAGCAAAGAGAAGCTGGGAAGGAAGCCTAATCACAAAGAACCTAAGGGGGTGAGAGAGGCAGACAGAAAAAAACTGAGCTCAGTATCTGTTGTAGTTGATTAAGCATGTCCTAGGCAGCCACCAAACTGCCACTAGGTGCTAGATGCAAAGAAGGAGGGCACTCGGCCTCATCCCTCTCTGTCCAGTAGTGCGTGCCATGTAAGGGAACGGCGCTCTTCTGCTTCTGTCCAAGATGGCAGCTCCCTGGCACTGGGGCTCTGGAGCACTTGAGGGGTGGCTGGTGTAGGAGAACACTGCCTAATTTCATGTTATTTACATTAATTTAAACGTAAATAACTGAATGAAGCTGGCAGCTGCTGTATCAATAATCTATCCTTGTTATGTGAACAGGAATCTGTGGTTACTAGAGACGTGGGTTCCTGAGGGCTGGGAGAGGTTAATAGAAGATGGTTTTAATTCATGGGCTCTGGCTCCTGGTGCTAGCCGAGGCCCAGAAGCTCTTGCCCTCACCTAACTGGAGTGTGGAAGGTAGGGGAAGGGTGGGGACGTATTGGATGTTTCCAAAGCCAGCCAAATGGAGAATGCGCCCCACAGACCTCCATATGGAAGTCCCACTCAAGGACGCGGGCTAGGTTTCCTTCAGACACGCTGTAGCCGCTTCAGGGTTAAGGATGTCTTCCTAGAGGGTGTCCGCCTGTTGTTGCTGGAGAAGTAGGCTGAGGGAAAAGTCCTGCTGAAGCAGTGGGAAAAACAATCCATAAACCAGCTGCTGATCCATCACCATCTGCCTCCTTTGTAAGAGGATTCTTAGTATAGAGCCAATTCTTCAAAATCTCTCTCCCTTTTTTTTTATGGTCTCCAAGGCCCATCAACAGCCATTTATCTCTGAGCCTATCATTTCCAGAGCCCAAGAAAAAAAGAGTTCAGAATTAAAGTAAGATTGTGAAGACAACCAAGAGAAAGGATCGAGTACATACTTCCTGCTTGCAGTGTTGCTGATTATCGGGTGGTACCTACTACAATAAGGTTGTTCTCTACATTACAGGACCAGACATCTCCACGGAGGCAAAGAAACCACAGAGCGCACGCAAGGCGGCTTTTGTAAATGCCACCCAGTGTTGCCTTCTTCAGTTCTATGTCCAGATCTCCCCCCTTGGTTTCTGTCCTCGCGGATTCTGACCATCTACAGTTAAGTAAGGCAGAGACTTTGAGAACCTCTTCCCCACCCCCAGGTCAGGTCTACAACGAGTCTTATTTCCTGGATCCTACATCCAGGGTATTTGGTATCTCCTTGGAAACAGTCCTCGATGCTGGGGTTCCCCCAACTCCAGGCACATTGGCTTCTTCTGCACAAATTCCAGACTCGTTTATAAGAATCCCAAACTGTTCGGCCAACCATCACACATCCCCCTCAGTTCTTGTTAATCTTCTTGCCTGGTAGACTGAGCTTTGTTTTTTTGTTTGTTTGTTTGTTTGTTTGGTTTGGTTTGGTTTAGGCTTTGGTTTTGATTTCCTGCCAGCCGAGAGCTGGGATTTTTCTCCAAACCAAGGCCACAGTGTTACCCATGCATCTGGACATCAGGTTTCCCCCACGTCTGTTGTGGCAGCAGCTAAAATAAAGCCTTGTTTCACTGCTTCCCTCCCCTACTTCTCAGACCATGCTAATGTCCCCACCCCATATGCCACACTCTTGCATAGAATTGGCTCCTTACCCACCTAAGGACTTCCTCCATCTCCCTCAAGTCCTATCACCCCAATCTTAACCTTCCCTGCAGCAAATGACTAGCCCTAATGCTGAGCAGTTCAGGGATTCTGGAAGCCCACTTCAACCTGTGCTAAAGCTTGACATTTGGTGGTTTGATACATTGGCATTTGGCTACAGAAAGTCCCAGTGCCTGATCCCAGGGACTGGCCATAGCTGAATATTTCAACTCCTTGTCTGTGACATTGAATCGCTAAAGGTCACCAGCAGAGACAAAATGAATCATCCCTTGTGCCTTTAAGACATAATTTCCAACTCATTATGATAAGATGTCTGTTACATTTTTTAGTCCCCCTCTGTAGAGATTAAGCCTCATGTGTGTTATCTGCACTAATGAACCACTTGCTCTTGTATGTTGTTTTCTAGATGGTTTGTCACCAGGGCTGTCCTGTCCTGTAAAGCCCCAGTGACAGTGAGCTGTTGACAGAGTATTAGAAAGAGCTCAGATCTTTAAAGCCAGGGATGTGACAGAGAATTTTTTGCAGTTTCCCGATCTCCACAGTCTCTGTGCTCTAACACGATTCCATTAAATCATAAAGATTAGAGCTTGTCAAGCCCTTAGTATCTTTCCTCTGATTTGCAAAAACGAGTGGGGGATTTGTTATTAATTCTTGTTGTTGCAGCTACAGAGCCGGCACCATTAAACATAGCTAAGCCATTAACCTGATTGGTATTAATCAGAAGTATCCCATGAGTCATATTGGTTGGAGAGGCCTGGATGTTTCTCAGTAAAGGGGCTTTGTGGAATCAAATGAGAATTGATTGATGATCCCAGAGTACATGTATCCAGCTAAAGAACCAGCCACATTCGGGGTATCTCACTTCAATGAAGGCACTGTCCTGTCTGAATGCAAAGAAGGCAAGTGGTTTAACTGACCCATCACAAAGACAGTCTGTGCTTTGAGTTATTCCTCTACAGTGGAACGGGATAGACAGAAAGAGAGAGTCTGGGAGAGAGAGAGAGAGAAATTAACCGGCCCACAGAAGGTAAACAAATGATAACTTCAGCGTTTTGTGCTCTTGAAAGGGGTCCTTTTGGAGGACTTTGGCACAGAGATGCTACAAAGGCCTCACCCCTGCAGAATTACCCCCAAGGGTTCCCATAGACTGCATGGCCCCTGTGTTTGAGGCAGGGTCTAGGAGCATAGTCTCCAGCCAAGGCACAGAAAGGAAGTTAAGGAGTCCAGTAGAGGATTAAGTCCATGACCTTGGTGTTATTGGCTCCATGCTTTAATTCAACTGAGCTAACCAGACACCGATGCTCTGAAAAGCTGAATGAACTCTCTAGAAAAAGCCAAAACAAAAAAGAATTCCTCACAGTTTTCAAATTCTATTTCCTAGTGAATCTTCTTAAACATTTTTGCTGAATGGTTGTCCTAAAAACTACTGCCATGTCTAGGCCACCAGAAAAACTTAGATATTTGGGGGGCACCTGAGTGGCTCAGTCGGTCAAGCTTCTGCCTTCAGCTCAGGTCATGATCCCAGGGTCCTAGGACTGAACCCTGCATCTGGCTCCCTGTTCTGAGGGGAGTCTGCTTCTCCCTCTGCCCTCTCCCCCCACTGTTTATGTGAGCTCTCTTTCTTTCTGTCCCAAATAAATAAATAAAATCTTAAAAAAAAAAAAAAACTTAGGTATTTGGGTAACTAACCAGATTATTAAATAGCATTTACAGTGAATACCATAAGGGATGTTTAAGTTGGGGGGAAAAAATGGAATTATATTAAGAGTTTCCTAGTAACTTAATCCCAACTAATTTGTCCTTCTCCACACTGCCCAAATACAGATGATAAAAATCCAGAGGGAACCAAGGCAAAATATGGTTATAAGGCTTCCTCTGGCTGTGAATTCCTACAGTCAATTCTCCCTCTAAGAACTGTTCAAGGGAGTTTAGATTTTTTTCCTGGTCAAATACATCTTGTTTTAAGGAAAGGACTTGAGGAAACTTATGGAAATACATCATATAATATATGGAAAAATACACACCTGTAGTACAATTTGAAAATTCAAGTATGTGTGGAGTTTCAGACAGTAACAAACCAGCATAGGAAAATAAAATCAAATCAGGAATAGAATAAGTTTGTATACTAGAAACCAGGAGGTCCTGCAGAGTTACCAAAGGCGTTTTAAAAACTTGGTTGTTCAACTGAATTAAGAATCACAATTTTCATAAAAGCAAAAGTTCATCCCCTAGAAACTGCATAAGGGTTCTTGATACAAAGACTCAAATAAAAGGTGTGCCAAGGTTTCTACTAAAGGGAATGAGCATGTTATGATAGAGCAAATGAGGTCTTTACCCATGACATCCTTAGGAGGATATAAGAATGAATGCTTTGTGGCTTTTAGTGTTGATGATACAGGTCATGTAACACTGATTGTTCATTCCACTTAGTGACACATAACGTGTACTACTTGGATTGTAGATTAAGGTTTCTTGTGCTCAGGTCTTGACCTTTTATCTAAATTCTGTCTCTCCTTAGAGCAAAGGGTAAATGATATTTCCTGAAACATATAGCACAGACCACTGAACACAAGAGGTTTCTCAGAAATGTTAGATTAATCAAGTTATCGACCAATGGACAAAGATACGAGACATCTATCATATTGTCTGTTCAATGCCTCCTTCTTTTTTATTCAACACCTTCTAATTCAAAGCCGCAGTCCCTATTCACACGGTTTCAATGGGTGGGGCAGCCACATTCAAACATTGAGACCCCAAACCCTTCACTAAATACAATGATTTGGGGGGAGGGTAGTGATCTAGAGGCACATACTAAAATCTTTACCTTTGGGAATTCAGAACTGAGACCAGGTTAGTCTAGTTAGTCTGAGTTAACTCTTCAATAATGAGTCATAATATTGGCCACTCTTGATATTATTGAGGAGATTTTATGCTCTGAACATGTGTAAACTGGTCAGTTCTGTGGGAACTAGAGAGAAGAAAGACTCACAAATGCAGGAAAAAGTAAGAAATGAGAGACAAAGAGAAAACCCTTGGCCATTTATACTCAGTGCTTCATTCTCTGAATAAAATCCCTTGGTTCCATTAGATACATGTGTATCCATATGATAAATATCATGTTTTTGTTTTAGCTCATTTAATGGGTGTCTGCTATTTTCAACCAGAAGTGTTAACTAATACAGCTAATCATAATAATCTAATTTGCCAATGATATTTGTTCTCGCATTCAAATAAATATTTATTGAGCACATACTACGTGCCAAGGAATATTCTAGGAGTTTGAGGTGCATCATCGAACAATAGAGACAAAGATTCCCGCTCTGTTCTATAGCATACAACCTCTCCCTATGCTTTTTCCAAAGAAATGGATGATGTTTATCGAGAGGACAGTGTCCAGGTGTATTAGTATAGTTGTTTTCAAGCACTAGAAAGCTGAACAAATGAAAAAGAGACTTGACCTAAAAGGATCAAGAAGGGAGAAGCTACCAAAACTTCTTGAGTTTGATAGATAGAATATTCAAAGTTGTCTAAAATAGTGCTTTTCAGACTTTAGTACACATGATAAACACTTGTAGAGATGTTAAAACATAGCCTGACCTACTCCCTGAGATTCTCATTCAACAGATCTGGTGTGGGGAGACTGATGGTGTAGAATTTGTATCCCTAACAATATCCTAGGTGATGACAGATGTTACAGACCCACTCACCAACCATCAGTGGTCTACAGAATGCATGAACATGGCTTCATAGGTAAATTCTACCAAATGTTTAAAGAATTAACACCAGTCCTTCACAAGTATTTCCAAAAAAATACAAGAGGAATGTATTTCCAAATGCCCATCAGTGATGGTTGTCTAAAGGCAGTGTGGTATTCCCATACCACGGAATATTACTCAACCTTGAAAAAAAAATGAAGTAATGACACCTACCAAAACATGGAAGGACCTTAAAAACGTGATGCTAAGTGGAAGAAGTCAGTCACAAAAGGCCATGATTCCACTTAATATGATTCCACTTAAATGAAATGTCCAGAATAGGCAAATCTGTAGAGACAGAAAGCAGATTAGTCAGGGTAGAAGAAGGGTGAAGGATGGGAAGATACAGCTAATGGGTTTCTTTTGGAGGGATGAAAATGTCCTGAAATTAGATAGTCCACATGGTTAGGTAACTAAATAAACTACAACCCACTGAATTATATACTTCTAAAGAATATGTAAATCATATCTCAATAAAGTGATTATTAAAATCTAAAAAATGGCATGCATGAGCCACCTTGGGATCGACAATGGGCTGGCATGTCCAACAAACTAGCAGTTACTGGAGTGACCTAAACCTAATGGGAGAATCCTTGGGATGGATGTTAAAGAGAGAGAATATAATCTAGAATCTTACCTTATAAAATCCCTTTAATTCTGAATAAATAGATGACTAAAAAGATTGTGATTTTAAGGTTATACTTACATTACAATATCACTGACAACTAATGTATATCATGTTTTTATCTCATGATTTCTCTCGGTGATAGAAACTAATATCTTCCTACTTTTGACATTTCTTATAGGTAATTCATGACCCCTACTATGTACATAATAAAAATAGAAATAAAGCTTTTATATGGGCCCTAGTGAATTAGACTTCTAATATAACACATTAACTTATGTGCCTCACATATACAAAGAAAAGAATCATAGGAACATAGCACATTGACACTTTGGTAGGCTAAGAAGCAAATCCTATACTACAGAGGAGTGCCAATGTAAAGGGAATAGCACAGCCACTGATTAAAATTAGGGGCTCTGGAGCCAGACTCCCTGCATATGGAACCACAGAACCTGGCTCTGCCACTTACTTGCGGTGTGATCTTTTCAATTTGGTGACCCTGTTAGCTCCTCAATTGTCTCATCTGCAAAATGGAATTAACAATTACACCTACCTACAATTTAGGCTTGTGACGATGAGTCAATGACTTATTATCTGTAAAGCACTGGGAGCAGATGCCTAACATAGAGTACATACTAGATGAGGGTTTGTTAGTAAATCCCTGGAGTCCAATTTGGATAATTTTTCCATAAAGGTGTCTATTTGGGAAGTCGATGCTCTCGCAAATGGGGTGACCCTTCTACACTGTGCCCCTTTCTTGGGTGATTTCTATTTTGTTAATCATGTAGACAAACTCTTAATTAGACTAGTCTCTATTTAAGACTTAACAGAATAGTGGAATTGATCTTGACACATAGGAATATAATCATTGGTGCACTGATTTCCATATAAAATATATTTAACACTGTTTTCTATCTCTTAAAGAACCATTAAGGAATATGAAAGATTTGTCTTTTCTCTGATGTAGCTTCAAAAATTTTTCTCCCCATAAAAAATAATAGCTTAAGATTTATGTGTACTAAACTCTAATTCATTTAATCTTCAAATAGGCACTATAATCTCCATTCTACAGAGGAGAAAGCTTAGTCTCAGGGGATTGAAGTGACTCCTTCGCAAAGGGGGTAGAGACAGGATTTAAATCCAGGGAAGTAGGACTTTAATTTGAATGTTCTTTGCAGTCTCCTACATTCCTACTGCACCTAGTGACTTATCATACAAACATTGCTGACTTTTTTATTTATATTTGTATTTTTTTCATCTCTGCCTTTTAATTGCATTTATTTATTTATATTTTTGTGCCATATATATTCTTGGCGGTGAATTCCTTAAATTGTAAAATATTTCACTGATTTGCCTCCTCCGAGCTGTAGAAGGAAACAAGTAAACAAAACAAAAACATGGTAGAGAGGCTGAGAAATCCTGCCCTAAAACTTGGTACCCTCCTGTGCCAGGCAGAGAGAGAAGAGATATGGCGATTCCCAGGGTGTCTTCTGAAGCTTTTGCAAACCAACCAGCAGCAGTCCCTGCCTCAAAGCTCACTTCTCTTGACTGCTTTTGGGAACCAGCTGGATCCTTGTCAAGCCTCAGTGATTGACCCCAGGTCATTCATTTGCCTCTCTTCAGGGATGCGAAGGCCCTTGTGCCTTATCCAGAGACATTAAAGAAGGCTGCTTGACGTTGGACATCAAATTGATTTCATGCCAAGATCTCAGTCAACCACGGGTGACAACCATTGACGTGTCAAAGCCTTACAAGAAAAATAAACATGTCTGATGCAGAGTCCTTTGTTTTTGATGCCAGGTTGAATTACGCACCTTCTCTCAGATCTGACACTGGCTGTGCCTGTTTGCTGGGAGGCAGAGTGGAGGCATGTCGGGTCTCAAGTAGGAATGTCAGGGAAGGGCAAAGGACAGCTGATTCAAAGATGGGTGCAAATTTAGGGCTGGGAGAGAACCCTCGTGCTCTCTCTATCCCTCCTCTTCCTTTTCCTATTCCACCCTTTAGAACCCAACTCATCGTTCTCGGGCTCCTGGTTCTGAATGCCAGAAGTCACTTAACTTGTCTATTCTCCCCAGAGAGCAAGCCTGCTATTTAGAAAGGGCTTAAAACCCTTGCAATATTCCTCTCTCCAGCCGTGTCTGCTCAAGGTGACATCTGTCTTAAAACAAGCATTCCTAGCAGGCATCCCAGCTGTCTGGGCTTGGCTAAAAGTGGGGGTGGCCCACAGTAGATGCTTGGTGGGTATTTCTTCTCCTTCCTAGCCTGAGGGATGTATAATCTCTCCTCTGATGTTTCCTAACTTCCTGGTTTCCCTGAAATCTTTTCATCCAGCTGTGTTTACTTTTTTTTTGTATTCTGTCTGAAGAAGACTGAGAATTTGCATAATTAAGAATGACCTGAGCAATCTCTGCTAATGTCTGCACTAAAACCTCTGACTATCCCTGTTAACTAATTACATCTATCATTGTGTCAGACAGGTAAAAGACTCCTTCAGTCTGTTGAGACAACATTATTCACCTGGGATTATCAAAGGTTTCAATTCTGGCCATTAGCTGAAATTGCTTGGGTCATTCATTATGGCAAATTCCGCATCCTTTCCAGACAGAGCAAAGTAAATGCAGCATCAGGAATAGATTAAAGAGCCATGCATCAGGAGCCTAATTCAGAACCTCAGCCCCTTCTTTTCCTTAATGCTAAAGGGTGAAAAATGAGCAGGAAAACTTTGTTGTCCTCTCCTCTAAGCATCGAATATGAGAGTTTTTGCTTCAAAAATTTGGAAAGGACCGTCATTTCCCCAATTTTCTCAGCCTATTAAGTGTATGATTTCACAAAGTAACAGAGAAAAAAATATCCTTACACTTGAAATAAAAATTAAATCCCAAAGTGTGCTGACATCCCAACTCCCCATTGTCAGGTTCTCAGCCTCCCTCATAAACCATGAGTGATAGATAGGGTCTTGAATCACTATGGGGTCAGGGATGGGTAGGGCACTGGTAGTCTTTTTGTTAAAATTACTCCACCTGAGCTGAAAACAACAAGGAAGACAGGTTAAAGATTCAACCTAGACATGAACAAGGAATAGAAGAAATATCCTTGGAGGATGTGAAAAGGAGGCAGGGTTGTTGCTGGGTTGGGTGGTTGCAGCAAACCCAGACAGTGTAGGGGCGCCTGGGTGGCTCAGTTGGTTAAGCATCTTGCCTTCAGCTCAGATTATGATTCCAGAGTTCTGGGTTTGAGCCCCGCATCAGGCTCTGTGCTCAGTGGGAGTCAGCTCATGTCTCTCCCTCTTCCCCAACTTACACATGTGTGTGTGCTCTCTCTCATGTTAATTAATTAATTCGTTTAAAAAATCAGGGAGTCCATTTCCTATTCACTTCCTTGTATGTGCGCCTTTCATTTATTGGACACGTGATTTCATCTGTCCTATCCTCACACAGATTTCAGCATTTTTGTCAGCAATGAATATATTTGTATATTGATTTAGAGCCATTAGGTACAAAAGCTACCATGAGCTTGGTAAAAGGATGTCAAGAAATACACCAAAATAGATGTAGTTTATGTTCAAGTTGGAAAGTCAAGTCATAGAACAATAAAGATAACTAGCAATGAAAGTTACCTAGCAATATTGCTTATTAATTGTGTGAGAGTATGACTTCTTGAAAGAAAACTCTACATCCAGCCATAATATCCAATTTATATTTTTTAGAAACATTTCATGTAATGCACATGGGTACCACACTCATATTAAATGTGTGCTTGCCTTGCAAAAAGAGTGAGCTGGGAGGTCATAAACCAGATCATTAGAGAACCCAAAACATTCCTTAGTGGAAAAATCTCTATAAGTGACCAAAATCTTTTTTTTCTTCAGTTTTTGGAAATCTGAGATGAAGTGTATTTTTTTCCTGTTCAAGAAAGTTTTTAGTCAAAGGGGAAGAAGAAGATGAAATTTGAGGGGAATAGTATGCTTTCTTACAGTCATTCATTAACAGATATGTATTTGTTATGAATTCTCATTCATAATAGAAATTTGAATTCTGATTATGTATCAGGTGGTGAATAACATCCTGCTGATATATCAGCGAACAAAACAGACAACAGTTTCTACCTTTGCGGAACTCGTTTTTCATTGTGGTGAGACAGATATCAAACATTAAACATAATGAATTAAATACATATTAAATACACATATATATGTGTGTATATATATGTGTGTATATATATACATATATACATATGTATATATATATACACATATATATATATGTGTATATATATATATATACATATGTATATATATATGGCTTCACTGACACTGTCATAATGACATCTGGTCAAAAGCTTGAATAAATGTGAGGACCTGGACCACATGGATATCTGGAGGATATTTCTGGCAGAGCCAACAACCAAGAGCAAAACTCCTGAGGTACAAGTGTGTCTGGCCTATTTAAGAATTGGCAAATAGACTTAAACAGTCAAAGATGAGGGAGAAGGGGAGTGGGCAGCACCTGCGTGGCTCAGTTGGCTAGTGGCTGCTCTTGGTTTGGGCTCAGGTCATGATCTCCGTGTCCTGGGATTGAGCCCTGTGTTAGGCTGCATGCTCAGTGGGGAGTAGTTGGCTTGAGGATTCTTTGTCTCTCTCCCTCTGCCTTTGGCCCTCACCCTGCTTGCCTGCGCTCTCTCTCTCTCTCTATCTCCAATAAATAAATAAATACTTAAAAAAGAAAAGAATAAGGTGGGGGAAGAATTGTAGTAAGACACAAACTCAAGAGATAACTAGGGGAGTCAGACCATGTAAGTAAGTCCTTTTAAACCATTGTAAGATCTTCAGCTTTTACTCTGAGCAAAATGAGAAGACATTGATACATTTTTAGCACAGGGTTAAAATGCACCAATTTTCCCTGTTGAAGATATACTCTGGCTCTCCTGCATGGGGGACAGAGAGAGGTAATAAGAAGAGAAAGGAGATGACTGTGAAGGTGTATATAGTATGGTGGGTGAGGTATGACTCTGGTTTGAATCTGATGTCAGTATAGCAGAGGGGAGAAATAGTTAGGTCTTGAATACTTTCTGAAGATGGTGTCAGCAAGATGTGCTTACACGTTGAATGAAGAATAAGAGGGGCACCTCGGTGACTTAGTCGGTTAAGAGTCTGACTCCTGATTTTGGCTCAGGTCATGATCTCAGGGTCCTGAGGTCAAGCCCCATGTCTAGCCCCACCTCAGGCTCTGCACTCAGTAGGGAGTCTGATTCTCTCCCTCTGTCCCTCCCCCTGCTCATTGTCTCTCTCAAATAAATAAATAAATCTTTAAAAGAAAAGATTCTCTCTCACTCCCTTTCCCCTTTTCTTTAAAAACAACAAGAAAGAAAGAAAGAAAGAAAGAAAGAAAGAAAGAAAGAAAGAAAGAAGAAAGTAACCAATGATAATTCTAAAAGTTTCCTCTTGAGCCACATGAAGTCTGGAGAGGTCATTAACTGAGGCAAGAAAAGCCCTGGGTAGAACTGATTTGAGGGGTAGATCAGAAGTTTGGCTTGGGAACTGTCCATGTGTCAATGTTATTTAAAGCCACACACTGGATGCCATCAACAAAGGAAGTGAGGGTCCATAGAGAAAAGAAGAGCCCAAAGATTGGGGCTTTGGGCATTGCAACTTTAGGAGGTGGCGGAAGAGAAAAGAACTCAGGAAAGGAAACTAAGAAATGTAGGAAGTGTCTACAACCCAGCGATTGCACTACTGGGTATTTACTCCAAAGATATAAATGTAGTGATCTGAAAGGGAATGTGCATGTTCAAGGCAGCAATGACCACAATAGCCAAAATATGGAAAGAGCCTAGATGTCTCTCAATGGATGAATGGATAAAGACGTGGTGTATATATACACAATGGAATATTATACAGCCATCAAAAATGAAATCTTGCCATTTACGATGTGGATGGAACCAGACAGTATTATGCTAAGTGAAATAAGTCAATCAGAGAAAGACAATTATCATATGATCTCTCTGATATGAGCACTTTGAGAACCAAGGCAGAGGATCATAGGGCAAGAGAGGAAAAATTGAAACAAGATGAAACCAGAGAGGGAGATAAACCATAAGAGACTCTTAATTTCAGGAAAGGAACTGAGGTTTGCTGAAGTGGTGGAGGGTGGTTGAGGAATGGACATTGGGGAGGGTATGTGCTATGGTGAGTGCTGTGAATTGTGTAAGACTGATGATTCCCAAACCTGTATTCCTGAAACAAATAATATGTTATATGTTAATAACAAAAAAATAATAATAATATAAAATAAAGAAATGCAGGAAGTGGAGAGTTATAATAGCCCAGTCATGAAAGCTGGGCATGTAAGATAAGGCCTGAGACTCTGCCAGGAGTTTAGCGGCTGCAGGCAATGGGTACATGATGAGAGCAGTTCTGGGGAGGTGCCGGGGTCAAAATGTGGTATAGGCTAGAGCTGATGCAGTGGAGAATGGGCCTTGTGGTACTAAAGATAGAAAGAACAGAAACCATTTTTTTTTTAAAGATTTATTTATGTATTCAAGGGAGAAAGAGAGCCCACGGGGAGGGGAGAGGAAGAGAGAGCCTCAAGCAGACTCAGCCCCTGCTGAACACTGGGCTTGACCTGGGGCTGGATCCTAGGACCCCAAGACCATGATCTGAGCCAAAACCAAGAGCCAGCCTCTTAACCGACTGCATCACCCAGGTTCCCCCAGGAAACCTTTATTATAAAATAAAAGATGGGTAAAGAAACGCCACAAAGACAAATGTGTGGCTTAATGAGTTGTTCTAATGTGAACAGACTTTTAACCACAACACACAGCAAGAAATAGAATTTTGCCAGCCCCCAGAAGATTTTCCACATGTCACAACCTTATTTCAGTCCTAATCCAATACCCATCATCTTGATTTTTGTAGTGATCACATTTTTATGTTTCTTTATGGCTTTATCAGTCTGTGAGATAACAAATAAATAAATAGATATATATCTGCCCCTGATTCCCAGGACAGGGCTCCACAAGTCCCTGTAAATTCCTAATGATAAGAGCACTAGGAGCACCTTTGTTCTAAAGAGGCAAATATGGCCAGACCCCTGGATGGCTTCTGGATTGGGGGCTGGTTACCAGAGAGACCGTGCCACAATTAAAAACCTGGGATTTTCAGTAACCCCCTTCTGCTTCTCCAGAGAAGGGAGAGAGGCTGAAAATGGAGTTACTAATTGGTTATGCTTACATGAAGAAGCCTCCATAAACATCCCAATAGATGGATGGTCATGGGGCCACTATCACCCTTACTGAAAACAAAATTCTTTCAGCCTAAGTTCTCTCCGCGTTTCCCACAGATGGAGTCTTCATTGCACACCACCTCTCATCCGTCCTCTTGCACGTTAGAGCTCCCCCCGGCTATGAAGTCATTATATTGTGCAATCTTTGGGACTGCCTGTGGACACTTGGTACTGTGACATGTTAGCTACACTGGAACAGCATTGCCCAGAATTCCCTTCCCCATAGGGTTGCTGCTTAGTGTTGGTCCTGGAGAATCATGAGGTTTAGGTGGAAATGGAGGAGTAATCGCTTTTACTCTCTGAAGGTCAATGCCAGACATTAGACTCTGAGGCAGATCTCACATGTTGTACCTGACCAGTTGGCTCACCTTCCTGAGGTCAGGCAGCTCCTACACCTGCAGCTTCTCCAGAAGCACCCAGATTCCCCTTTTTCCATTTCTTCAAGTCTTGAGCCATGTGTGTGGTCATCCCTGTGGTGAAAGGCACAGGCTTCTTCTCTTGGTCAGCTGTGATTTCAAGGCTGGAGGTAGCAAGAAACAGAGAGGGATTCCAGGTTGTCCTTGTCCAGTGTGTCCTTGTTGTCCACATCCAGCTTTCCATTCTGACTCCTAGTCTAGCTGATCGACAGCAACTTCAGGCCCAAGAGCAGACCCAGGGAAGGGGATCACTCTGCCAGCTCCCATGATCACAAAAAATCTCATCCCTACAAGAGCCCCCTTTTTCTGTACCACTCAGCACTTCTGCTTTTCTGATGAGACTCTGACTGGTACCCTGGCCATTGCCTAGTCTTTTACTCTCATTCTGTGACAGCAAGAGGCCAGGGCCTTTGTCCCTACGGATGTTTCTTTCCTCAGGTGAATCAAACTTGCAATTCCTAATATCAGAACAATGTGGTTGCCATGCTGGGGCCCAAGATGAAATGCTTTTTATAAGAGCTAATCAGATTGTACATTAATGAGAGAAATATGAAGCTAATCAACACCACAGAAGGTCTCTAGGCTCAGGCCTATTAAACTTCATAAAAAATTAATGACTGAAAGAGCAGACTCTTTTGTAAGGGGTCTCTTGTGGTTGGATAAGGGCCTGAAGTCCCATTCACCTCTCATTACATTGAATTAGCCTCACTTTCCAACCCAAAATATAATCCATCAAGTGGTATTTTCCACTGGGTGTTAGACGGCTAGTGTTTGAAAACACTTGTAAAATATTTATTACTTTTTCTCCTTCCCTTTCTTCCCTTCATTCCCCTCCTCTCTCCCTGCTCAGCCAACCCCCTCTCACCTCCCTGACTATGGCTTTTCCCATTTTAATTAAAGAGATTTGTACTCCTAAAGCCTTCTGGGAAACGTCGTCAATGATTGTGGTTTGTAGATGCTTCTGGAGTGCTTGCCAGGAAACCCCTAGCCCTTTGCTCAAAGCATGTTCAGCATCTGCTTGCAGAAGCCAAGAAGTGTGGAGAGAGGATTTAGACCAACTGGGTTGAAAAATAATCCTCACACTCCCCTTCTTGAACTCAGGTGCACTTTGTGTGTGTGTGTGTGAATGGTGGCTATAATTATTGAATACATTTTGCATAGAAGACATTTATCTACGAGGCTGGCGGCCTCAACTCCAATTAAACCCAAATGCCCACCTCCCTCTCCTGCTACCTTTGCCCCAAACTGTAATTCACCTTAGTCTGGTTGTTGTTAAAGGTTAGAGAATCAACTCCATTATTCACCCAGCAGGATACAACAGGCAGTGCTTGGCTCTAGGAGTGAGCAAGCAGGTAATTATTTATGGTGGGATGAAATGGGGTCTTCTGTATGGACTCTAGCCACAAAACTAACATTAAAGTCATTCCTTTAAATACTGAAATCTCAGGGTGCCTGGGTGGCTCAGTCGGTTAAGGGTCTGCCTTTGGCTCAGGTCATGATCTCAGGGTCCTGGAATCAAGTCCTGCATCAGACTCTTTGCTCAATGGGGAGCCTGCTCCTTCCCCTCCCTCTGCTGCTCCTGCTCTCTCTCATTCTCCATCTCAAATGAATAAATAAAATCTTTAAAATAAATACATAAATAAATAAATAAATATTGAAAACTTTTCACCTATAAAAATGGCACTGCCATCAGGAGGCATCCGACCTTCAGGGGTTCTTAGTAATACCACGTGGCCCCGTTCCTGAAGTCCTAACCAAGGACAGACTCTTAGGGAAAGTGCCAGAGTGAGAACCCTGGGGAGTAGTGTGTTTGCCAGGGACAATGGAATGAGTAGAAGAGAAACTAAGTGAAAAATGGAAGCGGTCAAAGAAAATCTTGTCTCCCATTTTGGTTGGAAAGCTAACTCTGGTGCCACAGCTCCCAAAAGACCTCCCCCATGTATCCATTGTCTCTTAACTCACCAACCTCCAGGCCATGTGAATGCACCAGGGCTGCTCAGCAACCCCTATAAAGATTTTTCATCTTATTTCTTCTGAAGATTCTAAACTTGAACACAGCCCTGGGGATTTTTGTGATACAAGCTATTAATAGGTCCCTGCAGCATGTGCTAAAAGAGGTGTGAAAAGGGGGGCCAGACTACACTGTGTCAGGATATGTGTTTCTCTGGTGTGGTGTCAGCTCATAGTGACATGTGCATGGGGTCAGAAACAAGGGTAGTTCAACGCATGGGTTCGAGCTATGGTTCAGGAAATTCTGGTTTACACTAAAGTTCAGAATTTCTCTTCCAGGGGCTCTGGAAATCAACTGAATACACCACTATGGGCAATAGACAGGCTGGTATGACAGTCCCCAGTACTGTGCTTAACTAGTTTTATTTGCCGTGTCAACTGTTTCATAATCAAAAGCTTATTCGTGAAGTATAAAAATGTCCTATTAGCCCAATGGTCAGCCTTCTAACAACCAGAATCAGCCAGAATACAGCTGTTAACATGAGTATAACAAAAACTACACAGAAAAGTGTCAACAAGACTATGTATTATACTTTACAGAAGAGAGTTGGGCTACCTTCAGAGGACTGACTTAAAGATCACGTAACAAGCTTCTACAATCTGATTTCCTCCAACAATATTTAATTCCTTTCGAGCTGCAGCCTACAATAGATGGAAAGTAGTTAGGTATGGAAAGTAGGAGATTCCTAGAAGCCAAAACATTATGAAATGACACCTGAAAAGAGCAAGGGATGCTCAGGGAGAATCACCAAGCTTTAGATGTACAAGTTAAGTGTGAGGATAATTTAGGGAGAAGATAACCTACGTCCCATCTCCTTGTTCAAGAACACAATGGTCTAAAAATAGCGAGTGTCTCAAAATCTACAATACTTAGCCCCTATCTTATATCAATCGTCAAGCTAAATTTGTGAACACAGAACTTCAAGCCATTCCTAATATCATACCTCAGCATATGCCCTATGAACAATACTTTTTAAGCTATCATTTGTAGAGCATATACAAAATGCCCATCATTGGGCTGAGCATTTGACATACATTATTTCATTCAATCCTCAATTCAATAATTATATAAGTTACACAGTTTATATTCTTCAAAAAATTGACTAGCATAATCATACTTGAAAGGATTGAATGACTTATCTAAGGTAACGCTTTTAAAAGTAGTAGAATTATGAAACAAGCTCAGATCTTTGGACTTCTCAAAATTGGGCAGTAGCCTCAATAAAATCTTGAAGTTTACTGGACAGTATGATGTCAAATCCACATAGAAAAAGAAAGGCTTTTTTCTCTCTCACTCTTTTTAAAGTAGCAACAGATATATGTTTGAATATGTTATGCAGGACAGTTTAAAGATTTTATTTATTTATTTGACAGACAGAGATCACAATTAGGCAGAGAGGCAGGCAGAGAGAGAGGAGGAAGCAGGCTCCCTGCCGAGCAGTGAGCCTGATGTGGGGCTCGATCCCAGGACCCTGGGATCATGTCCCAAGCCGAAGGCAGAGGCTTTAAACCGTTGAGCTACCCAGGCACCCCTCATCATAATTTTCTATGAACTATTGTTTCATAGAACTTAAGACTGCCCTTAAAGGACCTTGCCTGATGTTTTTACTGGTTTTCTCATTTTTGGCTTTCTTTTGCTATAATGTAGCTCTTTCTATATTTAAAAAAAAAAATTAATCTTGTCCTTTGTTGTTGTTGTTAACTGCTGCATATTCAGAAAGAAAGAGAACCTAGCACATAATAGATTCTCAGTAAATAGCTATTGAATGAATAGATGTTGAGAGAAAGAGACACAGAGGCTCTCAATCAATAGCTCTGCTTTTGTTTTATTTTGGATTCTCTCTCTTCCTAAAATAAAGTTCTGCACCCAAAGAGGTATAAAACACATTTCACGTAATTTGTGCTGAAGGAACTGTAAACAAGGATAGATGTATTAAACAAGAACAAATTCTTCTTCATTGAATACCCACTTTATTCAATAATTTGCCTTAGAGTCAAATAGCCTGGCTCTGAATCTTCTTTTTCAGATTTCCCTTATGTTGTTATTTTTGTCATCTGTGATCTCATTGCCACTAAGAAAAAAACATGATCAAAAAAGCAGCCTTATCTGTGCCCAGCTCTGATGAGTTCTAGCTTACTTCTATTTTCATCCAAAAAGTTCAAAATCAGATTTTATTTTGCTTTCGTTTTATGTATTTAGTTTTAAATAAAAGTTGTGTAAACTTACAGTGCACAACACTATTGTAATCAAGTCAATTAATATGTCTTCTCTTTACATAGTATCTTCCTGTATGTGTGATTTGAGCACCTGAAATCTACTCTTAGCAAATGTCCAGTACTGTTTCACTACCTATCATCATCATGCGGTACTTTAGATCTCTAGGCTTATTCATCCTACATAACTGCAGGGAATTTAATGATTTGGGAACTCTTCCATCCACCTAACTTTTCATTTCTGTGTTACCTGTGCTCACAGAATTTTCGGCTAGCCCTTTTTGGCTTCATCCATCATAAACAGTACGCCCAACTGATCATCAATAATATTATAAAGAGAAACCCATATCACCAGTATGATGGATGAAACAATCTCTGCAAACTGAAGTCAATATTAGTCAACCTTCTGTCATTTTTCTGGTAACCAGAGAAGCTGCAAGGGCTGGAGAATGGTTTGCAAGACTTATAGAACCCCAATGGCCATGACTTTCTGCATTTAAAGATCAATAATTGACTTGCAATGAATTCTGATCTTAATTTCGCATGGCCTTCGGGTTCAAGAATTATCATTTACTGTTTTGAAAATAAGAGAGTTTGTTGCAGACTGCTGGCCGCATGTTTTCTGGCTGTAACACAAAGACAATAAAACAACCCAAGACATGCTATTACAGTATTTCTGCTGAGAAGTGCTCAATCTTTGCATCATCTACTCTGGCTTCTCCAAGAACAATCTCTTGGGGAAATTCCATAGACCTAAGTCTGGCTCATTTAATACCCCAGTGAGCCAGGAGTCTGTGGAGTGACTGCAGTATTTTGCTTGTAACTCTTCTTAAAAAATTAATTTCATTAGTCACTGAATAGTGGAGGCCAATAAACACTCTTTGCCTCCAACTAGGCCTATATCACTCCTTTGAAGAGGGAAATGGTTTCTTCTTTGCGTGAATCTCCATAATCATCAAGAGGAGCCATCCCCAGAGTCCAATATATGAAGACAAGGAACAGGAATAGTTGAGAAGGTATCAGTTGGAGATGCAAACTGATGGTCTCACTCCAGTCTTTGAATCAGACTCTGCTTTCCAAAAATGTCTTTTTCTCTTCTTCAGAATTTAGGCCTTAGATTAGAAACCCCAGAGAAACAGTTCCATTTCACTGCCAAGAAGCTTCCACGAACGGAGGTGCTAGGATGAATTTTGGCATAAGGAATATGGAGACATAGCTTCCTGTGGTTAGGTCATTTCTAAAAGGAAAACTATTGGGCTTTGCTGAACAAATGTCAGAATTTTTTTAAACCACTACATATTTCACTGGTATATGGCTCACATTTCATGAAAGTTGGAATCTTACCAACGAGATTGAAAGATCCTGTTGATTATCCGCCACATTTCTCTTAATATGGTACCAACACCTTGAGGAAAAGAACAGCGATCCATCTTTAGTTACCAGTACCAGTGGCCTAAAATAGGAGCCTGCATCCAAAATCAGAAATATTTATCTTCTGATGTTCTTAGGATTATAGAAGACCACTGGGAATCCACAATCTGCAAATGTACCAATATTGGGAGTTGGTAGTGACAGTGAATGGAGGACACCACATCTGGGTGAGGGCAGGAGAGTCAGCTGGGCCTGATCATTAGCTGTAGAGACTCCATCCTGCTTGCTAGTCTGGAGCGTGATATGCATTGGTGGGTGAGCAAAATTAAAAATTGCTATATGAAATGCAACTTGGAGATAATTTGTGACCATTCAAAACTAAGATTTAAAAATGCAGAATAGCAAAGGTCTTTGGGTTGAATATACTCAGGAAAACTAAGATGTTAACTGGCATTATATAAAAAAGGAAGGGATTAAAATAAGCTTGGGAAATTCTGTATTAGACAAATCCAATGCCTTCCTTACTCTAAGACACTTTGTGCCTTTAAATTACTAAAATGTCTTGTAAAGTTTCAATTCATACTGAAAATAGATATATGTGTTATTGATAGCATATATATTATATATGTGTGTATATATATATAGATATATATATACAGAGACTGTATGAGTATGTGTGTAAATATATGTGTGTGTGTGTGTGTGTGTGTGTATATATATATATATACACATACATACATATATATACAGCCAAGGATATCTTAGTGAATTATGAATATGGAATTTGTTATAAAAGAGTAATGTAACACTTCACAAAGTTTGGAATCTAGAGAAGCATCACATGTTAAATGGTGTAGGAAGCATTTTTGAAATTTTCCAATTTTTCTTTTTACATATAAAAAAAAATCCCTAAGGTTAAATGATTTAACCAAGGATTTTCAGCTACTTGGTAGCTCAGCTAAAACTCAGGTTCTCCTGTATCTTACTGATTTTTAAATTTCATTCAAAATTTAATTTAGTATTTAGTAAGCAGCTAATATGTGCCTAATAAGATGTAGGAGAAGTCTGTATCATCTTCATTACATTTACAAAGTTTATGATCTCATCTTTAAGAGAGGCTGGCTTTCAGAAGCAAGAAGGCTCACAGATCTGAAGCAACTTGATTATATATCTTCAAAGTCAGAGTCAAAGAATTTGGCCCCAAAACCCACACATTTCATGATTCTATTCTACACTGAGGTGCAAGTGGTCAGGATTCTGCCTTATGTGTCTGTGTATTTGGAACAACCAGAGCCACAACAAGCACCTTCTTGAAGTTGGGTTAGTATTTAAACAACGCAGTGGATCTCTGATGGGCTTTGACATGGGTAGCATGTGCCTGGAGGAGGATATGGGACACCTATTCCACGCTCGCCAACTTGATCACGTGGTACGCTGCAGATTAATGCCGTACAAAATGGAAAGGGAGTATAAAGATGAGCTCTGGATGTACTCCCCCGTTCTGTGTTTTTCTTCAGGGCTTATGAGCCTCTGCTTTCTGCAACCCCTTCCCTCCCACACAGCCTTCAAGGCTCTCAGGTCCACCAGGTTCTTGTGGGGAAGGAAAGAGCATCAGTCCCCGCATTCAGTCTCCACCTCTTCATACTTCCGCATCCCTCCTTGGAGGAGGCGGTCCAGTGAGTTGAGACTTCCTGAGTTGAGATTGAGAAAGCATTGGTGGGAATGCTTTCAGGCAGAAAGGGGTGATGATAAGCCCAGACAGGTGATATACATATGATGATAATGAGACAGTTTAGCTCACTTGCCCTAAGTCATTATTTGCTCTATCTTTTAACAGAGACTGGATGTGTGGCAAAAGGTACCATAATTCTTTTTTAAGAAATCAAAGGGAGGAGGTGCTACAAAGAGAAGAAGCACATTGCTTTATCTAGAAATTGGCCAATACCAAGTAGAATGTTTAGGTTTATGTGGGAAACACACACACACACACACACATACACTCATACACTCATATACTCAGACAAACAATTCAACTGAGCCATGAAAAGATCTGGAAGAAATCAGGTATCAAGTTTAAAAGAAATTAAATATTCCTTGCATTTGCTTTCTGTTCCCTGGGAAGCTAGAACTGGGTGGTGGTGGTGGGAGGAAATGATGTTCTCTTCCTACCTGATCCAGTTTAGCTGAATTGGCTGAAAAAGTTTGCATTCAGTATGATATAAAAGCATGCCTAAGTAATGGAAGCAATATCTATAGAATATCTTTCCAATAAAATCGGATAGTTAGAGAATTCTATACAACAGTGATCAATATGCATACAAATCATGTGTTACAGGAGGTGAAGAGGGGGAAATCGTGGCTGCTAAATGGTTTCTAACCCCGCCTAAAAATTGGGTAAATAGAAATGCATTGACTGGGTCAGGAGGGATTTCTTTCACTGTTTCTTTCACTATTTAGGGAGCTCAGTTCCTCTCAAAATCTGTGAAACCATCCTAACAAAGGCATTCCTGCGGGGATTCCTTTGTCCATTTTCTTCTTCCTCAGGTGACAGGGATGTATCTAATGGCAACTTGTGCTTCATTGCCCATTACTGACAGGCTGTGAGCTTGTCACTGCCCAGAGTGACAACTGATTGGTCCCTCCATTCACCCTAGTATGAACAACCAGATTAAATTTATATACTCCTTCCCCCTGTGGAGGGGTGTCCTGACATCCAGGGAAAATTGAGGGTAAGGAGGTCACTGCTGCTTTATTTGAGGCCCAAAGTCTTTTCTCGATGCTGTTTGACATTATCCCAGATACATTTTTAAATCTATAACAGGAGTGAAGAATTGTAATTGGTTTAAGGTACCCAGAGACTTCTGGGCAGGCAGGATCTAAGTCCTTGCCCCTGTAAATTACCGACAGCTGAGTATGGAGACTGTAAAATGAAGCTCTCCACACTGGGCAGAGGAACCAACTTTTGCCATTGAGAGGGACTGAGGTTCCCAAGTGCAGGGACTCCCTTGAACAAGATAACCCTTGCCTTCCCTGCACACTAAATCTGCCAACACCCAAAGGAGCTCATCTCCTCTTCTTTTAACCTGCTTCTGTGTCCGACCCCTGCCCTCAGCCCTGCTGAAGGGGATAATCTGCAAAATCACCCTTCCATTCCTTCCTCCGTAGTAAAAGTAGTTTCTACTCTGTGATTTGAAGAGTCTGGAGCCCAGGCTATGCTAAGTTAAGCAGTAAAACGTTTAGTTTCTTCCCAGCCTGGATGCCCTTCAGCTTGTAAAAGTCCATTTTCTCTTCTTAGCATTGTTCGCCACCGTGAGTCAGCCACTCTCTTTTCTTAGAGACTTCCTCACTCTTGTTTTTGTTCTTGTTTTCGGAAAATTAGATGGTTCACTGGCTGCATCTTTCATACCAGGCAACAAGACATCCAGAATCTTCCAAAGGGTTTTTCTTCCTTATTCTAGACCCTTAAGTGTTCAGAACCTCTTCCCTAAAGGCTGCATTCCATTAGCCATCTGTCCTCCAAATCTTGCCATTGCCTTTAAATATTAATTCCTTTAAGTTCTTAAGTATTTTTCTCCTAGATTCCTCCCTTCTTTCTCTCTCTCTTCCTCTCCCTTAGACACACACACACACACACACACACACACACACACACACACAATTTCCCCCAACCTTTCCTTAACTCTCTGCTATGGATGAGAATGATACCATAAACTTGCCGGCAATGATTTGAATTTGCTGTCAGGTGAGTGGACATGGGCTATCTTGAACCCAGGAGGTATATGAGCTGTTGAGTCGATAAAATGCACTAAATGAATTGCTTTGGGTTTTCTTCCTTCTACGAGGAAGTCTTAATTCCTTAGCAGCATGGGTGCCACTGCTGGGCTTTCAGCAAAGAGTTGGGAGCAGGTGAAAAGAGAGAATTGGCTTCTAAGGGTTAGAATCCCAAGACCTCCTTTTTCTGTCCCTTCCCCCTTTGCTCTAGTTGCTTCCCACATATTACTGACCCACGACAAACTCGTTCTTAAAAGTACCTGTAGTCACTATCAATACACACAAGAGAATTCTTGCCTGGAATAAGAGAAAGTAGAGTCCATGCCAGGTCTGCTCCCAGGACACATAAGTGGATTATTTGAAAGTAGACCTTTGTCACCCTATCGCCATGCATGATGTTAGGCTGTGTTCCCACCTTGTCCTGAAACCCTTCCACACTATTTCTCATACTCCTGATTTCTGACATCATAGTGTCATACTGCCTTGGCTCCTGATCATTATACTTGGCATTCTTCTTTAGATGCCTGACTTAACTTGTCATTCATAGATAACCACCAGAATGGTTTAGTCTGGTTTTCACAGAAGTTACCACAACCACACTCATCCTGTTTCCATTAATGGGAACTAGATAGCGTTCATATAACTTGATTGTTGTTAAACACATATTCTGATTTTTACAAATATGGAGAATTCTTATATCTGGTCTAGTTTGGTCTTACAAATGATTGCTTGCTTACTTATGATGATGCATGTCCCAAATCAGGTATCTCATTCAATTTAGCTCTATGGCTTGGATATTTTTACTGCTTCTTACCAAAGCTGTCCTTCAGATTGCTGTAGAGAAGGCCTGGAGACTTCCTCAAGGACACTGTTATGAAAGATGATACAAATGAGAGACAGAAAAAAAAAAAAGCAAAATTCCCCATGAGAAGCCAATGCTTTTTAGCTGATGGCTTCATAGTCATATTTCCATTTAATTTTGAACTTCCATAAAGATGCCATAAGTGATTTGAACTTGCCTTCAAGAGAACAGACACATCGTATCTTGAACCCATGGAGTAAATGTGCTGTAAAATCAATAAAACACATTAAATGAATTGCTTCTACTTCCTCCCACCCCTATGAGAAAGTCTTAATTCCTTTTGCAGCACAGTGCACAGTCCCAGCTGTTGGTATTAAAGGAGGGGGAATAGGGAGAAAAGAAAATGGAATTAGTTACTGAAAGACTAACAGGACCTCTATTCAGCGAGTTCTATAAATGGGAGGCATTTCCCCCCTCTTCTTTAAGCAGAATAAGATGCTCTCAATGTGCGTGCATTGTGAACTTCATGCTTACGGAATGCACACCAGAAGTAATGATTAAAATGCCTTCTGTTTTTAAGTGTCTTCTCTCTTACAAAGGCTCCCTGTGAGCTGCACAGTTGCTCAGGTCAGGAGTTAGAGGATCCCCGGGTTTGGGAGGAGGGGTGTTGGGAGAAGTGTTCCCCGAATGGAAAAGCACTTTGCTAGATAATCATCAGGGAACAGTGAGATCTCCTAGGAGTCACACCAAAGATGCCCTGGCACATGAGGTCTCAGGGGGATGGGCAGAAGCAAGTTGCTGCCAAACTACTGAAAGTGAACTGGCTTCACCAATTTTTGATTAGCCAAAAATAATGTTAAAACATCATGATTTTAATATTGAAAGCTATCCTGGGGTGTCTGGGTGGCTCAGTTGGTTAAGCATCTGCCTTTGGTTCAGGTCATGATCTCCACATCCTAGGATGGAGCTGGCTTCATCTGACTCCCTGCTTGTCCTTCTGCACCCCTCTCCCTGCCCATCTGCCCCCTCCCCACACTTATACACTCTCTTTTTCTCAAATATATAAAATCTTTTTTTAAAAAGCTATCCTATGTTAAGCACTACGTTAATTATGAGACATTATTTCATTGTCAAACCGTTACTTTTGTTCACTAGTCCCATTTTACAGATAAGAAAACAGAGATACAGAAAGTAAATTTCCTTCTTCCACATGGCTGATTCAGTGGAAAATAAAGACTCAAACCAAGGAAAGTGTCCTACAGAGTCTATGTTCTTAAACGCTGCCTGATACTGGAATCAACAGGAAAGGGCATCTTCTTATTTTCCTCCTTGAACTTCAATCTTTGTAAGCATATGGTTACAAAGTGGTCCAGTAAATTCCGTGCATATTGAATGATATGGACAACTCTTCTGTTTGGTGGGATTTCTCAAATGAGCACACATCTTGAAGAGACAAACCAAGGGGCATATGGTCAGCACATTAGAGGCCACTAGAGGAGCGTGGGAGGTGGAGGGCACAGCCCACTCCCACCTCACAGGGGAATTAGCTAAGTAACGACCCCTTAACTCCCTTTGACATTGATGGAAAGATGCCAATTAGTCTGGGACTGACATGTAGTTCTAAACAGAAGATTCTAAAAATGCCATTAAATGCAGGCAGACGTGAGGTAGGGAGCAGGGAAGGGAGCTGATTGCTGGAATTCCATAATTAAGTGTTTGGCATTTGGAGTAGTGTGACATGGTTTCTTTTCAGCCTTCAATCTCTAGGGAGGTGTCAGTGCTTAGAATTCACAGAATGCAAGAGTTGAAGAACCAAAAAGATCATCTGGTTCACACCTCCCAATTAACAGGTGAGGAAATGAAGACCCCAGAAGAGGACATAAAAAGCCCAAGGCCAGAGATCTAATTAGTGGCAGAGTGGGGCAAGACCCCAGAATGTCTGATTTCTATTCAGTGTCCTTTCCCCTCCACCTCTATATTGCAATGGCACATAAGAGAACACCCCAGAAGCCTAGTCACCAAATAGCAGTGCAGAGTTTCATTAAAGCAGTGGAAAGTGGAGAGGTCAAAGGAATAAACACAACATCCCAATCAATTATTTTAATGATGAAAAATTTCTAAACAACAGGGGTGGGAGTGGTGAACCCATCTGCTAAACTAACATTAGGAAAACAGCCATTAATTGGATTGTCAGCTTTGGTGTTTTATGGACATGGGGACTCCGAACATTTTAAGACTGTTGTCGGGGCTGGAAGTTGTACCTGGACATCATGGATCCTGACCCTCTTGTGTACAGATGACGAACCTGAGTCCCCAAAATAGAGCCATTATCTAAACAACTTGGATAGTCAGTGGTAGAGCTGGGCCAAGGAACTTGGACCTCGAGCTACCACTCCAGTATCATCTTACTAACACCAGTTTCCCTGTGTGTGCTGAGCACAAGATTGAGTTTTGGGAAGCCAATGAGAGCTCATGTAGCTCAGCCCCATGTATTTTCTTTAATGAATGACTTGAAATTATCCTCCCTCCAAGTAGTATTTGAAGGGTAAAATACAAGATTAAAATTCTAAACTTGAACTTCCATGAGGGAAAGAACTTCCCAGTTGTGGCCTAAGAGCCAAGACAGAATGGACTTTATGTGAAATCTTCTCAGCAGGATCACCCGACCAGATGGCAACATGAAAACCATCCTGAAAGGAATAAAGATACAGTCAATTTCCTTGAGAGCTAATGAACAAGGGACTGGGTTTGGCCTGTGCACTTAAGAACCCTAACCAGCATCTCTGAAGCAGCTCACAGTCCACTTAGCCTTGGAGGGGCAGACCTCTGTGGAGGGAGGAAGGCAGTCAGCCTAGGAGAGCCAAGGAAGACATAACAGAGGATGTTTGGGGGAGTAGTTTGTTTAATAGATGTGGGCAAAGGGACATTTCAGCCAGGAGCAACATGTAGAAGCAATGAAAGTGTCCTAAATGCATGTTGGGTTCAAAATTGTCTTCCATAAATCCACCCAGGAGGTAAAAGACACAAATCACCCCTTATTTGGGCTGAAAAAACAAAACACAACAAAACACAGTATTTCATCTGGGTCCATGAAACTGGCATCTGTGATTGGCGCGGTAATCCAAACCCATAACTTGTTTGACTGGCAGTCTGACCTTTCTCCAGAGGCCCTCCCCAATTGCTCTGCAACCCAAGTTGCATTAAGATCAGAGAAGGCTGTGGCTCACTCCTGTAAATCTCATCAAAGTCATGGAGGAAATCCTAGTCCCAAAAAGTCAATTCTTCAATGTCAAGATCATGTTTTAGCATCAACCTGCTCCACTTCACAAGACAGTGTGCCCCTCTATTCATGTCAAATGTGATGTGACTCTGCTGGGCTGCTGTTTAAAAGAACATAAACAAAAGTCTTGAGTCCAACATCATTTTCCCAATCACCCAGCCTCCGTGAACCAATCCTTATACCCCATTGCAGACATCTGGCAACACTCTGATCCCTCTGGGTTCTTTAGCCTGCTCTGAGAGTGCCCAAAATCAAGAATATGGGTTACTCCTGAAGGGTTTTCTTTCATTTCTTTTTATTATATCCTCTTCAGCTGAAACAACCACTAGCAGGAAAAGGACTTGAACAAGGGAGTTGTTTATTTATTTTTTTTCACCAGGAAGAAAAATGAGAAGAGAGAGGGAGAAAGCTAATGAGGGACACATCTCCACTTGCAACTCACCATCATTGCATAGTGACTGAGCATACTGTGCAAGGGGCATAACTCAGGAAAAGCTGGCTGAAGACATGATGGAAAAGGTCAAGGACCACAATCATGTTTTGACTTTCTTTCTCCTCGTTCTGTGTCATACCCCTCTTTTCCTCTTGTGGCAGACTTACTCTGGTTTGCAAAAGCAGTTTCTACCTAAGTCTTCCTAGGGATTTGTTAGTATGCAGTGACTCTTAGTGTTTGCATTTAAGAGACAAAACCAAGAACTGGGGTATGACATTCAAATTGGAAGAAGAAATGGGACTCAGGGAGTTTGTATATGTTCTAGACCCTAATTCTGGTCCCAGTCTGAGCCTTCAGGCAAATTCTTTTCTCCCTCTCTTTACCGAGGTCAGAATGGGTTTCCACACTACTCCTTCTGGCTTTGGGGTGTATCTCTGGCTAAAGAAAGATCTAAGAGAAAGCTATAGAAATGCCAATTGTATCCTCGCTTTTTTTGTTTTTCTTTTGCATTGAGTGGACAGCCTGGAGGAATATGGAGTAGTCCAGAGCCTGACACATCTCATGCCAGCTTTGGAGAAGACCAACAAAAATATGTGCAGGGTCAATTTCATGGGTTATGCTTTCTGATCCAATGGGTAAAATACGTGATAGGAGAATGAAATGCTGCTGATGAGATACAGCAATTTTTTCATGAAAAGCATGTCTCTGGGAGGTGGGAACAGACCCAGACCGGGAAGTCTTAGGACCATTTCGATAAAAACTCCCCATTGGGCATCTCCAAGATGACTGTGTTGTGCTTCTTGATATCACTGGGAAACAGAGAAAAAGCCCAAGTATTATATGGCTGATAATGTGGTTGAGAAGAAATGAAGAGGTCTATTCAGCACCTGACTTCCAATAAAGAACAAAGAGATGAAAACAAAGCCCTACCTTAAGCCCTGGAAAAATATCCTAAGTTCTGTTGTTCTATGGACTTAAATCCTATTGGTTCTGTTAACTGATGTGCAAGCTAATCTTCCAGGGAGAGGAAGGGTTCAATCTATTCCCTTCTCCTTCTCTCCTTGTCTCAGGCTGTCCTCACAGCTGAACTATGGCCCAGCAAGAGAAGATCCTGGAAGAGAAGTGACTACTTTTCTCTCTCCCAATCAAGTTCTTCTGCCAGTTATTCCTTAACCTAAGTTAAGAAATCTCCCTGCTAAATTTAATGTTCTGAGGATATATTTGCCTATTTCTGCTTGAATTCAATATTTTCGCTTTTTCTGGAAGAATTGTTGATATTTGTAAAAGAAAAGAATACCAAATACCCAGAACATCTCTTTGAAACCTCAGGGATTGTACGTGGCTTCTGAAAAAGCTGCATGCTTTCCTCAGTTTGGAAGTCAAGCAGCTCTCACGGACCTGACTGTGGAGAGCTCTGGGACACTGCTTTTCTTGACTGACATTCAAAAACTGATTCACGGCCGCAAACACCCAGCCCATTAAGAGTCATGTCAACTCAAATACTCCATTTATTTAGTAGCTACATAAAACAGTAGGAGGAGGATCCTTTAAAAGTAACTTTCATTGTTCATCTTCATAATATGTGCTACCAAATATTTAGAATATACAAATACGAATACCTATATTTTGACATAGGATAAGATCATAACATTGATTTATGTGAAAAAAGAAAAGAATAATTAAAATTCTATATTCAAGATCCAGCCAGTATTTTTACTTTGGTATTTTTATTAACCTTCTAGATTTTTTCAGCATATATTTATACACATAGAATGTATAAACTAAAAAGATTAAATTTAAAAGATGTATTTATCTACAAGAGACATTGAATCCAATCTACACATAGAGAAAGTACAATGTGGCTCTAACAGGCTTCTGATTCCCCATTTACCTAGATTTACTTTTATTACTATTAATAAAAATAATGTTTTCTTTTATGTACCATTTTAAGATTTAAAATTATTTTCATATATATTATCACATCTGATTTTCATACTACCTGTAAGATACAGATTAGATATTAGGTATCATTCTGAAATATATGTACTACAGAAAAGTGACAGTCAAACAGCAAAATAGGGGTTGAAGTTTTGGGTAGAAAAGGTGAATGCCACAGGACAATGCAAAGCCAGCAGCAAGAGAGGACAGCAAGCTGGAGAGCCTTGAGAGGTCCAACAAAGGGCATTTGTCTTGTCCAAGATTCACTGTCTCAAATCCATAGGCCTTATCCTCTGAGTCTTTAATGCTGGATTAATCTGACTCAGGGGAACTAACTGATACAAAGTCCACTTAGACTGGTATCTAATCCCAATCGTAATTTCTTAATTTATCACAAGAAGTAATATTTGGGTAGGTTAGATGTTCACACTGGCTGATCAATACAGCCATTCCCTATGAGCTAGATATATCAGAAGTCAAAATTTTTTCAAAGTTAACTTGAAGAGCACTAACCATGATGACTGTCGGTTATGTGATTCAAATTTAACCACATACCTGTCACCATTTCTCAGGACCCGCTGGCCATGCCCACCCCCCAGTGCACAGAACACCGTTTTCTCCTTTGCTTCCTTCACCTCCCCCCCCCTTATTTTGTTCTCTACACAAACCTGTCTTCTACTCCTGCCTTTCTCCAAACAGGCTAAAATGGAATATACACTATATATACTATGTCCATTTACCATACTATGTCTGTCCATTTACCGTTTACCATACTATTATGACATCCCTGCCAGATCACATTGATTTGGGCGAGGGTATTCTTAAAATTATTAGTTACACATTTACACGGTCTTTTGGTTCACTTTCACAAATAATTCATCTTATACCCTGAGCATGGACTTTGTTAGCTTAGAATGCTAATTCACATTCTACATTAGTCTCCAGGGTTTTCTTGGAACGGGCATGCTCCCACCTCAAGACCAGTGACTTTGCTGTCCCTTTTACCCCCAGAGACTTTTCCCCAACCTCCTTCAGATGTTTATGCAATGTCATACTCTCCTGATGTGTGCTTGGATTCCCTGCAATATTGAAATACCTCCCCTCTTGTAAGTGATATCTCCTTTCTTTCATTTTTCTCTTTAGCGCTTGTCACCAATTTCTATGCCATGAATGTTATTATTTGATTTTGTTTGTAGTCAGTCAACATCCACTTACATGGAAGTTCTGTGAAGGCAGGAATTTTGGTCTGATTTGTTCACTGCTACAGCCCCAACCTCTAGAGTAGGGTGTAGGACAGAATAGGGGATGAGTATATATGTATGAAAGCAATGAATGGGTGGCTGTCAACCCTGGCTGACATTAGTATCATCTGGGGAACTTAAGAGATATTTTTACCTCAACCCCCAGAGATATTAATTTAACTAGTTTGAGATGGAACTCAGGCATTGGCATTTTTTAAAACCTCACAAGATGAATCTAATGTGTAGCAGAGTTTAAAAAAAAAACATTATTTTAAACTCTCAGAATACAAATTTACCTCCAATTTTTGTAGGAGCTATGCTGTTAGCACCAGTAACACTGAACCACACACCACATGCCTTTTAGCTCCTCTTCATGCCTGTCCTAGCAAAAAACATAGAACAAAATTTGGAGAAAGCATGCATTTCATTGCAATGTATGCAATATATACAATTCACTCATATGAAATAGCAGACTGAAGGAAAAACTATGGTAAAGATGGAAATTTTCCAGAAATCTTTGATCCTGTTAAGAATGACCAACACCTATATATAGGGAATTTCAAAGAGAGGAAGTAAAGTTCCCAAGGGTTAGAAATATTTCATAATCCTGAGGCTCTACCTGGAGATATGCAGCTTCATAAAAAAATAATAAAGCTGCATTTGTAGAATGGGTAAACAAAATGAAATGTTATAACCTCTTATTTCTGAAATGTAGGCCTCTTACTGGCCCACTCAAGAGGACCCCCCCTTGCGGTCCCAGTTGACGCAGAGCTCATTTAATCATAATTGCTGTGTAGCCTGGTGTTTGAGAAGGTGCTTGACTATGCACCAAGAAATAATTCTGATCCTCACCAGTGCTCCCCTCTGGATGGAGGAAATCATCTCTTGGCCACCCCATGCTGAGCAGAATCCATGAGCTATAATTAGGGTTAAAGGAGTCAACGTGTGGCACCGTTCTTTTGTTCATCAGCTACTTGCTCTCTGAGATCTGACAATGTCATCAGAGCAATTTTGTTCTTGGCACATGTAAGAGGCAAAAGGAAGCACAGGGGACTCAACCAAGGTAGTAATTTTCTAGGTAATCATCCTAATGTCTTCATCCCACACACCATTGTATGAGTAAGTTCATTAGGGGAGTTAATTTTCACAAATGGCACAAAAATGCCCATTTGCTAGCAATCCTGCGTTGTGCCAATGCCTGGCTCAAGGGAACCAATAAAAGAGAGTGGAAGCAATGCCTCCATTATGGAAGCCCAGCTTGGACCAGGGAGAACCACGTCTGCCAGCTTGGCGGATGGGACCAGGGTTTGGAGTTTTCTAGGTCGTGAGAGGGAAATTCTAGCTCTGCCACTGGCAACTGAGCAGTATGGTGAACTTATTTCTCTATCTGTCTGGCCAGCAGCCGCTGAGGCTCAGCTCATGAAAAACAACGTGGGGTGGATCCATGTGGCAGTGACCCTACAGAGAAGCTCTCTGTGTTGGTAAGCCCTGTCCGGCTGCCCAGATTCTTTCTTGAGTGGGGATTTTCTCCCTTGAGAGCTCTGAGGCTGCAGTGGTAAGAGCCACACAGGACAGCAAATAGAATCTTTGGGAGCTTTAGCTTTTCATTCTTGCAATATGGTGACTCTGGAATCAGACCAGATGGTGACAAAGCTATCTTTCCTCTCCAGGAGAAAATATGTTTTCCATGCGAGGAGATAGAAGAGAAGAGAAGAGAAGAAAAGGAAATGTTTCTCCACATGGTTAGTGAAATAAGGGTGCAACTCAGCTGTCAGGAAGAAGGAAAATGAGGCTGCTGAGAAGGTGTCCATTTTCAGGGCTGGCAAGGGTCCAATCAGCTACACGGAAGATAGAAAGCTAGTACTCACACCTACCTTTGAATGTTTGCTTTGAATATTCTGTGTCAATCTTCTGGTATATCCCATTCTAGGAGGGAGCCCCCCATGGTCAGAAAAGAGCAGGCTGAGTTCCTGTTTTGATCCCTAATGAGGTCTATCACTTCATGTGAATTTCCATCTTGTTGAAGCCACTTTTCTATTTTGGAAATGAAAGTACTAACAACTTCCTCAGAGTACCCGTGGACAGATGACATTAAATAGTTTATGCTTAGCCCCTTGTACCTAGATGGTAACAATAAATATCACTTCTTTTTTATAGCATCTGAGCTGAAATATATTTCACCCTTCCTAAAGAGCATGTTGTATGTTTTCATCCTAATGAATTACTCGAATGAAGAATTCCCAGCCTCTGCCTAGATTTGGACAGACTTTGCTGTTACAAAGTAACATTTCACTTCTGCCACATCTCAAAGTGTAATTGTCTTGACTATGAGACAAAAAAGGGGGTGGATAAATCGATGAGCCATTAGAACTAACTGGTGGAGATCTGGCAGGATAGATTTTTCCCAAGATTGCCAAAGAATGTTATGAAAGAATAATCCATTCCACCTTCGTGCAAGAAGAGAAAATATGCGCATTGGAACATATGACTGGCAACTGTCTGAAAACATGTTGGAGGACAGGAGGGGATGAGTTTGGCAGACTTAATTAGAAGCCAGATGTATCTTGTCAAGCACAGCCTTCCCAGACACTCGGGGGTTCTGCGAAGTGTGTGAAATTGCAGGTCCCCACTGCTCCAGTACCCACACTTCCGGCTGGTACAAAGTTTTCCCTTCTTCCTCCACCATTCGGGGACTCAACTTCAACTCCAAAAAGACAAACGGAGAAACGTATTTAGAACAGATGCCCTGGAAATACGTATTCTTATAGCCTGTGAGAAGATAAACTTTGAAAGTGGGACAAAGGCAGGAAGCAAAAGTCTACCTACTCAGGCCAAACATTCTCTTAAGAATTCCAGGCAAGCTTAGGAAAAGATGGTTTTCTTTGCCTTATTTCACTTCTCTGCAACATATTTCCCTAAATATTTTCTCCCTTGAGAATTGAGTGAATGAGAAATGATTCCACATATGTGGGTGCTTTCATGTGGAATGTTTTAAACGTCTCCAGAACTTCTTGACCCCAAAATCATTAGATGTCACACCAGAGGAATTTTCTTCTGAGTTAAGCATTGCCCTGGCACTGAATCTTCTTGAAAAATGCCAACATTCCTTGAAAAATACAATTAAACTACTGAAAATTAGGAAATGCAAAGAAGATCTAGCCCATGTCTTCTCTGTCCTAAGAACTTAATATATTTTTTTTATTTCATTTTAATGATGGAAGATAATATTTTCTCCATTTAATACAGTGGATGTTTAGGTGAAGAAAGATTTGCTAACTTGCCCAAGATGGCCAAGCCCATAGTGGTGAAGGCAACATTCAAAGCCAGTTCTATTTAAAAATTATACTTTTTCTAATTATTCAGCTAAACTTTCCAATGAGTTTTATACTAACTGATACTTATGTGTGTTTATAGCTGAAAAGCACTTATTAGCATTAGGGAAATCTTAAAATTTGGTTGAATGCTAAACAGATACACATACAACTGAGCATTATATGAAGCTAAGTTTTTATCCACTGAGTAAAAAAATGAACAGGTACCATACTGTTAGACCACGCTTGCTGAGATTTCTGTGTTTTCCTTTTCTTAGATTAGTAAAATAGGAAATTAGGATGTTTCCCTAGTAAGGGTATGCTCAAAGTTTTAGGTCCAAGAATGTTCATCCCAGTGTTGTTTCTAATAGTAAAGATTAAAAACTACCCAGAAGGCTGTCAACAGAGTATTGATTGACTAATGTGTTGTCTCTTTATAATGGAATATACTGATCTGATACCCACAAATGTTATTCATACTGAAACAAAAAGATGTTCAATAAGATTTTCATTTATTTATTTATTTGTTTGTTTATCTTTTTATTTATTTAGAGCGTGAGTGTGGGGAAGGGCGGAGGGAGAGGGAGAGAGAGAATCTCAAGCAGACTGCACTGAGCATTGAGCCCGATGTGGGGTTCCATCTCATGATGCTGAGATCATCACCTGAGCTGAAATCTAGAGTCAGATGCTTAACTGATTGAGCCACCCAGGTGCCCAAGTTTAAAGTTTTTTTAAAGAAAAATAAGTGATCCCCTATCTGGTTTCATTTGTTTTATTTATGTACTGTCATATTTTGCTTCAGTTAGGATCCGGCCCAACAACTTACCAGCTAGGTGTTTGAAAGTTGAAATCTTCAGGCTTCAGTTCCTCATATTATGAGAGAAAGGCTAATGGTTCCTACACCATAAAGTTATGTGCAGAGTAAATGAATAAAATGCTTTGAACATTTGCTGGCATGTGGTAATCAGTTTGCATTGGTTGCCAATGTTGTTAATATTAGTAGAAATAAAAGACACATTACTATTATATCAAGAGATAAATGATTATCTCTGGAAGGTGGGTTTCTGGGAGGCCATAGTTTCTTTTCTTGAAAAAACTTAAAAATGACTTTTTAATTTTCTATGATAAACGTGTCATTTTGTGTGAGGAAAAAGTAAATTCTAGTAATAATTTTAAAATAATAAATTCGGTAGTAAAAAAAAATAAGATAATGCAACTCTGGCCAGCAGTCTTCCATGGAACGGGAAGAAGAGTAATTCCATTCTTTCTTTCTGCTTTAAATAATTCTTCTCTCATTAGTGTGTCAACAATGTTGCATTATTCAACCAGGGGCCTACAGGTATGTTCTTAATGGTCCAAAAGTTTTCTTGTAGGATAGTTTAATTCAGATACCCAGGACCTGATGGATTCCCTGGGGAATTCTACCAAACTTTCAAAGAAGAAATAACATCTATTCTCCTGAAGCTGTTTCAAAAAATTGAAGCAGAAGGAAAACTTCCAGACTCTTTCTATGAAGCCAGCATTACCCTGATCCCCAAACCAGGCAAAGACCCTACCAAAAAGGAGAATTTCTGACCAATATCACTGATGAAAATGGATGGTAAGATTCTCAACAAGATCCTAGCAAACAGGATCCAACAGCACATTAAAAAGATTACCCACAATGACAGGTGGGATTCATTCCTGGACTACAAGGATGGTTCAACATTAGCGAATCAATCAATGTGATAGAACAAATTAATATGAGAAGAGAGAAGAACCACATGGTCCTCTCAATTGATGCAGATTTCTAATATCAAAAATAATCCTAAAAATTATACCTGGGTGATTACATCAAGCCAAACACTGCCAAGTGATTTTCAGCGCACTGTGATTTTGTCACAGGTAGTAAGAAAAGACTAGCCTTCATGATGATGATGCCATTTTGCCAAATAAGGCCCTAGTGACCTGACACCACACTATGGGAATGAAGGCTTTCCTGTTCTGTGTAAGGAATGGAAGAGAGTGGTGTAGGAAATGAATCATGCCAAACTCAAAAATTTAAAAGAACTTAAGTCATAGCCTCTCCAGATCTGTGACGTATTTTGGCTTGACAAGCAACATCTATCACAATAAACTTACACTGTTAATTTGAACTTTACAGGGTTTATACTGTCATTTATATTTAATTTTATAAATTCGTTGAGCTTTACAGTGATTTAAGAACCTTAAGCTTTTATTAGGGGTTTATACTTAGTTTTATGTATATATGCTTAAATGGCATAATAAAAATAAAGTAAACATTGGGTGTTTATGAGAATTTTTTTCTTTACAAGGGGTTCATACATTCAAGATTGATAAATAACATACTGTGTAAGCTTTGATTAGAATAGAATTTTAATTTAATTTAATTCAAGTACTATAAAATTCTTTTTTTTATTCCTAACACTGGGCTAACACTCTGGGTAATACAGAAGACATTTACTATATAATCTCAGTACATAACGGGTTTACAATTTTGAAGACGTTACCTATAAAAATATTAAGTAACAATATAAGACAGCACACAATTCCATGCTTAGAGTTGTTCAGACAGTAAGTTCCTTGGGGGTTGGCTCAGAGGAAAAGCCCCAGAGGGCCAGTTTGGGGAGGGAGAGCCGCCAGGGAGAGTTGGGACTTGAACTTCTAGTCTTGAAGGAGGGGCAGAGAGGGATTCCAGCTAGAGAAGTTTCATGGGAGAGGGAGAATGATGAGGTGGAAACCCATCTTTCCTGGGTTCATGAGGGGCTGGAATGGGGGCCTGTGCATGGCCTTGGGGCAGAAGATAGACAGCCATTATACGTTTTTTATCACGAAGGTGATATAACAAAAGTGGTATTTTGAAAGATTCTGAGAAAAGCCTTGACATTCTCACCACACGCCACACACTGTGCTAAACTTAAACAAGTTCTCTCAATCCAAGATGGACTCTCCCCGTGAAAGAGACCCCAGCTGTGACAACAATCCACATCTGAGAATCTGGCCCATGTCTGATTGCCTGTCATGCTTTGGTTGGACAAAACAAATAAACAAATAAACAAAAGACAGGGGAACACATAAAAACCAACTCATAGCTGCCAGCAGAATCAATTCTCGGTTGGGTCCCTGTCATTCCAACTGCGCTGGAGGCCCTGCACTGCCTCAGGACAGCAGAGTTACAGAGGGGCAATGGATACGGAAACGTGAGCCTGGTAAGAACAACTCCCTCAGCAAGAACAAAACTAGAACAATACAGGCAGGGCATGGGGTGTGTGTGTGAGAGAGAGTCTGTGCGTGTGCGTGTGTGAATGTGTGTGTGTGTGTGTGTGTGAGAGAGAGAGAGAGAGTGGTGTTTGTCTGAGTGTGTGTGCTTTGGGGATTCAGAAGGGTAAGACTATTAGTCCAGCTTGTCCCTAGAGGTCAGCTGGCATCCTGGATGATTCGCTGTTTATCTTCACAGGCTCGCCCAGACGCATGTTGGGGTGGTAAGCCGAGGAGCCAGAAGAGCCTGGGTTTAAACGCCAACCCTGCCTCTTTCTAGCCCTCCAACCTTATACAACTCACTTAACCTCTTTCTACCATAGTTTCCTAGGCCTTAAAATGCAGGCCATAATACTTCATAAAACTAGTGAGAGGAGGAAGCAAGAGTTATCTTGTGAACGCCTGGTGTACTCATTCATTGGCCTTCGGCTGATGGCTTCCTTTCTCGCAGTTCTGGGGGTTCTGCATGGAGGAGTGAGGCAGACACTAATCTTGGGCTGGCGATGGACAACACTGGAGTGAAGAGGAGGGCCTCGCTGCACCATTCACACTCAGCCCCCTGAGAACAGCGCACTGGGTTTATGGGAGAGCCCTGGGAGTAACCACTGGGTGGCAAACAGGGCCACAAGCTGCCACGCAGTCACAACCCAGAGGTGAGGGCCACAGAGAGAGCTCAGACGTGAACGGAAAATAGTATGGCACAGGGACCCGTTTAGGACAGCCACACAGATAGGAGTGCCACTGTGCACTCCTATCCCTGGATATTGATGTTCTGTCTTTCAATTCCCTTCCTCGCAAGCTACAAGACTGTGAAAAGCACAAACAAGACAATCTGAGGTCTGGAGCCAGGTAATGGGGCTGTGTTGTGGGGACACTTGCCTACGGAGGAGATGTGAAAAGCAAGAGCCCCCATGCTGCCCAGAGAAGAGAACTCATAGGCACATGCTCAGCCCAGATAGCAATCTCTCTGCCACCGAGTCTAGGGAAATTTATTTCTTTTACATTTACCCTATGCTTTCTCCCCTACAAGTAGCAGCTCAGAGCAGACCTATATTCCTTTGCCCAGCTCACAGCCTGTCCTCCCCCGGACTTTGCCTGTCTACAAAAGGTCGTTGATTTTATATTCTGTAGTCCTTCACGTGGCTCTCCAATTAGCCTGATTAAAGACTAAGTTTCTGGTACCCAAGATAGAGCTTAGAGCAGGTTCTTTTATTTAGACATAAATGGACTTTTATATACGTTCGCTTGGACTGACAGATTATAACTAAAACATAAAAGAGCTTTAATGCCCACTTCAGTACTTCTGGAAACCCACTGGAGAAGAAACAGGTAAAACTTCCAACCACGGGAGTGAGTGAAGATGCTCATTGCTTCAAGGGGGCAGGTTTTTTTTTCAAATACCCCTTCTGATTCACTATCCTTACCAAGCACAGTTCGAGGATTCCAATCATTCCAAGTGGCAGTGGAAATTTAGAATTTGGAGTTGGTCAGGGGAGGACCTCCCCAGCAAGAGTAACCCACCAGTCCTTTGACAGCGATGACTGACAGTAAATCACACATTAGATTTCAAGCATAACTTTGGCACCCGAATCCAAACTATTAAATTATGAGAAAGGTGCACCAGCCCGCTTTGTAACAGGCCTGCAGGCTTCAGCTATAGCGGGGGCACAGGTGACCAGATAAAAAATTAATCTCTTTATCAAGCGGGTTTAACTTAGAGAAGCCTCGGCCCCCAAAGGAGATCATTACATACAATCTTTAATTCAACCAACATTAATTGGATATCTCCTGGTGCCTGAGCAGCACTGAGCTATGTGTCACTATTTAACAGTAACTTAGTTTAGCAATTAGTGTAAAGTAAGCTTGAATCACTCATCCAGCTGAGTTTAACCAATCTTCCTAAGCCCCTTTCAGCTCAGTATTCTTGTCAAGTCCTCGATTCATTAAACCTGCCCTTTGCTGCACGGTACACATGACTCTGTTCTTCTTATCCGGAGGAAAGGTGAATCAATGGCTGTCCCCACGTTCTCTGAGTACAACATCATCTTATTTGCATAAGGGTCTTCTAGAAGAATGGGCATGAACTTCTCCAACATATGTATGTATGTATGTGTATAGATATATATAGATATCTGAAGTTCATATGTCTGAGAGGGCTCATCCATTACCTCAATACCCACATAACACCTGTCCTTCCTTCCCCCAAGCTGTCCAAGTCAGCAACAGAAGACATGCTTCTTTACCTCCATTGAATGGGCTGGGGAGAAAGTTAGCGGGAGACATAAGAAGAAATGAGGGGAAGTCGCAACTCTACCTGTCTTCCTTCTCAAAGTGACATCTGTGCTAGATTGAGTGGAAGGTGAGTGGGGAGAGTTTCTGCTGCACAGGAGTGCTGGGAGAACCAGAACTCCACGGGCTGTATCTCTGCCTCTGTCACACTTTGTTGTGCCAGTCCCCAGAGTCAGCATGATCGAAACCCCTTCGCTTCTCTGTCTGCTGCCTGCATGTCTCTGGGAAGTAGCTCTGGGGGGAGGAGAGAAACGAGTATAGAGGGAGGTAAAAAGCTATTTGGAAATGTGACTTTGAATATATTAAGCCAGCTTTATCTGCATGGAAGCAATCTCTGAAGGACAGTGATGAGGGCACGGGGTGGGGGCGCTTGGGAGGTTAGGGAACAAACCACATTGGCCATGCACTCTGGAAGATCTAAACTCTAATTTAGCTAGAAGACTTAATGATTTTAATGATTTGTTGTGATCTCAAAACAACAGTTAAGAGATAAATCCACACCATTAAGACTATTATGGTGTTTTGCTTCATTTAGCAAATGGTAGTGGGTTGAGGGGCTTGGGTTGGATTTTTGAGGTTGTTTTGCTATGAAGACACCCACACTTAAATAATAAAAATGAGCTCCTGGGGACCAGGAGCAATTGGCTCCCAAATCCTTTGTTGGCAGAAATGGAAAGATGTCCTTGAAAACTTAACCCAAAGTTTGCTTAAATGCCTTTTCTGTGTATTCTGGGCAGAAAGCAAACTAGCACAGAAAATTGAAAGTTGATTGTTTTTCATCTTGGCTTGAAGCCCCAGTCCAGAGGAAAAGATACGTAGTTCCTAGTGTCCTAACGCTCTAGGGGAAAATCTGATCATGCTTCTAGAATGAAAAGTCGAAGCCCATTCCCATTGTTATGTACAGAGTGAAAGTCTGATGTTTACATTATTTTTTATGTGACAAGGGCCCAGAACTCTCAAAACAATAAAACAGTACACTTGGCTATTTGGAGTTCTTTATTAACTACCACTTACGCGTATCTACAGTACAATGACCATCAAAATTGAATAATGATTCCAAGGCACTAAATATATTCTGAAATGCTTCTAGAGACATCAGCAAAAGTCCCTTCACAGTCTCTTTTTTTAAATCTTTTTGCTTTTTACTGTTTTTTTGCCTAAAAATACTGCCTTTCCTACAGCTTTATCAAGTGACTTCACTGAGAAAATTCTAGAAAACTCTAGGACCCCATGCCACTGGTGACACTGCCTATAGGCAGGCTGTTTATCCTCCATTCTCCTTAGCCCTTCCACTTCCCTAACTCCCTCTGAATCCCCTCCAGCTCTAATGCTCATGCCACCTCACTGTATCATCCTCTACCTTACTTATCTATAGATCCCCGGATGGATGAACCCTCCTCCTTCCTTGATGTCTTTCACTCCCAGTTCACTGATATTCTGAGTGCAATACAATTCCTGTCACAATCCTTCATTATTTCAGTATGCCTGAGGATGATCCTTTCAAAGTCCTGGCCTCTCAGTTCCATGATGTCTTCACCTCCCAGAGCTCCCTCAGCCACCCAATCCCTTGGTCTTTTCCTAGACCCTGTCATTACCAATAACTGTGCCCCCTTCTTAACATCAATTTTAAGCATCCTATTGTCCTACTGGTAGTTATCTCCTAATAGTCTCCATATTGCTTATTCCACTTCCTGGCCATTTCTGGGATATTCCCTAAACTCAAGAAATGTATTTTCTTTTAAGAATCTGGGCACTTGTCAGTTCATCTGCCTGGAACACACTTTTCTCCAGATAGGCTCATGGCTTAGACTACCAGCTCTTTAAGGTCTCTCCTATGGGCCATCAGTAAGCTTTTCCAATACTTCATTTAAAATAGAAAGTCCCCCTTTCTAAGCTCTCCTTTCCTGCCACTCCAGTTTTCTTCTTAGCACTTTTCACCATTTGCAGTATTACGTATTCTCTATTTATTCTCTTACTATCTGCTTGCTTCTGCTGGAATGCAAACTTCATGAGGGCTTGTTTGTTGATCCAATGTTGTTTTCCTGGTGCATTTAAGAATGCCTGGCACATGGTGGGCCCACACAACTCATTGATTAAATAAAGATCTGTCCAAAAGAATAACTACATTAAGTATTTATTAAAAATTATGATGTACCCAGAACTCTGCTACTTTCTGTAGGAAAACAACAGCAGCAACAACAACAAAAGATATTTGCTCCCAGGTCCTTTAGTTAGGTACCAAGATTGCCATCAAACTATATTTCAGTGTCTTTTAGCCCACGGTACTGTGATGAAGTTTTGCCCATAGCAATGGTCTCCCACCGACAGGGAGGTGTTTGATAGTGTTGCAGAAAAGCATCCCTCAGTTTGGAATTTAACAAATGACGGTTCTCACTAAAAGGAACAAAATAAAACCCTCACTTTCTGCAGCACCAGAGAAGGTATGAAGAATGCTGAAGGTATGGCAAGAGACCACTGTGAGCAGATAAAATCCACGCAGACAAGAGACAGATAGAAGGATAGAGAGAGAACGGGGAGAGTGAGCACATTCCTAGGGGATCACTGAGAGCAGGCAGTGAGCACTGTGCACAGCTTGCTGGGGAAATATAAAGCTTCCATAAAAACTGATGTAAACCAACTGTGGAAGCCAACACAGACAAGACTTTGTAATAAGGGCTCTCGGAGGAAGGCATCAGCCATCACAATCCCAGATGTACCGGGACTAATTCTCACTGGGAGACAAGAGAAAAAAAAAAAAATGAACCTACGTACCTAAGACGGAGCAAAAAAGGAGCATCCAATCTGCCCAAATTTGAGACTCTTCTCTTGACCACACAGTGAAAGATTCTCAAGTTAATTGGCTTAGTGAGAAGGGGCAAGAGTTATTATTAAATTAACACACTCACAGCTTTTATAGTTTTTTTCAAGTGCTATCTAGGTTAACTCTGTGGAAATCTCCATATGATTTCATGCTATAGTGTAGTAGAGTACAGATTCAGCCATTCTAAATGGATACTTGGTCCTGTTCTCTCTTTCATCTATTTATTCATTTATTTAAAAAGTGTTGAGTACCTGTTGTTCCCCAGGCGCCATTCCTCTCTATCCTCTGCTCTCCTGAAGCTTACATTCGAAGGGGAGGAGACAGACAGCAAATAAATCACCCAGCATTTACAAAGTCTATCAGGTCATGGTAAGTGCTATGGAGAAAATCAGGAGAAGAGGAGGAGCCAGTAAAGCTAGATGGTTAGCAGATCACGTGGCATGGTTTGAGAAGGTCTCGCAGGGTGACGCAGAGCAAACCCTGACAGACGCAAGGAGGTGGCTATTTGGAAATCTGCAGGAGAGGCATTTCAAGCAGAAGAACCATCAAAGTCAACACCCTGGGGTGGCAGCAGGCTTTCTTTATTTGAGGAGCAGAAGAGATGTTCACATCGTTAGAATGTCAAGCAGTGAGGGGAGTGGGAGATGAAATCAGAAAGGTAGCCATGAGCTTGATCAGATAAAGTCTTCCAAGTCCCTGAAAGAAATTTACCTCTGACTCTGAATGCCACGGGAAGACCATGCAAGCTTTTGAAGAGAGGACATCAGCTCAGTTTCATTCTGAGGACTGTGCCCAGAACGTGCTGGGTTTGCGTGCAGAGCGAGGGCAGAGCTCAGGAGTCCCGTCGGAGGCCGTTATAACGATTTCAGAGAAAAGTGACGGTTGCTGCAAAGCTGGTGAGAAGTGCTTGCATTCTAGATATAGTTAAAGGTTGTACCATAGATAAGCAAGTAGATTGCAGAGAGTTAGGAGAGAAAGAGAGGACGGAGGGAAGCTTGGGAGACCAAGGCTTTTAGTCACTTACTAGAAGGATGAAACTGTCATTTACTGAGATGTAGACAAGGCTAGAGGAGGAACAGGTTTGGGGTGGGGGGGCAGTTGATTTTTGGACATATTGTATTTAACATGCTGATTGCGCATCTGAGCAGAGATGCACAAGTCTGAAGTTCTGAGACAAAGAAACTCCCTCCTGTTCCTTTGACAATAATGTATGATAGCAGCTGGCTTCACACAATCTATAATAATCAAGATTCTGAATTCTGTGGCAGGCAAAACCAGAGATACTGCACCTCTTCAAGTATTTTCTCGTCAGCTTTCTTTCTGCCAGGGCACGATACATGTGGCAAAGATTAAGTGCTAACCTGTGTGACACCAACCGTAAATGTCAACGAGGGTAGAGCAGAAGGAAGTCAGTGGGAATCCGAGTCACCGAGAAAAGCTGAGAGGGGATGCGAAGGGCAGGTGGTTTGGAAAGCGTCACCAGGGGCATGATGGGAATTTCCTAGAAAGGGAAAAACTGAAGCCAAAGGACTGGGTTGAGGAAGACTTAGGTGCAAAGGAAGATAGGAAGAAATGCCCCCAAAGAAGAAGGGCTTTCTCCCAGTCTAGCACTCCTGTAGACTCTAAGGCATGACTCACAGTGCCTGGGATTTTTTTAGTCAATTTCTAGAGAAACAAGGCCTTCAAGAAGGAAAAGATAAGCACGGTCTTCCAAGAAAACAACATTAACAGGTTCATATTTTTATAAATATGAAAGTTATACACTTTACTATTATTCTCAAAATGACAAAAGTTCCACCTCCAAAACTGATCTGAGACCATGGTGGGAGAGTTTGAGAACCTGACTCCATGAACAAGTAAGCCAGAAAGCAGGTCCTTTGTAAGCTGCCAGTTGGCATATACAAAGGATTGACATCGACCACAAAAATAATACAGACACAAGCAAGAAGGCCGGGGTGTGTGTGTGTGTGTGTGTGTGTGTGTGTGTAAGGAAGAGTGATATATTCATATTTGGGAGTGTATATTATTCAATAAAGTACAATTATTAAAAGATACTAGATAGTTCATGGACTTTCAAAGGCCAGAGAACCCGCCTCAGAAACAGCATCTTTGGGAAAAAATACGCCACGGGAACAAGCATGAGAGTGATGCCACAGCCACAAAGCCGAGAGGGTGGGCGGGTGCAGCCAGGCCCACAGGGAGCTCGGCGTCCAGCTGCCTGGTGTCGGTGCGCTGCCTGGGAGACATATGGCAGAGAGCACCTCCCTCTCCTCACATTTTCTTCTGAATCCAGGACTTACATGGGTCTCCGCTCGTGAGCCTATGTCAAGGCCTGCCCTGGATGCAGGGGAGACTGGAAAATCAAGCTCTGACTTTCACTTTGCAGATAGCAGGCAGGAAATGTAGGGGGAAAGAATGTCTGTTCAAAGATGCTGAACATCCATAAAAACTACAAACGTCCGAAGAAGGGGACAAAATCAACCCTATCAGGACACGGAGAAGTGTGAGAAAGGAGGAATCAGGATGACTGTGGGTGTCTCTTAGTGTCCTGCTGTGTCTACGTAGGCATAGAATGAATGGACACATCAGATCATGAGGATAACAGGGGAAGGGAGAACGTCAGGGACCTCTGCGCCATCCCCTGCCTCCTTTAAACTGTTCGTGTAAGGATCAGGACCGTAGCCGTTCCATCAGGACGGGAAGTGTGGTCCAGGAGCTATAGGACTTGAGGGTTGGCTTTACCTGGCCACTCTCCGCCAGAGGGACTGAACACAGTTCCCTTTCCTTCCTCTTCTGCACTTTGCGGGCTGGAGAGGCAAACTGCAGGTGTTACAGACAAAATAAAGAAGATTAATTTCCTCAGGTTGTCAGGAGTGCTGATTTTACAGCTCTCTCAGCCTGCCCAACAAAGGAAGCTTGCGCACCTCGCTTTCAGAAATCCTAGCAAAGAAATCATGGCAGGTAGGATGGGGACATTAGGGATCAGAGAGTGCGTCTCCACAACACGCCCCACTCTCCGGCTCCCTGGGAGAGGGCGGGGTCCCTGAGAGGAGAGGAGCACGAGAGGGGATGGCAGAGAAAGCCGCTCTGGTTTGGGAGGTGGTTCTGTGGCACGACAATGAACTAGGCCAAGGGATCCTCAGGGACACACAGGAGAAAAATTACTCTGCAAAGAGGAGCGGAGCCGAGGTGAGCAGGGTAGCAAGGACGTGGGCAGATTGGGAAGAGGTTGAAGCAGAGCAGTTGCAGAGATCCTTAAAGGCCGGGGAGAGGAAATTAGACTTCACGCCGGAGGGAACAGGGAGTGACCTGGGTTTTCACACTGAAGAGAACCAGGGTAGAACAAAAATTGAGGAAGATCGTGCTGTGGTGGACTGGAGAGGAAACGGCAGAATGGAGAAATCACCAGAATCCCGGGAAGGCTGATAAGGGTAGGGTGGATACTGTAGGGGTGGAAACGAGGCCACGGAGGCACCTGGGTGGCTCAGTCGGGTAAGCAGCTGCCTTGCCTCAGGTCATGATCCCAGGGTCCTTGGATTGAAGCCCCACATCGGCTCAGGGGGGAACCTGCTCTTCCCTCTCCCTTTGCCCCCTCTCTGCTTGTGCTCTCTCTCCTTCTCTCTCTCTAATAAATAAACAAAATCTTTAAAAAAATATTTTAAAAACCTTCTTTTAAAAAAAAGAAGAAAAGAGGCCACATACACATTTCAAAAAATAAAGCAAGGTGGCTGTGGGAGGGTGGCTGTCTAGAACAATGAGTAGAAAAACGGCTCCAGGGATTGAAGGGCCCCGGAAAGATAGGAAGCTGGAGAGACTGATTGCCCCCCACCCACCCCGCCATGGGAGAAAAAACCTGGAAAATGATCGTGCTGAGTTTGAAGTGGTGGTTGAACCCCAAGTTTTATTTGCAATATTAAGGTGTTGTGCAGGCGTGGGTGGAGTTCAGGATGGAGGACAGTATCATGCATGGCCCACCCTGGTTCCCAGACTGGCTACATGTGCCATCCTTCTTCCTCCGAGCTCACCAGGCTGCCTGTGGTGAGCTGCCTCTCCTCTGCCTGCCTTCTTTTCCCCCATCCTTTCTTGTGGAATTATTTCTGGCTGGGAACCTGGTAAAATTATTAAAATGATTAAAAGACAGAAAGATCCCGAGACTCAGAAAACGTCAGCCATTTTCCTCCAAATCACATGGGAAATATGGGGGAGACAAATATCCTAGCCAGAATTCCTTGATCTTTTAAAACCCCCTTTTAGGGGCGCCTGGGTGGCTCAGTGGGTTAAGCCGCTGCCTTCGGCTCGGGTCATGGTCTCGGGGTCCTGGGATCGAGTCCCGCATCGGGCTCTCTGCTCAGCAGGGAGCCTGCTTCCCTCTCTCTCTCTCTCTGCCTGCCTCTGTGTCTACTTGTGATCTCTCTCTGTCAAATAAATAAATAAAATCTTTAAAAAAAAAAATAAAAATAAAAAAATTTAAAAAAAAAACCTTTTATGAGATCGCTTGGCAATTGATACAATGTGTTTATTATCTACACAGTAGTAAGAGACGTGGAGAGAAAAGGGTTCTTTTGGTCCATTTCTGTGGGGATGAAGTACTTCAGACCAGAACTGGAGTCACTGCTAAAGACTCCCAGACTGGGAACAAAGCTAGGTCAATGAAGCATAGATTTAATTGTCTGCATCTTGTTAATTGCACAGTTTGCTTCTGGAAGTGCTATTGTTTCCTCATTTACAGGGTCAGAATTGCTCACTGGATTAAGTGATAGAGCCTTTCTTTCCTGATATGTCATCCAGTCACCCCCGCATTGCCACACAATGGTCCTCCGAGGGGTTCGCATTGTGATCACTTGCCTTTTAGCTGCCCATCGGCCATGGGTAGAGACTCCAACTTTGTCTTGAACACAAAGCCATCTGTGTGAGGTGGTCATTTTGTTAGGTTGGTCCACCATCAATGCTATCCATCTCCCAGTTAGCCTGGACTATGGTAAGCGTTCAATAAATGTTTGTTGAACTAAAGAAGAGGGTCCCGTGTGGCGGGTGTTGGGCTGAGGGCATTACACACCTTGTCTTGTTGAATCTGCATGAGAATCACATAAGGTAGGTGTTAGTTTCCAAAATTTTCAGTTGAGAAGATCAAGACCGTGAATGATTACTTAACACGCCCACAGTCCTACTCCTAAATAAACTGAAATTTGTCTGCTCCAAAGACACCATCCTTCTACCATCCAAAGTCACCTGCCATGCTCTTGGTCAGATTCCCCCTTATACAAATAAATATAGATAATTTTGTCTCTGATACTTTCTCTCCTTGGCGGAAGTTTAGAAAAGGTGCAAGTCTGTGCTCAAAAAGACCCTCATGGACAAATAGAAAGAAATGCAGTGTGGCCCTGTAGCTGATCCAAATCATGACTGGCCATGTCATAATTTCCTTTGAAAACCTGAAGATCCTTGTGTCTGAGCACTTGTTTGACAACTGAGTGGTGAACAGCTAGCTAAACAACAGTTGGCCTAACTGGAAGGTTAAGATTGAAACAAAATTGTCCAAACATCCTGATACTGGATCTTTCTGATTTAATCTTAAAGTTTCCAAGATGAAAAGAGAAAAAAGAGACTTTACTTCCATTAGCCAAGGTCATCTGAAAAAAATCCCAGGTAGGTGCTTTGAAGAAAGAACCTAACAGACTTCTGGTTCAATTCTCAATAACTTCCTCAAGATCTTTCTTGGAAAAATTATTTTAAGATCATTCACATAGCATTACAGCACCAAAGAGGCTCTACACAAAAGAAAGCTTAAAAGAACACACAAAATCCAGCCACTCCAATAAATACAGTGATTTTCATTTATTTCTATTCAGAGCTTGCCTGTTCAAAAACATAATTTTATATAATTTAAAGCAAGGTACAGGTACAATTTCATTGTTTAACATAAAATTATATAATAAATATTTTCTCTGCTGACAAATAAACCTCATATCTATCATTTTAATCTCTGTAACATAGTATTATATTGTATGATATTGTCATTATTTAACCATTCCTATACTGTTCAAGTCGTTTCCAATTTCTCACTATTATAAATAATGGTACAATGTACCATCTTCATGTAAATGGCATGTTTGTTCTTTTAAGATTACGTACTTAAATTCTATTCCCAGAGGTGGGATTTACAGAGTCAATTTGGTAAATGTATTTTAGAGTTTTTTATTCACCTGAGGTGTTATTTTCAAAAAACAGCCTACTAATGTAACACTGCTGTCATTTGAATATATGTAATAATTTCACAAAGATCTCACCCTGACTCTATTCTCTCTTTCTCTCTCTCTATTTTTGTTTTGTTTTGTTTTGTTTTCGTCTTCAAATCTGCTTGGTATAAAACCTCATTCCATTTTTCAACTTTGGATCCATCCATGTGAACCTTCACTCTGACCACATATTTCCCTGTAATTCTGGCTTCAATCTCTTTTCCTTACCAACCCATACTTTTGTCTGGGCCCCTTCAATGTGGAGGGCATTGTACTAGATGCATAGAAGTAGAGCAGCAGAGAAAATAAGTTTTCTGCTCTCAAGTACCTTTCATTCTAGGTAGGGAATCAAATAAGAAAAAAAAAAAGGAAATTATAATACCATGTGAGAAGGCTTTATTGGAAATAAGTCAAGGCACTAAGGGAGGACAGTGAGGGAGGAGCCAAGCAAATACTGGAAAGGAAGAGAAGGCTTCCCATCAGAAGTCACCTTAAATTGAAACGTGATGGACAGTTGGAAGTTAAAAAAGATGGAGTATGTAGGGTTAATGGGGGACGGAAGAGAGTGTCCCAAGTAGAAGCAAATCACAGGGACACATACTGAGAAGCAAGAGAGAATAAGCCTGAGTGCAGAAAGAATAGCTTTACTCAGCTAGCCAGCCAGAGCTCCCTGACATCAAATATGGGAGGGCCCATTGCTCTGCCTCCCACCCCACCATCCTGATGCCATCTCCACCTTACAGTCCCTCTAAACTCCTGTTCATTTTCTTCCCACACTGCAGCTTCTGCCAACTCCCCACTGCTCTCACAAATGGGGAAATGGAAAACCTGTGTTGTTCCCGGGTTGATATGGAGTGATGAGCTGGGGAGTGTGTGGCTGGGCATCTTTTTCTCTATGTGTTGGAACAGAACAGAGATGCATAGATACGCCGTACCCAGCAGTGGCTATAGTCTGTCTTGTGTCTTCGCCCCAGGCAAACCCCTCAATTCATTTCTTCAGACATCCCTCAGAAATTGCCAGAGTGTTTTCCCACTGTCAGATTGCACTGCAGCCCCGTGCCTCTCTCCACTACAAAGGGAAAGATTAGCCAGAGACAGAGAGAAATGGATTTATGGTGCTGGGGAAGTTAAGCACACACTGTGTGAGAGTTTCATTTCCACTGAATTAGAGCTGTGGCTCAGCACGGATGGAACAGTGATGCTCCTCTAATAACACAAAGTAAATAAAACATGAAGAAGTCTTTTCATCTGCTTTGGGGGTACTTCATGTACACACGGTCTTCCTCCGTCCTGCCTAGGAACATTGGGCGGCCCCTCTCGGATGGCTTTCATGCTACCCCAAAGCTCCAAGGATTGGCCTCACCTTTAAATAAAGGCATAGGATGGCTGACTTCCTTGAGGACCAACTCCTGTAGCTTCCACAACCTGAAGTTTCATTAAGTCCTGAGAGGTGGGGAGAGCAGGCGACACAAGCTTATGGCAACTAAGGTTGACTGAACCCTAGTGTAATACCTGCTTTGTGGGAATAAAGGTAGAATAGTGTCTGTCTTGTCTGGCTGCCATACTCCTGCTGGGCTTTCACAGCTTTTGGAGATTCTACATGGAGCACAAGGGTTGTCATGATTGCACGACACTGTCATTTCTCACCTTGCCCTCTGTTTGCTGCAGGCCCAGAGCGATCACTACTTTGCAGGTGCGCTCACCCCATCTCCAGCTCATTCTCCAACCAACAAACGGGTTTGGAAAAGCAGTGGAGAGTACAAGGTTTTTATTCTTTCTTTTTTTGTCTTGTTTTACCTAAGTTGTATTTTAAATATAGGTATTACTAGTTAAAGACTATTTATGTAAGTTATGTCTGAAAACCCAAATTCCAACTTCCATCAAAATGGGTACCACTTGATGTCCAAGCCATCCACCTTAAGATTCACCTCCTTTTGAAATTTTTCCTGACCTCATTTTCTCCAGATAAGATTGACCGGGTGACTCATTGCCCCATCACATCCTTCTAGTATAACAATAAGACCTCTTTCTTTGTTGACTTATTTACATGCCTAACTTCCTGATTGAATAATAACTATCTGCGGCAGGTTTTATTTTCTGAGATGGCCACAAAAACATCTCCCACTATACTTATTTTTGTACACTGTGACCTTGACATACCTTTCATCAAGAAATGGGATCTGTGAGGGTGCCTGGGTGGCTCAGTGGGTTAAAGCCTCTGCCTTTGGCTTGGGTCATGATCTCAGGGTCCTGGGATCAAGCCCCACATCAGGCTTTCTGCTCAGCAGGGAGCCTGCTTCCCCCCCCCCCGCCTGCCTCTCTGCCTACTTGTGATCTCTCTCTGTCAAAAAAATAAATAAAATTTAAAAAAAAATGGGATGTGTGGAGGGAGGAATCAAGATGGCAGAGAAGTAGCAGGCTGAGATGACATCTGATAACAGGAGATCAGCTAGATAGTTATCAAACCATTCCAAACACCTACAGATCCAACAGGAGATCGAAGAGAAGAAGAGCAGCAATTCTAGAAACAGAAAATTGACCACTTTCTGAAAGGTAGGACCAGCGGAGAAGTGAATCCAAAGCGACGGGAAGAGAGACCGCAGGGGGAGGGGCCGGCTCCCGGCAAGCGGCGGAGCAACGGAGCACTAAATCAGAACTTTTAAAAATCTGCTCCACTGAGGGACATCGCTCTGAAGGTTAAGTCGAGGTGAAGCCCACACTTGGACAGCATGGCCTCAGGTCCTGTGGGGTCACAGAAAGATCAGGGCTGTCTGAGTGTTGCAGAGCTCACAGGTATTAGAACGGGGAAGCCGGCTACAGAGACAGAGCCGAGGAGTGAGCTCTCAGCTCGGGGTTACCTTACATTGTGATCTCTGGCACAGGCCACTGCTCTGTGAGCAGGGATTCCTCAAGATCTGGGGAGACTGCCCTGGAAGAGTGCAGGGATTCCTCAAGATCTGGGGAGACTGCCCTGGAAGAGCGCAGGGATCTGTGGGGTTTGGAGACTCCAGGCGGGGCTATGTTCCAGAGACAGAGAAGCTTGGTTAAAGGCTGGGTGAGCTCGGAGCACAGCTGAGGCCAGGGAGACGGGAGTGATTGAGCACTTTTCTGAGGGCGCACTGAGGAGTGGGGCCCCGAGCTCTCGGCTCCTCTGGGCCGGAGATTGGGAGGCCGCCATCTTCATTCCCATCCTCCAGAACTCTATGGAAAGCGTTCAGGGAACAAAAGCTCCCAAAAGCAAACCTGAGCGGATTACTTAGCCCCACCCCTGGTAAAGGCGGCACAATTCCACCTCAGGCAAAGATACTTGAGAATCACTACAACAGGCCCCTCCCCATAAGATCAGCAAGAAATCCAGCCAAGACAAATTTCACTTACCAAGAACAATGGAATTCCAGAGGAGGAGAAAGCAAAGCATGGAATTCATGGATTTCTCCCCATGATTATTAGTCTTGCAAAGTTAATTAATATATTTTTTCTAATTTTATTTTTTATAAACATATAATATATTTTTATCCCCAGGGGTACAGGTCTGTGAATTGCCAGGTTTACACACTTCACAGCACTCAACACAGCACATACCCTCCCCAATGTCCATAACCCCACCCCCCTCTCCCAAGCCCCCTCCCCCCAGCAACCCTCAGTTTGTTTTGTGAGATTAAGAGTCACTTATGGTTTGTCTCCCTCACAATCCCATCTTGTTTCATTTACTCTTCTCCTACCCCCTTAACCCCCATGTTGCATCTCCTCTCCCTCATATCAGGGAGATCATACGATAGTTGTCTTTCTCCGATTGATTTATTTCGCTAAGCATGATATCCTCTAGTTCCATTCATGTCGTCGCAAATGGCAAGATTTCATTTCTTTTGATGGCTGCATAGTATTCCATTGTGTATTTATACCACATCTTCTTGATCCATTCGTCTGTTGATGGACATCTAGGTTCTTTCCATAGTTTGGCTATTGTAGACATTGCTGCTATAAACATTCGGCTGCACGTGCCCCTTCGGATCACTACGTTTGTATCTTTAGGGTAAATACCCAGCAGTGCAATTGCTGGGTCATAGGGTAGCTTTATTTTCAACATTTTGAGGAACCTCCATGCTGTTTTCCAGAGTGGTTGCACCAGCTTGCTTTCCCACCAACAGTGTAGGAGGGTTCCCCTTTCTCTGCATCCTTGCCAGCATCTGCCATTTCCTGACTTGTTAATTTTAGCCATTCTGACTGGCGTGAGGTGATATCTCATTGTGGTTTTGATTTGTATTTCCCTGATGCCAAGTGATATGGAGCACTTTTTCATGTGTCTGTTGGCCATCTGGATGTCTTCTTTGCAGAAATGTCTGTTCATGTCTTCTGCCCATTTCTTGATTGGATTATTTGTTCTTTGGGTGTTGAGTTTGCTAAGTTCTTTATAGATTTTGGACACTAGCCCTTTATCTGATATGTCCTTTGCAAATATCTTCTCCCATTCTGTCAGTTGTCTTTTGGTTTTGTTAACTGTTTCCTTTGCTGTGCAAAAGCTTTTGATCTTGATAAAATCCCAATAGTTCATTTTTGCCCTTGCTTCCCTTGTCTTTGGCGATGTTCCTAGGAAGATGTTGCTGCGGCTGAGGTCGAAGAGGTTGCTACCTGTGTTCTCCTCAAGGATTTGGATGGATTCCTTTCTCACATTGAGGTCCTTCATCCATTTTGAGTCTATTTTCATGTGTGGTGTAAGGAAATGATCCAATTTCATTTTTCTGCATGTGGCTGTCCAATTTTCCCAACACCATTTATTGAAGAGGCTGTCTTTTTTCCATTGGACATTCTTTCCTGCTTTGTCGAAGATTAGTTGACCATAGAGTTGAGGGTCTATTTCTGGGCTCTCTATTCTGTTCCATT